>NC_083404.1:54967336-56280253 GCF_020745735.1 Hemiscyllium ocellatum
GGAATTGTGGTCTGTAAAGAAGGAAGCCATCTGGTGTGTTCTGTGGTGGAACCGGTCCTCCTGGGAGCAGTTATGGCGGAGGTGGAGGAATTGGGAACACGGGATGGCATTTTTGCAGGAGATAGGGTGGGAAGAGTGTAATCCAGGTAGCTGTGGGAGTCGGTGGGTTTGTAAAAAATGTCAGTGTCAAGTCGGTCGTCATTAATGGAGATGGAGAGGTCCAGGAAGGGGAGGGAGGTGTCAGAGAGGGTCCAGGAAAATTTAAGGTCAGGGTGGAATGTGTTGGTGAAGTTGATGAATTGCTCAACCTCCTCATGGGAGCACGAGGTGGCGCCAATGCAGTCATCAATGTAGCAGTTGAAGAGGTGGGGAGTGGTGCCAGTGTAATTACGGAAGATCGACTGTTCTATGTAGTCAACAAAGAGACAGGCATAGCTGGGGCCCATACGTGTGCCCATGGCTACCCCTTTGGTCTGGAGGAAGTGGGAGGATTCGAAGGAGAAATTGTTAAGGGTGAGGACCAGTGCGGCCAAACGAATGAGAGTGTCAGTGGAAGGGTACTGTTGGGGACGTTGGAAGAGGAAAAAACGGAGGGCTTGGAGGCCCTGGTCATGGCAGATGGATGTGTAGAGGGATTGGATATCCATGGTGAAGATGAGACGTTGGGGGCCAGGGAAACGGAAGTCTTGGAGGAGGTGGAGGGCGTGGGTGGTGTCTCGAATGTATGTGGGGAGTTCCTGGACTAGGGGGGATAAGACAGTGTCGAGGTAGGTAGAGATGAGTTCAGTGGAGCAGGAGCATGCTGAGACAATGGGTCGGCCATGGTGGTCAGGCTTGTGGATCTTGGGAAGGAGGTAGAACAGGGCAGTGCAGGGTTCCCAGACTATGAGGTTGGAAACTGTGGGTGGGAGATCTCTTGAGGTGATGAGGTTCTGTATGGTCTGGGAGATGATGGTCTGGTGATGGGGAGGGGGGGGTCATGGTCGAGGGGACAGGAGGAAGAGGTGTCCTCGAGTTGGCGTTTGACTTCAGCGGTGTAGAGATCAGTGCGCCAGACTACCACTGCGCCCCCTTTATCCACTGGCTTAATGGTGAGGTTGGGATTGGAGCAGAGGGATTGGAGGGCTGTGCATTGTGAGGGTGAGAGGTTAGAGTGGGGGAGGTGGGTAGACAGGTTGAGACGGTTAATGTCCCAGCGACAGTTGGAAATGAAGAGGTCGAGGGAAGGTAATAGGCCAGCACGGGGTGTCCAGGTGGATGCAGTGTGTTGGAGGTGGGCAAAGGGGTCCTCAGAAGGTGAGCAGGATTCCTGATTGTGAAAGTAAGCTCGGAGGCGGAGGCGATGGAAGAATTGTTCGACGTCACGACGTGTATTAAATTCATTGATGTTTGGATGGAGGGGGATGAAAGTGAGTCCTTTGCTGAGGACTGATCATTCGCCCTCAGTGAGGGGGAAGTCTGGAGGGATGGTGAAAACTCGGCAGGGCTGGGAGCTGGGATCTGGTGTGGGTGTGGAGCTGGGAGTGGGGTCGGAGCCAGTAACCAGAGTGGGTGTGATGGTGGGGGGAATGGGGATGGAGTCATGAGCAGGGGTAGTATTCCCCTCAGGGTTCTGGGGAGTGGGGATAGTGACAGTGGAGTCTGTGGGGGGCGTGTCAGCAGAATGCAGGTGAGTAGTGCTGGTGGGGGCGGAAGTGGTGGTGACCACGGCAGTAGGGGTGGCGGAAGTCATTGAGCGTGTGGCATCAGAGATGATGTGAGGGGCGGACGTGATGTCACATGTGATGCATGAGGAATCGTGAGGGGCAGAAGTGGTTGTGGGAGTGGCCATGATGGGGGCGGAAGTGACATCATCAATGCACCAGCCGCATGGCTAATGGAGTTCAAATGACCAGTCATGATCATATTTGATGGTACAGCAGGGCTTGAAGGGCCAAATAGTCTACTCCGATTTTCTATGTTTCACACTCCAAGAAGAGAACATTTTGAACAATCACTTGTGGAGGTCAGCGAGGCAAACTGAGTGCCCCTTTTTGATCACTAATGTATTGTACTGGCCAAGGAGGGCTCAAGGAGGAAGCACTAAACTTCGGCCTCAATAGGCTCCAAGTCTAGAGACCGAGCCTGTATACAGTGTGAACGCATTTTATAACTCACTACAATTGAGGGAGAAAAATGTAGTGTCTACCCTGAAATACTTCAAAGACATAAAGAGCAATCAGATACATCCAATTTCTAGAATTTCTCTGCTGTGAACTCAAGTTTCAGATGGCTAAATATATGCAATGTGTATTTAATTCAATGAAATGATTTTGATTTTTCATGACTTTATCACCAAAAGAAATGAGGACTGCAATTGCAGGCTTCTCGATGCTTCTTCCTCACTCTCCTTAAAGAATGTTGCTGCTGGCTGCTCCCAGTGCTGACAGCTGGACGCTAATTGTTTCCGAACCTTCCCAACCATTCCTCCCCCAATTCCCTGTTGTGAGCTGCACTTCCTGTGAGGTCTGAAACGGACTGGAGAGGCCCTTTGTTGCTACCATTAAGGAGGGAATGATTATCAGATGGAAACTTTATCAGACCCTCAGTGGGGCTAGTTCTAACATGGATCCAAACCTTATCTTATCAGAATAGCAACAACTCACCAGTGATTCAGACAGTGGGCTGCCCACATTAGAAAAAAGAGCGTGTATAAAATAAGCCAAATTTGAAATTGTTTATTTTGTTTTACTTAAAGATTGCATTTAGAAGCCAAACTCAGCAGGAAATGGGACCGCGTGGGTTTTAAATGTATTGATAGATTTTCTGAATGTTAGTGTAATTGCTGTATGAAAACTGGGACAAAATGGTACCTCACCAACAATAATGACTTGCATTTATATGACACCTTTTTAAAGAACAAACACTCCAGAGATACTTCACCTTGACTAAGGTGACACCAAGCCACAAACAAGGCGATATTAAGTCAGAGGACCAAAAGCTTGATCAACAAGTTAGGTTTCAAGGATTGTCATACAGGAATAAAGAAATGGGGAGAGAATTCTCGAGCTTAGGAACTAGGCATCTAAAGATACAGCCAGAATAATGGAGAGAGTAAAATCAAGGATGTCCAATGGGCCAGAATTTGAGGAGCACAAGGACATGAGAGGTTTGAGATTGGTAGATATTACAGAGAAAGGGAGTGGCAATTAAGATCACAGATGGATTTGAAAAACTAGAATGAGAATTGTAATATCATGGCATTACATGATAGGGTGTTAATGTAGGTCAGAATGCACCAGGATGATAGATCATTGAGATTTGCTGTGTATTTTGACAAAGGCAGCAGTGTCATTGATGACCTCAAGTTTACAGAAGAACATGGGAGATTAGTCAGGAGTGCATTGGATTGGTTGCATCTATAGGTAACAAGGGCATAAATGAGGATTCCTGCAGACGATGAGTTGAGTCAGGGAAAACACTGGGCAAAATTGTGAAGGTTTGAGACTTAGTGATGGCAAGAATAAATAAATCTATGCTGGTGTAGCATTCTCAATAGCAATTTAAAGACTTTCTCCACTGTAAAGATCTGGGACAAAGTCTAGCATGGCAGGGATGTACATCAGAAATCTAGGGGGATAAATTAACTTGTTTGTATGACATCCGGTCTATTCATTTGTATGGGCAAGATATTAAGCTGGGTCTGTTATATTCCTCAGTCTGAAATCTCAATTTATGTCCCTGCTTTAGAAACGTTTGGCCCAAGAGTATTATATCAGAAAAGGATATTGGAGACAATTTTGAAGCGTTTTGATCAAAATGTTCACACCGCCCAGCCTTACCTTGCCCAAATTTACTCCTCATTCCTCTGAACCCACCAGTCCCTCTTTATGATTCTTGACTCTTTGATCTTTCACACCCTACTGTATTTCTTCCTTAATCCACATATCAAAACCCCAAAGTTTATTTTACAGTTTGATATTATGTATTAATTTCAATAGGAACAGGGTCATTTTAGACCTCAGAGAGTTGCTCTTCTCAGTCAGGCTCAGGGCCTTGAATCACGGTCAACAGCAGATCTGGTGGGTATTTGGTGGTGACGGTGGAAGAGCTGGACTCTCAAGGGACAGAGTCTGCTTGCAGGTAGAGGATCCCTCAGGATCAGGACTTACGTTTCCTTGAAGAAGAAGATAGGAAATTACTTCAAATGTTCTTTGCCCTGGCTTTGTTGCTCACAGATATTGAAACTGTAAGTGACTGAAGATGACAATTCCATAAGGCTGAGGGAAATGGATAGGTCACAGCTCCCTGTGAAATATTTGTCTGTAGCTTCCACCAATCTCCTAAATTAGCATAGCCTGACATAGGTCAGCTTGTCAACATACCAGGAACGCTGAATGTTAAAGACTGACAGGGCAAGGAGATAAGGGTGATGTGAGGAAATAAAAGTACACACACAGCAAGTATTTAGGGTAGGAAGTGTACTGGTTGGAAATCTGATGCAGGCTAGTTCAATTGTGATGTTCAAGATGACATTTGATGGATATTTGAGAAGCAATAGTGCGCAGGGATGTGGGAAAAGGCAGAAGATTGACATTAGATAACGGATTTGGAGCAGAAATGATGGGCAGATTTGCCTCCTGTATCATAATAATTGTGTGATTTAAAATTTGAGTAAAAAATGAGGTCTGCAGATGCTGGAGATCACAGCTGCAAATGTGTTGCTGGTCAAAGCACAGCAGGCCAGGCAGCATCTCAGGAAAAGAGAATTCGACGTTTCGAGCATAAGCCCTTCATCAGGAATAAGAGAGAGAGAGCCAAGCAGGCTAAGATAAAAGGTAGGGAGGAGGGACTAGGGGGAGGGGCGATGGAGGTGGGATAGGTGGAAGGAGGTCAAGATGAGGGTGATAGGCCGGAGTGGGGTGGGGGCGGAGAGGTCAGGAAGAGGATTGCAGATTAGGAGGGCGGTGCTGAGTTAGAGGAAACCGACTGAGACAAGGTGGGGGGAGGGGAGATGAGGAAACTGGAGAAATCTGAATTCATACCTTGTGGTTGGAGGGTTCCCAGGCGGAAGATGAGGCGCTCCTCCTCCAGCCGTCGTGTAGTTGTGTTCTGCCGGTGGAGGAGTCCAAGGACCTGCATGTCCTCGGTGGAGTGGGAGGGAGAGTTAAAGTGTTGAGCCACGGGGTGATTGGGTTGGTTGGTTCGGGCGGCCCGGAGGTGTTCTCTGAAGCGTTCAGCAAGTAAGCGGCCCGTCTCCCCAATATAGAGGAGGCCACATCGGGTGCAGCGGATGCAATAGATGATGTGTGTGGAGGTACAGGTGAACTTGTGGCGGATATGGAAGTATCCCTTGGGGCCTTGGAGGGAAGTGAGTGTGGAGGTGTGGGCGCAAGTTTTACATTTCCTGCGGTTGCAGGGGAAGGTGCCGGGGGTGGAGGTTGGGTTGGTGGGGGGTGTGGATCTGACGAGGGAGTCACGAAGGGAGTGGTCTTTGCGGAACGCTGATAGGGGAGGGGAGGGAAATATATCCTTGGTGGTGGGGTCCGTTTGGAGGTGGCGGAAATGGCGGCGGATGATACGTTGTATGCGGAGGTTGGTGGGGTGGTAGGTGAGAACCAGTGGGGTTCTGTCTTGGTGGTGGTTGGAGGAGCAGGGCTCAAGGGCGGAGGAGCGGGAAGTGGAGGAGATGCGGTGGAGGGCATCGTCGATCACGTCTGGGGGGAATCTGCGGTCCTTGAAGAAGGAGGCCATCTGGGCTGTGCGGTGTTGGAATTGGTCCTCCTGGGAGCAGATGCGGCGGAGACAAAGGAATTGGGAATATGGGATGGAGTTTTTACAGGGGGCAGGGTGGGAGGAGGTGTAGTCCAGGTAGCTGTGGGAGTCAGTTGGTTTATAATAGATGTCTGTGTTGAGTCGGTCGCCCGAGATAGAAATGGAAAGGTCTAGGAAGGGGAGGGAGGAGTCTGAGACAGTCCAGGTGAATTTCAGGTCAGGATGGAAGGTGTTAGTAAAGTTGATGAACTGTTCAACCTCCTCGTGGGAGCACGAGGCAGCGCCGATACAGTCATCGATGTAGCGGAGGAAAAGGTGGGGGTTGGTGCCAGTGTAGTTGCGGAAGATGGACTGTTCCACATATCCTACGAAGAGGCAGGCATAGCTGGGGCCCATGCGGGTGCCCATGGCAACTCCTTTAGTTTGGAGGAAGTGGGAGGATTGAAAAGAAAAGTTATTCAGGGTGAGGACCAGTTCAGTCAGTCGAAGGAGGGTGTCAGTGGAAGGGTACTGGTTGGTGCGGCGGGAAAGGAAGAAGCGGAGGGCTTTGAGTCCTTCATGATGGGGGACGGAGGTGTACAGGGACCTTTCGTGATGGGGGATGGAGGTGTACAGGGACCTTGTCTTGGTCTGAATTGCTCACTGTTTCATCTTACAGTGGTGTTACGATTATCTCGGAGTCAGCAGTTTTTTTTGTCTTTGTTTCTTGGCCTAAGAGGCAATAAGGCCTAGGCAAGCATCCAATTAGTGAAGAAGAAGCTCTTCCAGCGAAGTCACACAGTGCTTGGCTTCTTTCCTTTGAAATATTCCCTCTACAATTTCTCCCGTACTCTTTCAGAGAGCTCTGCTTCAGTAATGTTGGTGCTTTGTTGATAATGGGGTCTTTTTACCACAGGAAGTGAGGAAAAGGATACAGATCTGAGTTTATACAGCACCTTTTACAACATGAGGGTCTCCTAGAGTACTTTACAATCAATGAAGCATTCTGGAAGTGTAGACATTATTGTAAAATTGGAAATGTCCATTGGAAGCTGACATGAACAACAGTGAAATAACTAAATGGGTCATCTCATTTCATTGAGTGTTGTTTTCAGAGATAAATTCTGGGTAAAAACACTCCTCTGATATTCTTTGAATAAGGTGATAGGATATTTTTAGTTTACCTGACAGATCTGACAAGGCGTCAGTATAATTTGTCATTCCAAGGCACAGCAACTTCAATAATGCAGCACTCCCTAGATAAGCTTTGTGAGTTTTGTCAAGATTTGAGTCTGTTTGCCTCAGAGGCAAGAGTGAAGGCTTATGGGAAGCTATTCCTTCAGAAGGAAGAAGACCCTGATCCCCTATCTTCAAATGATTCTGCACTTGGGACTCTGTATGTCCTTACCTCTGAGCGTTATCGTTTACAAACTATCTGACTGCTACAATTTGGAGTGGGGAATTTTCTGTTGCGATTTTGAAAAGCAGTTGGGATGAAGTACCACCTGATTTTCTCAGGGCCCAGTTTGCAGGCTTCCTGGTCTCAAAGTCGCCGACATTGTGTTTCAGTGAGACCAATTATGGGGATGGAAAGTGACAATGCGCTAAGCTAGAAAGTGTGTTAACAAGTTATGTCATATTGAATTGAAAGCCATCAAATGGACTTGGATACGATGTAGATGCACTCCAAACCCTCGAGATTGTTGTCAGCAAAGTGACCTTTGGTACCTGCTTGATTATTCCTCCTTTTTTTCTCTCTCATCTGCGGAATTCCTTGCACAGTTTGAGTTGCCAGCTCCCAAAGAACTTGTCCCTTCAGTATCAGAGTGAGTGCTTACACTCCATTCAGGCTTTGTCTTGCTAATGTAGTTGAGGCGAATAAAGCTTCCAAAAGTCTTTTCTGTTTCTGTCTCGGCAAGGGACTGATTTGAGACAGTGGGAGAGGTAACAGATTATAATGGGGTCTTGGGGACTCCTCTTGTGAAGGGCACCCGGGGTCAGCGGCAGCGCTACACTAACAGTGTGGACGTTCTTGTTTGGGCCTGACAATGGGAAAATGCTTGAGACAGAGGACACAATCAGATGAAAGCATTCTCTGAAGCCATTAAACTGTGAGGAAATGATGACCATGAATTGTGACAGACACAGAATTAATAGCCGTGACGTGGATGCCTCAGTCAATGATGCTTCAGCAGCGCCAACATTATTTGGCTGGTAACAATTTCCATTCGGAAAACCTTTAAAGAATTATTTTACAAAGCTCCATTTAAATTGCATTTACATTCAAATGAAAGAGACGCACTTTGCACAGTTTTCCATTCAAATGAAGCAGTATTTGTGCCCCAGGTATGGATGGCGAGTTCTCACTGCAGAGAGAGAGGGCACAAACTGTTTTAAGATGTGAATAACTCTTAGGGACCTGTATTTTCCACAAAATGAGTTAAAACTCATTCTGTTCTTTTCAAATAAAGATTAAGTTGCATTCACCAATGAACTCTGAGGGAATTATGCACAAACTTTCTGGGCCTGCTCATTGGTGCAAATGTTGAAGGTAAACATTGAGTTCAACAAATGCAGGCAGGGCAAGTTACCTGGGAGTCTCTCAGAAAGCTTTTGACGCAACTTGGCCAGCATCCTTCAAAAACAGACTTTGAGTATCATTCAAGTAAAAGGAAGCCATCTGGCTATATCACTCCACTCTCTAATTGCTAGATTACATGTCATGTGATCGTACAAAACCTGAGTATTGCTAGAGAGAGAGATTCACATGCTGAAGCTTTTCACCAGATCCTCATCAGACCAAACACATGAATTCCACATTTCAAGTGAACACAGCAATTTAATGGGTAGATGAAAAAGTCTGTTTAGTTGGCAAGTTTGCTCTTATTGGCTGATGTACTGCTACAGACAAAGCGTTGGATATTGAATCAAACTGCATGTTCCTTCAGTTGTTTGCAACAGGCAGAGTAGAAAGCATTCTATAAAACCAAAACTAATTGTTTGACTTTCAAATGTGATTCCACAATTGACTAGCATTTGGTGAACATATTGAGTGTGATAGTAGCTAGACTGATGCTCAAGTTAAGATAGCCAGGCTCACAACATGACTCATTTTGTTTACTAGCTGTGGGATGGGATGACAGTGCCCATCTTCTTCAACTGTTGCAGTTTATGATTAGATTAGATTAGATTCCTTACAGTGTGGAAACAGACCCTTCAACCCAACCAGTCCATACCGACCCTCCGAAGAGAAACCAACCCAGACGCATTTCCCTCTGACTAATGCATCCAACATTAATGGCCAATTCAGCTGACCTGCACATCTTTGGATTGTGGGAGGAAACCAGAGCACCCAGAGAAAACCCACGCAGACAAGAAGAGAATATGCAAACTCCACACAGTCACCCAAGGCTGGAATCGAACCTGGGACCCTGCTGCTGTGAGGCAGCAGTGCTAAACACTGAGCTGAAGGTAGACCTAGGATGCTGCTAGAAGAGACACATGTTCATTCACAGGGACCTGTTCGATGCAAACAAAAGCATTATGTTCAAACTTTGAACCTTTCAAATTACCCAAGAGCTTGAAGTGCCTATAGTTACCATCGTTTTCTCTACGGCAATGCATAAGTAAGTCATGTTGCAAGATCGATTGATTACCATAGATCAAAAATCGAACAGCTGTAAACACACTTAGGATTGTTCAGCAAGTGCTACCTAATCATTCCATTTGAAAGCAGGGAGAAAAAGATAGAATTGTGGAATCAACCAAAAAAAAATTCCACAGGAACTAAGACTTCAGACAGATGCACTGTGAAGGCCACTGCATGGTCACTAAATGTAGACTTGAAAGACAAATTGAAAAAGATGTTACATTTTTCACTACCTCAGGTGCTTCCAAATCATTTCACAGTTAATAAAGCATTTTTGAAAAGTAAGTACTGCAGTCAGGTGGGATTGTGGGTTAAGTCAGCTTTGCTTCAACCTACTTCATGGTGATTCCATCCAAGATTGTGGTGGTAGAGAAAGCCATACCTGTACATCTCTGACTGTCCTGGAAACCTGATGGTCTTCCTGACTCCATGTGTAGCAGGCCCACGACAAGTGCAGGTGTACATAGGCAGACCACCAAAGAATTTCTTTAAAACTTTCCCAAGGACTGTTCCACCTAAACACCTCTAATTTCTTTGTGACTGTTGTATAAAGTAATGGTTCTCCAGGAGTTAATGTTCATGTTGCATTTAATACTCCCGATCAACTGCTGTTACACATGTTGCAATAAAGATCAACATGAGGTCCCAAAGGGAGCATATGTATTCTGCACAATTTCTGATTGTTTTTAATGATTATACTTCTCAACTTTATATAAACTACAATGTAAACTGTACCTATTGTAGTGTTAGAACTTTCACTAATTTTTAATGAGTTTTATTTCTTTTTTTAGCCAACTTTGGTTTGGAGCAGTGAACTGGGAACTGTGAGCTAAAGATGGCTTTTGGACTGTGAGAAGGAAAAGAGACCAAACAAGCTTTTGTTTATTTGTGAGGCCAGGCCTGGATGGTAATTGTAGGTTGATTTCTGATCAAGGGATCTACAGACACTTCATCATCAGGAAAGAGCATTATCTTTAAACACATCACACAATCTGGCTATTAATGAGGTCAATACCTGGGAATTGGTTCCAGCACATCTGGAAAGTACCTTACCTCAACTTGATATTGAATTGCAACTATGAAAGAAATGGTCAGTCTATCGGGGGGTCATCACAATTAAAATCAGGTTTGGACTGTATTTTCTGTAAAAATGAATCTGGCAGTTGATTGATTTGAAAGCTCCCTTAACTTCTCGTTAACAGTTCTTGACTATATCATAAGTATTACTAAACAAAAAAAAACAAAGAACTGCGGTTGCTGGAAATCTGAAACATACATAGAGATGGTTGGAGAAACTCAGCAGATCTGGCAGCCTCTGTGGAGAGAGAGCAGAGTTAATGTTTATACCTTCAAGGTCACTGGACCTGAAATGTTGATTCTGCTTTCTTTCTACAGATACTGACCGGCTGAGTTTCTCTCGCAATTTCTGCTTTTGTTATAAATATTACTGATTGACATTTACAGAAACCATTACCTATGCTTGTGGAACAATGCATCATGAAAACTATTTAAGTAATCTGGCCAATTTTGTTACTTTCCTTTATTCTTCCCCTCACAGTGTTTATTTGTCTATCTTTTGTAAGAGTGAGGCTGAATACAAAGGTTTTTGGGTTGATAACATTGACGAATTAGATTACTGTGTTGTTTAATTTTGCTGTATTAAAGTTATTGTTTTATTAATAAATTGCAAATTCTTTTAACTGAGCTACAAACCAGGGTCAAGAATTTATTATTTAACTTTTATAATCAATAATATATTATTATTTGAGTCTGGGATTAGTTAAATCCCAGCAAAAAGTCTGGTTAGGAACCAAAGGGATCTATTTTGGGGGACTTTGAAGGTTGTAATTTTACTGTGTTGCAAATACAGCGGTTGAAATGCTGTTTTGGTTCAATAGTCTGTCACCATGTTGTAACACAGTCATCATGCTATAGTATTAGTATGCAGTGAACTATCTTGTTATATGAGACAGATGTCTCAACTGTTTAGACTCACAAATTGTCTGTCCTCTGTCACTAATAATTATAGATGTCCCAGTCTCAGCATTGAGGAATGAGGATTGTTGCGTCAAACTATCCAAATCAGACTATGACATAGTAACGTGTAGAATCTATTAGACCATGAAAAAAGAAGAAAGATTTTTGACCTCATTTTAACAATTATCACTTGAAGAGCAGTCACACTTTACGAAGGCACAGACAGTCAATCAGCGACTGAAATACAAAACCAACAAGTAAACTATCTCCACTAGCCTCAGGGAGCAGAAACAGGGCAAGTCAGCACTCCAAAGACAATTCTTCACCAAAAAGCTGGTAAGAGGCACAATGATAAATTTGTGTTAGGAAACTAGAAAAACCACGACCACAAAAATAACAGATCTCTTAGTGAATAAGGTTCTGTAAACAACCAATGGATGCTCCTGGGTGATATTACTTAATTCAAAGTGAAAGGGTGATAAACTTTATGAAAATGGGACAACGATCAGAAGGAAAGGCAAGAGAGGAAGAAATAAAGTTCTTAATTCTCAAAGATGAACATTCACGAGGCACAGTTGCAAATATCAGTGAAAGAGGCAGAAACATGATTTATATCACAGCTGATGTCTTGGGAAATCCTTAGAATTAAGTTGAGAGGGAGCTGCCAACCTTAGAAAAAGATTTAAAAATAAAACAACCAGACAACTTTGTTTAATAACTTTCCATGCTGTCCATCTCTATGACTTTATGAAAACTGCACCTTGGCAGCAGTGACAGGAAAACCCCTGAGAAAGGAGTTGAACACAGAACATAGAACAGAGAACATAGAAAATGCAGTGCAGTACAGGCACTTTGGCTCTCGATGTTGCGCCGACCCAAGCCCACCTAACCTACACTAGCCCACTATCCTCCATATGCCTATCCAATGCCCGTTTAAATGCCCATAAAGAGGGAGAGTCCACCACTGCTACTGACAGGGCATTCCATGAACTCACGACTCACTGAGTAAAGAATCTACCCCTAACATCTGTCCTATACCTACCTCCCCTTAATTTAAAGCTATGCCCCCTCATAATAGCTGACTCCATACGTGGAAAAAGGTTCTCATTGTCAACCCTATCTAAACCCCTAATCATCTTGTACACCTCTACAAGTCACCCCTAAACCTTCTTTTCTCCAATGAAAACAGCCCCAAGTGCCTCAGCCTTTCCTCATACGATCTTCCTACCATACCAGACAACATCCTGGTAAACCTCCTCTGAACCCGTTCCAGTGCCTCCACATCCTTCCTATAGTATGGCGACCAAAACTGCACACAATACTCCAGATGCGGCCACAACAGAGTCTTATACAACTGTAACATGACCTCAGGACTCCAGAATTCAATTCATCTACCAATAAAAGCCAGGATGCCATATGTCTTCTTCACAGCACTATTTACCTGAGTGGCAACTTTCAGAGATCTGTGTACATGGACACCAAGATCCTTAACTGGACCTATTCCTACCAAGTATCCGACCATTAGCCCAGTACTCCATCTTCTTATTACTCTTACCAAAGTGAATCACTTCACACTTACCTACATTGAACTCCATTTGCTACCTTTCTGCCCAGCTCTGCAGCTTATCTATATCCCGCTGTAACCTGCCACATCCTTCCTCACTGTCAACAACTCCACTGACTTTCATATCATCTGCAAACTTGCTCACCCAACCTTCTAGGCCCTCCTCCAGGTCACTTATAAAAATGGCAAACAGCAACAGTCCCAAAACAGATCCTTGCAGAACACCGTTGGTAACTGCACTCCAAGATGAACCTTTACCATCAACTACTACCTCTGTTTTCTTCCTGCCAGTCAATTCGTAATCGAAACCTCTAAAGCACCCTCAATGCCATACCTCCGTATTTTTTGCAATAGCCTACCATGGGGAACCTTATCAAATGCCTTACTAAAATCCATATACACTACTTCTACCACTTTACTCTCGTCCACCTCCTTAGTCACCTTCTCAAAGAATTCAGTAAGGTTTGTGAGGCACGACCTGCCCTTCACAAAACCATGCTGACTATCCTTAAACATTATTCCTATCCAGATGTTCATAAATCCTATCCCTTACAATTCTCTCTAAGACTTTGCCCACAACAGAAGTGAGACTCACCGGCCTATAGTTACTAGGGTTATCCCTACTCCCCTCCTTGAACAAGGGAACCACATTTGCTATCCTCCAGTCTTCTGACACTATTCCTGTAGACAACGAGGACATAAAAATCAAGGCCAACGGCTCTGCAATCTCCTCCCTTGTTTCCCAGAGAATCCTAGGATAAATGCCATCAGGCCCAGGGGACTTATCTATTTTCACCCTTTCCAGAATTTCCAACACCTCCTCCCTACATACCTCAAAGCCATCCATTCTAATTAATTGTGACTCAATATTCACATCGGCAACAATGTCCTGTTCCTGAGTGAATACTGATGAAAAGTATTCATTCAGTGTCTCTCCAATCTCTTCAGCCTCCACGCACAACTTCCCACTACTATCCTTAACTGGACCTAATCCTACCCTAGTGATTCTTTTATTCCTGACATACCTATACAAAGCCTTTGGGTTTTTCCTAATCCTACCAACCAAGGACTTTTCATGTCCCCTCCTTGCTGCTGTTAGCTCTCTCTTTAGATCCTTCCTGGCTACCTTATAACTCTCAATCGCCCCAATTGAACTGCTGAACTTGTCCCGTTCCTGCTCTCCAAGACTAGTGGAGGTAATTTATGCAATTTTGCATTTCAGCTGCTGATTGACTGTCTGTTGATCTGCTTCTGCTGAACATCAAACATAGAACATTACAGTGCAGTACAGGCCCTTTGGTCCTCAATGTTGCGTTGCCCTGTGAAACCAATCCAAAACCCAACTAACCTACACTATTCCATTCTCGTCCATATGCCTGTCCCATGACCATTTAAATGCCTGTAAAGTTGGCGAGTCTACAACTGTTGCAGGCAGTGTGTTCCTTGCCCCCACTACTCTCTGAATAACAAAACTACCTCAGATGAAAATGGTGGATTTTAACTCAGATCCTGTGAGAGACGTATCTTGAGAAGCAGCCAGATTAAATGCTATAAAGATGTGAATCTGTGGTAACAGAGGTCCCTGACCTTGATGGCAGTCATTCTAAGCAGTGGCAACATCCTGAGGTGGCAGTGGGGGTGCGTTTGAGGTCTTAGAGTCATAAAGTCATAGAGGTGTACAGCACAGAAACAGACTCTTTGGTCCAACACATCCATGCTGACCAGATATCCTAACCTAATCAAGTCACATTTTCCAGCACTTGGCCCATATCCCTCTAAACCCTTCCTTTTCATGTACCCATTCAGATGTCTTTTGATGCATCTGACAGCTTTCTCTGGCAGCTCATTCCATACACGTACCACTTTCTGCATGAAAAAGTTGTCCCTTAGGACCCTTTTCTATATTGCCCCTCTTACCCTAAACCTATTTCCTCTACTTCTGGTCTCCCCTACCTCAGGGAAAAGATCTTGTCTACTTGTCCTATCTATGCCCCTCATGATTTTATAAACCACTATAAGGTCACACCTCAGCCTCCGACACTCCAGGGAAAACAATCCCAGCCTATTCAACCTCTCCCTTTACCTCAAATCCTCCAACCATGACAACATCCTTGTAAATCTTTTCCGAACCCTGTCAAGTTATACAACATCCTTCCAATAGGAAGGAGACCAGAATTACACACAATTTTCCAAGAGTGGCCTAATCAATGTCCTGTACAGCTGCAACATGGCCTCCCAGCCCCTATACTCAATGCTCTTATGAGGAATGCAAATCTAGCTTGGCTATGTAGTTACAGACTGTGATATTGAACTATTAACTGTGTTGCTTTGTTTTCCTAAGTTTTAGTAAGAAGAACTGTAATGTTTAATTTCTTAACTTGCTTTCTTTCTGTTTGTGCCTTATTATCAACATTCTGTGCCGAGATACACTTGTATCCAAGGTTGCCCCATTAGTGGCAGCTTGTAAATGTTTCACTGTACTCATGTGAGTGAGTACATGTGACATTAAAGCTAATTCAAAAATTCAATTCAATTCAAAAGCCACCAAGTCACTGGCTTGCTTTTGAAAAATGTGTGAAATCTCAGTAAACAGTAGAGTCAGTGTTTCGTTGAAACAGAATGTAAAACTTTGAAAACAGTAAATCACTACAGATCAACATTTAACAGAGTTTACAGTGCTGTTTGAAAGTTTGATGCAATATTATTGCAATGCAGAGTTCAAAAGGACTGGTGCACAAAGAAATCACAGGTTGTTCTGTTATAATGCACATTTTGTCAACACAAATTCACTGTAACGCAATTGACGAATTGGGGATGCTGCTTCTAAAGTGCAAACTTTTAAAAAGTATGTTGGCTGCAACATGATTACAGCATCAACACTTTAAACAGGTTGCACAAGAACAAAAGCATCCCCTTATAGAAGAACTGACGGCACAGCAAAATTATTGCAATTCAGAGCCCAATGAACTTTCCAGCAACAAAATATAAATGGTGTTAACTGAAAGCAAGAATTCAAGCTTAAAGACAGTAGGTTACAACTAGCATTAAGATGATACATAAGTAAAAAAGCTTTACATGGATAAGAATCTGTAACCACATTAAGAGAAACTAAAAGAGATGGGTCCATGTTAACATTGTAGATCCACAGGAGAAAGTGAGGTCTGCAGGTGCTGGAGATCAGAGCTGAAAATGTGTTGCTGGAAAAGCGCAGCAGGTCAGGCAGCATCCAAGGAACAGGAGATTCGACGTTTTGGGCATAAGCCCTTCTTTAGGAGTGTCCGAAACATCGAATCTTCTGTTCCTTGGATGCTGCCTGACCTGCTGCGCTTTTCCAGCAACACATTTTCAGCAGTTGTAGATCTACAGTCCTTCACAAGCATAGACAATGTCTAGTGGTGACAGAAGAATGGTACATGTCTAAGACTGTTGGTCACTTCCAGAGAATGTGCAGCAGCAGGACAGTTACAGAACTGCAAACAATTGGAGGTCTTATGCAAAAACCTCAACACGGTCGAGCAATCTCCTTTAGAACTGATACCTGAGACAGAAATGTATGATCCCCATGGTTTCACAGAATCATTTTATGTCAATGGATGTCTGGTTACTTTTAATCTTGATATAAGTGCAAGTGTCACAATCCAATTGCCTAAATTGGGGTGGCATGGTGCTCAATGGTTAGTACTACTGCCTCACAGCGCCAGGGACCCAGGTTCGATTCTAGTGTTAGGAAACACACTGTGTGCAGTTTGCACATTCTCCCCATGTCTGCGTGGGTTTCCTCCCACAGTCCAAAGATGTGCAGGCCAGGTGAATTAGACACGCTAAATTGTTAGATACATCAATCACAGGGAAATGGGTTTGGGTGGGTTATTCTTCGGAGGGTCAGTGTGGACTTGTTGGGTCGAACGGCCTGTTTCCACATTGTAGGGAATCTAATATCAAGTACCATGCCTTAAGAGCCAAACATTACAGGAGAAATGAGTAATGGAATAACTGTCAATGTGCCGAAGAGAATTGAAAGCATTCACACAGTTTGCAAAAATACTCTTCATGCTTGAAGGATTTTGCCCACCTCTCAGAGAAAAGGTGGTGCAGAAACAGTCATCGAAATTTGTTCTAGAAACAAGAAAGGAGTTTGTTAAGCCAGTGGCAAAGATCTTTACTTTCTCACTCTCCACAAGAGTCGTATCGAAGGATTGGAGGGAGACGAATGGTGTCCCTCTTTTCACGAAGGGGAATAGGGAAATCCCTGGCAATTACAGACAAGTCAGTCTTATGTCTGTGGTCAGCAAGGTTTTGGAAAGAATTCTGAGGGATAGGATTTATGACAATTTGGAAGAGCATAGCGTGATTAAAGGCAGTCAACATGGCTTTGTGAGGGGCAGGTCATGCCTCACAAATCTTATTGAGTTCATTGAGGAGGTGATGAGACAAGTCGACAAAGGTCGACCAGTGGATGTGGTGTATATGGACTTCAGCAAGGCATTTAATAGTAGGACCATTCATAAAGTCAGAAGGTATGGGATACAGGGAGATTTGGCTGTCTGAATTCAGAATTGGTTGGCTGACAGAAGACAGAGAGTGGTTGTTGATGGAAAGCATTCTGCCTGGAGGTCAGTGGTGAATGGTGTCCCGTAGGGCTCTGTTCTTGCGCTTCTGCTGTTTGTAGTTTTATAAATAACTTGGAAGAGGAAGTTGAGGGGTAGGTTAGTAAATTTGCTGATGACACAAAGGTTGGAGGTGCCGTTGCCAGTATCGAGGAATACTGCAGGCTGCAGCGCGACATAGACAGGATGCAGAGCTGGGCTGAGAAATAGCAGATGGATTCAACCGGGATAAATGAGAAGTAATGCATTGTGGAAGGTTGAACTTGAATGTTGAATATAGAATTAAAGACAGGATTTTTGGCAGTGTGGAGGAACAGAGGGATCTTGGTGTTCAAGTGCATGGATTCCTCAAAGTTGCCACCCAAGTGGATAGGGTTGTTAAGAAAGCATATGGTGTTTTGGCTTTCATTAACAGGCAGATCGAGTTTAAGAGCTGTGAGGATTTGCTACAGCTCTACAAGTCCCTGGTGAGACCACACTTGGAATATTGTGTCCAGTTCTGGTCGCCCTATTATAGGAAAGATACGGAGGATTTGGAGAGGGTGTAAAGAAGGTTTATCAGGATGCTGCCTGGACTGGAGGGCTTGTCTTGCGAAGAGAGGTTGACTAAGCTCAGACTTTTCTCTCTGGAGAGAAGGAGGAAGAGGTGACCTGATCGAGGTACAGAAGGTAACGAAAGGCATGAATAGAGTCAATAGCCAGAGACTTTTCCCCAGGGCAGGATTGACTGGCACGAGGGGTCACAGTTTTAAGATATTAGGAGGAAAGTATAGAGAAGGTGTCAGAGGTAGGTTCTTTACGCAGAGAGTTGTGAAAACGCATGGAATGCATTGCCAGCTGTGGTGGTGGAAGAAGAGTCATTAGGGACATTTAAGTGACTGCTGGACATGTACATGGACAGAAGTGAATTGACAGGTGTATAGGTTAGGTTATTTTATTTTAGATTAGTAATAATCCTGAGCACAACATTGTAGGCCGACGGGCCTGTCCTGTGCTATACTTTTCTATGTTCTATGTTCTATGTTCTAAACAAGTAGTTGGCAACCAACCGGACCCTACTTGGAGGATCATATTGAGCTTGTTAGGCTCAAGGAAAAGCATTAAAAAAATTGAATCTGTTGAGAGAATCATCATTAAAAAAATGTTTCACACAGCCAAGATGAAATTGTAGTCAGCAGGTCAAGAAGTTTTGTATTTAAGGAATGCCAGACACCAATACCTGGCCGAGAACACATAACCTTAGCTCCAACAGCATTTCACGGTCATAGAACTTTAATCATGATTCCCTTCCCAAGCTGCTGCAAGAGGTGTAAAACTGGGCCCACACTTCACTCCTCACCTCTCTCCAGACCCCAAATGATCTTTTCACATCCAGCCGAGACTTTCCTGCACATCTACCCACCTCATCTATTGTGCCTGTTGCTCTCGATGTGGAGTCCTCCACATCGGGGAGGCAGGATACCAACTCACAGAGAGTTTCAGGAAACATCTCTGGGACACATACACCCAGCAACCCCGCTGCCCCGTGGCCAACTACTTCAACTCCCTCTCCCATTCCATTAAGGACATGCAAGTCCTCGGCCTCCTCCACCACCAAATCAAAGCCACCCGACGCCTGGAGGAAGGATGCCTCATCTTCTGCCTTGAAATCTTTCAACCACACGACATCAACATTGACTTCACTAGTTTCCCAACCTCATCCCAGATCCAACCCTCCAACTTGGCTGCACCTTCTTGAACTGTCCTATCTGTCCATCTTTCTTCCCACCAATTTGCTCCACCCTCCCCTACAACCTATCACAATCACACCCCACCTGCACCTACTTATCACTTTCCCAGTTACCTTCCTCCCAGCCTCACCCCCACCCTCCTATTTATCTCTCAGTCCCTTTTCCCTGCTCCACAATCCTGATGTCGGGCTTATGCCCGAAACATTGACCTACCTGCTCCTTGGATGACCTGCTGTTCTTTTCCAGTGCCACACTTGTTAATTCTGACTCTCCAGTATCTGCAGTCCTCACTTTCTCTCACTCACGATTGACAGAAGACTAACAATTCTAGCTTCTCTTTGGGAAGAATTCTTGGAAAGCTGATACACTGGAGATACTTAAGCATTGGCAAGTGAATAGCCACAAAGAGTTTGAAGATCACATAACTCATTGTGAAATATGTGATTATATAGAATTGCCATGTCTGGAAAACACTCCTGTCATCACTGAAGCAGATCAGTAGATGAAACTTAGTCAAGCTTGTGAGAAGAAGCAAGAGCTGAGAAGAAGAGTAAGCAGCACAGGGAACTTGCTCAGGGATTTTTAATGGCATTCAGACAGCAGAACAGTGTTGTGAATAAACTAATATAATGGAATTGCCCTAACAATGACAAAGAGAATGCGAAGAAAGCAGCAATATTCCAATAACACAACCGAGGGTTTGAGAGAAGTTATTTCAGCAGTCAAACAACAACAGGACCAAGTGCATATGCCCAATAGGTTGAAGTAAAAAAGATTGGACACATTAACCCAGATGCTGAAACAGGCTGGGAGCCCAGCTTTGCTTGAAAAACAAGGCCACGGAATCGAGACCAATGTCCATAGATTCATGACATGGTCAAAAAGAGAAATTGTTCCGTCTAAACATTCTGGAGATGTGAAAAAGAGAGTATCTTTTCCAATGAGAAAGATGTGGAAATCCAGAATACTACAAGGAAGATAGTAATTGTTTCACAGGGTAGCTGCCTTCCATGATTGACATTCAGGAGAATAAAGGTCCCTCGGCTAATGCTACGGGGCAACTTCCTGTGTTACCAAGTAAGACATTCTCTGAGCAGAGAATTAGGGATTTGGGGTCCTCCAGATAATGTTATGAATCAATGACCACCAGGAATCTTATTCTTCACAAAGAATATCCAAGAGACAAAAGACTCTCCAGAAATAGCTGAACCAATCAGAATTGAGGCCAACAATCCTCAAGCAGAAAAGCTACCTTTCATCCAAGTCTGATGAGAGGGCATTCTGGGATAGTTGTGAGGTTTTCAGATCATGTGCAATTGTGAAGTTAGAGACTTGAGAGAACAAAGGTCGAGGTAAATGTAATATATATATATAATGGTTAACTGTGGTGAAAAAACTTGACCTACTTACTCCAGGTATGGATCTATTAAATCTCCTCTAGACAGACTCCAATGCATTTACAGTCTTCTTTAAATAAAGAAAATCAAAATTGCACACAGTATTTGAGATGTATTCTTATCATTGTCCTCTATAACTGGTGTATACCATCCTTACTTTTTTTTGGTCAATCTCTCTCATTATAAAGGTCAGCCTTCTTAAGAACTTGCTATATCTGTACCCTAACATTTTGTCCCTAGGTCCCTCTACATCTCAGAATTGTGTGATTGCTCTTTGTCTGGATAATACTATGCTTGTTTTTATTCCTCCTGCTAAAATACACAAGTTCCAATATTATACTCCATCAGCCAGGCTTTATCCAATCTGACGGTCTCATCAGTGAAGATCTAGATGAATTCCAAAGAGAAGCAGCTATGTTCTGCACAATTCTTAATAGTCCTTTACAATTACATCTAGCAAACTAATGTAAACTGTGTATATTGCTATCATTCAATGACCTCATTATGCTTGGTCTGTAGTTTATAGTCCAGTCACAGATGCGAAGAATGAAGAGGAATAAATCTCTGATGAAATCATACACAGGTACAAACATTATAGAATACTCATAATGGAGGAGATTATTTATCTGAATGTAAACTGGAATAGTGGTAGTGTTAAGGGCAGAGAGGGGCAAATACTTATAGGTTGTGTTTAACAGAATGTTTGACAACTATAGATGTCCAGATCTATGGGAAAGATACACTGTTAAGCTGGTTCTTCAGAATGAGTTGGGTAACATAGCTCATGTGTCAGTGGGGAAAATTTAGGGGACAATAATCATTGCATCTTAAGTGTGAGGGTGACAGTAGAAAGAAACAATGAACAATCCAGAATAAGAATAATAAGCTAGGATGAGCCGACCTCAATAGGGAAGGCCAAACCTGGGCTGGCTAGACTAGGGGCATGTTTTGGCAGGTGTTGGATCTGCCCATGGCTGAAGGTAACATAAAATGGATACCTGTAGGTTTTAGCTGACATAAGATGGCTGAAGAGAATTGATAGCTCAGGCAGTAGTTTTTGCAGTAAAATCGTGGCCTTTGTACACACAGCAATCAGATAAGATAGCAAAATGTCTCGTGGGAATCACAACAGGGTCTTAATGAGAAGAAGTGAAGGAATGTAGACATTGAGACATTTCTGATAAGCAAAACTTGGATGGAAGTCTTTTAGAAAGCTAATTTGAAGTTTACTGTTTACTATGGAATTGAGGGAAAACTCGACACCCACTCCACCTGCCTTAGTTAAGACCCTGTAGATAATTAAAGTTACACATATGTGTACACACATATATATTCATATGACAATAGTAGTAGTTTCAGAGTTAGTATATTAGACATCGGAGAATTTAATTAGATTCCTGCAGACAGTCAGCTGTAGGTACAGAAACGGTCTGTATACAGACACCCTTGAAAAAAAAAGCCATTCTGCTCGGACGGGGTGCAAATATCAGTATTACATGTCAATGTTGCGAAAGCCAAAGGATAGGTGATAAAGATGTCTGATGAGCATCAAGAGATTTTGAGAAGACATAGGTTGTCATACAGTTATCCAACATTGATGGTGCAGACACAGGATTAGATGCATGTGTCAGAATGGAGGTAATAAGTGTTAATCTCAATTTTGATTGTCACACAAATATGCTAATGTATTGTACTTGATCAGACGAGCCATGCTTCTCCCATGCTATGTTGGTCATTGAAATTTGGACTCAAAATTTCTCTTTGAAATCTCTCCCCAGTAGCATGACAAGTTGTTACTGATCTTGTCATGCTACTGGCCCATCTTCAAAGTAGAAATGGTTCAGGCACAGGCAAGGTATATTCCTTCAAAAGGGAATCAAATCCAGAGATTCCTGAATGAGAAAAGAGATATAAATTAAGATAGAGATGAAAACATGTGCTTATGACAGATATCATGTGGAAAATACAAGTGAGGACCACATTGACTACATAAGGTTCAAAAAGGAGAGAAATATTAGATGCAAAGAGGGATTTTTGAAAAGATATTGGCAGCTAATATAAAAGAGAATCCCAAAGTCTTCTCGTTTAGATTAAACTTAGTCCCAGAGTTTAGATGAGATTCCCTACAGTGTGGCAACAGGCCCTTCAGCCCAAACCAACCCTCCAAAGAGTAATCCACTCAGACCCATTTCCCTCCAACTAATGCACCTACCACTGTGGGCAATTTACCTGACCTGCACATTTTCGGACTGTGGGAGGAAGCCCATACAGACACCACACACACAGTTACCCAAGGCTGCAAACCTGGGTAACTGGGACCCTGGTGCTGTGAGGCAGTAGTGCTAACCACTGAGCCACCGTGCTGTCTAGGCACCTAAATGGCAAAAAGTGGTAAAAGGAGGAGCAGAGCCAATTAGGGACCAGAAAGGGAATTTGCATAAGGAAACTGGGACCATTGTTGAGGAATTAAATCAATATTCAGAGAAAGAAAAAGAAAAGTAATACTGGATTCAAAATGTTAACTCTGTTTCTGTTTCCATGGATGCTGGCAGAACAGTTAGGTTTCTCCAATTGTGTCTGGTCTTACAAAATAAGTTATTACTTATAATAAGCAACTGGAAAAAAAACAGATCAATCAACATTCCTACAATGAAAAATGAGTCTGCTAATGAAAAACACATTACAGTGTGAATAAATAAGCATCAGACATCAAAAGTAAAATACTTGAATGAGAACATAAAATGTCTCACCAATAAACTCACTGGAACATGCTCAACAAAGTTAGAATATAAACTTGATAAGCTGCAGTGTCAGGAGTTTCTCATGAAAAAATTTGGAATTGCTGATGAATTACAACAGTCAATTGAGTGTAGAATTAAAATCAAAGACTGAAAACTACAGGAGCTTCTTTGCAGAAGTTTTAAACTTTGATAGAACTCTGGAAATGAAGACAAATGAGATGTGCAGGATCGAGGAGCAGAATCAGGCTTTATTGGGTGGCATGGTGGCTTAGTGGTTAGTACTGTTGCCTCACAGTGCCAGGGACCTGGCTTTGATTCCAACCTCATGCAACTGTCTGTGTGGAGTTTGCACATTCCCCCCAAATCTGTGTGGGTTTCCTCCCACAATCCAAAGATGTGCAAGTTAGGTGAATTGACCATGCTAAATTGTCCATAGTGTTGGGTGCATTAGTCAGGGGTAATAGTAGGGTAGAGAAATGGGTCTGGATGGGTTACTCTTCGGAAGGTTGGTATAGATCTGTTGGGCCAAATGGCTTGTTTCCATGCTATACAAAATCTAATCTAAAAAGAAGAGCTAAAGGGTGCACAGCTCCTTTGGTGCAGGCCTATTAATTTGCAGTGAATCAAAACAATGAAATGATAATATCTGTTATGGAGGAAGTGAGTAACAACATTAATTTGAATCTGCTTGTCAATCAGAAATAAATGCTGTCTATTGCAAATTTCAGTGTTTCGTTGAAAACTTTTTTTATCTTAAGAGGAGAAGACCAATGGGAAACCCCAAGAGGGTTGGAAATATGTGGTTGATGAATTGCATGGAACACTGAGAGTATTGGAAAGAAAAATTGGAAAGAAAGAGAAAGTGCTGATGTTGAGTAAGTGCTGTGAAGCTTGAAACAGCCAATTATACTTGGTATATATATTTACATTTCATACTTTTGTAAATATAATATATGCAAGTATGTAAATGAAAGTGTTATCTGTATTATTGATAATAAGTTATTTCTTATATGTTTATGACAAAACTTGTCTTTTTAAAGACATTGAATAGAAAAATTTATTATCGAGAAATTTCTTTCAAGTGAAAAGCTGTGAAGAATTTTTGTATGGATTTTTATGTTGCAAGAGCTAGAAATTTAGTGAAATTGTAACATTCATTTCCAAGAGATTGACACATTTAGCTAATCAGAAAAAGTTAGGAATTTTTAACTTTTCTCACAAGAAGCATGAGGTTTATTGCAGGTTTGCAAAAGAACACTCCAAGCAGTTCAAGGATAACCAAATGGCAAGTCATGTGAGCTATGGAGGCTCAGAAAAAGCCAGATGCCACTAATGGTCCCATGGGCATGGGTGAATAAAACACATAAAGAATTATTGTTTTTCATAGTTGATTTGAGTTCTGGAAAAAAGAACAAAGGACTTCACTTGCTTGCAATCTCTACAGTGTGGAAACAGGCCATTTGGCCCAACAAGTCCACACCAGCCCTCCAAGGAGTAACAAATCCAGACCCATTCCCCTAGCCTATATTTACTCCTCTCTAATGCACCAAACATGATGGGCAAAATTTAGCATGGCCAATTCACCTAACCTGCACATCTTTGGACTGTGGGAGGAAACCCACGCAAACAGAGGGACAATGGGAAAACTCCACACATACAGGGTGGGAACTGAACCCAGGTCACTGGCACTCTGAGGCAGCAGTGCTAACTACTGAGCCACCATTGGTGAAACTTTCTGTGGAAAATGTTACCATCTGTGAGTAGGTGCTGGAATGCAGACTTTGGAAATGAGAGAAATCTTGGCCCAGAAATGGAAACTGAACAACCAGCAGTCATTGATTTAGCCTACAATGGAGTGAAGTCCGAGGGCATTTCAAAGCCAGTTCATCACAAACAAAGAATAATGATGTGAAGTTTTATAGAGATTTTCTGACCTGCGATGTCATTAAGATTTGGGGTGCTTGCTGCAAAATCTGTGGGATCTGCTTCAACCACAATTCCAGTCTGACATATTCTATTGGGTATCAACCGTGGTTATCCACGCAATATTTGTCTCATGTTAAGTTTGAAATATTAAAGTATAAGTTATGTCTACCTTTGCATAATCTAAATCTTTTTGGTCAATGACATTTGCCACTTTGAGCATTTGTTTTGGTATTAATCTCGTTTTTCGTTGACGAAAGAAACATCTGAATTTTTTCTGATAATAAATCAGAAACTGTCTGAAAATAATAAAATCAGACTGTTTCATCAACTTGGTTAAATTTAAAATTTGTTGTCATCAGTGGAGGACTGGGACTAGAAAGGAATTGGTGCATACCTCCATTGTCAGTCATAATAATTTCCATTGTCTTCTGTGTAGAATACTCCCTAAGCAATAGAATACAAGACAGATGAGGTAATGGTGAAATTGTGTAGTGTTCTTGTCAGATTGAAGCTTAGCAAGTGTGCTCTGTTCTAATGACTGTGGCACAGGGGATATGTTCAAACTCTGGAAACAATGCAAAGGAGAAACAGAACACTCAGCCTCAGTCCTTACACATTTGAGACATGAGGAAAGGAGGAAGAAATGTTCAGTCCTTGACAGGAGGTGACTGTGGGAGCTTGCTGTATCCAAATTGGCAGCAAAATTCACTTGTTTAACAAACTCGTTAAAGATGGTAAATCCTGAAATAGGTATTGCGTAAATGCAAGACTTTCTGTAGATGGACCACATGTGGAGAAACTAGATTTTCAGTACTTTTTGATGATACAATATAGCAGAACAACACTTCAAAAAAACATCCTGTAGTACAACCAGAACCACAGCAGAATAAAAATGCATGAAGGTAAACAATATTCTTTTACATTTCCCCAAGGGATTCATATATCTTTTGTAATAGTAAATTGATTATGCCTGTGCTTGATGTTTCAAGATGTTCTATGTTCCACTCAGTATCAGAATTCAGCACAATTAGGTGCAGGTTGCACATGTCACTGCAACATCCTAACATATGGCCTCTTCCCAATTTCAGTGGCGTTCGCTACAGTAATTCACATTGACCATTGACCAGTTTCATTCTGAATTCCTGAAGAAGGACTAATGCCTGAAACATTGATTCTCCTGCTCCTTTGATGTTGCCTGACCTGCTGTGCTTTTCCAGCAACACATTTTTCAGCTCTGATCTCCAGGATCCGCAGTCCTCACTTTCTCTCAGTTTCACTCTAGTCAAAGTTTAGTCCTGGGTAAGTGAAATTGACAACTGATTGCAGACCTGTGGGCTAATGCCCTTTAGATATTGATATGAATTCATTTCCCACAGGAAATAGTAGAGGCAGAAGATTTTCACCCTAACAGATTGTGAGGGTTCAAATCAAAGGGAAACACCAGTTTGGGTGACGCAAAAAATGAGAAGCATTTTTTCAAAAGTGTTAAGCACCATTTGGGCAACATAACTTGCCTTTGATGTCTTCGAAGAATGCACTACCACACAATCATTACTTGTGGCTCCCTGTGCCATCTTCATCAATTTGTTTCACCCTCAGATTTCTGCCAGTGTTCCCCTTGAACCAAGCAATTGAGGCATGAGAGTGCAGCTTGGAAGCATTTGCACTGTCTGGGTCTGAGGCTCTGTCAGTTCCTGTGCTGGTTAAAATTTGGAAACCAGTCAGTGGACAATAACAGAATTCTGTTATTCCAACCAATTCAATGACAAACTCCTTCAGAACACCTGAAAATGAGATTATTTACATCAGCTTATTGAAAGATATTTCAAGAAAAGTTCTGCAGTGAGCCTTTCTAGATGCGATAAGGACCATTGTCAGAACAATAGATTAACAATTAATCTTCTGGTCTTTATAAATATGTGACCAACTGACTTAACCCCAGCAGCTGCAAAATTCCAAATGTTCCTCAGGTGTACTTCCATTATCCAATTCCATTATTCATGACTGCTCTTTGCCTCAATTCCATTTTCAACTCCATTTCCACTCCTCTCTCCATATCGTTTATGTGCCACATAAAGTTATAGTAATCGCAGTCTTGATAGATGTGACAGACCAACAACACAAAAGGACTTTTAGGAGATCAACATTGAGATTTCTATGTCTTTTCTGTGAAAAGGTGCTTTCTGATTCTGGTCTTGAATGGCAATTTTAAGACTGTAAGAATCATAAAGGTAGAGCCTATTATATCTGACTTGGCCCTATGGTAGGAAGTGAAGACTGCAGATGCTGGAGATCAGAGTTGAGAGTGTGGAGTTGGAAAAGCACAGCAGGCCAGGTAGCATCCGAGAGCAGGAGAGTTGGCGCTTCAGGCATAAGCCCTTCATCAGAAGCTTATACCAGAAACGTTGATTCTCCTGCTCCTGGGATGCTGCTTGACCTGCTGTGCTTTTCCAGCTCCACGCTCTCGACTGAGGCCCTTTGGTGGAGTTATATCCAATTTGCTCAATGCTGTTGCTCTTTTCTTATAGCCCAATATATTTCTTTTTCTCTGTTATTGAATTTGCTTCCAACACCCTTTAAGCATTTCAGTGCACAGCAACTCACTGGGTTAATGCAAAAAAGACCAATTTCCCCATGTTGCCTTTTCCCAATCACGTTCGATCCATTTTCTTGAGTTATTAACCTTTCTGTCACAAAAAGGAGATACCTCTTATTTACATTCTAGAAACCTTCAAAGCTCTGATTCTCTGGCAAAGCTCCTTTTTATCCTTTGTTATAAGGACAGCAGCCTATGAAATCTCATCTATACCCTCTCTAAGAAATTATGACCATTCTTTCACCAGAGGAAATAGTTTCTCAATTGTTGTTTTGTTGCATGGCTATATGCTACATCCCTGAGTTTAGGTTCAAGATTGAGGAAAAGGCAAGTTACTGTTAAGTCTAGGGCTTCTTCAGAGCCTTATTTCTTACATAGTAAGACTACATGCTACAATACAAGATATTCAAAAATATAATGGACTCTATGATTACTAATTACGTTATTGTCAGAATATTCCATAAACTCTACCTACTAATGCTAATCAGTATACTCCAAATGTTTCCATGTTTGAGTTTCTAACATTCAATAGATGAGCACCAATTTTTTGCCACATCTCCATGTGTTTCTCTCTTTTCTTTTTATCTCTGCTATCTATGCCCAGTGAGGAGCAGTTCTGTGGAATCATCACAAGATTGCTCCTGAATCCTAAAGCCCTTACACAACAACAACCCTATCAATCCTTTCAATATGTTCAACTCCAATTAGATCATTCCTCAGCCTTACACTGCAGTTCTTTCAATGGCATTTGTGCTTAGTCGCACTTGCAGATTCCACAGAAGTTGCAGAAAATTGCACTTATATTTTACATGTGAATTGAAACTATTAATAAACCTTTTTGCCAATTATGGGACTCATGCAAATATTGAAAGTGTTGTCAATGCTGCAGCAATTGACATATTCCTGAGTTGGCTGATCTCAGCTGAGTGGCACTACAATTTGCTTTCCCACAGCTAGTTTAGGAAGATGTCGTTGACCATGTTCTCCATCCTGGTCTCATGGCAGTACTTGGAGGAAGAATAGTGGAGTGGCCAACATTTATACTTCAACTAACCAAAATCATTACACACAGATTATCTGGCTCTTAGAACCCAGAATCACAGTTCCTTTATTACAATTTCAAAATTACTTCATTGTCTTTAAAATATTTTGAAAAAATTATGAGGTTGTGAATGGAATTGTATAGATCCATTATTTTGACATGTTCTTTATTAATTAATTCATTTATTGATATTTCTTCTTTGGATGGTCACTGACATATTTCAAACAGATTCTCACAAAGAACAGACACCTTCAAGAGATCAGCAGAATGTCTAGGAAAAATATTAAAAATTATGGCAGAAAAGTAATTTCTATAGAAGTTAACAAAACTTGTAGCCCTGAAGATTAGAAGGTAACATTATCCATTTTGCAATGCAATAGAACTGTAAATGCACAAAGGTTACCTCAGTGGTAAAATCATAAAATATTATAATCAGGACATTACAATGACTGCAAGGTTTGTGAAGGTTTGTAGCTCAGGTTGAGGTTTAGGGTGTAGGTTTGCTCACTGAGCTGTGGTTTTGATATCCAGACATTTCATTACCTGGCTAGGTAACATCATCAGTGGTGACCTCCAAGTGAAGCAAAGCTGTTGTCTCCTGCTTTCTATTTATATGTTTCATAAAACATATAAATAGAAAGCAGGAGACAACAGCTTTGCTTCACTTTGAGGTCACCACTGATGATGTTACCTAGCCAGGTAATGAAACGTCTGGATATCAAACCTACAGCTCAGCGAGCAAACATACACCCTAAATTACAATGACTGTTGTTTAATATTATTGCATGGATGAGAATGTACTCATTGCTTTCCATTCAGGAAGTTTGCCAGTTCAAACAAATCCAATTGCTTTCGAATCTTGGGCTAGGTTTCTTCTGAATAACTGCTTTCAATTCAGTGCAATTTATAAAAATCTGCAAGAATGATGAATGGAAATATTTTCTAGGAATTCCTTCAGGGAACAAACGTTGTTGTGGATCTTGTCGGAGGTGAATTGGTTCAGCTCACTTTTTCCTCTGAGTCCTGCAACTCATGGAGTTTCCTGGATATAGAACTTCGATGAACAGTAGCCGTGACTGTTACTGCTCAGATATAGTGACAATACCTGATTGAAATGTGAGTGATGTCAATTAAAAATATAATTAGTAGGATCCCTACTTAGTACATACTTTTAGAATACCTTGCATAATGTTAGTTATTTGTCCTGACTTTCCATTTGCTGGGGGTTGGGGAAGTGGCTATCTTTGACAATCTATTTCTGGGGCAAACTTCACTGTGGTTCTTTGGTGAGAGGCTGTAGAGATGAGAATATCTCTGTCATTATGTTGCTGACAGCATCTGGCATTACATGGCCTGTATACTTTATCTTGGCAATGAAAGCGCTAAAACAAAAACAAAAATAAAAGGGAATTGAAACAAGCTGAAGACTTACTGAGATCAAGATGGACAGATAATGTTATTATAAGTAACTTGATTGCTTACCACTGTTATCTATACCAATGTAAATGAAAGCATAAACAAACTATTTTCCAATAGCTGGTTAGCAACAAAAACAATGTGTCTTTATGTGGTGCTTAAAATGTATTAAAACAAGGTGCTTCATAAGACCAGTGTCAAAGATTTGACACCAGGCCACACAAGGAGATATGATGACCAGTAGCTTTCTCAAAGAGGTTGATTTGATATTATCTTAAAGGAGGGAAGAGGGGGACAGTGATAGAGATGTTTAAGAAGGAAATTCCAGACCCTAGGGCATTGGCAACTGAAGACAGAGCCTCTAATGATGAAACGATTAAAATTCAAAATAAGCAAGAAGCCAGAATTGAAGGAACACAGATACCTTAAAAGATGAAGCAATTGGAAAACAAGAATGAGAATTTTAAAATTGAGATGTTGCTTAAACAGGACCAAGATCTTTGTGAACAGGTGTAATGGCAGCAAGGGACTTGGCATGAATTAGGACATGAGATAGAAGCAAGAAGGAGGGAGGTAGGGGATCTCCTGGGAGATCAAAATTCAGAATTCACATGACTGGACGAACACTGGCACTAAAGTCCTCTAAACTTCATGACACCAAGAGTCAGGAAGCTTTTTTGCATGAGTTCTCATCCCATGAATGCTCACTGAAAGGCCTGCTCACCAAAATTTATTGTTCCTTCTCAATTAAGTTCTCTCCAATTGAATAAAACATATTTTGAGATACCCAATGGTAAATAAGAGTCCTAATGTGGTAGACTTCTTTGTGGACCTCAGAGTTGGTAATTGCTGATTTGTCCTCTTTTTTTTGTCGCTAATGGCTTTGATTGAGTTCAGGTGTTGGTACTCCAACCTGAGTGAAGCTGCAGAAAGAAAGAAGAAAGGGTCATGGGGGAAGACTGGGTGAGGGCTTCCAAAGTTTGGGCCACACAGTCCAAGGTGAGAGAATGTCAAGGGAGCAGTAGGACTCTGTCCAGGGAGATGAGGGATGCTCAGTTAAGAATGGGAGGACAAACATGGAAACACCTGCTTTCATGTAGAGGGGATGGGTGGGCAGCATGGATGACAGGCAGATGGGTATAAAGGACATGGGCAATGCCTTTGAGAACCAAGTCCTGAGGGTTGTAATGAGGACAATGGCAGGGAGAGGATATAATCATGGTGAAGGAGGCAGTTGGATATGATCAAGAGGTAGTTTAAGGGTCATAGGTGGGTATTAGCTGGTCTAATGTTTCGGACGCTTATTAAATGTCTGAATGCTTGTTACCTTGAGGACAGGAGCATGAGTATGTCAACATTTTGTGGCTCAGAATAGAGGTAGAGTAGAACTATCCATATATACAAGGAGGGGATCAACGGCTATGGGAGTAGATTCAAGGTGATCAGTGTGGAAAGGAATGACAAGGCAGTGCAGGTGAATGATTATGCAGGCTTGATAAGTAACAAGGGGAGGGTCAGAAGTGTTGGAGGAAACTGGATATGTATGTTTTAGGGACAGGGGGCATTCTGGCGAAGTTCACTGATGATGCAAAGTTAGGCAATAAGGTAGGCAGTACTGAGGAGGTGGGGAGGCTGCAGAAAGATTTAGACAGTTTATGAGAGTGATCCAGAGCATGGTTGATGAAATTCAACATGAGCAAGTGCGAGGTCTTGCACTTTGGAAAAAAGAATACAGGCATGGACTATTTTTTAAACGGTGAGAAAATTTCAAAGGGATCTGGGAGTGCTAGTTTAGGATTCTCTAAAGGTTGATTTGCAGGTTGAGTCCATGATTAAGAAAGCAAATGTAATGTTGTCATTTACCTCAAGAGGGTTGGAATATAAAAGCAATGATATGCTTCTGAGACTTTATAAAGCTCTAGTTAGGTCCCATTTAGAATACTGTGTCCAATTTTGGGCCCCAGAACTCAGGAAGGACATACTGGCACTGGAGCGTGTCCAGCGGAGATTCACACGGATGATCCCTGGAATGGTAGGCCCAACACATGATGATCGGCTGAGGATCCTGGGATTGTATTCATTACAGGTTAGAAGGTTGAGGGGAGATTTAATAGAAACTTGCAAGATAATACATGGCTTAGAAAGGGTGGATACTGGGAAGTTGTTTCCATTAGGCGGGGAGACTAGGACCTGTGGGCATAGCCCTAGAGGGGGTCAATTTAGAATGGAAATGAGGAGACATTTCTTCAGCCAGAGAGTGGTGGGACTGTGGATTTCATTGCCATGGGGTGCAGTGGAGGCCGGGACGTTGGATATCTTCAAGGCAGAGATTGATAAATTCTTGATCTCGCAAGGAATCAAGAGCTGCAGGGAGAGTGCGGGTAAGTGGAATTGAAACACCCATCAGCCATGACTAAATGGCGGAGCGGATTCAATGGGCTGAATGGCCTTGTTTCCACTCCTATGTCTTATGATAAATCTCACAGCCTTGCGAGCATGCACCACCAATCACAGGCACTGATAAAAAGGCAGCACCCAAATTGGAGGAGGGTTTGGGTGAACAGAAATAATCATAGAGTAATAGAATTTACAGTACAGAAAGAGGCCATTCAACCCATTGTCTGTTTACTGGCTCTGAACAGAGCCTGCTAGCTAGTTTCATCCTCCAGTTCTATCTTCATCATTTTCAAAAATATATCCAGCTCTTTTTGAATGGAATTTGCTTCCTCCACTCTCCCAGGCAGTTCATTCAAAATCCTAACAATTCTTTGAGTAAATAAGTTTTTTCCTCATCTCACTTCTAGTTCTCTTGCTGACATTGTGACCCCGAGTTACTGATACCAAGTAGTGGAAACAGAATGTCCTTCTTTACCCTTGCAAAAGTTGTTTATAATTGTGAATAAGATCACCTCCCAATCCTCTCTGCTGTAAGGGGAAGAAGTCCAATTTGAAAGTTTAAATTGTTGGCATCCTATTCATTTTGGGTCAAATGAATAGAGAACCATATTCAATTGTTCCCTCTTCCAACACCCAAGAAATCTACACCAGATCTCAAGGGACACATTCGAATGAAATCCTGTTGAGGCTTGGACCCACTTTAAATTGTGCTCTGAGTGACATCTCGTGAGGTCTGAGGTATGGACGAAGCCATGGAGAAACAGAGAGAGCTGCAAGCTTTAAGTGGCTCAGGTTGAAGAGATCCAAGACTGGAACCTATAGTTTCCCTGCTGTGTAGATCACATGCTTAAAATGGCTACAATAACATGGCGAGGCAAGCATGATTGTGAAGTAAAGTGACTGATGGGAAGCACACAGTCATGCTTCAATTAACTCAGTCAAAGTACAATGTCTTCACACACATGAATGCCCTGGCACAAGGTGATTCCCCCTCCATGACCCCACAGGATATGTACAGTGTTCATGGCATATGTGGAAGAGGCCAGTGGAGGAAAGATGTCATCTACAGGGATTATCAGGGGCTTAAAGGATCAGCTTAGGAGGGAAAATGTCAAAGACTATTCTGACTTGATGGATCGATGCACTCTATCTGCAGATCACCTGTTTACTTGTGTGACACTGAACAGCCTGACCCTGGGATTGCTGAGGAGGTGCTGGAAAAGCACAGCCAGTCAGGCATGAGGAATCACCTGAGGTGGGAATTGAACCTGGGTCTCTGGTACTGTGAGGAAGCAGTGCTAACCACTGTGCCACCATGCCTTCCCATGATGAAGACTTTATGCTCAAAATGTTGACTCTCCTGGTCCTTGTATGTTGCCTGACCCCCTGTGCTTTTCCAACACCACACTTTTTGACTCTGATCTCCAGAATCTGTAGTCCTCACTTCCTCCTATTGCTGAGGAGTTGCTGATGCAGAGGTAGCATCAGCAGTGTCAACACAGGGGCCACGGAGCAAAGGGTTAAAGTTCCACCTGCTCTAATGGTATATAAGGACATCTCTGAACAGGGCTGATATAGGAATTTTCAATACCCTGAACTTCAGCACATTTCGAAGAAATCCATCTTCCAATTCTTCCAAGTCAACATTGCTTTCTAGTGTCCTTTTGTCCAAAACTGAACACAATGAGTGGAACTTTTATAGCTCTCCCCCTTCCTCCTCAGATAGAACTGCAGCTATTTTTTGTGGAAGTGGGACCTGCTTAGGAGCATGAAAAATCGACCTGGTAGCTAACCTGTCACACTAGCACCTATCATCGTTGTTCCCTGTAATATAGGGCGTGGGTGAGATGTCAGCTTTATTACACCCACCCCTCTCTCAGAGCTATTAACATTAACAGAACAGTTAATAGACACTAAAACATCCAAAAAATATTAATATTTTGAGTAAGTTATTTCTCAACAAATTTGATTTCTTTTTACTCATTAATGGGATGTGGGTATCACTAACCATTACTTTTTATTGTCATCCCACAGCTTCTGAAAAAGTGAGGGAAAGCCAACTGCTTGAATATAACTAAATGAGTTATTTTTCTCATTTGCTCATGGGATGTGGGCATTGCTGACTTGGCTTGCTTTTATTCCCCATCCCTAATGTCCTGGCAAAGGTGGTGGCAAGCTGCCTTCTTAAACTACTGCACTTCTTTGGACAAAGCAACACAGTGCACTCATGGTGTTGTTAAGAAGACAGTTCCAGGTTTCTGACCAAGTGACAATGAAGGAACAGCAATATTGTTCCAAGGCAGGATGGTTTCTGATTTTGAGGGGAACTTGTATTTCTGTGCTAGGTGATTGAGGTGGTAGATTTGAGAAATGCCGTGGAAGGAAACTTGGATTTTTATTTAGTGGTCGTGAGGACATTTCCAAGGGCGGTCACATCATTATTCGTTTAGAGTTATATACATGAGAGAGTGAGGACTGCAGATGCTGGAGAGTCAGAGTTGAAAAGTGTGGCACTGGAAAAGCACAGCAGGTCAGGTAGAATCCAAGGATTCTACCTTTAGGCGTAAGCTCTTCATCCCTTATTCCTGATGAAGGGCTTATGCCCAAAGTGTCGAGTCTGTTGCTCCTCAGACATTGTCTGATCTGTTGTGCTTTTCCTGTGCCACACTTTTTGACTCAGAGTCACATACAGACCAGATGCGTAGGGCTGGAGAATTTTTTCCCCTAAAGGGCATGAGTGAAGAAGTTAGATTTTTTGCAACAACTTTGTCATTTAATAGTCCCCATTACAGTGGCCAGCTTTTTATTCCAGATTTGCTCAGTCAATTGAATTGAATTTTCAAAGTTCTAGTCTTAGAATTTGAGCTCAATAATGGACTGATGGTGTAGCTGGAGGGAAAGAGCTGACTGAGCATTTTGAGACGAGGGGGCACATTCTAAAAATTAGAAGCAGTCTTTTTGGCAGTATTCAGAAAATAAAGGCAGAAAGTTAAAAAAAAATCAAGAAGGGACTAAATCGAGATGATGGAAACCTGCTCCAGTGAATATTTGCTCTGATCAGTTTTGGCTGAGTGGGGGTGTTGGACATAAAAGTGGGTGTAGATATCTGAATGTTAGTGGAGGCAGATGCATATTGTCTTTGGAGTTGATGGCAAGTATTTGAATGTCATTTCTTCATGACATTGGGTATGAGGTTTCAGGTGGGCCTGTAAAGGTACAGCACGGAAGGTTATTTGTGGGAGTATTGTTGTTTATCAGTTAGATGAAGGAAGTCCAAGTGAAGATACAAACCACAATAATGCAAGTCTTTGCCCAGTCATACAGCATGAGATATTGTTTCCGCTTCAGAGATGTTAATGTTTCATAAACAACTGCAAGTCCTCCCACCATGATGTGCATGGAATCAAAGAATCAGACAGTGCAAAAGGAGGCCATTTGGCCAATCATACGAGTGCTAACTCTCCAAAGAGCTAACCAATTTATCTCACTCACCTGCTCTTCTCCTTTAGCTATTTGTTATATCTTTTGCTTTGGAGAAATTAGACCAATTGTTTCATTTTAAAATCGGCACAGTTACCGATGCTTTCATTCACTGAAGAAAATCATTACATTTGGAATTTTTTCAATCTGTTTTTCTTTCTAATTTACTTTTTAGGAAATCAACATTTTATAAGAATTATAAAAGACAGAAAGTGTGAATTATGAACTTTGTGTGATGTATGGTTTCTGCATAGCCTAGAAGGAAAAGCCAGTAAAATTTGTGAATGACATATACTGGACTAACTCGCCTAGTATATCTCAGAACAATGCCCCAGTATGACGAGTGCATTCATTTCTAAGTGTTCCTGAGTTTAAAGGGGTGGGTTGTCAAGGGCAAGGGAACATGGAAGCATGTGGAAGTGAGAAAAAGGATAGTGATAGGGGAGCTCAAGGTGTATGGGGAGGGGTAGATGGAACATTATTGCAAGGCATTATAGACAATAGGATGGGATTATTGGCAGTGATCACCACTATGGGAAGCATAGGGCACTGAGATGGGCATCAATAAGGTGTAACTTTTGTTTGGGGTTGTAATGGGGAATCATTAGAGGCAAGGTTCAACATGGTGTGTCTCCAACTGAGGCAATGGGTGGAAATAAGCTGCTGGAGTAGTGCAAGGTGAAAGGGCACATGGAGGCTCTGCAGGAAGAGGGGCAGTACCTGGTGACTGAGTGGAACCTGATACAGATAGTGTCCACAGTGAGTTGAGTTACCCATCATCACTTGCTGTTCACCGGATGTGAAATGTAACTGAAAAATGCCAAAGCCCAAAAGCATGGGCAGAGTTAGCATCAATTTCAGGTTGACCGGCTAAGACAGTGAAGGGGCTAATATATGAAGCAATGCTTTTACAAACTCCAGCTACATTTAATTTGCGATAATTTCTTAATCCATTTGCAATGCATGCAGAATAAACATGCTGAGGGTTCAAATGCTGGTCAAAGGTAGGGATTTGCACCATGCCATTGGGTGCTTGCCAATCCATCAGTGCCATTCCAATGATGCAGAAGTTGCAACAATGATTTGAAAAGATGTAAACGCTGGGCTCACTGCATCACATGTGGAACTTCCATGGCTACTCTGTGACTAGGAGAACATTGTTCCATTGTCTGCCATTTAAGTGTGATGATGGACTCTACTAAATGCCACATGTACAACACATTCTCTAGTCCTTATCATTGGTTAACTACCAGGTCGCACAGTTTACCTGCTCTTAGCTACATCATACTTAGAGAGATACCTCTACTCTGTCCTCAATGCTCGGTAGAGACCCACCGCTGGTCATTATCCAAGAGGGGAACATCACATAGATTAGCAACTGGACAACTCCAACCATGAGCTTTTATTTACACACAGCAAAAGTGAATGCAAACAAAAGCAACATAGGCTGCAATTCACCCCCACAATGCAAATGAAATGCTGGAATCATGATCAGCGACTATTTTACAGTCTATGATGATCTGCTGCATCCAGCTCCCATCAGCTGGAACCAAATATCAATCAGGTACTTTCAGGCTTGTAGCATTCAAAGCAGCTGAGCTCTGTTATCCACAAGGAGAATTTTCTGCTCCCCAGTGTTCTCATCCTTATCCTTAGCCAACTGTTCCTATTCCCCCAGTTCCTCAGTATCCATCACATCATCTCTACTCCAATTGCGCAGAGCACAGTACACCAGGATAATGCGGCACATTCTGTCTGGTTTATACTGAAGGAACCACCACCCCCAACACAGACTGGGCTGAGAAGTGGAACCATCTCCTCAGCAGCTCCATCCTTTGCTGTACCTTGGTCCTAATCATAGCATGATCTGAAAAATGTTTTGCTGGAAAAGTGCAGCAGGTCAGGCAATATCCAAGGAGCAGGAGCATAGCATGCACACCAATTTGGTGAAGGTGCTACACTGGCCAAGTAACAAACATATAACACTGAAAAGAGAGTGTCTACTGTGCTCTGACTTCCTTTGTATCCCAGACCCACATCAATCATTCAATAGAACCCATGGGATACAAAAATGGAAGCAAGCTACAAACCAATACTTCCAGTACTGTTGCCAGAAGTAGGAGCGCTGGAGTGCAGGTTAGGTGCAGCTAGTTGCCAGAGCCTGTCGGGTAGGTACCAGTGAGTCAAGTTTGGACAGCAAACGGCAGGACACTGCTGGTGATTCAGCTGGGGCAGTCCCTTTCTGCTGATGGGTCCTCTGAGGAGCAGAGGATGCCTGAACAGGAGGAACCCTCTCCCTCAAAGGCCCACAGCCAGGCCTCCAGAGTATACCACGCATTCCTTGCTATCAGTAAAATTATTCCCAGTCACCGCCCATTTTAATTCTCCTTCCCACTCCCTTTCTGATATAACCATCCTTGGCCTCCTCCATTGCCACAATGAATTAAACTGCAAAGTTGGAGGATAAGCACCTCATCTTCAGCCGACATCCCAGAGGACTCAACATTGAGTTCTCCAATTTCAAATAACCTCCCTTCCCATCACCCAACATCCTTCCCAGCCCCTTCCTCTCCCTTCCATTCCTCTCATCAACCCTACCTTCTAGCCACCAAATGGAGTCATTCCTCATATCAATCAACCAGGCCGTGCCCTCTACCTGTCTTCACCTGTGGTAAAAAAAACATTCCTGATGAAGGACTTTTGCCCCAAACGTCGATTTCGCTGCTCCTTGGATGCTGCCTGAACTGCTGTGCTCTTCCAGCACCACTAATCCAGAATCTGTCTTCACCTGTCCCCACCTCACCACTCTGCCCCCCCAACACCTTTATTTGCAGCTCCCCTTACACCCACCCCCAGTTCTGAAGGAGAGCCTGATTTGCTGTGTTCTTCCCACTGCCTGCTTGCTTACCATGGGTTCCAGTTTAATTTTGTCTCTAAACAGGTAAAATCCAGCCACGTCCCCAACTGCCTGCACACTTCTGGTCTGGGGGAAAATGTAAAACCCAGCCAATAATTCTAACACATTACTGAGATGTCCGGCTCCAAAAATTAAAAGATGAGGTATTTCTTCTTACCTCTCAGTGAAGCCATGTTACTTGAAGGAGCCAAGAAACATTGTTCTGTATTTGGGCCATGCTGCATTTATTCTGGATCATCTCTTTGATACTGACACCATGTGAAAGGACAAAGTGGAAGACAAATGTAAGGTATTAATCTTTGGCTTCACCCTAGCCCTCTTCTAATTCACTAATAGCTGTTGTCAGTCATGATCAGAAAGATTCATGTCAATGATCAACAGTTTCAAGGTTCTTGAAGTTCAGTTCTGAAAGCTTCTTTGGCATTCAAAAGAAATGATTTTTTAAAATTCATTCACAGGATGTGGATGTCAATGGCTAGGCCAGCATTGATTGCCCATCCCTAATTGCCCAATTAAGAGGCAACCCCAGAATGGGTATAGGAGAGCAGATCTTCTTTCCTAAAGTGACATTAGTGAAGCAGATTTTTAAAAAGAAACAAAGATTGCCACTGAACAGCTTTTTATCAAATTGCAGATTTTTATTGAGTTCACAGTTCACCATTTGCCATGGTAAGTTTCCAATCGCAGACCATTAAAACTTGGCATTCTGGATTACTAGTCCAGTGAAATTGCCACTACAGCACAGTCTCCCCTGACTTACAGTTTGCATTTGTGTAGCATCTTTCATCATCTCAGGATGTACTCAAACATTTTATAGCCAATTGGATACTTTTTGAAATTTAATCACCATTGTAATGTAGAGAAAGCACCAGTCAATTTGTACACTGCAACGTCCCATAAACACCATAATTGACCAACTAATTATGATTTTGTGATTGAGACATCAATAGTTGTCGGATTCTTATATTGTGTTAAGATTTTCCAAAAAAAAACTGATGGAAAGTGTCCCAGAGAAGAGAGAATTAATGAGCGAGCTCAATAAGGAGGAAGTGGGACTTGAGGCACCACACATAGATGATAAGGTGGCAAGCAGCATTAGAATTCATGCCAATTTCCAAGTGTATTTTAAACAGTTGAGGGAAATTAATGGCTTGTTTAACAATGCCAGGAACCACTGATTCACATTGTCTGATGAAAGGGAGTTTTTGGTAGATATATGTCTCTTGTTTTCGAAAGTTTAATTGTGTTTTATAATCACAAGAAGAGAAATCAACATGACCCCATGAGCTACTGAGACCTGTTGATATAAACGATTTCTTCTCAACAGTAAGAGAGGGGGAGAAGCCTGAGTAAATGTAAGAATGGTTGGAAATTTAACACTCTTAAAGGAATGGTATGGTTTTATATTATTTGTTATCATTATTCTTGTGTCTTCTGAAAATATAGACAGTGGGTTCCTCATGAGCTTTATGATGACCTGCATCATGAACAAAACCATAACTTATCCAGAATATTCATTACAATAATGGGATTCTGCCTGTTTGGGATGGAATTGCAAGGGATTTTATTGGATGTCCCAGCTGCAGGGTTTTATTGGATGATCTAATGCACTGTATCCACTACCTTCAAGAAAGGGTTAACTAGATGCAGGTGGGAGCTCACTAGTTCTGACTTTGCTCCGGCCAAAAGCCAGCTTCATAAAATATTGTTTATTGTTTTGTAGACAATACGATAGACTGAGTTTTTTTTGCAAGTAACGCCATGTTGAACATTTGGTTTTCAAACAATGTTGGTTCAATAGTTATTGCATTTTATAAGCTCTTGCATTTCGCCATTCATGTGAGGTAGCTCATGTCTCTATTTTGGCTGTCAGTGCTTTGTGGTGCCCAGTGGCAGCACTGTTTGGTCACTAAAAAGGCTCAATGGTTGGGGGTGTGCAATGAGCAAACCTTTTATTATTCGGCACCAATGGGACCAGGAGTGTGCTGGTTACTCAAATATTTGAGATAGTCAAGAGGTACATGTAACCATAGTAAACCCTGACCAAGCAAAGCTTTGAGATATCATCATGCCTCAAAAGTATATGCAAAAGCATCAACATGCTCCCTTAATCAATGTAAAAACACACAGTACGTAATAGAAACATAATGCCGATGGTATACACAACATTGTTATAGATTAGTATGGAAACAGGCCCTTCAGCCCAACAAGTCCACACCGACCCGCTAAAGTGCAACCCACCCAGACTCATTCCCCTACACCTAACACTATGGGCAATTTAGCTTGGCCAATGCACCTGACCCGCACATTTTTGGATTGTGGGAGGAAACCTGAGCACACCCACGCAGACACAGGGACAATGTGCAAACTCCACACGGAGAGTCACCTGAGGCAGGAATTGAACCCAGGTCTCTGGCACTGTGAGGCAGCAGTGCTAACCACTGTGCCACCGTGCCGCCCTACTTTATTTACAGCATAAATACTCAGACATTGCCCTATTTGAGATATATAATTTTTGCTGTTTTACAAAGACTGCTAATTGAATAGGTGCAGATTAAAACAAAGTTTGCTGTACATCCTGTGGGGGCAGGGATGGTACTGCATGTACATAGCACTGGCTCACTCTGACACCTTAGCCTCGGTTATGAAAATTACATGTTGTTCCTCTGTGCAGGTCTAGTAATCAGGTGCAGATACAGATCCCACCCTCACAAGTTACTCACTTACCCCATTCATTTTGTAGCCATTCTTCTCAACATTGTCACTCTCCACATGTTCCATGATTACATTGACAGAGAGTGGTCTTTTGCTAGTGGTTTTCGGCCTCAATGTTAACATGCCACTGAGAGTATCAATGTCACCTTTCTCAGTGCCCATTCTGTCCTTCCTCAGGCCATCATCCAAGCTATATATGCTTTTGCACTTAATTCCCATGAATGGAGGCAATGGGAAGGCCTACTTCCTTGAGCAACCTGACCTGCCAGCACCAGCTCTCATCTGTCCAGACCCCTGATTGATGGACATATGTGTCCTTGACCAAGACAGTTCTCCTCCAGACAGAGCAATGGGTACCTCATGAACTTCAGTGCACAGACTGAATTTTTAAAAAAAAACATCTGAAAGTCTTAGGGGAGTAGTAATTTCTTTTTCTGCAGGTGCTGTGTGTTTAGCACACGCACTGAGACTTGGTGGTACAGGTGCTGGACTAACACGGCGCACTGATGTAAGGCAAGATGTATATGTCCTTATATAGTCACAGGATTCCTACAGTGTGGAATCAGGCCATTTGGCCAAACAAGTCCACACCAACCCTCCGAAAACTGAGGATTGCTGCATAGTCCTGCCATCCACCTGGTTCTGCAACTGTGCTAATGACCAAGACAAGCCACAGCAGGGGGCTCTGGACACACTGGGTGAATGCATACTGAGAGAACAACAGAGCACACTGGTAGACAACATGTAATTGGATCCCCTTCCCTGTGCAGTTCCTGTGCCTGATACTGCCGTAGACTGCTGGTTGTCAGTGTGCCCTCCTACACCAGTCTGTCCATGCAGGGTGCAATGCCAATTGTAGAATGTCATGATGATGGCAATGCCTTCCTGAAAGTGGAGTCTTGATGTTTGTGATAGAAGTGTATGTATGGCTGGTGCTGGGGAGTTGTGCCATACTCTGCAGTTTGACCTTTGACAATATGGAGATCTTATGGAGCAAGAAGAAAGTTGAATCCCACCAAGAACATGCTCTGGCTTACATGTTGAGTTTTTCTGATAATTAGTTTAAATGCTGAGTTTGGTAAGATTACAACCCATGGCGAATTGGACTGTTACAATGTGTTTGACAAGCAATATTTTGGAACTTACTAATGGTACTTACAGAAATCTCACCATACTGCTTGAAAAAAGTGAACAGGACACTTCAAAGCGATCTTACGTCAAGGTGGACCTCACTGAATATTTCAACTGATTCTGTCACTCATAGCCCACGCAATTCTGAGCGTGGTAAGATTCTAACCGTAGAGTTGTGCATTCTTGAACTGAGAAACTTGAGTTATCATTTGCAATTGAATAGGCCTCACTCAGGGCAATGAGTAAGCAGTGCTGTTGAGCTCTAAAATCGCTTCAGGCCCAGGATTCAATTAAATCTTAAATTTCCTTTTATGAGCAGGTATTACCCAATGCACACCATCCCTTTCAAGGTATGTTCCAATAATTTACACTACAGATTGAATTGTAGCTAGATGGAGTAAATTGGAGTGTGAAAATGCAGTTTGCAAATTGGATCTGGAATTCCAATTTACCTCACCACGTTCGTCTGTTATGTTGCTTACGGAGATTTCCCGAACTGATATTACCATCTCTAGTTTTGAAGAAGTCAATTTGAACTGGAAACATTAGCCCGATTTCTCTTGCCACAGTTGTTGTCAGATTGCTGGCAGTTTCTCCAGCATCTTCTATGCTTGCTTTGTTTTACTATCTCCTCTCCAAAGGAAATTAGGAACTCTTAGAAAAAGAATATTGTGTGAAATGTGATAATAACTAAATTGTCAAAGTGTTCTGCCATATTCTTTCCAAGTTAGTTATTTTGCAATATATTCATAATGGAGTGATTATAATCTTTAGTTGAAGATTTATGTGATTTGCCATGATTTTTCCTTTATGTACATCCTGTTATCACACTGGACTATTTTAGTGAAATATTTTACAAGCGTCCTTCTTTAAAAGATGTCCCATTCCTATAGCTTACTAAAGGCATCCAGACTGCTTGAATGTTCTGCAGCATACACAGGTACAAGGTAATGCCATCTGTGTTGTGTGTGCTTCTCTCTGTCACAGTGTTCACCAAAATTTAGTTCAAGGAAATGGTAGATTAATTTTGTCTGGCATTATCAACAGTTGAGCTTTAAGAAGTTATAACAAAGTTCAATAATGTGGAAAATCCGTAGCTCAGTCATTAAACAGCACTGGCGTCTGACAGAAACATTGGCTGTTTTTCCAGCTTTTTTTGTTGGTTCCTGAATGTAAGTACATACATTCCCACAGGAAAGCTATCAGCTGAATTCTTAGCTGGGCTTGCACAGTGTGTTCTGCAAGTCGCCAAACACGTGTACGAATCAGCAAGTTCACGAATCCTCTTTGTGTTGGCTGCCATTCAGAAATTCCAGTGCACCTCAGGACAGACTATATCCCATTGACTTTTCCCTCTTCTCACCCAGTAATTGATACATGGTGGACATATGGGCTCAATGCCCAGTACTGCTAGCACTCATTAGATCTATATGCACATTCTGTACCCATGTCTAGGGCCATTTTACTACCAATAAAAGGCTTCTTTATTTAAATTTAACCAGACAGCCTATAATTTCAGTCTAGCTTGTATTTCGGGCATTTGGTTGCGTATGAAAGATGACCTATTTTGAATAAAATCATGTGGCTCAAAAAAAGGAGTGTATGATTTTATAGCGTATAACTGCAGCCCAATGGAATTTCCAGGCACTTTGCCATCAGCATGAACATCTGATGACTACTTTCAAAAACAGTTCAGTCATCTTGAAGAGACATCTTCTCCCTGGGGAGGGGCATAAATAACTTACAGTGAAATGCGGAAAAACTCACATGTTGCTGTTTTCCAATGACAAATACTGGAGGCAATGTTGATTTGTTGCTGAATCTTTAAGTGGATAATGCATAAGGTATAAGGGTGAGGTGGAAGTCATCCACATCTTGTTGGTGCCAAATAAGAGATGCATTACGCAAATTATGACACCACTGACTTCATCGAAGATTACATTCGTAAATAAATACATAGCAAGACAATAATAATCCATTGTGGAAATAAAAATATGTTCGTTCCAATCATAACATGCAAAGAAGTACAAACTGAAACTCTTTCACTGAATGGTAATGCTAATATTACTTGGTGTATGATTTCATGGTTTAAATGTGGCTAATTATTTAAACTGCGATTTTAAAGGAGTCCATTTGCAGTATGATTTTAAGGGTAATGCCTGGCAGAAGATTGCAATGGAAATAAATCAACAGCAGGTCTTAGGCACATGGGAACAACAAAAAAAGCTTTATTCCATATAACCCAGTTATCTTTGTTTTGCTAAATGCAATGGATTAAGTAGCAAAGAAAAGCATGAAATACCAATAATGACTGGAAGATTGGCTGACATCCTTGAAAAATAGCAGATGAATAAACAGAAGAGGAACTCACTTGAAACAGTCCAACAAACAACTTAATAGCAGAATCCCTCTTAATGCTGCAGTAAAGGACCCACCTGAAGCCCAGTGGATGAATGTATAACCTGGTGTGTTAATTTAAAATGCATAGCACTCTGAAATTTGGCTACTAGTCTGTGTCGTTGGTTTGGGTACTATTGTTGAAATGAGTCAATTTTCCCATTCCCAGTAAATATCTCTCAAGTTGGAAGGTAAGAATCAGCCAGCAGTCCCATTCCTGATGGCTATCTAGTGACCCCTGTTGGTAAGTGCCCCTTTAAAGAGAGTGGGAGACCAGAGATCTCAGCAAAGCCATGATCCTACTTCAGGTTAAATATCCTAACTACACTCACTGCCGAGGCTTCACTTAATATTAAAAGTATAATTTAGAGCATAATATAGTTAAAGAAATGTTACAGGGCAAGATAGTGACTTCGCATGATAGTGTAAATCAGGTGAATTCAAATCAGCAGCACATTTCACTTTTCTGTGTTACTGTCTCCCTCTTTTAAGCCCCTAAATATAAAATCAACTGATAACTCACTATTAATTGTCTTACAATAGTGTAAGTCACTGTTGATCTTGAGGTGGGATACTGGATCACTTGAACATGGCAGAATGGACCTGGTGATGAGAGATTTTTACAAATGTTTGTGATTTAAGGTAGGCACAGATTTTAGTCATAAGAATCTCTTCAGTTTCAGATAGACTATGCCAAAGGATCCTTCAAACTAAATTACCCAACAGTCTATTACCCTGCTTATTTTTAGAAGTCAGTCTCATAATGTGCACCATGTAAACCTAATGGAATTTCTGGGAGTTTCCTAGTTTTGATTGATTCATTGAAAGAAAGAAAATCTCTTGTTGTATGTGCACTCTTTCCCACTTAAGGGGAGAGGTATATAAGTGGGAGAACACGGCATGAAATGGTCAAAATCTTGTGCTCATTGATTGGTCACTGACAGTAATCATTTATGTACAAATACTGTGAAGTACTTGGCTCCGGTGAGTTGCATTTAAAGACTAGACTCTCTGTTAAAGTGCCAGAATAACTGAAGCAGACTCCCTGATGTTGTGGGAGTGTGGTGCCAGTCAGGCCGACAGCATTCAATATTTCAGAAGGAGATCAAGGTACAGTGCTCAGAAAAGTAGAGCAAGTGACTGTGGAAAGTGTGACAAGAAGCTAGTTCTCTAGTACCAAAGTTCCCTGTCAGAAAAGATAATGTTTTATTGAAAAAAGCACTGTTTTACAGCATCATAACACTTCTTGCATATGCAATGGCATTTAATGGATTTACATCATACAGTAGGTTGCTTGTCTGCTAAGTGTAAAAGTATATGAGAGTTCTTCCTGTCTTCAATGTTGCTAAAGACCGATTTATTTACAAAGTTTCCAGCCAGGTTTGTATGATTTTACAGTGTGGAACTACAGTCCACTGGAACTTTCTGGCATTCTGCCATTCCAGAAGCAGTGATGACTATTTTCAGAAATGAAATACAGTTAGGTCCCCTTAAAGAGACTATGATTCCAGACAACATTATATATATGTGAATGGTTGCAAGGTATGAATGTTTTAGAAATGAGCTAACTGTCTTACTATCAGCAATCAATAGGAAAGGAAGGCATTCAATCAAACTATCCCAAAGACAAATTTCACAGGATTTTACACCTCAAAAGTCAACCACATACCTGTGCTAATTCGCAGAGACACAACAGGTCATTCCCCTGACCTGCATTCTACCTTGAACTTCCATTTTCCAAGGTTAACACATAGGCTAAAGGAGAAAGGAGTTGCAGACAAACATGTCAATGTCAAAGTTATGGTGTTGTTTTGGGGTCATTCATTTATTATAGATTCTGTTCCAAGCTAAGTGATGAGAATATGTAAAATTGAGACTGCAGGACAGGACAGAATGATGTGCGTAGTTTCATATTAAATTAAATTCGGCAGCCAATTATGCACTATTTAATATTGGTCCATTGTGCAAAAATACAAATATTTAGCATTCTCAAAACAAATCCAAATGTTTCAAATTGTTTTAGATCTGTACAAAAAATATAGTGTGTGTTCTAATACGGGGAGAAGCAAACAAATATGAAATAGCCTTAAATCTTGCATTATATCTTGTAGGATAGAGTACTTCCAGTGCCCAGCACCAGTTAAATCTCCTCACTGACCAGGGAGTCAACATTGACTATGTGTGATGGTCTCAATATTGATATTGGAAAATGGGGAGAGAAGTCAAATGATCTGTCAACTCATCATCACTCATTGTATAGCATCACACAAAACAAAAATCTATCCACATAGCTTCCCAGACCAGTGACTGCATAATTTCCTTCAGCTGGATGTAGGATGAGTACAGAATTATTTTGGATCTGCCAATACAAGAAGGGAGCAAAAATGATAAAGTTTATGTGAATGTAGCATGAAGTTTGTACACTGTATATATTCTTAATATTCGTGGAAAGGATTTTCACGAATATTAAGGTCACTGAGGTGGTAACAATAATGTCAAGTATGATGACTTACTCAGAAAAGAGCCCAAGAATCAGATTCAGGCCATTGAGAAAACCTCGTGCAATTTGCTTTCTCCGACTGAGGTGGCAAGATTAGATTAGATTCCCTATAGAGTGGAAACAGGCCTTTTGGCTCAACAAATCCACACCAACCCTCCGAAGAGTAACTCACCCAGACCCATTCCCCTACATTTACCCCTGACTAATGTACCTAACACCATGGGCAACTTAGCATGGCCAATTCACTTGACCTGCACTTCTTTGGAATATGGGAGAAAACACACGCAGATGCGGTGAGATTGCTCAAACTCCACACAGACAGTTGCCCAAGGCTGGAATCAAACCCAGGTCCCTGGCACAGTGAGGCAACGGTGCTAACCGCTGAGCCACTATGCTACCCAATAGCTCAACTTCCCACCACATCGTGGCAAGAAGAGTGTTTGGGCGTATTTGTGTCTTAAAAATTTCATAACATGCTGTACTTACTTTCCCATCCTGATAAACATCTCTCCTGTTGAAAAGCTTGATGTTTCAAAAAAATCAACAAGTAAGACTGAGTAGGTACCTGTTCAGATCAATCCGCAGAATCAGGGCTGGTTGAGTTCCCAGCTGTAGCAGCTGTCTGCCTTTACTTAATCTGGAACCATTTCAATTACAGAAGCTGCCTCCGCAGTCAATAGACACAACTGGGCAATGGCAACACATCAGCCTCAAAACCATTGAGCAAGGTCAGGCATTACTTGTTGCCCTAGAGTTTGCATGAGAAGACATGGCAACCAGGCGTTTTCTGGTTTTTAACGATTACTTTAGCACAGATGGATGGACAGGAAGTTTCTGGCTTTGAGATAGTGACTTAGCACAAAGGGAGGAGCAGTAAGCTTGTGGCTCGAGGGAATAGTGAAAGTCCTAAAGGGGCTGGTCATTGGTTGTTGTGGCGCAATGTTGCACTAAAATTGGAGCTATAGCAAGTGCCACCAGTTTATGAGTCATTCTGACTCGAAGAGAATGGTGGCATGCGGATGTCAATAGTGGGAAATGAGTGGATCTCAGTCAGTCAAGATAATATGGCCACAGTCAGTATAGTGACTGGACCATTTCTACTCCAGGGTCAGTCAATCATTTGATCCAATGCAAATCTGGGGATCTGTGCTTACGAAGTCAGGATTTTGAGTCACAGACAGACCTGGAAATCAAGTAAAGTAGTCAGAGATTTGTTTCTCTGTCTTCCAGAGTGTTATTGTAAAATCAGTTTGGTCTAGGCTGCAATCTGTCCCTTGGGAGGGTAAGGGACACACAATGCAGGGCCTCAGTCCATGACGTTGCCAAGACTGCGGGCAACTCAACCCCAGGGACTTACCTCATGATGCCAGGTCTCTGAGGAAATGTTCCAAGTAATAGGAGATAGCTGAAAAGAGTAGGGTGAGACCTGGTAGTGTATCAAAGGTTATGGTCTCAAAGGGAGTTTAAGGCAAGTCATGGCCACTCTGGCCTCAAATTTGTGGGAGGGCCAGCAAGGGCATCGGAACCTCAAGAGCTCCAAGAGTTAAGAGGGTATATGAATGGTAATATGAATGGTCTTCACAGAAATGAGGGGAAGGTGAAGGGTCATCGGTGATGGAATGGCACCAGAAAAGACAACATGAAGGATGGGGTGGCACACGGTGTGCTGCAGGAAGAGCCTGCAATTCATTCATAGAAACATAAAGTGTGGCCCCCAGTATTGATTCAAAAATCAACACGTAATAAGATCTGAAACTGGAATTAACTGTCTGCAAAGTGGATGGAGTAAATACTGTTTCTTCAAAAGACTGGTCTGTGGTGCTGCAACATGATCTAACTGCATTCATTATTATTCAAACGAATGAACAATTCTAGCCCTCAGCCTTCCAATCATTGTTAATCTATAAATCAACATTCTTCAAGTAATCCATTTCTGACATGCAATGATAAAGGCTCATTGGGAAGACATTGTGTTACTGATTGCTATGTTGTTATCCGTGGCTCAATAGCACTGATTGTAACAAGGCACTTTTCATCACAACCTCATCTTAAATGGCTAAAACATACAAACCTATGGATTTGAAACCTTCTTATTACAGCTGCTATAATTAACAGCAAGAATCCTATGACGTTATTACTGAGGTGAAATGGGAGGAGGGAGGGGGCAGTTTGCTCAGGTCAAGGGCAAATGCAGAGACTGTTGGATGACTTTAAGTACTTAAAGGCTAAACATTTAAAATTCTTAATCAGAGCAGAATGTTGGTTCTTTAGCACAGCTTCAACATGTGAGGTTATAATGTTCAAATTCATTGAATATAATGCTGTAATTTGCTGCACTTTTCTCACAGACCTGTCGAGGTTAAATCTGCCATTGACCTGACCGTACTATTTCTCAGATGAGACAGACACAGAAGGTAGCAGAGGGATGAGATTGTGCAGGCTCAGGAGGAACAGCAAGTCCCAGTGGCTGGCCCTCAGCCTCCAGAGAGGAAAGGAATAGGAGATCATCATCAAAGAAGTGTAGAGATGTGGCAATGAATCACATCTGCAAACGTTCTTGAAGGTATCTGCAAATGTTGAAGATCCAAAGCCAAATTATGTGAAGACTGTCCTGAGCCATTATGTCAAAACAGATGTCAGCCGATGGATAAGGATTTGCATTCACAAGGAATATCTGCCAATCCCATCCTGGTATCCCTCAAGGTCTGTGGCATCTCGCAGTTGTTCACTATACATTTGGGATTTAACATTTGCCTCTGAAGCTGTCAGTTAAGCATCTTGGGTGTCAGGTTTCCATGGCATCACTACCTTCCTACAGATGCAAGATGCTTTTGGTTTTCCCCACATGGTTTTCAGAGCACCCTATCATGAACAGAGAAGGATTCCACTGCTTAATGTTAAAATGAGTTGTGCCCATATGAATCACATTTTGTTGTTCTGCACTACATATCCATCGAATTGACATGACTTGTACTTACTGGAGTATTCACATCTACTAACAGATATCAAGACTTTTGGCCCAAACCATGGTGGTTGCTGGGTATTAATGGGTAGCCATCCAAACCTAGCTCATGATGCCTCTAAGAAATTGTCAGACTGTTGAAGAGCAGGGGTCAATGTGCAACAGGCTACATAAGAAAATGAGTAGGCCATTCTGCCCATTGCACCTGCCACTCAGTTAGATCATGCTGGTCTTCAACCTTAGTGGCAATATTATATATTATCTCCATACTCTCTAATGTTGTTAGCCTCCAGAAACCTATTGATTTCTCTCTTGAGGGTGCTCAATTGTTGGGTTTCTATAGATCTCTGAGGCACAGATTTCCAAATATTTCCCAATATCTGAGTGAAGAAATTCCTCCTCATGTCCATCTTAAATTCCACCATATCCTGAGATTTTTCTGTGTTTTAGAATCATAAGTTGGAAAAACATTCTATCAACACCCATTCTTCTTTGCTCTGTAAGAATTTTATCTGACTCAATGAGATCATCTTTCATTTTTCAAAACTAAGTTTATTCAATTTCTCCTCAGAAGACTATCCTGCCATCCCAGTGGTTAATCTGGTAAACCTGTGTTGAATTGTTTCTTTGGCAAGTATATTCTTCCTTGCATCAAAGCTGTATATTAATATTTCATGTGTGGTCTTACCAAGGCTCTACATACTGCAACATGACATCCTTATTTCTGTAACCATGTTCCCTTGACACGAGCGTCTCATTCTTTCTGTACCTGTATGCTAGCTTTTCATGATTCATGGACATTTTGATCCCTTTGGACAACCATTCTTTCCATCTTCTCCCCATTTAAGAAATATGTTGTTTCTCTTTTTTTTCCTACGAACGTGAACAATTCCATCTTACTTACATTACACTCCATTTGCCATGTCCTAGCCCATTCCCTTAGCCTTTCCAAGGCATTTTGAAGGTCTTTGTACACTCCTCACAATTTACCTTTCCTCTCAGTTTGGTGTCATCAGCAAATTTAGAAATATTACTACTGGTCTCCATATCCAAATCATCCATATAGATTGTGGATAGTTGTAGACTTAGCACTCACCTTTACAGTACCCCACCAGTAACAGTCAATTGTCCTTTGAATGATCCATTTACGTATGGTCCCTGATTTATGAAAGTTTGACTTACGAATGCTTATGTTTGTGAATGAGATTTTATACAAAGGTAAATTGATATTACCATTAATTTTAAAAATCCTACATGCAAACATTTCCTTGTATATACAAAGGGCTATTTTATATTGTGCTTCATTTTATCCGAACTTGCATACAAATTCACTTGAGAAAGTACTCCAGAATGGAACCTGTTAGCAACTTTGGAACTACCTGCATTCCTATTCTCTGCTTTCCGTCCATTAGCCAATTGTCAATACATACTAGCATATTCTCCCTGGTCTTGTGTACTCTGATTATATTTAATAACTTCTTGTTAGTTCAACAAAGGCCTTCTGCAAATCTCAACACACCACATGAAAATCTCAATACACCTCCTTCATCTCTGCTACAAGGAACACTTTTAAAAAACTTCCAGAATGCAAACATAATTTTGTCAACCATGATTTCCCTTTTGTAAACCTATGTTGTCTCTGCCCAGTTTTATGCCTGCTGATGATGAGTTTCTGATGCCTAGACTAGCCAGGAGAAACCATGAACACCTATTTAGGATGTTCTGCATGGGACTAAGCAGCTGTCTAGTCTCTGGCACCTCTCTGAGTATCAGACACCTAGGACCTTTCTTTTTCTAATGGACACTTCACATGGCATCTCGATGGGTATATCAATAGGAAGGATTTCATAGAAGTCATAGAATCCCTACAGTATGGAAACAGGCTATTTGGCCCAACAAGTCCACATTGTCCCTCTGAAACGTAACCCACCCAGACCCATTCCCCTACCTATTACTCTACATTTACTCCGATTAATGCAACTAACTGACACATCCCTGAACACTATGGGCAATTTAGCATGGCCAATTCACCTAACCTGTACATCTTTGGACTGTGGGAGGAAACCAGAGCACCCGGAGAAACCCACGCAGACACACAGAGAACGTGCAAACTCTACACAGTCAATTGCCTGAGGCTGGAATCAAATCTGGGTTTCTGGCACTGAGAGGCAGCAGTGTATAGAACAGAATTACCCATATAATAACATTGGCTACTATGTTAGAGATGCTGCTGATCCCAAATAGAATCACAATTCGGCTTTATATTTTGTCCCAGTGCCGGACGTTAACACTGTGTGACTGAAACTTGCCTGTGTTTCGATGTCGAGCTGAGCTTGAATATGGCACCACTTTTCCCTCACTCTACACATGGTAAAACTGTAGGGTTATGCTCATACTTCAGCTTTGCACGTCATGGTGCCATGTTCTGACGCTCATGACTGTTTGTGTAATGCAGCAGAAAATGACGCTTTTGACGAGGAGTCAGTCCCTTTCACAAAGGAAAAAAGAAAACTGCAGGAAGGGGGCATATGACAAATTCTTTTTATTTAATTCATTCATAAATGTGAGCATCGCTGTCTAGCATTTATTGCCCATCCCTACTTGCTTAGATGGCATTTAAGAGTTGATCGATTCACTGTGGGTCTGATTTCACATGTAGGCTTCCTTCTCCATGACATGAATGAACTAAATGCATTTTATGCCAATTGATAATGGTTACACAGTCGCCATTATGCCAGCTCTCTTTTCCAGATTTTCTTAAACTCAAATTGCACCATCTGCCATGTTGGAATTAAAGCCTATGTTATATTGGCCTGGGAGGTTTGGATTACTCCTGACATTACCACCACTCCATCATCTTCCAAATGTTTGATATATCATTAGCAGGTTGAACTGTATCTCCATAAATGGATAGGATACTATTAACAGTAATAATAGTCAGAGTTTCAATTTATAACCACTGTTGAGAGAAAACTACCTCCAAATTACTTCAATGATTCCAAAGACATCTGTAGCATCAGACTGTTGATGAATGGTACCTTAAAATTTTGAAATATTTGACAAAATTTTACTGTCTCTATTTGCTGTGCTCATTGATGATAAATGAGTTCAGTGTGTGTGACATAACAGATATGTTTGATCGTAGTGAGAAAGTGAAGAGTACCAAGCATTTGGCTGCCTGCCCAGTTGAGCTCAATAATAACCTGTGAGTAACATATCAGAATTTATATAAAAAAAAACACATCAAAATTCCATGCTGCATTATTGTGTAATGAAAGACACATCTCCTCTTGCCTCATCCTCTATCACTCACTCAGGAATGCAAATAAAACAGACCTGACAGAATCCTGTTACTGTAGCTCATCTCACTCGCAACCTTCTGTGAGCCATCTCTGAGCTGCCAAGCTCCAGAAGTGAATTTCAGTGAGATTATTGCAGTCCAGGAATTTAACTATTCCTTCAACCACTGAAGGATCCTCAAGATGTTAGTGAAATTTAAAGGGGGCTACAGTTTCAATGAAATAGTTACATTTAATTTCATAGAAAGAAACAAAGGTGGGGTTGAAGAGTTGAAGTTACAACATTTTGGTAAATCTGAGATTTTGGGTGTCTCAAAATAAGATTATATAATGCATCATAATCATGAGTCCCGGTTAAAAAAAAATCAGTACCTATCACTAGAAGTGTGAAGTATGATGCATTTTAGGCTAGAAGACCACAGTGCTATTTTGTGCTTTATTCAAAACTAATATCAAAGTAAGGGCAGGCAGTCCAATGGTTTTCAAAGTGTTTGTGGCTTCCCTCCAATGCATTGGAAGGTGGCGCATGTTATGTTTGTCTTGCTGTCTGGAGATGCAGGTTGGACATGCTTTTAGAGTCATTCAGTGACACGAATAGGACTACTTCTGATTTATTTTTATTTATTCATGGTAGGAGGGCATCACTGACTAGACCTGGATTTATTGTCCACCCCTAATTTCCCAGAGGGAACTTAAGCGTAAATCACATTGATGTGGATCTGAAGTGAGATGTAGACCAGACCGAGTAAGAAAGGCAGCTTCCTTCCACAAAGAACATTAATGAACCAAATGTTTTTTTTTCCCCTCAATATTGACAATCATGAATGAATTCATGGTCATCATTAGATTCTTAATTCAAGATTTCTTGTTGAATTCAAATTCCACCATCTACCATGGCAGGATTCAAACACTGGTCTGTCGAATATTATGTGGGTCTTTGGATTAACAATCCAGTGATAATATCACTAGGCTATTATCTCCCCAGATTTTCCATAACACAGCAGTATTGATTATTTTTCTTCACTGTCTGAGTAATACCCAAAGCTGGGACAGTAAGTCACTTGTTTGGATATTGACCAGTGTTTATAAGGAGGTCAGAAGAGAAAGCCTGGCACTAGGAATCATGAACTACTTGGTTATCCCTCCAGTGAAAATACTGGAAGGGAGGGACAACCAGCCAGCTCTGAATGCAATCCTCCCTCCACGTATTCGTTCTGGCACACACAGGTGGTAAAACTAAAATGTACGCTCACATATTGCCATGATTGCCTGAATAACATAAGTAGCCCGGCAGATAAGAAACTGTCAGCACTTCACACCAGATCTCTCGGAAATCTCCTTGTCTCTCTTTTCATTCTCATTGCCTCAGCTTCAAGCTTCTTCCATAAGATAGCGGAGCACAGTTAGGCCATTCGGCCTATCAAATCCACCATTCGATCATGGCTGCTACATTTTAGGTTAGATATCCTACAGTATGGAAAGAACCTTCAGCCCAACGAGTCCATACTGCCCCTCTGAAAAAACCCACCCAGACCCAGTCCCCATATTCACCCCTGACTATGGGCAATTTAGCATGACCAATTCACTTAACCTGCACATCTTTGGATTGTGGGAGGAAACCAGAGCACCTGGAGGAAACCCACACAGACACAGGGAGAATGTTCAAACTCCACACAGTCAGTCACCCAAGGTAGGAATCAAACCTTGGGTCCCTGGTGCTGAGAGGCAGCATGTTAACCACTGAGCCACTGTACCGCCCTTTGTTTTCCTAACTTATCAAGAACCTATTTATCTCTTTGAAGTACACTCATTGAAATAACCTCAACAGCCTTCTGTGGAAATATGTTCCACAGACTCACCACCCTCTGTCAGAAGAAATTCCTCCTCATTTCAGTTCTAAAGGGTTGTCCCTTCACTCTGAGGCTATGCCTTTGGATTATAGTCTCTCCTACAAGTGGAAACATCTTCTCCATGTCCAGTCTATCCAGGCCTCTCAGTATTCTGTAAGTTTCAATAAGATTCCCTTTATCCTTCTATATTTCATTGAGTATAGCCCCAGAGACCTCAACTGCCCTCCATATGGCAAGCCCTTCATCCCTAGGATCATTTCTGTAAACCTCTTCTGGACACCTTCCAACACCATCCTTCCTTAGAAACGGGGTCCAAAACTGCTCACAACATTCCAAATATAGTCTGACCAAGTCTTTTTCAGTCTCAGTAGTACATTCCTGTACTTCTATTGTAGCCCTCTTTAAATAAATGCCTACATTGCATTTGCCTTCTTAACTGCCATTGAACCTGCATGTTAACAGTATAACAATCCAAAATTGGGATTCTGAAGTCCCGTTATGCTTCAGATTTCTGAAGTCTTTCCCTTTTTAGAAAATATGCTTTTATTCCTCATATCAAAGGACAGAAGCTTACACTTACCCACATCTTATTCCATCTGACACTCTTTTGACCTCTCTCCTAGCTTGTCTAAGTTTTTCTGCAGCTTCCTCACCTTTTCAACACTACCTTCCCTGCCACTTATCTTTGTCACATCTGCAAACTAAGCAGCAATGCATTCAGTTCCTTTGTTAAGGTTGTTACTGTATACGGTGAATGGTTGTGGCACCAACAGTGACCCCTGTAGAACTCCACAGTCACCATATGCCATCCTGGAAAAGACCCCTTTATCCCCACTCTCTCCCTTCTGTCAGTCAGCCAATCCTCTATCCACGCCATGGAGATGACACTGGCCCAGATAGCGATCACAGACCAGGTTTTAAGGGTCTGATGTGGAGTCCTCCTCTGCCAGTTGTCCAGAAAGATGCCAAGTCTCCTTTGCACCATCTCAACCACCAGGTTCCCCAGGTCCCTAGCACCTTCCCCTTCTCCAAAATGTTCAAATTTTGTCCATGACAGACCAGGACATCTTAGAATGAGACAGACACCAGAAATGTTGGTCTTGGGACACATATCTGATGAGTGGTGAATTGTTGCAAGAATGGCCTATGGTAAGATGAGGTGGAAATCAGAGCTGAGTGGCAGCATAGGGACAGGGTAGGTAATTAGTGTGGCAAGTTTGGTAAAATATAGCAAGAAAATTTGCTAGACTTCATGGCCAAAACCCCCACCCCTAGAAACCTCACATAACGCAGGTTTAGCCAGAAAAATGTAAGATTCAGATTGATAATCATTTTACTTCCATTCCAAAACATCACTTTTCACATCTTACTAAAATATCTCTCTCATCTATCTCTTCAATCTTTGCCAGCTCTCATTATCTTAGAATAAAGAACTGGGATGCTAAAAGTGTGAAACACAACAAAAATAGAAATTGCTGGAAAAGCTCAACAGGCCTGGCACCCTCTGTAGAGAGAAAACAGAGTTAACATTTCAAGTCTCATGACCCTTCGTCAAATCTTCAGAACTACATAGTTAGCAACATAGTGCCTTGGGTTGTAAGTTGTAGTTCCCATTGCTTGTTTATATTTTTGAAGATTACTCTTTGCAGCTTTATAGGTTATGTTTAAGAGGTGTGATATTTCAGTGGAAGCATCACTGTCTCTAAGCCATAGATTCTGGGTTTGAGTCCTACTTGACAACCAAGAAGGTGCATTCATAATGTGGCCAAACATATCAACCTGTAAATCTTTCTGACATTTGCAAATGGCAGGCAATATGGGCCAGAGAGATTGCAATATGAAGGAGAGAATGCTGGGGCCTTTATCATCTCTATCCACAGGTCTAGACTACTGTGTGTATGTGCACATTGCCACAGTAAGTTGGATTCCGTGAGGGAGCTGGACAATTTCAGCCAAAATGAACAAAAGTAGCTTTGAACAGTTCTTAGATTTGGTGTTCTCCAAAAATGTAAAAAAAACGTAGTGATGCATATTTAGGCAATGAAAATGCCTAATTACTTTTTGTATGCGAGCTGTACTTTAAAATGCCAGTCACCACTCATCAGATTCATGTCTGTGTCAGCAAATACTCACTTCCCATTGTGGAGATTGACTTTCTTTACATTTTTGTTTGAGGAAACATCCATCACCAAATCCTTTTAGACTTTGCAAGTATGGTGCCATGTAATAGCATTTGCTATATCACTGAAATTAAATATTCCATGAGTGAATAGCTATGGTTTTTAAGGGAATTTCTCTGTGGTTAATTGAAGACACAGTCCCTATCCAAGAGTTGAGTCCTTATGTCTAGCAAAAGAAACAAATGGGTGCAGGGTACAGATCTTATAGTATGCTTCAAAAAAAAGCTCTCAATTTCTTCCTAATCTCAGGAGAATGGGTTCATATTTTTCCTCTGTAAACATTTGTTGCATATTGTTGTTTGTGGGAGCTGTTTTACACAGATTGTTCATGACCATCTTTCCTATATCACAGTTGTGACTACAGATCAAAAATACTTTATTGATTGTGCACTGCTTTGGGCCACCCTAAGGTCATGGAAGGTTATATATAAATGAAAGAAATTCACTATTTCTTTCTAGAAATTCATAAAAACATCAACTTGACTCAATTGGGTGGGAATCTTCTCTTTGAACCATAACGGCTTGATTGGATGCACTCTAACTTGAGCCTTGTGCTCATTACATTGTCAAAGACATGGCCTTACAAATGAGACCTTAATCCAAACAAAACTTGATGCATTGGCGAGAGCAGCAGAAGATGTTTACTTATTGGTTCCAGAGATGAAAGACCTCAGCGATGGGGAAAGAGATTGGACAAGTTACAAATGTTCTCCTTAAACAGGTGAATGCTAAGAGGAGATTTGATGGAAGTTCACAAAACAAGTTGAGAGATCTGGACAAAGTAGATATGAAGAAAGTGTACCAACTTTGAAAAAGATTGAGAATTAGAATAACTGGATTTAAACTAATTTGCAAAAGAACCAGAATAAAAGGGAAAAGTGCCTGAGCATTAAGGTTCCAGAATGTATGGAGTGTGGTAGAGGCAGGATAGGTTGAGATATTCCAGAACACATCAAATGATTCTTCCAATAGAAACAATGTGCAGGGTTATTGAGGTAAAGGTAGGAGATTGGCATAATTTTGTGATGCTCATTTGAAAGACTTATGCAGACACGATAGGCTAAATGGCTTCCTCCTGCAAACTAACGATTCCGTGATTCTACAAAGTGTGTGCATGCAGCCTCTTTATCCACAGACAAAGGGGTGTGATCCTATAGTCAGAATCAAATGAATACAGCCACATCATTCAGTTAGTTACTAAAGCAGTAAACACAATAAAGAAAGACTTGCATTCATATAGTGTCTTTTATTGCCTCAGGACATCCAAACATGGTTAAATTTTGCTTGTTAGCAATTTTTTCCAAAAGATTTTACTGCATTTTTGAAAAGGAAATTAACTTCAGTGTATTGCTGTCAAACTGGACTTGATAGTATGGGCTGAGTATTTGGGAGGACTTGGAGCAATGGGTTAGGAAGTAGAGTATGCCAAAAAAAATGGTATAAAGAGCAAGGGGTGAGGTACCAGTTGCCTTCCTATACTTCTGCCAGTGGCAAAGAAGGAGAAGTCCAGAGACCAACTGTATCACTTAAATGGCTAATTAAGGGCATCTTGCTGCCACTGCTGGCATTTAACAAGTGCCAAGTTGTCGTCTCGTAAGAGGCATAATGCCCCCCACCCCACCCTGATGCCAATTGCCATACTCAATGGAATACTCCCCCCCGATCAATCCTCACCCCTCCCAGGCCCACCTTACTGGCTCTGGTAACCGCCTCACCCACAGCACCCATGTTACTTCTCCCAGCTGACTGTACACCCCAGCAGTGGCCACCACTCTCAGTGGCATTGGTGGGTATAAAAACCCATAGGCCCTCTGATTGGCTCTCATCCCTTAAAGGAACAGCAACCCTAGTAGAGGCTCATTAGCTGCTGGAGTATCACAGAATCTGGTTGGAGCTCCTCTCAAACAGCTCCTGAGAGCTCCTCCCAGCTTAATTTCCAGCCTCCCATTGGACTGACAAAATCCAGTGTATGTGTGCAATAAGGGATAGAGGAATATGCAAGGTCACAATAAAGATTCACATGCAACTTAGGTATTGACACTATTAACTGAATAAGCCACAGAGAGAGGCATCCCAAAAAAATCTAAAGGAGAACCCACTCCCATAAATCTTAAAGGGTTTAAAATCTGACCTTTCTCATCAACAATTTTCACTTACAAAAGCTCCCTTTAATGAACAAAAGACACAACGGCAATCATTCCCGGAGGTACGAACAGAGGTAATCATACAAAACAATTAACAGTGTTGCAGGTCAAATGATTAGCAGTAATTATACTAAAAACTGCCAACACCAGCAGCAACCCTTTCAATCAGATTCAGTGAACCTCTTTATGTTGCTTAATTGTTTTGAACATTGCCATTTTCCTCAATTAAAGATCCAGCTCCCAGGGCAGCTCAGAGATGTCTCAGAAGGTTCCCTGCCACCAACGATGTAGCCAAGTGAAATATGGGTGGCTGCTGACATTCAGCGTGCTCCTTAAATTTCAATGAAAACAAGCCCTGATGACGGCTGGAATAATGGTTTCTGTATATTACATGCAGTGCACTGATTAGAGTGTAGTCACTCCAGATTATGTCAAAGCAAATCATATAGTGTTTACAAACTGTGTCCATTTCTCAGCAGCGACAACAAACACACTTCTGATTCAAAGGTTCCCCAGTACAACATGCTACAGTGAGCTACTTAGATGGACACAACTGTTTTGGCATCACTAAGAAACAGTTTGGGGGTACCCAGCAACACAAAGATGGATGACAACTTTTATGATCAAACTATGATCTTGAAGTTACATGAGACCATTAAGTCAGAGTTTTTAGGAGATTTTGATGCTTTTGTGGTTAATAGGGATTCTCCTATTGTGAAAGTATGGCTGCAATTGTACAAGCCGCATACTTTGAGTGCAGTTATCCTTGGCCTGTGGCTAGTGGAATATTTCAGGCTTCACGTTGCATAGAGAGACCAGGGCATGAAGTCAAAAGCAGAGAAAAATTGCTTGTGATTCTTGACCAAGGCTCAGAAAATTCTGAACAACATTAAAGTGGACTGACTGATTCCCTGATCTGAGCCCATATAGCGTGAGGTTTCTCACAAGAGGAGATTCACACTCCTCATAGAATCTTTACAGTTCAGAAAGAAGTCCTTCACCCCATCAAGTCTGTACCAACGGTCTGAAGAACATCCCATCCAGACCCACTCCATTCCTGTAACCCTATGTGGGGTTTTTATCATGGCCAACCCACCTAGCCTACACATTCCTGGCTACTACAGGGCAATTCAGCATAGCCAATCCACCAAACCTGCGCAAGGTTAAACTGTGGGAGGAAACCAGAGATCCCAGGGGAAGTCCACGCAGATACAGAGAGAATGTACAAACTCCATCCAAACAATCACCCAAAGCTGGAATTGAACCCGAATTCTTGGCACGATAGGAGCAGTACTAACCACGGAGCCATCATTACACATTTTTTCTGCGTTTTGGGCTTCAGTGTGCTATTTTTCAAGTTTAATGCGGTTGAAACTGCTCAGGAATGTAAACAACACCAGCATTCAGTTCTTTCCATTGAGTCAAATGGTAATGAGCCAGCTTGTTCGTAACAGTCAGACAATATTTTGGGTGAGGAAGGAGAGAATAGAAAGTCACCGAGGAATAATATGTCATAAATTCTGCTACAAAATATGAATGGTGAACATTGGGAAATAACTCCAGGAAAGAAGTAGGTTCTGATGTCCTTCAGTCCCTCTATCATACTTCAACCAGCCAAACCTTTTTCACTGTTTCAGCGTGTAATAGATGTGAAGAATGGCCAGTTCTCTAAGTATTTGAATGGGTTCTTTAGCAAAAAGCCAATCCTTTTGGGAAAGAAAGACACTGAGAAAGTTTAAATCCAAATTGGATTTATTAAATCTCTCAAAAACCTCTTAGCTATAGCAGGACAATCCATTGTTCCTCACCAAATAAAGGATTATACTACAAGAATAGGACTCAATGGTTTTAGCGTATGTCTACAATATATTTGAAATTTCACATCTGTATGCATTTTGCTTCCTGTCGTTGTGTTTAGTTAAACTATTGTGCTAATCTTTTAATGATAAATTCCCATGTTCATATTTGCAATAAACTGCTCAGGTAATCATGTCATGCTACAGTTATACCATTCCACCAGGGATTGCAATGAATTATATAGATTTTGCAGAACAGAAACAAACTATTCCAGCCAATTAGTCCAATCTTGAGTTCATGCACTACATAAAACTCTTGGATGTCTTCATCTAACAGTATTCCAAACTGTGGTCAGTGTACTTCACAAGCACATGAGTCTTATTTCTGTGCAACATGCGGGAGAAATTGTGAATAGCAGGTCATCATACACACCCTATCAGCTCAGGCTATTGCTTACAAACTGCCCTGTTTGCTTTCTCCAATTTCACTGCAATTGTTGCACTTTGCAATGAATTAGGAGTTGAAGATGCTGAGTCAATAGCTCTGCGCGCAGCAAAATATAAGTATTCACTGGCTGCATTTGATTAGGTTTCATTCTCTGAGTAAGTTCAAGTGTCACTTGTATTGTTAATATTGATTCAAATTAAAAACACATTTTTCTTCTTTGCCAGACCCAGAGGATCGAAGATGTCTTGCTTCCACAGTGATCTGGGATGGTTGGCAAATCCAATGATCAATCTGCAGAGTCTGTCATGTGTGGGGCAGGCACTTTTTGAAGATGGGTAAGGAAGGTGATGTATTTAGAGGTTTGTTTGGACTTTGCCTCAGCATGCATTAGATACATTTTCTCAAGGTGCTCATTGTCTTGAATAAACCTTATCCATTTCAGTCAGTCACAAGGCATGAGTATCAAGGAATATTTGATCTCTTCAGGAATGGTATGATGATATACCTCAAGCATTGTCAATGACTTTCTGCTGCTCTGAGTTCCAGGTTGATCAATTGCTTTGAGAGTCTGCTGTCAGGCATTTGAACAGCACATCCCATCCAGGGTGATTATCTGGGCAATTGGCATGGGAGGGCATACTGCTGTTGGACCAGATTTCATGCCACTGAACTCTGAGGACTTTGCCAGGCATACCTGTTGGTACTTCTCCAGATTCTGTAGGTTGTCCAGGTCTCTGAAATATATAAAATCCCTACAGTGTGGAGGCAGGCCATTCAGCCCATTGAGTCCACACTGACCCTCCATAGAGTACACTATCCAGACCCAACCCTTCCCTGTCACCCTGCATTTCCCATGGCTAACTGACCTAGCCTGCACTATCTTGGAAAGGTATGGACAATTTAGCATGGCCAATCCACCTAATCTTTGGAATGTGGAAGGAAACTGGAGCACATAGAGGGGACCTACATAGACACAGGGAAAACATGCAAACTCCATACAGAAAGTCACTAGAGGGTGGATTTGAACACAGGTCCTTGGCACTGTGAGGCAGCAATGCTAGCTAATGAGCCATCGTGTGTATATATATCGGAGCTCAGGAATCTCTGCTACCAAAAATATTGTTAGGTCATGGACAACCATGTTATAGGTGGTGGCAATAAGTTACAAACATATTGTAATACTCCTTTGGGATTTATGATCAATTCTTTTAAAAAATAAAATTAGGTTGTTGTGTTTTCCTTCTCCTTTTAGTGTGTTTTGCCTGATTTTACAAGGTGTTAAGAGTTGACCTTTATCTCAGACCTTTTTTGAGAGGAATTCAAGTTATTTTATAGTTTGAAAAGTCATCTCATTGAGAAAATCTTGTCTTATTTTCAACAACTTCACAGTATGGCCGATTCAACCACTTTACAACACTGATGATTTTTTAAAGAAGAATGCGCTGATCCCAATTTAAAACTGAAATATACAACTTAACAATGAAGCATAGGGTCATCAAAATATGACTTTTATTTTACTTAAAATGTTGCTGCAAAGAGGAAACAAAGTATTCAAAGCAACCACGTAAACAATCTTATCTTTAGAAGTGGTTAATGTTGAGGTGAATTAAAGATTATCCATCCAGAGAAAGTAAAATTTGATTTAAAAATGAAGGTCTTGTAGTTTGCAGGTGATAGATATTATAAGACTGAATGACACCCAATGCTAAAAATTGCATTAAAATCACCATGTAATAAATTTGCTTCTGGGAAAACAAATCCTTCACATTCTTGAATTTTCAAACAAAAAAAACCCAAGAAAATACCAACTAGATGAGCATGATCAAAATCAGGGTGCAGCCTTAATTGCTGATAATAGATTTAGTTGAAACTGGTGGAAGAGAACATAAAACGTAAAACATTACAGCGCAGTATAGGCCTTTCAGCCCTCGATGTTGCATTGACCTGTGAAACCAATCTGAAGCCCATTTAACCTACAGTATTCCATTATGATACATACATTTATCCAATGACTTCTCATGTACCCTCCTGGGTCTTCTTAGCTCTCATTTTAGGTCCTTCCTGGCTAACTTGTAGCTCTCAATTGCCCTAATTGAGTCTTCACTTCTCATCTTTACATAATCTTCTTTCTTTCTCTTGACAAGACATTCAACTTCTTTAGTAAGCCACAACTCCGTCATTCAACCACTTCCTCCCTGCCTGACAGGTACATACTTATCAAGAGCATGCAGTAGCTGTTCCTTGAACAAGCTCCACACTTCAATTGTGCCCATCCCCTGCAATTTGCTTCCACATACTATGTATCCTAAATCTTGCCTAATCACATCACAATTTCTTTCCCCCCAGCTATAACTCTTGCCCTGTGGTATATATGTATCCCTTTCCAGCACTAAAGTAAGTGTAACTGAATTGCGATCACTATCAACAAAGTGCTCACCTATTTCCAAATACAACACCTGGTCTGGTTCATTATCCAGTACCAAATCCACTGTGACCTCACCTCTTGTTGATCTACCTACATACTGTGTCAGGAAACCTTCCTGCACACATTGGACAAAAACTGACTCTTCTGAAGTAATTGAACTATCACGTTTTCAGTCAATATTTGGAAAGTTAAGGTCTCCCATAACTACTACCCTGTTACTTTTTGATCCTATCCAGAATGATCCTTGCAATCCTTCCCTCTACATCTCTGGAACTATTTGGCGGTCGATAGAAAACTCCCAGCAGGGTGACCTCTCTTTTCCTGTTTCTAACCTCAGCCCATACTACTTCAGTAAGTGAGTCCTCATCAAACATACTTTCTGTAGCCATAATACTGTCCTTGACTAACAACGCTGCACCTCCCCCTCTTTTACCATCTTCTCTGTTCTTACTGAAACATCTAAACCCCGCAAATTGCAACAATCTTTCCCGCCCCTGCTCTATCCATGACTCTGAAATGGCCACAACATCGAAGTCTCAGGTACCGACCCATGTTGCAAGTTCACCCACCTTATTCCAGATGCTCCTGGTGTTGAAGTAGACACACTTCAAACCACCTTCCTGCCTGCCGGTATACTATTGTGACCTTAAAACCTTATTTATAATCTCACTACTCTCAACCTCCTGTACACTGGAGGTACAATTCAGGTTCCCATCCCCCTGCTGAATTAGGTTAAACCCTCCCGAAGAGCAGTAACAAATTCCCTCCACCTCCAGGATATCATAACCCCTCTGGTTCAGGTGTAGGCCATTCTGTTTGTAGAGGTCCCACCTACCCCAGAATGAGTCCCAATTATCCAAATATTTGAATGCCTCCATCCTGCACCATTCCTGTAGACATGTGTTTAACTCCTCTCGCTCCCTGTTCCTCGCCTCGTTAGCACATGACACGGTAACAAACCAGAGATACCAGAGATAACAACTCTGTTTGTTCTAGCTCTATGCTTCCACCCTAGCTCCCTAAATTTCTGCCTTACATCCCATCCCTTTTCCTCCATATGATGTTGGTGCCTTTGTGTACCATGACTTGGGGCTGCTCCCCCTCGCCCTTAAGGATCGCGAAAACACAATCTAAGACATCACGAACTCTGGCACCGGGGAGGCAACACACCAACTGTGAGTCTCTCTCATTCCCATAGAATCTCCTATCTATCCCCTGAACTATGGATTCCCCAATGACTAATGCTCTGCGCCTCACCTCCCCCCCCCCCCCCCACTTCCCTTCTGAGCAACAGGGACCCTGTGCCAGAGATCTGTGCCCCGTGGTTTACCATTGGTAAGTCGTCCCACCCAACAGTATCCAGAACGGTATACTTTTATTAGAGTCATAGAGATGTACAGCATGGAAACAGACCCTTCGGTCCAACTCGTCCATGCTGACCAGATATCCCAACCCAATCTAGTCCCACCTGCCAGCACACAGTCCATATCCCTCCAAACCCTTCCTATTCATATACTCATCCAAATACTTCTTAAATGTTGCAATTGTACCAGCCTTCACCACATCCTCTGGTAGCTCATTCCATATACGCACCACCGTCTGTGTGAAAAAGTTGCCCCTTAGGTCTCTTTTATATCTTTCCCCTCTCACCCTAAACCTATTCCCTTTAGTTCTGGACTCCCCGACCCCAGGGAAAAGACTTTGTCTATTTATCCTATCCATGTACCTCATAATTTTGTAAACCTCTATAAGGTCACCCTTCAGCCTCCGACGCTCTAGGGAAAACAGCCCCAGCCTGTTCAGCCTCTCCCTATAGCTCAAATCTTCCAACCCTGGCAAAATCCTTGTAAGTCTTTTCTGAACCCTTTCAAGTTTCACAACGTCTTTCCGATAGGAAGGAAACCAGAATTGCATGCAATATTCCAACAGTGGCCTAACCAATGTCCTGTACAGCTGCAACATGACCTCCCAACACCTGTACTCAATACTCTGACCAATAAAGGAAAGCATACCTGTGACTCCACTTTCAAGGAGCTATGAACCTGCACTCCAAGATCTCTTTGTTCAGCAACACTCCCCACGACCTTACCATTAAGTATATAAGTCCTGCTAAGATTTACTTTCCCAAAATGCAGCACCTCGCATTTATCTGAATTAAACTCCATCTGCCACTTCTCAGCCTATTGGCCCATCTGGTCCAGATCCTGTTGTAATCTGAGGTAACCCTCTTCGCTGTCCACTACACCTCCAATTTTGGTGTCATCTGCAAACTTACTAACTGTAACTCTTATGCTCGCATCCAAATCATTTATGTAAATGACAAAAAGTAGAGGACCCAGCACTGATCCTTCTGGTACTCCACTGGTCACAGGCCTCCAGTCTGAAAAACAATCCTCCACCATCACCCTCTGTCTTCTACCTTTGAGCCAGTTCTGTATCCAAACAGCTAGTTCTCCCTGTATTCCATGAGATCTAACCTTGCTAATCAGTCTCCCATGGGAAACCTTGTCAAATGCCTTACTGAAGTCCATATAGATCACATCTACTGCTCTACCCTCATCAATCTTCTTTGTTACTTCTTCAAAAAACTCAATCAAGTTTGTGAGACATGATTTCCCACACACAAAGCCATGTTGACTATCCCAAATCAGTCCTTGCCTTTCTAAATACATGTACATCCTGTCCCTCAGGATTCCCTCCAACAATTTGCCTAACACCAAGGTCAGGCTTACCTGTCTATAGTTCCCTGGCTTGTCTTTACCGCCCTTCTTAAACAGTGGCACTATGTTAGCCAACCTCCAGTCTTCCGGCACCTCACCTGTGACTATCGATGATACAAATATCTCAGCAAGAGGCCCAGCATTCACTTCTCTAGCTTCCCACAGAGTTCTTGGGTACACCTGATCAGGTCCTGGGAATTTATCCACCTTAAACCGTTTCAAGACATCCAGCACTTCCTCCTCTGTAATCTTGACATTTTGCAAGATGTTACCATCTATTTCCCTACAGCCTATATCTTGCATATCCTTTTCGACAGTAAATACTGATGCAAAATATTCATTTTGTATCCCCCCCATTTTCTGTGGCTCCACACAAAAGCCACCTTGCTGATCTTTGAGGGGCCCTATTCTCTCCCTAGTTACACTTTTGTATTTAATATATTTGTAAAAATCCTTTGCATTCTCCTTAATTCTATTTGCCAAAGCTATCTCATGTCCCCTTTTTGCCCTCCTGATTTCCTTCTTAAGTATACTCCTACTTCCTTTATACTCTTCTAAGGATTCACTTGATCTATCCTGTCAATACCTGACATATGCTTCCTTCTTTTCCTTAACCAAACCCTCAATTTCTTTAGTCATCCAGCATTCCCTATACCTACCAGCCTTCCCTTTCACCCTGACAGGAATATACTTTCTCTGGATCCTTGTTATCACATTTCTGAAGGCTTCCCATTTTACTGCAGTCCTTTTACCTGTGAACATCTGTCTCTAATCAGCTTTCAAAAGTTCTTGCGTAATAGCATCAAAATTGGCCTTCCTCCAATTTAGAACTTCAACTTTTAGATCTGGTCTATCCTTTTGTATTACTATTTTAAAATGAATAGAATTATGGTCGCTGGCCCCAAAGTGCTCCCCCACTGATACCTCAGTCACCTGCCCTGCCTTATTTCCCAAGAATAGGTCAAGTTTTGCATCTTCTCTAGTAGGTACATCCATGTACTGAATCATAAAATTGTCTTGTACATACTTAAGAAATTCCTCTCCACCTAAACCTTTAACATTATGGCAGTCCCAGTCAATGTTCAGAAAGGTAAAATCCCCTACCCTATTATACTACCCTATTATTCTTATAGATAGCTGAGATCTCCTTATGTTTGTTTCTCAATTTCCCTCTGACTATTATGGGGTCTATAATACAATCCCAATAAGGTGATCATCCCTTTCTTATTTCTCAGTTCCACCCAAATAACTTCCCTGGATGTATTTCTGGGAATATCATCCCTCAGCACAGCTGTAATTCTATCCCTTGTCAAAACTACCACTCTCCCTTCTCTCTTGCCTCCCTTTCTATCCTTCCTGTAGCATTTGTATCCTGGAACATTCAGCTGCCAGTCCTGCCCATCCCTGAGCCATGTTTCTGTAATTGCTCTGATATCCCAGTCCCATGTTTCTAACCATGCCCTGAGTTCATCTGCCTTCCCTGTTAGGCCCCTTGCATTGAAATAAATGCAGTTTAATTTATTAGTCCTACCTTGTCCCTGCCTGCCCTGACTGTTTGACTCACTTCTGTTCTCAGCTGTACCAGTCTCAGATTGATCTCTTTTCTCACTATCTCCCTGGTTCCCACCCCCCCACCTTACTAGTTTAAATCCTCCCAAGCAGTTCTAGTAAATATCCCTGCCAGTATATTAGTCCTCTTCCAATTTAGGTGCAATCCGTCCTTCTTGTACAGGTCACATCTACCCCAAAAGAGATTCCAATGATCCAAAAATGTGAATCCTTCTCCCATACACCAGCTCCTCAGCCATGCATTCATCTGCTCTATCCTCCTATTCCTGCCCTCACGAGCTCGTACCATTGGGAGTAATCCAAATACTACTACCCTTGAGGACCTCCTTTTCAAATTCCTGCCTAACTCTCTGTAATCTCCCTTCAGAATCTCAATCTTTTCCCTTTCTATATCGTTGGTTCCAATGTGGAGAATGACCTCTTGCTGGCCCCTCTACCGCGTGAGAACGTTCTGCACCCTCACTGAGACATCCTTGATCCTGGCACCAGGGAAACAACACACCATTCTGCTTTTTCTCTGCTGGCCACAGAAATGTCTGTCTGTACCTCAGACTACAGAATCCCCTAACACAATTGATCTCTTGGAACCCGACGTACCCCTCATTGCATTAGAGCCAGTCTCAATATCAGAAACTTGGCTGTTTGTGCTACGTTCCCCTGAGAATCCATCAGCCCCTACATTTTCCAAAACAGCATATCTGTTTGAAATGGATATATCCACAAAATACTCCTGCCCTCGGTGCCTACCTCTCTTACCCTTCCTGGAGTTAACCCATCTATGTGACTGTATCTGAGACTTTCCCCCCTTCCTATAGCTGCCATCCATCACATACTGTTGCTGTTGCAAATTCCTCATCGTTTCTATCTGTCTCCCCAACCGATCCACTTGATCTGATAAGATTTGCATCCAACTGTATTTATGGCAGATATAATCCGCAGTAACCCTTAAATTGTCTTTAAACTCCCACATCTGACAAGAAGTATATATCACTGCAGAGGCCATTTTTGCTCCTTCACAATCTACAGACCCAGAAAATAACACTGTCTTATTCCTCCACAAACACTGCACCAGGTTAAATTAATAGCTATGGCTTATATTTTAAGTTTAATCAAGAGACTTATCTCCAAAAACATATAATCAAGAAAGAACCTACTGTACTCACTAATACAGCCTTTCTCTTGGACAGACTTAAAACAACAATTAACTTATCTGATTCTATGTTGTGAACTTTCCCCAAACCGGTTCCTCCAAGATTAGTTGTGAAATCCACTGTTTGTTAATTTTCCCAGATGCACTCCAATGTCCAGCAACACATGAATTCTAAAACAGCAAAGGCAGTAACTGTGCAGGTTTTCTCTCTCTCTCTCTCTCTCTTTCTCTCTGTCTCCTGCACTGTCCACACCATATGCTTCCTTTGTCTGTTCTTCTCTCTTTTAAAAGTGCTGTAGTTTTGACTTTTTTTCTCCAAAGTTATGGGGAACAGCCACAGGGGATCCCTGCACTGTCTGGCGGTTCCCTTTCCGTCCTCTGACAGTAACTCATCTATATTTTTCCTGTACCTGAGATGTGACAACCTCCCTGTAACTCCTCTCAATTAGCCCCTCAGCCTCTCGAACGATCCATAAGACCATAAGAAACAGGAGTGGAAGCAAGGCTATTCAACCCACTGAGTCCACTCTGTCATTCAATCATGGCTGATGGGCATTTCAACGCCACTTACCCGCACTGTCCCCATATCCTTTAATTCCTTGTGAGATTAGGAATTTATCAATCTCTGCCTTGAAGACGTTTAACATTCTGGCCTCCACTGCGCTCCGTGGCAATGAATTTCACAGGCCCACCACTCTCTAGCTGAAGAAATGTCTCCTCATTTCCGTGCTAAATTGACCCCTCTAATTCTAAGGCTGTGCCCACAAGTCCTAGTCGCCCCGCCTGACGGAAACAATTTCCCAGCATCCACCCTTTCTAAGCCATACATTATCTTGTAAGTTTCTATTAGATCTCCCCTCAACCTTCTAAACCCTAATGAATACAATCCCAGGATCCTCAGCCGTTTATCATATGCTAGGCCTACCATTCCAGAGATCATCTGTGTGAATCTCTGCTGAACACACTCCAGTACCAGTATGTCCTTCCTGAGATGTGGGGCCCAAAACTGGACACAGTATTCTAAATGGGGCCTGACCAGAGCTTTATAGAGTCTTAGTAGGACATCACTGCTTTTACATTCTAATCCTCTTGAGATAAATGACAACATTACATTTGCTTTCTTAACCATGGACTCAACCTGCAAGTCAACCTTTAGAGAATCCTATACGAGCACTCCAGCTCCCTTTGTATTTTGGTTTTATGAATTTTCTCACCATTTATAAAATAGTCCATGCCTGTATCCTTTTTTCCAACGTGCAAGACCTCGCATTTGCTCACATTGAATTTTATCAGCCACTTCTTGGACCATTCTCGTATTCTATCTAAATCTTTCTGTAGCCTCCCCACCTCCTCAAAACTACCTGCCTGTCTACCTAACTGTGTATTATCATCGAACTTTGTCAGAAAACCCCCAGTCTCTTCATCCAGATCATTTATATATGAAATGAACTGCTGCGACCCCAACATTGAATCCTGTGGGACACCACTTGTCACCAGCTGCCATTCCGAAAAAGAACCTTTTATCCCAACTCTCTGCCTTCTGTTGGGCAGCCAATCCTCAATTCATGCCAGTAGCTCACCTCAAACACCATGAACCCTCACCTTACACAGATCAGAAGTTCATCCAGGTCCAGCTCCAGTTCCCTAATGTGGTCTGAGAGGAGCTGGATTTGGGTGCACTTCCCGCAGGTGAAACCATCAGGGATACAAGTAGTGACCCTTACCTCCCACATTCTACAGTAGAAGCTTTCAACTGCCCTAACATCCATCCCTACTGTTCTGAATTCCCAGAGAGTCTATTGAAAAAAGAATTAGTAACCTTACCAATCCAGTGCACAGAACCATTTATTTTGGTTAGAGGAGGAGGATGGGTGGGGGACACAACTAAGTAGTGTTTCGGGTAATGCAATCACCCAAATATATTACCTCACTTACTCAGCAGTCCTGTGTCTGCTCCTGCTCAGTGTGCACTCTGCCTAATCACATGGTAGGTTTTTAAAGTGGACATTTACCTTCCTGGCAGCCCCCGGTCCTCACTCCTATTGTTTCTGCTTTTGAAAAGAAGAGGTCGGATCAGTACCTTGTCGAATGAGAAGAGTCGAGTCCACTATCCCTTTATAAAAGTGTCTGCAATAGCCTTCCAGCAGATTTGTCCTTGACACCTCAGCTGATGAAACATTGATTTCTGATCAATAATTTATTTATGACTGACTGTTTGTCAAATGCATGGTCCCTTTAGACTTATGCGCATGCACTGTATTTAAATGGTTACATGGATTGCATGCACATGACTTAGCAGAAACATCCCTAAATTGTGAGGCAGGGTTGGGAAAGATTTAGCGCCTAATGCTAACTGTGAGAAAGTATATGTGTCACTCATTGGAATGAAATTGAAGTACCAAAGGCAGTCAAGAGTGTGTTGCTGGAAGAGCACAGCAGGTCAGGCAGCATCCGAGGAGCAGGCGAATCGATGTTTTGTGTCAGAGCCCTTCATCAGGAATCAGCAGACAAATAACTTTCCAGCATCTGCAGACCTCAATTTCCCCGTACCAAAGGCAGTGCCTTTCTGCAGAAAATTCCATGTCTCAAGCTATCACACCACTCCAAAACTAATGCACATAAGCTCCAGCAAGCAACCTCGTCTAACACTTCAATATTGAGCTCTAATGCAATTTATATCTTTTGTCTAATAAACACATCAGGTGCATCTGTAAAATAGTGCTTGAACTGCAAATTTGAACATCTCACTTATATTTATTATAGATTTTTGTGTTCCAAAATAAAGGGAGCAAGTAACAACTTTTTTTTAGTTACGATCAAAGATTAGGTTATTATACAACTATTGTAAAAACTTATTAAGACAGTGATCATGTTACTCGTAAAAATACAAATATTTTACGTAAATGCAGTTAGAAGTAATTTAAAGTTGAAAAAATAAGCAGTTTATTATCATTGCAGGCTGATACTGTCTGGAAGATTTCTCTTTCTGAGGTTAAGGATTTGAAACTATGAAATCAGATTTAAGCAGTTATGATTGCCCCGTAGTCAAATGGTTACAAGTTGTTTATACAGCTAGACTCAATAGATAGAGCATACTTGGAGAGTAAGAGAGCACAGGAGGAGAGAGGAAGGCTTTCTTGCTCCTCACAAGTTTCGTGGTTGCAATATTGGCTACTTTACAACACATAGCCTTGCCTAATTGCTCCCTGACTTGGAAAAGAATCAACATTAATAGGAATTTAGTATGACTTTGAAGGTAAATGAAAACTTATTTATTCTCATAGCAATTCACAGGATTTGAATCTCATGATTAAATGAGTGCTGTACAGATACTATAAACACTTGAGCCTTATTGCCAATGGAACAGAGTTAGACTCCTGATCACTCTCATGTCTAAGTATTGACCCTGTTCAAATCTCAGGGTCATTCACCCAACTGGGAAAGCACCTGATCACTGGCTGTCATATGAACAAAAGAACTGACCAATCAGCCCATTGAATGAATGTACTCCACCATTTAATGCCATCATGGCTCTTTGTCCACCTCAATGCCTTTTTCCTCATATCATTTTATACCTTTTGTGTTTCGGAATCTGTCAAACGCTACTGTAAACCCTGTTTATAAATCAGTGCTTTCTCTTTGCAGTCCACAGTTTTTAAAGACACAAAACTAAAAAAGATGCGGTTCTTACAATCTAAGGAACAGGTCTGGTGAGTATTTGTTGCACTTGCTCAATTGCAATAATATTTTCCCGAAGGCAAGGGAATAAAAACCCTATATTGTAGTCCAGGTTTGATTTAACCAAGGTTTTATACAACTGAAGCAATATTCTCCTATTCCTTTTATTGAGTCTTCTTGGGATAAATGATAACATATTATTAGCCTTCCTATTTGCTTTCTACACCTGCCTTTAGAGATTTATCGATGGGAACACCCAGGTCCCTTTGTAGGTTTACACTTCCTAACATCTTAGCATTTATAAAATTGCCTATACCTCTGTTCCTCTTACCAAAGTGGATAATCTCAGATTTTCCACATTATTTTCCAAGTGTAACGATCTTACCTTGTCACTAAGTTTTTCCAGATCCTCTTGCAACCTCTTTGCATCTTCCTCATAGCATACATTTCTAGCAGACTTGGAAATATTGCCTTTAGTCCCCACATACAAATCATTGATTCATATTGTGAACAGCTGCAGCCCAAGTACTGACCTCTGCCATACTCCACACCTCACAGTCTGTCAATGTGAGAATAGCCTAATTATTTTGACTCTCCGTTTTCTACCAACTAATCAACACTTAATCCATCCCAGTATGTACTTATCCCATGAACTTTAACTTCTCTAACCAACCTCTTGGAGAGGACTTTAAAAAGGGCTTCTGAATATCCAATTATAGTATGTCCACTGACTCCTCTTTATCCATTCTGTTAGTAATGTCCTTAACACCTCCAATAAGATTGTCAAACACAATTTCACATTCATAAATCTATGCTGACTGCAGCCAGTCAGATGATTATTATCCATGCATTCATACATCACATCCTTTGTATTAGATCCAGCATTTTCCCTACTATAGATGTAAGTCTAACAAGTCTGTAGTTCCCTCTTTTCTGTCTCCTTCCCTTCTTCAACATTGAGGTGTCATTGGCTACCTTCCAAGCTGCTGCAAGAAAGTGGAGAATTTCAGTGTGATGGTGATGATTGCAAGAATATTGGAATGCCACATGCCATTTTGATCAGGGAGATGTGATTTTGTGGCTGAAGAATTCAACACGTGATAGCAATTTATCTGTTGTCTATTAGACCCTGACATTGGCCCTTCAATTTCACAGTAATCTGTTAACATGCCTGCAACATGAATATGTGCTACATATATCGAATACAAGATAGTTGGAACAGGCAGAATTTTCATCATGTCACTAGTTCGTTTTGAACAATCTCATAATGGGTACATCAAATTCACATCACCTCCTGCTATAAATTTAATCATGGGTTAAAAGGGAAGTAAATCTCATTCCAATTTATGTCCTACCACCTATCTGTCTATACACCATTACAATTCACAGCTTCGATGGTACAAAAGCCCAGCAATTTCACCTTAAAATTTTAAAATACATAAAAGCAAATTAGTATCTTGTTAAATCATCAAAACTATCACTATCAGTCTATATTTACCTTGAAAACAAAGTTGAAATAGGTATACTGTATTTGAATGTAAGCATATGACTTGGACTGACTTCACATTGTTAAATTAATAACTTACATCTTATATCACAATATTGATTTAAGTACACAATTCAATGCTTCCCAAATTAGTTCAGAGAGACAAGATCTCTGATTTTTTTTATTGTGAAATGTGTTAATTGTCTAATGTCTCAGGAGGAACTCAAATTGTGTCGGTGACAAATAATTACTCCTGCATCCCAGTCGCTATTAAAATGTGAGCTGGTCAAATTGTGTTCTACTTTTAAAACTGATGAGTTTTCAAACTTTTGCATTTAATAAAACCAGTTTAGATATTTCAGTTGGATAATGATTGAAATGAGCTATTTCAATCTTACCCATTACAATTCCCATATACCACAGCCTCAACGCAGTCCAATTGTTCAGCAGGAAGTCCTTACGACAAGCATGAGAATTGTTTTGACTTTTTCTTTAAATGGTTATCTGAAGAATCATCAGGAAATGGTTAACTCTTGGATGTCCTATTGCTGGAAACAAATGGAAAATGCAAAAACAATCAGCTTGTTTTATTTATACTTTGTCAAGAACCCTTCCGGTAAATACATTTCTTTGCCGAGTCTCACAACTCTTCTCACCCATCCTTGCACTTTATTCACTGAAACATATATGGCAGCATAATGGGCAAATGGCTATTATAGATGAATGTGAGGAAACATGGAGTAAATCTGAGGAGTATAGGGTAATTCTGAGCATCAGGGAATATGAGGAGAATGGGTGAATATGAGGGAGAATTGGGGAATATGAAGGGAATGGGGTTATGGGGGATAGGGAGGGATGTGAGGGGGAATATGAGAGGAATATACAGTTATGGGGGAAAGGGGAAAATGACAGAACCTGAGGAATCTGTGGGGACAAGGAAAATCTGAGGGGAATTAGGGTGGCATATGGAAATGTGAGGTGCAATGGGACAGCATTGCAAAGGGGATTGATGGTGAGGCTTAGTGGGCCTTCAAACAATGTTGTGAGCTGGATTAATGTGTGGGAGAAGCAAGGCAGGCCTTATAATTGGTCCAATTCCACACCGACACTCCTGTAATAAGTACTGAGAAACCCAGCCATTGTGTGAGGAGATGAGAGTGCTCCATGTGTGTGCATTTTGCGAGCTGTGCAAGTGTGCAGGTCAGGTTTTTCCAAGGTTCAGATGTAATTTTGGACCCAGATAAAATTTCAATTGATCTACATTGCAATTCCTCAAGGCAGTATATTATGTTTGAGGAGTTCTGCCTGTAATTGACTAAAGGACACCTCAGGTGGTCTAACCAGGCAAGCATTGCTTCTCCAGATAAAAAGGCTAACATCCCATCAGCTCTAATAAAGGCTGTCTGTACCTCTTCATGACATTTTTAAGCTTTAAGAACATAGATGAAGTGGTGATATAATCTAATGTCACCAGACAAATTATCTGCAGGCTCAGGTTCAAGCTAAAGCTTTCAGGCTCATTTTCATCACTGCAGCTGGTGATATTTAAATTCAATTAATAAATCTGGAATCAAAAGTTAGTAACAGTGATCAACTATTGTAAAAACCCATCTGATTCACAATGTCCTTTAGGAAGAGAAATCTGACATCCTTACTTGGTTTGATCTATATATGACTTCAGATTCAGTCACGTGCTTGACTCTCACCTGCCTTCTGATATAACTTAACAATTCTCTTTGTTCAAGAACAATTAAGATTGGGCAACAAATTCTGGTCATACCAGCAATGCACATGTCCCATGAAGGAATAAAGAAAACAGACCCTTAAATCTTTTGGTCTTCCATTATTTTTAGCTTTTCACCATTTAAAAAGTAGTTTATTCTATCCTTTTCTGGGTCCAAAGATGTCACATTTTCCAAGCTGTCACGCTTTTGCATGTTCACTTCATCTGTCAACATTGCTTTGTGATTGCTACGCTTCCAGTAATGATGCTGACAATGCTGTCAATTATTGAGTAATCAGCAAACTTGGATATGGAATTTATTTTATCCCAAATGTGTAACTCATTATCAAACATAGTGAATAGTTGAGAGCTCAGAACAGCTGCTTGTGAGAAAACAATAGTCATATCCTGCCAGTTAGATTATCTGCTCATTATTCCTACTCCCTGTTTATTGCTGCTCAGCAAAATAGCTAACAAAGTCACTAGCTTAGAGAGTCAACTTTAGATAATTTAGTCTTCTGTGAGGGACTTTATTGAATTTGTTCTGAAAATCTTGTTTTGGTGAAATATGTTCAGTCAATGTTTGGACATGGGCAGTAGAGTTTTGGATGATCTTAATTTTACAGTTGTTGAGTTAGCCAAAAGTGCTGATGAGCAGAGGTAAAGATAGAGTTGGGAACTGTGGAAAGTGGAAAAGTAGTCTCAGAGTGACACTAACTGAATTCACCTCATTAAGGTATTTTGAAGAGGAAGGAAGCTGCTTTGAGTCTTCCACATAAACTTTCCTGAAGTACAGAGCCAGCTTGAAGGTTTACAAGTTGGCTCCCCAGCATGTGTTTTGATCACTGTTCCCAGTGGTGCTTCAATTCAAAGCCGGCCACTTTTATTGCAAGGAACATACAGCTCGCCTTCTGACGGGTGCCAGTACGCAGTGTTCTCATATAATTTGCAGACTGAAGTCAAGCAATTATAAAAGCAATGTAAAAGTTTGCTGGCCAGAGTTCAAGAATTCTGGGAAAGCTAGGTGGAGGGGGCCTCCAGCTCTTCTGGCTCTCCTCCATTTTGTTTAGTCAGCACTATATTAAGCTGTGGGCCAAGGTCCAGCATTCAGTCTGATGACTGTACAAACTCATGACTGGTGCTGTGTTCACCATTAAAAGAGACACTTGCTAGTGAATGTAATCGACCAGGCAACACATTCTAAAATTCACTCGCAGCCCTTCTATAGACCCAAGTTAGCTAAATTATAATGATGATATTGCCACCCCTTTCATCTAACCATTTCTTTGTGAAAATAACACACTTCGGTGATACTTATGCAGAATTACAAAAACGCAAGCGGACACTTGTTCAATCAGAGGAGGACCTGCTGAAGTGAGACACTGATCTCAACTAACTGAATCATAACATTTGTCACACCAACAAACAGATTTGCTCAATATTTTAAATCCCTATTCTCTTTGCAACAGTTAAAAGTGTACAGTGAGCAATACATTTAGGACAGCTTGACTGAAAATCCATACACTCCCCTCGACAGTTGGATAGGGACTGACCTTATGTTATGTAGTTGCTTAAGTATGTCAACTGGATACCTGCAGCTTTAAAATGTTTTTAAAAATTATTTATCATTTTAAATCAATTAAAACGCTCACTCTTATACCAACCCTTTAGCCATGCATTCTTCTGACCTATTTTCCTACAGTATAGTCAGTAACACTGAAAGTAATCCAGAGATTACAACTTTAGCAGTTTTCCACATTAATCTACTAAGTAACTCCCTAAATTCCTGTTAGAGGATCTCATTTCTTTATTGACCCATCTCGTTGGAACTGACATGTACTGTGACTGCTAGCTGTTCACAGTCCCCCTTCAGAATGCTCTGAGACATCTCCAATACAGGCAACAGGGAGGCAATATACCATTTGCTGCCACAGAACTGCCAGTCAATTCCCATATAATGGAGTCTCCATTGCTAAAATTTTCCCAGTCTTTCTCCTCACCTAGTGTGCAGCAGACCTAACCATGGTGCCTCAAACTTGGCTCTTGCTGCTTTCCCCTGAGAGGCCATCACTCTCCAACAATAGCCAACCTGGTGTATCTGTCAGACAGGGGGGATGGCCACAGGGGGCTCCTACACTACTTGCCTATGCTTACTAGGCTTTCTAGTGGTAACCCAACACTTTTCTGCCTGTGTAGACCTTACTTGTGGTGTGACTAACTGAAAGTGCCCTTGATTTTCCACATATTTCAGGAGGAGTATTCCACGGGGCCAAGATCTGCTGCCATTTGTGAACCTTACCAACTAAAAACAAAAAATGTGGAACCAATTACTCAATCTTACCAACTACTAATCAAAATTTGATTTCTTTCTCTCTATCCTACAAATTGTGAACCACAAAAATAATGATGTTACACTCCATTGCCTTCCTGGTGCTACTCACTCTGTCCCTAAAGCTGGTTCCCAAGCAGCCAGTGCTCTCACCCTGTGATACTTTTTGAACCATGATGTCACCTCAGGAGCTCAGGTTTGGGATTCAGTAATGGTAATAATAAAGCTATCAATTGTGTGAAAATCAATCTGGATGACAAATGTGCTTTAGGGAAGGAAATTTGCCATCCTTACCTGATCTGACACACACATGACTCCTGACACAAACAATGTGGTTGGCTCTTAACTACTGTCAATGGCTAATTAGGATGGACAATTAATGGCAGCAATTGCTACCTCCCATGAACTAGCAAAAAAAATCTAGAAGAGGGAATCAGTATTTTCATCTCAAAGTTTGTCATTAACGTTAACCTGGAAAAGTCAATTAATACGGACAAAATTCTTGGTAGCCAAAATCCACCCATCTTTAAAGGGTCATGTGGATTGATTGGCAAGTTAAGCCAACAGATGGCAGATATAATTTAAATGGCGACAAATATAAAATCATACATTTAAGTGTATGAAAAATGGAATGCAATAATATGATTGAATGGGAAACAATGACAGCAATGAGAACCAGAAAAGGATTCGAAACCCATAGTGGTTAAATCCACCAAACTAACAAACCAATATCCAGCTGCAGTGAAGAATGTGAATGGGATGTACGATTGTCTATGAAGAGCTCAAGTTCCTTAAGGTCGTGTTCTAGGCACAACCATCTTCAGCTACCTTCGCTCTATCATAGGGTCAGAAGTAGAGATGTCCACTGATAGTCTCACAATGTTCAGCAGTACTTGCGACTTCTCAGATGCTGAACAGTCCATGTCCAAATGAAAATCCCTCACTATCAACATCCTGGAGGTTACCATTGACCAGAAACTGAACTGGACCATATAAATAGGCCAAACCTGGTAAGGATGGCACATTTACTTCCTTATGGGACAAGAGTGAACCAAATGATTTTTCTACAACCATTGATGTTAGTTTCATCAGAACAGGTTAAAGGCTAGGAGTTCTGCAGTGAGCGACTCACCTCCTGACCCCCCCTAAGCTTATCTGCCATTTACAAACCAAGAGTCAGGAGTGTGATGCATTACTCACCACTCGACTTGACGAATGCAGCTCCAACAACATTAAAGGTGATTGATGCCACCTAGAAGAAAACAGCCCACTTGATTGGCATCACATCCACTCCCTCACACCTGATGCTCAATGGCTACATTATGGCTGCAGAAATTCACCAAGGTTCATTAAACAGCACCTTCCAAATGTACCACCACCAGCATCTAGAAAGACAAAAGCAGCAGATACATGGAACACTCAACTTGCAAATTCCCTTCCATGTCACTTACCATCCTGACTTGGGAATATATTGTCATTCTTTCAATGCAGTGGGTCAAAATCCTGGAAGTCCCTCCCTAATAACACTGTGGGTCTGCCTAGAGCAAATGGACAACAGTGGTTCAGGAAGATAGCTCATTACCACTATTTAAAAGAAAACTAGTGATGAGCATTTAATATTAGCCCAGTCAGTGACATCCACATCCAAAGATTTACTAAAAACCAAGTAAATAGATTGTAGATTGAATGAATTTTGTGATTTGGTTTGCTCAGGCTGCATATGGAATAAGGTGTTTTGTTCGGAAAGGCATACTACAGGAAGGATTTACCTGAGCTGAAAATATCTACAAACGATGCAACAGAGTGATGAGAAAACCAGAGATGAAAGTATATGTGGTTCAGGCAGGGAAAAATATGATGGAAGTACAGAAGTGACCATTTGATCCAGAATATCAGGATATAGGGCTAAGGATGAAAGCTGGAGATGGGTAAAAGAAATGGCGGCACGGTGGCACAGTGGTTAGTACTGCTGCCTCACAGCACCGGAGGACCCGGGTTCAATTCCCGACTCAGGCGACTGACTGTGTGGAGTTTGCACATTCTCCCCATGTCTGCGTGGGTTTCCTCCGGGTGCTCTGGTTTCCTCCCACACTCCAAAAATGTGCAGGTTAGGTGAAATGGCCATGATAAATTGCCCGTAGTGTTAGGTAAAGGGGTAAATGTAGGGGTATGGGTGGGTTGCGCTTCGGCAGGTCGGTGTGGACTTGTTGGGCCGAAGGGCCTGTTTCCACACTGTAAGTAATCTAATCTAATCTGAAAAAAAATAAGAACAAGGAACTGGAGGTTTTTAATACCTTTCACAGCCTGCGAGTGTCCTAAAAGGCTTTACAGAAATGAAAAAGTTTTAAACTGCAGTACCTGGTGTAATTTAGGAAATGTGGTAGCTTATTTACATACAGATACCATAAACAGCAATGTAATAATCACTAGATAATCTGTGTTTCTGGTGATGCCAGTTAAGGCATGAATAGCAGCCATCAGGAAGAGCAATCTTGCTGCTAGTCACAGTCATAGATCATAGAGAGGTACAGCACAGAAATAAACCCTTTGGTCCAACTTGTCCATGCTGATCAGATATCCTAAATTAATCTAGTCTCATCTGCCAGCATTTGGCCCATATCCCTATAAACTCTTCCTATTCATATACCCATCCAGATGCCTTTTAAATGTTGTAATTATACCTACCTCCACCACTTCCATAAACAGACTACCCTCTGCATGAAAAAGCTGCCCATTAGGTCCCTTTTAAGTCTTTCGCCTCTCACCCTAAATCTATGACTCTAGTTCTGGACTCTCCCGCCGTAGGGAAAAAAAACCTTGGCTATTTACCCTATCTATGCCCCTCCTGATTTTATAAACATCTGTAAGGTCACCCCTCATTCTCCGATGCTCTCTTCTTCAAAATAAAATTGTGGGTTTTTTTTATATCTGATGTGATTTCTTGGGTCAAACACCACTGCCAGTATCATATGTCCTAAATACCTCACCATATATTAGTTCAGGTAAGGTGTACCATAAATACTAGGTTCTCTTTGTGATAGATATCTTGAAGTTTACTAACAACATGAACTAATTACACAGTTATGATACCTCAAATGAAGTCTGGGTTCTGTCCTTACTGTTATATTTCAAGCACATGACTAATTGACTGGAGCACTACACTGACGCCATTGCAGTAAGCACAGACTGATTGAAAATGGGGATTTGTATACGAGAGTCGTGTAAACATCTTGAAACTGCACTTCCTACCAGTTCCAGAATCTACACTAAAATATGACAACATCCACCTGAACCAGCATGAGGTTTTATATCATATCTGAGAGACACCATCTCAAACAATGCATGACTCCCAGCAGTTTCCATGCTTTAGAATGTCATATTTGAACTCAATCCTCTGGCTCAGAGGTTAGAATGATACCTCCAGAGCCAAAACACACTAAGCAAGATCCAAGAATGACATCCTTTCATTGAGAAAGTGGTTAATGTTTGGAATATTTTACAATTGATGTTGAAGAGGTTGAGATAGATTAGAGCTCATCAATCTTACATAGACTGGTATCTTGAGAGGGAAGACATCACTGGTTGCAATTTCTTGGACATTAGGCTTCTGAATCTGAGATTATCTATTCTTCTCATTGGTATCAAATATCTGTAAAGTGATCCGGACTCTTTTGGAGCTGTTGCCAAAAGTGGAGTAAAATGTTAACTATAGTTTTACTTGAATAATTAATTTGCATAAGGAACTATATCATATATCTTGAGGAATTGGATCCTGTGTCTGTATTCTTCCAGAAGATATCCTCTCTTATATTCTTTGAGTATCATTAGGTTTAATAGTGCTTGTTAATGTTCGCTGAACTGAGTGAAGATCTGATCTTACTGTGTGGTAGCAGTGGTAAGCAGACATATTGAACCAGAGGCCACCGGCAAAGAGCACTTGAAAGCCAGAGACAGTAGCATGCTGCAGGTGAAGAATGGGGCTGGGTCAGTCATCCAACCCCAGAGGTGGGGGAAAAAACCTGAAGAGAGAAGCCCAACACTGGCACGAGGTAGCAAGCAATAGACAATCAAGGCTCACCTTGGTACCTGACCATGAAAAGGTAAAGCAAGCAAAGAGCTGAAAAAGTGCAGAAAAAAGCCCATTGCAAAGAATAGGCCAAATAACAAGAAAATTCTCTCAGCTGTAGTGGGGAATTAATCTCAGTAGGTGAGAAGCCTTTACAGAGAAGGATGACCATACAGGGAGGGAGCCCGTGCAACACAAAAAAGGAAGTAAGGAAAATTATTTCATCAGTATTGCCCATTTTGAAAATATCCTAATGATGAGAAAGGATATGCATTTATCAGACCTTATCGATCACACAGTAGACCCTGACCAGGCAGTGTAGAACGATAAAGTGGCACTAATAGTTCACTAGATGCTATGCTGCTTTGGTTATCAATAATAAGCTGAACAAAGCTAATAGCATGCTGGCCTTCATAACAAGAGGAATTGAGTATAGACAGAAGCAATGAGGTTCTTCTGCAGCTGTACAGGGCCTTGGTAAGACCGCACCTGGAATATTATGTGCAGTTTTGGTCTCCAAATTTGAGGAAAGACATTCTGGCTATTGAGGGAATGCAGCATAGGTTCATGAGGTCAATTCCCGGAATGGCGGGACTATCTTATGTTGAAAGATTGGAGCAACTGAGCTGGTATACCCTTGAAAAAGTGAGGACTGCAGATGCTGGAGATCAGAGCTAAAAAATGTGTTGCTGGAAAGGCGCAGCAGGTCAGGCAGCATCCAAGGAACAGGAGAATCGATGTTTCGGGCATGAGCTCTTCTTCAGGAATGAGGAGGGTGTGCCAAGCAGGCTAAGATAAAAGGTAGGGAGGAGGGACTTGGGGGAGGGATGTTGGGAATGCGATAGGTGGAAGGAGGTTAAGGTGAGGGTGATAGGTCGGATAGGGGGTGGGGATAGAGAGGTTGGGAAGAAGATTGCAGGTCAAGAAGGCGGTGCTGAGTCAGAGGGTTGAGACTGAGATAAGGTGGGGGGAGGGGAATTGAGGTAGCTGGAGAAATCTGTATTCATCCCTTGTGGTTGGAGGGTTCCTAAGCGAAAGATGAGGCGCTCTTCCTCCTGGCGTCATCGTCTGGCGATGGAGGAGACCAAGGACCTGCATGTCCTTGGTGGAGTGGGAGGGGAAGTTAAAGTGTTCAGCCACGGGGTGGTTGGGTTGGTTGATGCGGGTGTCCCAGAGGTTAGAAGGCTGAGAGGGGATCTGATTGAGATGTATAAGATTATTAAAGGATTGGACACTCTGGAAGCAGGAAGCATGTTTCCGCTGATGGGTGAGTCCCAAACCAGAGGACACAGTTTAAAAATAATGGGTAGGCCATTTAGAACAGAGTTGAGGAGAAACTTCTTCAACCAGAGAGTGGTGAGTGTGTGGAATGCTCTGCCCCAGAAGGCAGTGGATGCCAGGTCGCTGGATACTTTCAAGAAAGAGTTGGATAGAGATCTTAAGGATAGTGTAATCAAGAGTTATGGGGATAAGGCAGGAACAGGATACTGATTGAGGATGATCAGCCATGATCATAATGAGTGGTGGTGCTGGCTTGAAGGGCAGAATGGCCTACTTCTGCACTTATTGTCTATTGTTATTGTCAAAGACCAGCTCAGTGTGCTTTTGTATGCAATTAGTGGCAGCAACAGTACCACTTTCACCAGAGACACAATAAACCAAAACATACAACAATGTAATTAAAGCTTTCAACTCTTATTTCGAACCTATTATAGAATGAGCAAAGTTTAATCAGAACAACTAAAGTCGGGGGAATCATTGATTAATTTACAAATAATTGATGTCTCCTTATGAATAACTGCCAATATTGAAACTTCAAGGAAGTGTTCATATGGGGCCACATTATTATGCAGAATGAAGCCCAATCAGAATGTTACAGCCTAAAGAAGAGCTCATGTTATCAGAATCAGCAGAGTTCGTTAGACTTCACAAACAGAACAGACTTCTTTTGCAAGGGGACAGAGAAATTCCGAAGAGTCATCTCACTGACTCCAACTCAGTCCACTTTGTAAATCAGAAAGTTAGTAATGCACTGGGTAAATGGCAGGCACAAGGGAAAGAGGATACTGCTCTTGCTATTGCATCTTGTCCATGTTGTTGTGGGAAAGTTCCTTATTGGTGCTGATGCTGCCTACTAATCCCATTGGTGAAATGCTGATTGTCATAAGATGTTTTTGTATTGTTTACCAAAGCAGCAATAGGAGATGGTAACCGACAGCATTAATGTTTCAAAACAAATCACATCGGTCTGCAATTGCTTTCAAAGCAGTTGCCACTGAGGATCAAAGCAATCTTTTTTGCTGGAATTGGTAGACTTGTAAAATGATTTCTGGTGTACAGAGATCACAGTTAATGACAAGAAAACTAATTTTAGCTGATTATAGTAGAACATGTATTCATTCTTTCAGATTTAATGCCATGGTTGAGATCTCAACTCCTCCAATGATCATTTACTAAACGTCAAGGTGCAGAAGGAGGCACAATAAAGCCACAAGATCAAATGTAAGCTAAACTTCACTGAAATTGGAGACAGATTATTGATACTTTGTATGTAATTTTTAATTAGCAGCATTCTTCATTAAACAGAGCTACATGTGTAGTTTTGAACTTTATCCAGCAGCTCCAGCAGAAATTGAATTAGGGTCATTACTCAGTAAGCCAGACCTTATTGCAGTGACATCATCACCAGGAATCACAAGATTCCAAAACCTTCACCTGTCTTTGAAGAAAGCCTGGAAGAATTATGGAATGCAGCAAGGTTAATGGTGGCAGTTGCAAGATGAAATACTACCCTTTAATTTGTTCTTTCAGGAAAAGTTGAAGGGAATGATGCCTCCATAGAAGTGGATGATCTGGCAAATGAAGATGCCCAATCTATAGAGATGAAGAGTGCTTTGGAGAAGGTTAATGTTGAGCAATAAATGGAGCTGGAACATATCAAAATTAAACAGTAGCTTGAGCAGTGTAGCTACCTAAATAAAGAGACTGCACACCTTCAAGTCAAGCTGTTAGCTGTTGCAAAATGCCGTCAAGTTACAAAGATTGAAGAAAGGATTGCCAAGGGGTTTACAAAATTTCAGTACACCCACAGCCAGCATTCTCATGAAATTGACATGACAAAGCAGTTATTTAATGGAGGAAATAATCCTTTCACAGAAATGTACAGAGATCCAGAATCACTTTAAATTATTAGCTGAGGAAATTATTCTGCTATAATCAATGAGAGATGATTTTATATTTGTCAGAAGATCTTAATAAAAATGGAACATAGATATTTATTTAAGTTTGCATATGAGTAATATGGAAAAGCAGACCCTTAGGAATCATAGAGATCACCTGCAGAATGATGATGATCTTTTTAAAAAAAGGCTTAGAAATGCATGGGAAAAAAATGCAGAACTCAAGCTCTCAATTTCTAGCCAGTTTCACTGAGATAAAGATTTATAGGCTAGTGACGTATTCTAAATATCTTGTTATTGCCCCATTTGCTATCCAACCTGCCAATCAAAGTGCAATTTCTTATTGATCCAGATTTTGAAGTCTATTTCCTTATCAAGGATAATACATTTTACTTCCTGGTAGAGTTCTGGAAATGTTCTTATCAGCAGAGAAGCTGCCACCCGGCTCTGTCTCTGTATCTCCTTTCCAAGACAATGTCCAGAGAACTGCAAACACTTTTGGATGTCAATGAGATCAAAGACACTTACGAGGCAGGGTCAAAGTAGGAATAATGAATTGAATGCTCAAGGTTAACTGTCAGGATTAAAAAGATTACTGTAAATCAACTTGGGAAAAATGTAGCATAAAGGGTTAAGTATGCTCGAAGACAAGCTGAGGATGTGTGAAAGAGCAATGTCACAGTGATGCTAGGGCACATGGCACTGGGGCCAGAAGATGTTCCAGAAGATGTCTTCTTTTACCATCTGTATAAATCTGTATATATGTTTATTAATGTTCGCTCAACAGTCTTTGCACCTGATTTACTGCTCTGATTTTGAAGTCTGTAGAATCCAACAGCCAGAATGCATTTCCGAGCCTTGCCTGAACAATTAGTCACAGAAAATTCCTTCTTCAGTGTTACTTCAAATCTCCTTCCTTCCACATGTGCCACATGGCACTGTAATTTGCTTCAGAAGAAAATGAAGTGATAATGAAAGAAATGCCATAGGTATGGTTTTATTTAATGATGCACCTCCCAGAAAAAAAAACATTCACATTTCAAATGCAATGAATTGATTTTTTTTCCAATTGACTTTAGTTATTTGTGCAGTCATGAAATAAGATTGATTCAATCCAGTAACTCAAGTGTTTACCTCATAACGAGAAGGTTACAGTCAATTTATAGTCACAGTGTTATCTTATTATTTTAAGTCTATTATTTCAGTTGAATGGATTTAGTCACTTTACAGAAGTTTCCAATGCATCAAATAGAGGCAATTCTATACTATGTCAGCAAATGATGTGGCTTAAAACACAACTGTTGTAAAACATTTTTTCTGATGACTGACCCTGCATCACTACTGATGTGGCACATGCTCTATTGCCTACCATCATTGTCACAACATGAGACAAGTTGATTCTCATTGAACTTCAAGGTTAATTCTCAGCAAAAATTTATAAGGTTAAGACTTTTTGGTCCGTATTCACTGCACAATGAATTCCCAATCTCAGTCGCACTGTCAAATTGAAAATTTCCTCAACCATGAAGGAAGAATAGCAGGGTGAGTTAATGTCGTTTATCTTTGATACCTCACTCCTCCTAGCTTGATGTTAAGAGGGCCTGGGATTTAGTTAGTGGATCTGGACTTGGGAAGTGGGGTGAGGAATGGGTAGGTCAGGGAGAGGAGGGTGCAAGAAAGAGGTTATAAAACAGTGCTTGCTGGATAGGAGAGGGCAGAGAGGAGCATGCCTGAAGAAAATAAGCAGAGGAATGTAGAATAAGTAAAGAGAGGACTTTTCACAAACATTAGCTAAATCAATCCTGCTTTGTTCCCAGTGTTTTCAGCAGAATGGTTTTCAGATGGGTTGTTTCACATGGGATGTTTGGTCAAATGGAACAAGTGCTTTCCATTAACTCATCACAGTGCATGCCCCTTAGCTTCTCACCAGACACACAGCTAATAATACTTCCTGGGGATCAACATCACTCTTCTTTTACACAATCCTGAACAAGATATTTTACTAACAATGTCATTAAACAGAGTGGGCACATGGAAAAAAATCCTCGCAAGAAACTTGAATTGTGCTAAAGAGGAAAGACTTTGAACTCATTTTAAAAAAAGTACTCAGTAATTACCCTTTTTACTGAGACCCACCAGTTATACAGGAATCAATACTTTGTACCAGCCTCGAGGCACCCGAGCTGGAAAAAATTACAAGATCTGCCCCCGTGACCTCCATCATGGGAACAGCTATGGATGTGACTGGAGACCTGGAGCAGTATGATCTTTATGGGGAGGAAAATCAATAAGTAAATTAAAGATAAACCCTAGTAAGTGGGAGATTTCTTTTCTAAATTAGTATTTGTGGACAATAACCATATCTTTTTCTTCTTTTTTAATGCCAATTGAAGCTGAATACCAAATGCTAACTGCAGCTATCACCATTTTTTCTGCATATCCCCGATTGACAATGCCATTAGGGTTCTAAATTAAAGTGGGGTTCCTCTATAAGCACATCATCATTGCTTTTCTTTGTCAATTTCAATAATTCACAATGCAGTTGACCATTGAATCCAATTACACTAGTCAAGTGAGCAGAAGAGAGTTGCAAAACGTCAGCATTTTAATTAGCTGACTTTGTTGGGAATGCATTGATAATATCAAGTGTGGGAAGTATCTAATTTTTTCTCATCCAAGTAATTTTAATATCTATGTCAATTCATTATATCCTTTCTCATCTAAGCTCAATGCTTCCCTAACCACACTTTGTCCTGTTCATGCCAACACTTTCATCTCTGTTATTTGAAAGTGCCATCCCATGGACAGTTGGATAACTTGCATATCTTAGCCAGTAGCCCCTCTGAACTAAACAAGTGGAGACTTTATGATGGGTGTAGGACTGCCGTTGCTATTTCCAACATGGGAGAAAGAGAGCACTGAGCTTGGTCTATCCATGTGTCATAGCATGGACCTATCTAACCATTGGCCCTTTGAGGAACCATTGCTGTAAAGGTAATCCCAAAACATTTCCCAAAATGTTATAACTTAATGGAGTAAGAGGCACAAGTATTTCCTTTGGGCCTTACAAAATTACTGTGAGCCCCTGCTGCTACATCTCACTAATCTCACTGTCTGTCAAAGCTTCAAATTCACTGACCCTGCATACTACCAACAGGCTGTCACAGTATCTGAACTGTTGATGGTGCACTGGCCAAGGCTAGCATGTTGTAGAGGGAACCCAAACCAGATTGTGCCACATGCCAAGAGTGTTGAAATGAAACTACCAAAATAACCTGGGATTTCTGGCAGTAGGAATGGGTAGGCAGCAGCAGCTAGCTTGGTCAGTCATTGAAAGTTAAAATTTCCCCTAGTGCCTTCAGATCTGCACAATCAGATCAACGGGCAGCACCTTAGATTTAACATTCGAAACCTCAATTTCAAATTGCTCTCTATCTCTATGTTCTCCTCTAACTCAGCAGCCTCGAGAGTTTTGTGCTCCACCAGTTGAAACTTACACTTATGCCTGATTTTCAACCTTTCACCAGCTTCAACTAGGTGCCCCTTGAGCTCTGGAATTCCCCTTTTAAACTTTTACTTCTCTTTCTGATAAGATGCTCTGTAAGGCTTGATTGCACCAACGTCCTCAAATTCCCCTCCATTGTTGTCCAGCTGGGAAAGGTTCATCTGATTCTAAATTTATCTCGAGAATCATCTATAATGCCTTCTCATCCTACTCTTCCATAGTTTTTGTTGTGTCTTCCCCAAGGATCTATATTTTTTTAACCAACCCATTCAGAGATGTTATTGTACATCTCTGGGGCAGATGGGACTTGAATCGGGACTTCCTGAATCAGAGCACTACTACTGTGCAATAAGAGCACTTCTCCAATGATCTATCCTTGGGTGCCATCTATATTTCATTTATATGCTGCCCTTTGGTGACATTATCTTCAATGTCAATGTCCAGCTCGAACCTACTCCTATCATTGCAATTGCAATCCAAGTTTGTGGGTCGGTTAGCTCACTTAGCTGGACAGCTGATTTGCAATGCAGAGTGACGCCAACAACATGGATTCCATTCCCAGCCTGGTTGAGGTCACCATGATAGTCCCACCTTCTTAAACCTGCTTGAGACGTGATGACTCTCAGTTTAAACTCACGACCAGTTGTCTCACGTGAATAAGAAAGCAGCTCTCTGGGATTACACTGACTTTACCATTACCTATTCCCTTTCATAACTAGAATACCATGCATCAAAAAGTGTGGCGCTGGAAAAGCACAGCTAGTCAGGCAACATCCAAGGAGCAGGAGAGTCACATTTCGAGCATAACCTCTTCATCAGGAGCTCTTCATAATAAGCTCATCTTTCCTGATGAAGAGGTTATGCTCGAAATTGGCATCTCCTACTCCTCAGATGCTACCTGACCTGCTGGGCATTTCCAGCACCACACTATTCAACTCTGATCTTCAGCATCTGCAGTCCTCACTTTCTTCTAGAATACATGCTTCTCAACTAAGGTTATGTCACTAGTCTCATGAAACATGAATGTTCCACATATCTTTTTCCATACATACTTTGGTTACCTCTTTGGACCCAAGACCATCATTTAACTTCCCACTTTATTAGTTCCCTTTCCTTTACTTCTTATCCTGCCTCTCCAAGATCCTTCTCTTCTGTTAATGCTGTTGTATAACAGTGGTTCTGTAGGGATTAATGTTCATGTTCACATTGGCTCCATCCATTCGGCTGATGTCAGAATTTGTGGATAGAGAAACGGTTTTCCAGAGAGAGCACACAAATTTGTACCTGTTCCCTCAGGTCCTAGCAATTATACCCTGACCAAATATAATTGTGCTTATTATTTTTTTTCAATAACCTTTTTTCTTCTCTTAACAATACTGTCATTTCTGTAGATACTGTGTGGAGGTATATCCTCTATCACTAATTACTAGATAGGCCTAAGACAAAGCAAAGACAAAGGAGGATTGGTGGCAGCAAAATACTACAAACAATTGTTAGAGGGGGCAAAGTTATCAGGAGCAGTCATATGGGAGAATAACACCATTAGGTTGACTTTCAATTCTCTCCTCTCTGGTACTCTGTCTTCACTGCCTTGAAGAAGTTTTCCTCCTCTCTCTACAAGAGTCCCTCTCCCACTGCAACTCCCGGGTCATTTCCTCTGCCCTGAAGCTCTTCAACCATGTCGTGAAACAAACTCGTTACCACAGCCAAATTTGCTTCCTCAGTGCCTGCCTCCGTAACCAACTCATCCCACACGGATTCCAGACCACCTTTAAACCAGCAGAGTTCGGACCCAAACAGGACAAACAGTACAGACTACAGATTCAAAAACACCGGCAACAGTTCTCCTTCGGGATCCTCCACTCCATGCTTGCAGCAATGTGCCGGCACCTAACCTCTCTACAGTCAGCCCAGCCTCAGCTGAGGAGCACACTCTCTCAGAATTGCAAAGGACCCACTCTATACTACATCCTCAGGAGAATTCATCCTCTCAACAAACAGTACTTCAATTCCATCTCAAACATCAAAAACTGTAAGTACAACAAACTTTTATCTACCCACCTCCATAACCAGCGCTCCTCAAGCATTCCAGAAGATTTCCCTGGCCTTGGAAATGACTCTGATGCCATTAGCCATGCGGCTGATGCAGCTACCATCCCCACGCTGATTGATGATGTCACTTCCCACAACCACTTCTGCCCCTCACAATTCCTCATGCATCACACGTGACATCACGTCCGCCCCTCACATCATCGCTGCTGCCATACGCTCAATGACTTCAGCCACCCCTACTGCCGTGGTAACCACCACTTCCGCCCCCACCAGTGCCACTCACCTGCATTCTGCTGACACACCTCCCACAGACCCCACTGTCACTATCCCCACGCTCCAGAACCCTGAGGGGAACACTACCCCTGCTCATGACTCCACCCCCATTCCCCCCACCATCACATCCACTCCAGTTACTGGCTCCGACCCCACTCCCAGCTCCACACCCACACCAGATCCCAGCTCCCAGCCCTGCCAAGTTTTCACCATCCCTCCAGACCTCCTCTCACTGAGGACGAACGATCAGTCCTCAGCAAAGGAGTCACCTTCATCCCCCTCCATCCAGTCATCAATGAATTTAATACACGCCATGACGTCGAACAATTCTTCTATTGCCTAAGCCTCCGAGCTTACTTTCACAATCAGGATTCCAGCTCACCTTCCAAGGACCCCTTCGCCCACCTCCAACACACTGCATCCACCTGGACACACCACGCTGGCCTATTACCTGCCCTCAACCTCTTCATTTCCAACTGCCACCGGGACATTAACCGCCTCAATCTGTCTACAACCCTCCCCCACTCCAACCTCTCACTATCACAACGCGCAGCCCTCCAATCCCTCTGCTCCAATCCCAACATCACCATTAAGCCAGCGGATAAAGACAGCACAGTGGTAGTATGGCGCACTGACCTCTACACCGCTGAAGCCAAACGCCAACTCGAGGACACCTCTTCCTACTGCCTCCTCGACCATGACCCCACCCCGCATCACCAAATCATCATCTCCCAGACCATACAGAACCTCATCACCTCAGGAGATCTCCCACCCACAGCTTCCAACCTCATAGTCCGGGAACCCCACACTGCCTGATTCTACCTCCTTCCCAAGATCCACAAGCCTGACCACCCTGGCCGACCCATTGTCTCAGCATGCTCCTGCCCCACTGAACTCATCTCTACCTACCTCGACACTGTCCGATCCCCCCAGTCCAGGAACTCCCCACATATGTTCGAGACACCACCAACGCCCTCCACCTCCTCCAAGACTTCCGTTTCCCCAGCCCCCAACGCCTCATCTTCGCCATGGATATCCAATCCCTCTACACCTCCATCCGCCATGACCAGAGCCCCCCAGCCCTCCGTTTTTTCCACTCCAGACGTCCCCAACAGTACACTTCCACTGACACTCTCATTCGTTTGGCCGAGCTGGTCCTCACCCTTAACAATTTCGCCTTTGAATCCTCCCACTTCCTCCAGCCCAAAGAGGTAGCCATGGGCACACGTATGGGCCCCAGCTATGCCTGTCTCTTTGTTGGCTATGTAGAACAGTTGATCTTCTGTAATTACACCGGCACCACTCCCCCCTCTTCCTCCGCTACATTGATGACTGCATTGGCGCCACCTCGTGCTCCCGCGAGGAGGTTGAGCAATTCATCAACTTCACCAACAAATTCCACCCTGACCTTAAATTTACCTGGACCATCTCTGACACCTCCCTCCCGTTCCTGGACCTCTCCATCTCCATTAATGACGACCAACTTGACATGACATTTTTTACAAACCCACTGACTCCCACAGCTACCTGGATTACACCTCTTCCCACCCTACCTCCTGCAAAAATGCCATCCCATATTCCCAATTCCTCCGTCTCCGCCGTATCTGCTCCCAGGAGGACCAGTTCCACTATAGAACACACCAGATGGCCTCCTTCTTTAGAGACCGCAATTTCCCTTCCCATGTGGTTAAAGATGCCGTCCAACGCATCTCATCCACATCCCGCACCTCCGGCCTCAGACCCCACCCCTCCAACCGTAACAAGGACAGAACGCCCCTGGTGCTCACCTTCCACCCTACAAACCTTCGCATAAACCAAATCATCCTCCGACATTTCCGCCACCTCCAAAAAGACCCCACCACCAGGGATATATTTCCCTCCTCACCCATTTCCGCCTTCCGCAAAGACCGTTCCCTCCGTGACTACCTGGTCAGGTCCACGTTCCCCTACAACCCACCCTCCCATCCTGGCACCTTCCCCTGCCACCGCAGGAACTGTAAAACCTGTGCCCACACCTCCTCCCTCACCTCTATCCATGGCCCTAAAGGAGCCTTCCACATCCATCAAAGTTTTACCTGCACATCCACTAATATAATTTATTGTATCCGTTGCTCCCGATGCAGTCTCCTCTACATTGGGGAGACTGGCTTTAGGGAACATCTCCGGGACACCCACACCAATCAACCCCACCGCCCCGTGGCCCATCATTTCCACTCCCCCTCCCACTCTGCCGAGGACATGGAGGTCCTGGGCCCTTCTTCACCACCGCTGCCTCACCACCTGACGCCTGGAGGAAGAACGCCTCATCTTCCGCCTCGGAACATTTCAACCCCAGGGCATCAATGTGGAGTTCAACAGTTTCCTATTTCCCCTTACCCCACCTCACCCTAGTTCCAAACTTCCAGCTCAGCACTGTCCCCATGACTTGTCCGGACTTGTCCTACCTGCCTAGCTCCTTTTCCACCTCTCCACTCCACCCTCTCCTCCCTGACCTATCACCTTCATCCCCTCCCCCGCTCACCCATTGTACTATATGCTACTTTCTCCCCATCCCCACCCTCCTCTAGCTTATCTCTCCACCCTTCAGGCTCACTGCCTTTATTCCCGATGAAGGGCTTTTGCCTGAAACGTCTTGGATGCTGCCTGAAAGTGCCCTTCCAGAACCACTGATCCAGAATCTGGTTTCCAGCATCTAGCAGTCATGTTTTTACCTTCACAACTCACTATCCCATCCATTCAGTACTCCTTAATGCATGCATTGATTTAGCAGTTTCAAATCATAAAATGTCCTAAGTGACATGTCAAGAACATACCAAACAAGATTTCACACCAAATCACATGGTTAGAAACTAGAACTAGTAACCAAAAATCTTTTGTTGTTTAGCATGGGCAAATATATGCCTTTGCACATGGAATTTGTATGAGAGAAATATATCCTCAAACAGCCGCTGTAGCTACGATGATAAATGAGACATGTAAGTTCTCGCTTCTCTAGCAGTACTTCAACTTATCCTCACTGGTCAGAAACTCATTCTTGTGATGATTTCAGCATTTCACTCAGGTCACAGTACTCCTACATCTGGGAGTCAGACATACTTTATACAATTGTGGCTTTTATCCACCAGAACATCTCCTCTCAACCGGGGATTGCCTTACTTTTTCTAAATGCTGGGTAACTAATTATGTGCACTTCCCAATATCAGCAGCATTACTCACAGCCAGACATGAATAAAAATTGATCAAATAACCTTCAACCTCGACTCAGTTATATTGTTAATGTTGTAGAGCACACGTAAATGATTATTTCCATTTACCTTTAGGTGGCACTTTGTTATGAAGGCTGCTGCAATTGTAATTGTTTCGCTTCCTTCACCTTTCTTTCAAAGAACTTGAAACTATGCTGTAAAAATCTGATGCCAAAGCTAAATGTGATCCTGAAGTGCAAACTGAGAAATGAAAGTGTAGTCACTTGTAGTGTCATAGTCAACTTGCACCAAACAAGTCACCGAAATCAACAATGTGGTAACGACCAGATCTTGGGTTGGATGCTAGGGACAAATCTCCCGGACTTCTTCAAAAGAATTCAGTGGGATCTTCTCCCCCCGTACTAGAGGGCAGATAGTGAATGGAGTAATGCATTTGTGTCTTGTCTACTCTGACTTGCTGTAATCCTGTGAGCTCTGATGCAGATACTTTCAGTTTAAGCAATAGCCATGAAATCTACCAGATGAGACATGTTGTCAAAAGTGTGCAGCTGAAATTGCAAGGATTTTCAGAACTATAGAGAACCAACTGCAGAGTTGCTATAAGAAACAGCAAGGATAAATTGGAACAGCAGTCCGAAACTTTGAACTGCTGAGTGAGTCAGAGTGGCTGTGAATTTACCAGTGCCGAGTACTGAGGAAATGAAAGTTAATATAAAACAGATTTAAAAGTTCTTCCAGTAGCAATGGAAAAAAATAATGAAGCAGTTACAGATCTTTTTTTAAAAATCTGAACAAATAAGAGTAGTAATTCTTTTATCAGTGCTGGAGAAAGGTTGCTACAAGATGTATTGCAGATCAGGCATCACTGAGGAGCAGAAAAGTCAGACTGGAGAAATTTTGATTGTCTTGATTCTCTGCAAATTATGAATAGCATGTCCTCAATATCATAGCTAATTGGAGAGGGAACGTATTGATTAGCATGTGTTAGTATTGAGAAATCTAGCTGTTATCTGTTAGCTTGGGCAACGAAAAGGTGATCTTATTAGTAATAGGATTATGTCAGGCATAAGATATCCCATCAGAGAGTATGCTTGTTGAGAGAGAAGAAACTTATTCTCGGAGTATTACTGAAATGCGTAAAAGATCTGAAGTTGCCAGTTATTAACTAGAGAGTATTAGTGGGAGAAAATAAAAAGGATTTGCATTGTGCCTCAAGATAGTCCAGGTTTAACATACAACATGATGGAAAAAAAATAAATATTTGCAGAAAGAAGAGAAACATCCAGGTTAGAGCACAAAATGTAAATAATGTAGAGTTCATCAGACATTAAAAAAAGCAAACATTTGTAGCATCAGGAAAACAGTATCTGCAAGAAGCTAAACATGTAATATGCAAATGTTTAGTTAGGCAAAAAACAAATGAGTCTATAAGGATGGCTGCTGCAAAGGTGCTGGGAAATAATTTTGATGAATCAGTACACCATGAAACAGGGAGCATGATCAGGTTTAAAGGTGGTAACTGAATTGTGACTGTGAGAAAAACATTAAATGAACATAAATTTCAGATAGACACTGATGCTTCATGCACCATCATGACCTTCTCAGGTCTGTGTAAAGTTGCTCAAGTTTATCCAATGTTGAGACTATATGATGGAAGGATACTGTTACAAACAGTCCCTTAGCAAGATTTTCCAATTTGTTATGGCTTTGGGCAGCAAACCTCAAATTGTTAAGTTTTGGTTGAGGAGGGATGAGCTGGCTCCTCTTCTTTATTCACCTGCACCTTTGTTGGTTGCAACAAGGTTAATGTAAAAAGGATTACTTTCCTTCTGTATATCTTTTACCTGACAAAACAGCATTACATTCTAAGAGGAGCCAATTTAACCAGGGTTTCTTGAATTAACAGAAGAGTGTGCTTTTTAGTTACTAAATGCAAAATAAAAACACAACATGTATAAAGACAGATTAGGAATAAAAACTGAGTCCCAAACAAGATATATTAAAATAAATGTACCTGCATTAGTCAGGAGTGATTAGCTAATAGAATGTTGCAGCAGTTACATTAGATAGTACCAGTAACATTGATAACTGAGAAGTTGACTTTAAGATTCTCAGCTTTGCTGGTTGATTGAATTCTTTTACCTGATTCCTTTCAATAGTGGCTAACAGGCAGCACTTAGAGCAATAGATTTTATTTTCTCTTTCTTTACCTGCAGTGCAGGGGTGTTTAATGATTGTTCAGAAAGCTGTGACCTTCACAGCATAATAGTCCACAAACTAAGATGTCAGACCACTGATGCATACAGACCAGATGTTGCAGTCAGGTTGCAGTCACAGTTCTTGTATAACTTTGAAAGAGGTTCCACAAAACATGTCTGCAGGAGATATTTTTTAGGGGAGGGGAATAGTCAGTCTTTTTTTAATCATTCTTATTAGTCTTTTTATTTGATGTTTTCCTGATTCTGCTCAGCTGTGACATTGGAGGGGTACTCACGGATTTGACTAGACAGGAAGGGAATACACATGAGCGCACACCAGGCCAAAAGTTCAATATGTGCAATGTCCAAGGACAGCTTATCTGACATCATAACAATATTCATCTCAATAGGATAAATGAAGTTGTGAAGTCAATGCAATGCAAAGAATGGCATTTTTGATTGGAGAGATTAAGCAAGATTGACTCATTTCAGCTGATGCAAATCTAAAGCCTAGACTGGTAACCCTACTCATGTCAGAAGGAATATGCACCATTTTACAAGTCACTAAGCCATTGGCTGCTGGACCAATCTATAAAAGATGCATCGATATTTTTACAGGTCTTGGATGTCTTCAATACCATCTAAAAATAAATGAGAGTGTGATGCCAACTCAGCTGAGGATTGTTCTGTTGCCCTCAAATCCAGCCTGAAATCAAAACAGAGGAGATGGAAAAGATGGGAATAATCAAAAAAGTGATCATTCTTATTTCTAGATGAGCAACTTAGGAAATATGAAGCAATCTGGAAAGCTGAGGGTATGTGTACATCCAAAGGATTTTACTAAAGCTTTGAATAATCTTGCTGCCCTTATGCTATGGAAGAAATTCTTGCCACAATTCACCAAGCCTTTAAAACCCAAGGTCCATATAATGTTTACTGGCAAGTAAAGCTCAATGAAATCATTAGTTTTCAAACTATATTCTAGATGACACTTGGTGGTGCATGCCATTGTCACAGCTCTGGTGGTGTACCAATGCAAACAGTATGACACAGTCAGTGACCTTTCCAGAGTATGTATGTTCTGCTAATGCAAAGATATGGAGATACAATGGAAGAAATTATCACCAAACGTTATCGGAATGTTTTGTGACTGCTTGAGAGAACTCACCAGAAGAACTTCAAGCAGAACAAAAAAATTAAGTACAACTGAAGATGCCTGAAGTCAAGCTGACAATGAAAGAATGTTGCCTGGATGCTAATAAAGTGACAGTTGTAGCAAAAATCCCATGAGCAACAGCAGTGAGTGACAAAATGTGTGGAATGACAAAAAACCATAATTTCACTTTGGTAAAACTACCATGGTCAAAGCTCAGATTTGGACAGCCAGTCAGACTGCAAATGTTCAACAGTCTCAACAAAAGCCAATCCACATGGCAACTTGGCAGTTATGTAAATACTTCAATCATATATGGTGATCCAGCTAAATCATCACAGACACAAACATACAACAGGAGAAGCTGCTCTTACACTACAGATAGCAGATGACAAAGGTGTGACATGACCATTTGTGCAGGCTGCCAGATTGGCATCAGTTTCAGAGATTAATTTGGCCCCAACAAAGCCAATGGATCAATAGATCGACAGTTACCAGTACAACAGCATTCAGCACAGGAACAACATTCCCTGATGAGGAAACATCAGGAGCCAGCATCATTCTATACTTAACTAAGGGTGATCACAAGTTTTATTATCATACAATCTCTACACTGCAGAAAGAGTCCATTTGGCCCATTGATTCTTCACCGACCCTAGGAAAACCATCCCATCCTATCCCCATAAACCCATGTTTTACCATGGCTAATACACTTAGCCTGCACATCTTTAGTCAATTTACCATGGCCAGACCATCTAACCTGTGCTGTGGATGGAAACCCATGCAGACATGGACAGAATATGTAAACTCCACACAATCATCCAAGGATGGAATTGAACCCAGGTTCCTGGTGCTATGAGGCAGCAGTGCTAACCACTGAGCTAACGTGCCATCTTTTGTTGTCCTAAAGGCACAAAGTCCTTTCCCCTTTCTTCCAAGACGACTTTAAATAACAATGAAAAGTAATTTCCTTCAATAATTTTTGATCCTTTACTTCATCTTGAATTGAAGGTACTAGACTAAATGTTTGCAGCATGTTGGCCTTGCCAATAACTGCGGGTCCTAATATTGGACACAACAATGGAACGGAATAGATTTAGCAGGACAATGGCCGATATGGTAAGTCATAATGAGGAGTAGATATTTGTGGAGAATTTTGGGCTCGGGAAGTAGAAATGGGCTTGAAGGGGTCCCCATGAGTGTTCTCGAGCCAGGAAGAGATAAACTATTTCAAGATAAGAAAACACCTATTGCTGAAAGCCAGTTGGTTAGGCCAGGGCAAAGGCTTATTTAAAAAAAAGCTTTTTGTATGCATTGGTGCCCAAATCATGGCATTATGTTCATCATTAAAATATTATGAGTCCTAATGCCTCTTTTAGCCATGTTTTCTGTACATGAGAACATTGTCTGAAGATAATAAGTCAAATAAAGTTAGAAGTCCTTTGGGCTCAGGTATGCCCCTGCAAACTTAGTCAATTTTTACACTATTTTATATTTGAAAAGTGAGTTAGATTGGGTAGAATTTCAAAATGAAATGATGCTTATGAATGATAATCCTGTCCCTGCATAATAGCTGTAGCCACAATTTGCACTGATACATTTGATATCATTATTTTACAACAATTTAGTAACAAATCTTGTATGCAGCAAGTATTTTTGTACTTTTATGATTTAACATGATTATCTTTCTGTAAAGATCAATGAACAGTTATCACAGTAATATATATTAAATTGACCTTTTAATCACTTAAGTTTGTGGAAGATTCTATTAATTCCATCAGTCTCTACTCATGATTGTCAAGTCAAGAGGTTGGTTTTAAATCTTTATGTTATAACGCAAAGTCATGATCAAAAATTTATTTTGAAAAGCTTCACTTGTAATGTGTGCTCTACCATATTTCCATACACACTTATCATTAGGATTGCAGCAGGAGAAGCTGAGCATTGGGAGAAAAGGTAGAGATGCAGCTAAAACTGACATCACATTCACGCTCTTCTGTCCAGTTGCAGCCAGATAATTACATGCAATGGTTTCTCTTCCGGCACTGTTTCCTTTAGCGCTGCCCAAGAATCTATCCTTTATCCCTTCCTATCTCTCACCTACATGTTGCTCTTCAACAACATAATCAAAAGACACATCAGCTTCGACATATACACTGGCAGCGAGCTTTTATCTCTGCTATGCCCAGTGAAGCCATGTCCCATTTTAAACTTCAGATGTAATCTGTGTTCTTGTGGAAGCTTCTACATCTGTCTTTTATTGTTTAAAATGATTACTCACTGGGTACCTAAGCTGGTGGCCAAGAGTTGGGTGACATTTGCAGTTAAGCTATTTATACCGAACAAGTACCAGGCAATGACCATCCCCAACAATGGTGATTTGATCCATTTTCATTTGATATCATTGATTTCCTGTGGGGCGGTATCATTGACAGGAAACTGAACTAGGCCAGACATACAATTACAGTGGCTACAAAATTTCAGATCAGCAACTGGAAATTCCACGGCAAGTAATGGCCCCTGATTTCACAAAGCATGTCCACTATCGACATGGGACAAGCCAGGAGTGTGATGGAACACTCCTCATTTTCTTGGATAAGTGAAACTCCAACAATACTCAAGAAGCTTGACAAGGTCAGACACCACACAACACCAGGTTATAGTCCAACAGGTTTATTTGAAATCACAAGCTTTCAGAGCATTGCCCCTTCATCAGGCGATGTGATTTCACCTGACAAAGGAGCAGCCCTCCAAAAGCTTGTGATTTCAAATAAACCTGATGGACTATAACTTGTCCACCCCAGTTCAACACCAGCACCTCCACATCAAGAAGCTTGATGGTATATAGAAAAAAACAGCCCGCTTGATTGGCACCACATCCACTAACCTCAATATTCAGTCCCTCGACCACCAATGCACAGTGGCAAGAGTGTGTAACAGCCTCAAGATACAATGCTCCTTCACCAAGGAACATCATCAAACCTGAGAACTTTGTCACCTAGGACAAGCATACCATCATTTCCAGTATACACAACCTCCTGACTTTGAACAATGCCACCATTCTTTTTTTCTTTACCAGATCCACAACATCTGTGGCCTCCAAACTAAGCCAATGACATGAGCTGTGAACTATTCACTTGTTTAGTCTTTGTAGAAGTGCATTGTTATCTTTAATGATATGTTTCTTGAGTGTGACTGTCTGAGTGTGTGGCACAGTGTTTAGACTTTTGGATGAATGTCTGGATAAATAATCTTCTTAAATTGAATGCATAGAAGTATACTGCTGGTTCACCTCTCTCTCAGCTCTGCTATCTTCATTTTGACACTGTCTGCATTCCTTTTGCCACTGTCTGACATTCCTTGCAAAATGAACAGAAATTTCCTCCAGCTAAACATTGAGAAGAACAAAGCATTTGGTCCCCACCATAAACTCCATTACCTAGCAACTGTCTCTATCCTACTCCCTGCCAAGTGTATCGGTAGAATCCCTCTCAACCTTGTATTTGACTTTGAAGTGAGCATTTCACCACATATCTGTCTCTTCTCAAACTGCATTTTTCACAATATAGCATGACTCAGACTCTGCTTCAGTTTATCTGCTGCTGAGATGTTAATCTACGTCTTTAATATCTCTGGACTTGAATAGTCCAGTGTCACCTTGGCCAAACTCCCACCTTGCACAACAGATTTGAAGGCTCACCCAAAACTTGGCCACCTGTGTCCATATTTGCAGAGTCCCATTCCCCTGTCTCTCCTACGCTGACACCATTTTAAACTTCTCATGTTTATTTTCTAATCCCAACCCTTTGTTGCTCCTTTCACTCTGGCCTTGCATGATTTTAATCACTCCATCATAATTGGTCACGCATTTAGCTGGCTGGACCGTATGCTCTAGAATTAATTTCCTAATCTCTCTACCTCTCTCATCCTCTAGGATGTTTTTAAAACCTAATTCTTTGACTAAATCTGTACTGATAGCTTGACTAAGTCTGTTGTGATATTTCCTTATTTGGCTCACTGGCAAATTTTGTTAGGCAATGCCTTATGAAGTGCCTTGGGACATTTTGCTCCATTATAGGCACTATTCCTGAGATGCTGCCTGGCCTGCTGTGCTTTGACCAGCAACACATTTGCAACTATTCAAATGTATATTGTTTTCATGATAATGATCGATATAGATAGTTCTTCTATAACGTGATGGTTGCATTCTCATGCAATCCCGTGTTAGAGAAAAATTGTGTATTAGGAACAGCGCAAAGTGTTGGCAATGTAATCGTGTTGCAGCCAACACACATTTTAAAAGGCTGTGCTTTAGAAACAGTGTTCCCAGTTCACCAATTGCGTTACAGTGAATTCACTTTAATGAAACATGCGTTATAGCAGAACAACCCGCATTTAATTTCAACTAGTCAAACTTAAGCAACAGGCTTGGATCTTTGCCGATAATTAGGTCAGGAATGCTCATCAGAAAATAAGCCTCTGTGCTTGGAGCAGTTTGATCTTTCTTATATATACATATACTGTATATATCTCACATAACGATGAAGGAGATATTGGCTTTCATGATGAAATGCAGACTTATATTCTGGCTCAGTCAGATTTACTCCACTTAGTTTTATGGAATTTTCTTTCTGTTTATCATGATAGCATGCCTTGCAATGAAAGTCACTGCAGGTTTCAACAGGTTTTGCAATAAATCAGGATGGGCATTTATGAGTTTAACTTTGGCTTCAAGTGTCACAAAGGTGAACTGAAGCTGAAGGCTGTGTTTTCCACTGGCTTTGGTTCTGCAAAGCTTAAGCTTGAAGGATATCTGAAACCCGCAGTTGTTCACCCATGTGCATTACATCTGAAACTAAAACTATACTCTCCACAGGACTGCCCAGAAGAGGAATATTTGGTGGCAGGGATGGGCTTCTTGGGTACAAGGTCGGGGGAGGTGTTGCGTAAGGGGAGAAGCCAAAATAAAATTTAGAATTATCCCTAAAGAGTCATGTTTATTTAAAATGAAAATTGCAGCGCTCACATGTTAAGTCTCCCAAATACCTTTAATTTGCTGTCCCCCATAAATTGGAAACATACATCTGAAGAAAGTGCGGTGAACATTTTAGTTTTAGAATGTATGTTCTGAATTAACAACACGCTGTCCAGTCTAGCTGCAGAATAGTTAGTTCAGTGTGCTTCTGGCTATAAATTGTAACCTTCTTGGCCTGTAATTTAAACATATAAGCCCCGCAATTGAATCTGTGAAGCTTCAATTTACTGTGCTAATTCCAGTAGCTCTTCAGTGGAACCAGCTCTGGATTTGTTTACATTAGAACAACTGGCTGTTGTAGGACTAAAGGTCTTACCTGAAAATTTCTAGTTTTAAGTAGACAAAATGACCGCTTGATAACATTTAGTACAGGTATGGTGTTTCAAAACTGGCAATCTCTGTTCTGAATCTGTGCTGTATTTTGGATCTTGTTGGATTTTGAGTCGATCAGTTCAGGTCAGGCAGTTCAAGGGATTTAAAAGGATTTAAAGCAAGTATTGGGAAGGCAAATGGAATGTAGTCCTTTATTTCAAAGGGAATGGAGAATGAAAGCAGGGAGGTTTTGCTGGAACTATCCAAGGCACTAGTCAGACCCCAGCTGGAATACTGTGAACAGTTTTGTTCCCTTTATCTAAGGAAAAATATACTGGCATTGGAGGCAGTCCAGGGAAGGTTCACTTGGTTAATCCAGTGTGTAGAGAGGTTTGCTTATGAGGAGAGGTTGAATAGGTTGGGCCTGTACATACACATTGGAGTTTGGGAGAATGAGCAATGACCTTATTGAAACAATCAAGATTCTTAAGGTGGCTTGACAAGGGTAGATGTGTGGAGAATGTTTCCCCTTGAGGAAGACTCTAGAATCAGAGGCATATTCACAGAGTAAGGGGTCAACCATGTAAGTCAGAAATGAGGGAAAATTCCTTCACTCATTTACACTAGTAAATCTGTGGGACTCTTTACCGCAGAGAATTGCAGAGGTTGGTTCACTAAATATATTTAAGGCTGAAATAGACAAGTTTTTAATTGTTAAAGGTTATTTGGATAAGGCAGGAAGGTGAAGTTGATAATTATCAGATCAGCCATAATCTTATCACTTGGTGGTACAGATTCAATGGGCTCAATGGCTTACCACTGCTCCTATGGTCTTATTTCATAGAAACAAAATATTTCAATGGATTTGCACCTTATGAATTTGAACTTAAAGATTTGTAGTAACGTTCACAGATCAAAAGTTGAAAAAATACTTAATTTGCAAACTATAAATTAAATTCAAATTTACATAAAGTTTACTTAAAGACAACAGCAGTTTATAAAATGGTGGGTCAAAATTTCATTTTTCACTAATAATTGGAGTGAATGAAATCTGGAATGCAAGACTTAAGAGGTTATGATTTCAGAGAAAGTAGGACAGAAAATTGGTACCCATCTCTCAAACATTGGCTCTCAGCCTTTCCTCAGCCTTATCCAGCAATACTCTTTTCCCTCCTTCCAAGAACAATTGGGTTCCCATTGTCTTCACTTTCCAACCTACTAATCTTCACATTCCAAAGATCATCCTCTACCATTTCCACCACATGTAGCAGAATATCACTGCCAAACACATCTTCCCCTCTCCTCCAATCTCAACAATACTGACACCTGGTCCATTCCACCATCACTCCTAACATCCCCATACTCCCTGAGGCATCTTCCCATGCAGTTGCAGAAAGTGTAACACTTGCCCATTCATCTCCTCCCTCCTCACTGTCTAAAGCCCCATGTACATCTTTTGGTTGAAGCAGAGTGTTTCTTTCAACCTTGTCTATGACATTCACTGCTCCCAATGTGGTCTCTTTTACATTGGCAGAACCAAATGCTTTGCTGCACACCTCTGCTCTGTCCATGGAATGACCCTGTCCTTCCAATTGCTTGTCATTTTAATAAACCATCTTGCTCTCATGCTAACAGTTCAGTCCTGGGCCTCACTGCAATGATCCAATGAAGCACAATGCAGGGTTGAGGAACATTATCTCATTTTCTGCTTAGGCACTTTACAGCCTCAAAGGTCAAGCAACAATGTTCTGAAAAATTCAAGATGAAATTTAAATGAAATATGATCAAAGTCAAAGAAGAGGCCATTTGTGACTTGCTCAGGGATCAATGCTGGCCAGGCCAAATGGCTTCCCAATGAACAGTAAGATATGATGCATCAGTAGAGCATCAAAGAAACTTCAAACAGAGAGGGAAGTGTAACAGGAAAAGTTAATGATGATAACAAACATAGAGAAAGCTGGAGGAGCTCAGCAGGTCGACTGCAGTTCCTAAAAGACACAAACCAGATTTGAAATGTTATTCCTCTCTCCACAGATGCTGCCAGACCGAGTGGGTTTCTCCAGCATTCTGCGTGTTTGATTCAGGATTCCAGCATTTTCCACAAAGTTTTCCATAATTTTCATTTGTGAAATGAAAGGGCTGACTATCTCCCATCTCCTTGCAGAACCCTTGCATTTGAACATTCCAGAAATGAACAAAAAATGGTTTAAAAGTCATAATACTAATACAGGTGCATTAGTAGCTTCATGTTCTGATGTGTGGACTAATGTTCTTTGAAGGTAATAGTTCTGAGAACAGCCATTTATACACACCTTGCTCTGCAAATAAAAAAAAGGGAAAGATTGTCTCTCACTCAGTGCTGCTAGTCAGCCACTGTCAAAAAGAATCAGGAGAAAAGAGTTTCAATCAATCTACAAAGCCAAGAATCTTGAAAGTGATTGTTCAACTACCAGCATCAACACTACTAGTTACATCAACCGCAACAGAAGCAATGTTCTAGCCTCCACTCTTTAGGAACAATGTCAGACTGATCCATAATTTTTATGACATTTCATCTTTTTTGACTTGCCTCTGTTCCTGATCTATGCGAATGTATGATGTGTTGTTGCTTCTTCTTGTGTTTAGTCATGATTAAACCCTCTCTTTTTGCTAATTCAAGAAAGCCTGTTTAAATGGACTCCTTTCAAAACAACCTTCTTTGAGTTGGAGAGAAAGGCATCCACAAGGAAAGAGATCTTTTTTAAAGTCCAATTTATTGCAGTCAACAGACAGAGTGAGTGAATAATCAGTTCAGCCTTGCTCACCAGGGACCTTAACAGTTTGAGGTATCTGAAATAACTGCACAGAGACCGGTATCCCATTACCAAGTCACCCTTTATTTACTTGTGCACAGTACATTGCTGTGGCCAGCTAGATCACAGTCAATCCCCTGAACTGAGGCAACAGCGAATCCCTTATATTGTCTTTTCATATCAATTAATTTGAACTTCCTTCTTGAAATCTGAAATAACTTCACAGAGGTCAATTCCTGTCACCTAGCCACCCTTTATTTACTTGTGCACAGTAAGCTGGTTGTGGGGCAAGGCAGCTCAGAGACAGTCCCCCGAACTGAAGTGATTCTAAACCCCCGTTTATATATATTATATATATTTCTTTCTTCTTCCTACAGTAGTGCATCCCCTATTTATATTGGGTCGGCCAGGGCTTCTTGATTGGCCCAGGATAACAACCTCTGTCAAGGGGTTGGCTACGATGTCCACTTAGTTCCAATCACTACAACATCCCTTCTGGATCAAATTGAGGAACTTCGGCCTGGGAATAGTCATGACAGATTCAAAAAATCAGCTAGCCAAAAATCGATACCAATATTGCCCTTTACAGATAGGACAATCCACATTAAGTCTTTAGTCCTGAGGCAATGCTGTGTTATTGGACATACAGATGAAGCTTAAAAAAATCCATGGTGATTCCTTGAATACAGGTGAGTATTTCACCTAAAAGTCTTTACAATAATAATCTGTCAACCAATATGAGCAACAGAGATTAACAAGTCATTTATCTCAATGATGTTTTTGGTGCTTGCTTTGTGCAAATTACTGTGTGTTTTGCTTACAATGTACAGTCACCATCATGGGATGTTTTGGACTGGCTTGAGGTCATGAAAGGTGTCACACGAAGACAAGTTTCTTCTGTTGAAAAGGTAATCCAGAAATATAGCTCATCACACAGACACAGGAGAACTGTAACTTAGAAGTAACGGCTTACATTTGCTGAGTCACCAAACTTCAGAATGTGGAACATGTCAAATCATACTTATGGAAGATTACATTTTTACAAATAATTTATTGTCATCAACATTTTAAATATAAAACACTGCACTAATCTGGCATATTACTGGCCAGAGCTTTGAGTGACAACCTTATTACCTTTAATTTAGAATCATTTGAAGATGTCTGAAGTGATGTGAGGGACACATGGGATGTTCTTATTTTCCAGTTGTCTGTTGATGCTGAGTGAATATTTTAAGAATTATTTGGACAATGGGCTCATAACTGTTACACTTTAAAATTAACTACATAATATTTTTCTGTGACAATGAGGAAGCTACCCCATCAGCCTTCGACTGAACAACAAAATGTATTTATGCACTTATTCCTCCCTGGTTTCTTATCCAGGTGACCCTTTTTCATGTGAGTTTGCACATTAAATGATATCAGGCTATTAAACAATGGAGAGATGACAGCTCTGTCAAACTAACCTCCTCACCTTAAGCATTAACGAATTAAACCCTTTCTCTCTACAGATTAAGATTAATTTGAATGATGCAAAATGTATGCATGGATGAACAAGAGTGGAGATTGCTGGTATAAAATATTTTACTGTTAAAAGCATATCCATCAAACTGTTGTGAAACAATTAGATACATTAATTATTTGTTTAGACAATTCATGCATCATTTGCCAAAGCGTTATCCACATTTACCTAATGAAGTGCTTATATACTGTCAGTTAACAAGTGTTCCCTTGTGATAAAAGCAGAGAGTGCTGGCGAAATTCAACAGGTCTGGCAGCATCTGTGGGGAAAGAAACAGAGTTAACATTTCAAGTCTACTATGACTGTTCTTTGGAATGTGTTCCCTGTGTTGTTAAAAGTGGTTCGGGTGAAATTGGTCTTCTACTGAGAGTAAGAAGCACACAAGCCAACCTTTCATCCAATGACTCCATCTATACTTCAATCTGCCTTGGAAAAGCAGCCATATGATCAAAGATTCCTTCCACCTCGGTTATAATCTCTACCTATCTCTTCCGTTGAGCAGAAGATACAAAAGCTTAAGCACACGAATCGACAGATTCAAGAACAGCTTCTTCCCCACTGATATTAGACTTCTGAATGGACTTCTCAAATTTCAAATGTAATGTTGACCTCCCTCTTTGTCCACCCTCTCTGCAGCCATAATGTTGTATTCCTCACTCTGTTCTGTTACCCTAATGCAATTCGTATGGTAGAAGTGCCTATATTGCACACAAAACAAACATTTTCACTGTACCTCGATACATGTGACAATAGTAAACCAATTAAACCAAGCAAGCTCATAGTGTTGTACACCACACCTGATTTTATTTTAATTCAAAAGAAAATGTTTTAAAACAGGCTGCTGATTAGTGAGGAGTTCTAGTCTACTAATTTAGATCAATTTCCAAGCCCTATTTTATTAATAAAGTATTTAATAGATTGAGTTTTATACAGTCAGGTTTAAATACATTAATTACAAGTTGAAAAATCAGTTCCATATTTAATAAATGGTCAATTTGTAACAATCTTCAATGCCCTGAATGTCAAAAATACCTGGCAGAGTATTATTCCTAAAGAAGACTTCTCAAGAGTGCGGTAAAAGATTCTTGAAAGTTAGTGCTTGAAAATCTATTTTGATTTTTTTAAGAAGCCATCCTCTGAATCATATGATTTTGACATTTCATTCAAATAGCAATCAACCCTTGACAGAAATAGATGCATGGTTTTATAGTCTCATAGAGAGATGAAAGAGTGCTCTCATAATGACACCCAGAAAGCCGAATATTTACCAACTTTAACCTTACAAGTTGTTACACATGGTTCTTGATAGTAACTGATGAAAGTATGGGCCTGTGATACCACAAATGCAGGTCAAAACAAATACATAATGTTTCAGACTGTATGGGGCACACTAATTAATATGTATGAGACATCTAAGTTCATGAGAAGCATACTTGGCAAAGCAAATGATCATTTCCCAAATTTTAGACTAGGTGATAATGCTATTTGGTGGATAGGGTGTGAGTCACTAAATTAACATTTTCATCACACAAGCCCATCTTTAAGACAGCAATATGATAAACATCAAATTGCATGTTAGGCAGTAGACTGTATGTTTTATTCCATGACTAAGCACAATGTTATTCATGAATGATACCCTGACTGGATGGTTGCTGAGCCACATTTCCACTCTTGAATTCAGGAAAGGCATTAACAGAAGCAAATGCACAGTCTTGACTACACTTCATACACTGCTTCATTGGCTGTGGAAGTGACCTATAGATGCCATACATCAGTTCTGATGAAATGCCATCAATCTATAATGCTGGGTTTTACTGTTGCTTGGCAATGCTTCTGTCAGTGATCTGTCATTGGCATTGCAGCTGCTGACTATCGGTCACTGCTCTGCCCCTCCTGGAGCCTTACAAGCAGCAGGTGTGATGTTGGCCCATCCACCCATCCATAATCCAAATGAAACCCTGAAGAGGTCAATCCATCTAGCTTCCTCCAGACAATGTTGGGATTTAGCCAGTGGTGGGAGGGACCTGTATCAAAAGCTCAGCAAGCAACTTTTACCTGAACAGTCGCCGAACATTTCACTGGCTGTAAAGCACAATGAGACAGCTGATAGTCATGAAAGAAGTACACAAATGCAAGCCCTTCTTTATTTTCTTTGTTGGTTAATATCGGGCACAACACAAAATAAGTAACATGGCTGAGATGGTTTAGGTCAAGGTTCTGGAAAAAACAAAATCAAGCAGCACAGTAGTTCAGTGTTTAGCACTGTTGTCTCTCAGGACCAGAGACGATGCTTCAATTCCAGCCTTGGGTGACTGTGTCGAGTTAGCACCTTCTCCCCGTGTCTGCATGGGTCTCTGCAGAGTGGTCTGGCTTCCTCCCAAAACCCAAAGGTGCTCATGTCAGGTTGATTGGTCATGCTATATTGCCTTGTAGAGTCCAGGGACGGGTGGGTGGGATGGTCTTTGGAGGGTCAGTGCAGAATCAGTGGGCTGAATAGCCTCTACCTACAATGTAGGATTCTATGATTCCATGTTTGTAACCTGTGGATAATTTGGGCCCAACTTTATGAGTATAGCTCATATTTTCAAAATCCTGCTTGGGCATTTTCCATATCTATCCACGGAATAACCATGTTGTTGCTGGGCCATTATTTATTGTCCAACCTTAATTGCAGTAGAGTACCTTCTTAAACCGCTGCAGTCCTTAGGGTGTAGGAACACCCACAACATTGTTATCAAAGAGAAAATGAAAATGGTGTAAATGAAAGAGATACAACAAAACAAATTATGAGAATGTTGGTAGTATGTTAAAAGAAAGTGACCAATGAAAGTAAATGCAGATCCTACCCAGGTAAAGTTATAACAGCACAGACTTTAGACAAATATTTTGGATCAGTTTTTATGGTCGAAGATACCAGACATGACCTGGAAATCATGGGGTAACCATAGTTCCAGTGAAAATAAAGAACTTGAATTGACTAAATTAGTGAAGAAATGATGATGGAGAAATTAATAGGACATCAAGTTGACAATTTCTCTGGGTTTGATGGACACACTTGGATTTTAAAAGACATAGAATCAGGGATAGTGGATGCATTGCTTTTGATCATCAGGAGTACAAATATAAGTTGGGAAATATGCTGGCAACTGGCATCAACATGTTGCAAAGGATTATGGCTAATTTGAGTGACTGGCAAAAAACACAACACAAGGATTATAATTATTTTGATCATTTGGGAGAGACTTCTTTTTTAAAAAAATGATGAATGGGGTGACACTGAAAGTTGCTGGTGAAAGGGTTCAAGCTGAAAGTGTTAAATACAGATTCAACTTGAAGCATTTATAATAAGAGAAGATGATAAAGAGTCAGCCAGGGACTGAATGATAGAAACAAGGATTCAGCCCAGATTGCAAATCAGCAGGGTAAGGGGAGGCCCTGGGTGGACATGGACAATGCATGATATATGTGCTGTGGGAAATAAATGACACCAATTAACATGCAGCTGAAATTGATCAGATTAGAAATTGACTACTTGATTTAGGCATATAAGAGATGCGAATTTGTAGAATTTTGCCAGAGTACAGTCTTCAGGGGAAATCAATAACATTTTAGTAAGAAAGGGAGCTGGGAAGTTTGGTACTGATGTGGAAAGGTGGAATTGAGGTTTGGTGATCAGTCATGATCATTTAAAATGCCAAAGAAGAATAAAAGACCTAAATGACCTGGTCCTGTTCCAATTTTGTATGTTTTGCTATGACCAAACAAGATTCCCCACTTTATTAACATACCCACCACTGTCAAGTTTGGAAGACAAGAGGGTTACATTGACTCTATTTCTTCATTCATTTACCCTTAAGTTGCTCACAAACAAAATTAATTTAAAAATCATCTCATCCTTTCTGGAAACCTTTGTCCCAGACCAAATGCATGGAAGGAACCAATTTAAAAAGACTTTTTTGAGTTAATGAAAGCATGAGTTTATTAATTACTTAATGTGAGGAGAAATAATAACACAGCATACATACACACAAAGTTAAAAATACATATTTGAGTCTCTGAGTTTGGTGAAGAGTAGATGATGGGATGCTGCAGCTGCTGTATTGGGTCATACCAAAAGCACTGATGCTGGTAGGTGAGCTACTGATTTCAAGATGTTTGACTTTGCAGGTCAGTTGATAGGTTGTTGACCTGTTTCTTTTCAATAGTGATTTCTTGTTTCCATGCTTCCACCAAAGAGAGAGAGAGACATCCTTTCTTTATACTTGCAGTGCAGGGATGATTAGAGTTTTTAATCAGCCGTGATCCTTAGAACACAGAAATTTGCCCACTAGCACACAAACAGTAATGTTGAAACTGGATTTTAACCTCTGTTTATGTGAGAGTCAGGAAGGATAATAACTGAACATCTTGCTGCTGGGAACTCTTGTTCCCCACCTCTATCTTCCAGCAGTTTGCCCTGGTCACTTATGCATCCTTTCGATAGAAATGCCTGCTGGTGCACTTATATCAGGGAGCAAATAATTTGTGCAGAAACCCTTAAGTCAGAACAACTTCATTTATCACCCACCAGACCATTCTGTTCTTGACTTTGCAATTTGAAACAGTTTTGGAAAGTATGAAACACTTGTTCAATTATAGCATACCAGCAAACATCTTTCAACAACTAACCCTGCAAGTGATTGATGAACACTTTAATGGTAATAAAATTTTAAACCTGGGAGTCAGGAAGACCCTTTCTGTTGCTGAAAATATGTTCACTAATACAAGCTGAACTGTTGCACTAAATAATGATACTGGTGGCATCGAAAAACATTGCATACTGATTAAGTTTTGATTGGTCTACTCTGTACACTTTCGCTGGATGATTTCTGCACATGCTCTAATGGCTTCATCAAGATGTCATCCAGGGGTGACATGGTGGCTCAGTGGTTGGCACTGCTGCCTCACAGTGCCAGGGACCCAGGTTCGATTTCACCCTCAGCCAACTGTCTGTGTGGAGTTTGCACATTCTCCCGGTGTCTGTGTGGGTTTCCTCTGGGTGCTCCAGTCTCCTTCCACAATTCAAAGATGTGCAGGTTAGGTTGAACTGGCCATGCTAAAGTGCCAATAGTGTCCAGGAATATGCAGATTAGGTGGATTAACCATGGGAAATGCAAGGTTACATGAATAGATAGGGAAGGGGTGTGGATCTGGATGAGATGCTCTTCAGATGGTCGATGTGGACTTGATGGCAGTTTCCACACTGGAGGGATTCTATACTTGCAACTCTTAGCTTAAGTGGGTGTATACTTTGGATGTCATGTGACCCTTGACCAGCACCTAGTGCACCCCAAACAATAGGCATGTCTGTGTCTTTGGTTTCAGTGTGCATTGCAGTGCAGTACATATTGAACAATACAATTCAAATTAATCAGTGAGGTTCAGTTCATGAAAAAGATTACATATCAAATCATTACCTTCTAGAATCACAGAAGAGTAGCACAGGAAAAGGTTATTCATCCTTTTATATCCTTGCCCTCAGTATTGTCTGTCTTTATTGACTGAATATCTCACACATTCTCAATAAGTAACTGAATTATTTATTAAAAGTCATATTGAAGTGATTGTAATAGAGAATATTTTAATTTCTGTAACTGATCTTGAGGTGTTCTGAAATCCACTTGGATCATGACAGGTCCTAGCGCCGAGTGCCTTTATCTTATGGGCAAAACTGGCAAGATAGAAATTCACTTTACAAGTCAGCAAAAAGCACCATAGAAGATGTCAGGTTTGGCTACAAAATCAAAAGTCACCATCAAACTGATAAAACTGGAGTCTAATCTTATTATAGTAATGTGATTTTTAGCAAATATAATCTAATTCCATGAACACATGAGCTCTTCCTGAAATGTGGATTTGGTTTAACAAGTAAGCACTGATGAGAACTGTGAAGCAGTTGAGTTTTTTTAAACAAGATTGTGACTTTGCATTAGCGAAGCAAACCATCTGACAATGTGGAGATTCTATAACTGTGAGTGATTGAAAAATTACCTACAATTATTTAATTACGGAGAAACAATAAAGATATTGACAGCATTGCACTAAATACTGTGTGCCCAGGCGAGCTTAATAGTAGAGCTGCTTTGGTGGGCCTCAGCTCATTAAATTAGACCAAAGTGCCCTCAAGGCAAAGGAAGTCAGCTTGTGCATGTACAAGAGCCATATGACCCACTGCAGGAAAACATAATGAAAGAACCTTCTGATGTCCCTAGCACTCACAGGAAATCATTTTCATTCACTGCTATTTTCTAGTTCTATAAAAAGAAACAAAGTTGACCTCAATCCACTTGGGGCTAACCTTCACTGGGGGTAACTGCTGACATCAAAGCATTCCGGCACAAGACAATAAAATGCCAGTGATAAACCGGGAACAGACATAGAGTTTCATTCATTGCCTGGCTTAATTTAGAACACTGGTGCATAGGTGCTGAGTGCTGATGTTGACACATTTTATAGTGAAGAGTGCAGGAGAGCTTTGGCACAATCCACAGATTGGAAATAGACCATCACATTAAACAACAGGATATGTAACAGCAGAAACCCACGAAATGAAAGGGATAGACTACTGGTATAGTGAATAGATTCCTAATAAGAATGCTTTTAGATGTGATTGTTCGCACAAGCTCAGAAAGTAATTTGCATCGTGAATTTTCTTTTTTTCTCTTCCTCTGCTATATGGAAAGAAATTCCTTCACTCTTGATGATAGTAATTTTTGCTGGGATATAGTTGGAGTTGACAGCTAACCTGTCAGAACTGTATCCAGAGAGGGCATTCTCCCTCTGTGTAAACCTGGGCACTGACCAATGACTGATTTTGTTCCTATCCTAAAACAACACTCATACATATTATGGCCAACTCCAGTGGCTGATGCCTGCTATCCCCTTGGGTTTGTTATGCCAACAGTTGTATCTTGGATAAAAGTGGTGAACTGGTCACAGACCTGAAATTATATCTGATCTGAATACTGTACAGCAGCACAATATAAATAAGACACTATGGATGCTGGAAATATAAAACAAAAATAGATAACCATAGAAATACTTAGCAGGTGAGGGAGCAACCATGCGCAGCTGAAAACAGAGTTATTATTTCAAGTCAGAACTGTTGTCAGAACTGATCAATGGTCACAGACATTAAATATTAATATAATCTGTTCCTCACTCTACTGATGCAGTCGGACAATACTGCAGTATGTGGCACGTGCCCACATTTTATATCGCTGCACTATAACCAGTTGGCAATGCAATTTTTAATGGTCATTCCCTCTTAAGTTAGGGCGTTTAGAGACCCAAAATTGTGAAGGATGCTTTGAGGATAGAAATGAAGAGTTTTTTTACTGAGAAGTGTGTGTTTTATCTATGATGCTTCTAGTGCAGTGATGTGAGTGCAAAAACACAGAATGAGAAATCAAGCATTTGTGGCAATTGGCAAACCTATGATTAGGCACCTATTAGATTTATCAATGAATATGAATGATCTTTGCCAGGAATACTGAAGGGATAGATTCATCCCAGAAAGCTAGCAAAAGTTGCCAGGAAAGATGGTTGAAGTTAGGACAAATGTTTCATTTAACAAACAATTGGCTGTTGTAACTGGAAACAAGTAGGGCATATAATTTGTAAGAATGTAATCAATACACTAGAAAGTCTTTACCACTTTGTGATCCATGCTTCAAAATAACTGTTGATGCTACTAACGACTATAAGTGATATTCTTTTTCAATTATTTTAGCAGTGATAATAATCAATTTAACATTACGAGTTAATACCATACCAGATCCTAGGGAGTGTTGCTGAACAAAGAGACCTTCGAGTGCAGGTTTATAGCTCCTTGAAAGTAGAGTTGCAGATCGATAGGAAGTGAAGAAAGTGTTTGGTATGCTTTCCTTTATTGGTCAGTGTTGAGTACAGGAGTTGGGAGGTCATGTTGCATGTTGGTTAGTCCACTTTTGGAATTCTGGTCTTTCAATGTTGTGAAACTTGAAAGATTTACTAGGATGTTGCCAGGGTTGGAGGATTTGAGCTATGGAGAGAGGTTGAATGGGCTGGGACTGTTTTCTCTGGAGCGTCGGAGGCTGAGGGATGAGCTTATAGAGGTTTATAAGATCATGAGGGACATGGATAGGGTAAATAGACAAGGTCTTTCCCTGGGGTGGGGTGTCCAGAACTAGAGGGCATAGGTTTAGGGTGAGAGGGGTAAAGTATTTAAAAGACCTAAGGGGCAACATTTTTACGCAGAGGGTGGTGCATGTGTGGAATCGGCTGCCAGAGGATATGGTGGAGGCTGGTACAATCGCAGCATTTAAAAGGCATCTGGATGGATACATGAATAGGAAGGGTTTGGAGGGATATGGGCTGGGTGCTGGCAGGGGAGAACTACGTCAGGTTGGGATATCTGGTTGCATGGCCGAGTTGGACTGAAGGATCTGTTTCTGTGCTAAACATCTCTATAACTCCATGATTCTAAAATAATAAGAAAGGCATGAGTTAAAATTTATTCTCTAATATTGCCTAAATTGATGTCTAGGCTCTTGTGATCATGAAAAGAGGAATTGACTCATATTAATAAATTCATTAAATTGTTAAGCATGTGTAGAAGTAAACATAACTAGTGTTTTAACATGGATGTTGGGTATTTATTCATTATAGCTGGTGCCTCATGAAAGCCCAATTCAAAATTGCAGGATGTCTCTTGGTATTAACTGCTCCGGTCCAGTTAGCTGATTTCCCAAACCTGCCATCACAGCCCTTATAACAATGGGTCCGTAAAGTCCAGATCACTGCTGTTTTGCTGACATCTGGAAAAGAAGATAACAAAAGTTCAATGCTCAAAAATGCTGGCAATGGAGTTCTATGTTAACCAGCACAATTCTTCAGAAATCAGGTGAACCAGGAGGGGAAAAGAAAGAGAAACAGAATTTTCATCCCAGAGCAAATCAAGTTTCTGCAATATTTTATGCTGGTCTGAAAAAAAAATTTGGTTAGAAAATGGTTCTGCTCATGTATCTATTTGCGTTGCCAGATCAACATCATTGTCATGCTGTAATGGTCGGACCTGTTTGTGACCTTTCAAAGAAGGCCCTTTACACTAAACTTTTTGTTTTAGCATAAATTCATTAGCTATCCTTTAAAATACTCAAGAATGTTTAATATACTAAGAAACTGATGGTGTATAATATCAGCAAAGTGTTACGTATCATTATTTAGGGTCATTTTGTCAGGTTACTCAGAAGGGTTGGTCTGGACAATCTTATAAAAAGTGTTTATTTAATATGGTATGGACTACCTTCAGTTGAACCTAACTCACAGGGTGGCAAAGATTTACATTGTCACCACTCTGTGGATGAAAGAAGTACTTTCTGAATTTTGATTTCTTGGTAACTATCATATGCTGATCGCTTGATCTTCCTGACACAAGGAAACACCCTCTAAAACGAATTTATCAAAAACACCTCTCCCTCTCCTTTTTAAAGGTCTCCTTAAATCCCATTCATTTGACCATGCTATTAGTCATTCTCATCGTATCTATTTCTTAAACTTCACATCCATTTTTATCTGATCATTCCTTTGTTAAGTGTCATGAAATGTTATTAGCTGGAAGTGTTATTGTTGTAGACCATGTTTGTTTAATCTTTTTAAGGACAATTAGTCAATTAATATTTCTCCTTCAGTAACATTGTAGAACATGTGCAGATCAACAACTGAATATGATGCAAATGTTTGTGCTCAACCGTCTCTGTGGAATTTGTCACACTTAATTAATACTATTTTATTTTTGAACTAAACTATCAGGGCATATTGGAACTCAATATTACTGTTGAAGTCAAAGCTCGTGTCAATATCAGGCTTTTTAAGAAGTACGCTTTAGGAAGACGGGGAGTGTGGGTAGAGCATGACTATCACAACTAGAACCTTACAATCAAAATCCCTGCAAAGGAATTGGATGAGGATTGCTGACCTTTAAAGGTGATCCATCTTCAAATGTTCCACATTCAGTGTTCATTGTGCATGACGTATTGTGCTTTGTGCATTGTGTACATGATCAGATAGCAACTCAAGTATAGTTCCTGTTACTTCTATGCAAAGGGCCATAAGGCTGAAGAGACAATAAAAAAAGAGAGCAGCTAAGTTTGTTTTCAATGTCAAAAGAAAAAAATCAGAATGCTCTAAACTATATGGTTCTTATACATCAAAATATGTTATTGCAAAAAGAGCAAAGTTATGGAAGCTACTTAATGGATGCAGAGACTAAAGCTGGAATTATGTTTTAGATATTCCAGCAGCAGGACAGAGGGCATGGATTCAGGGCTACACAAGGTCAATTTAGGACAGATGTCAGGAAGTCTTTCTTAATGCTGAGGGTCAACTGCAATTTGAATGAGTTATCAGGAAGTGGTTAAGGCCAAGTCTCATTAAATAAACAGCAAGGTGCTGGTGTAAGGAAATGTTGGTATATCCGAAGAATGAGATAAAATGGATGTTGAAGAGCCTTCTTCAGCACAACCTATTCTTAAGATAGGTTAATGGAAAAAGAAACTACACTATTAACTGACATAAGCTAATGATCAGTGAGTAATGATATTTTTATAAAAACAAGATACAGATTGACTGTGAAGCTTATAGCACAATCATTTTAAAGAAAAATGAAATCAGTTCAGCTGGATTTGGTTGAAACAGTTTGCCAACAAAGTTTGAAGCATTTCTAAATGTATTAGCTTGAATAAAAGGGAGCAAGATCATAAATATTTTACAAATTGAAGTAGCACAGGACATAGAATTAAAATAGATATCAACGTGTTAGCTACATTTTTATGCAGCAGACTATTCTTAAACACTGCATGATGGAACCCGATAAAGCTGCACAGGATTTTATTTTGCCAAAGGTATCACACAAAGAAGGAATTTGCTTTTTTCAAAAGAGAGGGAAAAGAAAGATGGAATTTTTTAGCTGAAATACAGCCCAGACTAATGTTCTGGTACAATAAGGTCAAAACTCATCATTTAATAAAAACCTAAAGTTAATAGTTAACCTAATGGCAACCATGTGAAAATTATCGATTGTTATCAAAACCCATCTGGCTCACTAATTTTCTTTAGCTAAGTTAATCTGCCATCCTTACCTGGTCTGGCCTACATGTGACTCTAGCCCCATAGCAATGTGTTTGACTCTTCACTGTCCACTGGGGAATTAATGAAGGGCAATAAATATTGGCCTAACCAGTGATACCTACATCCCATGAATGAATAAAGACACTCTTATAGTAATTCCTATCAGAAGTTCATCTATCAATCTTACTGGTGGATGCAGTGTAATAAACTTGTTAAAACTGGTAGCAAAGTTTGTCACAAGAAGTCTTTAATGACAGTTTTTTTTATCCAATCTTTGTGAATATTTTGACAAATTAAGGAGATAGCCACTTTTAGTTTCATACAACTTCCAAATATTTATAATTAAGGTGGCTGTTTGCCTTGCTAGAGTTCAAAATAAAGGACCAGAAATGAGTAGTCTACAGGATCAAGGCTAGTTAAATCTGCAAGTCAGTTAGCACAGAGTTGCTAACTCTGTAGTTAGCAACTACAAAGTTAGTACAAAGTTGCTAACTTTGTAGCTCTCGTCTACAAAGCAGATTGTTGATTCTGGCATTTAAATTGCTCACAATTTTCAGTGCAGTACCCAATTAGATGTGCAATGTTCTTGAGATGTTGGCAAAATAGAGAGGCTAATTGGCCATGGAAGTCATCACATGAAGGAAAATAGCTGTTTTTGGGTTAAACACCAAGCAAAGCAAGAGGAAGCAAAATTTGTAAAGAGTTAAAGGCCACACTATCATCAACAGTTAACTTGCTAATAAAGACCATTTGGTTATGCTCAAGGAATTGAGTGAGCGAAGAAAAACCCAAAGATTCATATAGGTGGAGCAGGGAGAAGGAATCCTCTTAAAGCTGGGAGGCGATGCATACTGTAAACACAAGGCTGTATTCCTCCCAAGAGTGCCGTATACTACCTAAACATAGTGTGATAGTTTCTGTTATGATAAACTGCTAATAATGAATACGTTTTCTGTAATTTATTAGTTGCCTATTAAGTAATGTTTAGCTGCTGTTCATTGTAGTGATTGTTACAGTAAAAGTCTGAAAATATTAAACCTTGACATGCAATCTTTTGAGGTAGGCACTTGTAAATTAATGCCTATTTTAAAGGATTATTGGTTTCTTAATAACAATACTCCAGATACAAGGAAAGCAAAGACACAGAAGTAACAGATGGCAAAATAAACATTTGGAAGATATATAAAATAGCACTGGATATATAATAACATTCAGATGAAAGGAAATTGAAATTACCTGCTTTGTAATTAGTAACTGCAAGCACATATTTTCTTCTGTTCTGAATGGTTAGCTCAGGGGTAGAAACTCTCGATAAAGGCTGTTATTGTTGTTAAGACATGCCTATCTTGTAGCAGCTGCAGAGAAGTATACAGCAAACCTTGTAGGTCGTTTCCCAGTTCTTCGAGCATGACATTAAATAGCATCAATCATTGTTTAGATTGCTGTATGTATGGAGGTAACAGTGGACTAGACAAGCAAGACAGTGAAAGTAAGAATCAAGTAGACTGCATATGCACCGGAGGTAACAGTTAATAAGATTCCCTACACAATAAACATAGCAGGCAAACAGACGGTTCACAAACTGAAGGTAACAACTGAAAAGATTCCCCAAACAGAAAACGTAGCAATCAAGAGCACTGTTGATACTGTCTGAGCCACAGGTGAAGAGATGTTCAAAGCACTGTGAGTAACACCAGAGAAGTCTACTGGTATAATGAAAGAGGTAACGCAAAAAGGTATCCAAACACTGAATTGAATTTAAAAGCTGACTAGCCCATCTATATACCAGCATTACAATGCAACAGAGGATGTTTCTCAGTCAGATGGTAACTGACAATTCAAGGTGTCCACCATCTCTGATGTCACAATAGCAATTCTGACCCCAAAATAACAATCTTCTGATATCATAAACTAGTCGGTTGGTGTTCAAAGTATAAACAATAAACCATCATAAGTCTTTTTTAAAGATAACTACTTAATTTGAGGAGGCAATGGCCACATGATATTGTCATTGGACTAGTAACCCAGGTAATTTTTTTCAGATTTGATTAAGTTACTTACAGTGTGGAAACAGGCCCTTTGGGCCAACAAGTCCACATCAACCCACCGAAGCGCAACCCACCCATACCCCTTACCTAACACTATGGGCAATTTAGCATGGCCAATTCACCTGACCCGCACATCTTTGAACTGTGGGAGGAAACCGGAGCACCCGAAGGAAACCCACGCAGACACATGGAGAACGTGCAAGCTCCACACAGTCAGTCGCCTGAGGCGGGAATTGAACCCTGGTCTCTGGCGCTGTGAGGCAGCAATGCTAACCACTGTGCCACTGAGCCGCCATTTGTTTATTCATTCACAGGATGAGGACGTCGTTGGCTTGGCAGCATTTATTGCTCATCTCTAATTGCCCAGAGGGGAGTTAAGAGTCAACCACATTGTTGTGGGTCTGAAATCACATGTAGGCCAGATCAGGTAAGGATGGCAATGTCCTTCCTTGAATGTTTGGGGTGACCTGCTTTGAACCTCACTACGTCAGACGGTGAAATTTGAATTCAATAAAATAAATCTGGAATTAAATGATAATAATGACCATAAAATCTATTTGGTTCCCTAATATCCTTGAGGGAAGGATACAGTTGTCCGTACGTGGTCTGGCCTGCATTTGATTCAAGACTCACCAATTGCCACCCATCTCAACCCTCTCCTGACAGCATTTTTCAGTTGTCTCACAGAGTCTCTTTGGAACTTGAACCTGGACTCCCTAGACCTGAGATCTTGGTGGTTTACAGCTTGTGCACCCCTCCACAGTCCTTACCTCAAAATTGACTACAGGGATCAGATTTAGTGTATTAGTTCAGAACTCTGAGATTGTCCTTGACAATAAAATGAAGTTTAACAGTATCCATTCAGCATGTTTATTTATCAGACCTGCATAATCCATAACTCCCAATAGAAACAGAAACTGCCCCTTCACTCACAAAAATGTTAAAGTAATATTCAGGTAACTTGTGCAGGTAGAATTGGTCATCAGTGGGGCCACAAAATGAGGGATATGAATTAGCATTTGCTTTCATATCGCAGTTATTTTTCTATTCAACTAGGGGCAAGAGATTTTTTAAAATTCAGGTGAAGACCAACTTGCTATCACTCATTAAGCTGCACTGCCTTTAACCATGATCACCGCCATGGCCTGAACTTTCAAACATCCTTACAGGCAAGGTTGGCTTCCACAAACTTTGAAAGTAGCATTCTCAGGTTACTTATCGGTCTTCCAATGCCTCTGGAACGAGCTGCAAGTTTCAAAGTACATCTGGATTGAAGGAACTGGTGATGGTGTTGGTGCTGGGATACTGCAAACTTCTTGCCTCCAATTAAATGGCCATTAAACTCAGGGAAGAGCTTATTAACATGCTTCTGAGGAGATGCTGCAGAGGGGCACATGGGTAAAAATAACAGCCTGGTGAATGTTACTGCAAACCTGTCATAAACACTGCAGGGACCTATAATCTGATGTTGCTGCAGAATTAAAATGTTGAAAGTAAGAAATGATTTTTGAAGCTGAGGTGATGAAGCATTGACACAAAGTAATTGCTTGAGCAAATGCACCACGTGCCATATAATTATTTAGCCATGTAACTGTTGTCAGGCTGATAGCCCTCTAACCTCCTATCTGCTCCAATATGCAAGAGATCAACAAGTCCAATCATGACTGCCATCTGCCTTGATCAATGCACTCCAGAGCCAGTGCCCATCTCCAAGCAGCACCCAGAATCTATAATTAGGGACTGAGCTCACCCCAGCCTCAGCAAGGGTATTGTAGATGAAAATAACATCCCATCAGCAAAACAAAGCCAGCGTGGAGTTGGCATGCAAAATGATTCCTGATCACAGTGGTGGAATCTAGATGGGTTCCTGATAACAGACTGAAAAATCCAGTTTCATTTCTCAGTAAATGTCAGTTTTCTTTTTAACCACCTCTCTGTGGAATGAATTTAGAAGGGAAACACTTTTAAGTTTCTTATATAAAAGAAAAGTGAACCCAGTAAAAAGCTACAGGCCACTGCTCTGAGATGGACAGAAGCTGAACATCAAAAGAAACCACAAGGGTACACAGGAAACCAACACACACAGACCAAGTCTTAAACTATGAAAGTAACCACCCCAACACACACAAACGAAGCTGCATCAGGACACTATTCAAAATGGCCACAACACACTGCAGTACACCAGAACTGCGAAAAGAGGAAGAGGAACATCTATACAAGGTATTCGCCAAAAACGGATACCCACGCAACTTTATCACCAGATGCCTAAGAGATAGACCAAGGAACGAGGACATGCCACAACCAAAAGGACTAGCCACTCTACCATACGTCAGGAGCGTCTCAGAACTGACAGCCAGACTACTGCGACCCTTAGGACTCATAACAGCACACAAGCCAACATCCACGCTCAGACAACAACTCACTAGAACAAAGGACCCAATGCCCAGCATGAGCCAAACTAACGTAGTTTACAAAATACCATGCAAGGACTGCACAAAACACTATATAGGACAAACAGGAAGACAGCTAACAATTCGCATCCATGAACATCAGCTAGCCACAAAACGACACGACCAGCTATCTCTAGTAGCCATACACTCAGACAACCAGCAACATGAATTTGAGTGGGAAAACACCACTATCATAGGACAAGCCAGACAGAGAACAGCCAGAGAATTCCTAGAAGCATGGCATTCATCCCCAAACTCCATCAACAGACACATTGACCTGACCCCATATACAAACCACTGCAGCTGAAACTGACACCCGGAAGCGGCAAGAACATCCATCAACAGACACATCGACCTGGACCCCATATACAAATCACTGCAGCTGAAACTGACACCCGGAAGCGGCAAGAACAAACCAATATAAATACCGGAAGAAACATCAAAGCAGCGCTTCACACGAGGCTCCAACAGCACTGATAATGTTCCCTAGCCAGGGAACGAAACGTTTGCAGCAAAAACTTCCAGCTCGGCGAGCAGAACCACAACAAAAGAAACCAGGATTGATGAGATATGCACAATCACTGAGACACACTGGTATGTTGCCCTAGATTACCAAAGGTTATTGACAATAAGTCTATTGAAAATTACACTACTCATGTATGAATTGATTGAGGATTGTGATAAGAGAAGATCATTGCTTCAGTTTCAGGACTGCTGGTGAATTCAGGAATGGGACAAAGTGCCTGGGATCATAGTTCATTGCTTCTTCTGGTCAAAGGCTGGGGAAAAGCCTAAATTAAATTCAAGTTCTAAGGGAAAGGTTGTGAATGAAAGTCTTTGACTTATTGGTGAGAACTGGAAACTAAAATACAGAATAGTTTTCATATTACCTGGAGGAAGGGGAAATGTAAACAAGAAGCTTACAAAAGGGATGTTGGCACGCCTGATTATAGAGAACAGAACTGAGATTGACTGTTACCTTTTACATTTACTAACTTGTTTGTATATGAAGCAAACAATTACATGTGTCTCGTCTAATCTCATGAAATGTTTCTGAATCTGCATTCAGAAATGTTACATTTGGAAATACTAGCAACTCACTAGATTTCAATTTCAGTTGTAAAATGCTGGCTGATAATCTAAGATAGTCTCTGAAAGGAACAATTAATGGACTTGAAATATTACAAAGGGTATATGAGAAATGGTAGATTGTTGCTACAGTCATTGGCAGGACCAACACATTTGGCAAATGGTCTGAAGAAATTTTCAACTTGGTCTTCTTCACCAAATAATTCACTAGAGTAAGACAAAACCTGCTGCTGTTGAAATGAAAGATTTTTCTGAAGGAAAATTAATCCACCTGATCATCGAACTGGACTACTGCTGCACATGGTATCTGACACTGAATTACTCTAAAACTTCTATCATGACTTTTGTCATTGGGAAAATATTAGTTTATTAAAGACGAAATGGCAGAACATTTAAAAATGCATAATGTAACCAAGTCATGTTAGCAAAGCTCATGAACTGGAAATAATACCTGACATATCTATTACAGTTCTTGCAGGAGGTAACAAGCAGGATGGATAAAGAGGAGCTGATAGGTATAATATAGTTGGACTTCCAAAATGCATTTGATAAGATGCCACCTGTTAAGCTACTCAATTAGATTAGAGGCTATGGCTTTTGTGGGCAGTATGTTAATATGGATAGAGAATTCGCTAACTAATAGAAGACAGAGGTTAGGATTAGGGGGGCATTTTCATGATGGCAACCCGTAAATAGTGGACCACCATAATGATCAATGCAGGGCCACAATTACTTATAAGTTATATTAAATGATTAGATGACAGAACAGGAACCAAGTTTGCAGATGGACATTAAAAATAAGTAGAAAAGCAAGTATATAGAGTGAACAGAAGGATATGGACAGGTTAATGAGTGGGCCAAAACTTGGCACATGGAATATAATGTGGGAAAATGTGAGGTTAGGAACATTGACAGTAAGAACAGAAGTGATGTTCATTATTTAAATGGTGAAGAACAGCAGAAAGCTACAAAAGAATTTCAGGGTCCTTGTGCTTTCTTCTCAAAAAGCTAACTGACAAGTTCAGAAGGTAATCAGAAAGGCAAATGACTTATTAACCTTTATTTCAAAGGGAATGGAGTGCAGTTACATCTTCCTAAAACTATACAAAACATTAGTCAGACCGCAGCTGGAATGTTGCAAATACTGTTGCTCCCCATGTCAAAGGAAAGTTATACAGGTATTGGAGGCAGTGCAGAGAAGGTTCATGAAGCAGATCCTGGGTACAGAGGGATTTCCTTATGAGGAGATGTTGAATTGGGCTTCTATTCACTGGAATTCATAAAAATGAGGTGACCTTTTTAAAACATACAAGATTCTTATAGGGCTGACAGGATCGACGTGGAGAGCTTGTTTCCCTTGTTGGAGAGTCTAGGACCAGAGGGTATCATCTCAAAATAAGGAGTCACCCATTGAAGGCAGAGATGAGGAGGAATTTGTTTCTGTCAGAGGGGGGAGAATTTGTGGTATTCTTTATTGCAGAGGGCTGTGATATTAAGTATATTCAAGGCTGAGATCAACAGATTTCTAATCCTTAAGGGTATCAAGGTATGTGGGATAAGACAAGTGAGTTACAGATTGTTAGATCAATCATGATCCCATTGAATGGCCAAGCAGAATTGTGTCTACTCCTATATTCTATGTTCTTACTGTGTATTTTCCAGCTTGACAATGTCAATGACAAAAATGAGTCTGCATCTACAAGGATGGTCAGAGATAAAAGCATGATCTCAACCTAATATATTCGAAGTAACTCCAGTCAACACTTTTTTTCTTCCAAGAACATCTAAGGATAGGCCAGAACCAACCAATGAATCAAACATGCTTGGTCTTTGTTGTGCGTTACTGGCACAACATTTGGGACCTCAGCCTCTGACCTATGGTACAATGCAGCAGTATACTCTACACCTATCTGGCAAAGGCTATCACATGCATATCTTAGTGACATTCAGTTAAATGGAACATCATAATTGGAACCATCCACGCAACCCCAACACCCCATTCCCTTGCTTCCTGACCTGGGAATCATCACTCACCCACATATCCACCAACTCCCAAAACTTCTCAAGCTGGTTGAAACCATCTGTGCTAAAGGCCTATGATGACATGATTGATGCATCTATTGCCTGGCTTTCCATCTCAGCACTCCACTGAAAGCAAGGTCTATCGACTAACATCTTTTGGTTCATGGAATGGGACGCAGAAGTAATCACTTTTTAAAATAAACCGAAGAATTGTGATACTGAAGGTCTGAAACAAAACAGAAATTGCTAGAGAAACTCAGCAGGTCTGGCAACATCTGTGGGGAGGCAAATAGAGTTAACGTTTTGAGTCCAGTGACCCTTCTTCATCTGAAGTTACAGAAAGTTGTGAACAAGTTCTTGTGACAAAGCTCATCTATTGAAAGGCAGACTTTGAACAATACAGGGACAGTGCCTTTGCTAAACAAGTTCAGCAAGCCCCCTGCACAATAAATCTCCAGCAGTGGGGCCTCAGTACATGGTCAATATGCACTTATTATATGCACTAATGCTGCACATTACAATGCTGAACAATAATCACAGTTCAGATTCACAAGAAGACAGAAATATGAAGATTTGAAATCGAGTTCAAAGATATATGACAACTTTTTACGAAGCTAGGTATTCACACTCCTGTTTCTTATTTATTTTCATCCCTCTTCTGTATATTCTTTCTGTACCTCTCTATATATTTTAGCCTATGCAGACTAGCCATTGCTGCCTCAGCACTGGGTAACAGAGTGGCTTCCCTGGGTGATTTTGTTTTCTTGAGTTACCTTTTAAATACTAATTTGGTCTGTCTCCTTCCAATCAAAAGGGCTGACACTGAATCAAACTAATGGATAATGATCACTTTGGTCATTGAAATACAAATGTACTGCTTGATTACAATGGCTCAAAATAATAATTTGGTCAAAGGTGAGGTCCCAAAGATGAAATTTCCATTCCTCTTCTTTTCGTCTCTGGGTGTACAAACCTTTTTACAGTTACTGTGGCAAAGTTGACGCTGTTAAAAATGTAGGCCTCGCAGTCATATTATGGTGCTGAAGCATACATGATTAAGAGAATTTTTTTTTTAATTTTTGCTGTAATTGTACACAGACAACCAAAAATAAAGTTAGGAACTGACTTTTTCTTACAACACATGTTCAAGTGAGAGAGAATGAAACGACTTAATGATTCTTTAACCCCAAACAGTGTTTGGCAGTGCAGTTATTTAAAAAAAAGAAAAAGTGCATGTCATAGATTATAGCATGGATTTAGAAATATGTGAGGAATTTCCAAGATTTGAACATCAAGGTGAAATAGTTTAGAACAAGATTTACCTCAGGGAAACAGAACAGTAGTAATTGTGCTACAACCCATGCAGAGCTTTGATGTTCCACCTGTTTAGTTTTGGATTGCCAGCTGCAGGCTAACTTTCACCTGCCTTGGCATTCCTCGAGTATTATTTCACACGGCACAAGAAAGGAATGATCGGTGAAGGTTCAATTGCAGACCTTCTGGGAGAGAGGCCTCCAAGGCTCTGAGGTAGTCAGCAGTGCCTTATAAATCTCACACAGCGGCTTGTCTGATCAGTCAGGGCTTCTACAGAGGAATTCAAAGATTGCCTCAGACAAATTGCAGAGAAATCTGATCTCTGTTTTTTAAGACAGTTGACGACCATTTCGAAGGATTTTAGCACAGGGAGTGAATGACAGCCCACAGCTGTTTGGCCAACTTCGGCCTGAGGAAAGTGAGTTTGGTTAAATTGTGGAACATTTGCGGGACAAGGTTATGGGTTGTGCCAGCCCATGGAGTCCCTCACAAGCTTTTAGCTCACACAGTTGAGCAGAAGGCCAAGGGAGTCAGGGGACTCCAAACATCTGAGTATATAATAAATGCAAAATACAGCAAATGCTGGAAACCTGAACTAAAAACAAAAGGAGCTGGAGAAACTCAGCATGGATGACAGCACCTGTGGAGAAAAAAACAGAGCTAATGTTTGAGTCCAAAGATGCTTCTTTGGTATGGATAAACACCTAGTGTTTTGAATTAACTGGATGAACCTTAGGCTGAACTAACCCTAGTTAACAATAGGCTAATGAAAGTGAAAAACTCTGGGACAGGACCTAACCTTTTCCTGAAAAGGATAAATTTGTTAAATGATTTGACGAGGATAATGCTACTTATAAGGTTTTATTTTCTAATAATCTAACTAACCTCTTAAATTCACTCTGTACTGCTTTAATCTTTTCCCTAAAAGTGCCATTCCTACCAATCCATACAATAATGTCTGGCTTCTCAATCTCACCTTTCACAATATGCTTGAAACTTTTAGGGACGTCCTTAATCCTAGCACGAGGAAAGTAACAAACCATTCAAAATATATGCACAATGCCACAGAATCTCCTGTCTATGCTCCTGACAGGACAGTCCCCTATAACCATAATTCTAATAAAACTTGCCAAACGCTGCTTAACATAAAAGCCATTCCAAGTGTCCACTAATTAACTGGCCTTTCCATTTTCCTTGGAGAGGCTAAACGCTTCAACAATCCCAAAAACTCAATTTCTATTTGATAGAGGAACAGCAGGGGATGCAGTGGCAACCTTGAGAGCTTGAAAGAAAGCAAAACTAGTGAGCAGATTGCACTGTAATCAGAACAAGAAGGTTATTGTTGTCAAAATACTCAGGAAGAAACCATTTTTAGCAATAGCAGAAGGCTATTTGGATGACAGTGTGCATTGAAAGAGTTCTAATGACCTCAGAGGTTGAACAAAGCTTTGTGAGTTGCTATTTGAATAACAAGAAAGCTAACTGAGAAACAGAAAGGCAATTTCAATTGTAATGCTGTGCTGTTCAAGAAATGCCTTGTTTGTCATAAGTTTGATGGGCTGAATGACTTCCTTCTGTACAGTGTAAACCTTTGATTTGATGATATGACATTTTTACTCAGTTGCTGTATGACTGTATCACTTATGTCAGTTGTCTTCATTCAACAAAGGATCTCTTCCTTTTGCCCAATATCAATTTATTCCATGTCATGAATCCTGACAGATTGTAATCTCAGGATTCAAAGACTGCTTTAACAAATTTGTACAATGTATTTCTTCCGCAGGAAAACACAACATATAATGCCAAGGAATGCCAAACCATTGAGTGAGACAGAACAGATATTTGGACATTAATTCATCTAAAAGAAATTCCCTGTCAGTCAATGAAATCAGCTCTGACCTGGCATTTGGGAATAGACTCATGGAAGTCAATGGGTTTGTAATCATGTGGACCTATTATTATATGTTGCTCTCTATTTTTTCAATCTGTCATCTATCAATTTCTACAAAAGAGACCTGTAGAGAAGCTATTTAATATAGTGTACAAGTCCTGCAGGCCCACGTTTAATTTCTGTCTTATCCTCCAAAGGTTTGAAACCAGGAAATAGAGGAGAAGGAAAATGATAATCAAGATGTCTAATTTCACTGTAACTCCAACAGCACTGCTGCCAAATCAACCGCCCCATCATTCACCCTTTCTCTTGAACTCTTCAGCTCAGACACATACACTTATGGGATAAGGAAGGGTCACACATTAGCTCAGATGTAAAATTGACACGTGGCAAGCTATGGAGCACTAGGAAACTAGCCAATACAGATGTGCAATTGAATCCTGATGTCGCTGAGTGGAGGGTTAAGAAATGTCAGCCATGCCTGTACAGCAACCAGATGATTACTTCAAGGGTCCTACCATTAAAGGAAAGATGCTAACTAAACATCAAACACATATGGAGATTCCACACATCCTCTCCTAAGATGTGTGGCAGATGGGCAGGAAAATAGTAGAGCGCATTGCCTTGCAAGCATCTGGTAAAATGTCATATTGTTGCAGTGCATCTGCAAACCTTTTTCTGCTCTATGAGAGATTCTGACCAGTCTACCAATGTAAAGGCATTGAATGAAGACTGGCAGAACTGGAGAGACATGTTTGGAAGAAATCCATGTCAACAGACTGCAAAGTTTATAGAACTATATGTCAAAGGAAACTCAGTTGACATTCAGGGATTTAAGGATTCTTCTGTTTCTCTGAATTAGGCTAGTTCCCCAGTTACTGGCTGACAATCAAAGTCCTGTTCCCAAAACCAATGCAAGCTAATATGTGGCCTATAACAAAGTCATTTCATCCCAGGATGAAGGGGAGAACCATGATAGAAGAGCCATCTCTACCATAAGAGACTCAGAATAGTTTGATCTTTGATCAATAGTTTGATCTTGGATCTTTGATCACCATCAAATGGCATGTTAGATTAAGTAGGCTATATGGTAGTAAATGATCAGCAGGTTGTCAAAGACAGTATGTAAACAGTTGCAGTAAAGATACTGGAGTTATTGATGTAAGACTGCCTAGCATTTGAGGCTAGGTATTGTACTGATGCTAAGAAGTTTTAAAAGATGGATAAATAGAATTTTCAGTAAATTAAAGCAAAGACTACTAATATGATGGAATATTTTATCACACTGGCCAAAGCCATCAAAATGGAATCAACTTGTTTATAAAACCCCATCAGACATTGTCACCATGTCACTGAGTGTGTGTCTATGTCTCTGTGTGTGCATGTGTGTGTGTGTTGGGTGGGGGGGGGGTTGCGTGCAAATCGAACATCTCCTCACCCATGTACAAAACATCTATATACTTGTAGTGAAGCACACACATTACAAATAATCAGTTCAGGAAATGGATTCTGGCTGAGAAAGGAACTTGACAAGCCAAAATCTAAGCACATTTAAACCATTGACTTGGAATTAAAATCCAATGACTATGTTTGGGTGACTGGTCAGCTGGTGAGCGGGGATCATATGATAAGTCAAGTAATCCTCTCTTTTGTGTTTAAGAAACTGCTTTTGCTCAAAGCCACAGAACAACGAAGGGGAGATGCTGAATTTCTTTCTCTCTGAGCATCCTGTAGCTCAAGCCTAACCTATTATTTGTCAATTCACATTTCATAAGCAATGTTTAAAGAATCAATCCAGCAGCTGCTGTCTTCAAAAGAAATTTTAAAAAGTGTCAATATCTTTAAATTGTCTCAACTCCAAATCCAGAGACCAGCAAGCTTAGTCTGAGACCATCCAAGACATTAATCTTCAGTGACTTTTATTAGATGCTAAAACAAATGACTTAACATATCCTGCCACTTTGTAATTTACTCATGTGTCTAACAGAGAATCGTTGTGTTTTTTATTATTTTTATTTAGACTTACGATTAAGTACAATCATTTTTTTAAAAAAAGAACAACTTAAAAAGGAAATCTGTCTGTGTGAGTATTTTACAATCATGGCATGTAAACATTTAAGCACTCACTGAATTGGCAAAACAATTCTTTTAAGAAATAAAGGAACAGGGGTGGGCTGTGCGATTCCTCACAAAGTGGTGATAGCATCTATAAAAGTGTTCCAACTGAGTCTATTCTCAGCTATGTAATAGCATCTGATCTATTTCCATTTGTTTAACAGGAGCATTTCTGACATCTTCTGAAACACTTTGCATTAGCCCTTTCTCCTCATTAGAAGGTTATGATCATGAATTAACACCAGTTCACACACTGGTACATAATCCACTGGTTGTGATCCCACAGCAGTGCTTTGAAGAGCAAGGTAGTCTTCCCTGGTTTCCATCTAACATCATCAGCAAAGTAGATTTCTGGTCATTATTGGTGTGCGCTTGCCTCCAACATGGTGTTTTACCTGAAGCAGTGATGTTTATGTTATCTCCTATAAGAAACTGGGCATGTATAACATGGTGTTGAAGATTCCAACAGGCATTTACTTACATCTAACAATTACGCATAATTATGTTTTCTGGTCACATTTGGGCTAATATTAAGCTTTTAGGTTACAACAGAGAAACATGCTTCCAATAGAATATCATTCTTCAAGTGATCCAAGGTAATATGGCATCTTTATACCCTTAGGTCACATGCTATGATGCAGTGATGATATCATGCACATGCCTCTTAAAGGCACGCTAACATTTTAGAACTGTGAGACATAACAGAACAATTATTACATTGTAGTTTGTGGAAATTTGTTGAATAATAACTCTCTGCCAAATCTTTTATAATTTACAGCAACCCAAACTTCAAATGTGCAACATTGGTGATATAATGCTTTGTGTTGTCCTGAAGTTGTGAAAGGCATTACATAAATTCAGACTATTCCATCTTTTTGACTTTCCTTATTCCTCCCTTTCTTGCATCCCAAAGTCCTATCAGGAATGGTCACCAGAGTTTCACTCTCACTGATTATGGATAAAAATACTTTTTGTAGATATGAAAGTGGCTGGACAACTGAGACATTATCTAACTCCGAAAGCAAATTGTTTTGACTGGAGTCACAAACCTCAGTTAACATAATAACCACAGAATCTACTGGAGATAAAGTGTCCATATCAGCATCTTCATTGATAGCCCTAGCTCTTAATCCTAGCATTTACTGCCCCTTTTTCATGGAACATTTCCAGAATTAGTAATTTTTTGCTTTAATATACTTGAACCTTGAAATCTGAGGTCCAAAATTCATTGTAAATAATATGTATATACATAATGGTACTTTTGCATATGGTTCAGTGCTTTCACTCAGAAGGTCAAGCATAAGAACATCATGAAGCACCCAATTCCCAGCTCCCAGCTGTATCATGTTGTTGTGTCTAAATCCCACACATTTAGCACTTTTCAGACAGCGTGTTGGATATGTTTCTATTTGATGTAATACACAGTAATGGCCTATGTGTAATAGGAAACAGGCCAGTGCTTCATTATTCATGATATGGCATTAAAGGGATCTCGTACTTGCTTGAGAGTATCATTGTGTAAGGTTAAAGGAAGTGGTTACTTTATTACTATGTTTGAACACAATAGTGAAGATGTTATGGCTCTTCAATGAAATTAACACATGGTCGCATCATTATCAACAAGAAAGTGATATTTTGGTGACATTTTCCAGGTGATTTAAACCAGGTTTCGTTAACATCCCCGAGATCTGAGAGGAGCAATGGCAGTGAGGTCTTCACCAGTTAAAGTGCACAATGGGGACAGAGTTTCCTGACTAACAGAGGAGGGTGAAAGGATCTCTATTCTCATTGGACAGAGATGTGGGAGATAGAGGAAAAGCACATTCGATCAATTCAGAAACTTGGAGTGCACGTTCCCAACACAAATGTGGCTGCCATGACCCACCTACACATGCCCAGTTGCACCTCTGACATCATAACATAATTTTAAACGTTAGGGCCATATCTATTCACATTATACACTATGCTCTGCTGAAACTAGAGGGAAGTGATGGCCTAGTGGTATTATTGCTGACCTAGAAACCCTGAAACTCTGGTAACCTGGGTTTCATAATCCCGCCACAGCTAATGGCGAAATCTGAATACACTATAAATCTGGATTTTAGAATCTAATGATGACTGTCAATCTATTGCTGGTTGTTGAGAAATGAAACCCCATCAGGTTCAGTGATGTCCTTTGGGGAAAGAAACTCATTTTTACCGGTCTGGCCGACTTGTGAGTCCAGACCCACAGCAATGTGATTGACTCTGAATTATCCTCTGGTTATTAGGGATGGGCTTTAAATGCTGGGCCTAATCAACAATGATGTTATCAATAAACAAAAATTCACACACTGTATTTACCAGAGCCAGCATATGCTTTTTCAAATGGATAAAGCTTTAAGATTGGTGCATGCTAATGAATCTGTGTCCACTCGGGAGCAGTGGTGGATGGGGACGATGGGAGTGGGCAAGGGGTGGGGTGTAGGGGAGGGTGTGAAAGGAAGAGATGAATGGGGGTACAGGTAAGACAGGGGATGGGCATCAGGGAAGTAGGCATATGTGGTGACAGATGATGTGATGGAAGGACACAAGTAAATGGGATTGATGGAGATAATGGGGAGAATGGGGGAAGGAGAAGTGAGGATGGAGTGTGGGGTTTGCAGAAGCAAGGATGGGGCTAATGGGCAGATTATGATGGTGTCCCTGCTCCCCCCATCACCCTCTCTACCCTCCTCCATCAGTGCTCTCCTCAAGCCCCCACCCTCAGTTCCTCTTACCTTCCATCTATACTGCCTCCTTTCACAGTGCTTACTCCCTGTCCCTATTCTCTGGTCCCATCCAGACTCTATGGGAGATAGAATCCATGAGGACAGAGTATCATAGATTTGACCAAAGGAAGCAAGTCAAACTGTTGGAAAACCTTTGGTTATTAATACACCCGGATCAGCACCTAACGCCTACACATGGACTGTTCTCTCATGAAATAAGTCAAGATATCTATTGTGCCACAGGCTCATTCCTAAGAGCCACAGAGCATATCTGCTATACCAGATAATTGTTGGTTTTTCAACTACAACAACAACATGCATTTATATTGCATCGTTAACATAGTCAAACCTCACAGGATGGCATGATCAAATACAAGTTGACACTGAGCCGCATAAAATGATATTAAGATTGGTGATCAGAAGATTTGCCAGAGGTTTTGAAGAGCACCTTAAAGGAGGTGAGAGACATAGATGTGAGGTGGTTTTGAGAGACAATTACAGAATCAATGATTCATGGCAGTGGAAGAGACACCCACCAATGGAAAATTGAGGTTTATATAAAGCCAGAGTTGGAGATGGACAGCATGAGTTTCTTATAGATTTCTAATATAGGCAGTCCCCTGACACAAGACACCAATGCTTTCCTTGCCAGGGCAATTCAATTTATACTCGTCAATGGTGATATCAACCTGCAAAGACCATAACAACACTGCCACAGCCAATCCTAAAACCATCTTGGAACAAATATTGGTAATTCAGTCTTCTCCAATTGCAGAAAACATCCTTAAAGAGATTCTATTAAACTATCCTCTAGAGATGATACCTTCCTAGAATTACAATGTGGTTTTAGGGTTGATGTTGGGATAGCCATTATGGTGTTTTCAACAGGACAATTACAAGAAAAGTGCAAAAGACAACATCAGGATCTGAATATGTTGTTCATAGTCCCATCTAAAGCTTGTAACAGTATTAGTCAACTTGGTCTATGGCACCTACCCTCCAAATGTCCATGACTTGTGGTAACCAGCAACATAAAGCAAACATGTGTTGTGGCTCCCCAACTCTTCCTCTTCTCTGTTGCAATGCTTAAGGAATTCATCAGAAACATGGTTTTAGACAGCAACATAAAGTTTAAAATTCTTCAGTCTCCCCAAAATGCATCCTCCATCAAAGGCTCAGAGGCAGTTATCAGAGAAGTTGATTGTATCTCAGCTGCCAACAATAAAAAAAAGTCAAATCTTTGGGAAACAAATTAGACTTCTAGAGGTTCCATCAATAAAGAAAACTGGCCTACTATGGCACCAAGACTACAAAGCAACAACTTTGTAACTTGAAGAAAGTCCATCTCTTTAACAGAACTCTTGAAAATGACTTTGGCCTGTCGGTTCAGCTGCTAAAGTCAACGAAATTATACTTTGGAGTGAAGACATCTTTACTTCAGGTCCACAACATATGTTTCCCGAACTTGTGAAAGTGCACTATTCTCTTTCAACTGTGCTTTCCTTGAATGTGTCTGTGTATGGGTCATTGCCACAGTTTTAGCATTCTGATCTCCCATTATGACAGAAGATGGAGGCAATAAAAGGGGTGTGGCGGGGATCCACATTTGGTGGGATGCAATTCACATCAATGGGTAACTCTCTCAGGGTGAGTGGTGAGATGACCAGTCAATTAAGACACATAAGGCCACAATTACTGGCAAATTTAAAGCTTAACTCCAGTTCACTACCTGGAGAACGCCCATATCAGCCAACAGTCTCAACGCAGAGTTTGCCAGCTTTATCGAGATGTCTTCCCTGCAGCAGGCGTGGGGACTATCTGAACCAGAGGCTCTTTTTTCTCAATATTAGGCTCATTGGCAAGAAAAGCTGAACTCACTGCTCAAATGATTCCTGGAGAGGGGTGAAAATGACTTCTACCATTTGAATTCTTGAATTTTCCTCATGCCTCCAAATGTGTCATTACATCAAGACTCCCTAGCGATCTTTCCAAGTTCGATAGTACTCACCTCTCCCATGTTATTCTCACTATTTCTTGAATATTTTTCAACTTTGCAGTCTATTGCTCTTAAACTTTTGTAGGTGGATTGGATCACATAGTATAATTTATTCCAGTTCACCACACTGGGAAGACATCAGCAAGCCTCTTCCTTGAAAAAGAATAATATCGCAAGAAGAATTTTATGCATTTATGATTGAAGATCCAAATCTTCCTATTTGTGGAGAGCAGAAAATAAAATTGCCCATTGATTTCTCCTGGACATTTCCTGCTGGGCATCCGATGCAGGATCCAAACTAACAGAAGCAGTCCAGTGGATCATTCTCAAAGCATGCCCCCTATTTACAATGATAACTGCTGCATTCCAACAAATAACAAGTTTAAAAGACCCAAAACCACTTTGATAGCTACTAAGGAAAGGTAATTGTGTAATGTAAGTGGGAGAGGGGATAAGGTGACTGGTGGATGAGGCAGTAGAATGCCAGGTGGGTGAGGGAGAAGGTGGGTGAAGGTGAAGGTGCCCTCCTCGAGGTCCTGATGCACATCATATGGAGATGGGAGGGTCTGTACCCTTGTGAGGAGATTAGATTAATTAAAATTGAAGCTGAATGAAAATTTCTACACTTTATTGCTCAAAAACCAGTCAAGAAAATCATTCATCAAGTTTCTTAATTAGTCCAAAAAATTGTAATACATTCTCATATTTAGTATGTGTTTTTTTTAAATCTGGAACTACATAATTTGTCATTCATTGTCACAATGGCACTTCATTCAAGGAATTCAAATGTGGTATCACAAAGTTTCAAGATATATCTTCAAAACTGAAAATTTTCCCCAAAGGAAGATAAAGCACAATTCATGCGTAAGAATAAAGGCTTTGCTACCTGTGGCCTTAATGTAAATGCCTAATATCAAATTAGGACAGCGATAAATTTGAGTTACAGACACAGTAGTATATACACAGGTGAACAAAGACATTATAATGATAAATCTTCACTGACATTAATGATGTTGGCACAGATCCAGACCCAATAACTGTAAACATAGAGATGCTCACTATATTGAAGATGAAGTGGCACTGCGATTTCTAAGATCCTACTTACATTAAAATCCAGATGTTGCACTGTGCCTAAGTAGGCATGAGGGGATTCACACTGATGGTCCCAGTGGGGAATGTTAATCTGATTGTGCTGCACTTACCCCAATACTTGCAATGATTTATTTACAGTTACTCTTATACTTAGACCATTATATTCAAAAAACTGTGAAACCATTTGTGTACCTCCAGCATCCTGGGGCCTACTCCAGCCATCATCAAACAGCAACCACATCCCTCCCACTTCCCCAAGCACCCTTACTGCCTCACGTCCTTTCCCCCCTCCTGTTGAATACTCCTACTTCTTTCCATTTTGCTTCCTCTCCCTCCATCCCTGGCACCCTCTATTCTTCTCACCTTCATACACATCCCACAGTACATAAAGGGATCATCAACTACATAAAGGTTATTTGCTGGATTATCTATTTTTGCTTCATTTGCAATTCTACACATTTTGGGGTCTTTTCTGTTTCTGGTAGATGTTTCAATAATCCACAGGGAGTTTTTTAGCTAATGCTGAAGTATGTTTTTAATATGTACAAACTTGCACATAATCTAGCTGCTTTGAGTTATGGGTGGCTTAATCAGGCTACGTCAAGACATTGACCATAAATGGGTTAACAGTTAGAGGCTCCACAGAGCAACATAAATTACTGGAAGAGGGAGAAGAGGAGGGGGAGAAGAACTCTCAGCTAGGGACCATTGCTGCAGAGGATCTTGAAGGACTACATCTACTGATTGACTTAGATGTTCTTTATAATAGACAGAGTATCAATTGCAGCATTTGGAGGTTAAATGGATGCTGTTTGTGTCTCAATGGAAGCTGAGACACCAGGCACCAGATGTGACATCAAGTCCTACATAAGCATGATGATGGAGACGGCATAAGCAGCCCAGAACAGGGCAGAAATAGCAAACAAGATTGGTGTGCTGCCTGTCATTTAGCATCTCTCCATTTATGAGTATAGGATTTTGACTCTGATCGCACTGAGCGAGGTCTGGACTGGTAATGGATGCTGCCTTTGTCTTACTTTGCCAGGAACCTCTGAAGGAAGGCCATCGCCCAATTTAACAGAGGCCTCCCAACAGCTATGACAAGCTTCCTGGCTGAGATCTATGCTAAACAGAAAAGTAAGACAGCACTGTTGTGAATCTGGTATTTCTGGTTGAGGGAATGAAACACAAAATAACAATCTAAAGCCATGCAGGAATGCTGGGAGGATCATTGTAGGCTCAGAATGAGGTGAGCACCATGAGAGTCCAGAGGTGGACTCCACTCATGGACTGGAGCTGGTTGTGTGCCCCTCAAAGCAGTGTCCTTGCTGCAGCATTATATTGATAGTTACCAGTATAGCCTGTGGTGCAGCATTCAAGTAAAAGTACCTTGTAAGTGAATTGGAGAAGTGCCAGGAAAATTGTTAGAGAATGGCACATTGGATGCCAAAGTCTATGAATGTGAGGTATATTTGGCCAATGCCCACAGAGTGTACACTGAGATTGCCTGGTTTCCAACATGGAAGCTGGTCAGGGCAGGTATCAAGCTAAATCTGCCAGTTGCTGACTCTGAGATTGTTTTGCGAGTTTGACAAGGTTAGAGGCTGAATATTAATGAGGTGAGATGGGCTGTGAACACGGTGTTTAACAATTAGTAATGACTGTCAATTGACAACTCATCACTGCCTAGTGAGAATTTCGGCACACCGCTTGTGAAAAACATAAAAGAGGGAGATACTCCCCATTGTCAAAATAAGCCTTACTGCACTTCTCATTTGATTCTGCTACATGTCTCTCCATAGCCCAGTCACTCAGACTGATTCTGCCTTTTTTCTGTATGATTCTATCAAAAAATCCATAACTTTTAACAAAAGGAAACATACTGTTTGAAATGTGAAATAAAAAACAAAGTGCTGGAAATTCTCAAGAGGTCTGGCAGAATCTGAGGAGAGTGAAACAGAGTTAACATTTCAACTTCAATGCATCACCTCTTAAAGTTATGAAGAAACGTTATCATTCATAATGTTAATTTATTATTTTGAGACTGTAAAAGCTCGCTCCTTAGCTTTCCTTCTTCAAGGGGAACAAAATCCAACCTGTCAATCCTCTCCTGATGTGCATAACCACACATATCAAGTCTGCCCCCTCTGTGTGCCTCTTTTTCAAATATTCTCTCAACCAGAACTGTATGTTGCATAGTCTAATCAAGTTTCATTGCAGATTTAACATAACCTCCCTTCTCTTCAATCAGTTAGAATGAACAGTGTGGGAAGCATAAGATTTACCTGCAACAGTACAGCTTTATTTCTCATTGCGATCCCCTTTTTCTGGGATTAACCAATTTAATGTGCTCCAATTCTTCCTGAAGTAAGTTCCATGAACAAACAATCTGTATTCACCCATCTGGCCATTCCTCACTCATGGCAGGCATTTTATGGTGAAATTCACCATTCCAACATCAAAGGAGATAATAGCCCTAACTGATATCGATCTCCCTTATACAAGTACACTGAGGCCAAATATATCAGGTGCTGTCTACATAGAGATCATCTACTGAACTTATGAATGCGGGTCCATCTGGTTTGTATAATTTATTACTTTACCCATTAGCTTATTGGCAGGCAGAATACAGAAGTCATTTTATCATCAGACATGTAATCACACATATTGCTGGAGTGTACAGAGACAGTCAGACCCTGATAATACAATTTGCTATTCAGAATGACGTAGTTCAGTCATTCCAATAGGTTTAGCCCAGACTCTGTTATCAACACATATCAAACACTGTGCAGTATTAATATAGAATCATGTTGTCTGTCAATTTCCCCCTTCATCAGGTTAGCTTCCTTATTGTTGGTGTCTCCACATCCAGTCATGTTTCAGTAGCTTATATGATGTAATGATGTGTACACAAGGACAAATATTGTTTAGGCAGTGTAATGTCCAGCTCTTATCCTGTTGGTACAGTTGTTCAACAGTGAAAACAATCAGAAGCAAGCAGTTCTCTTCATCCTCATTGACTATTCCTTCCATCAACAGCACAGTTTTACGTTGCACGCAATTTTACTTTGACTCACGTATCCAAAATTATGAAGAGCAAAGATCTGCACCTAAAAGTTTAGTGACCAGGGAATGAAAATTAGGATTGTTTGCACCTGTTTCATTTGGGAGGTGGAGGCTTGGAGTTATAGAGTCATAGAGTCATAGAGATGTATAGCGTGGAAACAAACCCTTTAGTCCAACCCGTCCATGCCGACCAGATATCCCAACCCAATCTAGTCCCACCCTGCCAGCATCCGGCCCATATCCCTCTGAACTCTTCCTATTCATATACCCATCCAAATGCCTTTGAAATGTTGCAATTGTACCAGCCTCCACCACTTCCTCTGGCAGCTCATTCCATGCACATATCACTCTCTGCATGAAAAAGTTGCCCCTTAGGTCTCTTTTATATCTTTCCCCTCTCACCCTAAACCCACGCCCTCTAGATCTGGACTCCCTGACCCCAGGGAAAAGACTTTGTCTATTTATCCTATCCATGCCCCTCATAATTTTGTAAACCTATGTAAGGTCACCCCTCAGCCTCCAAAACTCCAGGGAAAACAGCCCCAGCTTGTTCAGCCTCTCCCTATAGCTCAATCCTCCAACCCTGGCAACTTTCTTGTAAATCTTTTCTGAACCCTTTCACATTTCACAACATCTTTCCAATAGGAAGAAGACGAGAATTGCACGCAATATTCTAACAGTGGCCTAACCAATTTCTTGTACAGCTGCAACATGACCTTCCAACTCCTGTACTCAATACTCTGACCAATAAAGGAAAGCATACCAAACACCTTCTTCACTATCCTATCTACCTGTGACTCCACTTTCAAGCAGCTATGAATGTGCACTCCAAGGTCTCTTTGTTCAGCAACACTCCTAAGGACCTTACCATTAAGTGTATAAGTCCTACTAAGATTTGCTTTCCCAAAATGCAGCACCTCGCATTTATCTGAATTAAACTCCATCTGCCACTTCTCAGCCCATTGGCCCATTTGGTCCAGATCCTGTTGTAATCTGAGGTAACCCTCTTCACTGTCCACTAATTTTGGTATCATCTGCAAACTTACTAACTGTACCTCTTATGCTCACATCCAAATTATTAATATAAATGAAAAAAAGTAGAGGACCCAGCACCGATCCTTGTGGCACTCCACTGGTCACAGGCCTCAAGTCGATCAAACTACTCACCACCACCACCCTCTGTCTTCTATCTTTGAGCCAGTTCTGTATCCAAATGGCTAGTTCTCCCTGTAATCCATGAGGTCTGACCTTGCTAATCAATCTCCCATGGGGAACCTTGTCAAACACCTTACTGAAATCCATATAGATCACATCTACTGCTCTGCCCTCATCAGTCATCTTTGTTACTTCATCAAAAAATCAATCAAGTTTGTGAGACATGATTTCCCACGCTCAAAGCCATGGTGACTAATCAGTCCTTGCCTTTCCAAATACATGTACACCCTGTCCCTCAGGATTCCCTCCAGCAATTTGCCCACCACCGAGGTCAGGCTCCCACTGGTCTATAGTTCCCTGGCTTGTCCTTGCCACTTTCCTAAACAGTGGCACCACATTAGCCAACCTCCAGTCTTCTGGCACATCACTTGTGACTATCGATGATACAAATATCTCAGCAAGAGGCCCAGCAATCACTTCTCTAGCTTCCCACAGAGTTCTAGGGTACATCTGATCAGGTAGGAGAAAGTGAGGACTGCAGATGCTGGAGTACCATAGTTGAAAAATGTCGTGCTGGAAAACACAGCAGGCCAGGCAGCATCCGAGGAGCAGGAGAATCGATGTTTCAAGCATAAGCCCTTCTTCAGCAATGAGGCTGGTGTGCCAAGCAGGCTGAGATAAAGAGTAGGGGGGAGGAATTTGGGTGAGGGGAGCTGGGAATACAATAGGTGGAAGGAGGTGAGGGTGATAGGCTGGAGTAGGGCGGAGAGGTCAGGAAGAGGATTGCAGGTCAAGAGGACGGTGCTGAATCCGGGGGTTGGGACTGAGATAAGTTGGGGGGAGGGGAAATGACGAAGCTGGAGAAATCTACAATCAATGTCGATTCAATATAAATTCTTCCCGACTTCTCCGACCCCACCCCCTTCTCCGGCCTATCACCCTCACCCTCACCTCCTTCCACCTATCGTATTCCCAGCACCCCTCCCCCAAATTCCCTCCCCCCTACCTTTTATCTCAGCCCGCTTGACACACCAGCCTCATTCCTGAAGAAGGGCTTATGCTCGAAACGTCGATTCTCCTGCTCCTCGGATGCTGCCTGGCCTGCTGTGTTTTCCAGCATGACATTTTTCTACACCTGATCAGGCCCTGGGGATTTATCAACCTTTATGAATTTCAAGACATCCAGCACTTCATTCTGTGTAATTTGGACATTTTGCAAGGTGTCACTATATTCTATATCTTCCATATCCTTTTCCACTGTAAATACTGATGCAAAATACTCATTTAGTATCTCCCCCATTTTCTGCGGCTCCACACAAAGACCTCCTTGCTGATCTTTGAGGGGCCCTATTTTCTCCCTAGTCACCCTTTTGACCTTAATATATTTGTAAAAACGCTTTGGATTCTCCTTAATTCTATTTGCCAAATCTATCTCATGTCCCTTTTTTGCCCTCCTGATTTCTCTCTTAAGTATACTCGACCCTGTCTATACCTTACATATGCTTTCTTCTTTTTCTTAACCAATTCTAATGCTTTTTGACCTCACAAATTAGCTATGACCTGGTAGCATTAACACAAATGTCAAATCTTCAATGTTTAGTTGTCCACCGGCCTTCTGATCTCTACATGCTTTGTTTTTTATGTTTCCATGGGAACAGGATGCTGAGTTCGATGATCAGCCATGATATTTGTGAAGGGACAAATGACCTACTGTGACTCTTTTTTTATATTCTATGTTTCTAAAAATGTGCACTCTTTTGGGATGACTCAAGCTTGATGCCATATTGATAAGGGCATCAGCAAGTGGACAGTAAATGGCTACTGCTGTCAATATGGAAAATGGGCAGATGATGTCACAATCAGCATGCAACACTAAATTGGCCTATTGTCAAGTGAGTCTTAAAATTACTAATTTTGTCTGATCTAGTACTTGGGTGGAAGACTGACTGGAAACCAATTGTAGTAGATTTTCAGGGCTCTTGCAGTGTGAGACAGCTGCAGTGTCCTTACCTGTGAGCTAGGAGGTCTGGGTTCAAGTTCTACATATTGAAGAGGTCCATCATAACAATTGTGAACAGATTGATTAGAAAATATCTACAAACTGATTTATCACCAGCACTGTCATTTTAAGCCACAATGGTTTAAGTCACACTTTTGCTTAATCTTGCACAGCTCAGTGTGCACTCACCCATGCCTTATTTTTGTTTTGCTATCCACTATTACTGAATTAGCTTGGCTGCAATGCAAAACATTCCAGATTAAATTTATAACTTAAATAATTTCATTGTCACTGACATGAGAGGAGAGATAGATTGAAACCCCCAAATCCTCTTTTTCTGTGAACGATGAAAGTAGATTGCTTAGAAAGAGGTGATGTGTCTGTTCCCAAATCCTTATTAAAGTGCAGTCAATTTAAAAGTGACAAGATTTGCATGAATTTAAACACGGAGAATTGTTTATTCACACACTCACCCTGGAAATTCTAACACTACTTCAATCACACGTTGCATGCTCAAGAAATATAAAATCAAAGAATTAAAGAACAGTTCTACAAGTTTTAAAACCAAACAAAATAATAATTTTCTTTGAGAGTCCTTTGAAGGAGAGAGAATTTCCTATTCTGGAATTGTAGATCCAGTACAGTTGAACATTTGAATATCTTTTATTGTTACATGCATTCAATATAAAGTACAGTGAAAAGTGTTTAACGTTGCTAATACATAAGCGCCATTTGCATTTAGAAAGTCCAACTTTTCCTTCTCCAGGCTTCCAAGGCCACGCCATGCCACAGACAGTGTCTTTGCAGATCTGATCTGGATTAACTGCAGAGTTCCTTCAATATGACGAGTGTTCAGCAGGTCATGTTGGCAGACAATCATGGCTATTGTAAACTGTAGGTTCAACTTCTTTCCAGAATTCTTTGAAACTCTGCAATGTAGTTTTTTTTAGAAAACAGACTGGAAGAGGCCTTTCTAAAAGACTCCTGATTCTCACATTTCTCTGCAGCTGTAGTATTGCTGAAACTGATCCATGAATTGCCAGATCTCTTCTGGGTTTTGAAATATAAGATTTCAATATTGAAGAACAAATTTAACTATTTTAATAGCCATTGATACACAGTAGATGGAAAATGATGGTCTTGCAGTGAGAATGAATTAGCTTCAGTCACATGGTAAATGCAACTCATATTGAATAGAAGATAAATGGTGGCCTACTGCACTTCACTGGTAGGTGACTGATGTCAAAAACTCTTTTGTTACTTCACAAACCTGAAGTCATACAGTCTAGGAGTTTATTGCTTTGTTTGTGATATATCCTTTGGCAATAGTAGGTGTGAAATGCCCATAGGAGGGAGTCCCTCTGCCCATTACAATTCAATTTGGAACCTACCAGATGCTTGATAGTCTATTTTGAAGACACCCCATCATGATTTAAGACATCTTGTGTCCAAGCTGCAATTCAGGGACTTTCAAGTTCACAATCTGGATGGACTCCAAATTCTAATACTGCTCAACTACTTCCCTGTCGGTGAAGACTCTCTCTTCTCAGAGAGATGTAAACTATCCCATTGTTGATAAAAAGGTTTTCCCACTGTCCTAGCCAGGATGTATCTCCATGAACAGCATCGCTAACATTCAGATTATCCAATTATTCATCTCATTGTTGCTTGGGAGACCTTGCTACGGACAATGGGCGGCTATGCTTACCCCATAATGCATTTCCCAAGCACTTCATTGGCTGGATTCCCTTCAGACTTTCTAAACTCTTGAGAGTTCACAAAATAAGCAAAGACACTAACTGATAGATTTTGCAGTGCTCTTCAACTAGACCCAAGTGAGTTAGTAATGAGTACTCTGACAAAGCAGTTATATTTCCTGGAAAAATTCTTTACGGTTTTCCCTTTATGTGGTTAATCCATGGGATACAATCAGTGGAAGAAATCAATGTAATGGGTCAAGCAACTTCTTTTCCTATTCCATGACTTCATAAGTTCCCACTGTTTGATCCATCATATCAGAAACAGTGGCTGGCTTATTTAAAAGATCCTATTAGATCTGAATTTTGAATCATTACGGCTAGGATTATTTATCTTTATAGAGTTAAAAAGAGTACATTAAATACAATATTATCAATTGCTTACATGGGGACAAACTCTTTCCAATCTATTATGGAAAGTTTATTGGGTATAGTCCATTGAAGTATTTTAAGTTTAAATGTAACTATGCCCTCTTGCAAATCTTCTTCTATTAAAGAAAAAAGCTGATGGTTTTCCTGAAAAGTGAAGCAGTTAGTGAGAACAAATATGCTGCTCACAAGGTTTTGGACTAATAATGTTGTATTAATCTGAAAGGGCAAAACAATAAAAGAGGAAAATGTAACTCCAGTCACCAAAACAGGACATACCCTGTTATTAAGGCTGTAAATCTTTGTGTTTCCCAGGAAGAGATATAAATGATTAAATCAGCTCTTGGCTGATTAAGAAACTGCAAGTATTGTTACAAGTTGTTAAGTTCCTGCCCTGCACTGCCCTATTCTCCCAGCTGGAAGGGGTTATTTGGAGTTGAGCAGCCTCATGGGAAGTTGAAACTGGGAACAATTGAGTGGGAAATCGAACATTAATAAACTATTGTTGGTATTTAAAGGTTTACAATGTCAAAATTACAGTCTAACTTTATTATGATATGTTCTGCCAATTTCCCATGGCTTCTTTTGAAAAATGATGAAGCAAGATTTCAGTTTCCTGAGTCCTGTTGCTTTATTGGCCAAAGATGCTATATTCAGTCATTAACAGAGATAATGTGAGAACCAACCTTAGCTCTCCCACAAAATTCCCACCAGTGTTGATGTGTTCAATGAAATCAAAAAAACAAATAAGTACATTATTGACCAATAGATGCATATTATCATTCTTCTGTAAAATGAGGTAAGAATACTAGCTTAAATCCTGTTACTGACAAGTAACTTACATTGAAAAATTAAAGTAGCATTGTCATGTGCTAGTGTTAGGGCAATGTTCAGGAGAGAAACCAATCAGGTTCAAATGTGAAATAGACACACGGAGATTGTGGCCAGCTAAAGAAAATCTGATCAAACTATTCCATTGATTTCATAAACTGTGAGCACAAAGATATATTAATCTGAAAGGGTGAAACAATAAAAAGAGAGTTACAAGGTAGCCAGAAAGGAACTAAAGAATGGGCTGAGGAGAGCTGGAAGGGGGCATCAAAAATCCTTGGTCATTAGGATTAAGGAAAATCCTAAGGCGTTCTACGCTTAGGTGAGGAACAAGAGGATGGCCAGAGTTATGGTAGGGCTAATCAGGGATAGTGGAGGGAACTTGTGCCTGGAGTTGGAAGAGGTAGGGGAGGTCCTTAATGAATACTTTGCTTCAGTGTTCACTAGTGAGAGGGACCTTATCGTTTGTGAGGACAGCATGAAACAAGCTGATATGCTCGAACAGGTTGATGTTAAGAAGGATGATGTGCTGGAAATTTTGAAAAATGTGAGGATAGATAAGTCCCCTAGACCAGATGGGATATGGGGGTCAAAGAGAGTGGCGCTGGAAAAACACAGCAGGTCAGGCATCATCTGAGGAGCAGGAGAATCGACATTTCGAGCATAAGCACTTGATGAAGGGCTTATGCTCGAAACGTTGATTCTCCTGCTCCTTAGATGCTGCCTGACCACCTGTGCTTTTCCAGCACCACACCCTTCAACTCTGATCTCCAGCATCTCCAGTTCTCACTTTCTCCCAGATGGAATCTGCCCAAGGTTACTACGGGAAGTAAGGGAATAGATTGTTGCACCTTTGGGAGTGATCTTTGGAGTGATCTTTGCATCCTCACTGTCCACTGGAGTAGTACCAGATGATTGGAGGGTGGAAAATGTTATTCCCTTGTTCAAGAAAGGGAATAGGGATAACCCTGGGAATTACGTCGGTAGTGAGCAAATTATTGGAGAAAATTCTGACAGACAGGATTTTTGATTATTTGAAAAAACATAGCTTGATTAGAGATAGTTAGCATGGTTCTGTGAGGGGCAGGTCATGTGTCACAAACCTTACTGAATTCTTTGAGTCTATGACAATACACATTGATGAAGGGAGAGCAGTGGATGTGGTGTACATGGATTTTAGCAAGGCCTTTCCTAAGGATCCCCGTAGTAAGCTCATTCAGAAAGTAAGGAAGTATGGGATACAGGGAAATTTGGCTGTCTGGATACAGAATTGGCTGGCCAGTAGAAGGCAGAGGATGGTAGCAGATGGAAAGTATTCAGCCTGGAGCTCGGTGACCAGTGGTGTTCACAGGGATCGGTTCTGGGACCTCTGCTCTTTGTAATTTTTATAAGTGATTTGGATGCGGAAGTGGAAGGGAGGGTTGGTATGTTTGCCGATGACACGAAGGTTGGTGGAACTGTAAATAGTGTGGACGGCTATGTAATTTGCAATGGGACATTGACAGGGTGCAGAGCTGGACTGAGAAATGGCAGTTGGAATTCATTCTGGAAAAGTGTGAAGTGATTCATTTTGGAAGGTCAAATGTGAATGCAGATTACAGAGTTAAAAGCAGGATTCTCAGCTGTGTGGAGGAAAAGAGGAATTTTGGGGTCCATTTTTATCAATCCCTCAAACTTGTCAACCAAGTTGATGGGGTTGTTAAGAAGGTGTATAGTGTGTTGGCTTTCATGATCAGGGGATTGGGTTTCAAGAGTCACAAGGTTATGCTGCAGCTTTATAAAGCCCTGGTTAGCTCACACTTGGAATATTGTGTTCAGTTCTGGTTGCCTCATTATAGGAAAGATGTGGAAGCTTTAGAGAGGGTGCAGAGGAAATTTACCAGGATGCTGCCTGGACTGGAGGGTATGTCTTATGAAGAAATGTTGAGCTCGGGTTTTTCTCATTGGAGTGAAAAAGGATGAGAAGTGACTTGGTAGAGGTGTACAAGATAATGAGAGGCATAGATAAAGTGGATAGCCAGAGACTTTTTCCTCTAGCAGAAATGGCTATCACAAGGGGACATAGTTTTAAGGTGATTGGAGGAAGATTTGAGGAAGATGTCAAAGGCAGTTTCTTCACACAGAGTTGTGGCTGTGTGGAGTAGAGTCAGATGCATTAGGGGCATTTAAGTGACTCTTGGATAGGCACATGGATAATAATAAAATATAGGGTATGTAGGTTAGTTTGATCTTAGGGTAGGATAAAAGGTCAGCACAACATCAAGGGCCGAAAGGCCTGTACGGTGCTATGTTCTCTATGTTCTACGTTCTCTATGATTTCCAGAGGAGAAGAAGTCTTGAAATCATGTCTCTTGTTTTGAATAATCTAGATGATTGTTAAGTCAGTTTTGTGGGTGCAAGTCTATTTTTAGGATTTTTACCCCTTAGCTGTTTAGCTGTCAGTGCACCTGACAGGGGAGAACACAGGGGACAGAGTACTGAGTTAGATGATGAGCCATGACATATTGCCCTGGCCTGCTTCCACACTGTTGGGCTTCTGTGATTTTGTGATATTGAATGGCAGAACAGATTCAACATGCTGAATGGCCAACTCCTGATCCTACCTCCTATGTGTCAAGCTGCCCTGGTGGATATGGTCCATGTTTTTCAAAAGCTGACATGAAGGATGTAAGTGTCGGCCTTGATTCCGTGGCAGCTTGCTCACACTCAAGTTGAAAGCTTCATGGGAAAAGGACCAGCTGAAAGATCCACTGTGAGGCTGATGATTCAGTGCTGGCTGAGGGAATACTCAGAGATCATGAAAGGTACTATAAATACACATGTATTTTGACTTTATGTTAATTATATTAACAGAAGTTTCGTAGGATTTAATATTATAGGAGGATGACTCCATATAAAAAAGATTGCTAGCTGCACAAAAGCAAGAGAGCTAACAAAGTTACGATCCATGTGATGGAAGATGATGAATTTTGGGAGATCTAATGTGCAAGAAAAGTACACAGTAAATGGCAGAAACTTTAATAGTATGAACATACAGAGGGATCCAGGCGTACATGTCCACAATTCCCCAAAAGTTGCAATGGCATGGTGGCTCAGTGGTTAGCATTGCTGCCTCACAGCACCAGAGTCCCAGGTTTGATTCAGCCTTGGGTGACTGTGTGCGTGGAGTTTGCACATTCTCCCTGTGTCTGCATGGGTTTCCTCCCACAATCCAAAGATGTGCAGTTCAGGTGAATTGGCCACACTAAATTGTCCATACTCTTAGGTGCATTAGTCAGAGGGAAGTGGGCCGGTGTGGACTGGTTGGGCCGAAGGGCCTGTTTCCACTCTGTAGGGAATATATAGATAAATGGTCAAGAAAATGTATGCATGTTTGTCTTTTAAGGTATAAAAATCAGAAAGTCATGTTGCAGCTATATAGAACTTTAATTAGGCCACATCTGGAATATTATGTAGAGTTCGGCACACCACAGTACCAGAAGGATGTGGAGGCTTTGGAACAAGTACAGAAATGGTTTACCAGGATATTACCTGGTTCAGAGGATATCAGCTATGAGGAGAGGTTGGATAAACTTCGTTTGTTTTCACTTCAACTTTGAAGAATGAAGGGCCACCTCTAGAAGTTTATAAAATTATGAGAGGCATGAATGGAATGGATAGTCAGAGACTAGTAGGGTTGTGGAATGCTCTGCCAGCAACTATAGTAGACTCGCCAACTTTAAGGGCATTTAAATGATCATTGGATAATTATATGGATGAAAATGGAATAGTGCATGTTAGATGGGCTTCAGATTGGTTTCACAGGCCGGTGCAACATCAAGGGCCGAAGGGCCGGTACTGCACCGTAATGTTCTATGTTCTATGTTCTAGATACAATAGCAACATTTAGGAGGCATCTTGATAGATATATGAATAGGCAGGCAATAGGGGTATGTGGACAGTGTATGAGCAAAAGGCTTTTAATTTAGAAAGGCATCATGTGTTTAGAAAGGTGCAGTTTTGCTGAGCCGAAGGGTTGTACTGCTCTTTGTTCTTTGAAGTTGGAGTAGTGCACAATTCATCATAAGCATAATAGCCTGTTATAACCAGGAACACATTTCAACACTTTTCCTCTTTCTTTAATTTATGCCTGAATTGGCAATTTAATGGTAAAGTTTGAACAATTCGTTATCTTGAGTTTCAGCAACGTAAAGGTCTCCACAGTTGCTGTCTTGAGTTCTTCCAGTATTTTCTGGATTTGCTTCAAATCTCCACAGATATGTTATAATAGTACATAGTTATAATAATCTTGGGCACCGCTCCTTCTATATTCTTATATTGTTTCACTCATTCATCTGTTAATGTAGCTATAGTAGCAGTTCCAACATTTATCGCCCTCCATTAATTGTCCTCAAGAGTCTGCTGGCGATCTGCCTTTTTGAATTGCTGCAGTCACCAGGATCGCATCCCAGTGACAGTATCACCATCTCAGGATGCTATGTGACCTAGAACTGAAGAATGGTCCTTCTGCCATTCCTCCTTTGGATAGTACATGGCACATGTTTGGGAGATTCTGCCGAAGCAACCTTGATGAGTGACTGGACTGCATCTGATCTATTCCTTGTAGATAGTGGACAAGCTTTGTGAAGCCAGGTGGTGGGTTACTTGGGACATCTTGGAGCACAATGCTTATATTTGACTCTTTCTGCCTAGTAGTAATAATATTTTGATGATGAGGGATTCCATTCTAATTTCAGACAGCCCTTTGGTAAGGAAGTTGCAAGCTTTGGATTTCTGAGCCATTGTCCGGTTTCGGGCTATTTTGTTGCACCAAATGGCCATTTTGAAATTCCATCTCCTTGGCTGGGGTCAGAAGATCATGGCCATATGCTGGAATTTCCAATAAGTGATCACTGTTATGGGAAGTGTTGATTATTCACATTCCCACAATCTTAGCCAATAAAAGGGAAGTGAATTCGAGGAACATGGTGACAAACATGGATCCAGACAGCAGCGCTTCCTGAGTGCCAATAGAATTATATCACTAGGCTGCGTTACAAAGTAGAGATATCTTCAGCCCTTGGAAGAGGTTTGTGTACTGAAACTTTCATCTGTAGATTGTAACTTGAACATTTCACTGCTCTAGTATGGAGATGCATGAGCTGCAGTGATGAAACTGCATGCCATGTTATGGCTTAGCATAGGAAAACAGTAAATGTGGAACATTGGCAGGAAATACTGTGACGTTCATGGTTGGCTATTTAACCAGTATGGAACATAGATGAGTTTTTTTTCGTTAGATTCCTCTCAGCCCTCTCCCATATCTGTTTCCAGGTTCTGTTGGTCCTATAAACAATGTTCAACCTGATAGTATCTGCAGCCAGCTTGTATTGAGACCTCAAGCACCAAAAAGGGCAAACATATTCACCAACATGCTCACTTCCCCAATTTCCTAATTCTTGAATTCCTTTGTTTTTGCTTGCTATTCTCTCTCCTCCTTTTCAAATGGTTTGAAAAATATCGAGAGTATAAAAAATGATACAGGCAATTTTTGTTTAACTCACAAGTAAATCTTGTTTGACTTGCTCATAGTTTGAGGGTTTTTTAATTGTCATTGGTATAACCAGCTCAGAGAGGCAGGAGCACCCACCTTGGAGTCAGTCAGAATGGGATGCAGCACAGTGGAAGTGTAACACTGCCACCTATGGGAAAAGTGTGTACTACAGGCATTATTTGTTGCAGAAAATAACATCATCTCGTTTTCATGTAGTGCATTTATGTAATAAAAATATGATCAAACATTCCAAGTCACTTCACAGAGGCACTATAAAATTTAAAAATGACACGACATCTCAAAAAATACATAAAGCAGACGAGCATCGGGTTGATCAAAGCAAGAGGTTTGAAGGATTGTCTGAAAGGAGGAAAGCAAGTTGAAGAGATAGAGAATTTAGGGACGGAATTCCAGAGGTTAGGATCCAGACAGCTGAAGACACAGACAGTAAAATGCGAAGTAACTAATGTTGAGGATGCATAGGAAGTCAGAATGAGAGGAATGCAGAGGAATGAATCTTGGAGGCTGGAGAAAAGGAAAGGGATAGGGTGGGTAAGTTCTGAAGGGATTTGAAAATACAGATGAGAATGTTAAAATCAAGGATATCACTTAATCACGAGCTAATGTGCAAAGGGGTGACTGATGAACAGGACTTGGGGCAATTCAAGACACGGACAGCAGACTTGTGAAGGATCACAATTTTTTGGAGGGCTGAATATGGTAAACCAGCAGGAGGGCATTGGTATAGTCAAGAATAGAGGTGACAAAGGTGTGACTGAGAGTTTCAGTGGCAAGTGAGCTAACCCAGAGTGAAAAACCAGTAAGAACTAGTACTTGAAAATGAACCTATTGGTCATTCTGGTGTACTGTTCTGAAGCTTTCAGAACAAGTTGTAATTCATAGATTTTATTGGCTTTCATTCTGGGAAAGCGGGGAGAGTGAATTCAGACCATGCTTTGGAGGTGCAAATAGACAACTTTCATGATTTTGCTGATTATATGCGGTCAGCTCGACATTGCAGGGTGAGCTAGGATATCAAGGTTGTGAGCTGTCTGGTTTAACCTCAAGGCAGTTGTCAGGGAGAGGGATGGAGTCTGTGATAAGTAAACAGAGTTTGCTATATGGGGCAAAGACAATAGGTCCAGACTTACTAATGTTTCATTTAAGTAAACTTCAGTCCTTCCAGTCCTGAGTGTCGGACAAGCAGGCTGATATTTTAGCTATAATTGAGGAGTTAAGAAAGTTGGGGGTGGGGTAAAGATGATGTCATTAACATAATTTGGAGATGCCGGTGTTGGACTGGGGTGTACAAAGTTAAAAATCACACGACACCAGGTTATAGTCCAACAGGTTCAATTGGAAGCACACTAGCTTTTGGAGCGACGCTCCTTCATCAGGAGCGTCGCTCCGAAAGCTAGTGTGCTTCCAATTAAACCTGTTGGACTATAACCTGGTGTTGTGTGATTCTTAACGTCATTAACATAGATATGGAAACAACATTTCAGTGAGAAATAGGAGGGAGCCTAACAGAGATCCAAGACATCATTGTGGGAGGAGATTCCTTTGTTACCTTAAAGTCACTATATAAATACAGAGTTAGATAAGTAAGAATGGAAGCAAATAAGTGTAGTCTTACCCAGCTGGACAACAGTGGAGAGGCATGGGAGGAGCATGCTTTAGTTAATCACTACAGCAGCTGGTGAGTCAAAAACCTGATGACAATGATTCAAACATGGAGTACCAGGAAAGAGATTCATTTATTTGGGAGGCAGTAAAATATTTGAGGCCAATGGAGAGGTTGGAGATGGTGTATTCATTTGTAAGGGAAGAGGAGTCAAGGATTGTCAATTTTGAGGAGATAGGTAATGATGGCAGGTTTGACTGAGATAGAAACAGAACCAGAAGTGAAAAAATCATTTACAATACATGAGAACAAGGAAGGGAAGTTGGATGATCAACAGTTTAACAGAACTAGGGCCACAAGAGCAGAAAGCTGGACCTTAGGATAATGAGAGCTCAGGGAGAGCATGAGGGCACACAGCAGATGTTCTTTAGGATAATAATTCTGAATGAATTAGTGTTGGATATTGTACTGGCTCCACATAGTCTGATAATATCTCTCAGACGTGGGTGGAAAACAGGCAGTCTAGTAGGAAGCCCTAATGGTGACAGATGTGTCTTCTCTAGCTTTTGATAGTTTTTGTTATTCCAACTAGTTAATATAACTTGAACCTGTTGCTATCATGAAATAACCTTCACCTTGTTCAGGGAAGTAAACTTTCTTTGGTAGCATTCAATACTGGAAGTCAGAGAGTTCTTACCATAGAAAGGAAGATTAATGGCAGCACTCTCCCCCAGTCACAAGACACCAATTTTTGATCCTGCACTTATGATAGGAGGATGAGTAAGGAATTAAGGTACAGGAAGACTTAAAGGATTTGGCCTGCTGGACTGGGCAAAAGGAGGGAAATGGTAGAGGCAGGTGATCAGAATTACAAAGCAGCCTATTACTGACACTAACCCAGTTATAAGTTAAAAGATTAGTTACATGACACAGAGGTATTATTAAATCACGTCAACAGGAAATAGGTATGGCAGCCAAAAAATGTATATACTGCCACCTATCTTTAAGTCGCTGTGCTCATATACATGGTCTCAACAATTCTTCTGACTTGCAGTCTTGATGCATACTCTGTCCTTTTCTCCAAAGCCTGAGCCTTCATGAACTTGTGATTGCTGATACAACTTGATTAGAAGCACAGATCAACGACAATAGTAAACTAACTGTGGAATAGAATACAAAACTGGACTCTGCTCTATTATGTAAGCATTTAACATGCAGCAGTAATGAAACATATAAAATATATTGGTGACATTTCTTTCGGCTGATCAAAAGAGAGATTTCATTTTTGGAAAATTCAATATTACCTTGCAGTTTGCACTCTAGGCTAGCGTTCTCACCTTTTGTGAATCTAAGAATCTGATTGCAAATTGGGCAGGTTTTCCAAAATGCACTTCTGGTTCAAATTTCTGCTCAAGTCAATAGCATAATCACAAATGGAAAATCTTCCAGGAACCAGGACAGTTGGTCAGTGAAATGTAATTTTTTTGCTATGCATTAAAAATATACTTTGATAAATTTCAGAGTGGTAACCTACGAGAAATTTTATGATAGCAACAGAAAATGGGCTGATCACTAAAGATAAGCAACTTTCATTGGTACCTGGTGCACCATTTTTAATTGAGCTGTTTTAAAATCAATAAAGGAATGTATAAAACCTATGTTGAACCATTTGTTAAAGCCATTGGTGTACATCAGTATGTACCTTCACATTTTAAAAAAAATGTGTAAACACCTTTGAAATGTTCTAATTTGTACTATTATGCCAAGAATTCCAGGCCCAATTTGAAGACCTTTATTGAATGACCACAATCTGCTGAAACACACATCATCATCCTTTTAACCTGGCAATGTGTGGGCTGGGTCAGCTTTGGACAAGATGGTTTTTAAACCAGTGTTAAAGATTAGTTCATGTCTGATGTAACTCAACTTTGATCTTTTGCACTAGTTCAGCTGATTTCACCATTTGGTCACTGATATGGTTTCTGCATAGTACCAGACACTCTACTATCTCCCATCTCATATTTTGTCAATATTAAAAGTTACTAATTCAATTAGCATATGACTTTATGTCAAAAGCTTTATCCTTTTCACTAGTATTACCTGGCTTTTCAGAATTAGATTGCCAAATACTAATTAGTTCTGAACGTAGGTTTGCTCACTGAGCTGGAAGGTTTATTTTCAGATGCTTCACCACCATATTGGGTAACATCATCAGTAAGCCTCTGGATGAAGTGCTGGTGGCATGGCCCACATCCTATTTAGGTGTTTAGGCTTCCTTGGGTTGGTGCTGTAATTTCCAGTGGTGATATCATTTCATGCTCTTTTTCTCAGCGAGTGATAAATGGGATCCAAGATCCAAGAGGAAAATCACCTATACAGTGTACTCAAAAAGAACAGATACTTAATGAACACAGTTCGCCAGTCTTTCAGCAACAAACCGCACTAAACAGATAAAATGCGCCCAGAAATCCTAGCCACTCTCCCCTACACCAAAGGCATCTCAAAAATGACTGCCAGACAACTCAGACCTCTTGGCCCCATTGTAGCCCACAAATCCTCCTACACCCTAAAGCAGCAGCTAATGAACTTGAAAGACCATACAACAAGGCAAAGTAATGTCATTCACAAAATACCTTGCAAGAACTGTAACAAACACTACATTGGACAAACAGGCAGAAAAAAAAACTAGCCACCAGAATAAATGAACATCACCTAGCCACAAAAAGACATGGCCGACTTTCACTGGTATCCTTACATACAGATGAAAAAGGACACCACTTTGACTGGGTCAACATATCCATCCCAGGACAAGCCAAACAGAGACAAGCACAAGAATTCCTAGAAACATCCTTTCCAACCAGAATTCTATCAACAAACACATTGACTTGGATCTCATTTACCACCCGCTGAGTAAAAGAGCAAAAGAATAGGAAATGACATCACCAACCCAAGGAGACCTAAACACATAAATAGAAAGTGGGCCATGCCAACAGTGCTTCATCCAGAGGCTCACTGATGATATTATCTAGTATGGTGACAAAACATCTGATAATGAACCTTCTGGCTCAGTGAGCAAACTTTCAACCAGAACCTCAACCTGAGCTACAAATCTTCTCAAAACTCGTTAATCAATTAGTTCTAGGTAGCTTGGCATATGACCTCAAATTGAGTTGCTAAAGTTGCTTTATCTTACTCAAGATTCTTTCAGAACATATATACAGAAGGAGCATTGTTGTTTCATCTATTTTTGCAGTATAGGGGAGATACTCTTTCTTGTACTTGCTTATAAAAATAGCCATTGAAGCTTCAGGCCGACTGTGCACAAGTCAGCAGGTTATCTCCAATGAAGATCAATGAAGAACAGAGACAACTGACAGAAGAAAATGACAGATGCCGTGCTATGAGAGTTGATGAATTTGCAGGAGAGATTTTCCTCAGTCTTTTCCCAATTCATTCTGTGAGTTGAAGAGATCGGAGTGTAAAGGAAGGCATGTGATTTTCCACATTTAAGACCCAGGAAACCACCTTCTCTACCATCACCCATTCCCTACCCTCCCACCACCACCCCCCACCCCACAACCACAATCATCTCCCCTGCCTCATGCCATTGTATGTTTTGTGTTGTAGATAATTCTCTGAGTGTAATAGTAAACACATAAATGGAATAATCAATGTAAGTCGTGGTGTGCCTCAGTTCATTTGAGTCTGGGGTTGTTCGGCATGAGCATATTGTTGCACACTACTGGAGTTCATACTGAAAGAGACTAAAATAGTCAGTTACTATTCTGCCATAAATGGAACATTCTTTTTTCCCTAAAGGCAACAAACATATTTGTGGGTGCATTTTTTCATAAACCCATTGCAAGACTTTTAAAAAGAAAGAATTCCTTCCATACATTCTTCCCTTCAAAGACTGCAGAGAAAGTTTTAATACTGAACTTACTGTGAATTCATCCTTTATAAAACTCGATTAGATTTTCAAAGATGCTTCTGCAAAGTCTGTTTATATTGATTACTATAAACTGTAGGATTACAACTTGGATCCAGGGTTGGAGAAATGATTACACTGTGGAAGGTGGAGACTTATCATCAATGGTAATGGTCCTGCATTGAAACAGGTTACTAGTGGAACCTGCCACATGTTTATTAATGACAAGGATAAATGTGTCATTTTAAGGATGGCAGACTGTAACTAGTGGAGGGACACAGGGATCAAATCTGGATTTTTAATTATTTAATAAAGTCCCTGGATGCAAGGACTGACATTATTGCTGATTGTGGCAGAATCTATGATGAGAGGAAAAATAAGAGCGTGAGAGAGGAGCCATCTATTATTGGAGGGTGAGGTTGAAGCAAAGCTATAGCAAAAGGTCAAACTTAACGGTGTAAATGTTGGAAGTGAGTGCAGTGAGGTGACAATGCAATGAAGGGAGAAAAGTAAAGAGGGTCAGTTATCTTGGAAGGGGGAAGTGGGTCTGAATTTTGAAGCATCAATGAGATTTAAAATAAGAATTGAAATTGTTGGCTATTCTCCTTAAATGTTGTTGATTGTCTGAATCCAGTTGAATGATAATGTGTCCATTATATATGTTCACAGAGAGATTGGTAGGTTCTTGGATCCATATCCAAATTAAATAATGTTGAATTTTGATTATCAAAATCTCATATCACAGGGGCATTAAAATTGAAGAGTAAAGGTGGAATTCATCAGGATGAACAAATGAAATACTTTTTCATTTAAAGGAGCAAAGCTATTGTGAGTGCAATGCCTTCAATGACATTCTATGAACATGGGAATAAGATGTAAAATGTTTTGAATAAATAGCATACACAATACTTCAATATGTAAATAAAATGTCCCAATTTATGTCTTCACATAACATTTGTTGCTTAGGAACTCAAATGTTACAGATATGAGCTCAGCATTTTAAGCTTTTAAACAAGGTAGTAGTCATTATAAATGGGTGGCAGGACAGATTGAGAGAACAATTAAAAAACATTCAGTATCCTTGACTTTATTAATAGAGGGGCAAAGAATACAAGACCATAAAGGTGATATTGAACTTATACATAACAGTTGTTAGACTTCAGCTGGAGTGCTATGTGCACTTCTGGGTATCACATTGTGGGAAAGATTTATTGCACTGGGGAGCGTGCATAAGCAATTTATAAGAATGGTTCTAGGGATGAGGAACTTCATTATGAGGTTACATTGGAGACGTTGGAGTTGTTCTTCTCGGAGAGATGGCTAAGAAGAGGTCTGATAGAGGTTTTCAAAATCATGAGCACATTGGATTGAGTGCATAAGGGGATGATGTTCCTGCTCGTAAAAGGAACAAGAACCAGAGGGTACAGACTAAAAGTGATTTGCAAAAGGCATAAATTTGAAGTGAGAAAAAATCTTTTCACATAGCCTGGAGTTAAGGTATGGAGTCCACTGCCTGGAAGTGTGGTGGAGGCAGATTCAAGTGAGACATTCAAGGGGACACTTGTTGATTACTTAGGTAGAAATAGCATGAAAGAATATGGGGAAAAAGCAGGATATTGGCAGTAGTAGTGATGTTCATTTGAAGAATAGATCCAGATACAATGGCCTCCTTCTGTACTGTAACACTTCTGTGAACAGCTCATTAGTTTACATTTCTCTCACTTCCTGTACATGACAATCTATAGAATGCTGCATGACATAGTGAAATGAAAATGAAAATTTGACGAAATAAAATATAATGAAAATTTAATTTGACAGTTCTTTATTAAAAATAGATATTTCTATTTTTCCATTGACCAACAGGCAGTAGTTTGGTATTGTTAGTTTCACACAATTTATGAATAAATCTACCAAACAAAATCTTCACTCATGCACTTCAGTTGCTTTCATACCTATTCTGCAAAGTAAACCGATGACTAATGGTAATTATCTCCTATCTAAAATGAATGCCTACCACAGGTTATCAAACAATCAAGGTTATCTGAAATTTATTAGTCAAAGTAGAATAATATATTTGAAGTAAACTTTCTTTCCTGTTGAACCTGAAATTGATGCTCTTCACCAGGTGCCATTGTCACATTACTGCAAGACCTAATAAAGGAGTTAGTGAAATGAAATAAATAAATGTGAAATCTAAAAGTATCTCCAAAAATCAAAGCATAGCCCTTGACAAAATTTGGTCAAATAGCTCTTTTTTTCTCAAAATTCTCCAAGAAGAACATTATTTTTGCCTCCAATTTATGAACCCTTGTGCATTAGTCACAAAATATCAGCATACAGGTGTTGCACTAAATTGGATTGTATCTTTTATTGTAAGAGCATAAGAACAAATACAAGCTTGTTGTAACTTTACAGATCCCTTATAGAGTACTGTGTACAGTTTTGTTTTGCCTATTTGAGGAGAGATATCCATGAGTTAGAAGTAGGCCAGAGAAGGTTCACTACACTGATGCCTGTAATGAGGAATGATTGAATAGGATGGAGATTTCAGTAGAATGAGACGTGATCCTATTGAAACATATTTGAGGTGCCTTGTCAGGATAGATGCTTTCTTATGTTTCCACTTGTGGGAAAATTTAGAATGAAGGGGCACAGTTTAAAAATAAGGCATTTCACATTTTAGAATGTGATGAGAAATATTTTCTCTTCATAGAATACCTACACTGTGAAAGCTAGCCATTCAGCTCATACCAACCCTCTGAACTGTTTCCCAGTCAGACCCATCCCATCCCTATAACCCCACATGTCCCAGGCTAATCCTCCTAGCCTGCATATCCCTGGACACTATGAACAATTTCGCATGACCAATTTTTCTAACCTGCACATCTTTGGGCTTGAGGAGGAAACCAGAGCACCCAGAGGAAACCCAAGCAGACACAAGGACAATGTCCACACAGACAGTCACCCAAGGGTGGAATTGAAGCCAGGTCCATGGCACTGTGAGGTAGCAGTAAGGAGCACAGAACCATCATTTTACCGCATTCTTATCTTCAAGTCTTTGGAATTCTCTTGTCCTGAGAACACGAAATCTGTGTCATTGAGTATAATGCGGAGTTAGACAAAATTTTAGTGTAGAAGGGAATCATGAATAATGTGAGAGCAGACAAAAATGTAGAACTAAGCCGCAAACATATCAGCTAGAATACTGCACCTGGTTTAAGGTACCAAATGACCTACATTTACTCCTATTTCTTATGTCTTTATATTCTTATTGTTGAAAATATTGAGTACAATGTGTGAGAGTCCATGAATTCAATACATATCCGTACTATGTCAAAGCATTGGATTGGATAGAAAATGTAATTGCATTTGGATGGAGAACCGAGCCAAGATCTGATAGGTGATATTTAATGTACGTAAATACAATGATACATGGGTCAGTCTAATATGAATTTTGACTGACACTTTAGTGCAGCACTAAGCAATTACTGAAGATTCTAAAATTCAGAATAGATATTAAACTGACGGCATGACTTTAATTTCCCCGACTGACAGAAACTGATTGAGAGTGAGAGATTCTGTCTGACTTTACAGTCAAATATAGAAGTTCCCAAGACTCTGCCAGTGAAGAGCATGGGAATTCTGCTGGTGGCTAGGTCAAAATTTGTCTTTCCAGCAGCTTAACCTTGCATTGATTTCAATGCTTTTTGTGAGAGCTTGTTTTATGAAAATTGACAGTTATACTGTTTGTATTCCCAAAATAAAACTACTACAGCCATGGATCATAACTCCAGACCACCTATGGAACTACCAAAGTTTAATTACAACATTTGTCTTAATCCAAGGACATACAAGTAAAAGTTGACTGCAGCTATCAGTTTAGGGATTGATTGGGATAGTCTCTGGAATGTCAATCTGATGAGGTGTTAACGAAACTTCAAAGTAGAAAATGCACTGCAAACTGAACATGTTTGAACATCTCAGACTCTGAACATCATGATATTAAAAATAAAAGAACCGTCGAGTCAAGAGACATGTTTGTATTTTCTCTTCTTTCAAGAATCCACAGGGAACTAGAGTTAGAAGCTAGCTCCAGCTTTGGTCTGTTTCTATTAGTGGCCTAATGTCTTAGTGTGTGGATTAGTGTGCTCTGAGAACAACCGTTTAAATACCCCTGCTCTGTAGGTAAAAATCAAGGGAAATACTACCTCACAAACTGAACACTGACAGTTTGCCATTGCCAAAAGAAATCAGGGCAAAATAGTTTCAACCAATCTACAAAGCCCAGAATCTTAAATGAATTGTTCAACTTCATGATAAATGCTATCAGTAAATCCATGAACAGTGCTCCAACATTCAACTATCCACTCTTCGCGAACAGTTCTGAGACTGATCTGAACATCTTCTTCTTAACTCAGTTCTTATTTATAATGTGTCGAATTAATATTTTTTCTCGCATTTAGTAATTGATAAATCACTAATTTTGTAATTCATGAAATAGTGCATAAATTGACTCCCTTTAAACATAAGCTCATTTGGTTCTGGGGGAAAAAAGCATACATAAGAGAAAGGATACTTTTAAAATTAACATTGCTGCAACAAACAAAGGTGGTGACTCAGTGACAAAGGGGAGCCAGTTCATCCCTCTCCATCTGAGAACTTAACGGTTTGAAGTATCCTGTCTGGAGTTGTAACTAATTGGGAACCTCACTGGAGAACAGTTTGTAACACCACAAGGTTCTATAAATTGTTCTTTGGATATGAATAGCATCTTAGAAATACGTGTTCCTTTTCCTCTGCTACCATTTATTTCATGCTGTTTAAAAATTTATGTTGTCCCTCAATTATATGCCTCCTCTGAATAAGAACCAATAAAAAAAAAGATCTTTTTTATCACTCTGTGCCAATATTTGCTACAGTCAAGCTAAATTACTCAGTATGTTTCAAGCCTTGATAATTGAACTGAAAATGTACCTGAAGTGTTGTTGAGGACTTCCACTGAATTGAAATCCAATGTCAATTGCTTTGAATTGATTTAAAAATCAACTTGGACTGAATCTCGCCCCCACTAGCTTATCCTTATAATTCACTGTGAACTGATCAAAATCGTTATCACTTTAAGCCTTCCTATTGCAGGACTTTGATAGGGATTTGATCCAAAATAGCAGCCATCTGCAAGTAGGTTTCAATCAATTCTTCATGACGACAATAAATATTATTGAAGATGCAGTAACATGAGAAAATGTGATCTGCTATATTAATGTTTCCGGACACCATATTACAATGCAGTGTATGTTTGCTGGGGTGGCTGATGGATATGGTATAAGCTGGTAACAATGTCAAACGTTAAATAGTTCAATGCTTCCTATTGTCTCAAATGTATCTAAAACTACCTATAACGACCTAAGGATAATCTGAAGCCTGCATTAGTTCTGCTCATTGGCAACTTGACTGAATTCAGTGGAAACAAATGTCCAAGAAGAGCCTTGATGAAGCCTAAGAAGAGTGTTTGGGCCTCAGGGAATTTATTTGTGCTACAAATGAAACAGAACATAGGACTTAGCGGAAAGGAAGCAAGAAACTGAATTCAGTCAGTACATAGTCTCAAAACAATCAGTGACACTTTTTAATACAAAGGATGCATTTCAGGATGTGAATTCCATGAACTCACTTTGTTATAACCTGATAAAAGCAGTTCCTTGTGAATAATTGTTTACCAAGCTGTTTACATGCAGTGTGTTTCATCAGTCACAAGGATAGAAACATTAGCAGGACATAATACAGGAGGCCCATGCCAGATTGTTGGTGCAGGCCTTCAGCATCATATAGCACATGGAACCAGGGTCAAGTAGTTACTGGATTCTATACGCAGCACATTGAGGTGTCTGTGACACTAAGTAATGGTCCTGACCACATTGGACACTGATGAAAGCCATAAATTCACAGAATCTTACAGCACAAAGAAGGTCACTTAGCCCATCCTGCACCTACTGACACATCAAAAGAACTTCTCACATTATTTCCACAGCCCAGTATTTCCCCATAGTCCTACTAATTCAACCCCTTCAGCAACATGTCGAATTGCCTTTTGAAAAAGACTCCATGACCCTTCCTGGACCAGTCACCTGAACCAGGTCTTAACCATTAATGTGAGAAGTATTCTCCAAGATTCATCTCTTCTTTTGTCAATTATTTTAAATTTATGATGTTTTATTACTTATCCACTCAGTTTACAATATATCTCCAAGGCTATGAGCCATCCAGTGAAGTCCCACTGGAAAGTCAACCTTAATTTCAGAATTTGTGAAAAGCACTTTGTGATGTGTAATAACAGTTCCCTCATCTCCTTGCCTTAAATTGGGCCTATCACCCTTTGTCTGAACACTACAAAATGCCTTTACGCGTTTAGGACTGAACTTTGACTGCTGCTGAGTTTGATGAAATTTCCCACTATCCTGATTCAGGAGGATGTGCTCCTATTGATCTGCTATGTGTGGTGGCTGGTGTTAACTGGAGATAAAAGGCTCACTTTGATGCTTTGTGAGCTCACCGCAGCTGTAACAAGAGCAGTAGAACAGAAAACAGCTCTCTGTGGACAAACTATTCAGCTTAACTGATCAGAAATACAAGTGGCACTCTATTAGAGCAAATAACTGCACTTACTTTTCCCCACCTGTTTTTGTCTCCTTTCATCCATTCTCCACATCCACTGATCCTGGCTAATCTTGAAAATTGACAGAGTTTCTGTCTCAGTCACTAAGCCTGGAAATCAATTCCGCACCATAAGAACTCTTTGAATGAACAAGTTTATCCTGCACTGTGATCTAAATTTCTTGCAGTTGATCTTGTATCGACGACCTATTGTTTCTGTGCTTCCCAATTACTGGAAACAGTGTTTCATATTTTCATCACGCAAAGCATTTTCAGCAAATTATGCATTGTTTTAATTAAATAAACTCTCAATTTTCAAATGTTTATTAATGTTTAAATTTTCCACGTATTTTTGAATCTGCACTGTAAGCTTTCTAAAAGACTCTATAATCGCATGATAGTGCAGAGCCTAATTCGACATAGAGCAAACCAAGCTGGGCCTATCATCTTTTTTCTGAACATTGGCTGGGAGCTGGAGGGGTGAACAGGCACCACAGAATGTTGAGCATGGTTTGTTACCTTCCTGCTGCCTTGGCCTGTTGGCAATGGAGTCAATGGAAAGGGTGATTCTCCTGTATAGAAACCAATTGTTCCCCTTAAGTGGCTAATTAATGGCTTCTCCCTTCTGAAGCTGGCATTTTACAGTCACAGAATGAGCTTTTGTCATCTGAGGGGACTATTTGGTGACCCCCTGATAGACTCCCTATGCACTGAATTGGGCACTTTATGATCTAAGGTGTAATCTTTAAGACACCATTTGTAACACTACCCTTGACCTCACCCATCAGCTTCCCCCATTTACCCAACTTAACTTGCCATTGCCTGTGTCCCTACATCCCACTTCCTGAATTCTCAATATAACATCCATGATTCCTGATCGTGACCTGGTGCAGTCCCAACGTAGCCACCATTCTTTGCTGAGCCTAAAACACTGCTGGCCCTCTGATTGGCTGGCAGCTAACGATTGGAATTATGGTCCTAATGTATGGTCCTGGGGGTACTTTTAATGGCTCAGGTGGGGCTTACCCCACCTTTCTGACACCCTGGCAAAATCAAGTTCCAGTTTTTAAGAAGTTGTTAGCTCATTGTTGTCTTTTGGATTTTACGTTTTCTGCCTCCTGTTGTAAAATGTAGAATTCTTTCCTTTTGAAGAATGTACCCTGAGGAATTGGTTCTAATACATTCAAACTCAGGCCTCAAATCTTGTTGCTCACCTCAGCACCAAATCTACTCACATTTTAGAATATAATTAGTGTCATTTTGTTTTAATTGACATGTAGCACCCTATACACAGTACTGGAATGAGTAATCCCAAACCAAGCCTGGGAATGAGAATTCAAATCTTATGGCAGTTCACGAAATTGTATTTGATTTGTTAAATCTTGCAATAAAAATCCATAATACTAAAAGTAAATATTGTTATAAAAATCCAACTGATTTACCAAGATCCTGCAGGAAAGGGAATTAGTACCTTTACAGTACTTGGTCTGGCCAATACATCAATCATCTTGCTAACTCAAATGATCCAGAAAGCCAGGTACTTGGGGTGTATCAGTTGTACGCTATGATTTGATGGCAGAATCTAGAAGAAAGTTCTCTGTCAATATTTCAGGAGGATGGGGAATACAATGTCAGTGATGTCTATAATTTATTATAAAAGTACTGAATTCCATCTTCACATTTCAAGCCCAATAATAATGATTTTAAATATCTTCCTCAGTTTACAATAAGGTTAGAGAAATTGTGCCTGGAAAAACCATTAACAGCCAAATCAAAGGAGATGTGAGTGGCAACCTTTTTACACAGAGATGGGTAATGTGCTGCCAGGGGTGATGGTGGAGGCAGATATGACAGGGGCACTTAAGGGGCTTTTAGATACGCACACGAATATGTAAGGAATGAAGGGATATGGACCAATGGCAGGCAGAAGGCATTATTTAATTTAGGCATCATGTTTGACCCATTCCTGCCCTGTTCAATGTTCTATATATAAAAAGGCAGAAACTGTTGCAATAAGCAAATGAAGAAATCCTTATTTTAAAGTTAAACTATGACCATTCAGTTTCCTGCATTTTTTACTCTTTACCTTCCAGAGTCATGATAAGATTCTGCTTATCCGCACATTGTAGCCCTTCAGCCTCCGTAATCAAACACTCCCACTTCCACTACCTCCAATAGGAAACTGCCATCAAACACATCATCTTTTCCTCTTTAAATACTCCCAAGGTAGTTTTCCTTCTGTAACTCAATGGTCTACTTTTCTATCATCCCAACATCTCCTCCCCATTTTACATGGATTTTGACACAGATTTTGTAGTCAGCAACAAAGTAAAACCATTTGTTGTTGATCTTGAAGAAAGCTGCCCACAAATTGTCACACGTGAACTTACCCATTTCTGTCCACAATTTTAAGTCAGGCTTCAAGCCAAGGGAATATCCCAGCATGCGGCTGCAGAGAAGTCAGAAAGCAAGTCAAATATCCAATTGCATTAAAGCATTCTCATGGGTAGCAAACCAGTTAGTTAAAAATGTTGGTCATCCTTTCTTAAAACATAAATATTCAAATGAAAAAAAATCATAAATGGATTAAGTTAGAACCTAAAATAAAGGCAAATATTCCAACTCTATTTTTTTTAAACAAGCACAGTGATTTTCACCCCTGTGGGAAAATAATTGACATTCTGCAAAATATAAAAGTAGCTTTTGAATCTAACAGTGGCATTTGGAGCAATTATGTTGTTAGTATGCTGTTCAAAGCCCTATTAGACATCACTCAACAAGCTGCAGCTTTTTCTAGCAAGGTTAACAGCAAAACAGTATTGATTCTCTTAAATTCAATTACTTTCCATTGATTACATTTTACAAGCATCCAGAACATGCTCTGGAAAAGCAAAACATCACTGACAGCAACTTCTGCATCTTTGCATTATTCTGCATAATATAGCCTTCGCTACTGGTTCGATATTCTAATGAGAAACAATGCACTTGGCTGTACCTTACTAATGGAATAATTGTGAAAAGCACATAAAGATTGTTCTGTTTATTTCCAATAGTCACCCATAATACAGGTTGCACTGATATAAAATTGCAGGATTGTTTACAAGAGCAGGCAGCTGTTTGTTTTTAAGCACAAATGTGTTTCCTCAATCAAACTGAATAGATATCAATTTCAAGATAATTGAGAGCAAGACTTGTACACTCAACCTATTAATGAAATGTCATTTTTTCATACCAAGTCAAATGGGGCAGGTACACAATACAAACTTCAAAGGGTCAAAGTTTGACTCTTCAGCACAATACTGAAAGCTTTAAGAGACATACATCAACACGCCCCACAAATCAACACTTTAAAATAAAAATAAAAATAACTGCAAATGCTAGAAATCAGAAACAAAACAGAAATTGCTGGTAAAGCTCAGTAGGTCTGGCAGCATCTGTGGAGAGAATTCAGAGTTAAAATGTTTTGGTCAAGTGACAATAGACAATAGGCAATAGGTGCAGGAGTAGGCCATTCAGCCCTTCGAGCCTGCACCGCCATTCAATATGATCATGGCTGATCATTCCTAATTAGTATCCTCTTCCTGCCTTATCTCCATAACCCTTGATTCCATTATCTTTGAGAGCTCTATCCAACTCTTTCTTAAATGAATCCAGAGACTGGGCCTCCACTGCCCTCTGGGGCAGAGCATTCCACACACCCACCACTCTCTGGGTGAAGAAGTTTCTCCTCATCTCTGTCCTAAATGGTCTACCCCGTATTTTTAAGCTGTGTCCTCTGGTTCGGCACTCACCTATCAGCGGAAACATGTTTCCTGCTGCCAGAGTGTCCAATCCTTTCATAATCTTATATGTCTCAATCAGATCCCTTCTCAGTCTTCTAAACTCAAGGGTATACAAGCCCAGTCGCTTCAGTCTTTCAGTGTAAGGTAATCCCGCCATTCCAGGAATTGACCTTGTAAACCTACGCTACACTCCCTCAATAGCCAGAATGTCTTTCCTCAAATTTGGAGACCAGAACTGCACACAGTACTCCAGGTGTGGTCTCGCCAGGGCCCTGTACAGCTGCAGAAGCACCTATTCAATTCCTATTCAATATATTCAATTCCTCTTGTTATGAAGGCCAGCATGCTATTAGCCTTCTTCACTACCTGCTGTACCGGCATGCTTGTCTTCATTGACTGGTGTACAAGAACACACAGATCTCTCTGTACCTTTACCTAAATTGATTCCATTGAGATAGTAATCTGCCTTCCTGTTCTTGCCACCAAAGTGGATAACCATACATTTATCCTCATTAAACTGCCATGCATCTGCCCACTCACCTAACTTGTCCAGGTCACCCTGTAATCTCCTAACATCCTCATCACATTTCACCCTGCCACCCAGCTTTGTATCATCAGCAAATTTGCTAATGTTATTGCTGATACCATTTTCTATATCATTAACATATATTGTAAAAAGCTGCGGTCCCAGGACTGATCCCTGCGGTACCCCACTGGTCACTGCCTGCCATTCCAAAATGGAGCCGTTTATCATTACTCTTTGTTTCCTATCAGCCAACCAATTTTCAATCCAATCTCGTACTTTGCCCCCAATACCATGCGCCCTAATTTTACTCACTAACCTCCTATGTGGGACTTTATCAAAAGCTTTCTGAAAGTCCAGGTACACTACATCTACTGAATCTCCCTCACCCATCTTCAGAGTTACATCCTCAAAAAATTCCAGAAGATTAATCAAGCATGATTTCCCCTTCATAAATCCATGCCCTATCCTGTTACTACTATCCAGATGTGTCATAATTTCATCCTTTATAATAGACTCCAGCATCTTTCCCACCACTGAGGTCAGACTAACTGGTCTATAATTTCCTGCTTTCTCTCTCCCACCTTTCTTAAAAAGTGGTATAACATTAGCCACCCTCCAATCCTCAGGAACCGACCTCGAATCTATCGAACTCTGGAAAATAATCACCAACGCATCCACGATTTCCCGAGCCACCTCCTTCAGTACCCTGGGATGTAGACCATCAGGCCCCAGAGACTTATCAACCTTCAGACCTAACAGTCTCTCCAACACCAAATCCTGGCAAATATAGATTCCCTCAAGTTCAGTCAGGTACTTCAGTCACTGTTACCTCAGGGAGATTGCTTGTGTCTTCCCCAGTGAACACAGATCTGAAGTACCCATTTAATTCTTCTGCCATTTCTTTGTTCCCCGTAATATATTCCCATGTTTCTGTCTTCAAGGGCCCAATTTTAGTCCTAACCATTTTTTTGCCTTGCACATACTTAAAAAAGCTTTTACTATCCTCCATTATATTATTGGCCAGTTTACCTTCGTACCTCATTTTTCCTCTGCGTATTTCCTTCTTAGTATCCTCTGTTGCTCTTTAAAAGCTTCCAATTCCTCAGTTTTCCCACTTATCTTTGCTATGTTATACTTTTTCTCTTTTAACTTTATATGTTTCTTAACTTCCCTCGTTAGCCACGGCCGCCCATGCCTCCTCCTGGGATCTTTCTTCCTTTTAGGAATGAACTGATCTTGCAACTTCTGCATTATACACAAAAATATCCACCATTGTTCCTCCAAGGTCATCCCTGCTAAGGTATTGCACCATTGAACTTTGGCCAGCTCCTCCCTCATAGCTCCATAGTTCCCTTTATTCAATAGAAGTACTGTCACTTCTGACTGTACCCTCTCCCTCTCAAATTGCAAATTGAAGCTTAATGTATTATGATCACTACTTCCCAATGGCTCCTTCACTTCGAGGTCTCTGACCAATTCTGGTTCATTACACAATACCAGATCCAGAATTGCCTTCTCCCTGGTCGGCTTCAGCACCAGCTGCTCTAAGAATCCATCTCTGAGGCACTCCACAAAGTCTCTTTCTTGAGGTCCAATACCATCCTGATTCTCCCAGTCTACCTGCATGTTAAAATCCCCCATAACAACTGTAGTAACATCTTTGCGGTAGGCCAATTTCAGCTCCTGATTCATCTTACATCCGACATCCAGACTACTGTTTGGGGGCCTGTAGATGACTCCCAAGAGGGTCATTTTACCCTTAGTATTTTGCAGCTCTATCCACACTGACTCTACATCCCCTGACTCTAGGTCCCCCCATGCAAGGGACTGAATATCCTCCCTTACCAACAAGGCCACCCCACCCCCTCTGCCCATCAGTCTGTCCTTACAATAGCACGTGTAGCCTTGAATATTCATTTCCCAGGCCCTGTCCACTTGAAGCCACGTCTCAGTTATCCCCACAATATCGTATCTGCCAATTTCCAAAAGAACCTCAAGCTCATCCATCTTATGTCTAATGCTTCGTGCGTTCATATACAGTATTTTTAATTTGTTACTGCTCTCACCCTTCCCATCAACCCTTATTTCACTCAACCTTACAGCATGATCCCTTTCCGAGTTTTCTGCCTCATTGATATTGATCCCTTTCCGAGTTTTCTGTCTCATTGATGGAAGCTAGGAAAAGAATGGCTTTTATGCAGAAGATAGGGTGTGGTGAAGGGGGTAAAGAGTAAATGATAGGTAGACACAGAGCCAACAGAGAGAAAAGAACAGATGGACAGACAAAGGAGTGGGTAATGATCGGCTTGGGAGGATGAAAATTTATTAGTGGACAGTTAGTGGCTAAGGATGGGTGGTGTACAGCAGTAGACTATGTCATAACAAGGCCTGGTGTGAAGGGATTGGGATAAGCAGATGTGAAGGTTTCTCAAGCCCTAAAATTGTTGAACTCAATATTGATTCCAAAAGGCTGTAAAGTTCCCAAGCGGAAAATAAAGTGTTGTTCTTCCAGCTTGCGCTGAGCCTCACTAGAGCACTTTAAAAAATTATTGGTAAGCAATCTATTCAGACATGTTATGACATACTCTGGGGAGGTGGCACTTGAACATGGGCCTTCTATCCCACACATAGGAACACCACCACTGCTTCAGAAGACCCTAAAGAACTTCAAGTCCATCAATCTAATCACTTGGTCACGAATACCAACCCTTAGTATATCATCATATGCCCAACAAATGACTCAAGTGCAAATACTTGGAATGATCAGGCTGTGGGATTAACAATTTCTCAGCTTACCCTCTGAGTCAGTAAGTCTTGGATGACTGTCATTGGACTCTCAAGAATGCAAATAATTTAACATACCCTGGCACATGAGCTGGTGCTGCTTAGCTTCAGCAGATCTTTTGAGGTATATCAGGCAGCTTCAGGCCATGGCAACCCACCTCAACTTCAGAAGCAAGACATTGGGCTGCCCTGAATCAATCTAATGAAGCTGAAAGTAGACATTATGTTTTAATTTACCATATTTACATTTTTATTAAATAGCAAACTTTAGCCAGTGGCAGAGTCAAGCTGAAACACTATCATTTTATTGCATTTTTAATTTTAGTTTGCTTTGGCTTTTTTTTTCAAGAAAAAGAAATGGGTGAAATTAAATCTCCCATGGGAAATATTTCTAAGTTTTAACATTGTAATTGTATCCTTTACTAATAAAATTTAATTTCAACAAAAATGTTGAGAAGAAAAAGAAATTGTATCCAAACAAAATCAAAGGATTTTTTTTTGCCAGGAAAAAAAGAGAGTCATCTTACATTCAGTAGTATCTGACCTAACAGAAAAGTAATGTTTTGTTTCACACAATAACTGCTGTTTTTAAATACATTTTAAAAGTCCTTTGTTTGTTCATTGCCATTGACAATATTTTACAGAATAAAATACAAAGAAGAGAACAGAAAGGAATGAATCAGATTAGAATCCAAACTAATCCAAGGGGATAGAAATGCAATAGAACAGAAGACAATAGGATGGAATGGAAAGGGTGAATGGAATGGAAACAATGATACTTGAAATTCACAATAATATGTTACAATGAAGCACAAAATCCATCTCATTCGACCGGCCTGGAAATGGAATGGTGCCTGCCTGTTAGTATTGACCCAAGCAACACAAACAATCTGGACTTGCAGAGTTGCAATTAGGCCGATAAGTTCCACAAGATCCCCAATGCAGGGCTTTCCTACTGTCTAGCACCATTGCTGGGCGTGTTCAGCCACTGGTACAACTCAGAATTGGAAAAGAGTTCTGTACTATCGCATGACACTAATTTATACGTGATATTCGTTATATTAGATACTTTCAATGTGCTCCTGACACTGGTGGGCAATACACTGCCAATTGGAATTGTCTGCCAGTCTTCTTGCCAGTCATGTTGCTCATTGAGGAAATCATTTAATATCTGCATCATGCAGCGTGAGTGGTGGTAGAGGCTTCTTTTTGACTTTGTGGTACTGATGAAGTACATGTTTTTCAATCATAATGAAATTACCTTCATAATGTTATTTCCTCTCCACCGATTCCTGCTGTCCTCTCTATGCACCATTTCATAATTAAGTAGGAAAATAGGAGCATAGGAACAAGACTAGACCATTTGACCTCTTGACCCTGTTACACCTTTCAATGAAATCATAGCTGATTGTCTAGAATCATATTGCCACCCATTTTTCGCCATAACACCTTTGGTTAATGAAATCACAGATTTAAAAACAGCAAGCGATCCAACGAATGAAATCTTACAGGGGTCTGAGCGACAAGAGCGATGCTGAGATTTGTGGTTGAATCAGTTGAGAAGTTCTCCGAGACCTATCTCACCATTGGGAGTGTCTTCCTGCAACTTTTGTATATTTGCCAAATGGTGAGTTGAGATTCTCAATGGGCAGCGATAAATTGCCAATTAAAGGGGATTACAGCTTGTTAAATGTCTTAATAACACTGCAACTCACCTCAACAATATTCAGGTATCAGCAAAACAAGGCACACATTGTAGATTCTTAACGCGGTGGTCGAAGGGTACCTGGTGACTGTAACACACCAAAGGCTGCTCCTGGCCTCCATCCATTGGACACCAGCACACTCCATGGGCACCAGCCACATACATCCCACATCCACAAATATTGGCATCCAATGTATGCCAGCCTCTAAGAACCTGCATGACATATCTTTAGATTACTCCAGAATGCTTGAGCATTTCAATGTTGAAATGCAGGTGGTACCAGTATCTATGATTGCAATGTTTTAGCAAAGACACTGTACACTAAAGGATACATATCCAGTGCATGGACTGGACCAGTTGGAAGCTCAGTTCTCTTTGCTGTGACAGCATTCATGCATTGACTCTCTGAAACTGCTTGCTTATAGCATCCCTGATTTGCATTGCCTTAGGTGGCCTTGCCTTTTCATGCTTTGTCCCTCAGCCAGTGATACCAACCTCATAAAACTTATGTCTTGCCTTGCTGTTTAGCACAGACACAGAAGGCTTGTCATGATTGGCAGAGAGCCTCAGTCAAGTCAATGGAGATAGTTTGCACTCAAGGGGTCCCAGCACATCAAGCCAAGGGCTGCTTCTGATACCAGGCCAGTGGCTTGGACATGGTCGGTCACTGGCTTGGTGGACAGTGGCTCAGAATGAGTAGGTAACGCAAAGGGCATGAAGAGTTAACGGTGTTAGGGGTTAGGGTGGATCACAGAGAGTAAGGGAAACTGTTGCAGATAATACTGAGAGCAATAGAGCACGAGCCTTGATGGGAAATGGGTACATTTGTAGAGATGCAGTGAATGGAAGGCATTTGAGAGAAGATAGTGGCACTTATACTGATGGTGTGGACTTGATCATTGACTTTGCTGGGCATTCTTCTGACAACTAAGTCTGCACAGACCTGTGCAGCAGTTTTGGAATCGATGGGCATGGGCGCTATTGCTGGTCTTGGAAGAGGAGGTAGTCCCATGCCTGTTCCATGGGTCTCCAGGTCCCCACTCACATTTGGAGTCACCATTTTTCACCATCTTCCACAGCTGGGGCAAAGGTTGGAACCAAGCAAGGCAACTCCAGACTGACAGTGTTTGTCACAAACACAAGCAATGCCACTCTTTCAGTGGATATCCACTGAGTAGTCAGTCGTTATGGAAATGGCACATAGTGAAATCAGGACAGATTCAAACGCAACAGATGTTATGGGGGTTGGTTAGATAGCTAATGACACTAATGAGAGAAACATGGAAAAAATCTGGTTGAACTTCAGAGCAAGAATCCCTCCAATTAACTCAAGGCAACTTGCACATACCCAAAACAAAAGCATAAAATTTAGCCTAACCTCAATAACCATTCGCAAAGGGTTCCTCACATCTACCGCCATTTTTGTAGACAAGTGTTTCAAAAATTTCACCAGATCTGGCTCTAAGTTTTATACTCGGCAACCAGCGAAGATAGTTTTGAGTCATTTGTGCCCTTTGCTATTCCTGTTGCTTAGCTGGTCTTTTGGAAGTGCCCAGAAGCAGTGTGGATAACGAAATCCAGTTCTTCATCTCTCCCTGTAAGAAAACATTTCACTCAACTCACCAATACTGTCAATGTTCCAGCTGGGAATCACATCACTGACAGTTACTTGGCAAACTTCTGTACACCTTAACTTTACATAATCTTGTGACATTCTGCAGAAACAACAGTAATCTAGATATTCTAAATAGAGCAGTTTATTTTGGATACTTAACCAGACATCAATATAGCAATCACTAGTTGTGAGAAATAGACTGTATGGGTGGAATGTTACAGGAGTCTGAGTGACATGGGCTAAAATGAGGTTTATGGCAGAGCTGAACAAGAAGTCTGCAGCTGTTGGGAGCATCTCTTTTATGCATTTGAAAACAGTGTGGTGAGTTTGTCACTAGTCAAAGGCAAGTTGCGAGTTAACAAGAACTAGCATTTGTTATGTAAGGTAAGGTCGCCATTGTCCCAGAGGACCACTGGGCTACCCTATCATGAGAGAGAAAGATGACTAGTGGTGGTTTAACTCAAACATCCCCTACCTCAGGGGAAATGAGAAGTTGAAAAGGAAAGACCTTCGTGATAATCTCAGCCAATGCGGGATTTTAACCCACACTGTTGGCATCACTCTGTCTCACAAACCAGCCATCCAACTAAGTAAGGCTTAGTCTTATTAAAGACCCAATTTGCCTGATTGATAGCCAGTCTCCTAGTTTACTATACACATCTAACAAGCACAAAGTCAAGAAACTTGCTTAGTAAGAAACTTGCCACACTATTGTCAAATGCATAAAACAGTTGCTCCTGAAGTCTCCAGGCTTCTTGTACAGTTCTGCCATTAACCTCATTAGAACCCATGTCACTCAGACTCCTGTAACATTCCACTAATACAGTCTATTTCTCACAACTGGAGATTATTATATTGATGTCTGGTTAAGTATCCAAAATAAACTGCTCTGTTTAGAATATCTAGATCACTGTTGTTTCTGCAAAATGTCACAAGATTATTTAAAGTTGAAGTGCATGAAAATCAGTGCGGCTACCTGGCAACTTCAGCTCGCTACTTGCTCTGAATTAGATCCATGTTGCTTAAGAACAAACAGCATCTCATGGCTTGATCCACGTACACCAATCGCACACATCCACGGACATTGGTATCCAATGTTTGTCAGCCTTACTTGAATGGTATGGTGTCTGCTAGGCCACTCAGGAAGTACATACTTGCACCATTGAAATGCTGCAGTTGGGACATTTTGCATGCACAGATACACACTCACAGATTGGACCATACTTATCATTCACGCAATTAGTGCCAACCTGCATCCTTGCAGTATCCCTGACTAGCTGTACCATGCCAGTTAATGCAGTTACAGACCCCGCAACTTGCCTTGCTGGTGAGCAGCTCTCCAACAAGGGGCACACATTTTACTGGATAGCAGTGTGCTATGTCAACCTCACAAATGCCAGCAGCATCCACATCAAGCACACAGCATACACAGCAAGCAAGGAGTCACATCTCAACATCTGAGGAGAGTAGTCCTTATTGAAGTCAATGGAAACACCTATCAGTCAAGGATTCCTAGCAAAACAAGTCAAGGGCAGCCTCCCATTCCAGTCCAGGGGTTTGGGAACAGTTAGGCTTCTGGCTTCAGTTCCTTGATCAAGAAATCCTTAATTGTTTGGACTGAGGAATGGGCCATAGTCACTCCTACACCTCTGTTGTGGGCAGTCCGGAGAATAAGGTGAACATGGTTAAAGAGAGGTACACCCACTGGTCAGGGGGCTGGGCACTTCTCGCCAGAGACTGGCCTTTTGGGTTACCTAAGGGGATGGGCTGTCATCAATCCATGAGGGCCATCATTACAAAGTGAGAGAATTCAGGGGTTTTGGAGAAAAGCTGCAGGAAGGAGACTCGGCAAAATATCCTTCAGGAGGTGGGGTGTGCAGACTGGTGGGGGGTGGGGGGGGTCGTCAGGGAAATTACACTTGTAAGCAACATCATCAAATAGGAAAAGTGTGAATCTGAAGGGAGAGAGGGGGTCATACGTGGGTGGGGACATCATTTACGGGCAGAAACACCCTGGCCTCAATGAAGATTACTGTACAATCTTGACATGGTCACCTCACCTCATATGCCCACAGCTTGGGATATGTGGGCGGGAGCCGTTGGCTGGGGCCCTGGAGAGGTGCGTAGTCTAAGGGATTTATGGGATGGGCTGCCAGGAAAGGAGATCCGGATGTTTGGGTCTGCAATGAGGCATGGGACTGAGACTGGAAGGCACTGGGTGAAGAGCACCCATTGTCACCTTCCATTCTGCTGGAAATCAGAAAGTATACAATTGGGAAGAGAATGGTTACAACCACACTCAGAGTGGACTGCCTAATTACTTTATTTTTTGGTCATGAAGTGTGGATGTTACTGGCTAGGTTACCTTTGTGATTGCCCATACATGGCTGCTAAGCATCTCCATATTGTAATAGGCATGGAGGTACATGTAGGCCAGACCAGGTGAGGACAACAGATTTCCTTTCCTGAATGACATTAGTGAACCAAACCTTTTTTTTCATATAGAAATTACCTGTGGTCATCAGTAGACCAGCTTTTAATTTCAGATTTATATTGAATTTAAATTTCATTTTCTGCCATAGTGGGATTCAAACCCACGTCCCCAGATATTTAGTTTCGTTTGTCTAGATTTCCAGACCAGTGACATGACCACGACTCTATCAGCTCTCCCAAGTGTCTCAGCTGTGATTAAGGGTCTACAGGATCCGTAATGTGAGAGAATCTAAAGAGAAGCAGCATTTCACACTGACCCATACATTGTACAGGACAGAGACCTTTGGGCCATCCAAATGCATTGATTCATTGTTTGCTGCTCACCTCCTGGTATCAGACATCGCTGAATAACTCAGTTACCCCATTACCTCAGAGGCCAGAGAAAGAATAAGGATATCATAGAAGCAGGAGAATGGTGTCAACAGGACAACTTGTTCTGCTGTTTCTACATTCTGCAGCAGACTTTCAAAACAAATATCAGTCCACGGGTTCATTTTGTTGGACATGAAGTTATGCCTCATGTTGGCACAGTTACATTTGGGGTTACATAGAGAAACAAAAAGCCATCTAAAAGTTCTAAGCAGTGCCAAATCATGTACAATGCATTGCCACCTGCGATAGGCTATTGTGTGTATGGAATGAGCTGATGAAGTGGTAGATGCAGCTACAGCTCCAGCATTTAAAAGGCATTTGGACAGGGATAAAGGTTTAGAGGGATATGGGCAAACAACAGGCAAGTGTTACTAGTTTACTTTTGGGAATTTGGTCAGCATGGGTGAGTTGGACCAAAGGGTCTATTTCCATGCTGTATGACTGTATAAGGGAGGAACTGAGTGATTGAGATGAAAGTAATTCGTGGTGGTTCATGTCAGGGAAAGGTGATGAGCTGTTTCAAGCAGATGAGTAGGCAGGGCAGAGGGCATGTGTGGTTAGTGAAATGGAAGGTCAGGGAAGGTGAGAGTGAGTGAGGGATGATGTTGCAAGCAATAGTGAGAGTGACAGAACACAAGTCTTGGTATGAGGTGGGTGCAGTACAGAGATAGAGTGAGTGTGAAAAAGCAAAAAGAAAGGTGTGGTATTTATCCTGAGAGAGGAGAGAAGTTCAGCATTGCTGGCTGTTTTTCCATACTCTGGAGATGGCACTGAACCAGGTGCCAACCTGAAATCAGGCTGGCACAGGATCTGGTGGCACAGCCCCTTCTGCCGCTCCTCCAGAAAGAGGATTGTGCTCTGTTGCAGCACCTTCTTCTTTATCAGGATTTCCTGTTCATGAATGATAGTCATATCTTCACCCTTCTCAGATACATTCAGGAAACATCCTTAACTGAACTGGCTAGATTTGGACTGCCAGTGTTTATCCAGGTGCACAAATGGCGTGGATACAAGAGTTGCCTTTCTTCTAATGCACATCCATCAAGTGGTAAGTTATTCTAGGAACAGTGCTCTGTGAGATGGGATTGGAATTGGATGAGACAGATGCCATTAGAATGGCACGGGTTGTTAATAAAATGCATTTGGCAAAATAGGGTGAGAAAGTGTGCCCTGGGATTTCCTCCAAAAAAACCCAATACAACCTTCAGTTAGTGAAACAAATTATAAGGTTCAGCCCTATAATTCTGATTGGAAATGCATGTCCTTTTTTAATGTGCAACAAATTGTTATACTTAGAGGAAGAGTAGCAATTAGTTTTCACCTGAAAGTTAATTTGGTCAAAACGTCAGTTCTTCCGGAGTGTGCAGAGAGTGTGCATTATCACATTGAATGTTAATGTATTAGGATAATAATAGCATCAACTTTATTCAGTTCAAGTTAATCTACTTAATAAATGGCTCCCTATTAAGAGACACATCAGATATTAAACTGCCAAGAACAGAAACTACTCTGTAGTGTTCTAATGGATTGGAGGCAAATATTATGCACATTTATTAGGATGGGTATTTAAACCTCAATTAATCCTCCCCATCTCCTCTTTATTGGAAAAAATATGAAGAGAAACTGGAAATCTGTCATAAGTATCCAGTCTATACCTATTGCCTAATGTGCTGCCAAGTTGCTGTCAGCTGACATTCATCATTATTATGTGTGCTTTACCAAAACACAGGCCCTTGGTTCATGATTGTCTTTTTATGTCTGTCTTTACTGTGCCAGTCTTTTTTTTTTGCCAATTACTACCTTCAATTGCCGAATCATCTAACATTGATATTCTTCTTCCTCTTCATTGATTTCCTTTTGCTTTCTCCTTTTCCTTGAAATCTTCCCTCCAGAACATCGGTCACATGTCCATTTCCTTCAAAGATGTGCTCTAACCGGTTTCTCTGCTTTTTTCTAATGTTACCATAAGAAATTAAAACCAATGTTATAGAGCCTGCATGATGGTAACTCACAATAATAACCTCAGCCTGAGGCCAGTTGCTCAACAAGAGTTGATTAGAATCCCCACTTATCATGCTCACCATATTTCTAGAATCCCAATTTCCCAGTCTCTTGCTGCTTCCTAATAGTGTTGGTGGTAAAATTCTGCTGCATTGCCAATGGGTTGGGCTTGACACAATACCAATGCTCGCATCATCATTATTATATATAACATTGGATGTATATTGCCATACCAAGGCTAGAAGTAGTCAAATTGAATAACTTAACAAAATGTAAGAAAATAGAAAGATTACTCCACCAAACAAATTAAGTAACATTTTGTAAGTCACTAACATTCACCAAGGTTTAGTTGATTCCACTCTTGTCTAAGTCAGAAGGTTATGGGTTCATCACCCAATGACCATAACCTCAGCTGACACTTCAGAGCAGTGGGAGTGCTGCGTCATGGTTTGAATAAGATATGTAAACAGGTTCCTGGCTGCCCTCTCAAGTGGATGGAAAAAAATCCCCTAGTGCTATTTTGAAAGAAAGCAGGGAAATGTTCCCCAGAATTCAATATTTATGTCTCAAACAAAATCCTTATTGTGTGAATACAGGATGTCGTTTTTTTCCCCTACACTGGAACAAATATTACACATCAAAAGTACTTAATCGGATGCAAAGCTTTCGGGATGTCCTGACTCTGTGTAAGGTTTCATTTAAATACAATCTTTCTTTCACTTCAGATCAATAAAAGTACATATTAAGACAACAGTTTGAAGGTAATGCAATGTTCTTTCAATGTTCAACTGGGTAAATGCACCATTAAAACCACATGAGAAGATTCCAGGCTTGGAATGTTCGAACAGCGCTGAGCTCATTCCTGTCCCTGTATAGATGACATTTGTGCGACTTTCAAATCGAAGCTCCTAATCACGATTTAATCATTTTTGTTGCAAGGTCCATATCAAGTAGGATAATCCTACCAATGCTATTGGGAAATGGAGACATGCGAGCTGTTTGCAATCTTCTGACCTTTAAAAACCTAAGTAATATATTCCTGGATTGGAATGCTCTGCTGCCCCAGAGTGAGACACCTCCTTGACAGCATGAGTGTGTAAGATTAACCGATTAACCCACATCAACCCTCGAGATTACAATATTCTTTATGGTAAAATAGACTAATATGACAGGGAGTCACATGGGATTTGGGATTGCCTAGGGACAATATGACAGCAAGCAGAAAGGAGAAACAGCGACAGAAAGGAAAACTGACATAAAAACCACCTGGTATCGGAATGTAACTGCCTGTGCTTCCATATGATCGGGACTTGTTGAAAGGTTTTTGCAACACCAGTTTATCCCTCTGACCGTTGAAGATTTGACAATTGACCACAGGGTCAGGAACAACAAATTTTCACGTCTGCCAGATACCATCAGCTAATGAGACTCTTCATCACCTGAAACCTTATCTCCTTTTGACCTTCTTTTTCTCTGATTCAAGACATTGTGTCAATTAGCAGATGAGGTATTGAACAGGAACTGTGAGCATTGGTGTGCTATTACAGAACACTGGTCTGTAAAGTCAAGTGGTTTCAATTTCTTCCAGATATCCTTCTTTCTCACCATGCAGTAATGTGGAAAGTAGAGAGTTAACAGATTGTGGAGTGTTAAAATTGTTTCTCTCTCTGTGGACACGATATCTGGGTGGACAGGAGAAATGTGATCATACAAGGGAAACAAACACAAACGTAGGAAAAGACACAAAATGCCATCAAACAGGGGACACTGCTCCCCTCCCACTCTTTGAAGATTCTATGAAAATATCCGTTATGACTGTAACATTTCAAAAGACACGTCACTACATCAAAGGTTTGTCCTTGTAGTAAATGCTTGCAATAAAGACTTTCTAACTTCATCTTATTCATGAATCATAGAGCCATTGCCCCATAGTACATACAGACTATTTGCTGCTCTATCGGCAGGACTGCCACTGATGGAGATGTGCTACCGCATTTCCATGCTCCTGTGCCAGCCACCTAATTCTGGTGATGGTAATAAACATGTACTCAAGGAGACTTTAGAATAGGTAGAAGGCCACAGCAGAACTGTATCCTTTGTGGAGGTCATCATAATCTACACCATTGGTACAGCGTTACTAGTGAACATTGTCGTCAGTACAGAGCACAACAGTGAAGTTTTAAACAATATTTAGCTCCTTCCAGACTGGTGCTGAGCACTTTCATAATGTCAGCTAGTTTCTGTCCATCTTATTGGAAGATTTCCATGACTCGAGAACAGCCTGACTGAGACCCCAAGTCTGTACAATGTAAAAGTTGCCATTAATTTTTTAAAAAATATTTGTGTCTGTTAATATCTCAACTAATAACATTACCTGTAACACTGCTTTTGAGAGCTTGGTGAGACTAAGCTAATGCCTAGCATTAGTGGACTTCAAAGAAAGGACACAAGTAAGTGGCAGTGAACCTACTGGAGCCTGACCCTTCCAAAGTATACACAAAAAGGAATTTTAGACATGGAACAGAAAGACTGTCGGAAGCTTGCCCATCTCAGGAAAGCAACGAGACGCATATGCTGGAGTGTTAGAAAGATTATCTTTGCCACCCACTCCTAGACCTTATCTAGCTGAAGCAGTTTGTTGTAATAGTAGATTAGCAGATTTACAAGTTATCTGACTCAAAGGGAACATATGCTATTAAAGAGTAATTGTACTTTAGAATTCTCCATAACAAACAGGGATTCACGTTAAGCAATCCAAATCACCAATGTAAAACTGTACTTTGACCAGAACTGAATGCAACCAATAGTACTATTCCCAGATTACTTGCAAAATACATAGAAGGTTAATTTGTAGGTAAAATCACACTAACCTGCAGTAACAGTGATAATACAAAGTGATTTCCCTCAGGTTTACATTACTGCAGCTCCTTTCATCAGTTACTTAGTAAATACTAACTTGGAGTCTTGCAGTAAAATTTGGGAGATATGGGTTGAAGGAGTTAGCCCCATCTCCTTCGACCCCATTTCACTGATATGGATTGGCTCCAGTGAGTCCTACAAAGGAATTGGGGATTCTTTTGGTAATTCAGATGTTATTTCTTCAGTGGCGAATTTGACCCACAAGTCTCTAAAAAATCCAAAGTTAATTTAATGATAAAAATGAACTGTACAATTTGGAGGAGAATCCAGAGCTGCAAGTAACGGGGGCTGCACAGGACCAGCTCCAAAGAAGCTGTTAAAATTCCTGCTATTTAAAGTATCATTATTGTTCCCATTGTCCAAAGGGGGATTATAAATTAATCAAAGAATCACACTCAAGTGAGTAGGATCACAGTTTCCATTCTTGACTCTGAACAATCACATCAACTAGAGAGAAGTAGTTCCCAGATATAATGAACTTCTGCAAAAATTTAAAGTCAAATCATTTGGATCTTGAAGCAAGGATTCACTGCTTTGGACCTTACAAAACAAAGTTCATTCCCACCATCCAAAGTATATTGTTTTTGTAAGTACAAGACTTCATTTAATCCTCTTTGAATTCAAACACCACCTCCAGTACCACTCTGTCAATAATACGACACCAAGTCTACAAGGTAATTTCCTTCACAGCCTCATTCAGCAAGAGGATAGCCGATAGCTTGGAGTCCTGCAGCATCTAACTTTGACTGTTGCGCAGGACTTTAGCACCCTAGAGTATCCTTGTGATTTCCTAACAGAGCTGCTCCTTAAACAGCACAGTGTGGGCAGAGTTAAGAAGGAAGAGGAAGACAGACAGAGAGCTGAACAAAAGCTTGGATCTAGTCATGTGAATTTTAGAAACACATGCAGAGCAGTATATGGGTAAACCGACTAGCATGATAGACTTCACGGAGCAGTCTTTAAATAATGTAACAATTAGATCAGAGTTTGTAAATCTTGGGTTGGCATGTATTGCAATATTTACTATGAATATGCAATAAACAGTGTTCTAATGAAGCCTATGCCGGAAGACAGATCTTCACCTTGCCATTTCAATGGGTGACACAGTAGCTCAGTGGCTGGCACTGTTGCCTCACAGCACTAGGGACCTGGGTTCAATTCCAGCCTTGGGTGACTGTCTGTGTGGAGTTTGCATGTTCTCCCCATGTCTGCATGGGCTTTCCCTGGGTGTTCCAGTTTTCTCCCACAGTCCAAAACTGTGTAGGATAGGTGGATTGGCTATGGAAAGTAACCCATAGTGTCCAGGGTCCATGGGAAATGTACTTCTGAGGGTCAGTGTGGGCAGATTGGCCTGCTTCCACACTGTAGGGATTCTATGATTCTATATTCTCAACCACTTGAACCCAAACTCCAGGATTTGGGCATAAAAGCAAACAACAAGTTGACATCTGCTGAGTGTGAACAACTGAAAATCTAGAGTGCCATGAATGGAAAGTATTGACCTCCATACTTAGTTGCTTCTTCAGTCCTTCCTGAACAGAGGCTGCACATCAGGAGAGCTAACCTCTGTACTTTAATGAGATTTCTCCATTCCAAATTCAAAAGAAGTCTTCATAGGGCATACAATAATTATTTTTTTGGATGGTGGCTACAAATTTTATATTGCAAGACCCAAAAGGATGAATTATAGCTTCAAGATCCAAATAGTTTCATTGTTTTTATTTTAGTTTGGCAGGGTGGCTCAATGGTCAGCACTGTTGCCTTGTAGCGCCAGGGACTTGGTTCGATTCCACCCTCGGGCGATTATCTGTGTGGAGTTTGCACATTCTCCTCATGTCTGCGTGGGTTTCCTCTGGATGCTCCAGTTTTCAACCCACAATTCAAAGATGTGGAGGTTAGGTAAATTGGCCATGCTAAATTGTCAATAGCGTTCAGGGATGTGTAAATTAGTTGCATTAGTCAGGGATAAAATGTACAGTAATACGGTAGGTGAATGGGTCCAGGTGGGTTACTCTTTGGAAGCTCAGTGTTGACTTGTTGGGCCGAAGGGCCTGTTTCCACACTGTAGGGATTCTATTCTACACATCTTGGAAGGTATAATTTGAAGACGTAATGAAACTAAAATAGTACAATTCTACTGTGAGTGAAGAAACAGATGGATCTGGATACACACGAACACAAATCTTCGACGGTGTGGATGAGTAAGTTATTAAGATAACAAAAATAGGATATGTGATCCTTCTGTAGGTAAAAGGATGGATAGAATGGAAAACATTATCGGTCATTTTTCTAGAGAGAGAGATCAAGTAGAAAAGCAGGGAAGCTGAAACTGTTTTCATCAGAACAGCGATGGTTAGAAAAATATTTAAGGAAAGTGTTCACAATTATAAGAGGTTGCAATTAAGAAATGGATTCCACTGGTAGAGGATTGCTAACCAGATTAAAGACAATTGGAAAAAATCCAGGTGGGAAATGAGGAGTTTTCTTTTAATCTCGTGAGTTATCACGATCTAGATTGCATTTCAGATTCCATGTTGACTTTGAAAAAGGAACTAAATGGATACTTGAAAAAGGATACATTTGCAGGATTATGGAGAAAGAACAGGAGATTGAGATGAATTAGATCTGACATAAAAAGGTAGAAACATAGAAAATAGGAGCAGACATAGGCCATTCAGCCCTTGAGACTGCTGTTCAATATGATCATGGCTGATTATCCAATTCATTATCCTGTGAACTATATCTAATTTTTTTTTAAAACATTCAATGTTCAACCACTTTCCATGACAGAGGATATCACAGGCTCACCTCTCTCTAGGTGAGCAGGTTTCTCCTCATCTCAGTCCTAAATGGCCTCCCTCATATCTGAGACAGTGACCCTTGGTTTTTGACTTCCTGGTCATCTGATGGCACAGATTTGATGGACCAAAAGGCTGCCTTCTGAAGGCCAGGGAGACTTTTCAGCCCGTGGATTCAACATAATGAATACCAAGATCGGGACTCGTCCGAATTGGATTCAGTCCTGAACTCTAGTTTCATGACACACATGCACAAAGCACTTTCGGCAGAGGGTACATAATAGTCGGAATTCATGCAGCCGACTTTTAGCCTTGAATCAATAACACTAATTGTAGAACTCCAATTCTAAATCAACACAGTGAATGCTACAGAGTATTCAACTGCTAAAGCAATATAATTAGGTCCACCCCGTCCTTGTGTGATACTAACACATGCACCTTTCAGCACAAGCTATTGGACAGCAATCAGAAGTGGGCAGCTTATTGATTGTTTATTACGTTTAGAAAACACGATTGCCAATTATAGAACTCATTTCGTTCCCCTTGACGGAGATCAGAAAACTTGATTCATAATTAAACCTGAGACTATACTGGTCTAAATGGTTCAATATCAAACCAGTCAGTTCACTGCTGAAGCATCAAAAAAGTTCGTATGACCTTTAACAATAATGCTGAATTAACACCGATCTGTCGACTGATAGCTTTAGATGTGTGGATTAAACTCTACTGGAAATCACACTCAGGTTGCTTGTATTCAATTGGCAATGGACTCTTTGTCAATAGGGAAAGTATACCACATTATGGTATACTTCAGAAGAAAAAGTACAATCATGTCATACTGCCAATGCTTTTAGCTGAACTTTCCATATCTTGTTAAAGAAGAGCAGAGTGAAAGGAAGGGAAAATGCCCAAAATTCCAATGCCAGAGAGTGAAAAAGTGCTGGTCACTTTCGGGGTGGCAGTAATATAGTTGGATAAAGACCATGAAAGACTTACAGATTAAACAAAATGCTTATACTTGATATCCAAAGAGTTGAAGAACTAATTAAGATCTTTCAGGACTGGGTGTTGGGGGGGAAGGTGAAAGGTTAGTAGAACATAAAAGTGTGGCGAATCCTAATAATGGCAGCCCACAGTGAGACACTCACTTCTGCTTTTCTTCCTCCTGCTTGTATAGTGCCTCATCCTGTTCAACAGCTCCCCTTGTGATAGGCATTAAGGAGGGAAATTTTAACCCCTGAACTAAACCTGGATTGTGATCATATCAGCTCTAGCAAATACCATGGCACAACTCTAAATATCTCTGTATTTACCTCTGTATTTTTCTTCCTTAATTTTCTTGCTTCATTGCCAATGTCACATCACAAGCTGAGACACTATACTTGAAGTCAATTTACCTTTAAGTTTAATGATGACTAAGAAATGCGTGGCTGCTTCTGACTGCTGTTCCATGTGTTATCTAACCTTCTACAAAGTACTCACTGTACCTTCATGTACTTATTCAATTACTATATCATATGCAACTCTCAGGACATCCTACCAATATAGTGGTGTCAATAGACATTATAATAAAGGTCTTCCCTCAAGTAGGCTGGGCATGCTAAAATTTTGGGATCACGAGATCCAGGGCAGTAATGGCTGCCAAACACCTCTGGCCAGGTTTCAAGAGTTGGCCTGTAACAGGTCTTCACTTTTACAGTTTCACTGAGGAGCTGGAACAATTTTCAAGCCTCGAAATGGAGTTATGGTGGGAAAAAGTTTGGGAAGCATTGATCAAGTGTACTAATGATTGGCAATCTTGAGACAGGATGGGTGATTAAAGAGGAGAATGCATCTTTTGCTCTTACTACTGGAGTTTGAATTGAACCCAGAAAATGAAGAAAGTCCAATTATTAGCAGGGCCATTTTATGGCAACTAAATAGTAATAACTTGGGTTTTGGAAGGATTGCCTATCTTTTGAATTTTGCATCCTCTAGTAATTCTTTTAATGGAAATCACAAACCAGTGACCCTTGTTGCAAAGCATTAAAATATACAAATTTGGAAAGTTTCTGAGCCTGTATAATCCAACATCAACTGGCATCAAACCAACAAACTCAGTCAGAGAGATTACAAACTTGTGGGAAACAGAAAAAATAACTAACATGAAGCACAGAGAATATTTTTCTGTGGTTTGGTCTAAGGCACACAGTTAGAGGAGGATACTGTGGAATTATTCATCTGGCAGTTTCTTGAATAGTCTGATGCCAACCGTTCGCACTAAAACCTGAAAATGGTTCTAGTCTTCAGGCTATTCTCACCTTAAGAACATAAAAATTTTACCGGTGTAAATATTTCACTTTTTAGGAGAAAATGATAAATCTATGAAGAAGAAACAATTTGGCCCAGAATTATCCCTGTGTTCCACATTTCCCTAAAAATAGCAATTCATCTTCTGGCAGCAGATTCTGTTATCTTTGAATTTTTAACAGTTCCCAATGCTTCGTCTGATCCCTATTTACTGTGGTTTGTCCATCTTAACTATTTCCAAGCACAGTTTTCTGGTTCTCAGTGCAGCCAAGGAAAATCACAAATTAATCTTAATTAAGGATATTGCAATGCATGTATTAAATCCCTTGGATAATTCTTAGTAAAACCAAAGACATGATTAGTCTAGTAAATTAAAAGCAGGAATTTCTCAGTGAATGTTTACCAATACTGTTAGTCTGTCTGCGGTAATGTCAGCTAAGCAGTGTTGCCAAAAATCCAACAGCATTGAAGTCCTCTACCTGCGTTGCAACTACCAGGATAGGTCTGCTGTCAGGGTGAGTTACACTCATTTGTCTGATTATCAGATCAGTCATGATCTCATTGAATGGGAGAGCAGACTCGATGGGCTGAATAGCCTACTTCTGCATTTATGTCTTACGATCTTATCTTCACACATTCACTGTAGCCCCTCTGTGATCGCTGTCTGACATCTCCGCCTGACCTGATGCCTCTTTCTGCTGATCTCCATTTTGCCCTCTAGAAGAGACCACTGTAGCTTTTCAGCTCTGGTCAAATGGCTGAAATACTGACTTTTACTTTCCTGATAGTTTCAAGCATTGCTCCATTTTTGTCATGGTCCATCTATGGAAGTTTAGCTTATGTCTTATTGCAACTAGGAGAAAGTGAGGACAGCAGATGCTGGAGATCAGAGCTGAAAAATGTGTTGCTGGAAAAGCACAGCAGGTCAGGCAGCATCCAAGGAGCAGGAGAATCGACGTTTCCGGCATAAGCCCTTCTTCAGGAATGAGAAAGGTGTGCCAAGTAGGCTAAGATAAAAGGTAGGGAGGAGGGACTTAGGAAAGGGGCGTTGGGAATGCGATAGGTGGAAGGAAGTTAAGGTGAGGGTGATAGGCCGGAGTGGGGGTGGGGGCGCAGAGGTCGGGAAGAAGATTGCAGGTCAAGAAGGCGGTGCTGAGTCTGAGGGGTAGGACTGAGATAAGGTGGGGGGGGGGGAGAAATGAGGAAGCTAGAGAAATCTACGTTCATCCCTTGTGGTTGGAGGGTTCCTAGACGGAAGATGAGGCGCTCTTCCTCCAGGCATCGTGTTGCCATGATCTGGCGATGGAGGAGGCCAAGGACCTGCATGTCCTTGGTGGAGTGGGAGAGGGAGTTAACACGGGCGGGGGGGGGATTTGGGTTGTTTGGTGCGGGTGTCCCAGAGGTGTTCTCTGAAACGTTCCGCAAGTAGGCGGCCTATCTCCCCAATGTAGAAGAGGCCACATCGGGTGCAGCGGATACAGTAAATGATGTGTGTGGAGGTGCATGTGAATTTGTGTTGGATATGGAAGGATCCCTTGGGGCCTTGAAGGGAAGTGAGGGGGGAGGTGTGGGCGCAACTTTTGCATTTCTTGCAGTTGCAGGGGAAGGTGTATATTTCCCTTCCGTCCCCTATCAGCGTTCCGGAAAGACCACTCCCTCCGCGAATCCCTCGTCAGGTCCACACTCCCCACCAACCCAACCTCCCCTCCCGACACCTTCCCTTGCAACCGCAAGAAATGCAAAACACCCGCACCAACCAACCCAACCACCCCGTGGCTGAACACTTTAACTCCCCCTCCCACTCCGCCAAAGACATGCAGGTCCTTGGCCTCCTCCATTGCCAGACCATGGTAACCATGACGCCTGGAGGAAGAGCGCCTCATCTTCCGCGCCGAAACCCTCCAACCACAAGGGATGAATGTAGATGTCTCCACCTTCCTCATTTCCCCTCCCCCCACCTTATCTCAGTCCCAACCCTTGGACTCAGCACCGCCTTCTTGATCTGCAATCTCCTTCCTGACCTCTCCGCCCCACCCCCTTTCCAGCCTATCACCCTCACCTTAACCTCCTTCCATCTATCGCATTCCCAACACCCCTCCCCCAAGTCCCTCCTCCCTATCTTTTATCTTACCCTGCCCCATTGTGAAGAAGGGCTTTTGCCAAAATGTCGATTCTCCTGCTCCTTGGATGCTGCCTGACCTGCTGTGCTTTTCCAGCAACACATTTTTCAGCTTATGTCTTAGTGCCCCTATTTCAACCCACTCTATTTTCTTCCACAAATCTTTTATTTATTGTCCAGGTTTTGGATGCAAACAGGAAATTAGAATTAGCATCAGGTTTAATGCCACATATACACACATGACTGCAGTGAAAAGCTGACAAAGTTGCCACTTATGGTGCCATCTTAGGTATAAAGTACCTACGTACAAGAACTAAGAATAAATTTAAAAAAAGGTAAAGGAATAAAACATTTGGCATTACAGTCCTTCTGAATGTTTTTGCCTTTTTTGTGCTCATACTCAAACCATATTCAAACTATACTCAGGCCTACAAGTGAACTCCAGACCCATAGCAATGTGGTTGACTCTTAACTGACCTCTGGACAATTGGGGATGGGCAATAAATGCTGGCCTAGCCACCGATACCCTTATCCTGTGAATGGGGTATATTCACTCTCAGCTGTATACAGAATATGTCAGTTGTGGCATTATCATGACAGGTATCTGAAGTTATTTTGTATCTGTTCTCAGTAATGCCCATTGATCGGTGTGGGAGCCAGTCCTAAAGGTAATACGGATATCTGTGAGGGATTGTGTCAAGCTTCTCTCCATGCATTCCCTAGAATATGAAAGTCAAATATGAAAGTTGAAACTTTTACAGTGGCTTCCTGAGCATTCATAAGCAATACCCTTGACTTGGCATAGAACTATTGAATTTGCTACATGATGTTTCTAGTATTGCCATGCACTCCATCATAGGCTGCAGTAGAAACAAACTTTTCTTTCTGTCAATCTACAATTCAAATTAGTGGACTACTACATAAACCTATTCCTCAAACAATTTTGGATAAGACACATTTCTTGACCCTTCTCTCCCATTCCCTGGTTCCTGCCTCTTACAGTCTTTTAACTTTCAATCGATCACATTTTCTTCCTCCGTTACACTTACTTTGCCTTTCAGCCAGATCGCTTATTCCTTCAGCCTTCACTTTTGTTGTTTTTCTTTTCTCATTCCTGCAATGTTCTTTCTGACTCAAAGGAGTTTGTGCTTTATCATGTGGCATGGTGGCTCAGTGATTAATACTGTGGCCTAACAGCACCAGGACTTTGATTTGATTCCGGCCTCAGGCATGGATTTTCTCTGGGTGCTCCAATTGCCTTCCACAGTGCAAAGAAGTGCAGGTTAGGTGGATTGGCCACGCTAAATTGCCCAGGGTATCCAGGGATGTGCAGAACAGGATTAGCTATGGGAAATGCCAGGTGATGGTGTAGAGGGTGAGTCTGAGTGGGATAGTCTTCAGGTGGTCAATGTGGACTTGATGGGCTGAATGGCCTGCTTCCACACTGTAGAGCTTCTGTGATTATTCCTCCTCCCTTATCCTTTTATCTCTATCTTTCCTCCCTCAACTCACTTTTGTACCCTAAGCCTGTTTCTTCCCTGGTGAGAATGCAGATTGACTGTGATCTAGCCGATCTCATTGTTGCTGAAGGAGAGCAGCAAGCCCATTGATCAGTTCTCTATGTGGATGGGAGCGTTCACTAAATTAGCATGGAATACATTTTGGATATGAAGAGTTAACCTACAGGCTTATTGCTCTTGAAAACAACTTATGATCAGCTTTGATTTCTCGATTACCTTGAGTAGGCAAAACTCCTGTAATGGGAAGTCCTTCTAAATCTTTTCTGTGATCAGCCTTCTCCACTACCAACCCGACTGGATGGTTTAAAACCATATTTTTAACAAGCAATTTGTTTCAGAGCAAAGGCTGCCAGCATGTATTAAATGTAATGTAGCAAAATGAATACGTAAGGGATACGGCTGTGTAGGGAGTTAGTGTGTCAAGATTTATTTCCCTCTATGTCTAAATGCCTCGCACGAAACATATGTTTATTACATTCCAAACAGTGAGCTGTTGGAAATTCAAAGCAAAATTTTAAAAGTGTTCTTTTGGCCGACAGTTGATAATTCACAAACACCTTGCAATCTGCAAAGATCTCCAACTCAATAATCACATCTGGAATATACGATATCTGGTGGTATTTGGTGAATGTTGCTCTATCCACCTCCCTCTATGCCACCAAAGTCCTCAGCTGACCTACAGCTTTAGGGAACTGGGCTCAAAGTAAAGAGATGAACATATTTGACCATACTTTAAAAGGAGTATGGTTCCGTTTCTCATCTTAGACATCCCATTCACTTCCTTCCTCATGAAGCTCACTTCAACTAAAATTACAGCCATCCACTTCCAATTTAAATTAATTTCATATTAGTCCAGGAAACCTGGTGACATCTGGGTCCCTCCCCCAGAAAGTTAGCCATTGTCTACCTTATTAAGAGAGCAAAATACGGTTTCACTATTCAAAAGGTTGGCCAGATGATGCCAGAAAGAGGAAAGACCAGATGCTTTCCAATGGATTTTACTGGAATCTTGCCCTCATTGATATCTGGGTCCCATGCCAAACCATGTTCGCCCCAACATAAGGTCAGAAGTGGGGAATGTTTCTCTCTGTTAAGTTTCTCCAGCACTTCTGCTTTTGTGTCAGAAATGGACATCTTTGATGTTTAGAATCAGTCACCTTTGCTCAGAAGCAATCCATGCCCAAAGGCAGTAAGACTTGAACAATATCAAACCTTGGGCTGAAAAGTGGCAAGTAACATTCACAACCCACACAAAAAAGGAAACTACTGTGGATGCTGGAAATCTGAAGCAAATGCAGGATTAGAGATACTCAGCAGTTTTGGCAACACTACAGTGAGTGAAACAGATTTAATGTTTTGAGCCCAATATAACTCTTCAACTCTCCAGCATTTTCTGTGTTTTACATGCCAAATGGCAGGCAACAACCACAAGAGAGAATCTAACCATTGTCCATTGACATTCAATGGTGTTACCATCACTGAATCCTTCATTGTCAACACCCACAGGTTACCATTCACCAGAAACTGAACTAGACTAGTCATATAAGTTTGGATGGCTACAAGAAAAAGACAGAAGTTAGGAATCAAGAAGTGACTCTGTAAGGCACAACTGAGGAGTGTGAGGAAAACTTCCCACTTGCCTTGATGTGTGCAGCCCCAAAAGCACTCAAGAAGATTGCCACCATCCAGGGCATGGTTAACACGATGTCCACACAAATCCAATCCCTCCATCACTGACATTCAGTAGTGTCAGTGAGTACCACCTATAAGATACACTGCAGAAATTCAGCAAGACGCCAAAGACAGCACCTTCAAGCCTACAACACTTCCAGCTAGGATGATCAAGGCAGCAGATACAGGGGAATATCACTACCTACAAGTTCCCCTCCAAGCCACTCACCAATCTGACTTGGAAATATGTTCCTTTAGTGTTACTGGGTCAAAATCCTGGAACTTCATCCTTAATAGCAATACAGATCCACCTACATCAAATAGACTGCAGTAGTTCAAGGAAGCAACTCACCACCACCTTCTCAAAGGCAATTATGGACAGGCAATAAATATTGGCCCAGCCAGCAATGCCCACATCCAATGAAACAATGACAAAAGAAAACAGCAACCCCAAGAATTTTAAGATCTGCAGACTTTAATGAAATATAGTTCCACCTTAGCAACAGGATAATATAGAATTTGTTCCTTAGTCTAAAGGGACAGTCTTGCAAAAATAATATGAATACAAAGTTACCACAAGAACAGCCGTGTTAAAACATGATTGAATCAAAGGCTAAAATTAGTTTGCAGTTGTAGTCAAAACAAATGAATTACCAAAACGTTTACTTTAATGGAAAAGATGGTTGGTTGGAACTTGAAGTGGTCTGCTGACTCACAGGTTTTTGAAGTTCTTATGGTGTGGTGATAGTGTCTCTGGGCCAGACAGTCCAGGTTCAAGTTTCACCTGTCCTGGAGGTGTGTCATAAAATGTCTGAACAGTTTGAATAAAATTATTGTCAGGTTTTTTTGCCACAGCCGAGGACCAGTGTCATTATCAGCCCTTCTCCGCACAACCATCAACCTCCCCACCCCCACCTATTATTCTGATTAAGAGCTGAAGAAGTTTGTAATTCACAGAAATTAATTGTTAAAGAAGAAATATCAATTTCTGATTCAGTGTCACTCTTCACCAGGATTGTGTAAATGAGCTCTCTCAAAGCTCAAAATTGTTATTTTATAAGCAGCTAAGTAATAAGGACAAAGCAACATGCATAAATTAGAAGTATGGAATTACATAAAAATTCCAGCTCAGAAACAGCCTTTTCAGCTGAACTAGTCTAGAATGTGCTCCATTATCTGCCCCCGTTCCAATTCCCTCATCTCAGCCTTTCAGTTTATCTTTATATCCATATTTTTCTCATGTACTTGTCTAATCTCCATTTCACATCATCATCTAAGACATTTCCCAAGAGTTATTATTGGTGCCACTGAGTGCTAGGCAGACCATCGACTCATCTTGTCCACCATGAGAGTGAAGATTTGTCCCAAAAGTAAAAACCAAAATCAAAACACTATCAAGAAATTCAATGTTGACATCCTCCAAGGCATTAACCATGTACAGAAGTTCCAACAAAACCTTCAAGAACAATTGCCTCAGCAAATCCCACCATCCATAGAAGACTATTGGAACTATCACCTCCTGCAAAGAAACAATTGGGTTCAAGACAATAAAACATCAGGATTGGTTCAATGGTAATGACAAATTACTCCAACAACTCATCAGTGAAAAGAGAAAAGCTTTCATCACCTTACAAAATGACCAATAATTGGCTACCAAAAGGAAACACTTTCGGGAATGCAAGGCTGCAATCCAGAAGAGCAACCAAAACCTGAAAAACAATGGTGGAGGAAAAAATCTTAAGAAATCTGACAACTAGTGGATGCCAATAACACCCAAGGCTTCTCCAATGCAATGAAAGCTATTTTTGGATGATCCACTCACGGTCAAGCCCCTCTCAAAAGCAAAGATGGTTTAACCATCCTGAAGAGCAATGCTGACATTAATTCTAGATGGAGGGAACACTTTGAAGATCTTCTAAATCAAACCATCCCAGTTGACAGGAATGTGGTTAACACCATTCCAAAACAGCCCACTGATGACTCCCTAAGCAAAATGGCAACATTTGAAGAAGTCAAGGAAGCCATCAAAACCTTGAAAAACAACAGGGCCACTAGACTTGATGGAATACTAGCCAAGGTCTACAAAATTGAAGGTAACCTGCTTCATTATCAACTGCATCAACTTCTCATCAAGATCAAGATAAATGAAGACGTACCAGCAGACTTTACAGACTCAGCAATCGTTACCATTTACAAAAGGAAAGGCAATCGGTCTGAATGTGGAAACTATCATGTAATTTCCCTGTTAGCAACAGCAAGAAAGATCCTCACCTGCATCATGAACAATTGGTTCAAGCCTTTAGCTGAGAAGTTCCTTCCAGAGACACAAGCCACTTTTAGATCATCACATGGAACAATCAACATGATCTTCACTATATGACAACTATAAGAAAAATGTTGTGAACAATTTCAACCTTTGTACATGACATTCATCAACCTCACAAATCCTTTGACTTGGTATCAAGGGAACTCCTATGGGATGTCCTATCCACCTATGAATGTCCTGAAAAGTACATTTAAATCCTGAGACTCCTCAATGATGGCATGTTTGCCACAGCCATGGTCAGCAACAGTAGCTGTGAGCCTTTTCAAGTGAGGTCAGGAGAAGAACCGGGATGTGTGATTATCCCAACTTTGTTCACCATCTTTATGGCAACAATCATCCAATTAGAGTCATAGGGTCATAGAGATGTACAGCATGGAAACAGACCCTTCAGTCCAACCCGTCCATGCCGACCGGATATCCCAATCTAGTCCCACCTGCCAGCACCCGGCCCATATCCCTCCAAACCCTTCCTATTCATATATCCATCCAAATGCCTCTTAAATGTTGCAATTGCACCAGCCTCCACTATTTCCTCTGACAGCTCATTCCATACATGTAACACCCTCTGCGTGAAAAAGTTTTGCCGTAGGTCTCTTTTATATCTTTCCCTTCTCACCCTAAACCTATGCCCTCTAGCTCTGGACTCCCTGATCCCAGGGAAAAGACTTTGTCTATTTATCATATTTTGTAAATCCTCATATTTTTGTAAACCTCTATAAGGTCACTCCTCAGCCTCCAACGCTTCAGGGAAAACAGCCCCAGCCTGTTCAGGCCTCTCCTTATAGCTCAAATCCTCCAATCCTGGCAACATCCTTGTAAATCTTTTCTGAACCCTTTCGAGTTTCACAGCATCTTTCTGATAGGCAGGAGACCAGAATTGCACGCAATATTCCAACCGTGGCCTAACCAATGTCCTCATGACCTCCCAACTCCTGTACTCAATCATCAAGGGTGACCTACCCTCAGAAATCGAAATTGTCTTCAGAACAGCTGGCAGACTTTTCAATCTTGTCCATCTCAAGTCCAAAGACAAGACATCTACGAGTTCCCTCACTGAGATCCAATACGCAGATGACAACAGTATTGCAGCTCCCTCAGAAAACCACCCACAACTGATTCTGACTGCTTTCAACCGTGCATTTTCAAAACTTGGACAGCATCAATTCCATGAAGACCCAGATCATCTATCAACCTCATCAACTGAGACAAAACAACCCTGGAAAACATGGACCAACTTCCGTATCTTTGAAGTCACTTCTCCTCCAATGTCGACCATAATGACGATATCCAAGATCATCTTAAATGCACTGGAACTGCTTTTGGATGCCTCAAAACAAGAGTCTTTCATGATAGTGACATCCGGACAGACATCAAAATGTATAAAGTGTACAAAGCAGTGGTGATCCCAAAGCTCTTGTATGCATCAGAAGCTTGAACAACATATCGACAACACCTGAAGGTACTTGAAAAGTTCCATCAGCGATGCCTTCGAAACATCTTGAATATCAGCTGGAAAGATGGATGAATCAACATCAGCATGCTGAATGAAGTAAAAGCAACAAGCATTGAAGCCCATGTCATCAAGATGGAGTGGTCATGTTGTTCGGATGAAAGACGGATGTCTGCCGAAACAAATCTTCTACACCCAGCTTAAAGAAGGCAAAACGTAAAAGACAACAGAAGAGATTCAAAGATGTTTTAAAAGCCAACATGAAGAAATGGAAAACTGACATCAACAATTGGGAAACCAATTCCCAGTATAGGAAACTCTGGCAAACCATCATCCGAGAAGGAACAGCAACTTATGAAGCCAACGGATGTGCAGAACTAGAAGAAAAGAGAAGAAAATGGAAAGTGAGGCAGTGACAATCAAAATCCGATCTGCCTTCTGGAACTACTTGTCCTGAATGAGGAAGAACTTTCAAAGCCAAGATTGGACTCATAAGCCACCTGGGAGCCCATATATAGATCAACGGAATGAAGACCATCATCCTTGACCTCAAGGAATAGCCATGATGGTTCCACTATAATCAAAGAGCCTTTTACCCTTCTACCATTTCAGTTGCTTGTTTTTGTTTTGTAGGGTGGAGGTATGTTACTAATTTTCTTACCAAAGATAATTACTTAACCATGTTCATTCATCTCATAGTTGCCCAGTCTATGAGTTTTTGACAGTCTTCTTGTATGATATTCCATTCTTCCACAGTGTTCTCCAAATTAAAGCCACAAGAACATAAGAAACAGAAGCAGGAACAGACAGTATGATCCTTCAAACATGCTTCACCATTCAATATGACAACAGTTGATCACTTTTGTATCCTCTCCCCCTACCCTTCATTTCCAAAGAGACAAAAGATCTCTCTGGATTTCCATTTCTTTTCATAAACATCCAACCATCTCTCATCCATCCCAGTCTCCCACCAGCTCCCCATCCTGCAAATGATAATGATACCTGCAGCTACAGCCAGCCCTAGACGGAGGTTACTGACAGCTGTGGTGATTTTTAAAGATTTATCAAATTTAAAAGTGTGAAGGGAACATCTCCATTTTGAAGTTCCTTATCCCTTCCTTACCTGCAGCCACACTTGCATGGCTGGAGAATGTCCAACTGGCCCTTCCATATCAGGACCCAGCCCACTGTCTTGAATTGGATGGTGACCAGCCTTCTGGCCAATAATAGGCCTATCCTCCAAACATTCTATATGGAGACAGCTATGGAGCAGAGAAATACTCGCCTCTTGGATTTGGCTCTGACATCAGGGTCCTGGCCCCAAATGGAAAGTATAACAAGAACTGAGAAATAAAAGTCATTTCCATTATTAATATTAAAAGTACTTAGGTTCTGGATTGTAGGTGACAACAGCAGCAGACTCTTTTTATGCTTCGGGAAAACGTTTCAAAACACATGACCGCCTTTCACTTCTTTTCTTACCATTCCAAGTCAAATCTGACAAATCAGATATAATTCAGTTACCCTTGACCAAAATTGCATCACTGGCTATGTTTCAAATGCTCCTCAGTCATCAGAGAAAAAGAATTACTCAGATAGCTCTGAGAAGCAGAGAGCCCAGGAAGAAAGGAAATAGCTGCATTGCTATAGCACTCTACATCACCACCACACATCCGAAAATACCTTGTAGCCAATGAACTACTCCTTATTGGAGTTTCTTCTTTGAGGTGATGTAATGACGCAAAAGATAAGCAAGAAATTAGATTCAATAGAAGAAAGGATTTAAGAGCCCAAAAGGGTTACAAAAACAATATTAGAAGTATTTGGGGAAAAAAGATATCTGCAGTTCATCTATTCCCATGTTGCTAACTGGGTTTGGCCATATACAGTAATCATAGCGAGAGACTACATACTGCCATGATCGCTAATCTGCAGGGATCTTACAATTAAGGTCACATTGGAAAGACAAATTGCTGCTGGCATTTTAGTGTTAGAGGATGCCTTTTAAAGATAAGGCAGGCTATGACTAAAATTATTCTCACCAAAGAAAAAACTGGAGTCCAGAAATGTCAGTTAGAAAATTTATAGAGCATATTTCATCCATTAATTTAATTTGCTTATTTTAAAAAGCTTCAACACTTCACCTGCAGCAGTGGACAAATAAATACCACATCCAGCGTTATTTGTTTCTCTGCCAAAATTATCCATTGTAATTGCTAATCAGGCATGGCCTCTTTAGACTGTGACAACTTTACCAAGGTGACAGTCAATTGGATCTGTCCTACTCTTCACCCTGCAAACTGCACTCTGCTATACTTAAACGTACAGAAGAATACATCACAAAATCTGAATCTTCCTGCTATTGAGGAATGTCTCAAGCTGAAAAGAAATGGAGGAATCAAGGGCAGTAAAATATGTAACATTTATTCAATTGCTGAGTTTAAGACTGGAGTGCAGTGCCTTTTAGGAGGTGAAATGAAATCAATATCAATGGAAAGCTGTTTGCAAACATTTCCCCATGATTTGGGAGCTTTACCCAGCATGGACATGTTTGCTTTCTTTAAGGTTAAACTTACTAATAAGTAAAGGAAATACTTTCCTTTGGGAACATTTATGTCAGTGGTTAGGTTTCCTTTTGATTTTCATGCTTTGTTTTATCTCTATTTTTCTTGAAGCCGGTAACAAACGCTGGCTCCTTGGATGTTCCGATAACTCGATAAAGCATTCAGTAGAATTCAGTAGAATTTTAACCTCACACTTCTACATCGTTCCTTTCCAGTCCACTATGAAATAGAGGGGTTAGGAGTATCAGAGGTCTTCATTGAGGTACTGAAAGTTAAATCAATCCATGTGTGAAATCTGACACCAGCCCAGCGCTAACCTGCGTATTTGAAGTTGTGTTTTATATAGCTCAGAGCAACGGGGAGATGACACCACTTTCTTTGTGCGTATGAACATTGCTTTAAAATATCTCTGTTATCAACAAATATCAAAAGTTGCAGCTCAGACTTCGAGGCCTCTGTATTAGCTTTGTTCATAAATCAAGCACAGTCAGAATCAATTGCAAACTGATTCACAGAATCAAATGCAGAACAACTGACCTTCATGCAGGACCCTCTTGTGGTGCAGAGGTAAAGTTCCTACCCTTGGGCCAGGGGACCTGGGTTCAAGTCCCACCTGGTCTACAGATTTGTAATAACCAGTGTGATAAGGGAAAATAAATTTCTATACTACCCTTGAGGTCACAATCACAGTGATTGTGTCTTTGCCTCTGAGCTGGGAGACATAAGTTCAAATACTTTCCTGCTCTATAAGCATGAATTAACATTTCTGAGCTGGGAGTTTAGAGAATGTCTAGAACAATGCACTTGCAATGTAAATAGGGCTAGCTTGGGAATGTCTGCATAATCTGCTCTGAAAAGCCATTATAATGTATAAATGAGACTCCATCCTTTAGATTTGATTGCCATTTGAATTGAATGGCTGTAGCTCAGGTTTCCTGAGAATTGAAAGCTTGGCAGGTAAAGGAAGACAGGAGCTGTCAAATTCAGAAGGTAATGTTCAAACTCTCCCCCTTAACAATCCCTCCTTTCCTGATGTCTCAACTCAGCAAGGATAGTATGTTGGAAGTCAAACTCCATTATTCCCAGAATCATCACAAATGTGAAAAGAATTAGCCAAAATAAGACTGAGTTTTTTGAAGAAATATCAAAGAAGATTGATGAGGGCAGAGCAGTAGATGTCATCTATATGATCTTCAGTAAGGCGTTCGACAAGGTTCCTCATGGGAAACTGATTAGCAAGGTTAGATCTCATGGAATACAGGGAGAACTAGCTAATTGGACACAGAACTGGCTCAAAGGTAGAAGATAGACGGTGGTGGTGGAGGGTTGTTTTTCAGACTGGAGGCCTGTGACCAGTGGAGTGCCACAAGGATCGGTACTGGGCCGTCTACTTTTTGTCATTTACATAAATGATTTGGATGCGAGCATAAGAGGTACAGTTAGTAAGTTTGCAGATGACACCAAAATTGGAGGTGTAGTGGACAGCGAGACGGTTACCTCAGATTACAACAGGATCTGGACTAGATGGGCCAATAGGCTGAGAAGTGGCAGATGGAGTTTAAATCAGGTAAATGCAAGATGCTGCATTTTGGGAAAGTAAATCTTAGCAGGACTTATACACTCAATGGTAAGGTCCTAGGGAGTGTTGCTGAATAAAGAGACCACGGAGTGCAGGTTCATAGCTCCTTGAAAGTGGAGTTGCAGGTAGATAGGATAGTGAGGAAGACATTTGATATGCTTTCCTTTATTGTACAGAGTATTGAGTGCAGGTGTTGGGAGGTCATGTTGCGGCTGTACAGGACATTGGTCAGGCCACTGTTGGAATATTGCGTGCAATTCTGGTCTCCTTCCTATCGGAAAGATGTTGTGAAACTTGAAAGGGTTCAGAAAAAATTTACAAGGATGTTGCCAGGGTTGGAGGATCTGAGCTACAAAGAGTGGCTGAACAGGCTGGGGCTGTTTTTCCTGGAGCGTTGGAGACTGAGGGGTGACCTTATAGAGGTTTACAAAATTATGAGGGGCATGGATACGATAAATAGACAAAGTCTTTTTCCTGGGGTTGGAGAGTCCAGAACTAGAGGGCATAGGTTTAGGGTGAGAGGGGAAAGATATAAAAGAGACTTAAGGGGCAATGTTTTCACAAAGAGGGTGTTACGTGTATGGAATGAGCTGCCAGAGGACGTGGTGGAGGCTGGTACAATTGCAACATTTAAGAGGCATTGGGATGGGTATATGAATAGGAAGGGTTTGAAGGGATATGGGCCAGGTGCTGGCAGGTGGGACTAGATTGGATTGGGATATCTGGTCGGCATGGATGGGTTGGACTGAAGGATCTGTTTCCATGCTGTACATCTGTATGACTCTATGACCCCAACTGATAAACCTCTTCATGGATTCATGCAGTGCAGAAAAGGCCCTTTGGTCCACCAAGTCTGTACCGACATAACTATCAGTAAAAGAGTGCTAATTCCATTATCCTGCACTTAACCGATATCCTTGAATGTTATGATTTTTGAAGTACTCATCCAAATTCTTTTTACGGTTGTAAGGTTTCCGGCTTCCACTACCTTCCCTGGCAGTGCATACCAGACTCCCACCACCCACCAAGTGATTTTCTTTTTCCAAAATCTCCTCTGAATCATGTTAAGAAAAAAACACACAAGTTTCTGTAATCTACAAGAGAAAAACTGTTTATTATGAACAAATAGTCTTTAACCTACTCCTGCTGTCTAAAGTAAAGCAACAATGTATACAACTCACTATACTCCAATAAACATGATTTTGAAAACTGCAACCATCTTTGTATCCAGTTTCCTTCGTTAAAAACAGTATTTTTTTTAATTGAAGGTCCAAAAGTGGCAAATATAAAAGGTCATTTCTCTGCAATTTTCAGAGTCCATCGCAGGCATCAACTGGCCTTGAGAACCTCTCCCATACTACTGTCATATTAAGAAATCCCCAACTCCCTCACCAAGCATTAATCTTCACCGAATGTGCCAGGGATTATACTTGATGATCTCTGGGTTTTTTTTTAACCACTGGCCTCTCCATCTCCAATTTACAATCCTCCCCTATCCAACCCTGGCATCCAGCCAGACTCTTAAAATGGACAACTGTTGAAGAAGCAATGGAGGAAAACCATTCTAAGAGGTTCTGCTGGTAAGTTCAGCAAAATCCCTTTGTAATTCTGAATTTCCGTGCTGAAAATGTGCTTGCGCCCCATCCATGCCTCCCCAAGAGGTAGAGGGTTTTTGTCTCTCAGACTGGACAATGCCAAATGTTTCTTAACATGATTCAGAGGAGATTTTGGAAAAAGAAAATCACTTGGTGGGTGGTGGGAGTCTGGTATGCACTGCCAGGGAAGGTAGTGGAAGCCGGAAACCTTACAACCGTAAAAAGAATTTGGATGAGTACTTCAAAAAAATGACAGAGACAAAAATTAGAGTCAGGTCATGCAGTCTTCAGGGCATAGCTATTGCAGCAAAGAACTTCAGAAAGTTAACAAGAACAGAAACCCTGGTTAATTCTGCCCTCATCCTGATCTATTTCCTATGTTAGTGAATCTGAGACCAGTTATAACAGCTTTACTGCCTTCTTGGCTAAGATCAGCCAACTCAAGTCCAAGCATCAAGAATGCTGCTCTATATCAGCTCAGTATCATAACACATCACACATTGTACTGAGATATATTGAGGTAGTGGAAGAGTCGTCATTACCATCTTAATAATGTGGATCAAAAAACCATTTAATTCTGAGCCAGAGACTGAATTTATCGCATTTCCTGTAGAGTCCAAACAGTCCATGTCTAGCAATAATCCCAAACTAAACTAGTCCGACCTGCCTGCTCCTGGCCCTTATCCCTTCAAACCTTTCCTAGTCATGTACTTATCCAAATGTCTTTCAAACGTTGGAATTGTACCCGCATCCACAGCTTCCTTAGGAAGTTCATTCTACATAATAACCACCTTCTGTGGAAAAAAAATTACCCCTCATGCCTTTGCTTAATCTCTCTCCTCTCACCTTAAAATTCTGCCCCCTAGGCTTGAAATTCCACATCTCAGGGAAAAGGCAAATGCCATTAGCTCTATCTATACCTTTCATTATTTTATAAACTTCTATCAGATTGCCTCTCAGCCTCCTACGCTCCAGTGAGAAAAGTCCCAGCCTTTCTTTATAACTCAAACTTACTATATGCAGCAACATCCTTTTAAATTGCTTCTGAACCCTCTCCAGCTTGATAATATCCTTCCTATAGCTGGGCGACCAGAACTAGACACAGTATTCCAGAAGAGGCCTCACCAATGTTCTGTTCAACCTCAACATCACTCCCAACTCCTATACTCAAAGGATTGAGCAATGTAGGTAAGCATGCCAAATACCTTTTTAACCAAATAATTCCAGAAAGTTACCAAGAACCCTGGTTGATTTTGCCCTCACTCTGATCCATTTCCTATATCAGGGATGCAAATTTCAGTCTATATGTGACACAAACTTCAAAGAATTATGTATCAGTACCCCTAAGTCTGTCTATTTTACAACACTAGCCAAGGTCCGATCATTAATTGTATAAGCCCTGCCTTGTTTGTTGTACCAAAATGCCATACCTCACATTTATCCAGATTAAACTCCATCTGCCATTTTTCAGCCCATTGACCTGTTTGATCAAGTTCCCTTTGTAATCTTAGAAAACCTTCTTCACTGTCTACAATGCCACCAATTTTGGTGTCTTCCACAAACTTATTAACCATGTCTTTGATAGTCTTATCTAAATGATTTATATAAATGACAAACCAAAGAGGACCCAGAACCAATCCCTGTAGAACATTGGTGGTGACAGGCCTCCAGTCCGAAAAACAACTGTCCACCACCCACCCTGTCCCCACAGCCAGAAACATTTCCCAATCCCCAAGAAATATTGTTTGGCTCTTAAAGGAGCCGGACAGCACACATCAGTAAATTGACAATATGTCCAAAACTTACTTCACTCCTTTTTCTGTATCACAGTTTTAAAGAAAACTTATCTTATACTTTCTAAAACTTTACTGGCCTTTTTCCTGTTTTCTGTCAGGGCAGTTGTGCAAGTTATCCGGCTGGTTAGATTTGCACAACAGCTGATTTTCCGAAAATGGGTATAGATAGAATCCCTGCTGTGTGAAAACAGGCTGTATGGCCTAACATATAGTGGGCGGCACGGTGGCTCAGTGGTTAGCACTGCTGCCTCACAGCGCCTGAGACCCGGGTTCAATTCCCGACTCAGGCTACTGTGGAGTTTGCACGTTCTCCCCGTGTCTGCATGGGTTTCCTCCGGGTGCTCCAGCTTCCTCCCATAGTCCAAAGATGTGCGGGTCAGGTGAATTGGCCATGCTAAATTGCCCGTAGTGTTAGATGAGAGACAAATGTAAGGGTATGGGTGGGGTGCACTTCGGCGGGTCGGTGTGGACTTGTTGGGCCGAAGGGCCTGTTTCCACACTGTAAGTAATCTAAAAAAAAACGTCCACACTGCCTCTGTGAAGGAGCATCCCATCCAGATTGACTCCCCCAACCCCCCCAACCCTATCACACTGCATTTCCCATGGCTAATTCACCTAACTTACACATCCCTGGACACTATTGGCAATTTAGCATGGTCAGCCCATCTAACCTGCATATCTTTGAACTGTGGGAGGAAACTGGAGTACCCAGAAGAAACACACGCAGATACGGGGAGAATGTGTAAACTTCGCACAGACAGAAGCTTAAATCGAATCCAGGTCCCTGGTACTGTGAGGCAGCAGTGCTAAATACTGAGCCACTGTGCACAGCAAAAATGCACCATTTCTATATATTGAGAATAACATTGTTTTGGTGCAAATCTAGCACACCATGGATTTTCAGATGAGAAGCATAATATGCTTTCCAATTTGTAAATAACAGCAAGCATCGAACAGCAGACTATCAGCCACAGATGCCCACTTTATCAAGTAAAGGGTTTAGATAATGGAGAGATCATTGAGACAGTGAGCATCAACAACATTCAGAGATTTTGAAAACCTCTGCACTTCACACACAATTCTGAGTGAACTCATCCTCCATTCTCTGTTGATTTATTGCTTACTCCAGTGGACTGGAGCAGTGATCCTATGAGTTTAGTTGTATGACTGAGTGTTCTGTTAGTATGGTGCTGATCAAAGAAGCTGTGGACTATTATCAAGTGAAAGAGTTAGCTCTGTTTTTTCTGTGAAAGCAAACCAAGCAACATTCCATAGCACAGAACTTGATTTAAGGCCCATGGGCAATTGCACATCTTCTATGAGTGCCTCATTTAGCTGCTGAAGCTCTTTTATGAATATAAGAGAGGTGCTGGCAGCATATTCAGCGTTGGAAGTTTGTTGATTGAAGTCATTCAATGCCCATATAGAATAGTCACAGCTTTAAAGGTATTTCAGGCATAGTAATCTTGAAGGTTTTATTAGCTTTTTAAATTCAGTCTACATTTTTCATGCTACGTTTGTGGAGTTTAGCATTGTCCACGTTTGCATAAGAGCCTATATTTTAGGGCAGTGGGTGTGGGACAGACGTTTTAACCATTTTTTAAGTGTGGCTTTTGTAAAGCTATGATTTAAGCTGCTTTAGTCATAAGATCCATTGGAATTTTCTTGTTTTGGAGGAGGGAGGTAGGGAACTGAAAGATTCTTAACTGTGTTTTCTTTAGCTCACGCGCCTTGAACAATTAGATACGAACAAGAGAAGATCTTCATATGCCAGTTACATTTCAATCGGAGTTCCAAAATAAGATGGTGAGTTTAACCCTTTAATTTTGCTTTGACCAGATGAGACTCGGGTATCTTTGCTTAATGTTTATTCATGCATGCATGAGAGGTGCACACATCAAGAAAATTACAAACAGCTCAAATATTTATTACAAGAATAAAGGTTTTGCATGATTTTTGAAGATAACAAACTTACAATTAACTATTCTTACAGACAATAACTTCCAATCAAAAAGCATAACTCTTTCTCTAACCAATCATGTTCACACATATCATCAAATCATATTCAAACTAATACTCATAATTGAACTATCCGATTATACTTCTACATGTACATTGCAGTGTGTACTTTGTGATTACAAGTAAACCAGCACTATTTCCCTTTCATGAAGAAGAGACAAATTGAACTCAAAATGCTAACTCTGTTTCTCTCTTCACAGATACAGCCAGATTTGCTGAGTTTCTCCAGCAATTTCTGTTTTGTTTCAGATCTTCAGCATCGCAGTTGTTTGTTTTGGTTTAGTAAGTGATTTCCTGTGTTTTCATTTCCTTGATTCAAAAATGTTTGCTGACAGACAAAAATAGAAATTGTTGAAAAGGCTCAGCAGGTCTAGCAGCATCTGTGGAGAGAAAGCAATGCCAATAAGGGTTGTACTGTTGTAATCTGGCGGACTGACCTCGACATTGGAAAAGCTGAGCATCAGCTCTCAGAAACATCTTCCTGTTTCTCCCTAGACCTGACCACACCATGGAACATGAGGCCATTGTATCGACTATAGTCACCAACTTCATTTCATCCGATGATTTCCCTTCAACTGCCTTCAAGCTGATAGTTCCCCAGCTTCCACCTCCTTCCCAAAATTCACAAACAGTGTTGCTCAGACAGACCTAATGTTTCTGCCCACTCCTGCCCTACAGAACTCATCACTTGACTCAGTTTCTTCTCCCCTAGTCCAGTCCCTGCCAAATTACATCAATAAGGCTTTGTGACAGTTTCGGAATTTGCAGTTTGCAGACTCCAGGCACCTCCTCTTTACCATCAATGTGCAACCCCTTTACATGTCCATCTCCCATCAGGATGGTCTCAGGGCTCTCCGCTTCTTCCTGGAACAAAGGCCTGAACTGTCCCCACCCACCACCACCCTCCTCCGCCTGGCTGAATTCATCCTCAACCTAAATCATTTCTCTTTTAACTCCTCTCATTTTCTTCATGTCAGAGGGGCAGCCACTGGTGCCCCCATGGGCCCCAGTTATGCCTGGTCCTATTCCAGCCCAAACCCACAACTCTTTCTCCCCCTCGCATCCGGAATTGGAAAACTTCATTGATTTCGTTTCCAGTTTCCACTCTGCCCTCACTTTCACCTGGTCCATTTCTGACTCCTCCCTTCCCTACCTCGATATCTCTGTTTTCCTTTCTGGGGATAGACCGGCTACTAATATCCACGAAAAACCAATTAACTCTGACTGTTAGCTTGACTCTCTATCCTTGTTCCCTGTTTCCAATAATGCCTACATTCCGTTCTCCCAGTTCCTCCATCCCCATCGCAGATGTTCTGATGATGCCAACTTTGACAAAAGAACCTCTGAAAAATGTCCACCTTCTTCCTCAACTAAGGATTCACTGGCCAATAGGGCCCTCAGCCAGGCCCGACCAATCTCCCGCACTTCAGTTCCTACCCCCTCTCTTCCCTTCTACAACCATAATATGGTCCCCCTTGTCCCCACCTACCATCCCACCAGCATCCACATCCAAAAGATCATTAGCCACCATTTCTGCCATCTCCAGTGTGATGCCACCACAAGGCACATATTCCCCTCCTCTCCCTTGTACGCGTTCCACAGGATTCATTCCCTTCAGGACACCCTGGTCCACTCCTTTTTCACTCCCAATACCTCTCCCCATCCCCACACAGCCTCACGCCACCTTTCCCTGAAACCACAGCGGGTGTACTACCTGTCCATTTATCTCCTCCCTCCCCAATATCCAAGGACCGAAATGTACATTCTGGGTGAAGCAGCACTTCACCTGCATTTCACACAATCTAATCTACTGCACTTACTGTTCACAATGTGATCTTCTCTACACTGGGGAAACAAATGCATTGGGTGACCACTTCGCAGAACATCTGCGTTCTGTTCGCAAAAAAGATCCTGAACTGCCAATTGCCTGCCTCTTCAATGCACCAACTTTTTCCCTGGCCAATATCTCTATCTCAGGTTTGCTGCAGAGCTCCAGCAAAGCTTATTTTTCACTTGTGCACCCTGCAGCCTTCCAAACTCAATATCTAGTTCAATCACATTTGGGCTTGAACTCTCCTAACTCTTTACCCCAGCCCCCACAAATCAGGCCTTGTTATCACAAAGTCTGAAATTGTACATTATCTATTGTTAGTCATTGACAGTCCCCAATTGACAAGTATTCACCCTTTTAGCCAAATCATTACCAATTCTTTTATCTCTCCAATTGTTCTGCTTTCTGTTTGGGTCCTATCCCCACCTATTGTTTACTCTTTACCCCCTCCCCCACCCCATCTTCTGCATATAAACCAGCATTTTCCTAGCTATCATCAGTTCTGAGGAAGGGTCTCTGGACCCGAAACATTAACCCTGATACACAGATGCTGCCAGGCCTACTCAGCCATTCCATGGATCCTGCCAGACCTGCTGAGCTTTTCCAGCAATTTCTATTTTTGCCTCTGATGTACAGTATCTACAGTTCTTTCGTTTTTTATGTTTGCTGATAGACTTTGCTTCATTATACATTTCACAAGGTATGTTGTGGCCTCAAGTTCTAGAATAGGAAAGTAGCAATCAAGATGTTTCATATCCTTGAACCTTTGCACTAGTGGATACTTATAAACAACCACTGGAGACATATGCCAAATTTAATAATCTGTAGTACATGGGAGTAGATGAAGTTTATCATACCTTGCCCCAAAATGCAGTGCATCACTGATGACATTCGTGTATCATCAGAACACCTCAGCCTTCCTAAACTGAAATGTATTCTTGTTATAAACTAACAGGCTGTCTTTAACCATAGTAGTTGTGATTTATCATCTTGTTGCTAGCTGAACATTATGTAGATAAACGCTTGGATAAAATGCAAAATTAGAAGAGATTCTTACAGGCATCAGTTGCAAATACAGTATCACCCACCCAAAGTTAAAACTACCCCACTGCAGTGTTAAAGTAATGATCATTCCAAAAAAACCTAGCCTTCCCTCTCCAAACTATTAATCATTAAGCATGTTTTGTCTTCAAATATGTAAAAGACAGCAGGTAGTTACTAGGCTTCAATTTATTAGCCATAGTTTGCCACATTAGTTATCCAGATTTATCTCTAGTTCTTTGGCTGTTTTATGAGGCTATGTTATCCTTCCTCCACAGTCACATGTTATAAATTGTTGCAAACGTTTAATCACTAGCAGAGCAGAGATTTCAGGTGAGTCCCAGAGGCAAGTCCCAGGTCAAGCTGACAAGAAAGTGGAGAATCTAGGTGGGTCCCCAAGGTCTGGTGTCAAGACAAAAAACTGAGGGCATTTTAGAAAAGAAAACTTCTCTATTCTTTGTTCTAATACTGAACTTTATTTATAATTCTCTGTATAAGGCTGTAACAAACACTTAGGAATTCTGTACCTAGGTACGCTGCACCTAAGATGGCATCAAAGCAGTGACATTGCAAACCTTTCACTGCACTCATTCAAGTGCACATGACAGTAACATCTATTCTGTTCTATTCCATTCTACTCTAATCTATTCTACAGTTGATATTGAGTGCACTTACCCGGATTTAATGGTTGGGAGAAAGTGAGGACTGCAGATGCTGGAGATTAGAGCTGAAAAATGTGTTGCCAGAAGAGCGCAGCAGGTCAGGCAGCATCCAAGGAGCAGGAGAATCGACATTTCAGGCATAAGCCCATCTTCAGGAATGGAGTTGGGGGCAGTCTCAGAAGAAAACTGGTAGCCTTACTACCATATTAATTTCAACCATATAGTTGGATCCACTTTCAAAGGGGACCACCACTGCTGGGTGTCCAAAGCACAAGACCTATTTAACACAATATGCTTCCTTCACTATGGACACAAGAGCCTTGGATGTAAATAAGACTCCACTTGGCATATTAGATCTGGACCAAACCCTGTGCAGTGCCAACCAATTCAGCAGCTGATAGACCCAAAGGGGCCCACCAAAGTTGTTAAACTATGGCTCACCAGGGCCAGGAATGTTTCTTCAGCAACATAAATAAAAGTCCTGGACAATTAACATCTGGGATCACGCATCTTCCATTCACTGTACTGCTCATAATTACTGTTTATCAAATAGCAGCATAGAATTTAACATTTAGCTGAATAGGCAAGTATTTTAATGTCTTGGTCACTATTGTATCTTTGAGATTTATAAATAAACATATTATTCCCCCCTCTTTGGGCAATAATTTAGTCTTTCAGTGATGGAGTGAATCAACTGATGTTAACTGGCCACTTGTTGTTGACACTAACTGATTTTCTTTCCCATTGAGGTCACTGGAGTTTAATACTCCTATTATTAGTCCAAGTCTTGTTAAATATTTCTTATAAATTAAAATAGAAATACTTTAGCTTTATTTATTTATTCCGTGGGACTGGATCACAAGGGAGGCAATAATGTTGTGCTTAAGTCACTGGAGCAGTAATTCTGAACACCATGGTTTGAATCCCACTGTGGCAGATGGGTGAAATTTGAATTCGATATAAATCAGTAATAAATGGTGAACATGAACCCATTGATGATAGTTGTAAAGACCCACCTGTTTCACTAATGCCCTTAAGGACAGGAACATGTAAGTCCAAACCCATAGCAATTTCATTGACTCTGGGCAATAAACATTACTCTAACCAGCAATGCAACATCCTGAGAATGAGTTAAAAGAAAGCTTCTTAGTTCCCCAGAGAATTTCCACCACCTAGAAGGAACACAGCAGGTGTTAGAGTGTGTTGGAATACACTGCTAAGGTGGCTGCAACAACACTCATGCTGGATTTGGACAAAAGCAGTCAGTTTGATCAGCACTCTATTTGTCAGCTTAAATATTCACTCTCTCCACTGCATCTGTAATGTTTGCCATCTGCAGGATTCCCTGCAACAACTCATCAAGGTTCCTCCAGCAGTATCTCCCTGAAATCTTTACCTCTGACAAGGATAGCCAGTGCATGGGCAAAGCTGCCATGTCACATCATGAGCATCCTGTAAATGTATGACCAGTGCTTCACTGTTACTGGGCCAAAACCCTGATTAGTCCTTTCTTAGAAGCACCGCAAAGGTGTGTAGGTTTCAAAGCTGTTCTTTCAGAAAAGTAGCTAAGAATGGGTGATTTGTGTCCACTTCCTCACTAAACACCACAAGAATGGATATTAAATATAAAATTGACACTCTGTGTCAAATTATCTTTTAGAAAAAGTCTTCAATAATCTATTATAAATTTGCAAACATTAATTTGCAAACAATATGACCAATAATCAGGGTTGACAGAAGGAAATTAAAGTACAAGGGCACGTATTTGTTTCTCCCTGATATATTCCCGGAATAATCTGTGAAGAAATTTTTCATAGAAATTTTTAAAAAGGTATCTTTCTCCAGAGATAATTTTAAAATTTACATTTTGCAAACCTATTGGGAAATATTTGGTATGAATTCAGCTTAAGTAACAGATAGTAACTTTATTGTCTCTAATAAACAGCAATAAGTAAGAACCCAAAGGAGAGTGTATTAAACTAGAGGGAAAGGTCTGCTGTTTTCAAGACTGGATTTTTTCCATAGTTTAATTTGGAGTTTTCTTTTACTGTCAGTAGTTGAGCTTTCCAACAAACGCTTCCCATATGTGCCATTTCTGCTTCTCCTGACTTGTGCTCCACCTGCTACACTCACTCTATTAATCGTTATCTGATTGGCACAATACATTCAGTGCTGGGTTACAAAGACCAAGTGGTTTGAGAAAGCTCTCAGTTTTCAGCGGCTGCAGTTGGTCCTTTTTGTTAAGCAGCGTGAATTCAGACTGTCACAATTCTCTTATTCACAGGCTTTGAGAAAAGCATATGCAGTGCTCCTCTGGGGATCCTGGGTTATACCACCGCCGGCTGGGATTTTTCACAGCCACGATTGACATGAAGGCAGCAATAGTGGGTTGTGGAAAAGTTGGATTCAGATACAATTGAAAAGCCCATAGAAAGAAAGCCACATTTCACAGCTGCCTGGAAACCTCACTCATTTTCTTGCTGAAATATTGCTTTCAAAGTGATCTCTGAATTGTTTTAGTTAGCTGTTAATGACTGCTTTCTTGTTTTATGGATTTTCTTCACTTCATATATAATGGCAGATTCAAGAGCTGATTGTTATTTTATTATAACAGTGCACTGAAAACTTTTTCAAAGCCAGTTTTGAACATATAGTAGAATGGGGAATGTATATGTTAATGATCATGATGTAAATCTGGTTAAACTGGCTCCTTTAAAACACAGATTCACTTGATGTAGGAGAAAGAAACACACAAGGACATGGGATCCTTGAGTAAAACACTCTTATCCTTGTTGTAACCAACTGGTGAGTAAAAAAGGAAGGGGAGCCAATTCATCCCTTCTCACCCAGGAGCTTGACAATTTGGGATATCCCATCTATTACCAGAATAATTTTGAGAACCTCGTCCACGGACTGGTTATAATATAATCTATCCTCATAAGACAATCTATTAGTTCCAAGTATCTATCAGGTAAACCTCATCTGAGCCAACTCTAATCCAAGGATCAACAAGACTAGCAGAACTCTAACTATCTTCAAGTGATTGTGGACCTAAAATCCCAGTTAGACAAAGCTACTCAACACAGTCAGGCCCTGGAGATTGAGAATGAAATCCTTACAACCGAGGTCCAAAACTTCCCACACAGAAAGCCACTGTGTCACACAACTGACACAATAACTGGATCCATTAATGGCAGGGGAAGAATCCCTCTCACAAAAATGTTGAGACCTCCAGGAGCGATGCAAATTCTCTCTGGTGAAAGAAATGTCTCCGCATTTCTGTTCTGAATTGACCCCTTCTAATTCTAAGGCTGTGTCCACGGGTCTTAGTCTCCTCGCCTAATGGAAACAATTTCCTAGCGTCCACCCTTTCCAAGCCATGTATTATCTTGTACGTCTCTATTAAGTCTCCCCTTAATCTTCTAAACCCCAATGAATACAATCCCAGGATCCTCAGCCATTCCTCATATGTTAGACCTACCATTCCAGGGATCATCCGTGTGAATCTACGCTGGACACATTCCAGTGCCAGTATGTCCTTCCGGAGGTGTGGGGACCAAAACTGGACACAGTACTCCAAATGGGGCCTAACCAGAGCTTTATAAAGTCTCAGTAGCACATCGCTGCTTTTATATTCCAACCCTCTTGAGACAAGTGACAAGAGGGTTGGAACACAGTCCTCACTTTCTCATAAAGGGTTGACTAACCAATTTCATGTTCTTTTCATAAAGCATTTCCCAGGTCTCTTTTTAAATGTTAATATAGATTTTATTCAAAAGGAAAGCCTTATTATTACGGTAGCACATTGCTGAGATTCTTATATTTCATGTGATATACCGCAACAGATTTATATCACCAATCATCACTTATGCTGGCAAGAATTCAAGAGTTTACTCCCAAATAAATGACATTCACAAACATTCCAAGGACACTTAACTGAATAACTAGGATCTTAGAAAGGTTGTACCAAAGCAACAGTGGCCAACAAGGAGAAAGAAAGCAAGAGTTTCCATTTATTTAACATATTTCAGAGCCTTAGAGAATCTCAAGCTATTTGCAGCTAATAAAATACATTCAACATTTTATCACTAGAGCTATTTGGATACATTGCAAAATACCATCATTAACATTGAGATAAATGGCCAGTTTTTGGTGATGCTGATTAAGGGAAGAATGTTGACCAGGACACTGGAAGAATTCCTTGCACTTCTCTCAATAGCAAGGTGAGATTTTCTACGTCCATGTGAGGAAGTAGACAGAGGCTTAGTTTACAGTCTCCACTCATGGATACCATTGCCAACATTGCAATGAAGTACCAGTCTAGACGATGAGTTTTTGTCTTCGAGTGGAGCATTAACCTACAACCTCATAAACTGAAACAAAATGTTGTCAATGTGTTACAGGATATAAAATTAGATAAATTGGCTGGTGATTTACTTCAGTTACCTTTTAAGGAAAAACAATATTTTCTGAAATTAGTCACATTGGATAGTGTGCATAATGAATCCGACTGCCCATGATCTTTATAAGGATTACATTGTTGGGTTGCATGGCAATTTCATGATTTGTTATACACTTGTAGAATCAGAAAGTAACTAGAATGCATTTTATATACAGTTTTTATGTTTGCGAGAATGCTGACCAGTGGTTTAGCGATTGTTGCAATGAACCACATAAAGGGAATCAACAGCAGGTCCTGGTAGCAGTATATATCAAGAGTGCATCATGGAATTGTGTCAGGCATTTTTCTGCTTCTGCAGAGTCAGTGAAATGTAAGTGAGTGTGAGCATGTAGATGTGTGTGTAGACCACCTGACTTCTGGCACCATGGTGGCTATGGTTTGAGGAGTGAATCAGTAACAAGAAGGCTTTCATGTTGCTCCCATTGCAATGTTGCTGATACATAGGACTGGGATTCATTGCTTCCACTTTCTACAAACAGGCATCCTGACAGTGATAGGAGTAATTATTTTACGGGCTGTCTATATTCATGATTGCTACTAATCTTTTCAAGGTACATTGGAGTGTCAGCGTAGACTTTGCACTTACTATGAACTGGCAAGCAGGAGTGATCAGCTCCATTCTTTTTAATCATTTTCGGTCAATTACAACAAATTTCACTTTTCACATCCAGTTATATCACACTTCAATTTAAACTATATTGATTAAATTAAAATGACAATTTCTTGAATTAAAAAAAAGACTAACTTTACTATCCCAAGACAAATGATAAAAATACAGCATCAAGCTCATACACAAATATAAGTATTAAAAAGAAGTGGGAGTTGGGGTAAATTTGTAGATGGGAAGGTAAAGGCAGCTAGAGTTTAAAGTTCTTAGAGTTGTTGAGGTGTTGGGTTTTAAACTTGAGTCCTGACTACTTAGCTGTTGTCTTGTATCTTCAGCAGTGGGAATGTTTCTTAATCTTGAGTTCCCAATGAATGTGATTGTTCCAATGGTGCTTTTTCACTGGCACTGACTGTTTAGGTGAGAGACAGTCTTCTAATCCTTGCTTGAAAATCCATTTTTCCTTGTCTACACTCTGCTGCCCCAAGTTGCTATTGATATAGATCCATTTATATATTCTTGAGTCTGCACATTGGCTGTCCAAACTGATTAACTGGTAGGCAAGCCTTTCACCTAGTCATATGTGAAATTAATCACAAGTGTGAATTAAACCGGATGTGAATTTCTTGACAGTGCCTGAATTGTCTGGTTTAGAATTCAGCAGTGATGAGTTTTGTATATTGTACATTGGTTTCACAAAGCTTGACACAACCTAAAGTCAGGTGACCATTGTAACCATTTTATGTCAGTATTTGTCTTTTTTAAAGCAATCTTTCACTCTGAGGTCTCAGGCATTATAATCAGATAATGGAAGATGAATATTGATAGTCCTTTTTTACCATTATCAAAATATGCCCAGTACCTAGGGCACATAACAGTTTGTTCATTCAACATAGTTAAGCCTTTGAGTTTTCAACTCCATTCTCCTCAGCAGAGATTGGAATGGTAAATGTTTCTGTGTCAAATGTGCCCCAGCAAGAGATGCTTTTCAGATGTTGCTGCTGTTCCCAACTCATCTTGTCGCTGTGAGGTTGAATGAAGAGTCCAGTGGCTAAACTCACTGGGCGGATTGGGCTTGAAATTTACTGCAGAAAATACATTTCACACTCTGCACCAGAGCCACGTTCTCCATCCATAATATTGCAGTCAATCAACCGATGTTTGCATGTGGTAATTGTGTGCATGTATATCTCTCTCTCTCTCTTCTACTTTTGGAAAAGATTACAAGTGCTTTGTCCAGTTGTTCTAACAGCCCAGATGGGACTGCAAGTGGGAGATTGTCAGTTGTTGCCAGCGATGATTCACATAGGCTGTATTGGCTTCAATTTCTGGAGGCTCAACAGGCCATATTTGGTTTAATGAGGTGTCATCTACAGACAAAGTTATTCACTACACTGAGGAAACTTAAAGTGCTGAATGTTCTGCTTAAAAGGAATATTTTGTGTAACGCTTCACTTTATTATTTATTACAGTTCACTCCCTGAGGCAGACAGACTCTCCACATAATGCAGCTCCAGCTGAATGGATTTAGATAAGTGCTGAGACGTTTAAGAATAAACTTTCCTCGTGCATAAACTGATCACAATTATTTGCCCTTAATGCTTGTGAAATACAGTTCACAAGTTGTCATTCATTTTGTTTTGGATGTCTCCGGCATTTCTTTCATGGAGAAATCATTTCCCTCTAACACTTGCACTGGTGTGCTAATAAGTGGAATGATCTGCTGATTTAAAAATGCAACCAGGTGAAACAAAATGACAAAATTTAAGTACCTACGTTTTCAATGTTAGTTGTCCAAAAATGTAATTGGGAAGCCCCTGTATGTTAGATGCTAACAGTTTTGTTTTGGCATCTGCATCATTGCTTCCTGGGCTGGAGGCCCTTTTGGTGCAGTTATGGAAGTGTTACTAGAAGCCTGGGCCAGAAGTATGAAGAGGATGCCGATTAGAACACTCGTTTGACAGTAGCAGTGTAATCTTCAATGCCAACACACCACTCAGAATCCACTCTTGACCTCATATAGCTGAACAAACCTCCAATGCAAGGAAAAGACCCTCACAAACACTAATTAAAAGAGATCTCCTCACCCCCATTTCCATGATAGTTCTCATTGATGTCTATTGTTTGTTGCTGAGCCAATAGTAGAGTTTGGTGATTTGTCCTGTCAGTCAATATTGGTGATGTCTGTTGCAGAACGTGTTAATGGCCTTAATTCTGACTTCAAGGGAACATTTTCATCACTTGCTCCCAGAGATGAGTACTAGACTTCCTATTTGCCTCAGTCTAAGGCATGACAAGATGTGCAGAGGAGGGCAAATGGCTCAAAGATCCAGGAAGAGGAGAAGAAGATGGGTACTAAGCTTGAGGCCGTAGCCACCTAGGAACTTGACAGAGCAACTCTCCTGTTTCAGTCTTAGTGAGGAACTAAGTGTGCATGCGTTGTCTCCATTTCACTCGGAAAATGCTCACAGAAATTTACCAATTTCAGGCAGACATTGCAGTCTCAAAACAGGGTATGAGCAGCATTGGCACTAACTGTAATGGAACTGTGACCATAAAGTTCTTTACATTGGGCTCTTTCTAGGCCCGAGCAGGTGACAGCTCCAGAATATCACACTTTGTACTGCACTGTTGAATAAGAGAAATCACTGACACTTAGTGTGTAAACAAAGAGAACACCTTGTAGTCTCTCTTTCCAAAGAAAGGCAGATTGAGCATCTTGCCTTAACACCTCTTAACCTGCAAAGGTCTGTAGAATTCTACAACCTCACATCCAATCTGGTCAGCCAACATGTCTTTGATAAAGTTATCAAATTAGTCCCGTTCCTTTGTTTTTCCCTACAGACCTAAATATATTTCTACTTTAAGTATATATGCTTGAGAGATGTAATTAAGTCTGCTTGTACTAGTCCATTAGGCAGTGAATTCCAGATTATAACTGAAGCAAAAACAGAAACTGCTGGAAAGTCTCAGCAATTGAAGGTTCTGAAGAAGGTTGAGAATAAACGTTGACTCTGCTTTTTCTCCACAAATACCGATTTTCTGGCAATTTCTGTTTATGTTTTGTATTTCCAGCATCCACAGTTTTTTGGGTTTTATTTGTCCAGATTATAACTCACTGAGTAAAAACTTTTCTTCTCATTTCCTACCAGTATCAGTTATTGAAATCTCCATCTTTTATTAAACTGGTTGGTTTCATCATACTTTTCTACTTACCATATTGAAATGACTAGCCAATTTAAGTCTCGAGCTGATGAGGGGATATAACTGATATTGTGGTGCAGTTGATCTGGTGTGGACTGGTTTGGACTGGTTTGGTTTAGATAGTATGTCATAAAGTCATAGAGTCATGGAGATGTACAGCATGGAAACAGACCCTTCGGTCCAACTCTTCCATGCCAACCAGATATCCCAGCCCAAACTGGTCCCACCTGCCAACACCTGGCCCATATCCCTCCAAGCCCTTTCTATTCATATAGCCATCCAGATGCCTTTTAAATGTTGCAATTGTCCCAGCCTCACCACTTCCTCTAGCAGCTCATTCCATACACGTACCACCCTCTGCGTGACTAAGTTGCCCCTTAGGTCTCTTTTATATTTTTCCCCTCTCACCCTCTAGTTCCAGACTCACCCACCCCATGGAAGAGACTTTGTCTATTTATCTGATCCATGCCCCTCATGATTTTAAAAACCTCCATAAGGTCACCCCTCAGCCTCCAATGCTCCAGGGAAAACAGCCCCATCATAGAGTCACAGAGATGTACAGCATGGAAACAGACCCTTTTGTCCAACCCATCCATGCCGACCAGATATCCCAATCCAATCTAGTCCCACCTGATAGCACCCAGCCCATATCCCTCCAAACCATTCCTATCCATATACCCATCCAAATGCCTCTTAAATGTTGCAATTGCACCAGCCTCCACCACTTCTTCTGGCAGCTCATTTCATACATGTACCACCCTCTGCATGAAAAAGTTGTGCCTTAGGTGTCTTTTATATCTTTCCCCTCTCATCCTAAACCTATGCCCTTTAGTTCTGGACTCCCCGATCCCAGGGAAAGGACTTTGTCTATTTATCCTATCCATGCCCCTCATAATTTTGTAAACCTCTATAAGGTCACCCCTCAGCCTCCGATGCTCCAGGGAAAACAGCTCCAGCCTGTTCAGCCTCTCCTTATAGCTCAAATCCTCCAACCCTGGCAACATCCTTGTAAATCTTTTCTGAACCATTTCAAGTTTCACAACATCTTTCTGATAGGAAGGAGACCAGAATTGCATGCAATATTCCAAAAGTGTCGTGACCAATGTCTTGTACAGCCACAACATGACCTCCCAACTCCTGTACTCAATACTCTGACCAATTAAGGAAGGCATACCAAACACCTTCTTCAATATCCTATCTACCTGCGACTCCACTTTCAAGGAGCTATGAACCTGCACTCCAAGGTCACTTTGTTCAGCAACACTCCCTGGGTCCTTACCATTAAGTGTATAAGTCCTGCTAAGATTTGCTTTCCCAAAATGCAGTACCTTGCATTTATCTAAATTAAACTCCATCTTCCACTTCTCAGCCCATTGGCTCATCTGATCAAGATCCCGTTGTAATCCGAGGTAATTTTCTTCGCTGTCCACTACACCTCCAATTTTGGTGTCATCTGCAAACTTACTAACTATTCCTCTTAAACTCACATCCAAACATAAATGATGAAAAGTAGTGGACCCAGCATCCTTGTGACACTCTACTGGTCACAGGCCTCCAGTCTGAAAATCAACACTCCACCACCAACCTGTGTCTTCTACTTTTGAGCCAGTTCTGTATCCAAATGGCTAGTTCTCCCCGTATTACGTGAGATCTAACCTTGCTAACCATCTCCCATGGGAAACCTTGTCAAACGCATTCCTGAAGTCCATATAGATTCTGGATTAGAGAGCTGCTGGAAAAGCACAGCAGTTCAGATATCATCTGAAGAGCAGGAAAATCGACGTTTTAGGCAAAAGCCCTTCATCAGGAATACCCGCAGAGTGCCTGAAGGGTGGAGAGATAATTGAGAGGAGGGTGGGGGTGGGGAGAAAGTAGCATAGAGTACAATGGGTGAGTGGGGGTGGTGATGGAGGTGATAGATCGGGGAGGAGGGTGGGGGAAGGTAGCAAAGAGTACAATGGGTGGATGGAGGTGGGATGAAGATGATAGGTCAGAGAGGAGGGTGGAGTGGATAGGTGGAAAGGAAGATAGGCAGGTAGGACAAGTCATGGGGACAGTGCTGAGCTGGAAGTTTGGAGCTGGGTGAGGTGGGGGAAGGGGAAATGTGGAAACTGGCAAAATCCACATTGACACCCTGGGGTTGAAATGTTCTGAGGCGGAAGATGAGGTGTTCTTCCTCCAGGCGTCGGGTGGTGAGGGAACGGCGGTGAAGGAGGCCAAGGACCTCCGTGTCCACGGCTGAGTGGGAAGGGGAGTTGAAATGTTGGGCCACAGGGCGGTGGGGTTGATTGGTGCGGGTGTCCCAGAAATGTTCCCTAAAGCGCTCTGCTAGGAGGCGTCCAGACTCCCCAGTGTAGAGGAGATTGCATCGGGAGCAATGGATACAATAAATGATATTGGTGGATGTGCAGGTAAAACATTGGTGGATGTGGAATGCTCCTTTAGGGCCTTGGATGGAGGTGAGGGAGGAGGTGTGGGCACAGGCTTTACAATTCCTGCGGTGGCAGGGGAAGGTGCCAGAACGGGAGGGTGGGTTGTTGGGGGACATGGACCTGACCAGATAGTCAAGGAGGGAATGGTCTTTGTGGAAGGTGGAAAGGGGTGGGGAAGGAAATATATCTCTGGTGATGGGGTCCGTTTGGAGGGGCGAAAATGTTGGCGGATGATTTGGTTTATGCGAAGGTTGGTAGGGTGGAAGGTGAGCACCGGGGGGGGGGGTGGGTTATGTCCTTGTTACAGTTGGAGGGGTGGAGTCCGAGGGCAGAGATGCGGCATGTGGACGAGATGCATTGGAGGGCGTCTTTAACCGTGTGGAAAGGGAAATTGCGGTCTCTAAAGAAGGAGGCCACCTGGTATGTTCTGTGGTGGAACTGGTTCTCCTGGGAGCAGATACGTTGGAGGTGGAGGAATTGGGAATACGGGATGGCATTTTTGTAGGAGGTAGGGTGGGAAGAGGTGTAATCCAGGTAGCTGTGGGAGTCGGTGGGTTTGTAAAAAATGTCGGTGTCAAGTCCATCGTCATTAATGGAGATGGAGAGGTCCAGAAAGGGGAGGGAGATGTCAGAGATGGTCCAGGTAAATTTAAAGTCAGGGTGGAATGTGTTGGTGAAGTTGATGAATTGCTCAACCTCCTCGCGGGAGCACGAGGTGGCGTCAATGTAGTCATCAATGTAGCGGAGGAAGAGGTGGGGAGTAGTGCCGGTGGAGTTACGGAAGTTACGGAAGTTCTACGTAGCCAACAAAGAGACAGGCATAGCTGTGGCCCATACGGGCACTCATGGCTACCTCTTTGGTCTGGAGGAAGTGGGAGGACTCGAAGGAGAAATTGTTAAGGGTGAGGACCAGTTCAGGCAAGCGAATGAGAGCGTCAGTGGAAGGGTACGATTGGGGACGTTGGGAGAGGAAGAAATGGAGGGCTTGGAGGCCCTGGTCATGGCGGATGGAGGTGTAGAGGGATTAGATATCCATGGTGAAGATGAGGAATTGGGGGTCGGGAAAACAAAATTCTTGAAGGAGTTGGAGGGCATGGTTGGTGTCTCGAACGTATGTGGGGAGTTCCTGGACTAGCAGGGATAGGACAGTGTCGAGATAGGTAGAGATGAGTTCAGTGGGGCAGGAGCATGCTGAGACAGTGGGTTGGCCAGGGTGGTCAGGCTTGTGGATTTTGGGAAGGAGGTAGAACCAGGCAGTGCGGGGTTCCCGGACTATGAGGTTGGAAGCTGTGGGTAGGAGATCTCCTGAGGTGATGAGGTTCTGCATGGTCTGGGAGATGATGGTTTGGTGACCATCAGACCCCACCCCTCCAACCATACCCTCAGACCCCACCTCTCCAACCATTCCCTCAGACCCCAACCCTCTAACCATACCCTCAGACCCCACCCCTCCAACCATAACAAGAACAGAACCCCCCGGTGCTCACCTCCCACCCTACCAACCTTGGCATAAACCAAATCATCCGCTGACATTTCTGCCACCTCCAAACGGACCCCACCACCAGCGATATATTTCCCGCCCCACCCCTTTCCACCTTCCGCAAAGACCATTCCCTCCGTGACTACTTTGTCAGGTCCATGCCCCACAACAACCCACCCTTCCTTCCTGACACCTTCCCCTACCACCGTAGGAATTGCAAAACCTGCGCCCACACCTCCTCCCTCATCTCCATCCAAGGCCCAAAGGAGCCTTCCACATCCATCAAAGTTTTGCCTGCACATCCACCAATATCATTTATTGTATCTGTTGATCCCAATGCAGTCTCCTCTACATTGGGGAGACTGGACACCTCCTAGCAGAGCGCTTTAGGGAACATTTCTGGGACACCCGCACCAATCAACCCCACCGCCCTGCAGCCCAACATTTCAACTCCCCCTCCCACTCAACCGTGGACATGGAGGTCCTGGGCCTCCCTCACCACCCGACGCCTGGAGGAAGAACACCTCAACTTCCGCCTCGGAACACTTCAACCCCAGCGGCATAAATGTGGACTTCACCAGCTTCGTCATTTACCTCCCCCCACCTCACCCCAGCTCCAAACTTCTAGCTCAGCACTGTCCCCATGACTTGTCCTACCTGTCTATCTTCCTTTCCACTTATCCACTCCACCCTCCTCTCTGATCTATCACCTTCATCCCCACCCCCACTCACCTATTGTACTCTATGCTACTTTCTCCCCACCCCCACCCACCTCTCATTTATCTCTCCAACCTTCAGGCACTCTGCCTGTATTCCTGATGAAGGGCTTTTACCCAAAATGTCAATTTACCTGCTCCTCGCTTGCTGTCTGAACTGCTGTGCTTTTCCAGCACCAATCTAATCCAGAATCTGGTTTCCAGCATCTGCAGTCATTGTTTTTATCCTGAAGTCCATATAGATCACATCTACTGCTCTGCCCTCATCATTTCTCTTTGTTACTTTTCAAAAAACTCAATCAAGTTTGTGAGACATAATTTCCCATGCTCAAAGCCATGTTGACTATCCTTAATCTGTCCTTGCCTTTCCAAATACATGTACATCCTGTCCATCAGGATTCCCTCCAACAACTTGCCCACCAGCAATGTCAGACTCACCGGCCAATAGTTCCCTACCTTGTCCTTACCATCCTTATTAAACAGTGGCACCACGTTTGCCAACCTCCAGTCTACTGGCACCTCACCTGTGACTGTTGATGAAACAAATATCTCAGCAAAAGGCTCAGCAATCACCTCCCTAGCCTCCCACAGAGTTCTAGGCTACACCTGATCAGGTCCTGGGGATTTATCTACTTTTATGCATTTCAACACATCCAGCACTTCCTCCTCTGTAATCTGGACATTTTTCAAGATGTCACCATCTATTTCCCTACATTCTATATCTTCCATGTCCTTTTCCACAGTAAAGACTGATGCAAAATACTCATTTAGTTTATCCCCCATCTCCTGCAACTCTACACAAAGGCCACCTTGCTGATCTTTGAGGGGTCCTATTCTCTCCATAGTTACCCCTTTGTTCTTAATGCATTTGTAAAAACCATTTGGATTCTCCTTAATTCTATTTGTCAAAGCTATCGCAGGTCCTCTTTTTGCCCTCCTGATGTCCCCTCTTAAGTATACTCCTACTGCCTTTATACTCTTCTGAGGATGCACTCGATCTTTTTCTTAACCGAAACCCACAATGTCTTTAGTCATCCAACTTACTCTATACCTACGAACCTTCCCTTTCACCCTAACAGGAACATACTTTCTCTGGACTCTCGTGATTTCATGTCTGAAGGCTTCCCGTTTTCCAGCTGTCCCTTTACCTGCGAGCATCTGCCCCCAACCAGTTTTTGAATGTTCTTGCCTAATACCGTCAAAATTGGACTTTCTCAAGTTTAGAACTTCAACTTTTAGATCTGTTCTATCCTTGTCCATCATTACTTTAAAACTAATAGAATTATGGTCGCTGGCCCCCAAAGTGCTCCCCCACTGACACCTCAGTCACCTGCCCTACCTTATTTCCCAAGAGTAGGTCAAGTTTTGCACCTTCACTAGGAGGTACATCCACATACTGAATCAGAACATTTTCTTGTACACACTTAACAAATTCCTCCCCACTTAAACCCTTAACACTATGTCAGTCCCAGTCTATGTTTGGAAAATTACAATCCCCTACCATAACCACCCTATTATTCTTACAGATAACTAAGATATCCTTACAAATTTGTTTTTCAATTTCCCTCTGACTATTAGGGGGTCTAAAATACAATCCCAATAAGGTGATCATCTCTTTCTTATTTCTCAGTTCCACCCAAATAACTTCCCTGGATGTATTCCCAGGAATATCTTCTCTAAGTACAGCTGCAATGTTATCCCTTATCAAAAACACCACTCCCCCACTTCTCTTGTTCCCCTTTCCATCCTTCCAAAAGCATTTGTATCTTGGAACATTAAGCTGCCAGTCCTGTCCATCCCTGAGCCATGTTTCTGTAATTGTTATGATATCCCAGTCCCATGTTCCTAATCATGTCCTGAGTTCATTTACCTTTGTGTGTTTAAATTTACATTTTAAAAACTATAAATCAGGATTAAAAAATTGGTTGTATTTCTTTCTGGACCCTAGATTGTTCAACTAATTAACCAATATAATCTTCTTAAAGTTGCACATTTCCCAAAGTAAAGTTTCAAAGATCAGTGCTCATATGAAAGTAAATACTGTCCTCCATTTGAATCTAGCTTTCATTCAACACATTTTTAAAATAATGGTTGCATAAGCAGATTTTATTTCTGTGTTTCACCTCAAAGGCTGTCAAACAGTCAGTGTGGGATTGCCACCCACCCACTCTCAGATAGGCTCCGAGACCATTTTGTTAAACAGTGCTGAGGTACTGGCAGCTGGAACATATATCCATTACAGCTGGCAAATAGAAATGGCTCCATAAACTATGACTTACTTCTCGCTATTAAGTCTTTCTTTACTATATCATATTGGAATGCACAACCAAGCAAAGAAAAGAAAGCTCCAAAAGACCTGAGTCAAGCTAATCTTTAAAACTAGGTTTGCAAGTCAAAATTACCATGATGTACAAATTAACTATCATATGTGGTTCTGAATAATGACCAAACCACAGAATACACCAGCCTAAGTGAAGAGCAACGTTTTTTTGGCATATTCTACTTTATCAAAGTCACTCTTTATATCACTGTTCTTTGTATTCCTGTAGCACTTTATTAAACAGGATTGTACAAGTAATGTAACATTAAATTATACGAAGTCGGTTCAAGCAACCTAACTTTCTGCTGTGTAATAAGCTTTTCTAGTACAGCACAAAAGTTGCAAAAATCTAAATAGGTTATTAATAATTCCTCACTTCCTTGGTCTAGACTGTATACATCATCAGTGTCTGTCCAACATTGAACTTTTATAAGAGGTAAGGTAATTGAATTGCATAGTTTCCATATTCCCCAAAGGACCATTGGTATCCATCTCCTTGTCAGAGAGACATTGGTTACAGAATTTGAGGGCACCACACCATGTTATGAAGCAAGGTAAGGGGACATGTCTCCCTGAACACAGTTGGTAAGGGAATTGAATGACCCAAATGGTATCATTTTGCACCACCCTCAGGCCATGCAGCCAAATGAGCAAACTGATCGCTATGAAAATATTTATTAAGCATCAGTAAGGTGACATAGCGGAGAATTTTGAATACTTCATGAGAAAGTGTCTTTGTCTGAATGAGTTAATGATCAAATTTAAGGCTGAAGAGTCTTCTAACCTTCTTGTAATCGACATTCTAGCACTTTCAAGTTTAAAGGAGGTGAAGTATAGCTTTTTATTCAATAAGCAAATGTGCGACACAAGTACAGAATTGGTTATTGCATATATGTTGAAACTGACAATATACAATTTTCTAAATGCTACCAATGCCACAATCCTGAAAACAGTAAAAGTCCAATTACAAAAATGATAGAGAAGAACTTCTGAGCAAGCCAGGAAAATGGCTCACATGACACTTTTGGGAAATATGTAACCAAAGCATGCAGATCAATGTGCTTACTTCAACATCACACCCACTTTCTCAACTCTCCTACTGTTACCCAATTGTCAGGTTGTTTATCCAAGATACAGTTCTAGAAAAGCAGAAATTTCCTCCAATTAAATACTGGAATTACAGAAGCTATTGTTTTCACCATCCCCCCCCAAACTTTATTCCCTACCTGCTGTCTCTCTCTGATAACAGTCTGAGACTATTCCATGCCCAATCATGGGTTCATATTTGACCTCAGGATGAGCCTCCAACTTTAGTTTTGTGAATCACTAAGACCTACAAACCACATCACATCACTTGATTTCACCCCAGTCTCAGTTCATTTGTTGCTGAGAGCCTCAGTCATCCGTTGTTAGTTCTCGACTTGACTACTTCAACACAGATATGGCCGGTCTCACACATTCAACTCTCCACTAAGTTGGGGTCATTCAACTCACTGAGGTATCACTCTGCATCTAAGTCTGGAATCTTGAGCATCCTTGATTCCAATTGCTCTCATTGATTCTAATAACCCATCAGTGGCCTTGCCGTTAGCTGCCTAGGTCTCAAAATTTGGAATTTCATTCCAATACCTCTCTGTTACTCTCTCTCACTTTCCTCTTTTAAAAATTCCTTAGAACCTCTTTCTTTAATCAAGCTTTTGATCAACTGACATCCCTTTTTTTTTAAATGTGGTGTCCTGTCTCAATTTGTGTTCCAATTCTCCTGTGAAGCATCCTGGAACATTTTAAAACTTTAAAGTTGTTAAACAAATGTGAGTTACTGGCTGAAATTTAATGTGCATGATGGAGGATTACACTAACTGCTTTGAGGACCAGTGGGATCACCTTATTGCATTTCTCTAGAAAATAGGACTCTGGATAATCCAAGATGGAGGGTGGGAAAAGTTGTGACCATAAGAGCTGCTCTTTTTTTGGGGTATTTTATGTGTTGGAAGCGATTTCTTTGAATTCCAAGAGCAGCAATTACTGTTTGATATGCTGTTGCGTTGTTTTGGAACTTTGGAGAAAAATAAAGTCAAAACAATTGCACTTTTAAAAAGAAGAAAGGCAGACAAAGAAAGCAAGCACAAGGTCAGGAGGGAGAGAGAGAAAGAAACCTGCAATCTGACACAGCAGTGATTCGGCACAGTTAGTGCCTTTGCTGTTTCAATTCATGTATCCCTGGTCATTGGAGTGCATTTAGGAAAATTAACAAACAGCGAAATTCACAGTTGACCTTGGAGGAACCAGCACAGGAACAAATAAGTGCATTGTTTTTAACATGTAACCTTTCTGTAAGTCTGAAGTGCTGAATAGAGTGGGTTATTTCTTGATTATATATTTTATTGAAATCTGTCTCTTGATTAATTTTTTAAAAGTATAAACCAATCAGTACTAAGTTAGCCTGGAGTACTTTTTTAAGAGCAAAAAGATGATGTTTTCTGGGTCTGTAGATTATGAGCAAAGGTGACCTTTAACAGGATGTTGGATGTGGAAGTTTAGGGAGAGTTTCCAAGTTACTGATGGTTATGCCTACAGTAAATGTGTTTGGTTGCGAATCCTATTGGACCACATGGATCAGATGGAGCGGCAGTTAGAGGTAATGAGGAACTTACAAGAGCTAGGGGGTGTGATGGATGGCAGTCATAGGATGTGAGAAAAGGTGCAGATACAGTCAGGTAGATGGCTTAACTCCAGGAAAGAGAGGAGGGGTAGGCACGTAGAGCAGGAGTCTTCTGAGGCTATCCCCATTTCAAATAGGTATGCTGTTTTGGAAAATGTAGGGGGTGATGGACTCTCAGGGGAATGTAGCATGAACAGCCAGGATTCTGGTATCAAGAAAGGCTCTAATGCAATGAGGGATATATCGGGTTTCAAGCAATCAGTTATGATAGGGGACTCTCTAGTCAGAGGAGCAGACAGATGTATCTGCGGCCAACAGCAGAAAGCCAGAATGTTGTTTCCTCTCTGGTGCCAGTATCAAGGATATCTCAGAGAAGGTGCAGAATGTTCTCAAAGGGGAAAGGGACCAGCAGGAGGTCATTGTACACTTGGAATCAAAGACATAGGAGGGGAAAAGGAGAATATACAATGTTAGGTAGGAATTTAAAAAGGAGATCCTTGAGGGTAGTATTATATGGATTACTCCCAGTGTTATGAGCTAGTGAGGGTAGAATTAGGACCATAAAGCAGATACATGCATGGCTGAGAAGCTGGTGCATGGAGAAAGGAGACGGATTCATATTTTTGGATCATTGGAATCTCTTCTCGGATAGAGGTGCCTGTAAAAGAGGGATGGATTGCACATGAATTTGAAGGGACTAATACACTGCTAGAGCTGCTCAAGAGGATTTAAACTGGTAAGGCTGGGGGAGGTGGTGTGGGACCCAGGGAAATAGTGAGGAAAGTGATCAATCTGAGACTGGTACAGTTAGGAAAGAGAGTGAGTAAAACAGTAAGGGCAGGAAGGAACAAAGCAGAGAACAAGGTAGGACTGAGAAATAAAACTGCATTTACTTCAGTGCAAGAGGCCTAACAGGGCAAGTAGATGAACTCAAGGCATGGTAAGGAACATGGAACTGTGATATCATAGCAATTACAGAAACGTGGCTCAGGGATGGACAGGACTGACAGCTTAATGTTTCAGGATAGAAACACTACAGGAAGGACAGAAGGGGGGCAAGAGACGAGGGGAATGGCATTTTTGATAAGGGATAGTATTACTGCTGTACTTAAGGAGAATATTCCTGGGAATACATTTAGGGAGTACATTTATATTTGGGTAGAACTGAGAAATAAGAAAGGGATGATTACCTTTTTGGAATTATATTATAGACACCATAATAGTCAGTGTAAAATTGAGAAACAAATTTGTAAGGAGATTTCAGTTATCTGTAAGAATAATAGGGTGTTTATTGTAGAGGATTTTAACTTTCTAAACATAGTGTTACGGGTTTAGATTTAGAGCAATTTAAGTGTGTACAAGAAACTTTTCTCATTCAGTATGTGGCTGTACCTACTAGAAAAGGCACAAAATTTGACCTACTCTTGGGAAATAAGGCAGGGCAGGTGACAGAGGTGCCAATGGGAAGCATTTTGGGGCCAGCAACCATGATTCTATTAGTTTTAAAATAGTGGTGGAAAAGGATAGCCTGGATCTAAAAGTTGAAGTAATAAATTGGAGGAAGGCTAATTTTGAAGGTATTAGGCAAGATCTTTCAAAAGCTGATTGGGGGCAGATGTTCACAGGTAAGGGGATGACTGGAAAATGGGAAGCCTTCAAAAATGAGATAATGAGAGTTCAGAGGTAGTATATTCCTGTTAGAGTGAAAGGAAAGGCTGGTAGGTGTAGGGAATGATAGATGACTAAAGAAATTGAGGGCTTGGTTAAGAAAAAGAAGGAAGCATATGTCAGGTATAGACGGGAAAGATCGAGTGAATCCTCAGAAAAGTATAAAGGCAGTATGAGAATGCTTAAGAGGGAAAGCAGGAGGGTAAAAAGGGGATGTGAAATAGCTTTGACAAATAGAGTTAAGGAGAATCCAAAGAGTTTTTGTAAATATATTAAGGGCAAAAGGGTAACAATTGAAAGTATAGGGCCTCTCACAGATCAGCAAGGCGACCTTTGTGTGAAGCCACAGGAGATGGGGAGATACTAAACGAGTATTTTGCATCGTATTTACTGTGGAGAAGGACATGGAAGATATAGATTGTAAGGAAATAGATAGTGACACCTTGAAAAATATCCATATTATAGAGGAGGAGGTGCTGGATGTCTTGAAATACATAGAAGTGGATAATTCCCCAGGATCTGATCAAGTGTACCCTAGAACTGTGGGAAGCTCAGGAAGTGATTGCTGGTCTCCTTGTTCAGATATTTGTATCATTGATAGTCACAGGTGAGGTGCCGGAAGACTGGAGGTTGGTGAACGTGGTGCCACTATTTAAGAAAGGTGGTAAAGAAAAGCCAGAGAACTATAGACCAGTGAGCCTGATGTCGGTGGTGGGCAAGTTGTTGGAGGGAATCCTGAGAGACAGGATTTACAGGTATTTGGAAAGGCAAGGGCTGATTAGGGATAGTCAACACGGTTTTATGCATGGGAGGTCATGTCTCATGAACTTGATTGAGTTTTTTGAAAAAGTAACAAAGAAGATTGACGAGGGCAGAGCAGTAGATGTGATCAATGTGGACTTTAGTGAGGCATTCAACAAGGTTGCTCATGAGAGATTGGTTAGCAAGGTTACATCTCATGGACTGTAGGGAGAACATTTAGATACAGAGCTGGCTCGAAGGCAGAAGACAGAAGGTGGTGGCGGAGGCTTGCCATAGGAATCGGTGCTGAGTCCACTGCTTTTCATCATTTATACAAATGATTTGGATATGAACATAGGAGCTAAGTTTGCAGATGACACCAAAACAAGTGGTGTAGTGGACAGTGAAAAAGATTATCCCAGAGTACAATGGGACATTGATCAAATGGGCCAACAGGTGGAGGGTTGGCAGATGGAGTTTAATTGAGTTTAATTTAGCTAAAGTAAGGTGCTGCATTTTGGTGAGGCAAATGAGGGCAAGACTTATACAATTAATAGTAGAGCCTGGGGAGTGTTGCCAAGCAAAGAGACAAAGGGGTATGGGTGCATAGTTCCCTGTAAGTGGAGTCACAGGTAGACAGCATGGTGAAGAAGGCGTTTAGTGTACTTGCCTTCATTGGTCAGAGCATTGAGTACAGGAGTTGGCACATTATATTGTGGCTGTACAGGACTTTGGTGAGGCCTTTTTTTATAATACTGTGTACAATTCTGGTCACCCTTCTATGGGAAGGATGGTGTTAAACACAAGAGGATGCAGAAAAAATAAAAAGGATGTTGTCGGGACTGGAGGGTTTGAATTATAGGAAAGGGCCGAATAGGCTGAGCTTTTTTTCCTTGGAGGCTGAAAGATGACCTTGCAGAGGTTTATAAAGTCATGAGGGACATGGATAGTGTGAATAGCCAAGGTCTTTTTTTCCCAGTGTAGGGGAGTCCAAATCTGGAGGGCATATGTTTAAGGTGTGAGGGGAAAGATTTCAGAAGGACCCAAAGGGTAACCTTTTCATGCAGAGGGTGGTAGATAAGCAGAATGAACTGCCAGAGGAAGCAGTGGAGGCAGGTGTAATTGCAACATTTAAAAGGCACCTAGATAGGTATGTGAATAGGAAAGGTTTAGAGGGATATGGGCTAAATGGGACGAGGTCAGATTAGGATGTCTGGTTTGTGTGGACAAGGTTGACCGAATGGTCTGTTTTTGTGCTGTGTGGCTGTATGACTCTATCATAATTCTCCAGTACCAGCAGCAGCACCCGGACAATGCCAGTAGTACACACTGGTCTCCATTGATGATTATTGTTGGATCACGATCTAAAGTTGAGTTTGAATGAGTTGGGGGGTCACCGGAATGAGGGTTGTTGGTGGTAGGGTAGGAAAGAAGGATCAGAGTCAAAAGCAAGGGAATACAATACAGCATGCCACTCTCCTCTCCAAAGTCACGTCCCTGTACTGAGTGTAGAGTGCCTGAGAATAAGCGAATCCCGATTAAGGGTTTGCTGAATGGTCTTCCCAGGTGGTGAGTTCACATGTAATACTCATGAAGAGACTAGTCAGGGCCCCAGCTATTCATCTAGGATTGCTGCACTTCAACCTGAACTTGATTGGGGCAACCAGGGAAGAGGGACTGTCTGTACCCCACATATTCCCATTCAGCTGGGTGGCCACTCAATCTGAGTTGGCTTCCAGTGATGGGACAGATAGTCAGAAGGGCATCAAACTCCATTTGTTCCAATCATTGGAATAATGGTTGAGCTTTTCATTGGAAAGTAACATAGCAATAAGTCAGGAATATTTTTTTCCTCCAAAAATAGATAAATCCATTTTAAACCTAGATGCTCTGTTTGAAAAGAGCTGTAGCTTTAAAATTAAAAGGAATACCTTATATCATTTAGTTTTACATATTTGTCAGTGTGCCAAAGTAACATTCTTTAAAACAAAATAAAAATTCAGTTCTCCAAGTAGCCAAAGATCTATCTGAAGCTGTTAATCAACCACATCTCCACCAGTGCCAGGAAAATGACAAACGCTGATGTACACTTTTTATTATAGTCAGTTTATAACACGTCTTGTAGACATAATTGAGAGTCACAGGTCACACTGTGCAAGTCACAGATGTCACAGTACATTATTCTTAATGTATGATACAATTATTTGCTCATAAGTACAGTAGCAATTAGCAAGGATTCCTCCCATTGCTCTCATCTGTAAATAATCAAGATAGGCATTAGAATTTATAAATTGTTATGTTACAAAAGCAGTGTGGAATGGGATTTGACATTTCAATTGGATACTATTGCTGCTTGTAATTACTTCTATCAGGAGATCTGCTGAGATAGTATGTCACACTTGTCTGTCTTGTGAAACTCTCACATATCAACTACAGCTTGTCTGCAACCCTTCTGTGACATTTGTCATTCAAGTTTGACTTGTCTTTCTGTGTTCTCTGTTGTGTATGGTAATGGTTCCCAAAAGAGTAATACTGAGATCATTATGTTCATGACATTGTCTAATATTTACTTGTGAGAGACTGGTTACCTCCATGTGTTACTTTATTTAAACACAATAAAACACATTACAAACCCACAGCTGACCAACTAGAAGGCAGTCCTGAAAGATAAAGTCTTTTAAAGGCAAGTTACACATAGAATATCCCACTTCTTTCTAAAATAAAGTATGACTATGTACAATAGAAATGAGTCTGAGTCTCGACAACATGAGGTAATTTGCTTATACATCCAGGCATCTTCGTGGTGACAGTATCTGGAGGTGCAGTGATTTCCACAGTAATCAGCGATATTGTCTGTATTTCCTGTGGATGTTGTCATGGAACGCAGTTCCCTTTCCAGAATTTGTTTATCATGGCACACTACAGGCAGATTTTGTTCCAAAGAAGTTGATTTTGTGACTCAAGCTCTGTTGAGTGATTCAAATCGTCTTGTCTTTTGCTGTTTTTGTTTCATAACAGTTTCAAGCTCATTCTGGTTGTACATGAAAAGTTCTTCTCATCCCATCAAGCCTTTTTTCCTTCTCCATGTCTAGATAATTTTCTCTTTACAGCCTGCTCTAATAACTGCTCAAGTCTTCAACTGTCTTTTCTCTTTGTTGTCTTTGAACCTGGTCCTCTTCCATTTGCTGCTTCACTGGTTGCTTGGTTCCTCCATGCCCTATTTTGTCCCGAGGTGGCAGGCTTGACTCTATGCTACATCCACCATGTCAACATGAAATGAAGGCAAGATTGGGTCTGCTTAACTGGCTGGGGTGTAGGAATGGGAACTTTCTCAACTCCTGCTGTACAAGGAAACCTTGAAGTGCTTAAGCCTTTATTGGTCAGTACATTGAGTACAGGGGTTGGGAGGTCATGTTGCAGCTGTACAGAGTATAGGTTAGGCCACTTTTGAAATGCTGTGTATAATTCTGGTCTTCCTGCTATAAGAAAGATGCTGTAAAGCCTGAAAGCATTCAAAAAAGATTTACAAGGATGTTGCCATGGTTGGAGTGCTTGAGCTATAAGGAGAGGCTGAATACACTGGGGTTATTTCCCCTGGAGTATCCAAGGCCGAGGGTTAACCTTACTGAGGTTTATAAAATCATAAGGGGCATGTTTAAGGCAAACAGACAAGATCCTTTCCTTGGGGTGGAGGAGTCCAAAACTAGTGGGCATAGGTTTAAGGTGAGAGGGGAAAGATATAAAAGGGGCAATTTTTTCATGCAGAGGGTGGTGCGTGCATGAAATGAACTTACAGAAGAAGTGGTGGAGGCTGTACAATTACAACATTTAAAAGTCATCTGGATGGGTATATCAATAGGAAGCATTTAGAGGGTTTTGGACCAAATGCTGACAATTGGGACTAGATTAATTTAGGATATCTGGTCGGCATGGATGAGTTGGATCAAAAGGTCTGTTTCCATACTGTGCATCCCTTTGACTCTATGATACCCATTCATTTGACAAAAATCCAGCCACTTAAACCCACCAAAGCCCTGCCCATTCCCAGTAAGTGTGAAGTAATGAGAAGTCAACCAAATGACAATGAAGGAAACATTTCAGTGCATTTTTCAATCAGCATATCCTTCAAGAAAATTATCATTGTCATTGAATTAAATGCCATAACATTGTCAAATGAAGTGGCGGCACAGTGGCTTCATGGTTATCACTCCTGCCTCACAGCACCAGGGACTCAGGTTTGATTCCAGTATTGGGCTCCACACACTATGTGGAGTTTGCTCATTCTCCCGGTATCTGTGTGGGTTCTCTCTGGGAGTTCCAGTTTGCTCCCACAGTCCAAAGCGATGCAGGTTAGGTGAATTTGCCATGTTAAATTGCCCATAGTTTTCAGGAATGTGTAAGTTAGGTGCATTAGTCAGGGGTAAATGCAGAGTAATAAGGTAGGGGAATGAGTCCGGGTGGGTGGGTTACTCTTCACAGGGTTGGTGTGGACTTGTTGGGCAGAATGGCCTGTTTCCACATTGTAGGACTTCTATGAAGAACTTGCAGTAGCCTTTCCAAAACCACTCACTCAAAAAGTGAGGTGTAATATGCAAAGGATATTGGTGAGGAGGAAATATAAAAAACATTTTATTTAGCTGGAAATTTAATAATATTAATATAATCAACTGAATATGTTATTTTCACAAATAGATATTGCCAGTACTAATGTGTTTTAAACATGATTGATGTTATTGAGATGCACAAAGATACAATAATTTGTGTGCAGCATAAAATATAAACATTTCTTATTGCTTAAGTCAAAAAAGTTTACTTGAGTTTACAAGCCATCATATGATTCTCACGTGTTTATGAACCGTTTACTGTAAAGCACACAATGGTTAAGATTTTAATTATTTCTTACTCTATATTAGAGATTTTACCTTAGACGGGTAAACAGAATCTTATCTGAGAAACCTATTAACTGAGAATATCTGTTCTGTGCAGTTTTATTGTTGAAAACTGTCAAAGAAAACAATGGCATAATTACATAAAAAAGAACTGATTAAAGTATCATCAAATTTATGACAGCAGGAAGGTGAAAATGGGGGAAAAAAATCCCAGTTTCCAGATGAGAATCAGATGATATGGTAAGTCTTTATTTCAATCCACCAAAGAACCAAAAGCATTTGGAATGTGTAGGATGGTATGCTTAGAATTGGAAGCAATAAAAGAGACCGAATTCACATGAGTAATAAAGTAGAGCTAAGACTAGGAAGGATGGATAGAGACAGATTTTGTACTGAAAATACTGTATATTAGACATCTGCCCCTCAGTACATTTATTTTTCTTATCTATACAATCCTATAGGAATTTACAAGCTCTTATACCCCAGCATAATTCCAAATTTGGTGTAACTCCGATCCACAGCTTAAAATGCCAAGCCTTAATTAGATTTAAAAGTACTGCTATGTCTATGTTTAGTATTACAAGGGTTTAAAGGTTGAGATATCAAGGAAGTAAATGAAGTTTTATTTGATAAATGTAACAAATGCAAAAAAAGTGAAGCATTGGTGGGTAAACCCAATGTGACAGTGCAGTGTTCAGACACACATAAACACAATGTTTGTAGTGAAGTACTTCAGTAGCTGCTCCTCTTTAAGAAAGACTTCCAAATATTTGATTTCTACTTAAGCCAGCATGCAACTCTTTTGTAATTTTAGTACTTTCGGACTTAATAGTGTTTTCACAGGGGAGAGGTCATTGACAATTTTCATTGAAGGGGTTAAAGGGACTGGATGTTTTGACAAGCCCTCCCAGTCTGTAGTTTTGATGGTCTTTTATACAGAAAGAGCTGAACAGGTGGCATTCATTGACATTTCATTCATTTAAGATGTTTATGGAAGCAGAAAAAAACAAAATTTCAGAAGAAGGTCTAGTTTTTAACAGACTCAAGCAAATGTCCTTTCTCATCACGCTTAATTATTTTACATCTTTATTATTTAATCCTTTATGCAAGTATAGCATCCATTGATAATAGGCCATTCAATTTTTAAAAAATAAATTACAACCAGTTTCTTTAGTCAATAATCTTCACGTGCCTCTCGTATTTTCAATGTTTTCTTTAGAATTTCAGCTGTCAGTGTGCACTGTTCAACACCAGCTTTCATGCCAGATATTTTTGATAATACAATATTCATGGGCTGAGAGCCATTTGTTTAGTTTTGGAACATAGGCTTGGATTTTACCTCTTTTCTTCAAATTGCGAGGGTGAGCACCTTTAAGAGCAAGACACTTGCCACTTCCCCCTCCAATCACTGTGTGGAAGTCTATCACATCAAGTGCCAATCAGTGATGACACCAGGGGCTTCTCAGCCACTTTGTCCGACTGCTGGAATCAAAGTTGATCATGCCAGTGGCAGGCTGAGGCTGTGAAGTGATCAGTAGTTGATCAGTTGAAGACCTTAATTGACAGGAAGACCTGCATACCCAGAATTCCTGAGGTGGAATGGTGGGGGATATTTTATTATGATGTAAACTGCCAGCCTGCCTGATTAGTCACTCCACCCCACCACTTCGGGAAGGGAAAGGTCCTGGCTAAAGATCCTGATGATAGTTGAGAAAAGGAAGGTTGGCAGAGTTTTAAAACTGAATTTGTGCCATTACTATGGAGATGTCCCAAATTATCCCAGTTTATGAGATACCTGACATTTATGTCACTTGTGGCTCAGTTTGTAATAGCTCGTCTGAATTACAAAGTATGAGCTTCAAGCCATAGTTGATACAAACTGACATTTCAGTACCACACTGCTGGAGATGCCATCTTCTTCGATATGTCAAACTGCAAGCCCAGTGTTTGAAATGACCCCTTGACATTATTCTGAAGAAGAGCAGGACGTTCTCCAGGGTACCCTGGCCAATGTCTATCTCCACATCAAAATCTACATTAGGGAATCAGATCAGTTGGTTATCATCATTTTGTTATTTGTGGGAACTTGTTATGTGTAAAATGGCTGCTGTGATTCCTGCATTACTTCACCATCTGTAAAGTATTTTGAAATAGTTGGTGGCCATGAAAGTGCTGTACAAATGCAAGTATCTATTTTATTTTTATTATGTCAAGATAAGAAGCCGACAGATATTGAAAAGTGTCCATTGAAAGTAATGGATGTATCATAGCGAAATAGATCTGCCCCATTCGCAATTGTTCTCCCCTCTCCCCTGACATTCAGGGCCATGATAAGTCTGCAAAAGCTAACTGGTTTTGGTAGGATGGAAATTGAGTGCTGCTGAGCAATAGTCAATATCACTTGGTGGCGTTGTTGATAAATCATCCCATCAATCCACTGACGTTTTGAAGGAGACCATTAGTTAAGTAACTTAAGATTTATCATTTTTTTCATGGATAGTGCGTACCTGAGCATTCTTCCACATTGTTGTAATTCTGCCCAACAATGTTATAGCAACATGACCAGGGGACCAAGTATTGGTGCAACACAAAACATCAGCACTACTACTAGTTCATTGTTCTGCTGTGGTAATCTTTTGTCTTAAGAGTTGAGTTTTTACTTGGTGTGTTTGGTGAGCTTTTCCACACCAACATGGAAGCCTCACTATTTCAGTGTTTTACTACAGTGACATGCACAGCTTGATGTTTTTACTCACTGAGTTGTTTCATCTTAAAAATAGATCAAGTGTTCCCCACCTTTTCCCATTTGCCCTCATAATAGATTTTATTGTTTAAAGCTATTCACTTCACCTCATGAAATCTCAATCCAGATAATTACAATACAATAAATAATCAGTGGTAAAATAGAATACAGACACTTGAACCTTTCACTATCACGATAAAACCAATTTACCAGAGATCATATCCACTGCTAAGATAAAGCAGCAAATTAGAATATAATTTGAGGTGGAGACAGTGAGATTTAGCTGTAGATGGAAGTGGCTGGATTTATCTTTATTAGCCTGTGAATCAAACAGATGTATGTAATCATTAAGATGTTGCTTAAACATTTTCAAATTACCAGAACAGCTTGAATTTTAAATGTTTATTCTCCTATCACATAAGAAAAGGTAATTTGATGAGGGCTAGGAGTATCACTCTGAAAAGAAAAGACTGCTCAGATAAGTTCTGAGTAGCCTTTGATGACTCTACAACTGTAAAATTAAATCTTGAAGCAATTCAACAAACAGAAGTTAAAAAACAAATATTTTGCAATGGCACCTTTCTTTTCACACATTGATTCCAACATGCAATTGTTACAAATGATCTTGGTAGACATTCAGTATTATTAGGAACCAAAAGAACAGCAATGGAAATTTTTTGCTGATAAATTAATAGTCCTATAACAGTTATGCATCTATGGGGGAAACACTTTATGCAGGGTTAAAATCAAATTTTAAATAAATTCAGGTAACTTACAATACAGAATTATTTGGCAGATGTGAAATTCGTCAGTCAAGAAGACAAATTACTCTCCAGTGTTATTTTAGGACAGAAGGACATAATGTTCCATTAATGATCACAACACCCACAGCATTATTGTGTGAAATTACAGTATCCTTTCTTCAAAAAAGCTATGCTGAAAAAATTGTTGGTGTAAATTAATAGTAATGATTCTTTGCTTTCTTGCTCCCATCACATGTTGGGAGACCACGGTCATTGGCTTGCACACTCCCGAACCATGAGCTTCCTTCAATGCATTCTGGAAAATCCCAGGTTAAAAATGCAGAATGCCAATACAAGCATCTGGTATGTGGAACATATATAAAAAGAACTCTTGAAACATTACCAGTTTTACCATGGAACTCTTGACAGTGAGAACAGTTTCTCCTTATTTTCCATTTAAAGATGAAATTCATCTGCACATTTCATTTGTGAGATGTCAGCATTAATCCATTCTATTGCCCATGTTCTTGAAACTTCACTGGCAGTAATCTGGACTAGCTCACAGTAACACACAAAGTCAACATTAATGGGTTTTTGATTTATTAAGGACTGATTAAACACCAAGTAAAAGAAAAGGTGCAGATTTGCTCATGGTTTCCTTCAAATGCACATTGTGCTAATGACATATGATGTTAAGGCAAAAGTTTGGATTGCTGAAATGTTCTCCCTGAAATACAGTATCTAAAACTGAACTGAACTGAACATGGAGCAGAGAAGAAAACAAACAACAAACGTTGAAAGGAACAATTGTTCAAGTGGTTATGATTGAGTTATTCTTCTAATGATCAATGAATTTGTGGTTTCTCAGTTATTCTTCATTGTATTATTCATTATTACTGTTGTTTATGTGGAAAAAGTAGACTTTGATTTCAAAGATTAAGGTAGTGTACGATATCATTATTGAAATGTATTCTAACTTTAATAGGATGTGACATTATATTTCTACTTGCAGTACAAAGCGTTCCATTAGAATTTAGCAAATCGTCATTCACTTCTCATGCTTCTTCTGACATTCTAGATTAGAGCTGATTTGTAACGTAATTCCATTTACTGGCCTTTGGTCCACATGTATTAATAGCCTTCTTTATCATGGGCCTATGGGCCTCAGCATGCATCTGGTCTCCTAGTCATTTTGGAGAAGAAAATTTGAGTGTGGAATTTTTTTTTGAGATCTAAGTGACTTGAGATGTAGCAAGATGAACGCTAAAATTGATAAGGAGGTTTCTGATTCTGTGCAAACATCAAGGATTTCACAAAATGAAGCCTTTGTGCACATTCGGAAAACATTCTCTTTTCTTTTAATTCCACACAAGAAGATTATTTTAAACTCTTTTGAACACTTTGTACAAAAATTTCAGTTTTTCCTCAGATGCAACAACATAATAGACTCAATCTTACCTCTGTGTAAATGAATTGGTAGCAAGTGAGTTGAAAATGTACCACAGACTGTGACTGTAGGTGCCCTTAAAGGCAGTCTGCCTCGAAATAAATAACTAATTCTTTGAAAATCTACCTTCCAAGTATTCAAAGCCTTTTCATTTTAATGTACTTAATCAGTCTTTCAGAGTGGAGTAATTCATTGGTTGGTAAGCAGAATGCCAGCACTAGCACTCACCATGAAATTATTTTACAATGGTAGTGTTTGATTACAAGCAGATTAGGAAACAAAGGAACTAGCGCCAGGAGATTGATGTCACTGTGGTAAATTGATTATACAGCACAGAAGTCCACAATTTGTCAACCCCGTAGCTTTAGCTTATGACTAGAACCGATAACCCCATCTTTCTCTTCTAATCCACAAAGCAGGTGGTGCAAGATCTTGTGAAGCTGGGAGTCCAGCGTCATATCAGTGTAAGCAGTGAGGGACAAAAGAACAGGGCATTTGAGTAACAAATCTGCACAGGTAAATTTTACATGCTAAGGCTTCAGCCTTTGTGAAGTTCATGAAAGTACAAATTATAATCAAGCTTGGAGGTTAGTGTCTCTAGTTCATGGTACACCAAATTGTTCTGTCGTTGACTTAAGTCACCAGAAAATTAAGAACGATGGAAGAGGCACTGTTGACGCCTCCCACCCCCATTCAATGTATTGAATTTAGATAATTATTAATTTCTTGGGATTGTAGTCCAGCATTGCTGTAGTCTTATTGAGTTAGCTCATGTGTTATTGGAGCATGTACGCCGAAGGAAACTGCAAGGATTACCACAAGGGATTTCAAGCCTACCTGGGAGTTGGGGCAGATCCTGCTGAACAAACTAGAACTGCATTTCCTGCTGCAAACTTCTAGTGGATTTGTCAGTCAGATGGTGGTCTCTGAATGTCATCCATGGTTAAGTTGTACACGTCCGCTTCACAAATATTTGTATAGACAGATGATGTACTGAAAAGTAATGCAGGAGACACAGGAGAGCTGAAACATTCTCAGCTATTGAATGAAGGATTAAAGCCCAGGAAATGAGTTTTTAAAATGGATTCTATTGGGTCTGTTAGAGGAATGGGATCCGAAATTGATGGTATTTCATACTTGACGAAATTTCGGGGCAAGAATTGGTGATTCTCCACAAACAGTAGTAAAATGATGCTTATGTCTGCATTTCGTTTTTGGAAATTAAAAAAAATCATTCATTCCCTTCTGTTCTAACTATGTTGCAGGAAAACTGTTCACGTTACTTTTTCACTCAGTTTCACACTATTCCAAGGGCAGAATCTATTTCTGAAGTTAGACAGCATTAACAGCTCATAATAGGCCTCAGTTTTGATTCTTATGAGTTTCCCATAAATATCCGTCCTCCAAGTCTGAATTTCTGTTTGTTATTGTTTGAAGTGGTAATGGAGAGGTAAGGTTAGAAATATTATGAGCATATGGACTGATAGTCATGGAAGCAACAACAGTAGATTTATAAGCAATTAATCATTCATGAGATGCTAATACCAGATTTCCCAAATGCATGTTTACCAAGTGCTTTCTGCTTCATAGTTTGATGAAAAGTAGGACATACTTGTTTTTTGAATATTTTTTATTATGTTTGTCTTTGTTTCTTTAACATTAAGTTTCCCATTGCTTCCTCTCTAATGTGTTGAGACAAACCAACATCAGAAAGGGTCAGTTGTAACAGATTAACTGCACATTTCACTCTGCCCTTCGTGTTGAATCTAGTTTTCTTTTGCTGGGTGTTCAACGAGCAGCTAAATCACTCCTGCCAGTTTTACGCCTCCGTCAAAATTAAAGTTTACCTCAATTATTTCTCATGCAAGGGAGCTGTCAGGTGACAGTTTCCTAAACAAGAACCCTTAGGAATTCAATAGAGACCCAAAGTAATTCTCTGTTCGTTTTTCCCTTCATCTCACTAGAAAGATGAAAACGTATGCGCATCCCATCTCTTAATTCTGTCATAGTGTGAAAAGTTTGGTTTATGGGAATATTGTGCCAAACCTAAAGGTTACAATTGCTTGTATCACCCAGTAAACTCATGTTTGAAGGACATTTGCTCAGGGCTGGAGAGGAATTTGCAGTGGCAGGGTAAGAGTTCAGTTTTCATGGCCCATGTAGCTACTGACTACATAGGTGGAGCTGGGAAAGAGGTTCTGCTGAGGGACTATGAGCAACTACGAGATAATCTTTTTAAAAATCCTTAAAGATAATAATCTCTGGATTATTACTTGAGCCATGAGCAAATAGTCGTACAGTAAATAGGATGCACATCTCAAAGATTGGTGTGGGGACAATGGGTTTGGATTCTTTGCGAAAGTGGGAGCTGACTTCGGGATGGTCTCCAATTGAATTGTGCAGTGACCAGTAGCATGTCAAATCATATAAAAGGGTGGTAGAAAGGTTTTAAAACCAAGCGCTGGAGGGAAGAGAATCAAGTGAGGGGAGCTGTAGAACAGCATTTAGGGTTTTTTTTAAAGACTAAACGTGGAGTCTGAACTAAATGCAGAGAGTATTGCCAATAGGGTGTGGGTCGGATTTCCTCATGTGATTCCATTCTTCTCAGCTTATTACAAAGAAATGCACAGAAAAAGTGCCAAATTTCCTTGTCAGATGGGCAAGAGATTCTGATCCTATCATGACCTACTGGTCAGACAGATAGCACTTTGCTCTCTGTTTCCAAGAAGTATTATACAATCTCTGCTCATCACCTTCACCCACCCTATTAGATGTCTGAGACCAGGCAAATAACAACGCTATATGATGCCTTTCTAAAGGCTCTCTGGGGCAAATTAAGTTTATTTCACTATCATTTCTTTCTACCTAACTCCCAGAAACCTCTGCCTTAAGACCTCTTTGAGGAAGACCACACATGCCTGGATTGCTGATGGCAGCCAGCACTGCTGCCTCAGTTGAGTAGATTTATTGACCCCAATCAGACTTTATTCTGCACACTGTAAAGATTTAAGAACAAGCAAGATCACTTGTTTGCAGGGTCCAGTCGTTATGGTCCATGACAGTGTAAGCAACACTGGCAGGACAATGAAGATGGCACAGCATAGTCTGTATGAGGAACTGGTAATTGTAATGATCTCTGAATCATTACTAAGCTACATGAAAATTTACATATGGCAAATAATATGAGAGAAATGAATGTGTGACTCAAAGTCTGGCCCATTAAGTGATTCCAGTTTGTGTGGCATTGGTACCAGATGGGAGAACATGGGGGTTGTACTATTGGAATGATCTATGCCTGAATTATACTGAGGTTAGTGTCCTTCTGACCTACATACTAAGGAAATAAAAAGGATTTTAAACTATATAGTAGGGTAAATGATTACATTTGGGATGATGTGTTATATCAAAGAGTTGACGTAGAGGTAAAGTCGGTGTAGCCTTACCAGATTATTGGGCCTCTCTCCATTATAGAGAGACGATTGGTGGCAGTTTGAACTGAAGATCATCATGCCTCAAGCAAGGGAAGAGATTGTGATGGAGAGGTTTTTCTGGTAACCTTAACCAGTATAGGGATTGAACCCGTTCTGTTGTCATCACTCTGCATCTCAAGCTGGCTATCCAGCCAACCATTATTCAACAACACAGGAGAGGTCAGACGATTGGATAGAATATTTAAAAAATGTATAGAATTGCTAAAGAAAATTAGGGAAAAATTATAGTATGAGATAGATCTAGCCATAACTATTTATAAAAATAATGAGAGTTTCCATAGCTATTTTAAAAAAAGTAACACAGTGAACACTTGTTCTAAAGAAAAGTGAGCCTGAGGAATCAATACCAGAAAATTAGGGGATAATAGATGACTCCAACAATTATTTGCCACAAAAAGTACAAAGAGCATTCCAGAAATAGCTGTCAATCAGAAAAAGGAAGAGAGAGAAGAGATGAAGAAAATTACAATCACCCTAGAAAGAGTACTAAATAAATTTTCATATCTGGGTCTGACAGATCCCGAAGTCCTGATGAACACTATCCAAAGATCTTAAAAGAAGTAAAAAGTCAAGTGTTTATGAAACACAGAAAGCTAGCACACAGGTGCAGCAGGTAAACAGGAAGGCGAATGGAATGTTAAACTTTATTTCCAGGAAGTTAGAATACAAGAGTAGGGAAACCTTACTGAAACTGTAGAAGGTGCTGGTGTGACTGCATGTGGATTACTGTGAGCAGTTTTGATCTCCTTAGTTAAGGAAAGATATCATTTCATTGGAGGCAGTTCAGAGAAGGTTCACTAGGATTAACCCTGGTAAGGAGGGATTGTCTTATGAACAGCAGCTAAACAGGTTAGGATTGTACTCACTGGAGTCTAGAAGAATGAGGTGTGGTCTCATTGAAACATTCTTAAGGGCTTGTTATGCTGTGAGGATATTTACCCTAACTGGAGAGTCTCGGACCAGAGAGCACAGACTCAGAATAAATGAGTGCGGTTTATGACTGGGATGAGGAGGAGTTTCTTCTCTCAGAGGGTTGTGAGTCTTGGAACTCCTTGCCAGAGAGAGCTGTGAGGGCAGAGTCCTTGTGTATATTTAATGCTGAGATAGATAGCTTTTTGATCAGTCAGGGAATCAAGGGTTTCAGGGAAATGCAGGCAAGTGAGGAATGTTGGATCAGCCATGATCCTATTGAATTGTGGATTGGCTCGATGGGCTGACTGGCCTACTCTTGTTCCTATTTCTTAAAGTCTTATGAGATAATTGATGCACTGGTTTTAATTTTCCAAAATTCACTAGATTCAGGGAAAATTCTATTAGACTGGAAAATAGCTAATGTCACTCAGAGTCACAGAGTCATACAACTTGGAAACAGGCCCTTTGGTTCAACCAGTCCATGCCAATCATCATCCCAAACTAGACTAGTACCTTCTGGCTACATTTGGTCCCTACAAACATTTTCTATTCATATTTGTACGTAATGTCTTTCAAATATTTTAACTGTAGCCACATTCACCACTTCTTCTTGAAATTCAATCCCATACAGAACTATTCTCTGTGTAAAAAAATCGCCCCTCATATCTTTTTAAAATCTTTTTATCTCTCACCTTAAAAATATGACCACTAGTTTTGAAGTCCGTCTCTCTAGGTAAAAGACACCTGCCATTCACCTTATCTACGCCCTCTATTACTTTATAAACCTGTCAACCTCCCATGCTCTAAAAGGAAAAGTCCCAGCCTTTCCTTATAACTCAAACCCTCCATTCCTAGCAACATCTCGGTGAATCTCTTCTGTACCCTCTCCTGAGTAATAACGTCCTACCTAAGACAGGGTGACCAGAACTCGACACAGAACTCCAGAAGAAGTCCTGTACGACGTCAACATAATGTCCCAACTCTTATATTCAAAGGTCTAATTTTCCCCTAATTTTCATTAGTTGTAGTGTTAGCTACATTAGTTAGAGGATCTGAGTGCGTTACTCTTCGGAGGGTCGGTATGGACTTGTTGGGCCAAATCTAATCTAATCTACTCTAATCTAATCTAATCTAATCTAATCCTATGCAATTTTTATTCATAAAGGGAAAATTGCAGAAAGCAGGAAACTACAGGCCCATTGACCTAACATCTATTAATAGCAAAATGTTAGAAGATAATATATTAATAAGAAATTATGGCAGAACATTTAGAAAAGGTTCAAAGCAGCCAGGCAGAATAAATCTGGTTTTGTGAATTTTTTTTATTTTTAATCAATTTATTAGAGTTCTTTGAAGCAGGAACAGCTGCAATGAACAAAAGGGAACTGCTGGATGCACTGTACCTAGATTTCCAGAAGACATCTGTTAAGGTACCACATCAAAGGTGCAAAACATAAAAGCTGGTGGTGTAGGGGATAAAATACTGACATGAATAGAAGATCAGCTAGCTAACAGACAGCAGTCAGTAAGTCTAAATGGGTCATTTATTCATTGACAAGGTGTAAGGAATGGTGTGCCAAAGGGATCAGTGATATGGCTCCAGGTATTTACAACTTATAGAAACAACTGGATGAAGAGCTCAAAAGGTTGTGGTTGCTAAATTTGCTGAATTCATGAAGCTAGGAAGGAAAGTAAGTTGGGAAGAGGATATAAGAAGGCTAAAAGGGATTGATCACAAACTTTGTTTTAACCAGAACACTCAAAACACCAGCAAACGTATATCTGAAATACTGGAAGTTTACTGTGTTATGACACTCACTACAATGTCTGAGCAGTCAGTTAAAGGTTGGAGAGAGAAGCATTTCAGCTGCTGAGTTTTTTTAAGGCAAAGTTTCATTATTATTTGAGTGATTTATGCTGTAAATAAAGTATAACAGTGAATCTGTGGAATTGCCTGCCCAGTGAAGTGGTTGAGGCTTCCTCATTGAATGGTTTTAAAGCTAAGATCGATAATTTTTTTTAAATGTTAAAAGAATTTAGGGTTATGGTGAAAGGGTGGGTAAATGGAGCTGAGCCCATAAAAAGATCAGCCATGATCTTATTGAATGATGAAATGGGCTCAATGGGTCAGATGGTCTATTCCTGCTCCTGGTTTTAATGTTCTTTATGTGATGTGTACATCCCCCATACTGCTTTTGATTGATTATGTTGATCAACTGGAATATTTGATCAACTGAAACACTCTTGGTCCCATTGGTGCCAGTTAGTAAAAGGTTTGCTTATATGGGTTAGATGAGTGGGAAAATTTCTTGGAAATGGAGTATAATGTGAAAAAGTTTGAGATTGCTCATTGTGGCAGAGTGCTTTTAAAAAAATGACTTTAGACTGCATATAAATTAGAGAATCAGAATGGCAAAGTCTGAGACCACAATCAAATCAGCCATGATCTTACTGAATGATGGACTAGTTTCAAAGCCTTTGGCCTACTCCTGTTCTATAGATCCTATATGATCTTCTAGTTGAATTCTGATCTCAAGCCTGCAGGTTATAAATGATGTAAGAACATATTTGAAGATCCCAATATTTGATTAAGAATCCTAAACGTTCCAAAACAAACATAGGGAATGCTGGAGAAATTCAGCGGGACTGAAGACAGCATCTGTTGAGAAAGAAATGGAGTTCACATTTTGACTCTAGTATGACTCTTCTTTATTCCTAAACATTCTCTTTGCTCAAAATAACCACAAGTTCTACGGGAGGTTGAGAGCAAAAGTAGGCCAGGGCTTTTCTTTCCATTTATGAAACTCAAAGTTGAAGGAATCAGTTATCCTAGAACATGCTACCGAGCACTTTCCTTCAGGCCTGCAACTCTCATACTAGACACATTCTGAGATAGTATTGAGATCCTTTCAAAGTAATCAAGCCCCACATAAATTCAAGTATTTTTCTATTTTCATTTCTCGAATTTTAGTAATGACTTGATTTGAAAGGCATCCCATATAGCTCTGATTTGTTTTTAGTTCTTGCTAAATTTACAACTTGGATAATTGCCGATTTTTTTTCCACCGGGAAAAATGACCAGTGTTTTACATTTCTTTCAGGACAACTGTAGGACTGCTTTGCACAAAAGATTGTTTGTGCAAAGCATTGTGAGGTTACTAACATAGAATCATCACTGCTCAAGGTAGGAGAAGGCCATTTGGCCCTTCAAATCTATTCTAACTTACAATATGATCATGGCTGAACCTCTATCTTAATGCCTTATTATCACTTTCTACCCTTGATGCCTTTAAACATATTCAGCAGCTTGACCTCCATAGCCTTCTACAGTAGAGAATTCCACAGTTTTGCTACCATCTGAGTAAAGAGCATTTTCCTCATCTCAACTTTACTTCATATCCTGAGACTGTGACCTTTGATTCTAGATTCCCAAACAAGGGATACATCCTCCCTGTGTCTAGGCTGTTCAGTCCTGTTAGAATTTCAATCTGATCACCTCCAATCCTTCTAAACTGAAGTGAATGCAGACACAGTCAAACTAATCTCTCCTCAAAAGACAGTCCTGCCATTCTCAGTATCAGTCTAGTAAACCTCCATTGCACTCCCTCTATGGCAAGGGAGGGAAAGCAAAACTGCACCCAATACTTCAGGTCTCCCAAGACCCTGTATAACTGTAGTATAACTGTACTTCTGTGTTCAAATGTTCTTTCAATGAAGGCCAATACGTTTGCCTTTTTAATTACTTAGTGCACTTGCCTGCACTTCGATTGACCAAATCCCTTTGTGCATCCACATTTCCTGCTATATCACCTCCGGATAATCCTCTTCCTTACTGTTTTTCATACTAAATTGTATAACTTCACATTTAGTCACACTGTATAGCATCTGCCATGTCTAAATTACCTTGAAGCTTTCTTGCTTCCTGCTCACAACTCACAGTCCTGCCCAGTTTTGCGTCATCTACATAATTGGAAACATTGCATTTGGCTCCCTCATCCAGATTTTTTACATATATATGTATATGTCATGAATAGCTAGTACCCAGGCACTGATTCTTGTAATGCCACACTAGTCACTGTTTACTACCCACTAAAAGACCCATTTATTGACCTATGCTTACCTAATTCAGCAACTAACCTGTCATGACAAAACAATAATGCACCCCATGCTAAGTATGTAAATGACAGGAGAAGGTCTTCTGATGCAGTGTTAAGTGTCAGAAGGTCTCTGTACAAGTCTCATCTTTCCCAGAGGTGTGTCACAACAGATAGAACAGGTTAAAATAAAATAAAATGAGGTGAGAAAATAACTATTTCAGATGTTGGTATATTTTATTAAAAATGGCTTTTGACTTTTTTTTATCACCAAGATATCCAGGAAAATGAAATCAGGAACTGTGTTCATACTCATCACAAGGGCCATTTTTAACAAAATCTTAGCTCTCAACACTGACCAAATACAAAATGCTGCTCAGAGAAACAAATGCCCACTGTTCTAAATTTGATTTCCACAGTATTTGATTAAATAGAAAGCTAGCGAATCTTTCATACACATGCATTAAAGCATTTTCGTCCTGAGGGGAAGAAGTATTTAAGAAAATGCAGGGGAATTCTACAGCTTGTCCACTTTTAGGCTAACTGATGCCATTAACTGACCGATTAAATGTACATTATGGCCCCGATTCATTCCCCCCCACAACAACATGGCAGGCCATGGAAGGTGAAACAAGGAGGCTGGCTGAGTTGCAAAAGTAAGTGGGAAGAGAACTACCTTTCATTGGGATCCTCTATTGTGCACATCAAGAGTACTGCTATCCCCAAGATATTATCCCTTTCAATCTGCCTCCCTCCACTACGACTCCAAACCGAACTCTATCCTTCTTAATATCAACTGAGCATCATTACCTAATATCAATCTCCTCCTTTTCCCCGTACTATTTCCATCCCGATAATCATCCAATGTCCTCCTTGTTACGTCAATTGAACCTGCCTCCACTACATTTCCAAACAGTGCATTCCATGCTCTAACTACACGCTGTGCAGGTTTTGTTTTTACTTTTTCTCATATCACCCTCACTTCTTTTGCACATCACTAAAAATCTATGCCCTCTCAGTCTTGTTCCTTCCAGGAGCAGGAACAATTTTGCCCTTTATGGTCTCTCTGGCCCACTCATGATTTTGAAAACCTTCATTAAATCTCCTTTCAACCACCTTCTCTATAACCTATCTTCAGAAAAGAAAGATTCTCATTCCAGAATCATTCTTGTAAATCACTTCTGCACTTTTTTTCACTGCATTCACATATTCCCCATAATTTCTGACAAATGACCCACTGAAAAAGCCCAGACTTTAGCCCTGCATCGAAAAAATGTCTTCCCTGCAATATCCTTATCCTTACCCTTACCCCAGTAAGGCAAAACATTTACTGACAGGCTGGAAAGCAGGTCCGTCGGTGGTTAAAGCTAGAATCCTTGATTAAAATACAACATAATAATATATTTGTGTATTTTAATCACTAAGAATCATAGAGTCACCAGATATACCGCACAGTAACAGACCAGATATCTGAACCTAATCTAATCCCATTTGTCAGCACTTGGTCTCTAAAGGTGAAAATGAGGACTGCAGATGCTAGAAAGTCAGAGTTGAAAGGTGTGGCACCGAAAAAGCACAGCAGGTCAGGCAGCATCCAAGGAGCAGCAGAGTTGACGTTTCAGGCATAAACCCTTCATCAGGAATCTAAACCCTTCCTATTCATGTACCAATACAGATGCATTTTAAATGTTATAACTACACCAACCTCCACCACTTCCTCTGGCAGCCCATTCCTTACATGCACTACCCTTACATGCTCCATCCTCTGTGAGAAAATGTTGCCCCTTAGGTCCCTTTAAAATTTTACCCCTCTGACCCTAAACCTATGCCCTCTAGTTTTGTACACCCTCACCTCAGGGAAAAGACCTTGCCTATTTACCCTACCCTCATGATTATATAAACACCATTAAGGTCATTCCTCAGCCTCCAACATTCTGGGAAAAACAGCCACAGCCTATTCAACTTCTGCCTATAGCTCAAATCCTCCAACCCTGGCAATATCCTTCTAAATATTTTTTGAACCCTTTCAAGTTTCACAGCATCCTTCCGATAGGAGGGAGACCAGAATTCCAACAGTTCCCATCTACCTGCAATGCCAGGCCAGGGAAGCTCTGGAGGTCTGTGGAATGATGTTAGGATCCTGACCTGATATCACTTTGAAGGGTATTAACTCCCACGTGTATCCAAAGTGGCCTCCAGTCGCCTGGGAAAATTCCAACTCAAATTTCTAGTAGTCCAATGGTGAATCTTCTTACTGAATAATCAACATATTAAATCTAGTTTTTGTATCCAGAGACCTTATAACTTCTGACAACTCAATCTGGAATCCATAAAGAAAGAAGAAATTGAGCTAAGCACTGATTTTTGCTGACAGATGAGAATCATTTAAGGCTGGAATACAAACTTGGAGCATTCTAGGTTTGTTGTGATGTTCTCCAGAGCTGAAACTAATTATTATTGTTGTCTCTTTACCTCTGCTTTTCTGAGAAAGTAAAACTAAATTCTTAAAGCATTTTTAGGAAACTATGTTAACATACAAGACAAAAAAAAAGACAAATCTGCAAAACCTTAAAATTCCAAGCTCCACAATCAAATGTCCAATTAAGTTTTAGGCTTTAAATGAACATCAACCCCTTATATAGCAAAATGTGAAAATAAAGGAATGTCCTCTCACAATTTAAGTGAAATACGTTTTTAATATATATTTTGCAAAGTGCAAAGTAGTGTAATTCTACCTTGCCATTATGTTTTCAACCATAACATAAAGTAAGTGATTCCCAAACTGTGGCTCACAAACTTGATTTGGTCCACAGAAACTGCAAATGATCTTATGAGCTCCCCTCTCCTGAGGAATTGCACTCCATATGGGTACAGAGGCCCAATATGGCGTTCAGACAAGGACCTCTCCTGCTCATCTCTTTGTCTTGTCCTCTGGATCATGGACTCCTGCCTGTAGCCATTTCAGAATGTTGAGACCTAATGTCAAATATGAATCAATTGGTGTTACCTCTGCTGCTGAACTCAAGCTCATTACTCTCCCTCACCTGAGTGGCCTGAACTCTGATATCAACCATCTACTCAAGACTCAGAAACTTTACTTCCACTGCTTCCTGGCCAGATCACTGAGCTGAAGCAGCTTGAATGAAGTAATAGACTGCTGTGTACATAAAATACTAACATTTCTACAAAGAACTTCAAAAACAAAGATTTTCACAAGAAAATCGGACATTATTTATTGATCTATAGTATGTAAACTTTATTCAGCATAAGGAAAAACGATATTTTCTAATCAGATGTTATTATGCACCTCTGGAGCAGGTGGACATTAACCTGAATCTCCTGGCTCAGAGGTAGGGGCACTACCATTGCACTATAAGAACTTACACTTTATTCATTATATGCTGACTGTTACTAAAGTGCTTTATTAATATATTGTTTTTGTCAGTGTCTGGGGGCAAATTAAGTTTCAAGTGTTAAAATGGAGTCATATTGAAAAGTAAATTGGAATGTGCTGTCATTGAACCTAGGGAACTGGTGGGAGAAGAGATTTGACTTTTAGGTAAATAAATTGCTGTGCTGTAAATGATGAACAGAGAGAAATTCTAACAGAGTAAACTCTAAGAGCAGATCTGGCTGGAGAATCCAAAACACCAGGATCCAATCTCAGGATGACAGGCTGAGACGAGAAGAAATTCTTCAGACAAATCTTTTTATTTCTTTACCCTAAAGGCTGTGGGTGCTCCACCCTAAGTTTAAAGCTGAGACTTGTTTCTGTTCTGTCAGCAATCCAGGAAAATGGGGAGCATGTGGGAAAGTGAAATTAAGATTGCTGAATGTTCATGATGATATTGAATAGGAGAGCAGGTTTCCAAATTGTATAGCCCCTCCTGCCCCTATTTCTAAAGTTCTCAACTCACCCCAAAGCAGTGTATGGGCTATCTGTTGAAACTCTGAGTAATTATATTTGGAACTGGAATAGCTTGAGAGATGCTGGTGGTGGCTTTCATAATGTAAGTCCAAATGATGCTGGATTGAATACCATTCAGTTCATTTGCTTCTCAATTTTAATTTCTCCGAGGTACATGACACGCATTTTGACAAATTTCTATCATGACATTTTATTAGACTATTATTTCAGCTAAACATACACATCAATCCAAAGCCCTACATGTGAGATTGTGTTGGAATTTTTATCCTTTGCAATAAACCACACACAACACCACAGCTGTGGTTACAATTACCATGTAACTGCAACTGAGGTTGCTGTTGTAAAGCATTCGGGTGAGTTATGTGGTACAGGATTATCCAATTAGATAGGCAGTATCTATATTTGTTGGCTTGCTTCTATTAGTATTGCAAAATAAGAAAACACCATGCACTCCCATCCATTCAAGCGATAAGCGAGTCGAATATGTTCATCTGCCGCCAGCCCATAGCCACTCACACCATGGAGTCACAGGTAATGGTGCAAGTGAAACCTGGATCAACTGCAGTTAAAACAAAAACTGCTTCCTGGTTTAGATTTCTTGGTGGGCACATGAAAAAAACCTTCCCATTTTTCACAGAAGCAGGAAGCAAACTTGACCTGGATTAAACCATCGCACAAATGGCAGCTTCGGCTCTTAGCTCCGGAACTGGCTTATGAAAATGGCATGTGTGGCACATCACTAGTTCCAGCTGCTTCTGTCCTACAAAGTACTTAAGCTGCAGATATTAAAGGAAGTGAAATCCAGTGTCTATAACAACATTACTGTTTCACTGAAAAAATAGTGTATGTCCCATTAATTATACTTGTCAGATTTGCATTTACGTAGTGCTTTTCATGATGTGAGGATGACTCGAAGCATTTTACAGGCAATAAAATGTATAACTGAAGTAGTCATAGTTGTCGTGTAAGAAATGCGATAACCAATTTGCACACAGCAAGCTCCTGCAGACAACAATAAGACTTGGATAAGATGACCTGTTTCAGTGACAGAGGGGCAAATGTTGCTCAGAGCACCGCGAGAATTCCCATGCTTTTATTTGAATACTGTAGCGCCATGGTATTTTGTAAATGTATTCGGGAAGAAGCACTGGCTCTTGATTAAAGATTTCAATACAGGAGTGCACTGTAACGTCAGCCTGAATTAATTCACTGAAGTTTCTGGAGTGGTCCACAGACTGACAGGCTTCTGACCCAGAGATAAGAATGTTGTCACCGATCCATGACTAATACTTTGAATATGGAACTGTTTACATTTGGTACCAATTTAACTCCTAGATAAACTTATGGGAGGCACATCTTAGGAGGGGAAGGTTCATTTTCTTCTTCCCTCTTGAGAGTCAGTTCCACGTTTATTCAAAAAGGAAGGGAAAAAAGAAAACAGGAAAGTATAGACCAGTTAGTTCAACATTTTTCTTAGAGAGGATGATAAGAAGCTATTAATATAGAAATCATAACAGGGCACATAGATAAATTCATGTAATCAGGTGGAGTTAAAGTGGTTTTGTGAGAAGGAAATCATGTTTAGTAACATGTACAGTGGATAAAGGAGAAGCAGTGAGTGCTGGTTATAAGTACTGTACTTATATTTTAAGGAGCCATTTCATAAAGTGTCACATCAAATGTTACTGTGGAGCATTGAAGTTCATTGTTTAAGGGGTAACATAATGGCATGCTAGAGGATTGGCTGGTGAACAGTAAACATTGAGTAGACATAAATGAGTCTTCTTCAGTTGGCAAGATGTAATGAGTGGTGTGCCATAGGGATCAGTGCCAGGGCCTCAATTATTTATTGTTGTTGTGTCACCATAGTCTTACCAGACCATAGCGGCTGCTCTCATTTTGTGAGTAGCGACTGGAGGTGATTTAACCTGATGGCCACCAGACCTCAGGTGAGGGAAGAGCTTGAGAAGGAGATTCCTTCATGGTAACCTCAAACCAGTGATAGGAATTGAACCCACACTGCTCTGTAAACCAACAATCCAGCCAACAGAACTAAACCAATTCTGCCCAATTATTTACAATTTATATAAAAAATGTATTAAAAATTTTTAAATACAAACATTTTATATGCTTTGGATCAAAGAACAGAAGGTTTGTTTGCTGAATTTTTTTTAATTCCACAGAGATAGGTAAGAAGGTAAGTTGTGCAGAGGACTAAAAGGATAATGGTAGTTCAAAAGAAGCAAACATCTGGCAAAAGGGATATGTGTGAAAGTGTGAATTTGTCTAGTTTGATGGGCAGAATCTAAAAAGAACAATATTATCTAAATGATAAGAGCTTGCAAAGCTCTGAGCTGCAGAGGGAGCTGGGTGTTCAGGTGCATGAATCACAAAATTATATAGGTACAAGTAATTAGGAAATCAAATAGAATGTGATCATTTATTATGTGAGGAATTGAATGCAAAGATTGGATATATGCTTCAGTTATATAGGGAATTGGTCACACTTCATTTGGAGTGCTGTGTGTGGCCCTGGCCTCCCTATTTAAAGAAGGTTGTGAACGTTTGGAGGTATTCAGAGAAGGAATACTAAATTAACATGCTGAACAAATGGGTCGCTTAAAAGGGAAAGACTGGACAGACTAGGCTTGTATCCATGGGAGTTTCGGAGTTTCAGAACTGACTTGATGAAAAAAGTAAGATTCTTAGGGGTCTTGACAGGGCATGTTTCATCTCACAAAAATATTGAGAACACTGGTGAAAGCAGAGTCTTGAATATTTTATGGCAGAAGCAGAATTGAATGGTTATTAACAATGGTCAAAAATGTGGAGTTGAGGCTGAAGTCAGATCACACATGATATCATTAAATGGCAGAACAGGCTCGAGCAGCTGAGTGGTCTACTCTTATTCCCAACTCATATGTTCATTACTCTTCACGTGAACCTGGATTAGCAATCACAATATCCATGTAACATTAGAGCAGGTAGTTTGGATCTGAACTTTGTCACTCCCCTTTTAAATGTGGCCGTGAATAAAATAAACCTTTTCATTAATTCCTTGCTAATGTGGACAGAGGTGTGTTGTCACTATTGTATGTGCTAAGTTTAAAACACTTTTGAATAATGAGTCACTTACAGAATTGAGAATGCTGGAGAACCTCAGCAGGTCTGACAGCACCTGTCGAAAGAGAAACAGAATTAACATTTCAACTTCAAGATGACTTTTCTTCAGAACTGTATTGAAGAACAATAACTGACGCTGTCAGACAATCCAGGCTGGTCTTTACATGATATTCCAATGCTTCAGATATGAATAACAACCACTGATATCTACATGGCTTATACAGTTGACAGTGTATTTAATGCAATAGATATGGCAGTTCTCACTTGGACAAACAGTTCATTAACTTCATCAGGAAATTATCCCAAGAAAATTCCAGGCAATTCCTGCAGAGTCAGCTAAGTTGGAAGTTCTGTGAAATCCCAAAACATCACTTCATGAGCAGAAAATCTGAGCTATTGTTGTGGGTGGCCTGTTGGGTAACATAAATATTTTGTGTAGAACAAAATGTCAGCTTCTAAAAGAGACACATGAACAAATGAAGCATTCTTAAGAGACAAAAAAAAACATTAAACTTACAGCTTTGCAATCCATCTTTCAGTTCTATTTCCTAAAGCTTGCAGACAGTCCCATTGAATGCAGAATTCATAATTAATTATTTAGTTCTCAAAATAGCAGACACAGGACATTTTGATATTTTCATATGCATTGTTGAAGAGATTTCCTGACAGTGTACAGCTGTTGTAGGTCATACACAGGCATCTCCCAATAAATGTTCAAGAATCATTTGTAAAAGTAGTCTGAGGCAATCTGACTGTGAGATTGACCGGATACTGTTATGCAAGGCATGAAAGTTGTCAGACTAAGCAGATGGTTGGGGTAGGGTACAGAATGAGGATGTTGCCCAGATTTGAGAATTTAACTTTGATGTTAGAATGAATAGGCTAGGATAGTTTGCTCTGGGACAGAAGAGCTATTGTGATGTACAAACTTATGCGAGGAAGGGCCAATTTTCAAGAACATAGCAAACAATAAGAAAGAGATGTAGGCTTGATAGAAAGGGATTAATGAGGAATATTATCCACTTAGACATGGAAGGGGTGTTGTGCAGGAGATTGGCGGATGTGAGGAGAGGAGTTTTGCAACTCACTGCCTGAAATAGTAGAGGCAGAAACTCCCAAAACATTTTAAAAGTACTTGGATATGCACATTTAGTGCTGGAACTAAAAAAGTTATGGATAAGCAGAACCACAATGTACCAGATGATCTCCATCTGTGCTGTAAATTTCTATGATTCCCTGCTATACTTGAAAACTTGATTCTGGCGATCGGTATTTAATGTAAAAAGATAATTCATTGCCCATTAATGACCTCCTTCTACCATACTGCATACAAAAAGCATGAAACTCATACCATGTCAGAATACCAGGTCCTTCGTCTGAGTAAAGTGCATTGTTCTGAATATTACATAAATAATTCTATTAATAGTAGCTGTAAGCCCAAGAGACTCCCTCTGCAGGTTAAAGTGTACCAGACTACTTGCGGAATCCACCATAGATTTCCAACTCAAAGTGTGAGGTCAAGGTCATTTACTTGGTCAAGGTAATCTGGCAGCTGTGAAAATGTACCTGGTCAAGAATTGTTTCTAAGTCAGAGGAGAGTTGAGTTCAGATGCCACTCTAGAGTCCATAATTAGTTATCAGAGGTGCAATCTTTCTGATGACGTATTAGTTTGACAGCCTTTCCTGGTCCACTTTAAATATCCCATTGCACAATTTGAAAAAGAGCAAAATACTTCTCCAGGTGGCATTTATCCTTTGACCAGCATTGTGTAAGATCTACTCACAGATTATTTATCTGTGTGATTTGTGAAATTTTGCTAAACTTGTTGAATTACAAGGATTATCACACTTCAAATGTATTTCATTGACTGAGCACTTCTGGACACACAGACATCTTGCAATGTATAATATAAACACAAGTTCTTTTTCTCCATCAGTAGTCATCCTGTTACAGGCCTGCAATGTGGATGTGATCTCATGCTTTCTGACTTAAGAGGTAGCAGAAGGGCCTCCCCATAGGCAATTCTTTTCTTCTAAGGCAGTGCCTCAGGGTTGAGCATGATCTGCTTTCCAATCCAACTCAATGGGTACTGGTTTTGGCTGAAAAATTCAATGTGCAATCTGCAGACTCTGCCACATGTAGAGGGCATGTGTTGTTTGAAGGGTAAGGTAGATGGATTGTTGAAGCTTTGTGCACTCTCTTTCCATGCCTTGACTTTCACCTCTACAGCTTCCAGCAAAGTCACGCCAAGTATTCAGTGACTTCCCAAATGACCATCTCCAGTTTGGTCTATCACAAGCCAGGGTCTCTCATGGGTTATTTTACCTCTTCAGGATTTCTATAAGGGCATTTCTGAAGAGGTAACTCTTGATTTAGAGGCTTGACTACAGCTCCCAACAGAACTGCTGAGCAGCCCCTGAAGGTAAATCAATTCAAACAAGCCACACTGCTCAGTTTTAGTCAATTCTCATGCTAAGTTCTTCATTAATATATAAAAAACATGGTGTTTTGGTAGAATTCTATTTGCTTTGTGCTTTTAAAAGGCTTATGGCTGCTCACAGTCCTGTTTGTTCAGAACATCACAAAGGCACAATAAATGGATAACCTTTTGACTCTGTGCTCTTGGTGACATTTGGCTTACCGCGAAGTCAGAAATTTGGATGCATTGCCTGTGATTTTCTGACCCATTGCTAGAAGTGTGAAATTGAAGATTGACCTTGAATAACAGCTGGCTTGTAAGTGGGTCTGGATTACCTTACCAATGCAAGTTGAGAGTTTGCTGTTTGAGTTTCAAAGCATATCATGCATGCTTACACTTTCCTTAGTTTAATGTCCTGACAGATTTTATTTCCCAACCTGAACTAGTTTCTCTTTATGTCACCCAGTTTGAAATAAAAGGCTGCTCCTGTGATCAAATGCTGCAATGATTAGACTGGCTGTTAGCATGCTCCTTTAAGTTGAACAGGTTGTCACAAACTGTTCATCCTGATTTCCTTGGTTTCATACCAGACCCTTCTCACTGATAAAGCTGTTCGAAAGGCTATGTCTCTCTCTCTCTATGACAGCTTGCAGGGACACCAATTTGGACCGCTCTCTGCAAAATTTCTGCCCGTACTCAAGTTTAGAAGGTTTTTGGTCCTGCTCCACATTCTGGACTCTAGCTCTCTGGTTGATCATGGATTTCTGTCAGACTCTATTATCTGCAATCATTCTATCTGCTGCAAGCCTTCTCCTTCCTGCATTCAGGGCTGTTTGTGAACTAAAGATTCTCAATATCAATCTTTTTGCATTTCTCCTGACATTAACTCATTCCCCTACAGCATCCTCACTCAGATCAGCTGTTCACAGCCCATAGTTTCTTCATTGTGACTTTCAATTGGCCTGCCACATTGATGGCCGGATTTTGTTAACAGGGTACTATTCTTGATGTTATACTGGAACTGTGCAGCACATCCACTTTCTCTTTTCTTGCCTTTTCCCACCTGATTAGAATTAAAAATCTAAGTGCCAAGATCATGGGAAGCATGATTGCTTTAGTAGCTGGGGAAGCTTTTCATTGGAGAAAGCCACTCTTAGCCAACAATGATGTATTTATTGACAGCCCGATTAAATGGTCTCCTGGTCAAACAGGGAAATTCTGCATCATGGCCTCAACTTCCATCCTCAGTACAAAATTTGAAAACACAGAGGTTGCATGGATGTTTCAAAATTAAATTTTATTTGTAAGTATTTCACATTTTTTGACTTCATACATGTTATTAGTTGTTGAGCCAACCAGGTTTCTACATTAATCAGGGAGCTACACTTTTGCCATATATATGAAATGGGAGCGGGAGTAGGCCATGCAGTCTCTCTCTGCACTACAATAAGGTCATGGCTGATCTGATTATAGCCTCATTTCTACTTTCCTGCCAACCTTCCAGTACCCTTTGAACCTCATCAGTCAAGAAATGATCTATTTATGTCTTATGAATATCTAATGACACTGACTCTGACACTCTCTGGCACAGAGAATTCCATTGGCTCATCTCCATCTCAAAAAGAAGAAATTTGATTTTTTTAAACTCAGTGCCCAGTCTAGTCTCTCCCACAATAGAATATTTTCTTTTAGGCTCCACCCTGTCAAGTCCCATATATTAGGTTGCTGCTTTTGGCAAATAAAATTGCGCCTGTGAATGCAATCTGAATGGTCTGGTGTGTTATGATTTCAGGAACCATTCAAGGGAATCTTCCCTGAACTGCTCCTAATGCAATTATGCCCCTTCTTAATTGCGTCCATTACTTGACATGCAGTCAAACCAACTGTTCAATAGTAGCAAAACTCATCTATTTTTATATTTTATGGCCCTTGTAATAAATAACAACATTTCTTGTGTCTTCCTAATAACTTGTTGAACCTGCATGCTAACACTGTGTGATTCATGAATCAGGGCACCCAAATCCCCTGGTATTCAGTATTCTGCAGTCTCTCCCTATTGAATCAAAGTGCTGCTTTGTTATTCTTCCTGCTGAAGTGGACTATATAATGCTCCATCTGCCAAATTTTAACCCAATCACCGACCCTCTCCTTGCAAGCTCCTTGGTCAGGATCTACTTTTTTGAAATTAAATGTGGAAGGAGACTGGAAGTTTGGAGGTACTTTGATCCAAAGGCAGCATGCATTTTCACATGTGATTACATTCTATTAAGATGATTACATGTTCATACATGGGTAAATTGACAGGGGCGGGAAGTTCTGATGTGTACCAGGAGCTTTCAGGCTTCAGCATCCAAAGACCATATGGAAAGGGCATCCAGAGAGAACCTTACTCTCTGAAATCCAGAAACATCACTCGATCTCTGCTCATCACCATCACCAACTCCTGGAAATGTCAGAGATCAGCCAAAAAAGTGGTGTCACACTTTAACAATCCTCCCCAGAGGTTCTCGTGAGGGTGGTCCAGGAGAGAGGGAAATTATTTTCCCAATGGATGGTAGGAGGACCCATCTGAATTGAGAAAGACAACCTGGACAGAGGTGACCTTAAAGGTCAGCATGTATAGGCAGCACAAGATGAGGTGAATGATCTGCAGCACTCTTGCCCGGGTACATGCGATTGTCTACTCAATGCCTCTTGCTCCTGTGAGTGTGAGTTTGCACAGGGTAAGGTTATCACTGCAGAGGACTGGCACACAGGAGGCTGGGTACCAGGCCTCAGTGCAATCAATGCCTATCACTTCATTGCAGTTGTCAGTGTAGCACAATTGGTGTTGCAGAGGCAAAAACAGAAGTTGCTGGAAAAGCTCAGCAGGTCTGGCAGCGTCTGAGGCAGCATCACTACACCTGAAACATCAACTCTGATTTCTCTTCCTAGATGTTGCCAGACCTGCTGAGCTTTTCCAGCAACTTCTGTTTTCATTTCTGATTTACAGCATTGGCAGTCCTTTCGGTTTTTATATGACATTGCAGTGCTACTATCTCCCACACATCTGCCCGGATTCAGACTTAAAACATAAAAGATGTTACAACACTTAGCAGCTAGTACATCAACATCTCATTGACCTTTCACTATAAGTAGGATCTACACTTCTGATACCTTTTTTCATTAATGACTTGCATGGGACAAGGACACAACATAAAAGATGACAATTTGAGTCAAGCACTCTTTTGATGTCAGCCCTGCTTGTCTACCTCATTGAGGTTTGTAGGTGTCAGCAGTGTAGCTGAATCCCTACAGCAGGCTAAATGACCTGGTCAGGATTCGACATTTAAAGTATAAGCATTTAATAAGCCAGACCGCATACGTTTGTGATTTCTCATGGGTGGATGAACATGCAGAGACTTCAGTCCTAACATTGTTAGAGTTTATGCAAGGTAATGGTTTATTTCGGAATAAGCCGAGTAATTGAAGTCTTTATTCAGTGGTGTTTGGAGAAAGACATCTGCGCCCCATCCCCATCCCAGGTGAACATCTAATATACATATATTAGGTTGCTGCTTTTGGCAAATAAAATTGTGCCTGTGAATGCAATCTGAAAGGGCTGGGGTGTTATGAAGTAGTCATGTCATGCAAATTAGTACAAAGGAGGTTTCCAACCCAAAAACCAATCTGCCTGAAAGGTTTGCAAACATATCAGCAAACGAGAACCCACCATGAGAAAGCTGAATTCTTTTTAGCTCCTGCCCCATTAAGATCTCCCGTCCACCGTTCTAAAAGCTCCAGGTCAGCCTGGAGAACTCTGCCCCTTATGTTGTCTTCACAGCCTACTTCACAAACTGCCTTGTGCCATCTGCTAAAGAACTGACATTTATTCACTTCATCCAAGTCATTAATATGGATTTACAATAAATCAGGCTGCAGCACTGCTCCCTGTGACACTCCACTCCAAATATCTTGCCAATCCAAAATTTACCTATTTATGTCCTCTCTCTATTTTCTTTTAGCTTAACTAACTCTCTGTCCATGATTCCAATGGGATTCATGGTTGGCAAGGATGATGGGGACATCTCCTTTATTGTGGAGCAAACAATGTCATATTTTTGCATTTACTCTTTATTGAATGTCCATGTTACTGTCCAGTGAAGACGTTACCACTCTGTGGGGCATGGCTGAACTCAGACTCAGTTGCCCCCACTCCCATTCTGTGCATTGTAAAGGACGTTATCTGACAACAATATCAGCCATTCTTTCCAGGGCCGTCTGAAAATAAGGAACATTGTCTGGCAGACAAATTCAGCCTCATACGTTTCCAAAATTGGTATTTTGCAGTTTCGAGCACTTTGTGAATTGGGACTAACATCTCTGCTGAATGCTTGTCAACATGTATTCAAAATGTTTTATCATCAGTGATCATTTTGCACTATATTATTGTTATTTAACACCTTGAATTCCAAACAAAGTCACTTTGATATTGAGCAATGATAAGGAGTTGATAGCCTATTTATGTCTCCCTGCATTCTATTTCCATTTAAGTTAGTTTCAAGCATTTCAATTTATTGCATAAGGAAATATTACTCTTTTTATAACAAAACCAGAATACTATAGTATAATATGGAAGCTGCATTAATTTTAAAAAATGTTGGTTGGGCCAACATTTATTTTTCATTTCTAGTTGCCCTTGAGAAGGTGGTGGTGAGTTGCCTTCTTGAGCTGCTGCAATTCATTTCCCATAGATAGACCCATAATGCCATTGGGGAATGCATTCCAATATTTTTAGCCACACTGAAGGAATGGCAATATATTCCAAGTCAGGATGGTGAGTGGCTTGGAGGGGTACTTGCAGCTCATGGTGTTCCTAAGAGTTTGCTCTCCTTGTCCTTCTAGATGGAAGTAGTCATCCGTTTGAAACATGCTATCTAAGTAATCTTTGGCGAATTTCTGCAGTGCATTTTGTGGATCATACACACTGCTGCTACGGAGCGTTAGTGATGGAGGGAGTGGATGCTTGTGGATGTGGTGCCAGTCATGTGGACTACTTTGTCCTGGATGGTGTCAAGCTTCTTGAGTTGCTGTCATTTAAGGAAGTGGGGAGGACTCCATTACACTCCTGACTCGTACCTTGTAGATGGTGGACAGTCTTTGGGGAACCTTAGTGAGCCACCTGCTGCAAGATCGAGGCTCTGACTTATACTTGTAACAATTATATTTATATGTTGAGTGCAATTCATTTTCTGGCCAACAGTAACCCACAGGATGTTGATAGTAAGGGATTCAGTGAAGGTAACACCATTGAATGTCAAGAAGCAATGGCTAGATTTTCTCAGGCTGGAAATAGTCATCGCATGGTATTTGCGGAATGTGTGTGTTATTTTATCACATATTTAGCCCATCAAGCTTGTGCAGCTCTTTCAGGCCAGGAATTTTACCAGCCCTGAGTAAGCAAAGTATGTGGTCCAGTAAGTCACAGGGAGCTGCATCAAATGAACTCGCCAAAGTTTGTAATGAAAGGCCCAATCATGGGCCACTTTAAAGTGCCATCAGCAACTCACTGACAACAGCTCAATCTGCATTGTGTGAGAAGGCCAGCAGCAACATGAAAGCAGCTGATCTGTAGCAGCCCAGGGAAAGAAGTCAAAAAAGAAAGAAAGCAGATCCTGAGCACAGGAAGCCCCAGCTATGTCCCCAGAAGGGTTCCCTCATGAGCAGTAGGCCCTAAAATCTTAGGACAGACACTGACTTGTTGATCTGTTGTAGGTGTCAGATGCCCTGCCTACCTCAGCAGTGACCAGTGCTTTCCCTGGAGTGTCGAAGGCTGAGCAGTGACCTTACAGAGATTTAAAAACCATGAGCGGCATGGAGAAGGTAAATAGTAGAGCTCTTTTTCCCAAGAAAGGGGACTCCAAAACTAGAGGACATAGGTTTAAGCTGAGAGAGGTAAACAAGGAACTGAGGGGTAACTTTTTCTCACAGTGGTTGGTGTGTGTATGGAATGGGCTGAAAATGTGTTGCTGGTTAAAGCGCAGCAGGTCAGGCAGCATCCAAGGGACAGGAAATTCGACGTTTCGGGCACAAGCCCAATTCCTGGTGAAGGGCTTGTGCCCGAAACGTCGAATTTCCTGTCCCTTGGATGCTGCCTGACCTGCTGCGCTTTAACCAGCAACACATTTTCAGCTCTGATCTCCAGCATCTGCAGACCTCACTTTTTATTCTATGGAATGGGCTGCCAAAGGAAGTGGTGGAGACTGGTGCAATTACAACATTTAAAAGGCATCTGGATGGGTACTTGAATAGAAAGAGTTTACAGCAGTATCGGCCAAATGCTGGCAAATGGGATTAGGTCAGATTAGGATATCCAGTTGGCAGGATCGAGTTGGACTGAAGTGTTTGTTTCCGAACTAAATGACTCTATAAGTACAAGTACCTTTGATCAGCAGAGTTACTAAGATCTGAGAGAGTTACAGATACATCAACTTACTCTGAAAGCTGGACTCCTTCTTTCCACACACAGACTGTGTGTGACATCGGCGGAATGAGTGAAGCTAGTGTAACATAAACATTAACCCCTTCAGGACCAATATCTTAAACAACAGCAATTGGCACATAGCATTGATTTGATGTTAATGCCAAAATTGTGAATCCTGTAGCAAGATATTATGGATACAGGACTGTGGCATTGTACTAATTGGCCCACAACAGGAATACACTACTATAATAAATTAGCTAATTAATCATCCTACTCAAGTATACTGTGACACATATTTGGGGCTTGTGGGGCTTGAATCCAGGCCTTCCGGCAAACAGGTCAGGACACTATCAGCACACTACACAACCTGTATGATAATAACATGTTGAGACTGCTAAATATGGATGGGTTAATTCATGCAAAATCAATATAAGGTGCTTGAGTGTCTCTATGTTAAATCCAAATAAACCTACTCACCTACTGCAATATAAAACATAGAAAATTATAACTTACAACTTGAAGAGAAACCACAAAGAAAGATTTCAACAGAAATTGCTGGAAAAGCTCAGTAGGTCTGGCAGTATCAATCGAGTTAACATTTTGGGTCGAGTGATTCTTCCTCAGAACAGTTCTTGTATTTTTGTTTCTGATTTACAGCATCTGCAGTTCTTTTGGTTTTACAAAAGTTTTCAGACTGGCCAACACTGTTTCCAATGCATGTTTGGAAGCAATGTTACATTCAGTATATTCTTGGACCTCTTGTTGGCAAAGTATATTTTCCCAAGTTGCACGGAAGATAACACTTGAGATGCCTAAAACAAAATATCAGTTCATTTAATGCACATTTGTTTATCTTCTCACCAAGATGTTGGCATGCAACTCAAAACAACTGTGGATTGGTTGGGGGGGAATTGTATAGATCGATCCACTACTTAATGCTGAAGAAAGAATCATGGTAGTCATCATTCTGGAAGCTTTTCATCACAAAGGTGGGACACAATTTGAATGAAACGTGGCTTTGCACAATTAAAATCACACTGCTTGTCTGTGCAATTATATACCATCTCAATGTGACACACTGGATTTTTTCACTTTCAATCTAGTGTTTCATATAGGATTGAGCAAGACGTGAAGTTCTGGACATTTGTAACACAATCAACATTAATATAAACTACTGCTGTTTATGATATTGCTTTAAGAAAAATTGTGGCAATACAGTGAAAGAGTTAACCTCTCTCTTCCAATTTCCATATCAATTCGACACATTTCTTTAAGAAATGCAGGAGCACGTGCCCTGATTTCGGACTCTGCTGTAGCCAACTATTCCTGCTGCTCCTAAGTACAGTTAATCCTTGACTTCTAACAGCTGCTTCCTGCGCTGGCCTCAGCTGTTCCTTCATAGATCAGGGGGTGCCTGGAGTCAGCTGTCGTGTGTGTGTGTATGTGTGTATATGTGTATGTATGTGTGTGAGTATGTGCGTATGTGTGTGTCAGCTGCAGCTCTGGAGGAACCTTCCTTTCTGTATGGAAGTGTGATCATCTTGACTCTAGATGTTTTATTGGATTCAGTGTGCTGGCTGAAAAACCCACATGAGCCATTCCTCACTTTCATCTCACTTACATACAGATAGCTCTATGATTCTCTGGATCCCTCCGACCTCTTGCTTTCCTCTCCACTTAATTTAATCACAGCTCGCTGTTGGATTCAGCTCTCAACACATTCCATGGAAAGAACAGGGAATAGTTCTCACTCTGGCTATTGTTAGATGTGAAAACAGAAGAGAGACCTTGAAATCAAGATCATAAGAGCCAACAATCCAGTTCAAATTTTGCCACTGTTCCTGATTATTGAAGTTCTATTGAAAAATTCTGAAGACTGTGCTGTAACCAAACACTGTGACTGTAATGAAACATCTTTGATTTCAAAATGTGTCCGTCTAGTCACATGTGTGGATAGCATTGTGAGCACTGTGACAAAGGGCCACCCCAGCTTCAGTGACTTCTGTCTCTGGGACAATGCTACTGGATGATAACAATGGAAATAGATAGTGGCTGGCAGAGTTTAGCAGGAAAACTGAAGGTTAATTAATGCACTTCATGGTTTTCTGCCTATTAGCCCATGTAACATTCCCCACACAGAGTCAAGTTCTTGCTGAGACAGATGTCTTGAAGTTTATCAACAATCTTACCTATTTAAACAGCGACAATGTTACAGACTTAACATATAGACTGAGTTCTGTGCTTATTTGATTTGATTGGAGTTATTGTTGTCACGGGTACAAGGACACAGTGAAAAGTGTTATTTTGTATGCTCTACAGGCAGATCATATCACACAAAGTGCAGCAGGGTAGCGGAACAGAGTGCAGAATACAGTGTTACAGCCACAGTAAAGATGCAGAGAGAGAGAGATCAGAATTAACTTCAAAACTCTGACAACAGTGAGGAGCAAGCTCTTTCTTGAATCTGTTTGTACATGTATTCAAATCTTTACATCATCTGCCTGGGTGGAAGAAATTACAACCAGTGTGTTGATTTTACTGTACATTACGTACACATAGCTGACTGAGTAAAGACACTACACTGATTCTATTACACAGAGACAATGACTAAAGGCAAGGTTGCCATCTTCATTTTGGAATATCGCATATCATGATTTCATAGCTTAAGGTTTTAGTGTCTGTCTGGACTGAAAATTATGGCATAATACAACATTCTCCTTTTTCCTTTAAAAGACTGGGACTCCATTTCCAATAAAAAAAAGTGTAGAAGGATTAATACAATGTATTGAGCTGAACTTTATGATTTTTTTTGTCTAAGTCTGATTTTGCTTGAGGTACTTCTGCCACAAGGTCTACCAGGTTCTCTCACTATATCTTACCAAACTCTTTAACCACTTACTCCAGCCCTATTAACCCCCAGGTCTGATTCTCATCCCTTCCTCCCACACACAAATCCCAGAATAACTCGTAAATCAGTGGAACTGCTTCTCCCTATCAACAACCAGTCTCTTCATGGAGGCGACAGATAGTCACGTGACTCACTGCAGTGTTGCAGTTTCTGGACCATTGTGTCCCACATCCCTGTCTGTAACTGCTGCTCCTCCCTGTGCATGAGGAGGATGGCCCAGATTGCTCTTTGACCACTCTGTATTGCATTGTTATTCTCATGTTAACCCTTCTATCAGTCATTACACACTTCTAACCAATGGTCAAAACATCTTCCCTCTTGTGTCCTTTAGGCACATCCAGCATCTCCACCATATTCACAAAGAAACAGCCAGCTCCCCCAGGAACCACCACCTCAGCCTCCGAGATTGAAAGTATTGAGGTAAGGCTGCCACCAGTGCCCTTACCAGCTCCCAGACACTGGTACTTCTGTGAAAACACTTTGGGGCAGCACAGTGGTTCAGTGGTGAGCACCGCTGCCTCACAGCGCCAGGCATCCACGTTCAATTCCATCCTTAGGTGACTGTCTGTGTGAGTTTGGACATTCTCTCCATGTCTCCAAATGCTTGAGTTTCCTCCCACAGTCCAAAGATGTGCAGGTTAGGTGGTTTGGCCATGGTAAATTGCTTGAAGTGTCCACGGTGGGTGGGTTAGTCATGGGAAATGCAGGGTTTCAGGAATGGGGTACAGGGATGGGTCTAGGTTGGATGCTGTCCAGATGGTCAATGTGGATTCAGTGGGCTGAACAGCCAGCCTTCACACTGTAAGGATTCTATGAAAAGGGTGGGACCAAAAATAGATAAGCACCTCACAGCAACAGTTCTGCTACTGGCTGAAGAGAATATGACCCAGGTACCTGCTCAGCCCCAGGTAGCAGAGGACTCTGTAGTGTCAGCAATCTGGGCTATAATCCTCATACACAGGAAGGAGCAACAGTGAAAGACAGAGATGTGGGACGCAATGGCCCTTATTATCCAGAAGCGGCATCACTTCAGTGAGTCATGTGATCATCTGTCTGCCTCCGTGCACAGGTTGGCAGTTGCTATGGAGAACCAGGCCCAACATCCTTCACTTCATTACCCAGACGGTGGTCCCCAGGTCCTAGCACGCACTCCATCTGCCCCCTCCTCACAAGGAGACAAGGGATACCCAACAAGAGGAGGAATCACACACACAAGTCACACAGAAATCTCCACTCTGAACACTCCAAATATGACCAGGCCCTTCACACCAACCTGCCTCCCTCCGATCCTTGGAAGTTCAAGCCAAAGAGGGTCAACTTGCCTCTGACAAGGAAACACCTGCAACAATGGCTGCCTTTGGCTCCCCCTTACCCAAAACACCTTTGCCCTGACTGGTCGCTGTTCATTTCCCTCAATCACATTAGCCCCACCCCCTGAACTGACTGCTCTGGAGCCACAGACTGACTGTGACCCACTTCCCAGACTGAAGAGGCATGACTCCTGACCAAAAACACTAACTGTATGTCAGATTGGTGCCAATGCCCTTGAAATACTGCACCAGGATTCTCTAACTCCATGTTATCTCCATGGACTTCAGTGAGGGCTACTCCCTTAAAATTTTGAGACATGGTTCTTGCTTAACGCACATGCAATGCATTTTCCTTGTAAACTACTGGCACATGGAGCAAGTATGAGATTGATGTAGCACACATCAGTAGAAAAAGTTGTATGGTACCTTGACTGAGGACTACTGAACAGCAAGGCAAGCTGCTTAGTTGTGTGACTGTGTTAACTAGCAAGGCAAATTAAGGCATGAATGCTGCAAACATGCAGGTAGGTACTAAGGGAATGAGTGAGCAGCTCTGAGATGCAACCAGGTCTATTCCATGCACTGGATGTCTGTCCCTCAGTATGAAGTGTCCTTGTAGCAGCCTTTCGATGCTAATTGCTGGTGTCTGCACTTAGAGTGCACTGGCTGTTTACTGAAGAGGTGCCAGGGTGATTTTTGAAGGCTGGCGAATGCTGGATGCCAATGTCTGTGGAGCTGGGGTGTGTATGGCTGGTACCTGGGTCGTGTCCTGAGATCTACTTTGTTCAAATGCATCATGGAGGTCAGTCAGAGCAAGCAGTGAGACGAATCCACCAGGAACCCACCCTGGTTTCCACATCAAGATTTCTCAATATCTAGTTTGTTTGGAGTTTTGTGTTTCATGGTATAATTCACCTTCACTGTCAACTCTCCACTGTCTGGTGAGAAACTCTACACATAGGGTTGGGTGGTGGAAGTGCGTGAGGGAAGAACCGTGTGGATTTTTCTTCCAAACATGAGAGCTGCCAGTGAGCATATAAAACCCTAACAAGAGGAATAACAAAAGATTTACCATTGGCTATCTGAAAACCTTGGCAAGTCATTTTACGTTTAATAATCACAGACTTTGTGGTCTGAACAATGTATTTTGGGAGGCTGTTCAACTAAGAGTCACAACGAGAGGCATCAATACGTTGGACACACCATTTCTTGTAAATGTTTGGAAGTGCACATTAGCGTACTGCATAAAATCGTTAGGCACAATTTGTCGATGCACACCAAACATGCTAAATATGGTTGTCTATGTGTCAGCAACTATTTGCCACATAAAAGAAAATTTGGTGAAATTGTCAGTTACCAGAATATAACCACACCCATTAACAGAAATTCTCAGACACTACCTTGCACCACAGGTTTTGGTGTAGGCAATTTGACCATTGAGATTTCTCCATGATAACACCAACTAAAATAAAACAAGTTGCATTTATATAGTATATTTATACACAGTAAACTGTTAAAGACCGCTCTTCAAAGGTAATTAATTGGCTGTGAGTTGCTCCCAATTGCTCATAAACTTCAAATCCAGTCCTTTAACTTTGTTCCTCATTCTGCAGATGCTGTCTGACCTGTTTCATATTTTCAACGTTTTCTCTTCATATTTCACGCTTGCAACATTTGTAATACTTTGTTCCTGACAAATTTAAAAGTGTTCTTTAGCTGTTCAGTAATTCCAAAGTTGAAATATTGAATGCCATTAATAGAAAACTTATGTCTGCCTGAATAAGTTCAATCTGGACAGTGAAACTATTTAATCTTTAATTATACTGTCACATCACACCATTCAATTCCTACGCAACTTCCAGTGCAAGATGGTGGCAGAGTGACAGGACTGTGTGCAGGTTCTTTGTTGGAGCCCATTTTCTCCTGGTTTCCTTCTTTGTTTTACTTTTGTTTCTGCTCTTTTCTTTCACTTTATTTTTTCTTTTCTTTTGTTCTTTTTTCCATCTTTTTTTGTGGTGGGTTGGTTCACAATACCAACATGGCAGCGAGGGCAGGCCACATGTGGTGTGGCAGACATGACTTCTACCAGCGATAGGAGGCCGGTGACAGAGGAAGCGAGCTCCTCCTCCTGGTGTTTGGGGCCCATTTCAGTGTCAGTGAGGCTCGCCTCCCAATGTTTGGGATCCATGGAGCAACAGCAAACCCCTCCTCCCAGTGTTAGGCCCCATGCAGTGTCAGTTAGGCCCTTCTCCCAGTCTTTGGGGCCCATGGCAGTGTCAGTCAGGCCCTCCTCCTAGTGTTTGGGTCCCTTGGCAGTGTCTGTCAGGCCCTCCTCCTGGTGTTTGGGTCCCTTGGCAATGTCAGTCAGGCCCTCCTCCTGGTGTTTGGGTCCTTTGGCAGTGGCAGCAAATGCTCCACCAGCAATTGTCAACGTCAGCGCCGGCAGCAGCAGATTCTTCAAAATGAAGCAGGACTTGCGGCAGCCTGACCTGGCAGCGGAGACAGACTTTCTAGGTTGTGGGACGAGTGTAGGTTCAGCAGCATCAACATAGTGGGCCCAGCAGTAAAGAGATATTGATAAGTGGGGCAACTCCTATGTTGGTGGGTCCAGCAGTGGCAGTGGCAGGGCTGTGGGGGTCTCCCTTGAGACTAGGTACTGGCATAGACTGGGTTGGAAAGACTGATGTTCTGAAGCTCTTACTACTTTATTTTTCATATGTATTCCCATGACCTATAATGCTGGACTATTTATCTCTCTCCTTTTCCTTTTCTTTGTTTCCTACGAACTTGACATTAAGTATCTGTGGATACCTTTGTACCTAAAATGGGTCTGTAATACGCTGACTGTAAGCTGTACTCAACTGAGTAAATGTGACAATAAAACTAATTTAAATCAATTCAATTCTTTAAATCTGTTGCAATTTACATGGATATTAAACATCAAATAGAATAAATTTCTTTCTCAGTAGCTGTTATACAGATGTGGCGCTGAATCAAAACAATAATGATGTTTGCAATGGTCGACTGCATTATCAGCACAATGTTTAGTGCATGTCTCAAGTTTATGGCCGCAAGGATTGATTAGTTATTTTGCATATGCCAGGTGAGATCCTTCCAGATTTCCCTCTTTTTCTAATAACCTGATTGTTATCAAAAATCGGAATCAAACAAGGAAGGAGAAATGCTCAAACAATATACAGGCCATGCATAATGCATGGAAGTTTGGAGACACTTTCAGAAGATCAGAACATCTGAGAGGATATTGAAGATTTGAGCTCCAGAACTTGCTGTACCCCCAGCCAAGCGGTTCCAGCGCAGCTAATAACATTGGCATCTACCTGGAAAACTAGAAAATTGCCCAAGTACCTACTGTGCTCAAAAAGCAGGATAAAATCTAATCCAGCCAATCACTGCCCCATCATGCTACTCTCAACCATCAATAAAATCAGAAGTTTTACGATGCAGCATTTGCCTTTCTGGGGAAGGTGGGACCTCTATAAACAGGATGGTCTACACCTGAACCTGAGGGGCACCAGTATCCTTGGAGGGAGGTTTGCTAGTGCTCTTTGGGAGGGTTTAACTAACTCTGCAGGGGCATGGGAACCTGGACTGTAGCTTCAGGGTACAGGACCTTGAGTGTAGGGAGGTTAGGAACAAGGCATCGATTTCGAAGGAGGGTGCCTGTAACCAGAAAGGTGGCTTGAAATGTGTATACTTCAATGCCAGAAGTATAAGAAATAAGGTAGGTGAACTTGCAGCGTGGGTTTGTACCTGGGACTTCGATGTTGTGGCCATTACAGAGACGTGGGTAGAACAGGGGCAGGAATGGCTGTTGCAGGTTCCAGGGTTTAAATGTTTTAGTAGGGTCAGACATGGGGGTAAAAGAGGGGGAGGTGTGGCATTGCTTGTCAAGGATAGCATTACAGTGGTGGAAAGGACGATGGAGGAAGACTTGCCATATGAGGTAGTTTGGGCTGAGGTTAGAAATAGGAAAGGTGAGGTCACCCTGTTAGGTGTTTTCTACAGGCCTCCCAATAGTCCGAGAGAAGTAGAGGATAGTATTGCGAGGATGATTCAGAAGAAGAGTGAAAGTAGCAGGGTGGTTGTTATGGGGGACTTTAACTTCCCAGATATTGACTGGGAAAGCTATAGCTCGAGTTCGTTAGATGGGTTGGTGTTTGTCCAATGTGTGCAGGAGGGTTTCCTGACACAATATGTAGACAGGCCAACAAGAGGTGAGGCTATACTGGATTTGGTTCTAGGTAATGAACCAGGCCGGGTGTTAGACTTGGAGGTAGGTGAGCACTTCGGGGACAGTGACCACAACTCGGTGACTTTTACTTTAGTGATGGAGAGGGATAAGTGTGCACTGCAGGGCAAGAGCTATAGCTGGGGGCAGGGAAATTATGATGCGGTGAGGCATGACTTAGGATGCGTGGATTGGAAAAACAGGCTTCAGGAGAAGAACACAAATGATATGTGGAGATTGTTCAAGGAACACCTATTGAGTGTCCTTGATAAGTATGTACCAGTCAGGCAGGGAGTAAAGGGTCTTGTGAGGGAGCCGTGGTTTAATAAGGAATTGGAATCCCTTGTGAAAGGGAAGAGGGCGGCCTATGTAAGGATGAGGCGTGAAGGTTCAGTTGGGGCGATTGAGAGTTATAAGGCAGCCAGGAAGGATCTGAAGAGAGAGCTAAGAGCAGCGAGAAGGGGACATGAAAAGTCCTTAGTTGGTAGGATTAGGGAAAACCCAAAGGCTTTCAATAGGTATGTCAGGAATAAAAGGATGACTAGGGTAGGTATCGGTCCAGTCAAGGATAGTAGTGGGAAGTTGTGCGTGGAGGCGGAGGAGATTGGTGAGACACTAAATCAATACTTTTCGTCAGTATTCACTCAGGAACGGGACTCTGTTGCTGGTGTGAATATTGAGTCACAAGTGATTAGAATGGATGGCCTTGAAGTATGTAGGGAGGAGGTTTTGGGAATACTGGAAAGGATGAAAATAGATAAGTCTCCTGGGCCTGATGGCATTTATCCTAGGATCCTCTGGGAAGCTAGGGAGGAGATAGCAGAGCCATTGGCCTGGATTTTTATGTCGTCATTGTCAACGGGAATAGTACCAGAAGACTGGAGGATAGCGAATGTGGTCCCCTTGTTCAAGAAGGGGAGTAGGGACAGCCCGAGTAACTATAGGCCAGTGAGTCTCACTTCTGTTGTGGGTAAAGTCTTAGAGAGAATTGTAAGGGATAAGATTTATGAACATCTGGATAGGAATAATGTGATCAAGGATAGTCAGCATGGTTTTGTGAAGGGCAGGTCGTGCCTCACAAACCTTATTGAGTTCTTTGAGAAGGTGACTAAGGAGGTGGATGAGGGTAAAGCAATAGATGTGGTGTATATGGATTTTAGCAAGGCGTTCGATAAGGTACCCCATGGTAGGCTAATGCAAAAACTACGGAGGTATGGCATTGAGGGTGCATTAGAGGTTTGGATTAGGAATTGGCTGGCTGGAAGGAGACAGAGGGTAGTAGTTGATGGACTAGGTTCATCTTGGAGTGCAGTTACTAGCGGTGTACCACAGGGATCTGTTTTGGGACCGTTGCTCTTTGTCATCTTTATAAATGATCTAGAGGAGGGGCTTGAAAGCTGGGTGAGCAAGTTTGCGGATGACACAAAGGTCGGTGGAGTTGTGGACAGTGAAGAAGGATATGGCAGGTTACAGCGGGATATAGATAGGTTGCAGAGCTGGGCAGAAAGGTGGCAGATGGAATTCAATGTAGCTAAGTGTGAAGTCATTCACTTTGGTAGGAGTAACAAGAAGATGGATTACTGGGCAAATGGTAGGCTACTTGGTAGTGTGGATGAGCAGAGGGATCTTGGTGTCCATGTACACAGATCTCTGAAAGTTGCCACCCAGGTAAATAGTGCTGTGAGGAAGGCATATGGTGTACTGGGCTTTATTGGTAGAGGAATTGAGTTCCGGAGTCCTGAGGTCATGTTGCAGTTGTATAAGACTCTGGTGCGGCCTCATCTGGAGTATTGTGTGCAGTTTTGGTCGCCATACTATAGGAAGGATGTGGAGGCATTGGAACGAGTGCAGAGGAGGTTTACCAGGATGTTGCCTGGCATGGTAGGAAGATCGTATGAGGAAAGGCTGAGGCACTTGGGCCTGTTCTCATTGGAGAAAAGAAGGTTTAGGGGAGATTTGATAGAGGTGTATAAGATGATTAGGGGTTTAGCTAGGGTAGACACTGAGAACCTTTTACCGCTAATGGAGTCAGCTGTTACAAGGGGACACAGCTTTAAATTAAGGGGTGGTAAGTATAGGACAGATGTTAGGGGTAGATTCTTTACGCAGCGGGTTGTGAGTTCATGGAATGCCCTGCCAGTAGCAGTGGTGAACTCTCCCTCTTTATGGTCATTTAAGCAGGCATTGGATAGGCATATGGAAGTTATTGGGCTAGTGTAGGTTAGGTAGGATTTGGTCGGCGCAACATCGAGGGCCGAAGGGCCTGTACTGCGCTGTATTTTTCTATGTTCTATGTTCAACTATAACTTACTCACTGATACCTTGGGTTATTCAGCTGCTAATCTCAGTATAGCCTTCATCAATACAGGACAAGAGAGCTGAACTCTAGAGGTGAGGTGAGAGTGACTGCTCCTGATATCAAGGCAGGTTTCAACCAATTATGGCATCAAAGATCATTGGTAAAACTACAACGATCAGAACATGGAGAAAATTCTTCACTGGTTCGAGTCATATCTGACACAAAGGAAGATGGTTTTGCGTGTTCGAGGTCAGTTATCTGAACACCAGGACATCTCTGCAGGAGTCCTTAGGATAGAATCTTCAATTGCTTCATCAATGACATTTCCTCTACCATAAGGTCAGAAGTGGAGATATTCACTAATGATTGCTAATTGTTCAACATTATTTGTGACTCCTCAGATAGTGAAACAGTCCATGTTCAAATACAGTATAACCTGAAAATATCCAAGTGGCAAGTAACATATATACCACACAAATGTAAAATAATGAACATTTCCAACAAGAATGAATCTAACCATTGCCTCTTGACATTCAATGGCATTACCATTGTTGATTATTCCACTGTCAGCATCATGGGTGTAGTACTTACCAGAAACTCAACTATATTAACCATATAAATACTGTGCCTATGAGAGCACATCATAGGCTACAGTGTTTAACTCACCTCCCAACTCCCAGACCCTGTCTCACCATCTATAATGCATAGGTCAAGAGTGTGAAGGAATATTGCACACTTGACTGGATAACTGCAACTCCAACTATACACAAGAAGCTTGATACCATCCAGAACAAAGCAGTCCACTTGATTGTTCCTATATTCACAAACATTTACTCCTCCAATAGCTGCAGCAATGTCTCACATCTTCAAAATGCCCGACATAAATTCACTAAGTGTCCTTTGACAGCATCTTGCAAACCCACAACCACTACCATCCAGAAGGACAAAGGCAGCACATACATGGAAATACGACTGCCTGCAAGTTCCCCTCCGAACCCTTTCCCATCTGATTTGATAATACATTATCATTCCTTCAAGAGTCACTGGGTCAAAATCCTCAAACTTCCTCTCTAACAGTACTGTGGATGCCTCACCCAAAGGACTGCAACAGTTCAAGGAGACCACTCACCACCTCTTTTTCAGGACAATCAGGATGTTAAATACTGGTCTGGCCAGTAATGCACATCTCATGAATGAAAAAGAAAATATATTCAGCTTTACCGGGACCAGGCCTGTGTTGCAACAGCAGCATGTTCCTCATTCTCCTCAGTTAGTGAGCTTGAGTGTACAATGGCAATTTTTTTTTACATAAACTGAGAAAGTATTTTGTAGTTAATAATTGCACACACAGACAATGAGGATTGGCTGTGACTTGCACATATTAAACTGGCAATTCACGAACCAAGGCCATTGAAACATGAATCAAAGACTAAATATATTTCACCTTTTTAAAGTAAGAATCATTCTGAAGGGAAGGTGTCTCTTGACCTGTTGTCTTTCTGAAGTCTTTTTTAAGGGCTACTGAATTCAATCTCATCTCTTTCTCCATAGCTCTGTTATTCATGTCCTATTCAATTATGTCACCTATTCCCTTTTTTGAAAGTTACTACTTAATCTGCTTCCATTATTCTTCTTGGTGATATGTTCAAGGTCACAACAATTTGTAATGTAAATGGAAATTCTCCTCATCATCCATCTCATTCTTTTGCCGGTTACCATCAATATGATTCTACTGGTTTCTGAATTTCACATCCTTGAAAATTATCGCAGGATCCTTTTGTCAGTTATCAATTCACTAGCATCACCAAATCAAACTTCCTGCTCATTACAACATTGATATTTTTTGAGCCTGTTGTACACAAATTGGCTTCCATGTTTCCTTCATTACAGCAGTGACAATACTTAACAGTAGATCGTTGTATGGACAGAAATCTAGCTGTTCCAGAATTGTGAAAGGCGACATAGAACAGCATTACTTTCATTTCTTTATCTTTCCCTCTGTTCTCCCTCTTCATGTTACTGTCTATCTCCCATTTCTCTCTACTTCCCAGTCTTTCCCTTTAGATTTCAGGTCCTCTGTCTCTCTTGCATTACTCACTGTCTCTCTTTGAATGTCTCTTTGTCCCTGCCTCACCCTTTCTCCTTTTCTCTCTCTCAGTTTCTCAAACTATTTGTTTTTCTCTGCATCCCTTTGTTTCTCTGTTCCAATATTCGTGTCTCCTCCTTTGTCCATATCTCCTTTCCATATTTCCCTCACCTTGCTGAATCCATTTGCCTGGACAGTTATATATTTCTGAGTTTAAGCTATTGTCGGTTTATTATTAGCATTTGACAGCAAAATGAAACAGTGTTGTCACAGTTTGCCATCCTGCCTGACACCCTTTAGCAAGGTGGAAGAATAAATTATCCTTGAACCAACAGCTCACTGTCGGTGTTTGTAGACATAATGCAAGCCCTCAACGTTTGAGTACCCATAGGTTATCAGTTTAATTCATTAAATATAATAAAATGCTGTAAGATATTGTCTAAGCAGCAAACTGGTACCAAGTTTATGGTCTACAAGGAAGTTGTGATGCTTACCCTCCTATGTTGCTCAATGTGGTGGACCATATGCAACAGGAACTTCAGAAACCTGGAGAAGACTCACTAGTGTTGCCTGCACCTGCAAATCCATTGGCAGGATAAGTACCCAAATGTCTAACTGTGTGCTTTTGCTCAGATCTGGAGGAGCCAGTGTTGGAGTGGGGTGGACACATTTAAAATTCTGATGAAGAAGCAGTGCTCTGAAAGGTAGTGCTTCCAAATAAACCTGTTGGACTGTAACCTGATGTTATATGACACTTCCTCCTACTGCCCCCTTGACCATGACCCCACCTCCCACCACAAACCATCCATAATCTCATCACCTCAGGGGATCTCCCATCCACCACCTCCAACCTCATAGACCCACAACCCCGCACCGCCCGTTTCTACCTCCTGCCCAAAATCCACAAACCTGACTGCCCCGGCCGACTCATTGTCTCAGCCTGCTCCTGCCCCACCGGACTCACCTTTGCATACCTCTACACGGTCCTGTCCCCCTTAGTCCAAGAACTCCCCACCTACGCTCGGGACACCACCCATGCCCTCCACTTCCTCCATGATTTTCGCTTCCCTGGTCCCCAACGCCTTATCTTCACCATGAACATCCAGTCCCTGTACACCTCCATCCCCCATCATGAAGTACTCAAAGCCCTCTGCTCCTTCCTTTCCCACTGTACCAACCAGTACCCTTCCACTGATGCCCTCCTTCAACTGACTGAACAGGTCTTCACTCTGAACAACTCCTCTTTCCAATCCTCCCACTTCCTCCAAACCAAAGGAGTAGCCATGGACACCCGCATGGGCCCCAGCTATGCCTGCCTCTTCGCAGGATATGTGGAACAGTCCATCTTCCGCAGCTACACTGGCACCAACTCCTACATCAATGACTGCATTGGCGCTAACTCGTGCTCCCATGAGGAGGTTGAACAGTTCATCCACTTTGCCACACCTTCCACCCCGACCTCAAATTCACCTGGACCATCTCAGACTCGTCCCTCTCCTTCCTGGACCTCTCCATTTCTATCTCGGATGACCGAATCAACACGGACATTTACTATAAACCAACCGACTCCCACAGCTAACTAGACTACACCTCCTCTCACCCTGCCCCCTGTAAAAATGCCAGCCCATATTCCCAATTCCTTCGTCTCCACCGCATCTGCTCCCAGGAGGACCAGTTCCAATGCTCTCCACCGCATCTCCTCCACTTCCCGCTCCTCTGCCCTTGAGCCCCACTCCTCCAATCGCCATCAGGACAGAACCCTACTGGTCCTCACCTACCACCCCACCAACCTCCATATATATCATATCATCCGCCGTCATTTCCGCCACCTCCAAACGGACTCCACCACCAGGGATGTATTTCCCTCCCCTCCCCTATCAGCATTCCGAAAAGACCACTCCCTCCATGACTCCCTTGTCAGGTCCACACCCCCCACCAACCCAACCTCCACTCCCGGCACCTTCCCCTGCAATCGCAATAAATGTAAAACTTGCGCCCGCACTCCCCCCCCCCCCCCGCCCCCCTCCCCCCTCCCTTACTTCCCTCCAAGGCCCCATGGGATCCTTTCATATCCGCCATAAATTCACCTGCACCTCCACACACATCATTTACTGCATCCGCTGCACCCAATGTGGCCTCCTCTATATTGGGGAGACAGGCCACCTACTTGCGAACGTTTCAAAGAACACCCCTGGGACAACCAGACCAACCAACCCAACCACCCTGTGGCTCAACACTTCAACTTCCCCTCCCACTCTACCAAGGACGTGCAGGTCCTTGGACTCCTCCATCGCCAGACCATAGCAACATGATGACTGGAGGAAGAGCGCCTCATCTTCCGCCTAGGAACCCTCCAATCACAAGGGATGAACTTAGATTTCTCCAGTTTCCTCATTTCCCCTCTCCCCACCTTGTCTCAGTCCCAACCCTCGAACTCAGTACCGCCTTCCTAACCTGCAATCTTCTTCCTGACCTCTCCGCCCCCGCCCCCACCCCCATCCAGCCTATCACCCTCCCTTAACCTCCTTCCACCTATCGCATTTCCAAAGCCCCTCCCCCAAGTCCCTCCTCCATACCTTTTATCTTAGCCTGCTTGGCACACTCTCCTCATTCCTGAAGAAGGGCTCATGCCCAAAACGTCAATTCTCCTGCTCCTTGGATGCTTCCTGACCTGCTGCGCTTTTCCAGCAACACATTTTCAGCTCTGATCTCCAGCATCTGCAGTCCTCGCTTTCTCCTATAACCTGATGTTGTCTGATTTTTTTTTACCTTGCTCAGATCAACACCTTCAGCATTGGAGCATTGATCTTTTGCAATCAGCTCCACTCGGTGAGCCACATCATCCACTTGCATGACATACAAGTCCTAAAACAAGATTTCTACTGAGAGTTTCTACTCGGTAAGTGAGCCCCAAAGGGATAGAGGCAACATCAGAAGACTATCCTTGAAGCCTCCTTGAAACATTGCAACATCCTCATTGAAACCTGGGAAATGCTAGCCTGAAGACTGCCTCAAGTGGAGGGAGAGCATTCAGTAAGGATCTGTTTACCTGAGGCTCATTGGTAACAACAAACTGAAGTCAGGTATTGACAGAAAGGTGCATGGGGCAATCCAGGGCATTTTCCCAACCTCTGCCTGTCCCACCTAGACAGTGACTGTACATTATGCATTAGAATCCTCAGTCACCTGAGAACTCACTGCTAGTATGGAAGCAAGCCATTCTTGACCATTAGGTCTGCCTAAGTAAAAGAGAATGGTGGGCAATGCATTCTTGATCCAAGGTGTTATGAAGGGATGATAGTAAATATCCAAATTTGAAGAAGACATTTTGTACAAGATTGTTAGTCACAGCAGAATTGAGATTCATTTTAGTCAAAAGATTCTTTTTTGTTCTCTGACACATTCTGTGAAATGTTCAAAACATACAAGGCATATTTCATCCTGTAGCTACTCCATTCATTGGGATGTTTCTGTTATGCTGCCAAAAGTAAATGAAGGCTTTTAACAATGTATTTCTAGTAACAGATGATTGGACTTCAAGTTGCCAATTTATGATGGCAGACGTGACAGTATAGTGAACAAACGCTGCTTTCAAGAAAGTGAAGTACTGTTTGTTCCACAGGCTCCAATTACAAAATGACATGTATCTCTCAAGTCGCCTCTCTTACATCTCGCAGCTGTCATATGAATTTCAATGATTCATTTGACCTGCACTTTTATATGAAATTTAGATCCAATAAATGCTACTTCTTCCACAAGATTTATAGCTATTTCCTCCCCGAAGGTTACTAGATGGTAGAAAAATCACCCAAGGTTTATCCCTGCCAACAACAATGCTTATACAAATCTAGGTTCACTAGATCCCCAGGTATATGGGAAGAAATCTTCAGCAGATCGAGTCCCCTTTGGAGTTTAGAAGAATGAGAGGCAACGTTAAGTGAGATACACAAGTTTCTGAGGTAGGGTAGGTGCTGGGAGAATGTTATCTTGTAGGAAGTTTAGAACAAGGAGGCACAGTTTAAAAAAAGATTTCCTATTTAAGACAGAGATGAAGTGCGAGTTCATCTCTCAAAAGGTCATTCATGTTTGGAATTCTCTTCCCCAGGAAGCAGTGGAGGCTAGGATGTTGAACATATTCAAGTTTGAGTTGGAGAGATTAATGGACAAGAGATGGACAGAAAAGAGGAGCAAAGGCCATAAACAAAAACCATGCCTTTCTCTTGCAGAGAAGTTCAGAGTCATGGATAATACCCACCTTCACATTCACATGAAAAGTTCAATTTTGCAAATCACACATGAGTCATTTCCTCAGTGGTGTGTTAGCCAGAAACTGGCAAACAATGCTATTTGGGATTGAGTCACAATTTTAATTGTTTCTCATGGGTTCAATTCAAAGTGGAATTTTGTTCACTACATGATTAGGGCTGAATAAGATAGTTGCTTCAGGCATTTTAAATATTTTTCTTTCTGTAAGATACAGGTGTTTTAAAACAAAACGTGATCTGGAAAATTCACATCTCTCGGCTGCCTTGGGAGACAGGTGTTTTCTCATGCTCCACCTATTAAAGGCTTGTATAGACACAGCTTTGAAAGTTAATCATTTCAATCTACCAAGTGACACACAGCTAGAAATGAAGTTTGGATGCCTATAACCTCAGTAACCATAGATACATACATTTAATGATTTTTCAACCTCCTGAAAGAAAGAACTTACATTTATCTCATATGGCTCATAATCTCAAGAGCATTCCACAGTTTTGTACAGCCAACAAAGTATTTTTAGAGTCCCTGTTGTAATATGGGGAATGCTGTAGCCAATCAGTGCAAAGTAAGGTCACAGAAAGAGCAAGAGACAACGGACTGGTCTTTTACTCTTTTGTGATGTGAGTGAAGAGATATATCTTGGATAAGAGATAAATCAAGGAAATCTCCCCATCTCTTCTTTAAAATGGTGCTTTAAGACTTTTCATGTTCACTTTGTTGGCTTATGTGTCACTGACCGTATGTCAGTATGGGTTTAAGAAACATGCTCACGATATTGTATCTCCATCATACCATGTGATTGGGGGGAACAAAGCTCCCATATTCCATCTTACTCTGGGGATCACTTGAAGCATGACACACTTCTGAAAACATGCTCCTAATGTTAGCCCAGATGTTTTTGTGGTGGTGAACCTTACATTTGTATTTAAAAGGTAGCTTTAATAAATTTCTGTTGGATCCTTCACAACCATTATATCCATGCCTAATTTCTTATGTCATAGAACATAAATAAGTATTGACACATCAGGTAAAATATCATGTTGCAGGAAAATTCAGATCATACTTGAAAGAGCAGAAAAACTCTCAGATCAACTTTTTATCTAAAATACAGCACCTCTGACAATGTGACACTGCCCCAATGCTATATTGAAGTGTCAGCCTTAATATGGATTCAAGTCTTTGGTGTGGGAATCGAGCTCACAGTTTTCCGATTCTTTGAAGATTGTAGGGCTTCCGAAGAATTACAAGAGATATACAGCACAAAAACAAGCCTACAGGTGTTTATGCTCCAGTCACCTTGTTTTTTGAAAGGGTAAAAGCAGTCACCAAATGGGCAGTGTGTTTGTTTGAAAGCCGGGCTTTAATACACACTCTTTGCTGATTACCATCATTTCAGCTTGCACTCAGAGAGGAGAAAACAGAGGCAGTTGCTGGTTTTCCACTCGTGCTGAGAAGGCACAATTTTCACAAAGCAACATATCTAGGTTATACTGCCACTGAAATGTGAATTGTGACAGCTGGAGTTATATTTCACAGTGATTCAAGGAGTGAGTGAGAGGATACATAAGCATGGAGCTGGAGATCTTAGTGGTGAAGATTCAAATGAGGGCAATGCAAGGATGGAGAACTTCACCACACCATCCTCTTTAGCCTTCCATTATTCCTGTCCCTGCAGCATCTGGTGCACCTCTGGTTGTTCTCATGTCTTTCTCACATTCCCCCTGCAGCCCAAGGGGACCCTTAACAAGATGCTGAGAGCCACATTTTCTCCATCGTCATGTTAATCTCCAATTATCATAAATAAAATGTTGCATAACATTAATTATTTTTATATGAAGTTCTTAGAGTCAGACAGTTGGAAGAAGTATTGCTCTGTTGTTAGTAAAGTATTGAGAAAGTGCCCCAGAAAGTCTTTCAATGTGTTTCAAAAGTCATCTTTAAATCTTCAATAGCAAGTATATATCATTAGGACTTGGTACAATGCTAGTACGATGCCAATTACACAGACCATGTATCCCAACAATTGTCTGATCAGCATGGCAGCTCAATGGTTAGCACAGCTATCTCTTAGCACTAGAAACCTGGGTTCAATTCCTGTCTGTGAGGAGTTTACAAATTCTCCCCATGTTTCTGTGGGCTTCCTTCTACAGTCCAAAGATATGCAGGCTAGGTGGATTTACCTTGGGAAATACAAGGTTTCAGGTGTAAGGTAAGGGGTTGGGTCTGAGTGACATGCTCTTCTGAAGATTGGTGTGGACTTGACTGGTCAAATGGCTTGTTTCCACACTGTGTGGATTCTATGATCTCAAAGAATATACTCTTTCAGTTTTTAATAGCAGGGAGAGTACAGACCATACTCTACTAATCACAGCTAACAAATACATAAAACATCTACTATTAGATGTGCTTCTGCAATTGAGCATAATTAAAGATAAAGATGAAAGATAATTAGTTGAGCTTCAATGTGACTCATTTATGCTTACCAGAAATGACATACATTCATTGGTACTCATGGGTTCTCTACAAGCAGAAGGAATAGTTTCTATGTTTTGTATAACTCAAGAATATGTTGAGCCTATAGCTCCCCTTTGCTTTCTCCATGACAATGCCTCAGCCAGAAAGTGTGATGAAGCATTTGGGGGGAATTAGATAACTCCCTTTAAAGAAAGAATATGCAGGGTGAAGATGAGGGAGAAGCATGAGGAAATTGGTCCTTCCATGGCACTTGCATGGCAGACTGATCAGCATCATTCTGTGATGTAAACATCCTGTGACTCATTAAGGAAAAATATATTGGTTCTATTTGTGCTCCACTTAAGCCTCCTCTCATTCCTCCTCAGCTAGCATTATAACATCTTGTATAGAGCTGGTGTGGACACAGCAGGGTAAGTAGCTTCCTTCCATGGTGTAACCATTGTAATGACTTTATACCGTAGCCTTCCATCGCCTTCTCCCTCATGCTTCCATCTTCCCTTTACAGTCTAAATTCCAACTCTGAATATCTACCCTTTACCCTGTCTCTCTTGCAGCCAGCTAATAACCTATTCTTCGACTTGTTCCATCTCGATACTCTGGTCCTTTTTTATTAGTCTGTGACACCTTGTCAAAGGCCTTTTAAAGATCTAGGCAAGTTTCATCTACACCATTACCATTGTCCACCTTGTTTGTCACTTCTTCAAAGAAATTAACGAGATTGGACTTGCAAGATTCTGGGTCCTGAATTCCATGTAAACTATTCATTATCATCTTTTTGATTTCTAGATGATTTCTTATTCTCTCCTTTAATAGACGTTCCATTATTTTTCCTGCCACAATGTGAAGGTTACAGATCCTTGGTTAACTTATATGTCTCTTCTTAAATATAAAATTAACTACCTGCATTTTGCCTGGCTGTATAGTTTTATATACCAAATTATTACCCTCTGCTATATTTCACCCTCAATTTATTAAAATGTATGGCTGCAATCAGTCCAGACCAGAAGTTTTATTTTCTGTGAATTTGGTAAGTTTATTTAATATATCATTTATAATATCATCTTCTAACATCATGTCCAGATGGCTGTCCCATGATAAATACTGAAGTAAAATAATTATCTAGTACCTTTGCCATTTATCTACCTCTGCCTATGATTTTATCCTATCCATTCTTTTCTGACCTTATTTTCAACCCAACTTTCCTTTTTTTTCAAATTATCTACCTGTGGAATGCTTTATTTTAAAGTTTCATGTTTCCTGATAAATTAGTTTTGTGATTCCTCTTTGTTCTCTGAGTTTTTTTTTAACTTTTCTCCAAATTGGAGGGTGAAAATTAATATCCTCCCCTCAAGCAAGGAGGATGGTTAATAAAAAGGGATTGTGGTGGAAGGGCAGCTCACCACATTTCCAGCTCCACCCCAATTAAGACCAATGGAGAACCTACGCACTCCATTGCCATTTGAACACTAAAGGAAGCGTTTATTGCAATCCACTCCTTTAATTCCCCAACATTTCTGCATTTCTATGCTGCTGTTCCATCCCATCTTAGACAGGATCGTGGTACCTCAAACTGCATTTTGCTTGACTTGCCCCCAGACAGCCAATGCACAACCCCAATCATTCAGAAAGAGTATTCACGGTGTAGTGATTGCAATGAGGTCAGCCAGGTGGACCTCATAGAATAGGCGTTCCCCAATTGGGGCTGCTAATCTGGTCTAGTCAGTGAGCCTGGCTGACAGGTACAAAGAGTGCCAGACATTCTGGACGGCATATTATTATGGGGAGCAAGAGTTGTTCTGAGCAAAGGTTGCCATCAGATATTGGCTGAACTCCACCAAGTTCATTCCAGTGTCTCTAAAATAAAAAATGTTGGTGAGAAGTTACGTCTGGCGGCCAGCCTTGGATGCAGACATAGCCGTATTGGAAGGACACGGTGGCACAGTGTATGGGCGGCACGGTGGCACAGTGATGGGCGGCATGGTGGCACAGTGGTTAGCACTGCTGCCTCACAGCGCCTGTAGACCCGGGTTCAATTCCCGACTCAGGAGACTGACTGTGTGGAGTTTGCACGTTCTCCCTGTGTCTGCGTGGGTTTCCTCCGGGTGCTCCGGTTTCCTCCCACAGTCACAAAGATGTGCGGGTCAGGTGAATTGGCCAAGCTAAATTGCCCGTAGTGTTAGGTAAGGGGTAAATGTAGGGGTATGGGTGGGTTGCGCTTCGGCGGGTCGGTGTGGACTTGTTGGGCCGAAGGGCCTGTTTCCACACTGTAAGTCTAATCTAATCTAAGACACTGCCCAGAGTGCCAACAAGGCCAAAAATTAGTCAGTAACTCCTTCACTTTCATGGGAATGGCCAGGTAAACCCTGGATACACATCAACTATTTAGGTTCTTTCTTGAACTCTATGTTTCTAGTCATTGTGGGCACCCACTCAAAGTTCATTGACATGCAGAGAGTTCATTAATCAAACACGGAGTCAATGATAGAAAAACTGCGAGCACTTTTTGCAATACTTGAACTTCCGGAAGTGTTGGTCACAGATAATGGGCTTTCATTTATCAGAAGGGAATTTGTCTTTTCTAAAGTTGGGATTCAACATATAAGGGCAGCTCAAAACCATCCATTGTCCAATGGTATGGCAGAAACAGCTGTCCAAACTTTGAAGGCAGGCTTGAAGAAACAGCCTACAGCTTCACTAGAAGCCAAACAGTCTGAGTTCCTGTTTGGTTATAAGACTTACCACTCATGTAACTACAGGGATAGTAACTCCAGTTGATTTATTAACGGGGAGAAGACTCTGCACCAGGTTAATGTGACCTTCCTGGACCTGGGGTTGGTGTGTGTGTGGCGGAGTGGGGGGGGGGGGGGGGTGGCGGGTGCAGTATGAAATGTCATCAGGAAGGCCAGTGCCAGACATCAGACTCCATCAAGCAAGAGATACAGTTTTACACAGACAACAACGTTTGGTGTGGAAACCACAGGAATGGCCCTGCATAGGTAAGAGACATAGTCACCACAAGGTCAGGACTGGATATGTATAAAGTCCGACTAAGTGCAAAGGTCCTGACCAAACATGTGGATCATTTGAAAATCGCAAATTCATAAACAGGGCTGGAGCAATGAGTTAGACTGAACGGGCTGTTTCTGGATTGTACATCTCTATGACTCTCTGCCTTACTCTTCGGAACAGTCCGAAAGGCTGTCAGAACCCATGGGTTCTTACTCTCCATCAAACTTTGAATAGACATCGGAATCTGAGATGAACATGATGGCTCAACATCTTTGCCACTGGAAGAAGAGAATGAATTTCTCCCAAGATGCTACGAACACAAGAGGAGAGCTCCTGTGTGTTATACACTGCCATTATTCAACACAGAGTTGGAGGAACCTCACCCGGTGTGAAAATTCCCATAAGAAACTAGAAAAAAATGGAACTGTCCTATATCCTCGGATTCAAATGTGGATTAATATTGTGATCATAACGAAGTCAGCCAGATGGACATCATAGAATATGAGTTCACTGATTGGAGCTTTTAATCTATCCAAACAGGGAGCCATGGCTGACAGATATGAACAGGAGTGTCAGACAGTCTGATACTCTGAGGGAGCTGGATCAGTGTCAAGGACTCTCCATGTGTAAATAAAGTGTGACTTAGGGGCAGGTACCGGCTTCTGTGGAATTATTTCACGTGACTTCTTGCTTAACCTCCTGGAGTACCAAAATGTCCGTGGCTCTCATCACAGCCATTCCTTCTTGGATCTGTGCATTCCTCTAGGATCTAGTCATACTCCAAACACCTATGGTGCGCACTTATAACTTAGCTCTGAGTTGGAATGACTATAGACAAAAACATCCCTGCAGATCTCAGAGCTCCAATCAGTCTCAATTTCCAATAACTCCCACTTAATACTATCATGGCCTGCCTTGTCATCTCTAGCTGACTTTATTTATTTGTTCAATGACAGCCTGAATTAAAATTCAGAGTCATGCTTTATTACAAAAACGAATGATTTATTCATCTAAGAGCAAAAACAATCCGGAGCATCCTGAAATCCTGTGACATGATCAAGTCTAGGAGTTGTTTAGCCCAGCTAAATGGCTGTTCACAATTTCTCAAATTCAATTTATGTGTCAAAGTTTTTTTTACCTTTGGTGCTTACCTTACCATCATCTATAATTCGTTACTGGTCGTTTGAAAAGATTTTGGAGAGGTCCATCCAAAATATCTTGCACAAAGTTCTGAAACACTGATTTTAAATATTAAATGATTGTGGCTTTCCATATGTTAACACAGAATCAGATCCATAATCATGTTAAGTTGATTAACAATTAACTAACAACTGTACATTAATATGACATCTCAAATGTCATATTTTTAGATTTCTAATGTAGTACAGTATTACAGTGACATTGATCACCTTATTTAAAGAAAGGTGTAAATAGTTTAGAAGCACGTCAGAGCAGGTTTACCAGACTAATTCCAGGAATGGGCAGGGCTGCCTTATGAAGAAAGGTTGGACAGCCTGGGATTTGTATCTGCTGCGGTTTAGAAGAGTGAGAAGCACTTTGATTGAAACATAAAAGTTGGAGGAATCTTCATGTGGTGGATGTGGAGAATTGAAAACTAAAGGTTGCCCACTTCAACTGAAACAATGTGCGTTCCTTTTTTCTCAGTGTCATACATTTTTGACGCTCTTTCCTGAAAGCAGAGTCTTTGAATATTTTTAATAGTTTGTATCACACTAATCAGAAAGGTTAATGTCTCTGCCTCATAGAAAAGGCCTTTAAGTAACATTTCATAAAAACCCTCACTAATATACAGTGCCAATTTGATTTCCTTGGGGACAACATGAGCCAATTTATCATTCATGTTAAGGCAGTAATAAAACTAACGGGAAATATCTAATTGAATCTTTATGGAAGATGGAATCAAATATCCCTCCGTGTCAGTATTCTTTGTTATTATTGCAAAATTAAACACATGCTCTCCCAGTCCAGGAGATAGTTTTACATTTGGATATGTATTGGTTCACCTCAAATTGGCTGTCTACAAAGTTCAAACTTTCATCACACTGCAACCTGACTGTGGGAGCTCTGGTATGGATCTACCATGTGTGCATCCAGGACAGAGTAGCTGTATTACAATGTCAATTGGCCTCGAACATTTATTTCGCCCATAGCTTCTTAAGCTCTTCTACCATTGAATAAAATCATGGCTGACCTAAAACCTAACTCTATATTGCCAATGCCTCATATTCCTTAGTAATTTTGGATCTCGGTTTAAAATTAACAATTCGTGTCACAGTAATTGCTGACATTTCTGGAAGCGATTTCCAAAGTTCTACCTCACTTTAAGTAAGATATAATGCTATCCCTCAGCAACATGCTGGGAGGCAAAGGGACTGGGCTGGTCACTCATCACGTTCTGACACTCTGTTCAAATTTAACTCTTGGAATTCAGGTCTTGGAATTCACTCTGCTAAAGCTTCAAGGCCACTGTAAGAACTCATTCCCTAACACTGCAGTGTTTCAAGAATTGACTACCACCAGTTTCATAAAGACAATTACTGATGGACAATAAATGCTGTCCTTGCCAGCAAAGACCAAATCTCTTGATTGTGAATCCTTGTGGGATATTTTGCACATGCTGTTGGGAGGGATTCAAACTAACTGAGCAGAAAAGGCATGGTGGCTCAGTGGTTAGCACTGCTGTCTCTGTTAGCACTAGGGACCCGGGTTCAATTCCAACCTTGGGCAACTGTCCGTGTGGAGTTTGCACATTCTCCCCCTGTCTGCATGGGTTTCCTCCGGATGCTCCGGCTTCCTCCCACAGTCCAAAGATGTGCAAGTCAGGTGAATTGGCCATGCTAAATTGCCCGTAGTGTTAGGTATGTTAGTCAAAGGAAAATGGGTTTAGGTGGGTTACTTTTCGAATGATAGGTGTGGACTTGTTGGGCTGAAGGGCTTGTTTCCACACTGTAGGGAATCTAATCTAACAAATATCACTCATGAGGCAGTATGAGAGAAGAACACCAGGATTCACAAATTCTTGGGGAGACAGACAGAGCTGGAGTAGAGAATTGAAAGTAAGTAGATGGAGCTGAAGTAACGGAGAACACAACCAAAGTCTAAATCAGGGTCAGTGTGCATGTACATGAATGATTATTATGAATACAATTGGGGAATTACAGGCTCACATTGCATATAGAAATATGATGTTGTGGTGATAACTGAGACATAGGAACAGGAGTAGACCATTCAGCCCATCAAGACTGCTCTGCCGTTCGATAAGATCATGGCTGATTTGTGGCCCAACTCCATATGCTTGCTTTGGGCCCATGTATCTTCTTGTATTTGCTTAGTTAAAATTTGTGTATCTCAGGTTCAAATTTAACAATTCAATTAGCATTGATCACTATTTGAGGAAGAGACTTCCAAACCTTCACCTTTCTGTATGTAGAAATGCTTTCGAACATCTCTTCGAATGGCCTGGATCTGCTCCTGATTCGAGAATATTCAAGCAGTGGAAATAGTTTATCTGTATCTTTTCTGTCTTTCCCTGTTAATATCCTGAAGTTCTCTATTAGATCACTTCTTAACCTTCTAATTCGAGAGAATAGAACACAGAACATAGAAAAATACAGCGCAGTACAGGCCTTTCGGCCCTCCATGTTGCGCCGACCAAAGCCTACCTAACCTACACTAGCCCAATAACCTCCATATGCTTATCCAATGCCCACTTAAATGACCATAAAGAGGGAGAGTCCACCACTGCTACTGGCAGGGCATTCCATGAACTCACAACCCGCTGAGTAAAGAATCTACCCCTAACATCTGTCCTATCCCTACCACCCCTTAATTTAAAGCTGTGTCCCCTAGTAACAGCTGACTCCATTAGCGGAAAAAGGTTCTCACTGTCAACCCTATCTAAACCCCTAATCATCTTGTACACCTCTATCAAATCTCCCCTAAACCTTCTTTTCTCCAATGAGAACAGCACCAAGTGCCTCAGCCTTTCCTCATACGATCTTCAAATAAAGGTCTAACTTGTGTCATCTCCCTTCATAACCTAACCCCTGAAGTCGAGGTATCATCCTTGTAAGTGTACACTGAACTCTCTTCAGGGCCAAAACATCCTTCCAAAGGTGTGGTGCCCAGATCAGCTTACAGTACACTAGGTGGGATCTTACTGGGGTTTTGTATAACTGCATCATAATGTCTACATCCCTAAACTCCAGCCCTTTAGATATGAAGGCCAGCATTAGCCTTCTTGACTACTTTCCGCACCTGCTTATGGCATTTTAAAGAGCTATGCAGCTGAAACACCAAATTTCATTGGATATCAAATGTATTTAATATTGTCCTTTCTAAAAACTACTCTAATCTGTTTTTATTTCAGTTCAAAATAAATAACCTCACATTTGCTTATATTAAAATTCCATTGCCACAACTTTACCCATACATCTAATCTATCAATATCCTGTTGTAATTTTTAAAGCATAGTACAGTACGGCACAAGATGGGCCCTTTAGCCCGTGATGTTATGCTGAATGTAATGCCAAATTAAACATTCCTCTGTCTGCCCTTGGTCCATATCCTTCCATTCCTTGCATATTCATGTGCTTATCTAACAGTCCCTTAAACACCCCTGTCTTATCTGCCTCCATCACCATCCCTGGCAGCATGGTACAGACTGGCTATCCCTATTGCAAACAGGCATGCTGTTTTGGAAAATGTAAGGAGTGATGGACTCTCAGGGGAATATAGCACTGCCAGCCAGTTTCCTTTTACTGAGACTGGCTCTAAATAACAAGGGCGACACCAAGTTCCAAGTGACCAATTGGTCAGAGGCACAGACACACATTTCTGTGTGACCGATAACGAGATATTAGAATGAGGTGTTGTCACCCTGGAGCCAGGATCGAAAATATCTCTGAGAGGGTGCGGAATATTCTCAAAGAGGATAGGGACCAGCAGGAAGTAATTTTGTACATTGGAACGAACAGCGTAGGAGTAGAAAAGGACAAAATTCTGAGGAGAGAGTGTAGGAAATTAGGCAAGGATATAAAAAGTAGATCCTCGAGGGTAATGATATCTGGATTACCCCTGGTGCCATGTGCTAGTGAGAGTAGAAATCGGAGGATAGGGTAAATGAATGTGTGGCTGAGGAACTGGTGCAGGGGAGAAGGATTCACATTTTCTGGATCATTGGAATGTCTTCTCAGGTAGAAGTGGCCAGTATAAGAAGGAGGTCAGTGGTGGGGGTGGGGTGAGGGGGGGGAGAAGAGAGAGAGAGAAAGATGGGGTTTGTGGGGTGGGTTGGTGGTGGGACCCCGGGAGGTAGTGAGGAAAGAGATCATTCGGAAAACGAGTAAGTCAAAACATCAGGGCAGGCAGAAACAAAGCAAAGATCAAGGTAGTACTGATCAATTAAACTGCATTTATTTCAATGCAAGAGGCCTAACAGGTAAGACAGATGAACTCAGGGCATGATTGGGAACATGGGACTGGGATATCATAGCAATTACAGAACTATGGCTCAGGGATGGACAGGACTGGCAGCTTAATTTTCCAGAGTATGGATGCCATAGGAAGGATAGAAAGTGGGGGTGGGGGCAACAGAGAAGGGGCAGTGGTGTTTTTGATTAAGGATAACATTATGGCTGTACTTAAGGAGGATATTCCTGGCAATACATCTAGTGAAGTTATTTAGGTGGAACTGAGAAGTAAAACAGGGATGGTCACTTTATTAGGATTGTACTATAGATCCCCCAATAGTCAATGTGAACTTGAGAAATAAATTTGTAAGGAGATTTCAGTTATCTGTAAGAATAATAGGGTGGTTATGGTAGGGGATTTTAACTTTCCAACATAGACTGGGACTGCCATAGTGTTAAGGGCTTGGATGGAGAGGAATTTGTTAAATATATATAAGAAAACTTTCTGATTCAGTATGTGGATGTATCCTTGAGAGAAGGTGAAACACTTGACCTACTCTTGGGAAACAATACAAGGCAGGTGACTGAGGTGTCAGTGGGGAAGTACTTTGGAGCCAGTGACCATAATTCTATTAGCATTAAAATAGTGATGGGAAAGGATAGACCTTAGAAAGGATCTAAGAGTTGAAGTTCTAAACTGGAGGAAGGCCAATTTAATGGTAATAGGCAAGAACTTTCAGAAGTTGATTGGGGTCAGATGTTCACAGGTAAATGGACAGCTAGAAAATGGGAAGTCTTCAAAAATGAAATAACAAGAGTGTTCCTGTAAGGGTGAAGGGTAGAGCTGATAGTTGTAGGGAATGCTGGATGACTACAGAAATTGAGGTTTTAGTTAAGAATAAGAAGGAAACATAAGTCAGCTATAGACAGGAGAGTTTGAGTATAAAGACAGTTGGATGACACTAAAGAGGGAAATCAGGAAATCAAAAAGGGGACATGACAGGGCTTTGGTAAATAGAGTTAATGAGAATCCAAAGGGATTCTACAAAACATTAAGAACAAAAGGATAACTAGGGAGAAAATAGGGCCCATTAAAGATCAACTTTAAAAATCGTTAGTCACAGGTGAGGTGCCGGAAGACTGGAGCTTGGCTAATGTGGTCCCACTCTTTAAGAAGAGTAGTAAAGATAAGCCAGTGAGCCTGACTTCAGTGGTGGGCACGTTGTTGGAGGGAATCCTGAGGGACAGGATGGACATGTATTTGGAAAGGCAAGGACTGATTAGGGATAGTCAATATGGCTTTGTGCGTGGGAAATCATGTCTCACAAACTTGATTGAGTTTTTTGAAGAAGTAACAAAGAAGATTGATGACGGCAGAGCGGTAGATATGATCTATATGGACTTCAGTAAAGCATTCGACAAGGTTCCCCATGGGAGACTGATTAGCAAGGTTAAATCTCACAGAATATGGGGAGAACTAGCCACTTGGATACAGAACTGGTTCAAAGGTAGAAAACAGAGGGTGGTGGTTGAGGGTTGTTTTTCAGACTGGAGGCCTGTGACCAGTGGAGTGCCACAAGGGTCGGTGCTGGGTCCTCCACTTTTTATCATTTACATAAATGATTTGAATGCAACCATTAGAGGTCTAGTTAGTAAGTTTGCAGATGACACCAAAATCGGAGGTGTAGTGGACAACGAAGAAGGTTACCTCAGACTACAACAGGATCTTGATCAGATGGGCCAATGGACCGAGAAGTGGCAGATGGAGTTTAATTCAGATAAATGCGAGGTGCTGCATTTTGGGAAAGCAAATCTTAGCAGGACTTATCCACATAATGGTAATGAACAAAGAGAGCTTGGAGAGCAGGTTCATTACCCCTTTGAAAGTAGATTCGTAGGTAGGTATATAGGATAGTGAAGAAGACGTTTGTTATGCTTTCTTTTATTGGTCAGAGTATTGATTACAGGAGTTGGGAGGTCATGTTGCAGCTGTACAGGACATTGGTTAGGCCACTGTTGGAATATTGCGTGCAACTCTGGTCTCCTTCCTATTGGAAAGATGTTGTGAAACTTGAAAGGGTTCAGAAAAGACTTACAAGAATGTTGCCAGGGTTGGAGGATTTGAGCTATAGGGGAGAGGCTGAACAGGCTGGGGCTGTTTTCTCTGGAGCATCGGAGGCTGAGGGGTGACCTTATAGAGGTTCATAAAATCATGAGGGGCATGGATAGGATAAATAGACAAGGTCTTTCCCCTGGGGTGGGGGAGTCCAGAACTAGGAGGGCATATGTTTAGGGTGAGAGAGGAAAGATATAAAAGGAGCCTAAGGGGCAACTTTTTCATGCAGAGGGTGGTGAATGTATGGAATGAACTGCCAGAGGAAGTGGGGGAGGTTGGTACAATTACAACATTTAAAAAGCATCTGGATGGATCTATGAATAGGAAGGATTCAGAGGGAATGGGCCTGATGCTAGAAAATGGGACTAAATTAGTTTAGGACATATGGTCAGCGTGGATGAGTTGGACCGATGGGTCTGTTTCTGTGCTGCATATCTCCATGATTCTATGACCTATCACACTCTGTGTAAAAAAAACTTGCCCCTCACATCTCTTTAAGTTGTCATCAACATTGTTTACATTGCTGGCTAATTTTGTGTTATCAGCAAATTTGGATATCTGACATTTATGTCATTATCTAAGTTGTTCATAAATATTGTGAATAATTGAGGTTTTAAAACAAAAACATGTAAATCATCACTAGTCATTTCTTGCTAATTGAGTACTTACCCATTATTCCAACTCTTTGATTCCTCCCACTCGATCAACTTCCAATCCTTGTTAGTAATTTGTCCTCAATTCCATTGGCCTCCCCCTTAGCTAATAGCATCTTGTGTGGGACCTTCTGAAAATCCGTGTAAACACCATTCATCAGCTTACCTCTGTCTAACACCTGTCACGTCCATGAAGTTCATTAGGAATGACCTACCTATTTTGAATTCCTGACAAAGCTCCCTGATTAACTGAAATTTTTTGAGGTGATCAGTTACATTATTCTTGATTATATACTCTTAACAATTTCCCCACCACAGTTATCAGGCTAACCAATCTGTTATTTCCTGGTTTCCCTCTGTCAGCCTTCTTAAAGAGCAAAGTGACATGAGCAAATTTCCAATCCAGAGATTTGGCACCTGAATCCAGGAATCTCTGAAAGATTTTGATTATGGATCAACAATTAACTCTCCTACCTCCTTTAAGACTCATGGATGGAAACCATCAGGTTCTGAGGTTTAGACACTCTTCAGTTCTGTTAATTTCCCCATTGTTGGTGATTTATTTTTTTAAAAATTTACTTAGGCACTGTCCTTGATCCTCTGTTAATTTATTTTGGACTTCCAGCAAGTAATTCTCCTTTTCTGATGTGAATACTGAAGAAAAATATCCATTCAGCCTGACTGCCATTTCCCCATGATCATTGACAATATCCCCAATCTCAACTTTCAGTAGACCAATACTACACTTCATGAGCCACTTTCTTTTTGTAAAATTATAAAATATTTTCTTGTTGTCTTTTATGTCTCTTGCAAGTTTTCTTTCACATAAGATAAAGGTTTAAGAAGGTGTTTAGCATGTTTGATTTCATTGCTCAGACCTTTGAGCATTGGAGTTGGGACATTAGGTTGAAGTTGTACAAGATGTTGGCGAGGCCTCTTTTTGGTTGGAAGAATGCAGACAGACAATATGAAATGGGGAGTACAATTCTACAGTGGAAGCAGAAATGAACAGACCTAGGTTTATGTGCACAGATCATTGGAGGCAGTAAAACAGGTGGGGTGATTCCTCTGGGAATACTGTGTTCAGTTCTGGTCACCCTGCTATTGGAAGGATATTATTAAGCTGGAGAGGGTTCAGAAGAGATTTCACAGGACGTTGCCAGGAATGGAGGCTTTCAGTTACAAGGATAGACTGGATAGGCTGGGACATTTTTTCACTGCAGTGTAGGAGGTTGAGGGGTGACCTTATAGAGGTTTATAAAAACATGATGAATATCCATAATGTGAATAGCGGGTGTATTTTCCATATGGCTGGGGATTTCAAGACTACAGGGCATATATTTAGGGTGAGAGGAAGAAAGATTTAAAAAAGACATGAGAGGCAATATTTTACACAGAGAGTGGTTCATGTGTTTAATCAATTTTCAGGAGAAGTGGTGGATGTGGATACAGTTACAGCATTTAAAAGACATTTGAGTCAGTAGATAAATAAGAAATGTTTGGAGGGATGTGGGCTAAGCACAGGCAGGTGGGACAATTTTAGTTTGGGATTATGCTTGGCACAGACTGGTTGGAACAAAGGATCTGTTTCTGTGCTTTGTGATTCTATGACTCTATGGCTCTTTGGCTCTAATCTCTTTCAACCACTTTTATAAGCATTTTGTGGGCCTTTGTATTTGTCCATTCTGTAGGATCTGTACAGTTCTTTGCATTTTTATAAACCCTTTGTTTTAATTTTATCTTTACCTCCTTAGATGTCTATGACTGCTTTTTTGTTTGTGAGGTGGAACTTTTCCTTCTCATGGGTACATTGAAATGGGTAGATAGAATCAGGCAGCTATTGTTTTACAATGAAAGGAGCAAGTTCTGAAATTGCTGGACACACTGGAAAAAAAAATAGGATTTAATTTAAAAAGACATAAGGGATTATAATACTATCATTTTGTACATTTTATTTGTTTTTATTATTATTATGAAGGAAGGGTAACTATTGACATCTAATATGGCCTGAAAGAATAGCTGAGCCATAACTGAACAAGAGAACAGCTGATGGTTATGTTAACTAAAGGTTAATTGTGTGAGAATTGAATGTACAGATATCGGGTGCTAGTAATTAGTGTGCGGTATGTTTAATGGTGTATGGTTAACTGAAATAAAATTCTTTCTATAAATGTGCTTGGACTCTGTCCAAATATGGTTATTGTCCAGCATATAACAGCTGGAGATTTTTTGAAGAGGCAGCAAAAAGGATCGATGAGGGTAATGCAGTTATTGGAGTTGATCTACACTTTGAAAAGACTGTGAGAAAAATTGTGGTGCATAGAATAAAAGGGATAGTAGGAATGTACATATAAAGTTGGTAGAGTGATCAGGAGTGCACTAATGATTAATTGATACTTTTTTTTAGGCTGGAGGAATGTTTGTAGTGGAGTTTAGTTCAAGAAGCAGTGTTAGGACCTAGTTTTCTTTTTGATGTGTATGTTAGTAAGGTAGATTTTAGTGTGCAAGTTAGCAGATGTTATAAAACTTGAAAAAAATTGTAAACAGTGTGGAGGACAATGTAGAACTCCAAAAGGACATAGACAAGTTGGTGGAGTGGGCAAATATGTGGATGATAAAGTTTATTACAAAGAGGTACAGGGTGAGACATTTTTGTTGGAAGAATGCAGACAGACAATATGAAATGAGGAGTACAATTCTAAAGTGGAAGCAGAAATGAATCGACCTGGATTTATGTGCACAGATCATTGGAGGTAGCAAGACAGGTGGGTGGGCAATTAATAAAGTATAAAGTATATATAATAGGGGCATGAAATACAAGAGGAAGGAGGTGATGTTGAACTTGGACAAGACACTGTTCGACCTCAGCTTGATTATTATGTACAGTTCTAGGTGCCATACAAAGGAAGGATGTGAACACATTGAAGAGAGTGCAGAAGAGGCTTTCAAGAATGCTTAGCAGAATGAAAAGCTTCAATCATGAGGATAGATTGGAGAGTTGGGACTGTTATCCTTGGATAGAAAAAGACTGAGAGGAAATTTGATCGAGGTTCAAAGTCATGAGCAAGCTGTATACAAGAGATAGGGAGAAACTTTTCCCGCTGGTAAAAGGATCAAGAACACAAGGCACAAAGTGATATGCAAAAGAAGCAAATGTGAGGTGAGAAAAGCAGTGGTAAGGATTAGATTGCTCTGCCTTGAAGTGTGGTTGAGGTAAATTCAATTGAAGCATTCAAGAGAGCATTAATGATTATCTGTACAGATTATCTGTATGGGGTAAAGGTCAGAGAATGGAACTAAGTCATGAGCTCATTTGGAATGCTGTTGTAGACACAATGGACCAAATGGCCTCCTTTGTGTCAAAATTCTGTGATGCTGTGAATGAATGCCATTTTTTCAGGGCCCAGCTTATGTCTGTTGACAGCTGCATGACTCTACATTATCAAGAAAATGGTATGGCATTTATAAGTAAATCCAGACTTAACAGCCTGGTCGGAACTGTGGTTTTCACCTTTGTACTGAGGATCCTTATAGCATGCTGTAGAAAAATGGAATATGTAAATAATGAGGTTGTAACCGACATTACCCAGCAGATATTACAATGAAGCAGAAGAGAGAAACATGTGAAGAGAGAGGGATATTAGACACCACACTGGAGAATTGTATTCAGTAACCTGTTAAGATATAAAGTATATAAAGAATAAAGAGTGTTGTGTTGCTGAAGTAAATGAGAGAGCCTTACTCTAGGTTAAGGATGAAATAGGATGTTGGAGACTGAGAATGGTACTCTAGGCTAAAGGGAACAAACTCGAAAAGTGTGATTTTAGAAAGCTAATGTCCAGAGATATTTAGAAGTAGTAGGAAAGATTGTCAGCAGTAATGTTCACATTTAGCTTACAATATACCCCAGTCCTTAGTCAAATTGCAAGTAAGTAGCATTATTGTGATTTGGCAATGGAAAATTAAGAATTCCTACTAAAGTGCATTTCAAATCCTTCTAAAACATGATATCCATTTTTCTTTACCAGTAAAGGAACCTGGTTATGATTTAGCATCATATTGTAGTACAAATTTAGTAGTTGTGTTTCAGCACTTGTAAAGACAAATAATTGCCCAAAGCTATGCAAAATTGTCAAATTTATCTAGTATCAATTCAGTAAAAACAACTTTACTTCTCACAATGCTATTTAAGATTTGACTGATTCTGAATGTAAAACTCATTTTCACTTTGATTCATTCATACTTGTGTCAAATGGATTGAGACACATGATAAATGAAGTGAAACTTTACAGCTTGCGGTTAATCATGTGTACGGTGTGTTAAGTTAATTGAAGTGGCATCAGCCCAATACCATCTTGACTTTCTTTACTGCCTCATGGTGCATTTATTACATGCCGTTAAGTAAATTGCTGCTGTTTTGAGAGACTGTGGCTGCAGAGATTAAGACTTCACAAATGGTTTTTAACCAAGATATACTACATAGCATGTTGCAAAAATAAATCACATGTAACCAATAATTACTCAGTGGTAAATTGAACACTACCATAAAGTTTTTCAGACATGTCGCACACAGCTTTAATCAGGTTGCATTAACTTGCGCATGGCCAGGTTTGTGTGGACTTTCACTCAGATTTGCAGTCACATTCAATGAAGTTCAGGTCTAAAAATAGTAGTACAACCATTCTGGAGATGTATACAGGTGTAGAGGACCATCTCACTCCCACAATGGGAATCAGGCAGTTCAGTACATATTCAGAGCGTATGTCAGATATGGTACTTTTTTTATAAGAATCTGACACCTGAGACATTGAATGCAAGTGACCACATATTGAATGGTTCAGTTATCTTCAGGCACTAATCCATCAAACCAGTTCTTTGTCAATCAGTTGTCTTTGAGTCTAAAATTTCTGCTTGCACTTAGCTAGAAATAAACAATTGAGGCCAGCAGATCGAATTTGCTGCTGTCTGCCTCATGAGGTAGCCACAGAATGTGATACACCAAAATTGCACTTGGATTTGGAGTGGGAGTGGAGTCCAATTTCTAGGCCAAAACTCCCAGATTTTTTATGCAATACCTGTTAAGGTTTCATCTGATAGCAAAGCTCACCTGCTGAAAATTGGGCAGCAATTGAAAATCCAGGCCTCCTGTCTTCACCGTCACTACCTTGATTGAAAATCCTTACCCACATCCTGACCACTGTGTGGTGGGATAATCAATCAGTAATGAGTGGTGGATTTGAGACCTGATCTAACCTGCACTAGCTCACTACCCGGAAACACATTCAAAGCAGCAATAATATCCAAGTTGCAGCCATACAATATAAACAGGAGAAGTGGCAGGATTCAGTGAAGGTACAGTGAGGTTAAAGGAAATGGTAAATTTATATTTACAAACCTGTCACTGCTTTTAACAATTGTTCTAAACACAAATATTGAAAGATTGGGGATAGCATTCCTTACTGTTGAGCAACAATAGGAAGAAATGAATCTATTTTCAGTGAAATTTGAAGCAAAAAACACCTTAATGTTCAGAGGAAGTTTGTGCTAATTATTTAATCTTGCTATATAGTGCTGAGAAGCACTCCTCATGTAAATGGAAGAAGGAAACAGTATACAAAAGAAATAATGAACACCGCAAGAGTTGGGAGGAAACCAACTGAAATATGAGTTATTCAAAAATTAGAAATATTAGTCCCAGCTGATTACAAAACATTTTATCACTTTGTCAAATAGGCTGTTTAGCTGCTGTGATTATATAGATGCACACTCATAATGGCAGCGATCTGGAGCTTATTTGGCAATGACCATGTATATCAGGACATCAGTTTGTGTTTTCATAGTGGCAGCAAGATGTTAACAGGCCTCTGCTTGTTCTGCAATGGAGACAGCAATAACTGGACCTTGCCAGTGGTGCCATTGTGTCACTTTCATAAAGAAAATGAATGGGTTGTACACTCTGTATGATTCCTGTTGTCACAGTGGAACGCACTCCTCCTTGTCTGGGAGTGAAGGCTTTCTGGAAAGTCTTCCATTGCATCAAATATCTTGGTTTGAACCACCATCCGAATTTTATTGTAGTCCACCCCAGCAAACTCCTTATCTGAAACGTTCTTTTGGCCTAGCTGCAGCCCTTCATGCCCAGTGATTCCCCACATGGTGATCCTAACTCTGAATTAGCATTTAACACTGATGAATGGCCAGAAATGTGAGGTCAAATGATGGACCTCTCTTTCACTCTTTTGATGTTGCTTTTGCTCTTTCCTATCTCACCAACAGAAACATGTTTTATATTATGTGTCTGATGGCGTAATATTTTAGATTTTAGTAATTGTTTTAATGGTTTTAATTTAGGTTTAATTGTATTTCAGAAAATAAAGTATGGTATTTAAGCTCACTATAAGGGTGGAGGGGAGATTGATGTAATAATAGTAAATTTCACTTAATGCATCAAATGGTGTTCTTTGGGAAATTAACTAGTCTGACGGTCTTATAGCTCCAGCTCTGGTCCCTCTGCTTGTGGGTTGCTTTACAAGAAGGAAATACCTTCTCAATTACATCTGGCTGTGGATTTCAGCTTTATAGTCATTGCACATTGACAAGTGATGTAAAAACTCAGTGCACTATATTTGAATATTTAAGCATCTTAGAATATCTGACTTTATATTATTGAAATGTTAGTGTTTTCATTTTTCTTACCCTTCTTATCTTTCTTATTATATAAAATCTTCCCTGTAGCACTATCTATTAGATTCAAACCTTGTTCAAAAGATTTCTGATCTCTATCGTTATCAATATTTTCCTCAACCTGCTTAAGTAATTAATTGATTGATCAATGGTTAGATATGTAGATGTCCCTTCTCTTAAATTCTACATCTTTCTTTCCTATTAACAATCCATGCATACTCTCCTCTTCCATTTCAGTTCCTTCACCTATTTCTTGATGTTCTATCACCATTGACCCAACTTCTTTTATCATTGCTAACCCAACGAGGAGTCTTCCCTTAACAGAGATCTGTTCGGGAGTTTTAATAACCAACAGATTCACAATAAGCTTATTAATCTGTCTACCACCCTTAAATTCTGTCTCTAATTGGCACATTAGTGTTACCTCCTTGTCATTCCACATTCCTTTTCTATTCTTTATCTGACCTCTTCCTTTATCAAATGTGCACCTATAATTCGCTTATGATTTCTCACTGAAGCATGTCTGTGTCTCCCATGCTGACCTAATCCAATCCTTGTCAAGAATTTCAACTCACAATGCTCACATTGGAAAATGCACTCTGAACAGAGACACGTCTTGATTATTTGAAAGCACAAAACCATTCGGGACAGGAGCACACAGTTTTAATTCTATGACATCTTGAAGGTTAGGGAGAAGGAGAGTCTGGAGAGAGCATAAGGCAGCAGCTTATTCTCGATTGCCTCAACATTTGGTGCACCATCTCCTGGGCCACACTGAGGAAAGGTGGCCCTCTGTTTGAGTACTTGCTCATGGGCCTCTTCCCTTGAAAGAGAGGCCATGACTGTGTGTCAGTGGGTTTTGGTTACATATTGGTTGAAGTGGGTTAAGTACAGGTTTCGAATGATGTCAGAGATGTGAGCCTGTGTCTGACATAAGCTTCTGTTGGTGAAATGCAAGTGTTAGAACACTAGAGATGAGATTTGAGTGCTCAGGGTAGTGTGTTGGGTGAGTAGTGCATTAAAGAGTGTGACAGGTGGGTGTGAGATGCATTGAGCTCATGTTTTGCAATCTCTAATAACAGAGCAATCCTGTGGTCTGCTAGAACTATGTTGACTTAATCTTTTTCTATATTTATGTCTTGGAGGTGCCAGTGTTGGACTGGGGTGGACTAAGTTAAAAATCACACAACACCAGGTTATAGTTCAACAGGTTTATTTGGAAGCACTAGCTTTCAGAGTGCCGTTCCTTCATCCGGTTCTCATGGAGAATAAGATCACAGATAGAAGCATTTCCAAATAAACCCATTGGTCTATAACCTGGTGTTGAGTGATTTTTAACTTTGTTCACCCCAATCCAACACTGGCACCTCCAAATCATTCTCAAGATAGCTCAACCTATCTAACAATAGATGTGAAATCAGTCTGTGTCCCAATGTTGAGTCAGATTGGCAAGGCCTCTGCATAGTTTGACAGAGTTTTACATTGATTCATGCAATTTTTGAGCAAAGTAAAATGTATACAGATTCACCTCATAAACTTATATGTGTGCACGTTTAGGAGCGGCAGATATATGTGTATGTGTCTAAGTTTGCTTAAGTGTGTGTTGTGTCACAAAGCTGATCTCTTTTTTCTAAAAGCTGTTCCTTTTCTCAAAGATACTATGTCCTTGATTTTTTTTCAGAGGGGTTGTAAATGGGCCAGGCTCTGATTAGACTAGTTTGGTAGTATGGTACAGAGATGAAAAGGAAGTTGAGAGGTTTTTTTGTTTATAAATAGACAGATGAGACTTCAGGCCAAAGTGGTCATTTTTTGCAAGTGACCTGTATAATGGAAGGGGAGTGATCAGCTCTCTAGCTGAGCAGTTCTGTTCAGAACTAGTTAGGAGTTCAACAGTGAGGTGTGTGGAAATTCTCTCTCTCTTTCTGCCCTTCTAACTTCAACCTTTAAGCATCTGTTCCACTTTTTTAACTGTGTTTTAATGGGGCTTGTTTATTGGGACTGTTGTGTATATTCTGTAGGGGTTTCTTTATGTTCTTTGTGTTACATTGTGTAATTTTGTGAATACATTTATGTCTGTTTTAAAACCTAGCAGTCAACCTAGTTAGCTTAATCCAGGTAATTCTCACTATCCACAAGTTGCAAAGTTATGGTCTGGATTGCCTGCTCAAGAATGTTTTGAGTTGTCTGGCCTAGTCCATAAGGGGATGGGGGCTCATCCAGGATTTTAAACATTGAGTGGTCATACCATAAGACCATAAGACATAGGAGTGGAAGTAAGGCCATTCGGCCCATCGAGTCCACTCCGCCATTCAATCATGGCTGATGAGCATTTCAACTCCACTTACCCGCATTCTCCCCATAGCCCTTAATTCCTAGGTGGTAGTGTCTTTATTTTGGGTGTTGGTTTGGTTAGGTGGACAAAGCTTGGGAAAGTAATGGCTTTTTCAGTCACCAAATATTTTCTGGATGGGGATGCAGTGACTTTGGACATTTTGCAAAACACGAATAAGACCGAGCTGCAGGAATCAGCAGACAGGCTGGAATTGGACCTGCCTGCCTCTGTGAGGGAAGGAGAGATAATTACAGCAGTAGCTTAGCATTTAAACTTGCTGGAGAAGCCATCAGAATCAATAGCGATAGCTACAATTCAATTGCAAATGAAGCAGCTTGAGTTAGAGGTGAGAGATAAGGAAAGGGCAGCAGAAATGAAACAGTTTGAATTACAATTAAAAGTAGAAGAGAGGGAAAAGGTGAGAGCAGCAGAACAGAGAGAAAATGAGAGAGCTTTTGAACTTCAAAAACTGACACTTAAAAAGCAAAGTCAGCTTAAAAGGCTGGAGATAAAAGCTGAGAGTAAGCTTAGTGAGGAAGAGAGTGAGGACGATCAAGCCCCTGCTTGTCAGAAGCTGAGTGAGAAACTGTTTAAGTATGTTCAAGCGTTGCCTAAATTTGTGGAAAAGGATGTGGAAGCCTTTTCTCGTCTCATTTGAAAAGGTGGCTAAACAAATGCAGTGGCCAGTGGAAATGTGGGTTTTGCTGACCCAAACCAAACTTATAGGTAGAGCTAGTGAGGTATTTGCGTCACTACCAGAGGAGGTATCTGGGGAGTATAAGGAGAAGGAAAAAGCCATTTTAAGTGCGTATGAGATTGTACCAGAAGCCTATAGATGGCATTTCAGGAATTCAAGGGGAGACTCTGGTCAAACTTATATTGAGTTTGAAAGGATCAGACAGAGTAATTTTGATAGATGGATCAGAGCTTTAAAAATCGTGCAAACCTATGCTGCCCTTAGAGAGGTAATTATTTTGGAGAAATTCAAAAGTACTGTCTGAAGTCATGCAAACTCATGTGGAAGAGCAGAGAGTTAAAACAGCAAGGTTAGCAGCTGAAGTGGCTGATGATTATGAGCTGGTCCATAAAACACGGTTTGGCTTCCAGAATCAATTTCAGTCCATGAGGGATAGACATTGGTGCAAAGAGAAATCCTCACTTTGAAAGGGAAAGGTAGATCTCGGTGAAGATCATAAAGATAACTTACCCCAGGATAAAAAAGAAACCCCTGAGGCAGACAAAGAAGTTCAAAAGCTCCAATGTTTTCATTGTAATAAAGTGGGCCACACAAAATCACTGTGTTGGTGGACTAGGAGAAAACTAGATGTAGGAAAACCAGACAAGCCTGGGAGTTTTGTTGGGCTAGTAACAAAAAGTACAAGGGAAGTTAGCCAACTGCCTCAGAGTGTACAAGATGTTCAGAGGTTGTTTAAGATCTGCTTAAAAAATATACATTCAAGAATAATGTTTATTCAGTAGGTAAGGAGGTTACAATATTAAGGGACACAGGATCCTCTCAGTGTGTGATGCTGAAAGATGAGGAGATATGTACTCCTGAGGGAGTGTTGCCAGAAAAGGTACTGGTAACAGGAATTCATGGTGATACAAAAAGTGCTCAATTATGAAAAGTGAGGCTAGAGAGTCCAGAAAAGAGTGGAGAATTTGTGGTAGGAGTAATGGACAAGCTCTCAGCTCCTTGCAAATGATATACCTCGTTCACTGGTAGAGCTGCTGCCAACTCTGGTTGAAAAGCCAGTGGAGACGCAGGCAACTGAAGACATGAAGCATGTTTATCCATGAATTTTCCAAGATTGTGTGATCACAAGATCACAGAAGCACAAGTTGAAGCAGAAGAGCTGTAAGGGCACAGATAAGGAAGCTGACATAGCTTTATCTGAGCTCTTTTTTGATGAGATAATTGGAACGGAGAAGGAGCAAATGGGTAAACATGCAAGTAATAGCTCTGCTAAGCTTATCGAATTACAGCAGGAAGATGAGAACATAAAACAGTTTTTAAAAGGCATACACAGAGAGGGTGAGTGAATGCCTTCCCATGTGTTATTACTTAGCAAATTATGTCTTAATGAGGAAATGGAGACCATCATACATTCAAACAGATGAGAAATGGGCAGAGATTCATCAAATTATTTTGCCAGTAGGGTATAGAAAAGAGGTGCTGTAAGTGGCAAATGAGCTACCACTTGGAGGTCATTTAGGGGTGAGGGAAACACAGGCTAAAATACAAAGACATTTTTACTGGCCTGGACTACATAAAGATGTAGTTGAATTTGGCCACCCGTGTTATACATGTCAGCTAATCAGAAAACCATAGGCAGTAATAAAACTTACATCTTTAACACCTATTCCAGCATTTAAAGAACCTTTCACAAGATTGCATGGGTCCCCTACCTCAAACAAAATGTGGGAATAAGTATTTATTAACTTTTTATTAATAACATAACTAAGTTAATGAATTTACTTATTAAATTTATTAACAATAATGGATGCGTCAACTAGATTTCCAGAGGCAATTCCATTACGCAACATCACAGCTAAAATGATTGTAGAAGAATTATTTAAATATTTTACTACATACAGCCTACCAATAGAGATCCAGTCAGATCAAGGGCTATGTTCACATCCAAATTATTCAAGGAGGTTATAGATAATTTGAGAATAAAGCAAATCAAATCTACCTCGTACCATCCAGAATCACAGGGAGTGCTAGAGACGTGGCATCAAAAACTAAAGGGCATGTTCAGGGCTTATGGTCAGGACTATCCAGATGATTGGGATAAGGGAGTTCCATTTGTACTGTTTACAATCAGAGATGCATCAAATGAATCGACCAAATTCAGTCCATTTGAATTAATTTTTGGGCATGAAGTAGGAGGATCATTAAAATTGATTAAGGTGAAATTAATAAATCAGAATGCAAAGACCACACATTTGGACTATTTGTCAAAATTTAGAGAATGTTTAAATAGAGCTACAGAGTTGGCTAGACAGCATTTAAAAGTTTCACAGTATACAATGAAACAGGAAGCGGATTTGAAATCACAAATACACAATTTTGCAATGGGGGATAAGTATTGATGTTACTTCCAGTGACAGGTGAGCATTTAAAAGCAAGGTTCAGTGGACCTTATCAAATCGAGAGGAAATTGAGTGAGGGGAACTACTTGATAAGGCTTCCATACAGAAAGAAATCTCACAGAGTGTGTCATGTGAATATGCTCAAAAGGTATTTTGATAGGGAAGGAAAGCAAGAGGAGAAGGTGTTAATGATTACAGCACAGAGGGAAGACCCAAGTTCAGAGGATTCTGAATTGGACATTCCTCACATCAATTGGACAATGAGGAAGTTTTCAAAAATTGGGATAAGTTATTACGGTAGCTTCCACAAGAAAATCGAAATGGCCTAAAAAAGTTATTACTATCACATGGAGAGATATGCAGAAATAAACTGAGAGGTACTAACCTAATTTTGCATGATGTAGATATAGGAGATGCTGTTCCAATTAAGCAACATCCTTATAGGCATAACCCTCTAAAGTTGGCTCAGATTCAGAAAGAGATAGAGCGCATGCTCCGAGATGGCATAATCGAAGTGAGTTACAGTGACTGGAGCTCATCCATAGTCATGGTGCCAAAGCCAGATGGTACCCAACAGTTATGTGTGGACTATCGCAAAGTCAACTCCAGTACAAAGACTGATGCATATCCAAATCCACGATTGGAGGACTGTGTCGAAAAAGTGGGACAAGCAACTTATATTTCAAAGTTGGACTTGCTCAGAGGTAAGTACCTCTGTCAGAAGGAGCAAAGGCAATTTCGGTTTGTAATGCCAAATGAACTATATTAGTCCAAAGTCATTCCATTTGGTATGAAAAGCTCTCTAGCCACATTTCAGAGACTGATTACTAAGGTCATTGCCGGGTTACCCAATTGTGTTGTTTACATTGAAGACCTGGTGGTTTTTAGTCACTCATAAAAGGAACATTTACAGCACCTTCAGAAGGCAGGCTTGGTGGTAAGCCTAGCTAAAAGTGTATTTTCCAAAGCCCAAGTCACCTTCCTGGGCCATGTTATTGGACATGGACAAATGGCCCCACTAGATGCAAAACTACTTGGGGAATTTCCCACACCATCATTGAGAAAGCAGCACTGGGATTCCTGGCACTGAGAGGATTTTACCGAAAATTTGTGCCGAACTTTAGCAGTATGGCTGCTCAACTCAGTGAATTGTTAAAAAGGGCAAGGAGTTTTACTGGACAACAGACTGTCAAAAGGCATTTGACAGATGTAAAACTTTGTTAACCACTGCCTCAGTATTAGCCACACCGGATTACATGAAGCCTGTCAAGGTTGTTATTGATGCCAGTGATGTGGGTGTCAGTGCGGTGCTCCTGGAGGAGGATGATGAGGTGATAGAAAGAGCTCATTGGGTATTTTTCCAGAAAGTTGAATGTTCATCAACAGAAATGTTCAATGGTAGAGAAAGACTTTAAGCTTGGTGTTAGTATTATAACATTTCAGTGTTTATATTACCAGCAATGCATCTGAGACAATCGTGTACACTGATCATAACCCATTGATAATTGTGGAAAAATTTAAGGACAAAAATGCCAGACTGTTTAAATGGAGCTTGTTGTTGCAGCCATTCAATTTGACAATTGTACATGTGGCAGGTTGCGAAAACGTGATTGCCGATGTGTTATCGAGACTCGAATGAGATACGGAGGCGTTTGGTGCTGGATATGCCACGGCCTGAATTCACATGTGGTTGTGCATGTTTGCATGTTTATAGTTAGTATAATGTATATATGTGTTTAGACTACTAACCGGGTTTTTTGATGGGTTTTAAAAATGAAGCCATCTTTTGGTATTGATGGTTCTTTTTTTTAAGTGGGAAGGTGTCACAAAGCTGGTCCCTTTTTTCTAAAAGCTATTCTTTTTCTCAAGGATACTGTGTCCTTGGTTTTTTTCAGAGGGGTTGTAAATAGGCCAGGCTCCAATTAGACTATTTTGGTACAGAGATGAAAAGGATTTTGAGAGGCTTTTTGTTTATATATAAACAGATGAGACTTCAGGCTAAAGTTTTAGAAGCGACCTGTATAATGGAAGGGGAGTGATCACCTCACTAGCGAAGCAGATCAGGTCAGAACTGGTTAGGAGTTCAACAGTGAGCTGTGTGGAAACACTCTCTCTCTGTCTTTCTGCCCTTCTAACTTCAACCTGTAAGAATCTGTTCCATTTTTAAAACTTTGTTTTAATGGGGTTTGCTTATTGGGATTGTTGTGTACATTCAGAACAGCATAATTAAGTATAGTTTGGGTGGACTGAGTTCTGTAGGGGTTCTTTATTCTGTTTTTTGTGTTTCATTATGTAATTTTGTGAATACATTTATGTCTGTTTTAAAACCTAGTTGTCAACCTAACTAGCTTACTCCGGGTAATTCTCTCTGTATACTTGACAAAACAAATTGCAAAGTTATGGCCTGAGTTCACTGCTCAAGAATGTTTTGAGTAGTCTGGCCTAGTCCAAAACAGTGTGTGAATATAATGGAGTATGTTTCTGTGAGACGGTGTGTGTGTGGGTGCGAGGCATGGTACACTGCACGATACACACTCTCTCTCTCTCTCACACATACACACATTCCTACATATTCACATACCCACACAGATGCTCTCTCATATACAAGCTCTCTCTCATACATGCACCCCCCGCACTCACACCCACACTCGCATCCTCTCACAGACACATACCCCATCACACTCTCACACGTAACCAAGCTTACACACACACACACTCTATCACATGCAGTCACACCCAGATGCGCACACTCACATGCACACTCACTCTGATGCTCCTACACGAGCACACATATAAGTTGATGGGATGAATTTCTGTCTGAAGAATTACATTTTATTTGCTCAAAGACTACATGAATCCATGTAAAACTCTGTAAAACTATGCAGAAGGTTTACCAGTCTGACTCAACATTGGGACACAGACAGACTTCACACCTATTGTTAGATAAACTGAGCTATTTTGAGATTGTAACTTCAGAGAAGTTCTGGGATTTATATATCAACGCACAGAAACCAACATATTCCGTTCTAAAAGATGAAAGATTTAATCTAATGTAACTGAACTCCTTTGGCTATAAATTCTGTGATTACGATCCTATTCTCTACAACCACTTGATGAAGGAGCAGCGATCTGAAAGCTAGTGCTTCCAAATAAACCTCTTGAACTATAATCTGGTGTTGTGTGGTTTTAAACATTTATTCATTATACTAACTTCTAATGTTCTTCTGTTGCAACAGGAACAAAGTATAACAGTGGGGAAGTCTTGCCACAACTATATTGGATTTTGTTAATATCATACCTGAGGTACTCTATTCAGTTTTTAAAGCATTACTTAAGGAGTGGCATACTGACATTGGAAGCAGTTTTGAGAAGGTTCACTTGGCTAATTCCTGGGAGGAGGGGTTTGTCTTCTGAGAAAAGGTTACGTAGATTGGGTCTTCATCCAGTGATGTGCTGAAGAATGAGAGTGATCTTATTGACACAGAGAGGATTCTGAACAGCTTTGCCAGGGCAAATGATCAGAAACTCTTTGTTCTTCTGGGGAAATCTAGGTGCCACAGTTTATAAACATGCCTCCTATTTAAGACAGAGATGAGGAAGAATGTCTTGTCTCCGAGGGCCGTTCATGTTTGGAATTCTTTCCCTCAGCAAACAGTGGAGGCTGGGTCATTGAATATATTCAAGGCTGAATTAGACGTATTTTTGTTTTGACAAGAGAGTCAAGAGTTATGGGGAGCTGGCAGAAATGAGACCTCAATCAACTTAGCCATGATTTGGGTAGCATGGTGTCTCAGTGATTAGCGACAGGGACCAGGGTTCAATTCCAGCCTCGGGCAACTGTCGACACATTCTCCCTGTATCTGCGTGGATTTCATCTAGTTGCTGTGGTTTCCTCCCACAGTCCAAAGACGAGCGAGTTGGGTAGATTGGCTGTGCTTAATTGTCCCGTAGTTTACAGGTTTGTGCAGGCTGGGTGGGTTAGCCATAGGAAATACAGGGTTACAAGGATGGGTCTGGGTGGGGTGTTCTTCAGAGGGGTGATATGGACTTAATGGGCCGAATGGCCTGCATCCGCACAATAAGGATTCTATGATCTTAAAGTAAGGTGAGATCGCGGCCAAATATCTTATTCCAGCTCCTCTTTCATGCATTAGTATATCAGTTAATATAGTATCACATTGCAACATCTACCCAAGTCTTCCACTTTGTCGAGTAGAAGATTACCATTCAATTTTAAATTAATATCAAATTTTTCATCTCTTAAAGTTACATTTCATAGACCATGCCTCTTCTTGGTGCAACCCTCCAACATTGCATATCATAGAGAATATACTATGGAATGTAGCATAAATGGTTAGGATATGGCTCAGCAGTTACTAGAATGCTCTGTGAACATATTGGCTGCAAAAGAGGAAAATAGACAAAGCAACAGCCATAAAGATTAACTTCTCAATAGTATAAAATCCAGGCTTTTGAGAACACTCACCTGAGTCGTGCTTTGTCAAAGTGTTCCTGTCCTGTAAAAGGAAACATTAAATATCTGAGCCTCGACGATAATTGCAGATGTGCCTGATTTAAGCAAACAATTTTATGAGGAACAGCTTGTTGACAAATGATGAGGCCACATTATGGGCACATTTAACTTCATTAAAAACAGACTAATAAATTGTACAAGTTTGAGTGAGGGCTCACCAGAGCATGAACTTCACTCATTATGACAAATGCAACTACTGTCACAGGAACCTGTCTGGTAAAGTAAGGGTCTTTGTGACAATTGAGTAGTATGGTCTGATAATAGTTAATTAAAAAAAACTGTTAAGCCACCCCTAGGGGAGCAGTTTGATCAGGGGATGGACCAAGAAAAAGTCAATAGAAATTAACTACCATCCTGTCAAAGGAAAGTCAGTGTCAAAGTGAAATCTATGAACTGCTAGAGAACAAGGAACTTTCTCTCCTTATTAAAACCTGCTGAACCACTGGTCCATGTGTACAAGAAAACACCAATTATCAAACTGCAGGTGGACATTGAAGCAGATAGAGCTGACTTCAAGTGTTAGCCTCTTCCCTTCATCAACAAAGAACTCAGAAAAAATATACAGACATAGAAACATTGAAAATAAGAACAAAAGTAGGCTATTTGATCCTTCAACCATCCAATATGATCACAGCTAATCATCCACCATCTTCCCATAGCTTTTTATCCCTTTAACCCTAAGAACTATATCTATTGTCTTCTTTGAAACATTTGATGTTTTGGTCTCAAACATTTTCTGTCGCAGAGAATTCCATAAGTTCACCATTCTCTGGTGAAGAGATTTCTCCCCGTCTCAGCCCTAAATGACTGCTTTATATCCTTAGACTGTGATCCCTGGTTCTGGACTCATTGGACATCAAGATTCCTGTCTTTAGCCTGTCTTGACTTATTAGAATTGTATAGGTTTCTATGAGACTCCACCCCATTATCATTCTTTTAAAATCTTTGACCATAGTCCTAACTGATCCAGTCTCTCTTCATGTTGACAGTCTTACCATTCCAGGAATCAGTTCATGCACTCCCTTCAGAGACAGAACATTCCTTCTCTTCATATGTGTTCTTTTGTCTTATCAACCTTGTTCTATACGTGCATGTTTTATAAATTATATCTAGAATTTATTATTAACGTTCTTTATTATTATTATTTATTTATTATTAAGAAACGTTCAGTACAGGTAGTTCTTGGATGATGCACGTTACAGCAATGCTATTTGCTTATAATGTGGCTGAAGAATTAAGGAACAGTATTTTCAATAACACTTACCTCTATTCACAAAAGCGTGATTCCAGTGGTGATTATTATTTTGCGCGCTTCGTTGTGCACATGCGCCGTTGTCCACATCAAAGTCTACGCACCATTGTGCGCATGCGTCAATGTCAGCTGCTGACAGAGCAGCTTTCTGAGAGAGGTACACTACTCCTAGACTATCCCTTTTCATGAAAGAATAGAGGAGCATAGTGACAAGAATGTTAGCAAGAAGCATCCTGGGGATAAAATTGCGGGTGCAAAAGAAAGGCTGTAACACTGGAAGGGAAGCTTAATATTATAAATTGTTTTGAATGGAAGGAGAGAATATGTGATAAAGCTCGCTAAACAGGAATGAGGGAGTCTACTTTATGCATCATTATGACCCTCTGTCCCTGCATTAACAATATTTTGTAAATGTACTGTGTTATATTTACTTTTGTTTCATTGATAAATATGATTTATACCTTCATTCATGCTGTACATACTTTGTGTTAAACAAAGTGATGTTTTAGCGATTGGAAGCAATTTTTTTTGCTTGTCTGCTCCGAACCCTTCTTTTCCCATATTTATATTAAGGGTTTTTCTATTAGGCAAGGTTTCACTGGAATGCAACTGTGGCATTATAGGAGAACTATCTGTAGTAATTTTTATTAAAATTACATTAACCAGTTTAAACAAAAGCACGACCGTTGGTCTCTTCGAACATGAATTATTACAAATGAAAAGAGGGTTGGTTACATGAGTTATATTAACCCACAGTTCACTGACCACATGATGGTCCTGCTTAGTGGTCACAACAGTCTTCGAACTGAATGGTACAGAATGTTTTGAAGGAGATTGTATAACTTGTAATGTGTGGTTTCACAACCCCCTTTGCTGTATTTTGCTCCATTCTGGATCACTCCCCTGGGGATTTGCATCTGGATGCGTCAGAATTATTCAGCCTTTGGTTGCATGAGATGGGCCGCCAGAGAGCTTTGCCATCTGCTGCACAAGTGATGCACACACGGCATCTGGAGCAGGGGCGACTATTCCTGTCAGAGTCAAGTCCCCCCCTGCAGGAGGCTTTCATGTTCCCACATCCTTCTATCCTGAAGACATCCTGCCATATGATACAATCTGTACTGCACGCAAAAAAGAAGGAAGTGGTAATCACTATGTTTGTAAAAAGACAGCACTACCATCACCTTTCTTGTGGAAAGTGACATCAGCTGTTTCCATTGCATGGATCATTGGTTGTGGGAGAGAATCAGAGCTCCTTACATCAATGTGATGCCCCACATGAATACTGAGAATGTAATGTCCAACTACAGAAACCACAACCATTTGGGCTCATCATGTAATACTCTTTGGCGCCTGTGCCAATCGTTTTGAAACAAATAAAGCACTCTCAATAGTTGAGGGGAAGGGAAAATGGTTCTTGGAAGAATAGGGTTTTCACTGCTTCTAATACTGCTATGCCCAGGGAAAAACAAGCCACCTGCAAGGAAAGTGAAATGTTCAGCTTTGGAGGATAAACTAAAAATTTGCAGTGAGTCAATGCCCCTATGCTATCTGTCTTGTCCAATTTCTGTTCCATTTTCCATTGGCTCACTTGTGAAACAATTCACCAGTCAGCAGATATCTGCTGAAAAACCTGCTCCCTTGATCCCTGACTAGGACCACTTTGGCAGGGCTGCAGAGCCACCTATGTCCTGTCATTTGGCAAGACAAAACAATGCAAGGATGCTGTGTGTACATAGATAGGTGGTAAGTGAGCAAGGGCTAAGACAGCAAGTGCGTAGACTTGAGAGGCAGCTGCGTGCTTGTCCTTGCAGTAACCTTTCAATACCAACTGCTCTGTACTACAATGAGAAGATCTGTGCTTCCACACTGCACTGTCAGTGCATCGGAGAGGTACCAGGAAGGTTATGAGTGTTCATGAATCAAAGGTGGGGTTTGGTCATAGGCAACACGGAATACACCAGTATCCACGGAAGTTTCTATGTTGAGTCTTCCTGATATTCAGCTTATCTGCTGACTTTGATAAAATAGGAGGATGAATATTAATGAAGTGAGTTATGCTGTCTACAAGGCATTTAACAAGCAATAATAACCATCAATTGACATCTTGTCACTGACTAGCAAGGGTCTTACCACATTCCTTGTGAAAAGCCTAAGAGATAGCACAAGGTTTTCCTGACATTAAGTTGGCCATCAATATCCAGTCCAACCACACATCTCACTGTATCCTAAGTTCACTTACACCCCAATAGGAGGCTGTCTGTAGTCTTCTCTGACCAATACCAGAGGCCTCAAAGTCTATACAGTATGGTAATGGAAAAATGATGAAGACTTCTGAACATGGATTTTACAATCTAAACAGTGATGCTGTCATGGAATTCTAGACATGGCAGGACGGGTAAAGGTCCATCACCAATTGAATTTTAATTTTTCTCTGCACAGGAACCATAATCTGGGCCTATAGTCAACATAAAATCTGGCAGATGAAGTTTAATTCAGGTAAATGTAGTTGGAGGAATAGAAAGGCAACATATTGTCAAAATGAAAGGAAACTTTAGAGGGTTTCAATGCAGAGGAATTTGGGTGTCCTCATATATGTATCACAGAAAACTGGTATACAGGTACAGCAGGTAATAAAAAGGGCGAATGGACTTTTTCCATTTATTGCTGAAGGAGTAAAAGTTAAAGGAGGGAGGTATTGCTGCTACTATACAAGACACTAGTGAGACCCCACCTAGAATACTGAGTACAGTTTTGGTCCGCTTACGTGAGGAAGGGGAAAACACGAACATTGCTGGAAAGGCTCAGCAGGTCTGGCAGCATCTGAGCGAAATCAGAGTTAACATTTCAGGTTCAGTGACCCTTCCTCAGAACTGATGGCTGCTGGGAAAAGTCATTTTTTATGCAGTAGATAGAGTGGTGGGAGGGGGTAAGGATTATACAATAGGTGGAGATAGAGCCCAAAGAGAGAGAAGAACAGATGGACAGACAAAGGAGTAGATATCGATTAGCCTGAGAGAATGAATAGCTATTAGCGGACAATTAGTAGCTACCGATAAGTGGTGTGATATAACAGATTATGTGATAAGAAGATCTGGTGTGTGGGGGTTCAGTAAGCACAAGTGAAGATCTCACAAGTCCTAAAATTGTTGAACTCAATGTTAAGTTCAGAAGGCAGATTTCCCAATGGGAAATGAGGAGCTGTTCATCCAGCTTGTGCTGAACTATATTGAAGCACTGCAGCAAGCTGAGATAGAGATATTGGCCAGGGAATCTGCTAATGTTTTCAAGTGGCAGGCAACTGGAAGCTTTTATCGCAGGTGTTCTCTGAAGTGGTCATCCAGTCTATGCTTCGTTTCCCCAATGTTGAGAAGATGTCGAGGAAGAAGATAATTTTCCTGAAGGCAATTCAGAGAAGGTTCACTAGATTGATTCAAGGAAAGAGACATTTGTCTTATGAAGAGAGGTTGAGCAGTTTAGGCCAATATTTTTTGAAGTTTGAAGACTGAGAGGAGATATAATTAAGGTATATAGGATGCTCAAGGAGTTGCAGATTTAAAACAGATTTGAGGAGAAATGACTTCTCTCAATGGAAATCTGTGGAATTCACTATCCCAGAGTGCAGTGGATGTTGGGATATTGAGAAAATTTAAAGGCAAGATAGATAAATTTTGAATTAATAATGGGCTAAGGAGTTATGGTGGACAAACAAGAGGCTGGAAGAACACAGCAAGCCAGGCAGCATCAGGAGGAGTCAACATTTCAGGTATAACCCTTCTTCAGGACTTCTTCCAGCCTCCTGTTTGTTCACTTTGGATTCCAGCATCTGCAGTTTTTTTTGTCTCTAAAGGATTATGGCATGCAGATAGGAAAGTGGAATAAAGATCAGCTATGATTGTATTAAATGGCAATGCAGTCTCAAGGAGCTGAATTTCCTATTCCTGCTCCTAGTTATAGAGTTGTGGAGTTATACAGCATAGTAACAGACCCTTCGGACCAACTCATCCATGTCAACCAGATATCCCAAACAGATCCAATCCCATTTACCAGCATTTGGCCTATATCCCTCTCTACCTTTCCTATTCATATACCCATCCAGATGCCTTTTAAATGTTGTTATCGAACCTGCCTCCACCAATCCCCCTGGCAGCTTGTTCCATATACCCATCATCCTCTGCATGGAAAAGTTGCTCCTTAGATACTTTTTAAATCTTTCCCCTTTTACCTTAAACCTAATTTATCTTAAACCTAATCTAATTTACCCTGGGCAAAAGGCCTTGACTATTCACCCTGTCCGTGCCCCTCATAATTTTATAAACCTCCATAAAGTCACCCCTCAGCCTCCACTATTCCAAGGAAAATAGTCCCAGCCTATTCAGCCTCTCCCATAGCTCAAACTCTCCAGTCCTAGCAACATCCAAAAATTGTTTCTGAATGCTTCAATGTTTACCAACATCTTTCCTATAGCAGGGAGACCAGAATTGTATACAGTATTCCAAACATGGCCTCACCAATGACCTGTACAGCCACAACTTGGCGTCCCAATCCCTCTGCTCAAGGTACTGACCAATGAAGGTAAGCGTACCAAACACCTTCTTCACCACCCTGTCTACTTGCAATTTCACTTTCAAAAACTATGCACCTGCACACCCAGGTCTCTTTGTGTTATGGTCTTTTACTCTGTGGATTTTACATGTAATAGGTCCTTATTCTCTGTAGCTTAGAAGAATGAGAGCTAAGCTCACTCAAACATCTTAAATTCTTCCAGGATGGACAGGGTAGATGCAGAAAGTATGTTTCCCCTGGCGAGTGAGTCTCGAATCAGGAGTCAGTCTCAGAATAAGAGGTCAGCCATTTAAATATGAGATGATAAGAAAATTCTTCACTCAGAGACTGGTGAATCTTTGAAATTCTCTACCCCCAGCTATCTGCAGAGGCTCAGTCATTGAGGATGTTTAAGTCTGAAATTAATAACTTTTTACATATTGATAACAAGCAGAGCTATAGGGATGATTCAGGAGAATAGTGTTAAAGTACAAGATCATCTATGATCTCATTGAATAATGGAGTGTGGTCCAGAAACTAAGTGACCTGCTCCTGCTCCTATTTCTTCATGCTTGTGGATAGCATTACACAAATGATCACATTAATAATTAACCATAATACATTTCAGGAGAATAAATTACACCTGAAATGAAATACTGGGCCCTGTGATTAATTGATCATTGCTTCAGGTGTATATAATGTGATCACCTCATTCATTACCAGCAAAAAAATTCATTATTGTAACTTTCTGAAGAAAATGTCATTCTCAGTTTGAATAGCCAAGCAGTACACTTGACCTTACTATTCTGCAACAGTGCCTCTGAAATTTCCTGGGACAAATGAAAAAAAAAGACATTATTTTTCATGGAAATCAAATCAAATTGCACCATTCTGAATTCGATACAACTGTACCTCTGTTTCTGACCATTATTTTATAAATTTACTATGTCTAAAATTAAATGCAAGTAGATAAATTATACATCTTGAATGATATCATCCTTTACTTTTGCCACAGAATGGGTGACTCTTTATTAAAGTCTGATGTACATAACTCTTTATTAGCTTGAGGTTCTCTTTTTGATCATTAGACATGTTAAAACATTTATTATAGTTAACTTTATGCACTGTTTCCTTGAATCTGTTATAGTCATAAAATGCCATTCCAGCAAGTACATTGATCAATACATGCTGGTTGTTAGTATTGAACGGGTCTGAAGTCAAGAATCTGTCATCCCATTTTGCGACACAATTGTCCAGGGAACAATTACTCTGAAACAAATATTTGTAACACATACGCACACGCACACTCTCTCACAGACACTCATATCTCCTGCACACACACACACGTATAAGTTTGTGGTGTGAATTTGCAGGATTACATTTTATTTTGCTCAAAAACTGCATGAATCCATGCAAGATTCTGTAAATCCTTTTTTTAGATTCAAATCAGTCTGAATATTGGGACACACACAGCCTCACACAGGGCACCTCATACTTTCAAAGCATTATCTGGGCCAATATGGCACCGATTGTTAGAGTTCACTTGATAATGTGACTTTAAAAAGTTTACTTAAGAAAGAACTGAAACCAACATGGCCATTCTAAAAGATGAGAGACTTAACAAACAATCCAGGTCTTTTTCAATATATGATTTCAGTTACATCATACTGTGGGCAGCACGGTGGCACAGTGGTTAGCACTGCTGCCTCACAGCACCTGAGACCTGGGTTCAATTCCCGACTCAGCCGGCTGACTGTGTGGAGTTTACATGTTCTCCCCGTGTCTGCGTGGGTTTCCTCCGGGTGCTCCGGTTTCCTCCCACAGTCCAAAGATGTGCAGGTCAGGTGAATTGGCCATGCTAAATTGCCCGTAGTGTTAGGTAAGGGGTAAATGTAGGGGTATGGGTGGGTGGCGGGTCGGTGTGGACTTGTTGGGCCGAAGGGCCTGTTTCCACACTGAAAGTAATCTAATCTAACCTTTTGCTATAATTTCTGTGTTCTATGATCTTATACTCCACAACCACCTGATGAAGGATCAGCACTCTGAAAGCTAGTGCTTCCAAATAAATCTGTTGGACTATAACCTGGTGTTGTGTGATTTTTAACTTTGTAAACCCCAGTCCAACACTGGCATCTCCAAATCGAGCTTAACATGAATCCTGACAAACAGATTCATTACAAAATATATGTACCAAGGTAGGAAGAAGATTTTCACACATTAGACTAATAATCTGTATCTTGCACCTTAACCAAAATGCTCCCTTCAACTTTAGGAAAATAGATTACAAAAATCGAGCATTTCCATTTTGTGTGAAGTTATTTTACATTAATATGTTTTCTAAGGAAGTAGTTTGAATAGTTTTGCAAGGTGGGGTTAATATTGTCCATTTACTCTGGAGTTTATTGTGAATTGTGCAAGGAAGAGTAATTGTTTACTGATCTAATGCAATTTCATTTTTATTGCCAACAAAACCGAAGTACATATGGCACCATACACAAATTTGTCTCAACAAGGAAATACAGCTGTATTCATAAATTATGCTCCTTTGTCCCTAGTTGGAAAACTGAACAGATCTGGCAGCATCTGTGGACTGAAAATAGAGTTAATGTTTTGGGTCGAGTGACCTCCTTCAGAACTGAAGAAATGTTAATTCTGCCTTGTCTCCACAGATGTGGCCAGATCAGCTCAGTTTTTGCAGCAATTTCTGTTTTTGTTTCTGATTCCAATATCCACAGTTCTTTTAGGTTTTTTTTGGACAAAACTAGTTTTCAGAGCACTGTTGTGTGCAGTGATGGGATCAATCGAATGGCAATGCTGGCAATTTTTAACATCTGAGTAAAAGTTAAGCACCTGGTTAAGTGTAAAAAGAAATAAGAACCCAAACTATATTACAACAAATTAAGTCATTTTGAAATGTTGATCAGAATCTTCCCATGCCCTCAATAATGTGGGCTATGGCAAAAATTCAGCAACATTCAGATAAGAAGCCAAGCAAGACATTTCTCAATGTCAGGACTAGAAAATCTCATTTTCCAACAGCATTCTTAACTTCAAAGCAAGATTCTCAGTGGATAGCAGTGAGATGCCTTTCAACAGGGTTTATTGCTTATTATCAGCCATTAACACTGAATCCTGCTTCACTATTATGTAACGTCCCATTCTATCACACAGCAGATAGAAACTGGATGGCAAGAACTTCTGACATGAAAGTCTGAACAGCAACTCCAGTGCACCATCTGCTCCTCTGCACCAACATCTCAGGGCAAGCTCCACCTGCACGTCCCGTCATTGACAGATATTGGCAACAGACACATACCAGCCTCTTTGTGCCATCATGACGCATCTCCAATCCATACACGGTATAGTTCTCCATTTTAAAGCTATACTTTGGAGAATACTGCCACCTCTCAATGCACTTCCTCTGCAAGGACATTTTGTGCTCAGGCTCCGATATCCTGTTCACAGATTGCATCAGGCTGCATCTCATGGCTGCTTGCTCTCCTAGTGCCCACTCACCTTACACTTATATGGATTTTCACAGCATCGTTGCCTTGCCCTGTCTTAATTTGCCATGCCTTACCATTCAGTACAACCACAAAGCCAGGAAGCTAGTCATTGCCATCAACAATCACCACATAGGGAGGTAAACATGTTGCTGCACTTCATTGTGCTGTGTCAGTATTCCACATGCACTACATGTCAGCAGTTGATGTGGGAGGCATACTGCCTATGCTTCAATCAAATGATCATGTCTTGAAGTAGGTGTCTAGTAGTGCTCAATCAAGGGTGAGCGGGAAGGGGTCCCAGCACAGTAATTCAAGAGAATAGCCATTAAAATCAGCCAGGGGCTTGGCACAGTCAGTTCAGGTCAGGTCAGGATCCTCTCCTTGTAAGGGGTGAGGTACTGAATGTCAGGCACTTCATCACCTCTGTCCTTTTGTGGGCAGTTTTCTCCTGGAATGAGAGAAAGGGAGGCATTAATGAGATGAAAGTGGGTAGCAAAGCTGTTAGTGCTGGAGCGGGTGAGAAAAAGGTGGTGAGCTGTCACAAGTGAGTTAGTGGAGTAGGAAGGTCAGAGGTTGTTACTCTGGAGGGATTAAGCAGTTGGGGGATGACTGAATGGTTGGGAGCAAGAGTGGGAAGACATTGCACGATATAATGAAAGTGATAGAACACGAACCTTGGTGGAAGATGAGTATAGCAACACAGATACAATAAGCATGAGTTGGCAAAGAAAATGGTGACACTTACCCTGGCAAAACAAAGGAAGTCATAAACCTTCCTCGACTGCTGGGAATTTCTCCAGACAGCTGGGATAGCACTGATCTGATTTTTGATACAAGTGTGACTGACACATTTAAAATGAGTGTGATGGATCACAAATAATTGATATACCAATTTATCATTGCTAGCGCACATTCATCGGTATCAAACAACCTTAGCTGCATGTGCCCAATTAATAAGGTGACCTCACTTTCAAATCCGTAATGAACCAGTGATATTATTGCACATGACCACAAACATTAAAAAGGACAAGAATATCAGGTACATAGAAGACCACCATCTGCAAGTTCCCTTCAAAACATTAACCATCCTGACTTGGAAATATATCTCCATTTCATTTAGTGTTGCTGGGTTAAAATCTTACAATTCACTCCCTAATGGCATTGTGGGCCAACCTACAGCATATGGACTGCTGCAGTTCAAGAAAGTAACTCACACCACCTTCTCAAGGGCAACCAGTGCAGGCAGAAAATGCTGGCTGGCCAGCTGCACCCACATTCCAGACATAGGTGAAGGTTAATCTCAGTTATCAAGCACTATCAGCTTAGATTCAGCGCAAAAGCCTGCCCAAGTTAGCGCAACTTTACATCAAACTGTCAGTCATACTCAAAGACAAGGACTACATTTGACTTAGTGAGAAATGGTCTGGTTATGTGATGTTGGACATGGTTTCTGGTATGTTCTCTCATACAGCTTCAGTTGTCTCATCGCATGGCAACAACTTGGATTTTGGAGCAGATCCCAGACCGTGTGGGGGATCCATTCCATGAGTAGATGGTGCTCTGCCACATTGTGGCAGAGGAATGGGAGTGCTCTTCTGAGACTGTGTTGAAGAAAGACGGTGTCAGAGCAGAGTATTGCAAGACTTTTTTTCTGTGCATATCAGATAATGCTGGCACTGAAGCTTCAGATTTATCATCCACAACAGACAGATTTCTCTTTTAGAGGTAAACAAGAGAAAAAGGCCCTCTAAAAATGTGAACTTAATGTTTGTACTTTGAAAACAAATTAAATATATGGTTACGAACACTTCACCCATGACGCCCAGTTGAAAGTTTGAAGCATTACAGTATATTGTGTATTAATATTAGACATAAAGACAATTAGGGTAGTTTGATCAATAGTGTTGTGTTAGTCAACAGGAAACGCTTCCTTTCAATGAAGACAACTTACTGTAAAAACCGTCAAACAAGCCGACTCGTCACCCACATCTGAAGCACCGATATCATCACATTACTGATTAAAATAATTATCTTCAATATGTTGTAAATCATTCATAGTCATTTCGGGTGCACTTGATAAGAAACAGGGTGACAGTCATTCTGTTTTCCTGTTGGGATAGATAAACAAGGCTTTCATCTTTACAGCAATTTGTTGATATTTTGATATCCGTACTTTGATGGCAGTGTTTTTTTGTGAATGATAGCTTATCTTTTTGTCATTTCTAAATGTGGATAATTAATTATTAACTCAAGCTCTGCTTCTGAAAGTCAAAGAATTGATTAGATCTGCATCTCAACAAAAAAGTGAATGTTCGTAATACAGTGCAGTACTAAATTTTCCTTTAGTGTTTAAGTGCATGAAGCATTTTCTTTATACTTTCAGCAGTTGCAATGTACAACTGGATTGTTTTGGATTGTATTGTGTATGTGGTTCAGTACATTGTGCATGATTTACATTTTTTATACACATATTTTAAAACTCTTTTTGACAATGTACTCATCAAACCTATTCTTGGTCATTTGTTTTACAGTTCTAATGCATGCAAGTTTCCTGGATTTAGAAGACAGCAATAATTTGTATAAGTATGAGTAGGTGGCACGGTGGCTCAGTGGTTAGCACTGCTGTCTCACAGCGCCTGAGACCCGGGTTCAATTCCCACCTCAGGCGACTGACTGTGTGGAGTTTGCACGTTCTCCCCGTGTCTGCGTGGGTTTCCTGCGGATGCTCTGGTTTCCTCCCACAGTCCAAAGATGCGTGGATCAGGTGAATTGGCCATGCTAAATTGCCCGTAGTGTTAGGTAAGAGGTAAATGTAGGGGTATGGGTGGGTTGTGGGTCAGTGTGGACTTGTTGGGCCGAAGGGCCTGTTTCCACACTGTAAGTAATCTAATCTAAAACCCTGTCAGACCAATGTAAGTGAAGAGTCGGGAAGTTGAGGTCAGCCATTAAATTCTCTTACACAGGCTTCCTGTGAAAATGTTCATGAATCCATCCCCTCACCTTTTTTTCTAAATCACGTACATGTAGGCAAGTTGTGATTGCGGTACAAGCAGTTTACAGAGAAAGATATTGGTAAGTTAAGTAAGTGGGCAAAAGGCTGGCAAAGGAGTATAATGTGAGAAAATGTGAAGTTATTCATTTGGGAGGGAGGACAAAAGAACAGAATATTTGTTAAATCATTGAATCCCTACAGTATGGAAGCAGGCCATTTGGCCCATCAAATTTACACCTGAAAAGGGTTCCACCTAAACCCACTTCCCTGCCCTACACCCCTCTAACCTTGCATTTCCCATGGTTAATCCATCTAACCTGCATTCAATGGGGAAATATAGCATGGCCAATCTTATTAAGCTGCACGTCTTTAGATTGTGGGAGGAAACTGGAACTGCTGGAGGAAACTCATGCAGACACGAGGAGAACATGCAAACTCCACACAGACAGTCACTCAAGGCTGAAATCGAACCCAGGACTGTGGCATTGTGAAGTAGCAGTGCTAGCTACTAAGACACCGTGCCACCCAAATGGAGCAAAACTGCAGATAATTGCAAAGGGTTTGGGGGATATTTGTGCACAAAAGGCTAGAACATAGGTGCAACAGGTAATCAGGAAGGATAATGGAATGTTGACTCTTATTTCAAGGGAGTTAGAGTATAAGAGCAGGGAAATCTTACTGCAATGGTGCAAGGTACTGGTAAGATCATCTCTGGAGTACTATGAGCAGTTTTGGTCACCTTATTTAAGGAAAAATGTTATTTCATTGAAACAGTTCAAAGAAGATTCATTAGGATAATTTTCAGAATGGAGGGATTGTCTTATAAGCAAAGCTTGGGTTTGGACTCTACTCACTGGAGTTTAGAATAACAAGCAGTAATCTCATTGAAACTTTAAATATTCTTAAAAGGCTCAAGGAAAGGTTCCACTCATGAGACAGTCTGGGACCAGAAGGCATTGTCTCAGAAAAAAGGATTGCCAATTTAAGACTGAGATGAGGATGAATTTCTTCTCTCAGAAACTTGTGAATGTTTGGAATGACTTGCCACAGACAGCTGTGAAGGCAGAGTCCTTAACTATATTATTGGCTGACATAGATTCTTAATAAATTGGGGAATCAAAGGTTAGGGGAAAGGGCAGGAAAGTGGATGTGAAGAATGTCAGATCAGCCATGGTCCTGTTGAATGGTGGATCGGGCACAAGGGCTGAAAAGTCTACTCCAGTTCCCATTTCAGATAGTTTCTTTGGACTTCACTTTATTGTGATATTTGGCTCTCTTCCCACATATTTTGAGGCCCTCCATCACCCCACTCCTGAAACTCACATTTCAGTACACAAAAGCTATCTTTCCCCATAGGAATACCACTTTATGTCATCTTAATAGAGGGGGCATTGCAGTAGCATTATATATCCAGGTCATAGGAGTCAAGCAGCACTGTGGAGGACAAAAGGTGTGCAGCTGCATTGTGGTTGACTCTTAAATGCCCTCTGGGCAATCAGGGATGGGCAATAAATGCTGGCCTAGCCAGCAACATCCTCATCCCATGAGTGAATTGAAAAAAAGGAACTCTCCATAAGGTGCACGCAGTCTGATCAGGTCCCTCCTGAGCAGATGCACATCTGATGATGGTCAAGTGTCTGGAAGAATGACCATGGGAAACTTCAACACAAGGATTTACTCCCACTGCAATGTCCATGGCAATTAGATTAAAAGCAGCCCTCAAATTCTATCGCTCCAGATCCTTCCAATTTGGTATTGAAGATTTGGTATGACAAGAATGAGGTTAACACCCGGAAAAAAATCATTCAAATTTGCAGTTAATGCTTAAATGGTGCAGAATGACTAAATACTAGTCCCTTTGATGCTATGGCATCAAAATTACATAATCTCTGAAAATATCAAGGAAATTTAGCCTCATACATGTAACTCACAATCCATATTTGTGATATAGAGTGGAATTATTGCAGTCACATTCTGCCATATTTCTCCCCCATCATTTCCTCTTTCTAGAATGTCTAGGTTCAGGATTCGAAAGCAAAACGTCATTTTCAGCCACGAGCTGGTTTAAGACTTTATGTCACTTTGACACAAACATGAGCATGAGTATTTGCATCAAACATTAATCATTTATATTAAAGCCACAATTAAAAATATATTTTCTGAAGTGGAAATCTTCAGAAAACAATAACTCAGGTTCGGGACAAGTAAAATTTCATTAGCCAAGTATAGGAAGGAAGGAAATTCTGAAACTGGGAGCTCTGTGGAAAGCTCTGAGAATCTGTTAAACTAAGGGCTTGATCCTTTGAGAAACAACAAGCATTTCTGACTGAATCAAATGCAAAGACAAATCAGTTAATATATTGCTGTGAAATTGAAATACATCAAAGGTAACGTTTTATTTTGTGTAAGGTAATGGTTCTAAAAGAGTTAATGCTCATATTACATTAACTCCACCCACTCTAGTGATGCCACACCGTTGTGGGTGGAATCAAAGAGATCTAATCTTGCTTTCTGAGGGAGCAGGTATGTCTATGTCAGTTCCTTAGAAGTCTCATGATTATCCCAGACCAAATGTAGTTATATATATTACTATCATGGGCTGTCTTCTTGTTATCTAAGAACAATTCGTCTTTATGGAAGTGTGTTGATGATGGCGGATCATGAGATAGGCCTCAGACAAAGCAAAGACAAAGGAGGAAATCCTGGTGATGAACTATCTCAAATAATTCTGAGGCAAAATTGAGGACTGCAGATGCTTTTGCCTGAAACATCGATTTTCCTGCTGCTCGGATGTTGCCTGGCCTGCTGTGCTTTTCCAGCACCATCTGATCTAAACTCAAATAATCCTTACCCAGCAGCACATACTGGTAGAGATGACAAATCCCACAACGTATCAGGAGTAGTCAACTGGGAAATGCCACAACTTGAACACAAATGAGGTCAACAGTTCAAAGTTTGTGAGAAGATTTGTAGCTCAGGTGCTCGTTGTTGTGGTTCTGTTCGCCGAGCTGGGAATTTGTGTTGCAGACGTTTCGTCCCCTGTCTAGGTGACATCCTCAGTGTTTGGGAGCCTCCTGTGAAGTGCTTCTGTGATGTTTCCTCCGGCATTTATAGTGGTTTGAATCTGCTGCTTCCAGTTGTCAGTTCCAGCTGTCCACTGCAGTGACCGGTATATTTACAGTAACAATCAGTAAAAGATAGACAGAAATATGGACGATGAAGTGTAGAGGCAAAGATCAGCAGCAGAGCACAGAATGAGGAAGGGAAAGACAAAAAGAGGCATGGAGATTGTCGCACAGGATAACAGAAGGCAATTGCATCCTGTACCCTGGATATCATTTTCTGGGGAGTCAAAATGCAGACTGTCATAGAATTATAGAGAAGTTCAGCATGAAAACAAACCTTCAGTCCAACTCATCCTTGCTAAACCAATATCCTAAATTAATCTAGTTCCCATTTGTCAGCACTTTGCTCTTATCTCTCTAAACCCTTCCTATTTGTATACTCATCCAGATGCTTTTTAAATGTAGTAATTGTACCAGCCTCCACCTTCCTCTGACAGCTCACTTCATACACAAACCGCCCTCAGCATGAAGAAGTTACCCATTAGGTCCCTTTTAAATCTATCCTCTCTCACCTTAAACCTATGCCCTCTAGTTTTGGACTCCCCCACCCCAAGAAAAAGATTTTAACTATTCACCCTATCCATGGCCCTCATGGTTTTATAAACCACTATTAGGTCACACCTCAGTGTCTGATGTTCCAAAGAAAATAGCCCCAGCCTAATCAGTTTCTCCCTGTAGCTTAAAGCCTCTATCCCTGGCAAAATCCTTGTAAATCTTTTCTGAGCCCTTTCAAGTTTTACAACATCTTTCCTGTAGAAGGGAGACCAGAATTGAACACAGTATTCCAAAAGTGTCCTAACCAATGTCCTGTATAGCTGCAACATGACCACCCAATACTTATACTCAATGCACTGACCAATAAAGAAAAGCATGCTAAATGCCTTCTTCACTATCCTATTTACCTGAGACTCCACTTGCAGTGAACTACGAACCTGAACTCCAAGGTCTCATTGTTCAGCAACACTCCCCAGGACTTTACCATTAAGTGTATCAGTCCTGCCCTGATTTGCCTTTCCAAAATGCACCAGCTCACATTTATCTAAATTAAACTCTATCTGCCACTCCACAGCCCAAAGGCCCATCTGATCAAGATCCCGTTACATTCTGAGGCAAGTTTTTACACTGTCCACTACACCACCAACTTTGATGCCATCTTCAAACTTACTAACCAGACATCTTATATGCACATCCAATCAAATGATGAAAAGCAGTGGACCCAGCACCAATCCCTGTGGCACACTGCTGGTCACAGGACTCCAGTCCAAAAAGCATCCCTCCACCACCCCTCTCTGTCTCCTACCTCCCAGCCAATTTTTATTCCAAATGGCTAGTTTTCCCTATATTCCATATGATCTAACCTTGTTAACTAATCTACCATGCAGAACTTTGTCGAGGTCCTTAGAGATCACATCCACTTCTCTGCCTTCAGCAATCCTATTCATTGCTTCTTCAAAAAAAATCACATTAGTGAGATATGATTTCCCATGCATACCGCTATGTTGACTAACCCAAATCAGTCCTTGCCTTTCCAAGTACATATAAATCCTGTCCCTCAGAATCCCCTCCAGCCACTTGCTTACCACTGATGTCAACTCACCAGTCTATAGTTCCCTAGCTTTTCTTTGCCATCTTTCTTAAATAATGGCACCATGTTAGCCAATTTTCAGTCTTCAGGCACTCACCTACAGCTAGTGATGATACAAAAATCTCAGCAAGGGGCCCAGCAATAACATCCCACAAAGATCTAGTGCCTGATCAGGTTCTAGGAATTTATTCACATTTATGCGTTTTAAGACGTTCAGCACCTCCTCCTCTGAATCTTTGCAGAACACCTACATTCTACTGGTCAAAATGATCCTGAGTTTCCAATTGCCTGCCACGTTAGTACACCTGTGTGTTTCTACACCAACATTTCTGTCTCGGGCCTTCTGCAGTGTCCCACCGAAGCTCAGTGCAAATTTGAAGAATAGCATTCATCTTTCATTCAGGGACCCTGCAGCATCTAACTCAACATCAAGTTCAATAGCCTTCAGAGCCAGATTATGTCCTTTCATGTTTTCTACCCATACCCATACCCTAGCCCTGTCAAGACATGGATTTTTTCAGCAAAGCCAACCCATTCTCTCCTGTTCTTAGCTTTCAGTATCACTTATCCAGCATCTATTCTGTCCTGGTTTAATAGCAAATAATGTTCTTATGTGCCTATAGCTTTCATTATCTCTCTCTCTCTCTCTCTCAGCTCCATCTCCACCTATCTGATCACCTCTTCCCCCTCCATCAACTCCATCTCCAGCATAAATATTAATCTGTTCAAGCTGGTATCCGCTCTGATGATGCGACACGAGACTTAAAACGTTAACTCTGAATTCTCCCAACAGATGCTGCCAGACCTGCTGAGCAAGTTCTGTTTTTGTTTCAGATCTCCTCTGCAGTTCATTGTTTTATTATAGTTTCATTTTGAGCAAAGTGCTCCCTTTGTTCAAATGTCAGAAATAGGTGATAGAAAGTCAGCAACTTGTCTTACGTCTCTCCCAAATTTTACCTCTATGAAGTTTTCACTATCACCCAATTTGCAGGATCAGGAAAAGTTGGGATCTACCCATTATGGATCATGGGAGTGGAATTCCCCCAAATGCAAAGAAAGTCATTTTACGGTTCAATTTGATTCTTAGGATTTTGCTTTCCTACAGGAGAGGCAAAGTGGAGCCATCTTCTTCTTTTATTGTTACATTTCTTTCACCGAGTGATGAAAGTCAAAATTACACAGAAAGGCAGCAAATGCATTTGTTACAATCTGTTTTGTTTAATGTTTTCATGGGGTGTGATGTCACTGGGAAGGTTACGATTCCCCTGAGCTGAATACTTTGCTAAACCATTCCAAAGAGCAGTACAAAGTCAACCACATTACTGTGAATCTATAGCCACATGGTGGAGACTGGGTAGGTTTTACTCTTAAGAGACATTAGCAATCCTGATGGGTTTTTAATAATATTTGATGATAAATGTCATGGCATCCATCACTGAGACTAGCTTTATATTCCAGATTTATAATTTGAAAGTACATTTACATTTGTCAGAAGAGAAAGTTCTTCGACATCAAAGAATGGCTTAGATTCTGGGGTGAGCAGAAAATTCATTGAAATGTTTGTGAACGACTTCCAAAAAAACCATGGGACTGTGTAATTGATGGAAATCTGGGCTTTAACTGCAATGCCAACAGCTTCAATCATCTGTGGTTGGGAATATGGATCCCACTGTGGGGGACACTGGCAATAGGGGACATGGTTTAAGAGTAAGACATCTCCCATTTAAGACAATTGAGAAATAGTAGGTCATTAGTCTATGAAATTATCATCCCCAGAAAGCATTAGAGACTATGTTACTGTATTTAGTCAAGGCTGAGTTAGATTTTATTTTTGTATACAAGGAATCAAGGGTCATGCGGGGAATCAGAGAGGAAAGTACTGATGAGATAGAACCAAATAAGCCATGAGCTTATTGGATGACAGAGCAGACTTGGAGTTTGAAATAACCCACTCTGCTCCTCAGTCCTTGCCCAATGCCACTAAAATTTCCCAATTACGAATCTATCAATATTACCAATTATTAGAAAGTGGAGCTATTCAGCCTGGAGTAAGTAGGATTCTGTGGGCCCATTGGACATCTTAGAAGTTTTTTTTCAAAGCTGACCAACGACAAAGCAAAAGTTAACAAAAGACATTCAGAAAGATAGTGCAGAAGTTTTCACTAAATTGTATTCCTTTTATCATCACATTTTGCCCAAAGTTGCCCAAACCAATACAAAGAAATTGGAGAGTTTCAAGTGCAACTTATTTCAGGTACAAATCTAGATTCAGCAAATCTTTGTGATCTTTTAAAACAAATTGCACTGGAAGCAGGTCCTTAGATTGACTTAATCACCCTTGCTAGTTTTCATTGATTGTGACCATGTCTGCACTTTTGAAGCAATTCTTAAGGACTGGAATTTCCCAAAATTTGGCTAAGTGTCAGGAGTTTCTTAGAGGTTTCCCGTGTGAGTCTTGGAGACTTTTCTCACTCATTTTTACACAACACACTTCAGTGCTGGTACTGCACGACCATAGTGATGCTCTTGCTCAATCTCACACTCAACAGTTACAAAAAGCTGGCATCTAAGTTCAGTGTGTAATTGGGAAGGCAATGGAATATGGCTCCCCTTATTTAAGGAAAGATGTCACTTCACTTGAGGTAGTCTGGGGAAGGTTTATTATGTTGATGCAGTGTATGGACAGACTGTCTTAAGAGTAGAGGTTGAATAGGTTGGGCTTGTACTTGATGGAATAAAAAAGAATGAGAGGTGGCTTTATCTTTCTCAGCCTTAAATATAAACAAGGATTCTGCCCCACTGTTCTCCATGGCAAGGAGGTCCAAAAACTTCCAAATCTCTGAGAGAATAAAATTTTTCTCATCTCAGTCTTAAAATGGTGCCCCTTTATTCTGGTCTTAGACTCTCCCATGAAAGGAAACATCATCTCAGCATTTACTCTCAAGCCTCTTAAGAATCCTATATATTTCAATGAAATGACACCTCAATGCTTCTAAAGTTTTGTGAGTAGGGTCCCAACCTGTTTAACCTTTGCTATAATCCCTCCATAGAATGGATCATCCTAGTGAACCTTCTCTGATCTGCCTCCAAAGAAATAGTATATTTTCTTTAAAGAAGGGATCAGAACTGCTCAGAGTCATCCAGCTGTATTCTCACCAGTATCTGGTACTGTTGCTGTAAGTCTTCTCGATACTTAATATCCAACTCTCTTGAAATTAGGGGAGAAAGTGAGGTCTGCAGATGCTGGAGTATCAGAGCTGAAAATGTGTTGCTGGAAAAGTGCAGCAGGTCAGGCAGCATCCAAGGAACAGGAAATTCGACGTTTCAGGATGAAGGGCTTATGCCCGAAACGTTGAATTTCCTGTCTCTTGAAATTAGGACCAATATTCCATTAACCTTCCTGGTTACCGGCTGCCCTTGTCTGTTTGTGCACAAATATCCCCCAAGTCCCTTTAGGTTTGCAGCTTTCTGCATTGTTACTCCATTTAAATAATACTGTCCTTTTGTTCTCCCTTCCAAAATGAACAATGTTACATTTTGCCACATTATACTTCATTTGCCAACTTCTTACCCAATTACTTAACCAATCAACATCTCTCTGTAAACTGTTTGTATCTCTCTTGCAACTTTTTTTTTGTCATTAGCAACTTTGCCTGTAGTACATTTGCTTCCTTTGTCCAAGTCATTAATTCATATTGTAAACAGTGATGGTCCCAGTACTGACCCCAGTGGAACTCCACTGGCTACAGATTGTCAACCTGAAAAAAAACCCTTAACACCACTTGCTGTTTTCACGCCATCAGCTAAACCTCTATCTATACCAAAATACTACCTCCAAAAATATGGACTCTATTGCTTAACGTTTGAGAGTTACTTTGTCAAAAGCATTCTGGAAGTCCAAACATAATTATTCACAGTGCCCCTCCATCTATTCTGGTTAAGAATTCCTTGAAAAATTCTAATAGTCAGTCACAACTTCCCTTCAACGAAGCCACTTGATTAGAGGATGACTTTTCAAATGCGCTGCCATTACTTTCTTAATAGTTGAATACAATATTTTTCCAGCAATATACGTGAGGCTAATTGGCATATAGTTACCTGCTTTTTGCCTATATTCCACTCCATCCCCCAAACGACTCAGCCTTCCTCCCCTCTGTACATTCTACTCACTCACTCAGTGCTCCTCGCCACCTTTCCTGACTGAGGACCGACCAGCCCCCTGCCTGACCATAGTCCATCTTGGCTGGTCTAAGGAATCCTCCCCTTAGACATTCAGACATGACTATGTGGTTAAAGTACATTCAGTGTGCTTGCCACACACACCACTGGCACATGCCACAGATGTCACATTAACACAGCATGGTACAAACAGCGTGTCCACTCTCTTGACTATTCAGTGCTGGCAAACATGACAAGTTGCCCAGATTTCTGCTCACAATAAAATTAAGATAAGACCCAGGAGAGATGCTGTCAGTATCCAAGTAAGTGCACGAGGAGTGGGTACTGAGAAAGCAAGCCAGATGAGTGTCTCCCCATCCACACAAAGTCACCTTGCAGCCCTATTGCAATGTAATGTGTCATTAAACTCCAAGGTGCAGTATTGAAGTGCTGATCCATATTGTAAGTGAGTCAAAGATGTTGCCATGACAATGTGGTGCTTTGCCAATGACCGCCCTTGATGGATGGAGGGCAAGGTGGTCACTGCCATGGAATATGATGCTAGCCAAACTGGATGGCCAGAGAAGATGCCAGTGAGCTGCAGCAGTCAGATACCCACTCTGACTTTTATGTCAGGAATGGGCGCTGCCTGCTTTCTTATCAGTACCTGGGAAGATTTCAGTACATTTATGTAAACGAGGCAAGGCTTTTAAAAATTCTTTCATTCATGGAAATACTGCTGGCTGGACCAGCGTTTGTCACCCATCCTTAATTTCCTGTAAACTGAGTGACTTTCTCAGCCATTTCAGTTAAGAGCCAATTGTATTGCTGTGGGTCTGGAGTGACTTGTAGACCAGAGCAGGATGACAGATTTCCTTTTCTAATGTACATTAGAGAAATGGATGGGTTTTTACAACAATCAGCAGTGGTTACATGATCACCATTAGTCTAGATTTGTGTTCCAGATTTTTATTGCATTTATTTTCACCATCTTCCATGGTGGGATTCAGATCCGTAGTGAGAATGTTACAGCGTGAGATTTGGATTCCATATCAATAACATTATCCCTATGCCACCAGCAATAATGTGAAGTTAATGCATGCACAAAGGCTTATACTGCTCACCAACAAGATTGTGATGTAATCAGTGAAACATTAAAATTTGGACTTGTTTTTCAATACTCTTAGTTTTTGACTCTCACTGTATTTTCCCAACAGTCTTGCCATTGCCCATGTCTGGAAGATTTTTACAGGACACCAAATAAGCATCTTTCACATACTTATACCCAGATGTGAGTAAGCCACCCACTGCTCCAAATTTCAGAGGATCCTCATTCTGAGTGCTGGTATTCACAGGAAAAGTGATAAAATGGCTGGCCCCAGCAAATAAGTCACTGTTAATCTGCTTGATAGACTGGAAGATGGAAGTGACAGCCCCATGTAACAGCCTGGGTGAACAAAAACAAGACAAAGGCTGTGGTGACTTTGAAAGACACCAACAAACCTGTCCTCCTGAGCTGCAAGTAGTGTGTCCAGTTAAAGGTAGTAGTTTATATCAGAGATAACTTACCTCAAAAACCATAGCCTGTAGACACACTGATGGTCAATAAGAAGCAGAACACTGGCTTAGTCAATAAGCTGTTCCAGCTGGAGCGGCATGGTGGCCCAGTGGTTAGCACCGCTGCCTCACGGTCCCAGTTCAATCCCAACCTGGGGTGATTGTCTCTGTGAAGTTTGCACATTCTCCCTGTGTCTATGTGGGCTTGCTCCGGTTTCCTGCCACAAAGATGTGCAGGTCAGGTGAATTGGCCATGATAAATTACCCATCGTATTAGGTGCATCATTCAGAGGGAAATGGGTCTGGGCAGGTTACCCTTCAGAGGGTCAGTATGGACTAGTTGGGCTGAAGGGCCTGTTTCCACACTGTAGGTAATCTAAGCTCGGATTGAGGGCAGTTATGACTGGGTAATAAACACCACTTGCCAGGATGCCCTCATCCAAAAATATCTTTTTAAAAATTAGTACTTAATTGGAATTATCACTGCACCTTACTCAGAAAGAAGAATTAAACCTTGCGATACAACTATCATAGTTCCATACTGGATGCAGGTAATGTTATCTGATTGTACATATTTCAAATTCACAGCTTATTCAGGCAATGTGTAAATCAATAAAAGACAAATTTAAGTAACTGCTACTTCTATGAATGTTGTAATCTTTTTAAAGGAAATGAACTTACAAACAAACAAAAGTTTGGTTTTCACTTTTTAGATCAAAAGCAGAAATATGTTTATTTGTTGGAAACATTGATTTTGGTTACATGATTTTTTTTAAAAACTGCTTTCCATCCACCAATATCCCTTGACCTGTTCAGATAGCTTTAACTGAACTTGATCTGAAGTTGTGTGGGCTTTCTTTTTCTGGACTAATTTGTCTGGAGACCTTCCTGCTGATGATTATCTTTCACATATTCTCTTTCAGTGTATTTTGTAAACTGAGATTATGTATGGCTCTCTCTAAAAGGATGATGTATCACTTCATTGCTAGCTACCCAATGACAGATGGCAAGTGATTAATAGCACTGGCATCTGTCAGGGGGAGCGTTTGCAAGAAATGAGGTGGATTTATGGTATTCAGATTTCAATAGCAATAAAAATCATCTGAATTTAAACAATATAGAAACCTTATGATTTATTATATTTATTGAGTTTACCAACCCTGCATTAACATTGCTCATGTGCTACTGTGTTTTTATAATGTAATTGATGTTATGTACTACATAATTACATTATGTCTGACACAATTCATGAGCAACTTTTTACAGGATTTTCACAAGAGCACAGGTCCATTGTTTTTTGGCCGACATCTCATTGTAAGACTAGTCAATGAAACAAAGTTGCTTTTTCCATGTCCTTGTTTTATATTTCACTTTATTGATATTGTTATAATGTTTGACAATTGGATATAAGATTGAGATGACTCATACACTGACAGAAATTAGTTGTCATTTTTGGCAAGTATCATGGAGGTTCCTCAACGCAAGGCCTTTCGAGCTTTTGGTGCAATTGTCCCAAACTTACCTCATTATGCAATTGGTTTGATGGTGGGAAGCAGAGGGTAATAGTGGAAGGGTGCTTGTCGGATTGGAGACCTATGACTAATGGAATGTCTCAGTGGTCAGTGATGGGCCCATTACTGTTTGTTATCTATATTAATTATTTGGATAAGAATGTACAAAGCATGATTAGTACGTTTGCAGATGATACTAAAATAGGTGGTATCGTGGACAGTGAGGAAGGTTGCCAGAAATTGCGACAGGACCTTGATCAGGTGGAGAAGTGGATGGAGAAATGGCAAATGGAGTTTAATCTGGATAAGTGTGAGGTCTTGCATTTTGGAAAGTCAAATCAAGGTAAGAATTTCATGGTGAATGGTAGGGCCTTAAGGAGTATAGTGGAACAAAGGGACTTTGAAGTTCAGGTGCACGGTTCTCTGAAAGTAGAGTCACAGGTAGACAGTTCAGTAAAGAAGACTTTTAGCACACTGGCCTTCATCAGTCAGGGCACTGCGTACAATAGTTGGGAAAGTATGTTGCAATTATACAGGCTGTTGGTGAGGCCGCACTTGGAGTATTGTGTTCACTTTTGGTCACCTCATTATGGGAAGGATCTTATTAAACTGGAAAGAGTGCAGAAAACATTCACAAGGACATTGCCAGGACTCAACTGTCTGAGTTATCGGGAGAGGTCGGTCAAGCTAGGACTTTTTTCTTTAGAACATAGGAGACTGAAGGGGGGCCTTATAGAGACGTATAAGATCATGAGAGGCATGGCTCGGGTGAATGCACTCAGACTTTTTCCCAGGGTCAGGAGGGCATCAGTTTAAGATTAGAGGGGAAAGAGGGAACCTGATGGGCAACTTTTTAAACAGCGGGTGGTGCGCATGTAGAAGTGGAAGTGGTTGAAGCAAAGCATTAACAACATTTAAAAGGCATTTGGACAAATACATGGATAGGAAAGGTTTGGAAGGATATGGGCCAAGTGCAGCGTGGATGGATATTTTGGTTGGCATGGAGCAGTTTGGGCCAAAGGGCCTAGCTCTATGCTGTAGAACTCTACAACTCTAACAATGAACCATGTCCCTACAATGCCCCACTTGTCCCATGGGTCATTGTGGGTTCCACAGACCCTAGAAATATCCAGCAGTGTAGACTCCACCAGAGTAAGTACTTCCACTCCACCTCCCACCAACGTTCATACTCTTCCATTCTCACTTTCACATGCAGCATCTTCCCTCATTTGCTCTGACCCATTCCGACTCTTCAGAGTACTAAGTCTGCATGGCCTCTGTATGGCCTATTCACTCACTCCTGTTTATGATACATTGTCTCTTTAGTCTCCCATAAGCAAAATTAGCACAGCCTCCATGGCCAAAAGGCTTAGCTATTAGATTAAAAAAGGAGAACCATACTGTGTTATTGAAAGGGAGATGCCAAACATGTGGACAATGATAGCTGTTTGTAAACTCACAATGGGAAGATCCTGAGCCTCGTAAAACTTTTTAAGATGATAATCAGTGGTACTTAGAGATAGCTGATTACCTGCGTACTTTCATATAGGGCTAGTAAGTTGCCACAGAGAGGAGAATAGTGGCAGTCACTCTGGGATCTGATTCCAGGTTTCCCTATAAGTGCAGAGATGTCACCACTAGAAGAGTCAATGCAGTTGTGATTTTGGGTGATATGCAGCTGATTGAGAGGGGCAGAGCAAAAAGATAGAAGTTGGCCAGGCATCTTCAGCAAAGAAAATTATAAACAAAAACAGGAATTGCTGAAAAAGCAGGCCTGGTAGTATCTGTGCTGAGAAATCAGAGTTACCATTTAGGGTCAAGTGACCTTTCCTCAGAACTGATGGTGTCTAGGAAAATGTAGCTTCTATGCAGAAGATGGCAGGAGGGGGAGGGTGTAAGGAGTAAACAATAGAGCCCAAAGAGAGAGAAGAGCAGTTGGACAGACAAAGGAGTGGATAATGATCTAATTAGGAGGGTGAACAGCTATTAATTGAGACCATTAGTGTCTAACAATGGGTTGTGTGTAAAAGCAGACTATGTGATACAAAGCTTGATATGTGGGAGTTGGGGTAAGAACATGGGAGAGCTCAAGCCTTAAAGTTATTGAATTCCATATTGGGTCCAGAAGGCTGCTGGGTCCCCAAGCAGAAAATGAGGTGCTGTTTTTCTGGAGCACTGCAACAAATCTGAGGCAGAAATATTGGCAGGGAATCGGGTGGTGTGTTGAAGTGACAGGCAACTGGAAACTAAGGTTCTTTTTTGCAGACAGAATGTGGTTGACTATACCATTAATAACATCAAATGCATGTAGACCTTGCATCCCACTGTAGCAAATGCAAGGCTGCAGACTTGCTGAAAGCTACAGGGAGGAACTCAATTTTAAAAAAAACTCTCACAGTGGAGAATAGTATTGGGAAATGAGAAATGACCCTTGGAAAGGGTACACACTTTGAATTAGTTGCAGGTCAGATGAATGTCGATTTAAGAGAATGAGAAACCTAACAAAATTGTTTTTTTTCAGTTATTGCTGAAGTACAAAGGAGAAAATTCTGATTATGTTTGTAAAATGTAAGCTTACAATAAAACAAAAAGAATGTTTCATTAAAAGCATTTTGTCATTGGTCATTGATACAGTAAAAGTTATTTTAAAATGTAAAATCTTTCAAAGCTATCCTTTCAACTATTAACTGGAAGTTTGAATTCGTTTCTAAACTATCATCATTCTCCATCTATCAGACCATTGCAGAAGCTGACTGACTGCCTTCAAAGAAAACCTCAATGGTTAAAATAGCCCAAGTCACAAATGTAGATTCGTAAATGTGTTTGCCACCAGCTCCCATTGGCCTGAACTATTGCTGTCTGCTAACTTGAAGCCCATTGGGTGTTAAAATGACTTCCACTGTTGATAAAGTCCTAATCCAATTGATGGCATATTGATTAATTAAATTTGTTCCAGCCATAATTTATTTTCTGTCTAGCAGTGTGCTGCAAACCTTCCAAAATATTTCATATAGAAGCTTCAGATAATCTTTTTAGAATGACAGTGAATAACCATCTAGATTCTGTTTAAGAGAAAGGAAACATTTTTTGGCTCTGCATTAATCTTTTACTTGGTCAAATATTTCCAACCAGATCCAAATTCTAGCTGGAGTAAAATTATCGGTGCCATAGTTATCAGTTGTATTGAGTGAATGATGTCTCATATGTCATTCCATTTCAGCCATGAATGTCAAACAGGACAGTGTGCCCTTCTCCAGCAGATTCTCAGGGAACTGGACCTGGGTCTTCAAGGTATTTGCCAACCCATCTACGGAGCCAGTCAGACTCTCGCATGCCTGAGATAGGAGGGTCCCAACCTTATTACCACAGTGTTATAGTCTTTGCGTTATGTTGCTTAGCACTCCTGCCTGCTGTTCCTGTGTCTGCTCATTCATTTCAAAGAAGTCACAAATGGCTGACATCATGGGTCATCTCTTGCCTGATGCTGAAAAGGTGCCTAATTTCTGGCAGTCCTTTGAGTGGCAGAGATTTGGGGGCATTTCTTCCTTGACCTGCTGTGGAAAAATGCCATTCCTGATCCTAATATTTTTAAAGTACCCACTGGGGTGTCAGTGCCTGAGCGGGTGGAGAGTGCAGGAGGCAGCCTTGCTAGTACTTCCAGTGAATGCTTTCTTCCTTTGAGATGCAGGAAGTGATGTCCTGTGGGGGGAGCCCTTTTGGCCATGGAGACTGTGCTAATTTTCTTATGGGACACTAAAGAGACAATGTATCATAAACAGGAGTGAGTGAATAGGCCACACAGAGGCCATGCAGACTTAGTACTCTGGAGGGTCGGAATGGGTCAGAGCAAGTGAGGGAAGATGCTGCATGTGAAAGTGAGAATGGGAGAGTATGAACGTTGGTGGGAGGTGGAGTGGAAGTACTTACTCTGCTGGAGTCTACACTGCTGGATATTTCTAGGGTCTGTGGAACCCACAATGACCCAGCGCATGGGACAAGTGAGGCATTGTAAGGATATGGTTCATTGTCTTGCTGCAATTGTACAAGGCCTTGGTGAGACCACACCTACAATATTATGTGCCATCTCAGAATCTTTATATGAGGAAAGATATCCTATGGAGGGAGTACAACAAAAGTTTAACAGACTGATTCTTGGGATGACAAGACTGACAAATGAAGATGGCCAGAAATGATTAGGACGATGTTCAATGGAGTTGGAAAGAATGAAGAGAGATCTCACAGAAACCGATAAAATCCTAACAGGACTAAATAAGGTAAACACGGAAAGAATGTTCCTTGTAACCAGGGAATCCAGGCCAAGGTTCACTGTCTAACGATAAGCCATGCAGGACTGAGATGAGGAGATTTTTCTCCAACAAAGAGAATGGTGAGTCTGAAATTGTCTGCTATAGAAAGCTGTTAGTTCGAAATGTTGAGTAGACTTCGTTCTTAGAGTCATAGTCATAGTGATGTACAGCATGGAAACAGACCATTCGATCCAACCCGTCCATGCCGACCAGATATCCCAACCCAATCTTGTCCCACCTGCCAGCACCCGGCCCATATTCCTCCAAACCCTTCCTATTCATATACCCATCCAAATGCCCTTAATAGTTGCAATTGTACCAGCCTCCACCACATCCTCTGGCAGCTCATTCCATACACGTACCACCCTCTGCGTGAAAAAGTTGCCCCTTAGATTTCTTCTATATCTTTCCCCTCTCACCCTAAACCTATGCCCTACTAGTTCGGGAGTCTCTGGCCCCAGGGAAAAGACTTTGTCTATTTATCCTATCCATGTCCCTCATAATTTTGTAAACCTCTATTAGGTCACCCCTCAGCCTCCGATGCTCCAGGGAAAACAGCCCCAGCTTGTTCAGTCTCTCCCTGTAGCTCAGAGCCTCCAACCCTGGCAGCATCCTTGTAACTCTTTTCTGAACCCTTTCAAGTTTCTGATCTTCTGATAGGAAGGAGACCAGAATTGCTTGCAATATTCCAACAGTGGCCTAATCAATGTCCTGTATGGCCACAACATGACCTCTCAACTCCTGTACTCAATACTCTGACCAATTAAGGAAAGCATATCAAACGCCTTCTTCACTATCCTATCTACCTTCAACTCCACTTTCAAGGAGCTATGAACCTGCACTCCAAGGTCTCTTTGTTCAGCAACACTCCCTACGACCTTACTATTATGTGGATTAGTCCTGCTAAGATTTGCTTTCTCAAAATGCAGCACCTCGCATTTATCTGAATTAAACTCCATCTGCCACTTGTTAGCTCGTTGGCCCATCTGGTCCAAATCCTGTTGTAATATGAGGTAACCCTCTTTGCTATCCACTACACCTCCAATTTTGGTGTCATTTGCAAACTTATTAACTGCACCTCTTATGCTTGCATCCAAATTATTTATGTAAATGACAAAAAGTAGAGGATCCAGCACCAATCCTTGTGGCACTCCACTGGTCACAGGCCTCCAGTCTGTCTACCTTTGAGCCAGTTCTGTATCCAAATGGCTAGTTCCTCCTGTATTCCATGAGATCTAACCTTGCTAATCAGTCTCCCATGGGGAACCTTGTCGAACGTCTTACTGAAGTCCATATAGATCACATCTATTGCTCTGCCCTCATCAATCTTCTTTGTTACTTCTTCAAAAAACTCAATCAAGTTTGTGAGACATGATTTCCCATGCACAAAGCCATGTTGACTATCCCGAATCAGTCCTTACTTTTCCAAACACACATACATCCTGTCCCTCAGAATTTCTTCCAACAACTTGCCCACCAGGTCAGGCTCAGGAAACGGGTAACGGGGTCAAAACAGGAACAGAGTATTGAGCTGGATGATCAGCCACAATCATATTGAATGGTACAGAATGCTTGAAGGGCCAAATGGCCTACTCCTGCTCCCATTTTCTATTTTTGTACAATAATCTTATGAGCCAAAAGTTATAGTGCAAAACAATAATAATCATATAAACATCTCATTTGTGCCAAATCCAAAAGAAACAGGAGAGAGGTACCAGCAAGGAAATAGATGAACGGTCACCCAGAGTTTAAAGAAAACCAAGAACTAACACCAAAAGGAAGACTCGCCAGTTAACAGTAAAGTCAAGAGTTTCTGGATGGTTTAATGAGAATGCTAAGAGGGGACACATGGGATCCATTGAATTCCACGAAGGAACGTTTCTCTCAAACTGGAAAGGTCTACTCCTTGTTGACTGTCCACCTACACTGTCCTCCTTGACAGGAAAGCGACAGACACTTTATAGCTCAGGTCTAAATATCATAGTAAATTGCAATCTGGTCCACTGTTGTAGTCGGACATTTATTTTAATTAATTCATGAGGCTCCTTAATCAGTGAATCTCACCAAGAATGAACAGAAACACTTAATTGTAAACCCCTCCCCCACTATGATGCCATAAATGGAGATGAATTAAAATTGATCCTAAGGAAATTCTAACAATATGCATTGTGATTGTAATAAACATGAGAATCATGAGATAGTAAAATGTTAACACTTGAACCGCATCTATACATTGCCAGTCAGCAGGCCACTCAAAACGATTAGAAAGCAACAGGAAAGCAAATCAGTGTCAAACCTCCAGGGCAGGAGAGGCCTGAACATTATTGGTGAGGACTTAATGAGCTGTTCTGTTCTTCCTGCCTCAGAAGAAAAGAAAGAAAAACTGTGGCTTGATTGCTCCTGAATCATCAACTCACTTTCTTATTTTACAGTATCAGCAGACCACACCCTCCACCTTCAAACACTATTGTAGCATAATTGTCAAATTACCATCATGACCTATGTTACAAATGATTAACCCGAGAATGCAACTTAAAAGAGAAGGGTTTTGTGATTTACAGATGAAAGAAGTGAAACTATCACTGTATTCTAACAGATGAAAGGCTTAACAGACAATCAATTTTTCAATGAATAATTTCAGTTACATCACGCTGCAAATTTTTGCTATAAATTCTGTGTTACGAGCTTTCCACTATCACCTAATGAAGGAGCATCGCTCCGAAAGCTAGTGTGCATCCAATTAAACCTGTTGGACTATAACCTGGTGTTGTGTGATTTTTAACTATGTTATAAATGGTACTCCCAGTTGTGCATACTGAGAGTTCAGAAAGCAAATGGCATGTTAGAAATAATAAAATGTTATTTGAAAAATTTGATTGATTTTGTGGTGCTGTTTAACTCCTAAATGAGTGCAAGAATTGACAGCTTAGCTTTTTTGCTGATTACTTTAATTTCTTTTGCACATTTCTCAACATTTTCTTTGGTTCCTTTTTGTTTGTCAGTAAGGTATATGATTGTTTTTTTTTGCATTTTACAGTTCTCATAGAGTCATAGAGATGTATAGCATGGAAACAGACACTTCGGTCCAACCCATCCAAGCCGACTAGATATCCCAATCCAATCTAGTCCCACCTGCCAGCACCCTGTCCATATCCCTCCAAACCTTTCCTATTCATATGCCCATCCAAATGCCTCTTAAATGTTGCAATTCTACCAGCTTCCACCACATCCTCTGGCAACTCATTCCATACATGTACCACCCTCTGTGTGAAACAGTTGCCCCTTAGGTCTCTTTTATATCTTTCCCCTCTCACCCTAAACCTATACCCTCTAGTTCTGGACTCCTTGACCCCAGGGAAAAGACCTTGTCTATTTATCCTATCCATGCCCCTCATAATTTTGTAAACCTCTATAATGTCACCCCTCAGCCTCTGACGTTCCAGGGAATACAGCCCCAGCCTGTTCAGCCTCTCCCTGTAGCTCAGAGCCTCCAACCCTGGCGACATCCTTGTAAATCTTTTCTGAACCCTTTCAGGTTTCACAACATCTTTCCGATAGGAAGGAGACCAGAATTGCACACAATATTCCAACAGTGGCCTAACCAATGTCCTGTACAGCCGCAACATGACCTCCCAACTCCTGTACTCAATACTCTGACCAATTAAGGAAAGCATACCAAACACCTCCTTCACTATCCTATCTACCTATGACTCCACTTTTCAAAGAGCTATGAACCTGCACTCCAAGGTCTCTTTGTTCAGCAACACTCCCTACGATCTTACCATTAAGTGTATAAGTCCTGCTAAGATTTGCTTTCCCAAAATGCAGCACCTCACATTTATCTGAATTAAACTCCATCTGCCACTTCTCAGCCCATTGGCCCATCTGGTCAAGATCCTGTTGTAATCTGAGGTAACCCTCTTTGCTGTCCACTACACCTCCAATTTCTGTGTCACCAATTTCTGATACTCAGAAGTGTGAAACTTAACAGAGCACTGTGATGTGACAGACAAGATACGATTGGTAATTCTGTAGATATAAGCACTAATTTTCTTTATCTTTACCAGGTGATGATCAGCCACAGTGTGCTTTATGTACACCATCTTTGCCAATGCCACTGTCTGCCTAATTTTGCTGTCTCAGACTATCTGTATGTAGGTGTACCTGGAGGACACAGTGGCTCAGTGTTCGGGACCTGGGTTTGATTCCAGCCTCCGACAACTGTCTGTGTGGAGTTGGCACATTCTCACCGTATCTGCGTAGGTTTCCTCCGGTTGCTCCAGTTTCCTCCCACAGTTCAAAGATGTGCAGATGGATTGGTCATGCTAAATTGCCCACAGTGTCCAGGAATGTGTAGGCCAGTAGAGGTAGTCATGGGACACCCAGGGTTCCATGGGTAGGGTAAGGGGGTGGGTCTGGGTGGCTCTTCGGAGGGCCGGTGTGAGTGTGGATTTGATGGACTGAGTGGCCTGCTTCCAGACTGGAGGGATTTTATGGAGGGCAGGCCCATCATCTATTAAAGCATTGTGCTAAGTTAGAAGCAGGAGCACATGTACAGGATTGGGGGAGCTCCAGCTAGAAAGCACAAGGCCAAAGAACTTGTTTTGGTGAGTGAAAACCATATTGAGCTACTTGTGATGTTCCTCTTCATTTTGATTCTGGTTCAGGACTTCAAATGCTACATCAAAATGCATTCTCTTCACAAACGTGTAACTGAGCACCCCATGGACATAGGTGGAAGAAGAAAAATATTTCCTGCATTGAGTTGCATTCTTGCCTCTGGGTAGCACGATTTTGTGTTCAGTTCCTCTTCTAAACACTTGACAAAATACATACTGACACTTCAGTGCAGTCCTGAGAGAGTGTTGGGTTATTCTAGGTGGCTTGTCTGCTTTCTCATATGGACTTTGAAGTTTCCATGATATTTTGAGTAGCACCAGGGAATTATCATCTCCCAATCTCCAGTAAATAATCTCCAGTAAATAATATTGTCTAGTCACTACCACATTGTTGTTTATGGAGCTTGTTGTTTTCAAATTGATTGCTATATTTGATTTATTGCAATAGTACCTACACTTAACAGGTACTTCATTGGTGTGAATGAGAATCCTGTCTTCATCATAATTCCAGATCAAAGTTAGGTCGGCTTTGCTGGTAAGGGCAGAGTCTGGTTACTTCACTTGGTAAGTTGTTAATTTGTGTGATTTTAACTTAACAGGATGAACAAAAAGTAAAATTAATTTTTTTGCAATTTAAATCATTTCCTACTAAAGATAAATTATAATGCCAGAAGGTATGCACAATTATTGGTATGGGGTTTAACTTCTGGTAGAAATAAGGAGAAAGTGAGGACTGCAGGTGCTGAAAATCAGAGTGGAAAAGTATGGTGCTGGAAAAGCACAGCTGATCAGGCAGCATCCAAGGAACAGGAGAGTCGATGTTTCGAACATAAGCTCTTCATCAGGAAGCTCCTCGGATGCTGACTGACTGGCTGTGCTTTTCCAGCACCATGCTTTTTGACCACTGGTAGAAATAAGGCCACAACAACAACAATAAAATTCTTTACAAAAACACAGTACCTACTTGAATATCCCTGTAGTAATAGCTTTGACAAGCCAGCATTCCATTTGAAGGCTAGAAAACGTCTTTGTTGATGGGCCAACCCTTGCAACTTTGGTGCAATACTCCAGTGTTATGTCAGAAGCATTAATCACACCGGCCCTCCAAAGAGCTACCCAGACCCACTTTAATCAGGTAATACCAATGCATAAATAGCAGAGCAAAGAATTTCATGAACTGTTAAACACCTGGTGGCTAATGTTATCAACAGGAGTTTCTAAACTGAAATCTTTAATTGGTATTGACCAAGGACCAGTTTAAATGACATAATTTATCTCCTCAACTGAACTTTACATCCTCTTTCTCCAAACATTCCATCTCTGGCCTACAGGCTGCAGAGTTCTCTTTCAGTTTGGGAGTAGTGGACTGTTAAGACTACCTACACATGCTAAAATTAATGCCATTGCCCCAGCCTTATAAGATCCAGCTTACATTGTCTTTAGTCATGGGAAAACCATGTGATGGAGCAGGTGAACCAAGCATCTTTCCCAACCTACTATAAAAGTAAAATTTCTTTCAATGTTTTACCCTGATGTCACCCACCCAAAGACATATTGCATATTGTCAGAGGCACTAAGAATAATATTTTTGCTTCTTACTTTTTCTAGAAAACAATGTATTTTGTTTAACATAGGTATAAAGTTCTTCAAAACTGATTAGTTGAGACAATTCAGTTTATTTATACTGCTAACCACAAGCATGACAGGAGGGCGTAAATTATGGCTGGTCCACGTGCTCACTATCTGTGGAAATTTATTTGGAGGCCTCCCAAATTTCAGAAATGATAACTTGCTCATTTTATTCTGTCAGGTTTTTTTTAACACAGTGAGAACCTGTTTCCCCGGCCGTTACTACAATTGCGTTGGTCATTTTTCATGACAAGTCAATAGCAATACAACCAGCCAATAAAAATAAGTCCATGGGAGCTCAAGGGTATGCTTCTTGACCTGTAGAAGAAATCACACCTAATTCATTGTCCTCACCCTCCAGATGATCATCAAATTCCTCTATGCTCGGCGGGGTGTCTTAAGTATAGCATAGCATTCATCACTGAATGAATAGGGTCATTTAGGTTACTTCTGCCTCAAATAACTGAACCAGAACAAGATTAATTGTTTCCTCAAAGCCAGAGGAGTTCTCAAATTTCACGTGGGAAAAGCGCATTTGATACTCAGTTAAAAATATTGTTGTCCTCACCAATAAAGTCAATAGTTGTAATTATTATGTGCTGAGAACGAGATTATGTCTTGTGATGTATAATTTATACATCTTTAAGTATACAGGAAGTCTCCATTTTATGACTAACAACATAAAACCCATGGTATTCTGTGTTACTATTGAACAGCAAAAACATGTGAAGACAAAACTGGAGGGTATGAAAGATTTAGTCAGGTGGTAATTTTTTCCCAAGTGGAAATATTGTTCACTGATTTTCAAATGAGCAAACAGAGCCATCTTCAGAGTGAACATGCTTGTATAGTTCGGCTTCACTGATTTCTCAATCACCAAGTAGGTTTTTTTCAGTCACAGGAAGAAAGATATTATAAATTTGAGACAAGTTCTGGTCACCATCTTCTTAGAGTATGAACAGATAACTTCAGGAATGTGGGAGGATGAAAGTCGAAAGAATCAGATATCTTAAGTGGAAGTATTTACAAGCCTAAAAAATACTTTGACAAAATACTGACCAGGTAATCACAGACAATCACAGTGGACTGGACCTTGCGTTTTTTTTTGGCTCAGTGCAAATTGCTTTGAGATTTTTGGAAAACATTTCCACACAAGACTCAGTGAGTTATCTTTCCATCACTTACCAAACTTGCCTAGCTAGTCTGCCGCTACTGTGGGGGTTCATCAAGTCCCCAGCATCGTTCACTGAATAACTTGCCACTCTGCAGATATGCAGGAATTAACCAGCATCCCAAGCACTGTCCATGTCTGGAGCTACCCTGAACAGTTACTGACATTTACCCAGGTATGGCAGATGGGAGAAATCAGTGCCTTGCTGAATGGACAGGGAGATGGAGGTCCTGCTGGATTGGATAGTGCAGAGGCAGGACTTCCTCTTTCTCAGAACCAGAAAAATGAAAATGCTGTCATCATCTCTCATATACCACACATTCACTCTATCTCTGCTACTATACTCAGCTACTACTAAGATTCATGCTCTCTCACTATTACCTTAAACACCTTCCCTCACTCACTGCCATACTTTATAACCCCACTAACCCTGCATGCCCACTACTCTGTCTACTCACTGTACTCAAGAAACCTTCCAACCTGCATGCAAAGTAACAACTTTTTCTTCTCTCATAATACCTCTCTCTCTTTCTCTGTCTCTCTCTCTCTCTCTCTCTCTCTCTCTCACTGTCTCATTCTAGGCAAGGAAAAGCAGGGACGCTATGAGCATCCAGGTAGCCTTGGGGTGAGTGAGTGCTCGTGCAGGAAGCAGAATGCCCAGAGATGCAGCCTGGTTCAGTCCATTAGCTGGGTGTGTGTCCATGAGCAACTTTACAATGACAACTGCTGCTGCAGCTCAAAGTGCAGCATTGAAATGCAGGACCACACTGTAAGTGGACCAGAGATGTGCTATGACAGTTCTTAGAGGCGAGCACATGTCAGACGCTAATATCTATGGATTTTGTTTGGCTGGTGCCCATCAATTGACCCCTGAGATGTTGGTGCCACTGTCCAAAATAGAGGTCCTTTGAACCAAGCAGCAAGTTGAAGATTTCCATTTAATTAACGACTTGCCACTGTCGAGTGAAATTCTTCTCACATTTTGTCAAAAGCATTAAAGACGGAGCAAGATGTTCTTGACCTCATTGGAACTCTCAAGCAGTTCAGCCACAAATATCTCAATAGCCAATGTACTTAAAGCCCAATATGATTAGATTAGATTACTTACAGTGTGGAAACAGGCCCTTCGGCCCAACAAGTCCACACCGATCCACAACCCACCCGTACCCCTATATTTTACCTAACACTATGGGCAATTTAGCATGGCCAATTCACCTGACCCGCACATCTTTGGACTGTGGGAGGAAACCGGAGCACTCGGAGGAAACCCACGCAGACACGGGGAGAACGTGCAAACTCTACACAGTCAATCGCCTGAAGCGGGAATTGAACCCGGTCTCTGGCCCTGTGAGGCAGCAGTGCTAACCACTGTGCCACCGTGCCGCCCACATTCTGGTGTATGTCTCTGATGCGCACGCTGTCCCTGTGACCCCATAAGTCTACCAGTGTCAGTGTAGCTTATAACAATGTTGTTTTCTTCTTTTACCACAAAGTGCTTGCTAACACTTACTAAAATTATACCAACAGTGCTTTGGACTCAATCCAAACTGAATTGAGTTAATGGATGCTTTCATGGTTAGCATGCTTTCTTCACCAAACAGAAACAATAATGGTCAATAAAGCTGAAATGATAAGTAAAGGAAATAGTACATAACTGAGAATGTCCTTGGCTTTGCATTTGTTCACAGATTAGTAAACTGTTTTATCATCTTCAAAGTCAATCATTTTATTCATAAATCAAGGTGAACATGAAGTAGGGCAGCATCGAGTTTAACAAAAATAAAGGAGACAATGTCCTTCACAAAATCATCAGATTATGCCAAGTAGGCAAACGTGAGGTAGATGCTGGAAACCAGAGTTTAGATTAGAGTGGTGCTGGAAAGGCACAGCAGGTCAGGCAGCATCCGAGGAGCAGGAAAATCAGTGTTTCGGGCGAAAGCCCTTCATCAGGATTTCCTTGTGCCAGAAAAGTTGATTTTCCTGCGGATTATGCCAAGGTGAAACCTGTAGGCTATAGCAGATGGGAAGGACTAAGAGAGGCAAGTAGCCCATTATTGTTGATGTCCTGAGAAAAAAGTATTAGTTAAGGTAGGATACAACACTCATTTAAGCTCGTTTTTCTTGACCAAGCTATAATGCATGCATTATACCTGTAATATGTGGCCACTTCTACAATCTGTCAGAGTAGCTCATGGATGATGATGGGAAAACTTTGAAATTGTGGATTGTTAAATTGGTTCAAGTAATGTTGTAATTATAACCTTGTGAATTAAAGTTACAAGCTCAGTTATACAGTATATGTGGAAGGATATTGAAGTTGAGAAGGGCATGTCCGGATCAACCTGGTGTGAAAAACGTTCCTAGATTACCAAATTTAGAAGAGTCTTCAACTTATATTGTAGAGAATCTGGGTGTAATAAGGTTTGGAGTGAGTTAGGGAGCTTTTTGAGCAAGTAATAGAAACGATCGATTCCTTAAATTTCTCTCAGTAAAATGAATTTTTGACCAAAAGAAATCATTGTTATCATTATTCAGCTGTGGATCCTTTCTTCTCAACCTTGGCTTTGCTCTTGGGGCAGGATCGAATACTCAACAATAATTAGCTTGAAAAGGCCTAGTGCTTTTTATGCTTAGTCCGCTTTAAATATGAAATGTCCTAATTTTGTCCTCCACTGTGAGTTTGTCACTTGCTGATCGATTTTTTTTCAGGTAGAATAACATAGAAGAAGTCTCACACAAGTATGAAAGGAATAAAAGAATGTAGAAACTACGCATGTGGGCAGCTCCAGGTAAAAGCAAACAAAATTAGACAAACTCAAAACTGTTGTCAGTTCAATAGGACAGATATGAACTGGGTGTGAGAAAAAATGTGTGGGTGTCCTTTCAAACTGTTTTACACTGTTGCTCAATGTTGTCACTGTCGGAGACTTTGAAGTGATTTTGTAATAGCTGAAGGTTAGATAAATTACAATGATTGAGCCAAGATATTTGATAGCACTTGTACTCCTTTTGCCTTGAAATGATTGATGTCGTGCCAGATTTTGGTAATAACCTAGGCATAGATGTCTGTTCCGTACAATAAGGTGCACTCAGTTCAGCCCAGTTACTAGCCAAGCATGTAAACTGAGTATCACTTTTGAAAAGTGACAGCTTGCATAGTTTTTCAAATTTATATTTTATCACCAAACTTGGTGGATTAGCCATTTTTTTGAAAGCAAAATTAAAATTTCATTTAATCCCATGGCATGCTTCCCTTCTTCTACATTCTTTCTGGCTATTTCCTGACAGATACACGACATTGTTGTGCCCAATATTAACTAGCTGCTTGGAGATGCATGAAGAGGCATAGATATAACAACTTCACATTTGACCTCATACTTAAAACTTGAGAAAATCCCTACAAAGAATTAAGAATGGAAAAACTTGTTCAGTTACTGCCTGGTTCTGGAATAGTGTACATTTTTTCAAATGCATAGCAATTCTGTCATTTTGAATTTAGAAAAAGAGAGTTTACTTGAATATTTCTGCACTAGTTCTGTCCTTACAGCTCATTTTGATGGCTCAAAGGTTTGGGAATTTTTTTAAAGGTTGAAATTAAAGCAAAGCTAGGGCTGTTACATGAGGAGAATCATTTGGCCATACAAATGCCAGGCAATGACATTCTCCATTGAGAAACAATTTAACAATTTTCCCTTGACACTCAATGATATCACTGAATACCCCCACCATCAAAACAATGAGAGTTACTTTAATCAGAAAGTGAACTGAACAAGACATGTAAACATCGGTGCTTACAAGAACAGATCAAATGCTAGAAATTTTATGATGATTAACTCACCATTTGACTTCCAAGAGCCAGTCCACCATCCATGAGGCACAAGTCAGGAGTGTGATGGGATATTCTCCAGCAGTTTGGATGGATGCAGATCAAACAGAACACAGGAATTGTCAATGTCTGCAGACCTGACTATATGGGTACAACAAAGATCGGTTAAAGGCCATATCAGCTTATAAAATATTTATCACTGACTTGGATCTGGGGACCAAATGTAATATTTTCAATTGTATGACAACATTAGGTGGAAAAGAGTGCTGTGAGGAATTTGGAAAACAGTTTCAAGAGAGCATAAATAGGCTTAGTGAGTGAGCAAGAACACAGAAGATGGAAGATAATGTGGAAAAATGTGAATTTTGCCACTTTGGTGAGTGAAAAGTATTTGTTTCAAGTGGGAAGAGTTATGAAGTGTAGATGTACAAATGGATCTTGTGGTTAAATCATTGAAGACTAATATGCAAGTTCAGCAAGAAATTAGATGGTTAATGGTATGTTAGCAAGAGGCATTCCTCAGCACAGGGGTAGTGAAATGAGAGGAAAAAGATTTAAAAGGGACCTAAGGGACACCTTTTTTACACAGAGGGTGTGCATGTATGGAATGAGCTGCCAGAGGAAGTGGTGGAGGTGGGTACAATTATAACATTTAAAATGCATCTGGAACGGTGTATGAATAGGAAGGTCTTAGAGGGATTATGGGCCAAACACTAACAAATGGGACTAGTTCTGTTTAGGAAATCTGGTTGGCATGGACAAGTTGGACCGAAGAGCCTGTTTCCACACTGTATACCTCTGTGACTCTATATGCATCTTGATTCAGTTGTTTGAACTTTGGTTAGTTCACATCTGTTGTATTGTGTGCAGTTTTGGCATCCTTACCTTAGGAAGGATTATCTTGCCATAGAGGGCGTGCAATGAAGGTTCACAACACTTTTTCCTGGGATGATGAGAAGGAAATTGGGTCAAAGCATAAGAGCTGATCCCACAGAGACAGGGTGGAAGCAAGTAAGACGATTCTCCTGGTTAGGAAATCTAAAATGAGGGAACACAATTTCCAAGTAAGGAGAAAACCACTTACGATCAAGATTAAGCAAAATTATATTTCTCAGAAAGATATGAATATTTGGAATTGTCTATACCAGAGGAATATAGAAAGTGAATCATTGAGTATATATAAAACTGAAAGGTGACAGGTTTCTAAAACATTGACAAAATGAATCTTTGCTGGAAGTGCCCAACATCACATATGCCAGTGTTCAGCCCATTTAATTTACTGCATATGGTTTCACATTACATTTAAAGACATTGGATACTGCAAAGGCTACAGGTCCTGAAAATCATTGCAATAATAGTACTGAAAGCCTGAACAATAGATCTTGTTGTGCCAAAGCCAACCTGCTCCAATATAGCTACAACACTAGCATCTACCCAACAATGTGGAAAATTGCTAAAGTATGGCCTGTCCACAAATTGCTGACCAAATCCAACCAGGTCAATTATCACCCCATTGGTCTACTTTTGCTCATCAGTAAAGTGATGGAAGGTGTCATCAACAGTGCTATCAAGCAGCACTTACTCAGCAATAACCTGCTCAGTGGCATCCAGTTTGGGTTCTGTCAGGGTCACTCAGATCCTAACCTGAATTTAAGCCTTAGTACAAACCTTTAGCAAAAGAGCTAGAATTCAAGACATAAGGTGAGAGCGACTACCCCTGATATCAAGACAGGATTTGCCCGAGTGTAGCATATCGGACCCTGAACAAAGTTGGTCAATGGTAATCAGGAGGGAAAGCTTTCTACTAATTGGAGTCATATTAAGTACGATAGATTTTTGGTTGTGATTGTTGGAGGACAGTTATCTCAATTCCAGGACATCTCTGCAGATTTTCCTGAGGGTGATGTCCTCCACCCAACCATCTTCAGTTGCTCTAGTCCCTCCATCATAAGGTTAGAAGTGGGGATTTTCACTGATGAATGCATAACATTTAGCACCATTCACAACTCACCTGACACTGAAGCAGTTGATGTCCATATGCAACAAGACCTGTACATGATCAATAAGTTTCATACAGTCAGGAAGGAGAGATCTCATTAAGAATGAGACACAATCTGAGTGAGTATCTAGTTTGGGGAATTTGGAGGCAGCATGGGATTTCAGTGCAGAGGGGAAGAGGTGTTTTTTGTGTGCTTGTTTTGCCTCATAGTTTTTGCAAGGTATTTTTGAACAGGATAAATTGAAGCCAAAAAACAAGAGCGTAGCAGGTAAGCCATAAGTTCATTGGTTGGTGATATTCACTAATTTGACTATCTTTTTAGGTTACTTTCAGATTGAAGGGAAATAGGCAAAATATTTACAGGTTACAAATTAAAATATCAGTACAATACTTTTAAAAAATCAAACAAAGAACTAAATAATTAAAACAGAGATGCTGGGCCAGCTGATGTGTTGTAACTACAAGGCTTGGAAGCTGATGGATCCCATTGTGCTTCATTGTGACCACATCTCAGCAAGTGTTGATTGCTTGAGGAACTCCAGCTCACAGTTGTGCTGGAATCTGAGCTTCAAACTCTACAATACATCAGGAAGTGCTTCAGGAGGCAGTCATACCCCTTAATTACCTTGAATTTGGCGAGCGGTCAGGGACAAAAGGGCGTGACTATGAACAAGGCAGGTAGAAGGATCCAGAACATAGCACTGAAGGAGCCTCAACCCTTGAGCTTGTCTAACAGGCTTGAGATTCTTGCTCCCTGTGTGGATGAGACCGGGCACTGTAGAGACGATGAGTAAATTGAACGTAGCACCATGGTATAGGGAGCCAGTCAAGAAGAGGGGAGAAAACAGAAATGTAGTTGTGTTTGGGGATAGTTTAGTCAGGGAAATAGACATTTTTCCCTGTGGCCAGGATCAAGGGCCCCAAAGACTGTGTTGCTTGCCTAGTGCCTGGGTTCAGGATATCTCATCTGTGTTGAAGAGGAACTTAAAGTGGGAGGGGAAAGATCCAGTTGTTGTGGTCCACATAGGTACCAATTATATAGGTGGAATGAGGATAGAGGTTCTGTTGAGGGAATATGAATGGCTAGGGGCTAAATCAAAAAGAAGAACCGAAAAGGTAACAATCTCTGGATTACTAACTGAGCCACGAGCACAGTGTCAACAAGATTAAAGAGGTAAATGTATGGGTTAAAAATTGATTTGGGAGAAATGGGTTTGAAATGAAGAGACATAGACATCAATACAGGGAAGCATGGAGCTGTTCCGATGGGTGGACTTCACCTGAATCATGCTGGGACCAGAGTATTTGCTTTGTTACAATAGTAGCTACATTTAACAGGAACTGGTAAGGAGAGGCAAGGACACAGTGAAGGAATGACCCTTTAAAGCTGAGGTGAGGAGGAATTTTTTCAGGCAGAGAGTAATTCATCTGTGGAATTCATTGCCACAGAGTGTGCTGCGGAGGCCAAGTCACTGAGTGTACTTAAGACTGAGATAGGTTCTTGATTAGTAAGAAGACCAAGGATTATTGGGAAAAGGCAGGAGAATGGAGTTCAGAAACATTTCAGAGTCAATGGGGCCAAATGGCCTAATTCTGTTTCTATATCTTATGGTCCTATGGTCTTATTATCCTGACAGGACCAGCAAATAATATTCGCATCAACTAAGTGCCAGGCAATGACCATCTCCAATAAGTGAAAATCTAACCATCAGACCCAAAATTCAATAAAAACACTGTCGCTGAATTCTCTACTATAAGCATCCTGGGATAACATTGACCAGAATCTGAACTGGACTAGCCATACAAAAACTAGGACAGGTCATCAGATAGGAAACCTGCAGTGAGTAACTCATCTTCTGACTCCCCAAAAATTGTCCAACTTCTACAAGGTACTAGCCAGGATTGTGATGTAATACTTTCCGCTTGCCAGAATGAGAACAGCTCGAACAACACTCAAGAAACTTGTCACCATTAAGACAAAGCAGCCTGTTTCATTGAGATTATATCAAGAATCATTCAATCCCTCCATTACTGATAACAGTAGCAGCAGTGTTTACCATCTACAGGATACAATACAGAAGTTCACCAGGGAGTGAATTGTATGTGAATTCGATGGACCGAATGGCTTAATTCTATGCATATATCTTATGGGCATGTATTGATGTACAATTGTAGCATGTATTCAAACCATATCATTGAAACTTAGCAAACTGAGTCCTTATATGACTTCAAAAGCAACCCAGTTCTATTCTGTGTAGTGAATTTCCCAAGATGTTTTCTTGCTCCTTTTAATTCCTAGTTTCAGATTCATGTGGCAGTATTGATACAATATTCACATACAATACTCTGAAAGGACATAAATTTTCATATTGAATCCAATTGACATGGCTGTGTGTAATACGAACCCTTGGGTACTTTACTGTATTAGCTATAGTAGAGATAAATGAAAGCTTTTGTTGGTGTAAATATTGTGTCAATTGTACAATCAGAGAGTTATTCTGGTTATCTACAGCCAAGGAAAAGTTACATTATTGGGTTGTAAAAATGAAGCAAAAAAACGTGGTAGATTTTTTAAACTTATTATTTAACCAATTGGATTATCATTTTGTATGTACCATGTTTATATTCTAAATGGAAATGCACAATGTCATATTGATTATAAGTCAGCATTTGAACGTTTTCTTTCCTGATCTGTTTTCCAACAGTTGCCATCTCCCCTTTTAAAAATAACTTCCTTATCTCAAAGCCAAATTTTATTCAAGGACCTAGTGTTAATTTTTGTTTTCAATCCCAATGAGGTTGAATCTTACAATATGCCTTACAAAAATAACAAGCTCTTTAGTTTAGAAAATTCTAAATGGGAACGTCTTTCTGGGTTATCAGTAGAGAAGAGGAAGAAGTTCCAATTTCATATTGTACCTTTTGTGTCCTTATTACTGCTACATTTGACCAATAGCAACTTGCCTTCTTTACAGTGTGTCAGTTGAAAGTAAATGTTTAAAAAAAGTACTGAATCAAGTTTTGCTTCCTAACACCACCCGACTGACATTTTTATGCTGCTCTGTGTAAATAATATCTCCCTAACATACGATTAGTCCCATCTCCCTCATTTAATATCATCTGGATATGAATGCAGTCTTTATTTTCCAATTCAGAGGCATCACCAAACCTAGGGAAGATGTGGATTCAAATTTGACAAATGATGGAACTGATTAGCTCCTGTATTTTAGCAATGGGCAGTCCTTTGATAAAGTTACTGGATAAAATGTTTGTAGTTCTAAAGGGAATTCTACAAAGGATTCAATTTGAAGACCAGTAAAAATCAATATCAGGAATTTTTGGTGAGCTTGCAGTTCAAAGTATTTTGTTTGATGTATTTTTGAGTAGTCAGTCAGGGCAGAGATGTTTTACTCAGCAAATTTATCTTGTGTTGACTGAAGTAGAATTTCTTTACGGCAAATTAAGAGTCGCATAAGGCATAACAGATAAGAAATGATTCTGGCCAGTGGAATGTTTCAACTATAAATCTGGAAGGAGCTAAGTAAAAATTTCTTCAGTCATAGGGCAGTCCAATCATACTAATACAACTCGTTTGCCTTCATATAAAGATTTGGAACTGTTTCCTAAAGGAAAATGGGAAGACAAAACTCTCAAATTAGTAAGCATGTGTCTACTAAGTTATAGTGTTTTAAGTAGGGAACAATGAAGGCAAATATAATTTCAATATTTGGAATTATGACTTCAGTTAAATCAACATGACTCTACAGAGCAATTCAGAATTGACTGTCACACACAACACAAGAACATGAGCAGTTGTAGCAAGTACAAGCCATTTGGCCCCTCAGAGTAACTTCACTGTTCTATACCATTACAGCTAATTTTCATTGTGGTTTCAATTTCCTCTCTGCACCACCCTTAAATCTTGTCTCTCTTCTTGATTACAAAGCTGAACCATGAATATATTCAGTTATCCAGTCACCAGTGCTTTCTAGCTTCTTTTTGTCTCTTAAATGATAGATCCTTATTTTTAAACTGTATTCTCTAGTTCTATTCCCCACAAGAAGAAATATTATTTCAGTAGATACCCTGTCAAGTCCCCTCAGAATCTTACCTGTCTCAAAAAGATCGGCTCCCATAATTCTAAATGCTAATGAGTATAAGCCCAACCTGTTCAGCCTTTCTTTAAAATAATCCTTTCATGCCAGAATTAGTCAAGTGAACCTTCTCCAAACAGTTTCTAATGCAATTATATCCTTTCTTAAGTAAGGATCCAACTACACAAGAAGAAAGGTTGTACCAACACCATGGGGTTCAATTTGATCCACATCTACCATCCAGCCATTTTATCACCTTGCAAGGAGTCCCAATTACTGTGACACTGTTTGCTTTTATATGCATGTTGTGGCCTACAGCTATGAATAGAAATGGTCCCAGCGCCAATTTCTTTCCATTGTGTGGATTACCAGAAATCCTCTGTTTCATATCGCCTGCAGTTAGTATATGTTATAAGTTGACCCTTAGTTGTTTGACTGCATTATCAAAGCATCTTCATATCCTGGGGAAGACTTCAACCTGGACATTTCTTGCCTCAGAGGTGCAACACCACCCTACCTCAATTATGATAGTGTAATATTAAAATCATATAATTATGATAATTTAGACATGTCTATGTCTAACTTTGTGCTGTACTTTGTCTTGTGAATAGTTTGACTTGAAATATTTTAATTCAGTTTATATGTACTGAAGGAGTGATGTCCCACCTTTTAGGGTTTGTATCCCACATGCAATTGGCAGATTGACAGGGATGCTGACTTGTCTTCTGTATATTTTGCTTTTTGCAAAGTTATGAATTTGGATCATCAGAGCTTAGAAAATAGATTAACAAGAAATTACAGATTCCCTGATTTAGAATTCACAGAAATACAAAAGAATGTTTACAAGAGGGTTTTCCCAATAATTCTTGATGGTGTGCTATCAGGGTTTGTTGGCAGAAATTCCTTGTCGATGTTAATACCTGAAGTCAGAGTCAGTGGCTGGGATAGCTTGTGTAGTTGGATAGTTATAGTCTCATATAAGAGGATGAGTGGGACAGCGTATTTCGGAGGAAAGAAAATACTTCTGGCTTTTGGTTATAAAAGCGTAGTACTTATAGCTACACAGTTACTTCATTGGACACTAATTGTTTTATGATGTCTCTCTTATCCTGTCTCTTACCCTCTCTTTGCCTGGAATCTGTCTTTGTCCAGTGGGCTTGCCTTTTTAACTATTCTTACCTGCCAAGTGACCTCTGCAAAAAAAAAGCCTGAATCATATTTCATATAATGAATTTTGGAGGGAGTTAACTTCCCATCTGTGCTTCTAAGCTTCTTTCTAGTCAATGGAATGCAGTAGATGGCTTTCTGACTCTGAGTGATAAATCCAAACCATGTTGCTTCAAGAAAGTTGCATCTAGGCACTAATCTTGATGACATCAAAGAAATTTCAACCTTTACCTGATAATCAGCCTATTTTGGCTGCATGGGAGGTCTTGAAGGATAGTTCTCAATGTGTACAGAGATATCTTTGCTATTAGAAATAAGAATGGAAAAGTCAAGATTATTTTCCTAACCCTACCATGCTACTCAGAGTTGCACAATGTTTAGTGTCACAGAGAAGGTGGCATTTCCTATATTGCAATGATTTTAGTGTGATTTGTTCTTACTATCTTTTCCAGATAGTCACATTTGGTCCCCAAATGACCTTCAGCATTCAGTTGACAGGTCTACGTCGCAGGGTCCAATCATTGGAATGCTTGGCTTTGAGATGGGCCTTTGTGAGTGCTTCATTTTTTAGTTTTGTAATGTGGATTGGGATGCACAAAGATGTGCTAATAGCTGTTTTGATGACATTAGTTACAAATTTGAAAGTTCAAGAATCCAGTTGTCATGGTTGTCCCTGAGAAAACCTGTCAACAACCAGCACAGTTCTGGGACTACAACTATATCTTGAGAATTACCAGCTTGATAATTAGATTATCATTACTAAGCTTGGATGCAATTCTAAAGCAGAAGCAGTCATTCAATGATCAAGTCTTCATGCATAATTTGCAGCTATTCAATCATGGGGAACATCATAACTGAAATCTGCCCATGTTCACTTATTGTCTAAAGGTGTACGTTTTTCATTAAAGCTCATTAGATAGTGCCCTACACATTGCACAAGCAACTGTGTTTTATTACACTATAAAATGAAACAAAGTGCTGGAAATATTCTGGCAGCATCTGTGGAGAGAGAAATGATGTAATTACTTCAGGTTGATAGCATTTCAGCAGAATTGTTATTTTTCGTTAAGCAGGCCAAGTATCTAACTAAATGTTTTAATGCCAGACTTCAAATCAAGAAAGATTATAATTTCTGAATTTATAACTGCTTTATTGATTTGTTTGCCTTAGTGTCACTTCTTAGTAGTTTCAACGTGATTAGTAGATTCTTAGCATTATTAGTTTGCAGTTAATGGAATGAAAAAAAAACTTTTTTTTTGCAAATCTGAATTTCTGTATTGTGACTATTCTCTTACTGTTTAAAGATGTATATCTCTCTCTGTCCAAAATGATCTATTTTGTGAAAGGGGTTATCGTCTTGAAACTGGTTTGCTGAATGAATGCAAATAATTTGTGGGAGAAAATAGGGCTGAGTTCGCACAGCATTGTTGATTGTTGCTTTCATATCAAAAAATATTTTTTGTGTTTGAAACTTCTGCTGCCCTGCTTTTTTTCCTTTTTTATGGAATGGAATCATAGAATCCCTTCAGTATGGAAGCAACCATTCGGCCCATTGAGTCCTCACCGATCTTTTGAAGAGCACCCCACCCTGACCCACCCTCTACCCTGCATTTCCCATGGCTAATCCATCTAGCTTGTGCATCCCTGGACATTATGAGCAATTTAGCATGAACTGCTGTTCACTACCAGTTTCCAAATTGAAAAGTATGATACATGGAAGCAGGAAATCTAGAGTAAAATAAAATGCTATTAATACTTAACTGGGCAAGCAGCATTGTTTCTCTCCAGAATTAACAGTTCAAGCTGGCATCATTTAAACTGAACTGGAAATAAATTGAAATATGCCAGGTCTTAAAATTGTATAGAAGCAGTTTTCAACTACATTTTAATTTCAGTGATGTCTCATGCAAATGGGCATTAACCTTTAGGACATTGCTTGAAGTTAGGAGACCTCTGTGAATTATAGTATTGAAAGCAAATTGTGTGAAGAGAGAGCTCTTCTGATCAAAATGTTCCTTTAAAGCTAGTGAATGGATGACGCTTTAGTTGATAGTATAAGTATTCTCAACATAAATGGTGTTGCAGCGGTGACTTGTGACTGTTCCTTCTCTTGCACAATAGCAATAAAAATCTGAGTTTCAAAAAGGAAACAAGTGAGGGTTGTTGAGAATGAGCCCTCGTTCACGAGTGAGACAGACTGAGTGAAATAAGATCTGGCAATTTACTTAATCGCACCATGCCAATTGATCTTTTTGTTCCATGAGTTTTGTTGATAGTACATTAAATGTAGTATGGCGATTGTTTTACCTCACTGTGGTAGTGCACTGGCTGTTAAACCCTGTTATTTCCCAAATGCGAAAAATTTTCAGAAGTTTACAGAATTACCCAGTTTATCTGTCTTTTAGGCCCATGTTGACAGAAAGCACAGACCAAGTTTCTGAATTAGCAAGTATTGCTATTTAATGCAAATAAATAAAACTTGGTACTGATAAACAGTGTGAACCATTGATATTTAACTCTCCTTGTTAAAACTCTAATCTCTTATAATTTTCCCCTACACATACAGACAAACAGGAAGAAAAATAGGTGTGGTGCTTGGAGGTAAAAGCTATGAAGGTACATAGTCCCTGTTCACAGGGTTCACTGAGATGGTCCTATTTGTTTGTCAGCATTTGCTGCTGCTTGATACTGCTTCTTCAGCCACTTTCTTTCATTGTGGAAGGTACAAGGTAGCTATTGACACTTTAAAAATCTCGAGCTTACTGGTTAAGAGCCACAGCTTGCATCATTTGCTGAGGGAAAAGTAAGCTGGCTTTCATCAGGCACGAGGAGTCTATTTTTCTGCAGAGGTAAAAGGAGCCCAATGGTTTCTTCAACCCCTAGCTGTTCAGCTTCAAGGGAGCCAATCGCAAAATTACTGGCAAGCAGAAGATTTTTGTCATTGATACTTGGTCCCTAGACCACAAACGAATCAGATGCTTCTTGCAAGCCAAAGCTCCATTTGTCCACAGGCTGCTGGCTCCAACTACTCTGTAACAAGACTTTCATTCTGACAGTGCTTTCACCAGATGAGCTGCAGCAGTTTAAGAATATGGCTTGCCATCACATTATGCATGGATTATAAATGCAGGCATAACCAATATTGGCCAAACGCTGAGAGTGAATTTACAAAGGTTTGTGCTCCTACACATGTACCATTTTCTTTTGCTCACTCTCATAAATTATCCTTTTGCACTTAGTTCCCACCTTGTGCATTTTTTTCTTGCTTCATCACTAGTACCAGCATAAGTTCTAAGTCCACATTCATTAATCCATCCAATCTGATCCTTTGCCTCATTGTCTGCTGATAGTTGATCCTGAGGTAATTCCATGACTGCTTGCCTCAGGCCTTGCATGGAAGCAGATCCCAAACCTACGTCAACTAGAGTGTGAATCAAATCCATGATTTGGTGTTACTCTGAACCACATGCTCTAGCAAACTGAGCTAACCATTGTATTGCCATTAGCAATATTGAGAGGAATTTGTATATGTAGAAAGATTTTGAAGTTAATGCACATCAGTGGCACTTAAGTAATCATATTTAAATTTTCAAAAGTATTCAAAAAATTATAAAGAAAAGTCAGTCATATAATTGTTTCTACTCTCATAGAGATGTCTCTATGAGAGAATTCACATGTAGATGCAAAATTTGCTCAGCTATGAGTTTGTTATAAACCCCAAAGTATGTTGTATAAATGGTCATTGGATAGGCATATGGATGAGAATGGAATAGTGTAGGTTAGATGGGCTTCAGATTGGTTCCACAGGTCAGTGCAACATCGAAGGCCAAAGGGTCTGTACTGCGCTGTAATGTTCTATGTTCTATGTTCTATGAAACAAAGCTGGACACAGTAGTCCAGATGTGATCTTACCAAGACTCTGTATAGCTGTTGTAACAGAACACTATTGTTTATTGATACTAGATTCCCGCTGCAATAAAAAGAAACATTCTACTTGCCTTCCTAATCACTTTCTACATGCTACCTACTACTCTTTCACACAGAGGGTGATCCACATATAGAATGAACTGCAAGAGGAAATGAGAAATGCAGGTGTTGTTACATCATTTAAAAGATATTTAGACAGGTACTTGAATATGAAAGATTTGGAGAGTCAAATGCAGGCAAGAGGGACTAATTTAGTTGAGGAAATTTGGTCAGCTTGAACAAGTTGGACCAAAGGGTCAATTTCCATGCTGTATGACTCTATAGATTATCAGGTAGCGAGAAAGGTTAATCTTGGTGTAAATGAGTTGGTCCATGAGGTTTACATACAGAAATTTCAGAATATTCTAAAGCACCGAGATATACTTATGTAAAGTTGGAGATGGTACAGTGAAATAATAACTTGAGCATTAAAGGTAGAGATGATATATGAGATCCCTAAGGGAATAAATCTCTTGGAAGTGTTTAAAATTTTACACTCCATGTTAGTAAGAACTCACATAGAAAACCAGAAGGTTGCAACACTGAGACAACAGCAGAAATGACTGACGATTACAAGCTAGACAATCAATCCAAACCCTTTCTTCCATAGCTCCGACAAACCCCGGCAGGATGTGAGGTAGAAAGAGTAAGATAAGACAAATAGTCTTCAAGCTTTTCCTTTTTTTATTTTCTCCCCATAAAAGCCTTTTTTGGTATCTTCAACAGGGCAAGAGCAAACAAAGCCTCTGAGCAAATGTGACAGCAGAGGCAACATAGTCAACACCTCCATGGTGGCACGACACATGGGCAAGGAGAGAGACCCCAATGCAGGGAGAGCAAGCCCAGTGCAGCGGGGACAGGGAGCCCTGTGTAGAGGAAGAGGGAGGGAACCCAGTGCAGAGAGGAGAGGGAGCCCACTGCAGAGGGGTGAACGAGCCAAGTGCAGAGAGGAAGAGCAAGCTCAACATGGAGGGGAGAGGGAGCCCAGCATGGAAGGGATAGGGAGCCCAGTGCAGAGGAACAGGGACCCCAGCGTGAAAGGGGAGAGCATGCCCAGGGTAGAGGACAGCGAGCACAGAAATAACATCGGTGAGATAAGCCCAGCACCAAAAGATGGTGCCTGAAAATTGGCGCATTCGTTGTTGGCAGTATCCAGTGGTAAAGGTGGCAGTGAAGTGGTGAAAGGAGGGCACCTTGGCAACATTGACTGCAGTGATAGTCTCAGATGTTGGTGTGCCCCGTGCAGGGGGTGGTGAAGGTGAATCAGCCCATAAGCAAAAGATAGTATCTGAGAATCAGAGATTTCAATCTTAATTAGGTCTGGTGAGACAGTGGTGGTTCTCAGCCGGCTCAGAACCCATTCATACTTGGACATCTCTTTTCATTTTCTCTTATTCTTAAACTATCAAAATGGCACTGGACTGTGGTGACAGATGACAGCTTTTCACTGTATTCTATTGTATTTCACTGTAAAATAGACATGACAATAAATCATTCATTCACATCTGTGAATGCACAGGATCTCCTCCTCAGGCAAGAAAGAATAGGCTGGAGGTGGGGGTGAGGGGAGGAGAGTACCATTTGAAGGTCAAAGTAATATAAGTGGGCGACTTTTGTGCAGATTGCTCAATGTTACAGGGCCTGAGTACATAGGGTAAATGTAGAGAAAGGAGACTTGACTGAGAATACACCAGACAGAGGGCTGGCTCTGACTGGTGCTGGGAGAACACATAGTAATACTGCTGTGAGTGCCAGGAAAGTAAACAAGGCACCTGAGACTTACAGGAAATTTTTGTTAAAAGGAAAAGTGAATCCTCATTCCTGAAATAAAGCAAGTAAGCCTCATTGAGGAGCCATTCAAACTGTTTAGTATGGAAAGGCATGATCTTTCTCCCAGCAAGTGACATAAATGTTTAAGTCTTATGAAATTTGTGATAAGTATATTGAGGAATATAATGAGCAATTCAGGAAGGCAGCTCACCACCACCTCCTCAATAAATGCTGATCCAGCCAACGATGCACACATCCCATGAATATACATATATAGGGATTTTCCACTCTTTACCTGTAGACAAAATTGACTTATAGCTAAGGAATGATTTGGCAGGAACGACAGTAGTAGCTTCTCCAATAGTCATGAAGAGGCCAAGATGGATCACGGGGACAAGAGCAGTCAAGGAAAAATGTTCCAGGAATGTTTTCTTCAAGTGTAGTGGCTCAAACAATGGCTAAACAAAGCCCATTGCCAGATATTGTATTGGCACCATAGACAAATATTTGTGAGATGAATTCACTGAGATAGTGCACTGGAATTGATTTCCACTATTTCTAGAGTTGTTACAAATGTGAAATGTTTTAACTAAACTGTTCAAAGTCTCCATTTTACATGACTGATGAACCCAGGTTTGAGACTCCCCAACCAGGGAAACATCTTACCTGCATCTACCCAGTTTATATCTTTAAGTATTTTGCAAGTTTCAATTAGATCACTTCTCAGTCTTGAAACTCGAGAGAATACAGACCCATTTTGTCCAATCACTCTTCACAAGACAGTCTTTCCATTCCAGGAACAAGTCTGGTGAACATTTATTGCACTCCCTTTATGGCAACAATAGTTTTCATAAGATAAGGAGCCCAAAACTGCAAATGAAGGTACAATTTAACCAAGCTCCTATTCAATTGAAGTGAAATGAAATTGAAACAACTCCTGTTGAGTTCAAGGTGAAACCTATTTGCTCTTCTGAAAGAATGTTTGGAGGAACTCCACAGTATTATTCTCCTGATTAAGGTGTTTAAGCAAGATCCTGGACACAATCAAGTGAGATTAGTGACTTTTTCACACATACTAGAACATCAGAGCAACAGATTTAAGAACATTCCACACTTTACCCCTTTGCTTTCAAGATAAAGCACTTAGCTAGCCAAAGAGTTTTTTCAAGAAGTCAAACCTTTGCAACTAAGTATATTTTCTCTTTTTCTGAAGTATATGTGTATGTGTGTTTTGGGGTTATTTAGAAGGATAAGCATGTGCAAATATATTACCAGTTGTGTTTATTAATAATTTGTTGTATTCTCATTTTTTTAAATAATAAAGCAGTAATTGTGTTTATTAAAAATACCCGGTAGGTAATTTTTTTTATTTATAACTTGATATAGATAAAATATTTTACTGGCCAGCTGAACATATGGGAAAATTATTTTGATTTGAAGTTGTAGCCTTTGAACAAGGGAGACTAGAATGATCCTGCATCCCCTCCAGCCTCAGTCATTGCAACTAGTTTCCTAATCTTCCTGACATAATGGACAAGTTCAGGTTTTTCCACATTTTCTTCTTTCCCAAAGTTTTGCCCACTCATTTACGCTATCTATCTCCATAAGTATATGCTCTATATACATTTGACAACTTATGTTCCAACCAATCTTTATATCTTCAAAAACTTGAATGATAACGATTGCAAATAGTTGAGGCTTCAATCCTGTTTCCTGGGTCATTTTACTAATAACAACACACTAACCAAAATGGCCCCATTAATCCCTACACTCTGCATCCTGTTAATTAACCAATCTTCTATCTGTGCTAATAGCTACACCATGAGCTCTTATTTTGTGCACTAACATTGGATGTGGCACCTTGATGAAGACCTTTTCGAAATCCAAGCACTCCATATCCAAATGTTCCTCTTTATCCCCATTGCTTGTGATAAGTATGTTGAGGAATTTGGGGCGGCACGGTGGCTCAGTGGTTACCTCACAGCACCAAGGACCCAGGTTCAATTCCAGTCTTGGGTTACTGTCTGTGTGGAGTTTGCACATTCTCCCCGTGTCTGCGTGGGTTTACTCCGGGTGTTCCAGTTTTCTCCCGGAGTCCAAAGATGTGCGGTCAGGTGAATTGGCCATTCTAAATTGCTCATAGTGTTAGGTGCTTTAATCAAAGGGAAATGGGTCTGGGTTGGTTACGCTTCAGAGGGTCAGTGTGGACTTGTTAGGCTGAAGGGTCTGTTTCCACACTGTAGGGAACTTAATCATATAATGAGCAGTTCAGGAAGCCAGCTCACCACTACCTTCTCAAGAGAAAGTAGGGATCAGCACTAAATGCTGATCCAGCCAAAAATGCCCCTATCCCATGAATGTACATATACAGGGATTGTCCACTTTTTACCTGTAGACAAAGTTGACTTATGGCTAAGGAATGATTTGGCAGGAACTTCAGTAGTAGCTTCTCCAGTAGTCATGAAGAAGCCAAGATAGATCAAGAGGACAAGAGCAGTCATGAGAAAATACAGTTGTCAAATACAGTTTCCCTTTCACAAAGTTCTGTTGATTCTACCCTTTCCTTAGTGACTGTGACTGTTCCTCGCTCTCTTTTACCTCCTTGATTTTCAAGTATTCTTGATATTTTTCTTTGAGGCTTTTATAGTGAAGACAGACACAAAACTGTTGTTCAATGCTTCTGCCTTTTCTGCATTTCCCATTCTCACCCCCGAAAGGATCAACAGGCATTTAAACTATTGTTTCTTTTTAAATACATGTATAAACTCTTACCATCTGTCTTTATATTTCTAACTAGCTTTCTCTCAAACTATAACCTCTGTTTCCTTTTTTAAAATCATTCCTTAATAATTTCTAAAATCTGAGCAATCTTCTGTCCTCTCATTAATTATTGCCATATCATATGTCTTTTCCTTTCATATATGATATTATCCTTAACTTTCTTAGCTAATCAGGATGGTTCAATATTTTTATAAAGCCTTTCTTTTTGAGTTGAATGCATCTTTTCTGAGAGTTAAGGAATATCTCCTGAGATGCCTGCCACTGTTCTACATTTAAATTATTTTCCCAGTTCACTTGAACCAGTTCAGTTCTCATTGCTTGCAATTGTCTTTATGTAAAGTTAAGACACTAACCTTAGGCCCACACTTTTGATTTCAAAATGAATGGACATTCTCTCATGCTATGGTTATTTATATCCAGAAACTTCTTTATTATGACTTTATTTATTAATGCTGTCTCATTGCACATGACCAGGTCTTAAATAGCCTGCTCTCTAGTTAACACTAGACTGTACTGTTCTAAGCTGTCCCAAATGTACTATGCAAACTCTTTTTCCAGGATATCTTTGCCAATCTGATTTATCCAATCCAAATAAAGGTTAGAATCACCCAAGATTTCAAGCATCCTTCTTATAACCCCATATTATTTCTCTATCTATACTCTTTACTATCTTACTAAACTTATCTTACATCTTGATATTCTGAACTAAAGTACTCTCTCACAATTGTACGCTATCATTTCCTTATTTCCTCTCCTTCAAAATATCAAATAGCTTTGAATAGTTTGACCCCAGACTTTGTCACATCACAACGATATATCTGAAGATGATATTCAAGTCATCCATTTCTGTTTCTATTTTTACTACCACATCATCCATTTTGTTATGAATGTACATTTAGATACAGAGCCATTCATTCTGACATTTTGCCATTCTTGCTAATTCTGGCCTTATCTGTCATACCAACATGGATCAGGATTAGGTTTTTCAGCACCTCAACTCTGCTCCACTATTTTGGAAGATCATGGCTGATGTTCTTTCACCACATTCCTGCCTATTCATGATACCCTTGTTTTTATTAACAAGAATTCATTTACCTCTTCCTGAACATGTGATGGAAGCAGAGTGCTAGAAATTTTTCAGGCAATGAGTTTCAAAGACTCATGATCCTCAGAGAGAAAAAACTGCCTAATTTCTGGTTTAATTTGGTGACCTTTGAAATTTAAACAGCGATCCTTGCTTTCAGATTGTCCCATAAGAGGAAACATCCTCTCCACATCTACACTATCAAGACCTCTCAGGATCTCGTATGTTTTAATCAAGTTGTCCTATTCTCATCCAAGTGATACATGACTAGCCTAAAGAACCATTCCTTATAAGACAGTATATTCATTCCAGGTATTATTCCAGTAAAACATTCTTTGAACTGCCTCCAATACATTTATTTTTTTCAATAAATAAGGTCACTAACACTGTATACCATACTGCAGATTTGGTATCACCAATACTCTATATAGCTGAAACAAAACCTCCCTCCTTTTATATTCAATTCCACTTGCAACAAATGATAACATTCTATTAATTTTCCTAATTACTTCCTGTATGTGCATACTAACCTTTTGTGATTCATGAACAAACGCACCAAACCCCCCTGTGTCTCAGAACTCTGCAATCTCTCACTATTTAGGTAATATGTTTTTTTAACCCTTCTTGGCAAAATGGACAATTTCATAGTTTCCCACATTATACTCCATTTTCCAGATCTTTATCCACTCACCTAGACTATCTATAACCTTTTGTAAGCTCCTTATGACCTCTCCCAATTTACTTTCCTATCTTTGTGTTACCAGCAAATGTTGCATTTGTATCTTTTGTTCCTCCATCCCAATTATTTATAAAAAATGTCAACAGTTAAGGTCCCAAGACGTATCCCTATAGAACTTTATACATTACATCTTGCCAACCAAAACAAGACCTAATATCTACTCTCTGCTTCCTGTTAGCCAACCAGCCTTCAATCTATGCCAATATGCTATATCCTACATCATGAGGTATACTTTGACTCTCCACTTAATCTCTTCCTTCTGGAAATCTGGTTCATGTCACACTTCAATTACCGTTACTCATGTCATACCCTGCTCTATCACCTTATTCTTTCACTGAATTTTATACATCTCCCTTCATGTCATCACGTACCGCCACAAATTATATGACTCATCAAAGCACTGGTCCTAGAATAATTGAGAAAAATAAATTATCAGTGGTACATCTCCAACTTTCCCCTGTATTGATGTGTGTACCCCTTGGATCTAAACTCATTTCTCCCACATCAGTCTATGAGATAATCATTCTTCGTATTCATTCACAGGGTGTGGGTGTAGCTAGCTGGCCAGCATGTATTGCCTTTTCCTATTTGCCCTTGAGAAGGATGTGGTGAGCTACCAATGCAGCCCACATGCTGCAGATCAGTCCTCAAGGAAGGAATTCCAGGATTTTAATCCAACAACAGTGAAGGAATGTGATATGTTTCCAAGTTAGGATGCAGAGTGGCTTGGAGGGGAAATTGCAGTTGGTGATGTTCCCATGTATATATTGCCCTTGCCCTTCTAAGTGGAAGTGATCATTGATTTGGAAGGTGCTGTTGAAGGATCTTTGATGATTTTCTGCACTGCATCTTGTAGGTAATACACATTGCTGCTATTGAGCATTAGTGGTGGAGAGAATGGACCCTCATGGATGTAGTGCCAATCAAATAGGCTGCTTTGTCTTGGATAGTGTCAAGCTTTTGAGTGTTGTTGGAGCTGCACCAATCCAAGCAAGTTGGGAGCATCACACTCCTGATTTGTGCCTTGTAGATGGTAGACAGGTTTCAGGGAGGCAAGAGGTGAGTTACTCGATGCAGCATTCTTAGCCTCTGATTGCTCTTGTAGCCATAATATTTACATGGCGTGTCCATTTCAGTTTCTGGTGAATAGTAACCCCCAAGGGTATTAATAGTGGGGCAGTCAGCAAATGGTAATACAATTGAATGTCAAGGAGCGGTAGTTAGATTGTCTCTTATTGGAGATGGTCATTACCTGCTATGTGACACAAATTTTGCCACTTGTCAGCCCAAGCTTGGATACTGTCCAGATTGTGTTGTATTTGAATGTGGACTGCTTCATAATTTAAGGAGTAGTAAATTATGCTGAACAAATGTGCAATCATTGGAGAACATTTCCACTTCTTACCCTTATGAAGAAGCTGAAGATTGTTAGACCTCAGGGTTAGCTGCCCCAAGGAACTTCTGCAGAGATGGCCTGAAACTGAACTGGCTGACCTCCAACAACCACAAACATCTTGCTATGTGTCAGATATGACTTCAATCAGTGGAGCATTTGTCCCTGATATCCATTGATTCCAGTTTTGCTAGGGCCCCTTGATGCCATGCTTGGTCAAATGTGGCCTTAAGGTCAAGGGCTGTCACTCTCACCTCATCTCTGGAATTCAGCCCTTTTGACCATGTTTGAACCAAGACTGTATTGAGATTAGGAGCATGCTACAAATTCATATAGATATGGATATATATCTTAAAATTGTCCATGGCCTACACATATCTGACAGTCATTCAATAGATCCTATGTAAAGAGGTAAAAAAAACTCTTAATTATGGCTTCTTGGAAGACTGAAATTACCCCATAGTCAGTACAATGACAAATCATTGTCTAACTGGACCTGATAGGGATAACACACTGCTGAGGTTTAATGCACTTATCATAGTGATATCTGACACCTGAGGTGTATTAATTCCTATATACAGGTTTTGCCTTAGCATATTGGAGACAGCAGTACAGTGAAATTTAGCATCTTATGGTGTTTCCTACTGAAGATTAGATGTGTATAAGTTGAGGGAGTGTGGCTTTCAGTGTACTAGAATGAAATAGAATTTGTTGATTCTCGGCATTAAGAACTGCAGCAATTCAGATAGCCCTGAACACATGGAAATATTCAACAGGACAGTTGTTAAATAAAGTTAACATTTCAGGTTGAATACCTTTTGTCAGAATACAATTTAATTTCAAATTATTCTGGAATCAGCCATGAAATGTTATGCAGAAACAATTTGTGTCATCATGTTTATTACGTTTCACTCTACCAAAAGGGTGATGATTACTTGTTAATTATAAATATGGTTAACTGCAGCATTCTCTTTTGATCTTTTAAAGTTACAAAATATGACAAATTCACACAGATGTCTGATACTTGGTGGTTATCTCATTTGACATGAACTGGCGTTCAGTGACAGACATGAGGTGCTTAGCATTACCTTCAATGACATTTTCCCTTCCAATCTAACCTAATTATGAAATACACACAGACTCTCTGTCTCCAGTGTTTGTTCAAATATTAGTATTGTACAAATGTTAGACTGGATAAGAGGAGACACAAAACTTCACTAGTTTCAAGGAAACTGAATTATGAATGTGTGAATGAATGAATGATTTATTGTCACATATATTTTGAAAATACAGTGAAAAGTGTTTTGTTGTCACAATCCAGTGACATTTTAAATTACATTAAGTATAAGAAGAAATTACTTCAATGAAGGTTTCATCTTCGGTTTGAACTGGGATCTCAAGTGCAACTTCATGGTTTCTGCGTGGTCTGTACAAGGTATTCCAGTCCTCAAGGAGACCCACTCATGGAACAGCAGCAATGATGCTGATGCCCCAGGAGACCCTGGCTCTGCTGTTGCCACTGCCTTACCGACACTGATAAAAGTCCAGTATCTGGGCAGGAGGCTTGGCTCTGGGCCAATCCATGCCACTGACACCATAGACACCGACACAGCTCCAGCCTCAAAGGTGAAGAAGAAAGGAAGAAGAAAAAAAGACAAAAAGTACATTGAGAAAATGATGCCGCCAGCCGAGAATAGATGGGATCTGATGAACCCGAACATTACCTACTGTGCTGGCGCCATCTTGAAAAGCAATCTAAACAGAGATATTTCCTGTTTGTTTTAACTGAAGAAGGAACTGATACAGGATACTGATAAGAAGACCAGAATTTGCCCTTACACTTTGAATTTTGATCAACCAAACCCATTAAATAAAAGTCAGCTTTTGTGGTTAAGAAGTGAAAGTTTCTTTGTGCATTTTTTTTCCTGCTGTGCTAGTGAGTGGCAATGAATTAGCAGATTCAAATGTTTATTTTAGTATATATTTTTAAAACATGCAAATCTAGGGAAGAAATAGGAAGAGTAGACCACTCAGCCCGTGGAGCCTGCTTGACCATTCTGTACAACACGGTTGATCTTCTATCTCACTTCCTTTTTTGTCCACTCCACATATCCCATGAGTCCTTAAGAGATCAAAAAGCTGTTTTTTTTTAATCTTACGCACTAAAATGGCTTCTGAGGTAGAAATTCCCAAAGATTCACAATCCTCTGAGATAAAATCTCCCCACACTTCAGTCATAAGTAATTGAGGGAAGATTAGTGGAGTGAGAAATATATAGAGAAAGGCAGATGAAAGAAGAGCTACAAAGGGGAAAATTGAAACAGAGAGAAGGAGCCATGGGATCAGGAAGGAGGTTATGAAGTGAGAAATGTGGGGAGGGAGAGTTTTGAATGGAGGGGCACAAGGAAGAGAGAGTATTAAGGAGGGGTATAGGGGATGAGGAAGATGGAAGCAAAGGAAAAGAGAGAGGGGGGAAATGGAAGAACAGATGCAAGAACAGTAAATGAAGGGAGAGGTACAGGAGACAGAGATCGATGGAGGATTAGGGACAAAGATAAAAATGGAGAGAAGTGTATGTGAAATGAATATATATGGAGATATAGTAATGGAGAGTGAGGAAAAAGGATTTAGAGATAGAGGGAGATCAACAGCGAAAGAGCAAAAGAGCGAGAAATGCAGGCAAAGAGAGAACACGAAACGTAGTTGGGGAGTGAGAGACAAAGGAAAGAGAGAAGGCAGGAGAGACATGTGGATAGCACAAAGCATTTGATGTAGAGGGAGAGAGAGGGAGCCATAGAGTCATATAGTCATATAACATGGAAACGGATCCTTCAGTCCAACTAGCCTAAACCAACCATGTTCCCAAACTAAACAAACCCTACCTACCTGCATTTGGCGCATATCGCTGCAAACCTTTCTTGTTCATTTACTTTCCAAATGTCTTTTAAATGTTGTACTTGTACACACATCCACCACTTCCTCTGACAGTTCTTTCTACACGCTACACATTCTCTCTGTAAAAATGCTTCCCCCCATGTCCGTTTTTTATATCCTTGTCTTCTCAACTCAAAAATATGTCTCCTAGTTTTGAACAACCCACCCTAGGAAAAAGACCCTTGCTATTCACTTCATCTATGTCCCTCATGGCATTATAAACCTGTATAAGCTCACCCCTCAACCTCCTACGCTCCAGCGAAAAAAGTCCCAGCCTATCTAGTCTATTTTTATAACTCAAATCCTCCATTCCCTGCAACATCTTGATAAACCTTTTCTGAACCCTCTCCAATTTAACAATATCCTTCCTACAACAGTAACCAGAACTGTACACAGTACTTCAGACAAGGTCTCATCAATGTCCTGTACAACCTGAATTTGGTGTCCCAATTCCTTTACTCAAAGGTCTGAGCAATGAAGGTAAGTGTGCTAAACACATTCTTAATCACCCTAACTACCTGTGATGTAAATTTCAAAGAATTATGTACCTGAACCCCAGGGGCTCTCTGTTCTGCAACACTACCCAGGGCCCTACCTCTAATTGTATAAGTCCTGCTTTTGTTTGTTTTACCAATTATGTCACATTTATTCAAAATAACTTCCATCTGCCATTCCTCAGCCCATTGAACCAATTGATCAAGATCTCTTAGTAACTTTAGATAACCTTCTTCACCGTCTATTGTACCACCAGTTTTGGTGTCATCTGCAAACCTATTAACCATGCTTACTATATTCTCATCCAAATGATTTATATAAATTGAGAGTGCGGTGCTGGAAAAGTCAGGAAGCATCCAAGGAGCAGGAAAATCGATGTTTCATCAGGAATGAAGCTTGTTCACCGGGGTGGGGGCGTGGGGTTGGGGGGGGGCAGCTGAGAGATAAATGGGAGGGGGGTGGGGCTAGGGGGAAGGTGACTAGGATTGTGATGGGTAGATGAACTTGGGGGTGAAAGTGAAAAGTCGGAGAGGAGGATGGACTGAATAAGTGGGAAGAACTATGTGGGAATAGGTGGTTTGGGACGGGGGTAAGGCGGGGGGGGGTGGGGGTGGGGGCGGGAATGAGGAAACTGGTGAAATCCACATTGATCCCGTGTGATCCAAGGGTTCCAAGGTGGACAATGAGACGTTCTTCCTCCAGGCGTCGGGTGGTTAGGGTTTGGCAATGGCCGAGGCCCAGGACCTGCATGACCTTGATGGAGTGTATGAGACTTTATATAAATGACATGTAAGTGTGCCTTTTAATGATCTCTGTGGAACATCATTGATTACAGGCCTCCAGTTTGAAAAATAACCCTCCACCATCATTGTCTATCTCCTATCATAAACCCAATTTTGTAGATGGGCTAAGGAACAAAGAAGGAGAAATGGAAAAGGAACCCGAAAACAAAAAAATAGGGTGTGACAGAAATGGAATAGGGAACGAGGCATGAGAGAGAGGAATTAATCAGCGGGATGTACAAAGAGAGGAATATGGAGAGAAAACTAAGAGAGCGTGATATGGAATGAAAAATACAGGGAGACAGGGATTTTGGGAGACATAAGGGAGAGTGTAATGGAAAGAGAATTGCAGGGAAAAAGTGAGATGAAAGAAGAGGTACATGAGGCGAGACCTATAGAAGCAGAGGCGAAGTGGCATACCGAGGGAGACAAGAGAAAAGGGAGAGAGAGAGAGAGAAATGGAAGGAGAGAACAGTGAAGGAAAGGGAAAGAGGGAAAGATACAACAGGATAACAAATAAAGAGATGGAGTGAGAGATACATGGTGAGATATGGTGACAGAAGAGTAGGGAGAAATCGAGGTCAAGAGAGATGTAGGCAGAAATCAATGAAAAAGAGATGAAGGTAGAGCTGCAGGATTAACATCCACTGTGGAGTCATAGTGGCACAGTCCTTAGCACTGATGTTTCATAGTGCTAGGGATCCAGGTTTGATTCTAACCTCAGGTGACTGTGTGGAGTTTGCATTTTCTCCCTGTGTCTTTGTGGGGTTTCTCCTACAATTGAAAGATGTGTAGGTTAGTTGGTTTGGCCCTGGTAAATTGTCCAGGAATGTGCAAGTTAGATGAATTAGCCACAGACCTGGGTAGATTGTCCTTCAGAGGGTTAGTGCAGACTTAATGGGCTAAATGACCTCCATCTGCACTATTGAGTTTCTATTCTAATATTTTGCTTATGAGGAAGGTGGAGGTATGGAGAAGGTGGAGATCAGTGAATCTCCAGTTGATTTTGTGCTGGACCTTCCTATTTACTTTTATATTCCCTGTAGTGCTTTCAAACCAGAATGTATTTAAACAGTAAGAATGCTGGAAACACCCAGGAGACCAAGAGAAATAATCTATGTTTCTTCAGAACTGAAAATTAAGAAGCAACTCAGAATAGCAAAAAATCAGGATATAAACATCAAATTATAATGTTACAGGCAGTCCTCTCTCTGTTGTTACCACCAAATCTTTAATTATGATGCTGAAGATAGTCAAATCCTGTCATCATTAAGAAAAGGAGATTCAGTCTTTTGCCACAAACCAATTCAATTTTGTTTTGTCATTGGCAAACAAAAGGCAATGACTCATACAATCTATCGTAAAATAAAGTCTATTTCAGCTGTTCGTCATTCTGAGATTCTTGCAGGTATTTTGGGGATTGTAATTGACAATTCTGTGTTTTTTCCATAAAAATTGAAAATTGGCAATTTTAGAATGAGAATCCCTACAGTATGGAAACAGGTCCTTCATACCAACAAATCCACACCGACCCTCTGAAGAGTGACCCACCCAGACCCATTCCCCTAACTAATGCACCTAACAACACATCCATATGGGCAATTTAGCATGGCCAATTGACCTAACCTGCACATCTTTGGACTGTGGAAGTAAACCAGACCACCTGGAGGAAACCCACACAGAGTTAGGGAGAATGTGCCAACTCCACACAGGCAGTCACCAAAGGCTGGAATTGAACCCGGGTCCCTGGTGCTGTGAGGCAGCAGTGGCAATCACTGAACCACCATGCCACCCAATCTTAACTGTCTTATTTCATTACTGTCTCATATTGATCTTTTCACACAAGCTGACTTCCTGTTTTATGCACACAAACGGAAAGAAATATTCTATGAAATTCTTGCCAGGAAAATGTTATTCCAGCAATCATTCCTTGCTTTCTGTAAGGGCGTGACCTTGGGTTTAAAGGTTTTATATGCACAACGAATGTTTACACAATGACCTCTTGAAATTTGTTTAACCAGAAGGTATCAATGTCATTCAACTTTTGATGTATCTGCATTTGTACAAAATGGATGGCAAACCAATGTTAATATACACCTCCCACTTCACTGTCAAACTTCTGTTTCAGCTCTTGCATGAAAGACACTGGAAATCTTTATTAGTTCATGTCTGATTTGAAACAAAAGCAGAAGCTGCAAGGTCAGTGAGCATCTGTAATCAGGAAAGACAAATCCATGTTTTCAAAGTCTCCACAAAATGTTTTGATGAATGGAGAACATCTTGACCTTTCTTTTCTCTTTACAGAGTCTTGCTGACCTACTGTGAGTTTCTGTCTTTCTTTTTTCAGCATTTCTCCCATGTATCTTACTCAAACCTATGCTGGCTGAGGAAAACACAATAGCCTCAAATAAATTGTGTTGCAGGGAATACAGGTTGGTTTAACTGATTCAAAACAGGTTTTGTTTCTTCCAGCTGCTAAACAATTGAAAATGTTCCAAACCCAGCCAGTCTACTTCAGATAAGAAGAGACTGCTTCTGAAACAATAGTCAGTGAAGCCAACTGTGAAGACAAAGGACGTGGCTTTGAATGTTTGGAAAAGAACACAGTTGGCGTTTGTTGCTTCTTATGAATCAATAAGGCTTTTGTGAACGAAAGGACCCTGGTACCTGATTGTCCATTCATAACGCCAGTGCAGAGAGATTTATTTACACATATGTCAGAAAGCTAGGCACTACTCTTAGCCACAACCATTTTGCAATGGGATTTTAGTAAATGAGTCAGGTATAAAGTGATATTAATCTACAAGACTGGCTTGCTGTACAGTTGTGAATCCATGATTTGTGAAAGACTTCTGTACATTGCTAAAACTAGTCAAATTTTGTCTAATGTTGGGATGAGTATGTCAGTCATAGAGAAAAACAATGGGTAGTGGGAACATTTGACTTGCAAGCAGCAAACACTGACATTGTGTATAACCAAAAGCACCTTGAATTGCACTGATAGGTTCACACCATTATGCAATCAAAAGAAAACTGAGTTTTGTGTAAACATATACTAAGAAAAAGCTCTTCTGGCACAGTGGTAGTGTTGCTTCGTCTTGACAAGTCCAATTCCCACTGGCTCCAGAGGTGTGTCCACGTTTGAATAGATTGATGAAAATTGTCTGTTTCAATGCAAGATGTTGACATCTGAATGCCAGTGATATTTCCAAAGTTAAAATTATCTTCTTAAGTTGTGCCAAAGTTCATTTCCACATTGGATGGTGTCACTAGTCTCTTATGAATGCAATTATTCATGCCTCAGCACATTTCCAATGATTCAAGATGTCTGCTATTGTAAATTGTTCAGGTGGCTAGCTGACCTAGGAATGTAAAGCAGTTCAAAAGAGCATAAGAAATAGGAGCAAGTGTAGGCCATCTGGCTCATTCAGTAAGATTATGGCTGACCTTTTCATGGACTCAGCTCCACTTACCTGCCCGCTCACCATAACCCTTACTTTCTTTACTGTTTAAAAATCTATCTTTCTTTGCCTTAAAAACATTCCACCATCATTTATTGTGCACATATGCACATTTTTCTAAGAGTGCCTACATCTGTGATTATAAGCAGGTAGTTTCTTACGCTATATCTAACATGTACTAATCTAACTGGGATAGATCAACCCTTGCAGTAGTCTGCAACCCTTTTGCTTTGTTTTGCCAACTGCTTCATGGTCTACTTAAAGAACTCAATGCTGCAGCAATTAATACATTCCAACACTATAGACTTCCAACATTATGAGAAATCTCCTTACATATGAATAAGATAGGATAAGTACAGCCATTCTGTTCAATCAAGTGTAATGTGTATGATAATTCCATGAATGCTCTTTGATGCCATATCCTTTTTATACACTTATATCACCAAAAATGATCAATTCAAGTTTTCAAATGTATTGTCATAGCCTGAAAAGGGATAAGGAGTGCACTCTAACATTCCTTACTGACTCAGCACCGATTTCAAGGTTTTGCCAACTTGCTCTGGATTCACATAGTGGAAGAAAAGGTTTGAACACACTATTCACTGGGGTGACATTTCAAATGGAGAGAGGGATTTAGAGAGGGGACTTGATTGGGAAATGTAGAAATGCAGATTTTCCAAAAACAGTGCAAAGTTTTAAGTTCATAATGTGCATCAAACCAGTTTGATGGATAGTATCCTTTGTCCAGTGAAGGAAAAACTGCAGGTACATTATCAAGGAATTTTGTGACTAATGGGATAGAGACTGTGATGAAGATGGACAGATGGTCACATGTGGTCTGTGTTTGGAGAATTCAGGATCATCACACACAGATCAAGAGTTGGGGGGTGGAGGGAGGTATTACGAAGGAATCTGAAAGTCAGCAATTAGTGGGGACAGGATGGATATTGGGGTCTTGCTGCATGGTGAGATCAATGCAGCAGTGATTGCAAAGTTGAAAATTTGACTGGTCAGTTCAGGATGGGAAGGTTTACAGGTTAAGGAGAGAACGTACTCCTGTTTATCTTGGCCCACAAACAGTGCAGTGAAGGAAATTATTAGATGGATCCAATACATCTCACCTTCGTCTTGATTGAGGAGGGGAGATGCTAGGAAACCTGACTAACAAATTAACTAGTGGTTAAAGATAAAAAATATTTCACCATGATGGTACCCAATCTTCACTACATGTTCTAACAGCTAATTCACCTCCAGGAAGTCATTGGTCTCTCTTGCCTTCCATCCCACTTTTGTTAAAATAGACAGATTCAAGGCAAGTTGAGCTTCCATTTGATATTATTAACATTTCATTTTGCACCTGATTCAAACCCACCATTTTAGGAAGATAAAAATAATTCCTCTTGTCTCCATCTATTCAGATACTGATTATCTGAAACACTTCAATTAGATCATCTCTCAACCTTTGATACTTTAGAGAATATAAATCTAATCTTCATAATTAAACCCTTTTAAGGGCTGGTATCACTCTCGAGATCCTGTGTTGCACACACCCCAAGGCTCAAATGAGATGCATTGATTAGAACTGAATGCAGCTCCAGATGAGATCAGACTTAATCTCTATATAATTGTAGCAAATTTCCATCCAGATTCAGTTCACTTGAGATGGTTGCTATCATTCTATCAGCCTTTTAATGACTTTTTGTGCCTTTATACTTGCAGATTTCCCATGTTATTTTTTGGTCATTAGAGAGAAAAGCTTAAAAAGACAACACTCCACAGAATTGTGGTGGTTTAGGGCCTAGAAGATGGTCATTCAGTCAATGATGCTGGTACTAGCTCTTCGTCAAATTTCAATTGTTCATGTGTGCTCTGTCCAAAGGCAGTTCCTTGGCTTATTGTCTGCTCATGCCTCAATCTGAGTTGTTTATATTATAGTGTTTTTAATCAATGATGATTTTACTATTGCCTTCCAATCTCAGTGGCAAGATCAAGAAATATATCCCAAACCAAACAGGAGTCAAACTTACCTCTTTTGCCAATTTTCTGAATCACACACTATCCGAGATTCAGTAAACTAAGACAGGAGGTTCTGAAGAAAGATGACAGACTAAAACATCAGCTTGACATTTTGCCATGGAGGCATGAGATGGGAATCAGATTTGGTTTTGGGTCAGGAACCAGCCTTTTGTGGGAAACTGATTCAATTTAAGATTTTCACATGGAAAAACCTTAGTCAGTTGGAGATGGTTTCTTTGTGCAACTAAAGGCTGTGGGCAGGCTCTCAAAGCTGGACAGCCAATTAGAAGCCTTTCGACTTCAAACCAGCATCCATCAGCAATACAACATTAGTATCTGAGAGGGTGCTCCAACAATAAGTTTTCCCTCTCGATAACGTTTTACACCAATTTAACAAGAAAACAGGCAGGCCACCCCTTTAGGAAAGGTGGGAAAAGGTTGGTGTGTGGCTACATCCCTCCCACTGCTACTGGTTTCCCACCTCCAGGCAGCTGACTTATTCAGCCCCACATTGGAGAATTGGATTCAACTGGAAAATCCAAGTTCACCTAAAACAAAACTTTCAATCAACTGAGTTGCGTGCCAGCCTTGTGGAATCTGACAGGCCAGCTAGTCACTATCATTAACCCCTCACCTCCATCCCTGACCTTGTTCAGGTCCCTGTAAATTCAATAAACTCTGTTTTTCTCTCCCCACAGATGGTGCCAGATCTATTGAATGCTTCCAGTGTTTGTTTCTTTTCTGTCAGATTTCTAACGTTCCATTAGTTTGTCGTTGTGCTAAAAGTAATCTTGATGCCTTTTCTCTCCCTCCAAGTTTATATCTATCTTTGCTTCAGCTGAATTAATCTATGCTGGAATCTACAATGCCTGACAGATATCTGCTGTATATATTCACTCACATAACGAACACAGTCATGGGCTCAGTAAATGAATGAAGGTGATTCTGGAATGAGCAGGGACATGGGAACTTGAAAAAGTGATTGGGGTAGTGTGGGCTCAATCTATCAAAAGGAAGTCAGCCTGGATCAGATTGATGCCAACAGCACAGAGCTTGATCAGTTTCAGCTGAGGCACATCCGAGGTATATGCCCTCACCCTACCAATGGTGAAGGCTTGGCCTCAGGCAGAGAACTGAAGGATAATTTGATAAAGCTCAAGATTTTCATCCCAGTGACTGTTTCACTTCTCATCCTGTGTTTTGTTCCATCGGACTCCACTTGCAAGAACTGACAGATTGAACAGGACTATAAACGCCTGTCACTAATAATTTATATGGTTTGAGATTTTCTGTCCATTGACTATGAATAGATGTTTAACCTAGCCCAAGGCACTTGTATTATATGTAATAAGTAGAAAAGATGTGAGTTATGGACAGTGACACAATATCATCCCTAAATTACTCACGTACATGACCCTAGCTTTGCTCTTGAGGCTAATAATGTCCTCAATCAATATCCTTTGATTGTTCCTCTAACTTGTAAACTTCAACGCAGCTGTTATTCTACTCTGAGTGCAGCATTTCAATAAAATGGTATAATCAATAGATATGAAGATTGTAAACTGACTAAGTGTAGCCATTCACTACAATTTATACATATTTCCTATTAGCAAGTAAAATTTTTATGCATGTAAATTCCACTGTAGAGATAAAGTTGCTTTAAAAAAATTACAGCACGGTTGTGCAGTATGTTCAAAATTCAACTATTAATATCTCTAAATATGTTTGTCACTTGATACTATTACTGTCACAATGAAAGTGCATGCTCCATCCTGAATCCATTCTGTATAATTGTGATAATTCTGTTAGCTGGAGGTCTGTTCTCACACTTTCCCATAATGGATTCCTCACAAGATTTAATCCTTGGCTACCTCTCTTGTTTAAATACTGAATTCAAGGAGGATTTTTAACTTTTACAATTATACTGATGAAACCCACCTCTATCTCAATGACATGGCCTGCTGCATTATTTAAGCCTTCAACACCAAGTTTTTCTGACATAATACTGGAAAAAGCAATGTCATCTTGTTTGACCACTGCCATAAACTCCACCAACTAATCACAGTTCCCGATTTAGTCCATGGCTACTTACTCATGAATGACTATTATCTTGCTTAACCTTAACTTATTCTCTAACCCACACTCTGTACATCACCTGTCTCAGTGCTTCATCCCAACTGGATCAAAATGATAACCCAGCCTTAATCTCTTCAGTCATTAGACAAACCATAACCTTGGACCATGAGCTTCATCACTTTTCTCTGCTTTCGGTATGGTTTCATCTGTGTAAATCATTGTTTAAATGGTTTATATACCACTTTAAAGATGGTATGTAAATGCAAGTTTAAATTTGTCAAGCATAATAGCAGAAATAACTTTAAAACTCATTTAATAGAATGTAATTTTATATGGCAGAATACACAGGCCGGATCCATCCACAATTAGAATTCATTGCTTCAAGGATTCAAATTTCAGGAGAAACAACAGCAAAATTTTATAAGTAAATTGAACAAGCTTCCTTTATCAGTTTTGATTGTCTAAACATTTAGCTGATAAAAATTTAGCTTTTAAATATCTCAAGTTGGACTTTTGTTATGTTCCCTCTATGAGGAGGTCAGTTATCTTTCCAATCTTGGTCGCTCTTGCCTTCCTAAACATTCAAAAGACATAAATAATTAGTGACAATTCATTTTCATTTTTGAAAGCAAATAATTATTAGTTCATGTACAACTTGCATCCAAAGTAGAATTTGGCTCCAGTGTGGGGTGGTTTTGGAAATGGAGTGTGTGTGAAAATTTGCACTATTGGTTGGCATGCCTGTTTGCTCCGAAGACATTTTCATGGAGGTGGGATAAGCATTAGCAGGGGTACCCGTCTGCAAGGGTATATTAATAATAGGTGTGGGAGAAATGGATTCCAGTTCATGGGACATCATTACTGGAAAAAGCTTGATTTGTAGCATTGGAATTGTCTGCACCTGAACTATGCTGGTACAATTGTTCTAGCAAGCTATGTAATTCAGCTATTGAAGAGGATTTTAAGCTGAGTAGCTGGGGCAAGATATCAAATTTAGGAAGATGTGGTAATAAAAAAAATAGAGACAAGGCGTTAGTAAAATGATAAGCACACCATGACAGGAAGAGACAGAGAGTACAATTTAAAGAATATATCAGCAGATAATATTACAGATAAGTTACAACATGAAGTAAGGGACAAAACCAAAGTATTTTTAATAGCACATAGTATTCAGAACAAAGTGATGAACCAAGAGTGGAGATAGAAATAAGTATCTATGAACTGATACCCAATGCAAAGATACAACTTCAGGGTGAGGTGGACTACGCATAAAGCATTGAAGGGTGGAGAACATTTAGGAAGGACAGAATGCAAGGTAAAAGGTCACAATATTTATTAATGATAGCATTACCACCATAGGCAAGGATACCTAGGTCAGGAAACTAGGATATAGAAGTGGTTTGGGAGGGAACAGAAATGTTAAAAGCAAGAAGTGAAAGTGATGTACATATCCTCTAACAGTAACCACATGGCAGGGTGAAGCATACAGGAAGAAAGAATTGGAGCTTGTCAGAAAAGTACAGTAATAACCATGGGGGATTTTAATCTACGTATAGACTGGGAAAATCAAGTTGGTAAAGGTAGCCTCGATAAGAGTTTCAGAGAATGTTTTCAGAACAGCTACTTAAAACAAAACTTTCTGACTCCAACCAGACAGCAGTCTATCCTAGACTTGGTATTGTGCAGCAAGAGGTTGAAATAATGATCTTGCAGAGAAGGTGTCTCTAGATAGCAATGGTCATAATATGTTTAAATTCTTCATTCAGTTTGAGGAAGAGAATAGTGGGTCCAAGAACTGTATTTAGTCCTAAATAACAGCAATTTTCAGGGCAGGAAAACAGAGCAATTTAAGGTGAACTCGAAAATTCTGTTAAGAAGTCGCTAGAGATGCAGTGGCAGCCAGTAAATAAAATATTTCAGAATATTCTGCGTAGGTATTATGTTTCAATTATACAAGATCACATCTAGAGTACTATGTGCAGAATTGTTGAATCCATTCACAATATAAGGGCTACAATATTAGTGTCATCTCTCAAGGGAACATCCCCAGCAATGAGGCAGTGATTGCTACCAATCAGCTGTGTATGGTGGACCACATCGTCTGGATGCTTTACACAAGACTTCTATAGCAATCTCTCTACTCTGGGCTTCATCATGAGAAGCAGTTACAAAAGGTGCAGAGGAAACCTGTAAAATACAACATTACCATTTATTTGTGAAAATCCCTAACTGAGATGGTTCAAATTGGAGAAGACATATTCACAAAGGTGTTAACCATCCAGAACATCCCCAGCAGGCACAGATGGAGTTTTTATGCCAGTTGGCAATGGTTACATTGTCACCATTAGATCAAGTTTTTGTCCTGGGCTTTTATTGAATTCAAATTTCACTATCGAACAAGGTGAGATTCAAAGCATGTCCCCAGAAAATTAATTTGGAGTTCTTGCTAACTAATCCAGTGACATTATCACTACACTATGCTAGCACAACCTCCTATGGCATTCTAATTCATAAAACTGTCTTATTCATACAGCAAATGCTAAGCATTGACCACATGAAGAAAAATGAAAGAATCTTCAGTTACTTGACTATATGAATGCATTTATTCCAAACTCTACTATCTATGTGTCAGTTTAATGCCAGCTTTAACCAGCAGAGATAGAAATGTAGCATAAGCAAATTAAGCATCACAGATAGTAATTTCACCTATATCATGTAGTCTGCACTATGGGAAGGCACGGTGGCACGGTGGTTAGCACTGCTGCCTCACAGTGCCAGAGACCCAGGTTCAATCCCACCTCACGTAACTCTCTGTGTGGAGTTTGCACATTCTCCCCATGTCTGTGTGGGTTTCCTCCCACAATCCAAAAAATGTGCAAGTTAGGTAAATTGGCCATGCTGAATTGCCTGTAGTCTTAGGTAAATGTAGGGGAATGGGTCTGGGTGGCCGACGCTTCAGTGGGTTGGAGTGGACTTGTTGGGCCAAAGGGCCTGTTTCCATACTGTAAGTAATCTAATCTCTTTTCTGGTGTATATGGTTTGGGTCGATATCTATGAGAAAATTTTCTATGAACGTATAGAAATTGCATTCCATGTCTATTCCTCTAGTTACACATTTCATCCTAGTTATTTCCTCTCTGTAGCACTAGTGAATGTATTGGATTGACAGAATAATTATGCAAAGATGAACGATTGGAGGGAAGTCAATTCATTAAACCAACTTAATGATGACAGGTTGGTCAGTGAAAATAGAAAAGTTGGAGGTTTTAATGTTGTGCATTGCAGCAGTAAGTTGCATTGTAATGATTTATTTTGTAATAATAAGCATCCTTAAAGTGAAAAAGCTGTCTACGTTTGGTTAAAGTAAATTGTTAAGTAAGCCCATTTTTAGATGATTGGGAACATTTTGTTGTGTTTTCACAGTGTGCCGCAAGGTTCCTGAAATGGGTGATGTTTGGGAATGCTGAGCTGGGACTAAAGTAAGAGAGTCTGGAAATAGCCATGAGGCTGGAGATCTTTGGGAGGGCAGGGTGAATGGCCACAGGGAACATATGGCCAAAGGAAAGGTTGGTTTGGCGATGGTGGTCAATACCAAGGTTGAGGAATCAGGGCCAGGGCTGGGGAAAATTAGGGGTCAGAGCCAAGTACAGATAAAACTGGATATCCGGATAGAGAGAGGGAGAGATTAGAGGTCAGAGCTGAGAGGAACGGGGTCTGAGTTGGGAGTTGAGCCAGGAGCAGAGATTATGGTTGAAAATTTTCACTTCATGTTGCATCCAAACTCTGTAGAGTCTCTTACAATAGGTGAGCTGCTGCTCTTTGAGCTTGCAATGAACTTCATAGGAACGATGCAATAGGCCAAAGTCAAAGATGTATAGGTTAGCTGGGTTCACTATGTTATATTGCCTTTTAGATTCCAGAGATGAGCAGGTCATGTAACTTACCCACCGGAGTTACAGGGTTAGGTGGGTCTGGGTGAGATGTTCTTGAGAGGGTCGATGTAGACTCAGTGGGCCAAATGTCCTCCATTTGATCTGTACGGATTCTGTAATTCTATGTTTCTATGAAGATGACAGTGTGAGAACAATTGGAGAACTAAAATGACAGGCCACTGCAATGTTAGGGCATATCTTGTGGACTGAGAGGAGATGTTCAGCAAATCAGTCAACATATTGGCATTTAGTCTTCCCAGTGAAAAGTAGACCATATTCTGAGCAGTGAATATGGTAGACTAAGAATATGTAGTAGTAGACTAAATTGAAAGAAGTAGACAAAAAAAACAGTACTTCATTGGAAAGAGTGTTTGGAACTTGGATGGTGAGGAGAGAGGATGTAAAAGGATAATTGTTAGTCTTGCAGTGTTTGCATAGAAAAGTCTAGAAAAGGAAAGGGGAGAGGGTACTCGGGACAATTGAGGAATGAACTAGGTTCTCATGAAAGCAACAGTCTTCTTCATTGTGCAACAGATTGGGAGTGGTGACATACAAATAGAGTAAACTAACCTCTGGGAGGAGTAGGTACTTGAAAATAGCAGAAAAATGTTAAAGAGAGGGTTTGGAGGGTTCAGCAAAGTTTCCAGCGTTTTCTGAACAAACAATAGGACAGATAGTGTGGAAGGAGTCAAGAATCGCACTTCAGGTACAGTAGATAAAGGGAAAACTATGAGAAGGAGCGGCAGTGGAAGTGTTGTATTTGAATGCACGCAGTATATAAAACAAGGTAAATAAGCTTGTTAGTAAGAAACTAAGTGAAGCAACAGCAAGAAGTGATATAGTGTTGGAAGACATAGAACTGAGGAGCCGCAAAGGAGAAAATGATGAGAGTTGTGTATGGGCCTCCAATCAGGAATCATGTTGTAGGGAAGAAAATAAATCAGGAGATAGAAAAGACATGTGAGTACGGCATTATTACAATAATCAAGAGGAAACTTCAAAAGCAGGTCGATGGTGGAGCAGCAATGATAGAAGTTTCTGGAGTAATTTGGGAGGAACAGCAGAAATTCATTCCCAAGGAAGGAAAAATATACTAAAGGAAGAAAGAGGAAACTATAGCTCTTTGGGAAGAGCAAAAAAGAAAAAGAAAAAAACATACCATCTGGTGAAGATTAGTGGGAAGCCAGAGAATTGGGAAACCTTTAAAACTAGCAGAGGATAACTAAAAAAGCAATAAGGGGGAGAAGATGAAATATGAGAGCAAGCAAATATCTAAAAAAAATAAGAGAGAGACATTGGATACCTGGAACACAAGGCTGGAGAAGTAGTAATGTGTAATAAAGAAATAGCAGAGGAAGTATGTAGGTACTTTCCATCAGTTTTCACAGTGGAAGACACCAGCAGCATACCAGAACATCAAGACAGTCAGGGGTAGAGGTGAGTGTAGTGGCTATCATGAAGGAAAAGGTGCTGGGAAGCTAAAAGGTCTAAAGCTGGATTAATGATCTGGACCAGTTGGACTGCACCCAAGAGTTCTGAAGGAGATAGCTGAAGAGATTGTGCAACCATTGGTGGAAAATGGAGTTTGGAAAATTGCTTATGTAAACCTCCATTTAAGAAGGAAATGAGGCAGAAGATAGGAAACTGTAATCCAATTAGCCTGACCTCGGTCATCGGTAAGATTTTAGAATCTATCATTAAGGGTGAGATTGCAGAGTCCAGAGGAGCCTCGATTATCCGAACATTAATTACCCGAATTTTGGATTATCCGAACAAGATCTCAAGCTCCCATAAAAACATTACATCAAAGAGGGAAGTGAATTCAGATTACCTTTATGAAAAACATGTCAAACCGCTGGCAAGAACAAAGAAACACAAGCAGCTCAAGCATCAGCGACTGAATTTTTTTTATGTACTCAGGGTTAGTTACACAGCCCTTTATTCACGTCATTTTACCAGACGGTTCATGAAAAAAATGGCAGAGAAAATAAATACATACGCAAGGCAGTGCTTCTGTCTTTCCATCGTAACACTGAGCTCAGAAGAAACTAACAAATGCTCTTGTAATTATAGAAGCTGTTCAGGATCCTGCTTAATGCTGGAATTTCATATATTTATGTGATGGTCAGGGATTAGTCCTTCTCAATTTAATCTGCAATTTGCAGAGTACAAAGATTAGTTTGTTTAAATAGCAAAGTCATCAAAATTAAAGATTTAAGCAAACTCTCAAGGAGAGCACAGAGTTAGATCAGTATGGCTTCCCTTGTTTAAGGTCAAATCGATTATCCAAATAATCAATTATTGGAATGAAATACTGCCTGTCTGTCTCGTTTGGATAATCGAGGTTCCTCTGTACTTGGATGTGCATAGTGAAATAATGCTGAGTCAGCACGGTTTCATTATGAGGACGTCGTGGCATATCTGTTAGAATTCTTTGATGAGGTATCTAACAAGTTAAATAACAGAGAGCCAGTGGACATGATCTATTTGGATTTCCAGAATGCCTGTGACGAGGTGTGGCACAGGAGTCTATTAAACAAAATAAGAGCCCATGGTGTTGGGGGCAAGGCACTAGCATGGATCAAGGACTGACTGACTGGCAGAAGGCAGAGTGTGGGGATAACAGGGTCTTTTTCAGTATGGCAGCTGGTGACTAGTTATTTCCGCAGGGATCCATACTGGGACTACAACTATTCATGTTATACATTAGCGATCTGGAAAAAGGAACTGAAGGCACTCTTGCTTAGTTTGCAGGTAGAAGGACAGGTAGTATTGAGGAAGCAGGTAGGCTGTAGGAAGACTTGGACAGGTTGGGAAATTGGATAAAGAAGATGTAGACGGAGTGTAATGTGAGAATAAGCACTTTGGTCAGAGTATTAAAGACATAGACAGCTTTCTAAATGGGAAAAGGCCTCAGAAATCTGAAGTACAAAGTTTCATAAAGCTGTAGTTCTGGATTCTGTTAAGGTTGACACATAGGTTCAGTTGGCACCTAGGAAGACACATGCAATGTTCGCATTCATTTCAAGAGGACGAGAATACGAGAGCAGATGTATGATGAGGCTGTATAAGACTGTGGTTAGATTGCACTTGGAAAATTGTGAGCAGTTTTGGACCCCATATCTAAGGAAGAATGTGCTGGTGTTGGAGGAGGGTAACGAGAATAATCTTGGATGAAGGGCTTGTCACAGAAAAAACGACTAATGACTCTCGGGTAATACTTGATGGAGTTTAGACGAATGAGGGGGAATCTGATTGAAACTTACAGAATGCTGAGAGGCCTAGATAGATGGCTGTGGAGAAGATGTTTCCATGGCTGGAATACACTCTGACCCAAGGGCACAGCCTTAGAGTGAAGGGATGACCCTTTAGAACTGAGGTAGAACATAAAACATTGCAGCGAAGTACAGGCCCTTCAGATGTTGCACCGACCTGTGAAACCATTCTGAAGCCCATCGATCTTACACTATTCCATTTTCATCCTTGTGTTTATCCAATGACCATTTAAATGTCCCTAAAGTTGGTGAGTCTACCACAGTTGCAGGCAGGGCATTCTACAACCCTAATACTCTCTGAGTAAACAAACTACCTCTAACATCTGTCCTATATCTAGCACTCCGCAATTTAAAGCTATGTCCCCTCATGCTAGCCATCACCATCCAAGGAAAAAGGCTCTCACTATCCACCTTATCTAGTCCTCTGATTATCTTATATGTCTCAATTAAGTCACCTCTCAACTTTCTTCTCTCTAATGAAAACAGCCTCAAGTCCCTCAGCCTTTCCTCATAAGACCTTCCCTCAATACCAGACAACGTCATGGTAAATCACCTCTGAACCCTTTCCAAAGCTTCCACGTCCTTCCTACAATGCAGTGAGCAGAACTGTACACAATACTCCAAGTGCAGCCGCTCTAGAAGTTTAAGAGTTGCAACATGACCTCATGGCTCCGAAACTCAATCCCTCTACCAATAAAAGCTAACACACCTTCTTAACAACCCTATCAACCTAGGTGGCAACTTTCAGGATCCAACTACATGAACACTGAGATCTCTCTGCCCATCTAGATCGCCAAGGACCTTACCATTTTCCCAGTACTCTTTATTCCTATGCTCCTTTCAAGGTGAATCACCTCACACTTTTCCGCATTCAATTTTGTTTGACATTCTCAGTCCAGCTCTGCAGCTTATCTATGTCCCTCTGTAACCTGCAACATCCTTTGGCACTATCCACAACTCCAACAACCTAGTGTCATCTGCAAATTTGCTAACCCATCCTTCCATGCCCTCATCAAGGTCATTTATAAAAATGACAAACAGCAGTGGACCCAAAACAGATCCTTGTGCTACCCCACTAGTAACTGAACTCCAGGATGAAAATTTCCCAACAACCACCATCCTCTATCTTCTTTCAGTGGGCCTATTTCTCATCCAAACCATTAAATCACCCTCAATCCCATGTCTCATATTTTCTGCAATAGCCTACCATGGGGAACCTTATCAAACACCTTACTGAAATCCATATACTCTACACCAAACGCTTTAACCTCATCTACCTGTTTGCTCACCTTCTCAGAGAACTCAATAAGGTTTGTGAGACACAATCTACCCTTCACAAAACCATGTTGACTATCCCTAATCAACTTATTCCTTTCTAGATGATTAAAAATCCTATCTCTTATAACCTTTTCCAACACTTTACCCACAACTGAAGTAAGGCTCACCGATCTATAATTATCAAGGTTGTCTCTACTTCCCTTCTTGAACAAGGGGGAAACATTTGCAATCCTCCAATCTTCTGGCAGTATTCCTGTAGCCAATGATGACATAAAGATCAAAGCCAAAGGCTCTGCAATCTCCTCCCTGGCTTCTCAGAGAATCCGAGGATAAATCCCATCAAGCCAAGGGGACTTATCTATTTTCACACTTTCCAGAATTGCTAACACTTCCTTTTTGTTTGCCTCAATCCCATCTAGTCTAGAAACCTGCATCTCAGTATTCTCCTCAACAATGTTGTCTTTTTCCAGTGTAAATACCGATGAAAATATTCATTTAGATGTGGAGAAATATTTCAAGCAGAGGGCTGTGGAGGCCAAATCATTGAGTGTATTTAAGACAGGGTTAGATAGGTTCTTGATTGATAAGGGCATCAAAGGTTACAGGGAGAAGGTAGGAGAAAAGTATCAGCCATAATTGAATGGCAGAGCGGACTCGGTTGGCCAAATGGTGTAATTTTCCTTCTACATCAGCTGCTCTAATATTTTGTATTTGCTGGTTACATCACAGTAGAGGTGGCAGAAGCAATGATCCATTGATTACAGAGGTCAGTGGAGTGAAAGATATGGACAAGGGAAACCCCATTGTACTTCTTAGAATAGAGAAAGGGGGTTACAGCAGTAGCATAGGAAATGGGTCAGACAAGGTCCTGACAACTGTAGAGATGAGGAATCATTGGTGGTGGTAAAAGGACATTTTAGAAGTACAGGTTTGGAAGGTTTCATCATCAGATAGATGGGACGGAGACAGAGGAACCAGTGGAATGGGATAGTATTCCAGCTGGCTACAAGGTGTGAGAAAGTGCAGTCAAGAAAGCTGTGGGAGTTAATGGACTGTCTATTGTCAGCCTTAAACACATTCAATGACTCAATATGTTAATTAAATTTACTAATACTGTGATGAGATCAACATCTCATGCAGGTCATATAACTTCAACTGTTACCCATGAAGTTACTATGCTGAATGCACTTCCAATTAAAATGTAACTTTCTCTCCTCCGTTTTGATTATTGCTGCACCACTCCTCATTCTGAACCCTCCCCCCCCATGCCTTTTCTGCATGAGTTTGCTCTCAGCAAACCTGACCTATTTTTGCCATTAAAATCTATCCTTCATCTATATCTCTTTTCCACTGCCAATTGTACTTCCTTTGCTTTTTTTCTGGGCACCTTTCCCATCTGCTGTTCATTCACTTCCCACTACCCACCATCCCCCATCTCTGCCCCCACCCCAACCATCTTTCGATAACAAAAAGCCATCACACTTCCAGATCCCTTCACTTCTGAAGTAGTAGCACATTGAACTTGACAGATTAATTCTGTTTTTTTCTCCACATATGCCGTCAGACCTGCTGCGTTTCCAACAATTTCTGCGTTTGTTTAAAGTTCTCCTTTATTCACTTTAGATTAAAGCTTGGACCAGTTTGGCATTCTGTTTCGGAGTTCAGTGCTCCTAATAAAAGTTCCTTGTTGAACTTCCATTGCTACAATTTCACAACTTCCTAAACACTGAACATGTTTGGCTTTACAATGTCCTCAATCTGCTTTACTTAGTCTGACACAAGTGCAAGTGAGGAAATTAGCTCAGCAGTAAATGTCTTGATATTGAGAATCAAGAGTTACTGGTCAAAATGTTTCGTAACTACTTAGAGTTTTGTCTCCATTTAGTAGAAAGTAACTGTTGGGGCTCCCAGAATGCTGTCAAAATTGATTGATTAGTGGTAGAGGTGGTTGCATAGATCAGAGGGCCTGCTTGTCGTTTTTTTGCTGATAATGGCTAACGGTTATTATCAGTCCGGTTGTTCTGCAATCACTTCCACATAATACTAGTCACTGAGGTTTCTACTAATCTGGAAACAGGAATTGGTCCAGTTTATGACATTTTCTAGTAAATGATGTTATATTTGTCTTCTGCAATATTTCTATGATTTTACATCCATGGCATTAGGGATCATTTGCCAGAATCCTGGCTTTGATTTTGTAAGCTTAAGCCAAAGAATGGATTTCTGATAACCTTCAGTTTTGAAGAAGCTCAAGCGCAGGGAACTTTGGAGATTGACTCATTTCTACTTGAACATGGTCTGATATTGTCCTCCCCTTCCCATTGAACTAACGTGGGAATTCCCAAATGCTTAGACAAGTGTGTTATTTCTTAAAGTACTGCCAGGCAATTGGGAGTCTCCGTGAAACAAGCAGAAAGCTTATCACTGTTCCAAGTTTGTCACTGTATCATTTGTATATTAAAGATAAAATTCTGATCAATCAGATGTTTTTCTCCTTTTTCTTGGGATATGGGTGTGGTTAGCCTGTCCTTGAGAAGTTGGTGGTGAGCTGCCATCTTGCTATGCTGTAATAATATTTCCACAATATTGTCAGGAAGGGAGTTCCAGAATCTTGACTCAACTACAGAGAGGAACAATGATCTAATTCCAAGGCAAGATGGTGTGTGGTTCAGAAGGGAACTTGTTCCCATGTACCTGCTGTCCTTGTCTTTACAGATGCTAGAGATCATGGTTATTTTACAATTAAATTTTATTTAGTAAAGCCCTGATGAGATTGATTTTTCTACTGGGCCAGTTTAATTAAATGTTATTGTAGTGATTGAAAAGAGGGTCAGATAATCATGTTGATACTGAGATGCTTGATTGGGATTATTAACTTGGGCCAATCAGGGAGCCCTGGTTGAAAGATATAAACAGGAGATTCAGAGAGTGTCCTCATTCCAGGGATTGACTCTGAGCCGGCTGGTCAGAACCTATGTGCTGTGATTGCTTGATGATAGGATACCTGCATCTGAGCAGTTATTTCAGTTACCATTTTATTTTTTTGATTGGATTCATATTACATTACCCCATTGATTGATTTAATAGAAAATTTTGGCTATCAAAGATTCAGTGCAAAACAGAGGTTGGCATCAATTTCACTTAACTCTTATCTGTTTCTTTCCAACTGAGTCATTCTCTTGGTTAGGCTCATTCACTCTATTCCCAACAAGCTTTGTCCCTTTCTGGCACTTTCTGTATGTTTTATCAATGTCCTTTGGTCTCTCGTTCCAAGAAAGAAACAACTCCTTTCTTGTTCCTTTCTTGATGTAATCCCTCATTGCTAACAGTTTCAGTTCCTCTGAAACTTGTGATTGTGCTGATCTTTCTGACTAAAAATATAGGAACCCCTGTTTGAACTGTTTGAGACTGTCACCTCAAAATAGGAAAAATAGAAAGTAAAAGTAATTAGCTAAAACAAATTTTAAACAATATTACACAATAGGGTTATGCCCACTCCACAGAGTAATAGCAATGGCCCCATTATGGCTTCAGTAGCCTTATCACCCTATTAGCATTGGCAATGTACTCAGCTTCATTTTAAAAGATCATTGCACAATGTTCGTGATTCATCAATTGATGAAGCAATCTATGGCTCAAAACCAACACAACATCCAGCTCTGGGCAGTATATTCATTTTATAAAAGTACCAATTTATGAACGCCTCCAGAAACATAGAATCTAACCCCCACTCCAACATATACAAAAGCATTACTATTCCCAAATCTCCCACCATCAACATATGGCGGCTTGGTGGCTTAGTGGTTAAAATAGCTGCCTCACAGCACCCAAGGACTTGTGTTTAATTCTACCCTCAGGCGACTATCTGCGTGGAGTTTGCACATTCTTCCCATATCTCAGTGGGTTTCCTGCAGGTGCTTTGATTTCCTCCCAAACATGTGCATGTTAAGTGGATTGGCCATGCTAAATTTCCTGTAGCATCCAGGGATATGCTGACTAGCCATGAGAAATGTAAGGTTACTAGGAAGGAGGATGGATTTGGATGGGATGATCTTCGGAGGGTTGATGCTGAGTCAATGGACTGAATGGCCTGTTCCCACACTTCAGGGATTTTGAAAAGAAAAAAAAAGTGAGGATTGCCACTGGTCAGAAACTCAACCAGGCCTACTGCCTTAATGCCATGAATAGGAAGTGAAGACTCACTTCCAGATTTCCAGATTCTCCAGCATTGCCTGTAGATCTAAGTCTGGAATGTAATAGGATGACCATCACAGGATACTGCAGCATTAACTCTTGATCATCACCCATCTACCACAAACTTCCATTCTTTCCTTTCTATCAAACTTAAAGTCTACAGAAAACTGTACGAACTGGTGAATCACTGGACAATCCAAGGACTGTGAAAGGGCAAGAGTGATTAAAGAGGTTGTTTGCAGGGATTTAAAGGATTAAAAAGAACAATTAATGTTAACTGATTTATCTTTAGATTTGTTAGACAAAAATTTGATCCTAAGATTTTTCTGAGAACCCCCCTATTTCTGAAAGGGGCACTAGATAGATGGGGCGGTGGGGTGGGGGAGGCGTGTGTGTGGAGGATCAGTTGGGTGGTCAAGAGTTTTGGTGAAAAATGATCAAAAGAGAAGGAAGTGTCTGTCATGGATCAGGTGAACTTGGTCAGGTCAGAGGGGTCATTAAAGAGAATTTAGAACAAAACGAGAGTTCAAGGCATGTGACAGCCTTACAAAAAGTTTGGCCAATAGGCTAAGGGAAGGGAAGGAAGTGGAAAAGGAAGATGTCTGTATAGCCATCAATCTCCTAACCCAAGAGTTGCAAGCATACATAGAAACAATTTCTCCAACTTACCTTATTGTTACTATTATGTTATTTGTGGGCGGCACGGTGGCACAGTGGTTAGCACTGCTGCCTCACAGCACCAGAGACCCGGGTTCAATTCCCGCCTCAGGCGACTGACTGTGTGGAGTTTGCACGTTCTCCCCATGTCTGTGCGGGTTTCCTCCGGGTGCCCCAGTTTCCTCCCACAGTCCAAAGATGTGTGGATCAGGTGAATTGGCCATGCTAAATTGCCTGTAGTGTTAGGTGAGGGATAAATATAGGAGTATGGGCGGGTTGCACTTTGGCGGGTCAGTGTGGGCTTGTTGGGCCGAAGGGCCTGTTTCCACACTGTAAGTAATCTAATCTACTACTTCAGTCTGATTTGCAGTTTTCAATCTGACAAGTAAAGACAGGATGCCTGTCTGTAACCTTGTCAATAACATCAGAATCACAGCATCGGAATGACCAATTGCCCAATGCACCAGGTTAGTCATCAATACAAAAATACAAAATTCATTCCAATGATTCCTAAGCATAATATGTTGCCATGCAACGAATAATTTAGTAGGGATAAATATTGAATACATTTGAGAATTAGATACATTGACACCATTGCTTTCCTCTAGATGAGTAGAAAATATAAAGTTTACTACAAAATTATGCCATACAAAAACACAATACTCCTGCTCTTCTTCTACAATTAAGCTGATAACAAGTGAACTCAAATAAGCAATAATGAAAAAGTCCCCATATCCCTGGACAATCTGGTAAGAAGGATAAATTTGAATCAGTATTCTTCCTTTAATCCACTTAGGTGCAAGGAAAGAATCCTTTCATGGACTGGCTTAGACATATCTTCACATTCACAGTGATACAATTGGCTCTTAACTGGCCTCTGAAAATAGTCGAGCAAAGCAACCAGTTCAATAGCACTAAAGATGGGCAACAAATGTTGACCTTGCTAGTATTACCCTTACCCCATGAAAGCAAATTTTAAGTATTATTCAATATAATTCAATTTACCTCCAAAGACCAATATTTGTGTGTAAGTCCTGCTATCTTGAAACCTTTAAACCTCCCATACACCTACATAAATCACAGCAGCACTCAATGGAACTATAGATGTTGCTTTGGTAAAAAAACCTTGCCAGTGCTCCAGTTCATAAACAAATTCTCTTGAAGAATATAATTATCCATGTAACTCCAATTTATATACACGTTTATCATCTAGCAATTTTTGAGAAGATTTGTAGCTGAGATTGGTGATAAGTATGTAAGTTAGCTCGCTAAGCTTGAAGTTTGTTTTCAGTTGTTTCGTCACCACGAGTAGGTAATATCATCAGTGACAGTCTCCGGGTGAAGCATTGGTGGTATGTCCAGCCTCTCTATTTAAAGGTTTCTAAAGGTGGGTGATGCCATTTTCGGTTCTTTTTTCAAGGCAGGGTAGAAAGCATCTAAATTGTTGTGTTTATTGGTGGAGTTCTGGTTAGAATGCCATGCCTCTAAGAATTCTTGTGCATGTTTTTGTTTCGCCTGTTCTAGGATATGTGTGTTGTCCCAGTAAAAGTCGTGTCCTTTGTCTGTGTGTATAGAAGCTAGAGATAGTGGGTCATGTCTTTGGGTGGCCAGTTGGTGTTCATGTATCCTGACTTCCAGAGTTACATCAAAGACATATCAGAAATGACTTCCAGACTACTCAGACCCCTTGGCATCATGGTAGCCCATAAACCGACCAACATACTTAAACAGCAACTAACAAACCTAAAGGATCCAGTAGATACTACTAGCAAAACTAATGTCATTTACAAGATACCATATAAGAACTGTAAAATACACTACATCAGACAAACTAGCAGGAAAAAATTGCCCCCAGGATACATGAACACCAACTGGCCACCAAAAGACATGACCCATTATCACTAGTTTCTATGTAGAAAGACAAAGAAGGACACCACTTTGACTGGGACAACACACACATCCTCGGACTGGTGAAACAAAGACACACACGAGAATTCTTAGAGGCACGGCATTCTAATTAGAACTCCATCAATAAACACATCGATTTAGATCCTATCTGCCTTCCCTTGAAAAAAGAACTGGAAATGACATCACCCACCTTAAGAAACCAAGACTATAAATAGAGAGGCTGGATATACCACCAGTGTTTCACCGGAGAGACTCATTGATGATGTTACCTAGTATAGTGATGAAACGTCTGAAAACAGACCTTCAAGATCAGTGAGCTAACTTATATGCTTAACATTTATCATTTCATATAAGAAGATGTGCATCAGAATTATGCCATTACCGAAATGAAGTCCATCTACTAATTTGTTAGTTTGTTGTTCAAAAAGATTTCAATTCTCCATATTTAATCTGAAGAGAGCTACAGATTCCTGGAATGTGACACTTCAGCATAAGTGTTAACTGCATTCTAGGATTTAAAATGTTGCCACTGTGGACATTGAATGACAATAATTAGAATACTCCCACTTCCATCATTCTATACTAACAGTGCATTAGAAAGATACACTTTATTGCCTGGGATGTGAATAAGAAATAACTTTACAGAGATTATTTCAAAAATTCAGCAGCGATTTATGCCGTTCAAGCCCTTGAATGATGCGCACACAACTTAAAAGGAATTGCATTTTTTTCTGTAATATCTCACTAAACGTAATTAGATAACCTATAATTACCAGAGGCATGCATTACAGACAAAAGTATAAATAGTAAACCTAACTCGCTGTTGAATTTCCAGAAAGGTACAGAACAGGCAGCAATGATCACTTTTCTAGTTTAGCACCTTTTCTGCAATAATTTTGCACCATTAGCTTTGCCAAAAAGGAATATTTAAATATTTTCAGTACATCAGTGTCATTCACCAGCAGGTGTGCTTCCAAATCATACCCATTTGTTACCTGTGTTCATCCATCACCGACATTTAATGAAAGAAAGATACAAATGCAAACAATTGACTTTGCAAAAGATGAAGGAAAGAATTATATTTTCTGAATGTTAGAACAAATATGGCACACTGCAATGATCTTGCCAGATCTCAAGCTTATTGAAGAAGCAACATTCTAACCCCATTCCCAGAAGGCTTTGCAGAAATATGGAGGAGTTTGTAATAACATCCTTCTTGAACTCTATTGCTGTAATTTGCATGCTCAGATTTATGTTGCAGATCATTTAGCAGCATTTTTTAAAAATCAGAAAAAAATTAGTTTCTCCAATTGAGAATCAAACTAGAGTGAGAAAGCCTTTGCTATTTTTAATTAATAAACATTCTTTTTCCCTCTCAGAGGGTATAGTCTTTTGAATTCCCTTCCTTAAAAGGCAGTATATGTAGACTGTTTAGTATTTTTAAGGCAGAGGCAGATAGATCTTGATTATCAAGGGCATGAAAGATTATAGTGAATGCAGTGTTGAGATTGAAATCAGATCATTGCCTATCTTATTGTATAGCTCAAAGTGCCAAGTGACCTGCTCTTGTTTCTTAATTGCAGATTTGCACATATTTTGTGTTCCTTCTTACCCAGTATAAGTACATTGGTTAGACAATAGGAATTTTCAGATGAGGAGAGCAGTGTGGATTTCACATCAACCCACTCGTGAAGACTCCACTGCGTACACCCACAGAAGAGGAGTTTGGGTTAGGCCTTAACCTTGTGTGAATGTAAAATGGATAACCAGAAAGGCAGCACTTTAACATTTCTTCTTAACTGCATGAATGAAGAAATGGTTTTAGGAGAAATGTAAACTGGATTGCTAACTCACTACTGCTCACTTCATGTCTTTTTACATAGTCAAGCCATTTCACAGTCAATTTCACTCAAATCAAATGTGAAAAGTGACATTCATAAACTGAAATAAATAAGTTGTTGTATCACAAAATGGAATTAACTGAGACATTCTGTAATCCAATGAATCAAATTTATCAATAAATGTGATGAGCCATTCACAGTGAAATTGTTTGAAAAATAAATGGCAAAATATTTTATGGGCATTTTATACTATCTCGGTATCCTTTGTCTCAAAAACCTCAGCATCTCGAAAGGTACATTGGGCCTTGCTTCTTGCTCCAAAGGTAATTACCTCAGGTATATCATTCCAATGGAGAACCCTGGAAGATTTATGAATGACTCCAATGACTATCTGGTCTCTGAGTCAAAATTGAGAAAAATTAGATAAGCCTTAATCTGGACAATCAGATTGGTATAGCAACATAGAAGCTTGATAATTGGTACACTGAGCCTTTCAAGCCTGCTTTATCATTCAGTTTGATCATAGCTGATCATCTGTCTCAGAACTCTGTTCTCACTTTCTCTCCCTATCCTTTGCCCTCTTTAGTCCTAAGAAGTATACCTACATCTTTCTTGAAAGTTTTTAATGTTTTGGTCACAATGGCTTCCTGTGGTAGAGAATTCCACAGGCTCACCACTTTCTGGGGGAAGAAAGTCCCCACTCCTCATCTCAGTCTTAAAAGGCCTACTCCATATCCTTAAACTGTGATCCCTGGTTCAGGAATCTTTGGTCATCGAGAACTTCCTTCCGAGGTTTACCATGTCAGGTACTGTTAGAATTGTATTGGTTTCTTTGAGATTCTCACACTCAATCTTCTAAACACCAATGAATATTGTCCTCATCAATCCATTCTCTCTTCATGCATCAGTCCTGCCATGCCAAGAGTCAAACAGATATGTTCTGACTTGATACCAACCCAACAAATTCAAGCCCATTTCTGAAAGTTTACAATTGTTATCTCAATAATAATATTGCATGTGAAGCCATAATTGATTTCCAAATCTTTCACCAAATAAGAATGCTGCATTTTTCACTGGTCAGTGAACTGTGCTTTTTAAAATTTTAATTTGACATCAAAGTAAAACTGTTTAAGCCCCTCCGTATGAGTTCACCCATATTAGGGAGACAATAAGGATCTGCCTGTTTCTTTAGATTCACAACTTCCTCCAAGGTGTTCAAACTTTGAAATGGCTTCAATACTTTTGAAAGAATGGAATTGAATTCAACCAACGAAGGCACGGGAGGTAGAATCTGTTGTCAACCTGTTTAGATAAACCTATGAGGCCATTCGTATCAGCTCTTTGTAACAGACCTTTGAAAGAGCTTTGAAAGATCATGCAATTAATCCCACTTTCCAACCCATTCCTTTTAACTCTGCAACTTTTTATTTATCTTCTGATCAATTTATTGAGATATGTCTCTTGATTAAACTTAAAAATATTAGTCATAATATTAAGTTAGCCTGGAGCAATGTTTTGTAGAGGAATAAGATGGGGCTATTTTCTTGGTCTGCAGACTGGAAGAAACAAAAATGGTCCTTAGTAGAGTGATATGCTCTTCTTGTTGGATGTGGGAGTTTAGGGTGGATTTACATGTTACTGAGGATTATATCTGCAAACAAATGTCATTGGTTGTGAATCCTACCAAATCGAATGGATCAGTTGGAGTGAAAGTTAGAGGCAATGAGAAATTTTCAACAGCAAAGGGATGTGATGGATGGCAGTTATAGGAAAGGAGAACAATTGCAAAGGCAGTCACATGGATGGGCTAACTCTCGGTAACGTAGGAGATGTAGTGCAGGAGTCTTCAATGGCTATTCTCATATCATACAAGTATGCTGTTGAGGAAAATGTAGGGGGTGATGGATTCTCAGGGGAATGTAGCATGAACAGCCAAGTTTATGGAATTGAGACTGCCTCTAAATCAACGAACGGTACATCGGTTTCCAAGACATTGATTTTGTAAGGGAACTCTCTAGTCAGAGGCATAGCCAGCCTTTTCTGTGGCCAGCAGTGAAAATTCAAAATGGTGTGTTGCTTCCCTGGTGTCAGGGTCAAGGATGTCTCAGAGAAGGTGCAAAATATTCTCAAGGGGGAGAGGGCCCAGCAGGAGATCATTGTACACATTGGAACCAATGACGTAGGAAGAGAAAAGGTTGAGAATCTGAAAGGAGAATACAGACAGTTAGGCAGGAATTTAAAAAGGAGGTCTTCAAGAATAATACTATCTGGATTACTCCTGGTACTACGAGCTAGTGAGGGCAGGAACAGGAGGATAGAGCAGATGAATGCATGGCTGAGGAGCTGGTGTATGGGAGAAGGATTTACATTTTTGGATCATTGGAATCTCTTCTGGTGTAGAAGTGACCTGAACAAGAAGGTCAGATTGCAGCTAAATTGGAAGGGGACTAATATGCTGGCAGGGAGATTTGCTAGAACTGTTCGGGAGGATTTAAGCTAATAAGGTGGGGGTGGGGAGAGGGACCCAGGGAGATAGTGAGGAAAAAGATCAATCTGAGACCAGTACAGTTGATAAAAGAAGCGAGCCAAACAGTCAGGGTAGACAGGGACAAGGCAGAGATCAAAGTAGGACTGATAAATTAAACTGCATTTATTTCAATGCAAGGGGCCTAACAGGGAATGCAGATGAACTCAGGGCATTGTTAGGAACATGGGACTGGGATATCATAGCAATTACAGAAACATGCTCAAGGATGGATAGGACGGGCAGCTTAATGTTCCATGATATAAATGCTACGTGAAGGACAGAAAGAGAGGCAAGAGAGGAGGGGGTGTGGTGTTTTTGATAAGGGATAGCATTAAGCTGTATTGAGGGAGGATATTCCCAGAAGTACATCCAGGGAAGTTATTTGGGCGGAACTGAGAAATATGAAAGGATTGATCACATTATTAGGAATATATTAAAGAAACCCTAATAGTCAGAGGGAAATTGAGAAACAAATTTGTAAAGAGATCTCAGTTATTTGTAAGAATAATAGGGTGGTTATGGAATAGGATCTTAACTTTCCAAACATAGATTGGGACTGCCATAGTGTTAAAGGTTTAAATGGAGAGGAATTTGTGAAGCATGTACAAGAACATTTTCTGATTCAGGATGTGGATGTACCTATGACAGAAGGTGCAAAACTTCACCTACTCTTGGGAAATAAGGCAGGACAGGTGACTGAGGTGACAGTGGGTGAGTACTTTGGGGCCAGCGACCATAATACTATTAGTTTTAAAATAGTAATGGAAAAAGATAGACCAGATCTAAAAGTTGAAGTTCTAAATTGGAGAAAAGCCAATTTTGACAGTATTAGGCAAACATTTTCAAAAGCTGATTGGGGGCAGGTGTTCACAGGCAAACGGACAGCTGGAAAATGGGAAGCCTTCGGACATGAGATAACGAGAGTCCAGAAAAAGTATATTCCTGTCAGAGTGAAAGGAAAGGCTGGTCAGTATAGAGAATGCTGGATGACTAAAGACATTGAGGGTTTGTGTAAGAAAAATGAGGAAGCATATGTCATGTATAAACAGGATAGATCAAGTGAATCCTTAGAAAAGTATAAAGGCAGTAGGAGAATACTTAAGAGGGAAATCAGGAGGGCAAAAAGTGAAACTCAAAAGGGTTCAGAAAAGATTTACAAGAATGTTGCCAGGGTTGGAGGATTTGAGCTACAGGGAGAGGTTGAATAGGCTAGGGCTGTGTTCCCTGGAGCGTCGGACACTGAGGGGTGACCTTATAGAGGTTTATAAAATCATGATGGGCATCGATAGGGTAAATAGACAAAGAAAGGGAATTCATGGAATGCTTACAGGATGGCTTTTTGGAACAGCTTGTCATGAAGCCCACAAGGGAGCAGGCTATTCTGGACCTAGTGCTATGTAATGAGCCAGACTTTATAAAAGATCTTAAAGTAAGGGAACACGTAGGAAGCAGCGATAATAATATGGTAGAGTTCAGTCTGCAGTTTGAAAGAGAAAAGGCAAAATCAGATGTAATGGTGTTACAGTTAAATAAAGGTAATTATGAGGGCATGAGAGAGGAACTGACAAAAATAGACTGGAAGCAGAGTCTTGCGGGGAAGACAGTAGAGCAAAAATGGCAGGAGTTTGTGGGTATAACTGAGGACACTGTACTGAGGTTCATCCCCAAGAAAAGAAAGATTATCCGAGGCGGGATTAGACAGCCGTGGCTGACAAAGGAAGTCAGGAAAAGTATTAAAGAAAAAAAGAGATCCTATAAAGTGGCAAGAGCAATGGGAAATCAGAAGATTGGGAAGGCTACAAAAACAAACAGAGGATAACAAAGAGAGAACTAAGGAAGGAGAGGATCAAATATGAAGGTAGGCTAGCCAGTAATATTAGAAATGATAGTAAAAATTTCTTTCAATACATAAGAAACAAACAACAGGCAAAAGTAGACATTGGGCCACTTCAAACTGATGCTGGAAGCCTAGTGATGGGAGATAAGGAAATAGCAGGAGAACTTAACAAGTACTTTGCGTCAGTCTTCACAGTGGAAGACATGAGTAATATCCCAATTAAAGGGAGTCAGGGGGCTGAGTTGAGTATGGTTGCCATTACAAAAGAGAAAGTGCTAGAAAAGCTAAAAGGTCTTAAAATTGATAAATCCCCTGGCCCCGATGGGATACAATCTAGAGTTTTGAGAGAGGTGGCTGAGGAAATAGCGGAGGCATTGGTTGAGATCTTTCAAAAGTCACTGGAGTCAGGGAAAGTCCCAAATGATAGGAAGATCGATGTTGTAACCCCCTTGTTCAAGAAAGGATCAAGACAAAGGATGGAAAATTATAGGCCAATTAGCTTAACCTCGGTTGTTGGTAAAATTCTAGAATCCATCATTAAGGATGAGGTTTCTAAATTCTTGGAAGAGCAGAGTCTGATTAGAACAAGTCAACATGGATTTAGTAAAGGGAGGTCGTGTCTGACAAACCTGTTGGAATTTTTTGAGGAGGTGACAAGTAGGTTAGACCTGGGAAACCCAATGGATTTGGTCTATCTAGACTTCCAAAAGGCCTTTGATAAGGTGCCACATGGGAGGCTGCTGAGCAAGGTGAAGGCCCATGGTGTTCGAGGTGAGCTACTGGTATGGATTGAGGATTGGCTGTCTGACAGAAGACAGAGAGTTGGGATAAAAGGTTCTTTTTCGGAATTGCAGCTGGTGACAAGTGGTGTCCCGCAGGGTTCAGTGTTGGGGCCGCAGCTGTTCACATTATATATTAATGATCTGGATGAAAGGACTGGGGGCATTCTAGCAAAGTTTGAGGATGATACAAAGTTAGGTGGACAGGCAGGTAGTACTGAGGAAGTGGGGAGGCTGCAGAAGGATCTAGACAGTTTGGGAAAGTGGTCCAGGAAATGGTTGATGGAATTCAACGTGAGCAAATGCGAGATCTTGCACTTTGGAAAAAAGAATAAAAGCATGGACTACTTTCTAAACGATGAGAAAATTCGTAAAGCCAAAGTACAAAGGGATCTGGGAGCGCTAGTCGTGAATTCTCTAAAGGTAAACATGCAGGTTGAGACCATAATTAAGAAAGCGAATGCAATGTTGTCAGTTATGTCAAGAGGGTTGGAATATAAAAGCACCGTTGTGCTACTGAGACTTTATAAAGCTCTGGTTAGGCCCCATTTGGAGTACTGTGTCCAGTTTTGGTCCCCACACCTCAGGAAGGACATACAGGTACTGGAGCGTGTCCAGCGGAGATTCACACGGATGATCCCTGGAATGGTAGGTCTAACACACGTGGAACGGCTGAGGATCCTGGGATTGTATTCATTGGAGTTTAGAAGATTAAGGGGAGATTTAATAGAAACTTGCAAGATAATACATGGCTTGGAAAGGGTGGATGCTAGGAAATTGTTTCCGTTAGGCGAGGAGACTAAGACCTATGGACACAGCCTTAGAATTAGAGGGGGTCAATTCAGAACAGAAATGCGGAGACATTTCTTCAGCTAGAGAGTGGTGGGCCTGTGGAATTCATTGCCGCAGAGTGCAGTGGAGGCCAGGACCCTAAATGTCTTCAAGGCAGAGATTGATAAATTCTTGATGTCACTAGGAATTAAGGGCTACGGGGAGAATGCTGGTAAGTGGAGTTGAAATGCCCATCAGCCATGATAGAATGGCGGAGTGGACTCGATGGGCCAAATGGCCTTACTTCCACTCCTATGTCTTATGGTCTTATGGTTTTTTCCCCGAGGTGGGTGAGTCTAGAACTAGAAGGCATAGGTTTTGAGTGAGGGGGAAAGAAATAAAGGAGACCTAAGGGGCAACGTTTTCACACAGAGGATGGTTCGTGTGTGGAATGGGCTGCCAGAGGAAGTGGTGGAGGCTAGTACAATTGCAATACTTAAAAGGCATCTGGATGGGGAATATGAATAGGAAGCATTTGAACGGTTATGGGCCGGGTGCTGGCAGGTGAGACTAGATTGGGTTGGGATATCTGGTCTGCATGAACGAGTTGAACTGAAGGGTTTGTTTCCATGCTGTACATCTCTATGACTCTCTTACTCTATTCTCGCCAATTTCATTCTGAAAGTTATTACTGAACCTGCTCCCCAGAACCCCCTCCCAAACACTGGTCAGAAAATGATTCCAGATCATTACAACCTACTGCGCAATAAAGAATCTTTTGCAGTGGTATAACATTTCCATCAATCATTTTGCAGTTTACTTTCAAAGATTTCATAGGAAATAGCTCATTACATTTAATACACCTCTGGTTCTTTGACAAAGTATCTGAAGTCTGTCCTCTGAATACAAACTACCAGCCAGTGGAAACAATTTCGGTCTGTCTGCTTTATTAAACTCCTCAGTACTAAATCTCCTGTTCATTGTTCCTGCTCTAAAAAGCTCTAACATAGCTTTTCCAATCTCTCAGTGTAACTGTAGCTTTGTATCACTGATACCAGTCTCCTCTGCATCCTCTAATCCCTAAGGGTGGAATGGCCTTCAGAAAATCAATGTGGACTTGATGGGCCAAATGGACCGCTTCCACACTGTCGGGATTCTATGATAAACACCTGCTCAAGGGTAATTGAGGGAGAACAAGTGCTGAAAGAACAACAGAAATTGCTGTAGAAACTCAGCAACATCAGAATCAAAGACGAGTAATACTGGACTCAAAATGTTAACTCTGTTTCTCACTTCACTGAAGCTGCCAGAGATACTGAGTTTCTCCAACACTTGCTGTTTTTATGGCAAAACTCTAGAAGATACAGTAGTTTGTTTTTACTATAGCAACAAATTCTCACCTTACGAACAATGCATGGAAAATTAAAATAGAATCTTTTTTTCTTGAAACCTATTGCCAAGACTGGGTGCTATACTCCAGCTGGCCAGCAACCAGAAAAGTTCTAAAGCTATAGCATAACTTCCTTGTTTTGCAACTCTATGTCAGCAATACTAACACCAAAACAAAAACACAGTTTCAAATTATTTCAGGGAAAAGTATTAATGTACTTAAACCTTGATTTAATTGCAGCCAAAGCTTTGAACTCTGCGTTTCAAGTATATGTCCAGACTGCTGTGATACTGGTTGCAATGGTTTGCATCTGATTCAACAGGTGGTATAGCAGGACTTGAGTTTGTCTCCACATTATTTTTAAATGACAGGTCATAATCTTAATCACATTGCCATTAAAAAGTGTTTGTAAAAAACGATAACATTATGTCTGTATCTGGTAGAAGAAAAAGTACCTGTGGATGCATTTATGATTTGCCCATAATTTATCTTAGCTCACTTATCTAATTCCCAAAGCCCAATAAACTATGACATGCGAGAAGATGCTGCACCAAATCAGTGGGCGTCACAGACTAGGACAACAATTAATTACATTCACAGTAAGTCTTTGATATAGCAAAGATCTTGAAATTAGAAACCTCTCATTTAAATTTGTGCTCGACATTGTTTTATTTATACAGAAGCACTTAGCTACGTTTAGGCAATTGGCAGAGGAAAATCATGTCACAGAGATAACTTGCAAATGTAAGTTAAATTATTCTGATGATAAAAGAAAAGGAATGTTTGTCCTACAACCCAAATTCTATTAAAACTACCGCAGGAATTATAAACCTGAAAATTGAACCATGTGCAAACTTGACCAGTCATAGAGCCAATGCAACAGACATGCAAAACACCCCGCTAGAGGTTATAGTTTCTCTCAATCTACTCTTTTAAGTAATGCTTTTATTTAATTTTTTCTAAAGTGATGACGATCAGTCCATATGTATTGACGGGGCTTCTGATAGCTTAATTTGGATGGTCATTACCAAGTCTTTCAGCCAAAGACATATGGATACATTTGCCTTGAATTCCCATCTTTCCTGCTTCAATTAGATGACCCACAATTTCTGCTGATCTGAATAATCTCTACTAGGTTAATCTGCTTTGTGTTTTAGTCTTCTCTTCTAACAGTGCTATTTGGACACTTTATCTACTTTCTTCATGTTGGGTTTGTCACTGTTGGAGTTTATACATTTGATGTAACACTTTGGCTGAAGTTCTTTGTAGCATTAACTCAGGCCTTGATGTTCCTACTCGTACAATCAAACAATACGCTGATGGTAACCCAAATTGAGTCTATCTAATCAACTGCCTCTGCTACGTCCTTCCTTTCACTTAGCCCATCATGTAAACAGCCAATAAAGTTCTTTAATGTCCTCATCCAGATTCACATTATTCTACAGTTTTGTTCCTATCTTCCCAACATCTTCTTCACAAGCATCTTCTCCATAAATTCCATGTCCCATACCCTCGCTTCTACTCTTGTCAAACTGCCGACGAGCCAACTTTCCTTCTTGAGCAGTATTAGCTGATATCGTTAATTGATCTCTCTGCTCAAATACTGTCATTTCCTCTTCAAATTTGCCATTATCTCATAGTGTCCTCACAATATCTACAATTAGCACCCACCCACCCCCATTCCCCAGTCATTGAAATTTACTACCCCATCTCTAAATTATCTTTTTTCCCCAAAATATTTGAACATATTGTCACTTAAATCTATTCTTTCCTTATCACTGTTCCATGTTTGAACATCTCCATTTAAATTTATGCTCTTGTCATACATTGAAATGATTCTTATCAAAGTTATACATTATATGATATGTTTCTGTGGCCTGAGTAAACTCCATGTATTTCTCTAGCTGTCTGCAGTGTTTCACATGACTGACCCCACACTGTTCTCTAACACCTCTTCTCTGTCATCAGGCCCTCATCAGGATCAATTCTTCGGGATGGCACTGTGGCTCAGTGGTTAGCACGGCTGCCTCACAACACCAGGGACCTGGGTTCAATTCCAGCCTCGGACGACTGTCTACGTGGAGTCAGCACATTCTCCCTGCATCTGCGTGGGTTTCCTCCGGCTGCTCCGGTTTCTTCCCACAGTCCAAAAATGTGCATATCAGGTGATTTGGCCATGCTAAATTGCCCATAGTGTTAGATTCATCATTCAGAGGGAAATGGGTCTGGGTGGGTTACTCTTCAGAGTGGTCCATGTGGACTTGTTGGGCCAAAGGGCTTGTTTCCATACTGTAGGAAATCTAATTTAATGTAGTTATGCACAGGTAGAGAATCACTTATAATGGTTTTTCTTCCCACTCCCACATTGTTACCCCTGGCATTCCTCCAAGAATCTATCAATGCCATCTTTGCAACATCAGCTAAAAACAGATTCCAGAAGCATGAAATGAATCCCAGCTCTACCTCTCCACCACAAAATCTCAACCTTTTTGTTGTTGACTTGTCAATCTATTTATCATGTATCCAGCACTGGATGAAATGAAATGTTCTCCAAGTATTGGGAAGAATAAAGCCATTGTCTTCAGTCTTTGTCACAAATTCTGTTCTCCAGACCCCATTCTCTTGCATTTTCCTGACCAATGTCTGAAGATAAATCAGACTATTCACAATCTTTGCATCTTCTTTTCTGAAGTGAACTTTTGACTGTCTCTATATCGCCAAAATTGTTTATCTCCAGTTTCATAATATTGTCTACCTCCTATTCTGCCTCAATTCAATACCTACCGAAAACCTCACTGGTGTCTTTATTATCTTCAGATTTGAGTTTTTAAGTGTTTTCCTTGCCAGCCTCTGCCTTTTTCTCTTCAAAAACTGCAGCTGTTTAAAAATCTAATGCTCATGTCATAGAATCATACAGTCATAGAGATGTACAGCATGGAATAGACCTATCGGTCCAACCCGTCCATGCCGACCAGATATCCCAACCCAATCTAGTCCCTCCTGCCAGCACCCGGCCCATATCCCTCCAAACTCTTTCTATTCATATATCCATCCAAATGCCTCTTAAATGTTGCAATTGTACTAACCTCCACCACATCCTCTGGCAGCTCATTCCATACATGTACCACTATCTGTGTGAAAAAGTTGTCCCTTACGTTTCTTTTATATCTTTCCCCTCTCACCCGAAAACCTATGCCCTCTAGTTCTGGACTCCTCAACCCCAGGGAAATGACTTTGTCTATTTATCCTATCCATGCCCCTCATAATTTTGTAAACTTCTATAAAGTCACCCCTCAGCCTCCAACGCTTCAGGGAAAACAGCCCCAGCCTGTTCAGCCTCTCCCTGTAGCTCAAATCCTTCAACCCTGGCAACATCCTTGTAAATCTTTTCTAAACCCTTTCAAGTTTCACAACATCTTTCCAATAGGAAAGAGACCAGAATTGCACGCAATATTCCAACAGTGGCCTAACCAATGTCCTGTGCAGCTGCAACATGACCTCCCAACTCCTGTACTCAATATTCTGACCAATAAAGGAAAGCATACCATGTATTAACTTCCATTAAATTTTGTCTACCCAACACACCATTGTCACCTTGGCTCAAGTTGTCAATGCCTTCAAATCCTTATTGTGTTTTCAAAGCTCTCCGAAGTTTCAGCCTTCAATCTCTACAATCTCTTCCATGCTGAAAACTCTCCAAAATGTCTGTGATCCTACAATTCTTGTCTCTTGAGCATGTCTAATCTTAATCAATTCCCATATGCCTTCAACAACTTAGGCTCAAGGTTTTGGAATTTCTTCCCTATGCATTTCTACCTCTTTGCTTTTCTCATCTCATTAATAAGCTTCTTAAAATCAATCCCTTTGGTCACCTGTCCTAATATTTTCTTATGGGGGTGGTTGTCAATCTGTCTTTGATAATACGACAGTAATCACCTTGAGTTGTTTTCCTGCTCTTAAGGTCCTTAAGTACTGGATTTAAGGTTTTGCATAAATGCAAGTTGTTGTTGTGAGGCTGAGTGTGGCTAATGATTTTCTAAAATGTGTCCAAAGAAAACAGGAAAATAAGTTGTTTTAAATTCGGCTCGATTCACAGCATGACAGCAAGACCATTTATTGTATTATCATGATTAATGAAGATTAAATCTTAATTGTTGATTATATTATTTTGTAATCCATGTGCTATACTAATTTGTTAGTCATGTCAAAGAAAAGCTGCACTACACCTTTGCCTCAAGGCATTTTCAATTCCTTCTCATAGAAATGTTGGCTTTTTTCTTAAGTATGAAGCAATAGCTCCATCTAATGAGAGTGTCACACTATGTGTGACGCCTCCCGCTTCTTCCCCCACCTACACACACACAAACACACAATCAAGCATACCTACAGTTTCACTTTGAAGCTGCTGAATTGCTTCTTTGGAACTGCAGAATTTCAGGTCCATTCAAATAGACTTCCTAACATTTGTCAGAACATCAATCAATTTTATTTGGATCTGAGAGATTTCATGATGGTTTTATCTCAAAGCAACTCAAGATTTTCCAAAGAAGGTGCTCTCACATACCTACTGAACAACTGTCACCAAAATCTTTGCAGATGACACCAAAATTTGTGGAGTTGCAGATGCTGAGGAGGATTGTCAAAGGATATAGCAGGAGATAGATAGATTGCAGATTTGGTTAGGGAAATGGCAGATTGACAAGTGCGATGTGGTGCATTTGGAAGATCAAAATCAGGTGTGAATTATGCAATAAATGACAGAATCCTTAGGAACATTGACATACAGAGACATTCGGGTTTACAGGTCTGCAGATTCCTGAAAATGGCAGCACAGGCAGATAATTTGGTTAAGAAGGGATACAGCATGCTTGCCTTCATTGGCCAGGGTATCAAATATAAGAGTTAGGAAGTTATGTTACAGCTGTACAGAATTTCAGTCGGCCACATTTGGAATATTGCATGTAGATCTGGTTACCACACTACCAGAAGGACATGGATGCAATGGAGAGGGTGCAGATAATGTTTAGCAAGATGGTGGGGTTGGATAAATTCAGATTATTTTGACGAGAAAGATGAAGACTGAAGGGTGACCTGACAGAGGCCTATAAAATTATGACCGGCATAGATAGGATGGACAATCAGAAACTTTTTTCCAAGATGGAATGGTCAACCATAAGAGGATACTAGTTCAAGATGAGAGAGGGAAAGGTTAGGGGAGAAGTGCAGGGAAAGGTTTTCACACTGACAGTGCCAGTGGAGATGGTGGAAGCAGGCACATCAGTAACATTTAAGGCATATCTTGATAGACACACAAATGTGAGGAGAACAGAGGGTAGAAACTATGCATGGACAATAAGTAGCAAGTTTAAATAAGAATTAGATAAGAATCAGGCTTGGTGGGCTGAACGGCCTGTTCATCTGCTGTATTGTATTATACTGTATGAATTTGTTGTATAAATTATTCCCAGCAGTGTTAGGACCATCTTTGTGGAGAGAGAGCTCAGAATGACTCTAGAGGAGTCCATACCAGCCTTGTGGTTGCATCACTAGGCATTTGAGATGATGCTCCAATAAACATCAGACTGGTCACCAGAAAGTTGTCTCCAAGCACTTTATGGGTTTTGGATTCAGCTGGGGTGGTGGTGGTGGGGGTGTGGTGGATGTCCAGAAACAGTACGGGATGATATCAGTATGAGCATGGAATAACATCTTTTGATCAGGCTTGTAACTGAAGCCATTGTCTGCCAACCTCAATATCCATAGTTGTTTGTGGGATATATGGGAGGAATGGGGTGTGGTAGGGATGCAGTTCAGCTTCCGGGAGTTGGACTGTGTGGTGAAGTGATAAATGTCTAAGGCTGTTTGTGTAGTCACAAACCTTGGCCACTCAGGTGAAGTAACTGAATATTTTGCTGTGCTAGGGGCTTGACTCCTGGTCTTGATCTCATGGCTATCCATTCCAAATAGCTTTTGACCTAAGGTCTGAAGTGGACTCTGTAATTACAGGGCACCTCTCTCTGCTTTTCAACTGAGTGTTCAGGGATGAATCTGAAATCCTTAAAGTCCACCCCTTCCCATATTGTACATGTTTACACTTTTCCCTGTCCAAGCTGAAACTTCCAGCATGAGAATACATCTTCCCTTAAAGAGGTGTAGCCTGGCTATAATTAGAGCTACTAAGTTGCCATTTTGAGTTTTTGTGTGTAATAAATGATGAGCAAGGTTAGTAATGGCTAATCACTTCAACTCCCCCTCCCACTCCCGTAAGGACTTGCAAGTCCTGGACCTCCTCCACTGCCAAATCCAAGTCACACAATGACTGGAGGAAAAACCTCATCTTGTGCCTTGGGACCCTTCAATCACACAGCATCAACATTGACTTCACCAATTTCCAAATCTCCCCTTCCTCCACCTCATCCCAGATCCAACTGTCCAGCTAGGCATCGCCCTCTTGAATTGTCCTATCTGTCCATCTTTCTTCCCAGCTATCTGCTCCACCCTCCCTACCAACCTAGCACCATCAGCAACCCCCATCTGCATCTACCTATTATATTCCCAGCTACCTTACCCCCTGCCCCTCCCCCACCTTTCTATTTATCTCCCTCACAGTACCAGAGACCCAGGTTCAATTTCCGACTCAAGCAACTGACTGTGTGGAGTTTGCTCATTCTCCCCATGTCTGCGTGGGTTTCCTCTGGGTGCTTCGGTTTCCTCTCACAGTCCAAAGATGTGCAGGTCAGGTGAATTGGCCATGCTATATTGCCCGTAGAGTTAGGTAAAGGGGTAAATGTAGGGGAATGGGTGGGTTGCGCTTCGGCGGGTCGGTGTGGACTTGTTGGGCCGAAGGGCCTGTTTCCACACTGTAAGCAATCTAATCTAAAACATTACTGATGAAGGGCTTATGCCCAAAACGTCAACTCTCTTGATCCTCGGATTCTGCCTGGCCTGTTGGGCTTTTCCAGCACCACACTCTGCAATGCTGATATGTGAGGTCCTCACATTATCACATCCATGTACCTGTCCAAATGTTTCTTAAATGACAAAATTGTAGTGGGCGGCACGGTGGCACAGTGGTTAGCACTGCTGCCTCACAGTGCCAGAGTCCTGGGTTCAATTCCCACCTTAGGCAACTGTCTGTGTAGAGTTTGCACATTCTCCCCGTGTCAGCGTCGGGTGCTCCAGTTTCTCCAAAAATGTGCAGGTTAGGTGAATTGGCCATGCTAAATTGTCCGTAGTGTTTGGTGAAGGGGTAAATGTAGGGTAATGGGTCTGGGTGGGTTTCTCTTCGGGGGATCGGTGTGGACGTGTTGGGCCAAAGGGCCTGTTTCCACACTGTAAGTAATCTAATCTGTACTCACTTCCACCACCACCTATGGCAGGCTGTTCCAGGGACTCACCACCTTCTATGTGAAAAAATTGCCCCTCTGGACCTTCTTGTATCTCTGCCCTCTCACCTTAAACCTATACCATCTAATTTTAGACTCCCCTACAATGAGGAAAAGCTGTTGGCTATCTATCTTATTAATCTATCATAATTTTATACACCTCTATAAAAGGTGTCAGAAACAAGGGTAAGGAGTGGTTTCCTGAAGAACCCTCGCGGTTATTGGATCCTTTTATTAGGCACAGGCCTCCTAGAAGAGGGATCCCACCTCCCTCATCCCTACCCCTATCCCTACTAGGCCTTTCTGCCCTGGTCTTAATCAGAAAGAAGGCAGTGGGATGTCTACCCTACACCCTCCCACTCAATCACAATTTTCCCCTACCAATCACCTCTCAGACTGGCACCAAGGAAAGGAGGAGGTAATTAATTTCTGCTCACAGTTTTGTGGCAATGTAAACACAATGAATTAGTTTCAGTTAGTCACCCCTAAGCATCATCTTCCTCCCACTCCCTTTTCTCAATCTAGCTTTCTTGCAGTTAAAACAATATAATGCCAAGTGTGAAGGAGGCCATTGACCATGTGTGTCAATAGGTGTAAATATAGTAAGGATTAACTTCACTCCCCAGTGCCCTTCTCCATCTTTGTCAGTGCCCCTCAGAAAGCAAGCATCATTGTGCCATTAGCTGGCTCAATTGACTTATAATAGAAGATTCATCGATAAATGTGTACACATGCATTCTCTGAAATCTTGTCCCTCCCACACACACACAGAGCATTTCAATATGCTAGTTAGATGTGTCAACAAATTGTATAACTTTCGTGGCTGTGGGGCTGACACAGATAACAAAAGCCTTCAGTTTTTCTATCAACACTCAATGGAGAAAAGCTGATGGAATGCCTTGCCCTTCCAAGCATTATATCAGCAGCTTTGCAGCTCCAACCACAGAGCACAAGGTACAAAGGAGATTCAAGGAAATTTGTTTTTGCTTGCAAACCATAGATCTCTCTTCCTGACCACTGTGGTTTGAGATTCCAAGAACAGGAAGTAGAAGACCCTTGGATAAAGGATCCCTCCTAGTCCTGGTATTGTTTCTCAACCAGTCGGTGCCCCTGACAGTGCACTGGTCTTTGGCAAGATAGATTGTTGAAGCTTCATGGACTGTTTTTTTAAAGCTGATAAGAAACTCTCAGGCTCCACTCAAGTTAGTGTTTTTATAATGGTTGTGAACCATTCACATGAGGCATCCTTCCGTATACATTGTTAATGGCCTTTATTTGTCAGGAATTTGCTACTAAAAATTCCCGTTGACGAGCCTGCAGCACATAGTGATGCTGGTGGTGACAAAGTGTCCTTGCCTGAATAGTTAAAACCTGCTCATTGGGAGAATCTATTAACAGTTAAAATTGATTCACTTCCTACAGATGATCTTCTAATTATCATCTGTTTTAATTAAGCACCACAGTGCTGCAAATAGTTGAGAAGAAGTGCCTCTGTGAGACCACTAATTAGCAATAGATATTAAACTTTGAAATGTTTGCTTTGAACCTCCCAATCTCAAAAATATCAAACATGAGTTCACTTAAAGAGTAGAACCAAAAGTGAACCAAAGTACGTTAAGACAAGGTGATACAACACTCGCTGCAGTAATATAGGTTAATTGGTAAAATCACAATGCATTTGGATAATCATAGACAATTACAGCTCAGAAGGAACCCTTCTACCAACCTGTCCATGAGCAGCTCACCTTATCCCAATTCCCCACCTTTTCCCCATCATGCTGTAAAACCTTTTCTCTTCAGATAATTACCAAAAGTCAAAATGGAACCCACTTCCAACATACTCTTGGCAGTACATTCACATGCTAACCACTCATTCTATATAAATAATTTTCATTTATTACTTTTTTGTCAACTTAAATCAATGTCCCCTGGTTCTCGATTCTTCAGCCAACACCAAGTTTCTCCCCATCTGCTCTGTCCAGATCTCCCATGATTTTAAGTACCTCCATCAGATCACCCTTAATCACATATTACTAAGGTAAACAGTGCCAGCTTCTCCGATCTATCCACATAATGGATGTTCCTTTTCCCTGGAACAGTTCCTATAATTTTTGGATACACACTAATGCCTTTCTATTTTTCCAAAGTGTGAAGCTCAGAGCCCGAACACAATAATCTACTTAAGGAAGGACAGTGTTTTATACAGGATGTATATCATAACATCACTATTTTTTGCATGTTGTGTTCCTATTTGTATAGCTCGGGATCCTGGAGGCAATAGTCTAGTGATATTAGATTTTTAACCCAGCTAATGTTCTGGAGACTTTGTTTTAAATCCTACTAGGACAGGTGGCAAAATTACTATCCAATAAAACCTGTAATTAGGAGTCTAATGATGACCATTAGTCATTAATTTCTGCTTGACATTGGCTGCTATTTTCAACAAACATTATAATTAATGTGGTGACATTTATCTCAGACTGTACAGAGATGACAAGTCTTGATGAACTCAGAGACCATGGAGTTTAGTAAATTGATCATTTTAATGTTCAGTTAAGTGTATGAGAGTGGAACACAGAGAGCCATAGAGTCATAGAGATGTACAGCATGGAAACAGACCTTGGTCCAACCTGTCCATGCTGACCAGATATCCCAACCCAATCTAGTCCCACCTGCCAGCACCTGGCTCATATCCCTCCAAACCCTTCCTATTCATATACCCATCCAGATGCCTCTTAAATGTTGCAATTGTACCAGCCTCCACCACATCCTCTGGCAGCTCATTCCATACACGAACCCCGCCCTCGCGTGAAAAGATTGCCCCTTGGGTCTCTTTTATATCTTTCCCCTCTCACCCTAAACCTATGCCCTCTAGTTCTGGACTCCCCCACCCCAGGGAAAAGACTTTGTCTATTTATCCTATCCATGTCCCTCATAATTTTGTAAATCTCAATAATGTCACTGTCAGCCTCCAATGCTCCAGGGAAAACAGCCCCAAACTATTCAGCCTCTCCCTGTAGCTCAAATCCTCCAAACCTGGCAACATCCTTGTAAATCTTTTCTGAACCCTTTCAAGTTTCACAACATCTTTCCGATAGGAAGGAGACCAGAATTGCACACAATATTCCAACAGTGGCCTAACCAATGTCCTGTACAGCTGCATCATGACCTCCCAACTCCTGTACTCAATATTCTGACCAATAAAGGAAAGCATACCAAATGCCTTCTTCACGTTCCTATCTACCTGTGACTCCACTTTCAAGGAGCTATGAATCTGCACTCCAAGGTCTCTTTGTTCAGCAACACTCCCTATGACTTAACCATTAAGTGTATACGTCCTGCTAAGATTTGCTTTCCCAAAATGCAGCACCTTGCATTTATCTGAATTAAACTCCATCTGCCACTTGTCAGCCCATTGGCCCATCTGATCCAAATCCTGTTGTAATCTGAGGAAACCCTCTTCGCTATCCACTACACGTCCAATTTTGGTGTCATCCGCAAACTTACTAACTGGACATCTTATGCTCGCATCCAAATCATTTATGTAAATGACAAAAAGTAGAGGACCCAGCACCAATCCTTGTGTCACTCCACTGGTCACAGGCCTCGTCTGAAAAACATCCCTCCACCACAAACCTCTGTCTTCTGCCTTTGAGCCAGTTCCATATCCAAATGGCTAGTTCCCCCTGTACTCCTTGAGATCTAACCTTGCTAATCAGTCTCCTATGGGGAACCTCAGCCTTACTGAAGTCCATATCGATCACATCTACTGCTCTGCCCTCATCAATCCTCTTTGTTACTTCTTCAAAAAACTCAATCAAGTTTGTGAGACATGATTTCCCACGCACAAAGCCATGTTGACTATCCCAAATCAGTCCTTGCCTTTCCATATACATGTACATCATGTCCCTCAGGATTCCCTCCAACAACTTGCCCACCACTGAGGTAAGGCTCACCAGTCTATAGTACCCTGGCTTGTCTTTACCGCCCTTCTTAACAGTGGCACCACGTTTGCCAACCTTCAGTCTTCCAGCACCTCACCTGTGACTATTGATACAAATATCTTAGCAAGAGGCCCAGCAATCACTTCTCTAGCTTCCCACAGAGTTTTCGGGTACACCTGATCAGGTCCTGGGGATTTGTCCACCTTTAACCATTTCAAGACATCCTGCACTTCCTCCTCAGTAATCTAGACATTTTGCAAGATGTCGCCATCTATTTCCCTACAGTCTTTATCTTCCAAATCCTTTTCCACAGTAAATACTGATGCAAAATATTCATTTCGTATCTCCCCCATTTTCTGTGGCTCCACACATAGGCTGCCTTGCTGATCTAATCGGGGCCCTATTCTCTCCCTAGTTACCCTTTTGTCCTTAATATATTTGTAAAATCCCTTTGGATTCTCCTTAATTCTATTTGCCAAAGCTATCTCATGTCCCCGTTTTGCCCTCCTGATTTCCCTCTTAAGTATACTTCTACCTCCTTTATAGTCTTCTAAAGGATCTATCCTGTCTATACCTGACATATGCTTCCTTCTTTTTCTTAACCAAACCCTCAATTTCTTTAGTCATCCAGCATTCCCTATACCGACCAGCCTTCCCTTTCACCCTGACAGGAATATACTTTCTCTGGATTCTTGTTATCTCATTTCTGAAGGCTTCCCATTTTCCAGCCGTCCCTTTACCTGCAAACATCTGCCTCCAATCAGCTTTCGAAAGTTCTTGCCTAATATAGTCAAAATTGGACTTTCTCCAATTTAGAACTTCTACTTTTAGATCTGGTCTATCCTTTCCCATCACTATTTTAAAACAAATAGAATTATGGTCGCTGGCCCCAAAGTGCTCCCCCACTGACACGTCAGTCACCTGCCCTGCTAAATCCGACATATTCTGGCTAAATGTCAGCTTCTCCACATTCCATGGCCGGTTTCTCTCCAAGAGAACTCGAGAATTTTCTTGCCATGTCTTACTAGACTCACCCTGCTAACTACCTAGCCAGCTTTATGGCAATCTTTTCGCTTGCTTCTAGCCACATGCCTGTACTCACTATAACCAGAACAGTTCACCATTCCTGTTTTATCCCAGAATGGACTGGAGTCACTGGTGCCAATGCTATTTTTAAGAGGTTGTTGTGTACTCAGAGAAGCTTTGATAGTCTGGAGCTGACCCCATGGTTCCTGGGCATGCTCTGGATATGGTCGAGAGGGGAAAATAGATACCCTGTTTGCAAGTAGGGACATGAAGGTCTTCCTAGACAGGAGGGACATCCTTTTTCCCTAGGCAGTTAAGGACGTGAGCCCGAACTTGGTCCAAGGTTTCAACAAAATGCCCGTGCAGTCTCAGCCAGATAGAGGAATGCAGAACACTGGAGGAAGAAGTTCAGTGAGTTTCTTCACTCTACCAGGGTAACAGCCACTATTTTACCTCTGATATCTCATGTTCGCTCTACGTCTGTTACTGCCCCCTCCTCCTCCTAAAGCCCATGCTCCACCACTCTCATTACTGCCTGCAGCACCTTCCCCTACTCACTCTCAACCACAAACTTACCTGACACTCCAACCCTGCATATTATCTTCAGCCCACAATGTCATAGAAAAAGGCAAGAGGGGTGATGGGAAACACAACATTCAGTTCCCTACCACTTACAAGAAGAGCATCTCAGCTCTGACAACCCAAACAGATGAGTTTGGGTAGGGTGCTCTGTGGTGGGTTGGTGTAGACTTGATGAACCAAATGGTCTCTTTCTGCACAGTAGGGATTCTGTGATTCTATGCCTACTATCAACCATGACAAGCTTCCTTGCTTTGTGCCTGTGCTAAATGGCACAGCAGTACTGTGAGCCTGGTATCTCTGGCTGAGAGGTAAGGTGCAAACAGACAAGGCTGTGAGCATCCAGGTAATATCAATATGAGTGAGCACTAATAGAACAAGTGTACAGGCCAGAAATGTAGTCTGGTCCAAGCTATGAGCTGGATGCATGTTCTTGAGTACAAAGTTTCCTTGCTGCAGCATTACTGTGATAAGTATTTTTGTGTCCTGAGGGCAGTATATATGTGCAGCAATATACTGGAAATAGATTGGAGATATGCCTTGGGGGTTCATAAAGACTGGCACATGTCAGGTGCCATTGTCAGTGGTTATGGGGCGTGTGCGCGGCTGGTGCCCACTATGCATACTCTGAGAAATTGATGCCTGATGTCTAAAGTAGAGGTCCTTCAGAGCATGCACTGAGATGAAGTCACCAGGTAGCAGCCCTGATTTCCACGTCCGAGAATTCTCTGCACCTAGTTCATAGACAGAAGACAATTTGATAGAAAACTACATATTAATGAGGTAATGTGTGCTGTTAATAAGGTCATTAACAACAAATAATCTGCAACTTCATTGTCTGATACTTAGAAGAGCATTAATGATTTTTATTCCAGATATTTTCTCCTTGATCAATCTTTTCTTTGATCCTGTTCTCCATAAATCTGTTAACTCTGAACTTTGCTCCTCAGCATGTCTTTTTTTTGGTTGGGAGCAAAACTTATTTATTCCATCCCTAAAGGGATCAAATTTGCTTTGCTTGACCAATAATCAGATTCTCTGTCGAGGTACTTAATTTAGATTTAACCCTTTAGTTGCAAGCGAGCTTTTACTGTTCTTACTGGTATTCGAGATGTTGTTTCTCCCATGGCTGCATTTACAAACACTGTGGAACATACATGTTACTCCCAGCAAGTATGTGCATGGACATTAATGGATGCAGCCACGAATAGGGAGGGGATTGGGATTGGACCGGGGATGGGGCAGGGATCAGGCTGGGGAGGTGGAGATGTCATGGTGAATAGTTGGAATATGTCGGGTGGGGAATTTGGTTAGCTTGGTCTGGGATGGTGATGCGGGGGGAGAAAGAGATCCAGGCAGGACAGCTCCAGTCCACTTTCTCTTCTCCCTTCCCACCCAACCCATTGTTTACCTGCCCCATCCATTCTCTATCCTCTCACCTTCTACCCCCCTAGCCCTGCCTGATCCCATTTCAATATTGCACCTGTTGTGTGCACATGCACAGTGTGGACTTTATGCACAATACTACAATGTAAAGAGTATGGAAACATGCGCATACACATTTCTGAGTGATAAATACATTTCGGAATACATGCACAGTTTCCCTGCAGCACCAATGGCAGCAGACACTGCCGTACCATATTATCAGCTATAAGTGGCTTTTTGAATGTTGCAGGGGAGATAATGGCCTAGTGATATTATCACTGGGCTGTTAACCCAGAGGCACAAATTATGTCCTGGGCTTGAATCCTGCCATAGCAGACAGTGGAATTTGAATTTAATGAAAATCTGGAATTAAGAGCCTAATGACAATTAACGATTGTTGATTTGTGGGGAATAGCCCATCTGGTTCACTAACGTCTTTTAATGAAGGAAACTGCTCTCCTTACTTAGTCTGGCCTACAAGTGATTCCAGACCAACAGCAATGTGGTTGATCCTTAACTGCCCTCTGGGCAGTTGCTGATGGGCAATAAGCGCTGGCCTAGCCAGTAACATCCTCATTCCATGAATGAATAAAATAAATTAACATTGGACTTGTTCAACTTCAGACTGGAAGTGATCAGCCATCCCTTAGTATTTTGCCCATGCTGAGCACTCCTGTCAAGTGAACTTTGGCAAGGCCAGTCCTGTCCTTGTCTAATGCTTAATGGATATCATTTCAGTAGCGGATGCTGATTAGTGATGAGGAACAGGATTCCTGGTATATCTTCTCCAATCTAACTCTGTTACCAAGGCAAATTTTAGTCTTCTTATTGCTACCCATACTCGGTTGGTTTCCAATGTGCTTAACTCAATATAAAAGAGCCTGAGAACAACCTGGAAAATAAGTAAAATCCATTTCTTTCCAGTGTAATTGACTTCTACTAAAGTTGACCTTTACTACCACAAACTCCAATTGTATAAGATTGAAGCCAAGCCATCTCTCAAAGAATGAATAACAATAAAACTACAAAAAGCTCATTTCAAGCTGTTGTGTTACTCCAATTTTCTCCAGTCATTGATTGAAGGTCGAAGTCATCCTTAAATATGATTACGTGAATGTCAACAGTCTATCGCTATGCAAGTGACCATTTTCATGTTTGAATGGAGAGGAGGGATTAGATATAACCTTTACCTGAAGAATAGTCATGAAAGGGTGAAATGATTTCTGTTTTTTTTCAGAAAGCAGATAGAACATAGAACAGTACAGCTCAATACAGGCCCTTCAGCCCTCGATGTTGTGCTGACTTTTTATCTTACTCTATGATCAAACTAACCTACATACCCTCCATAGAGCCTTCCATATGACTATCCAAGAGTTGCTTAAATGTCCCTAATGAGTCTGACTATCACTACTGTTGGCAGTGCATTCCACACACCCACTATTCTCTGTGTGAAGAATCTACCTCTGGCATCTTCCCTAAATCTTCCTCCAATCACCTTAAAATTATGCCCTCTTGTGATAGACATTTCCACCATGGGAAAAAGTCTCCAGCTATCCACTCTACCAACCTTCATGTTATTGGCAAACTTACTAAACGACCCGCTTCCTCATCCAAGACATCTATAAAAATCACAAAGAGCAGAGGTCCCAGACCAATCCCTGCAGAACACCATGGGTGTTGAAACTATGTCCATTTTCCTTTGATTAGTCCTTTATAAAGCACTTCTCAATGTGTTATGATGCTAAGTAGGTGCAAACATTTTTGTTGCTGCAGGTGAAATGGCAAGTCAACCAGTTATTCATTGAAGCATCACTTGAATGTTATTGACACATTAATGTTCATGTCCCAAAAACAGATCTCTTTTTTGTTCTCAAACTTTAATTCTGTTTTCTCTCCACAAATGTTGCCAGACCCTCTAAGTTTCTTGAGCAATTTCCGGTTTTGTTTCAGATCTCCAACTTCCACAGTTCTTTTTTTCAATGTTCACATTGTGTTCATTGGGCATTGAATAGCAAGAGCTATTAAGGAAATATTTATAAACAATGCGTCACCGAAGTTACCAGAGATATCAAAACCTCAAGGGATCAACAGCAACAAAACTCCTATTTAAGGCATCCACTGTAAGTGCCCTGTCATGACATTGGCTGTGATGTGTTGACTTGTGTATCCATCAGCTGTTCGCTTCTGCCATTACTGATGTGTGAACCCTTCCCAGGCTACTGAGTGGCCATGTATGCGGATGAACAGTTGCCAGCATTGTGACTGAATTAATTATGGAATGTCTTCCGATCATACTGCTATTAAACCCTTGATCCCACTGCTGCTTACCACCCATGGCAGGTTAAGCTATCGAATGAAGAGATTAGCTGAACTAATTGAAATGCACTGCTCTATCAAGTGGAAGTGAAGGCGTTAACCCTTTAACATGCTTCTTCGTGCATGTTTGTGAAACACCATGGAGTTCTTATTTATTCAGCAGAATAATTACTAAGAAATGGACCCTGTGATCTTTCTGCTTGTTCTCAGGGAGGCTTAGCTCACAGGAGAAACTATTCATCCTGCTCACAACAGTGCAATAAGAAAAGGTTCAATTGGAAGAAAAAGAGTATTTTAGACCGCCTGCCCCATACAAGGCCATCATTCACATGCAGGTAAACCTCTTTGCTTTTTAAAATGATAAATGAAGTAGAAGACCACAGCTAAAGGAAATAATGAATCTATTTTCAGTTCACATTCAATCTCTAATGCTCAACTATCTGAAGCATGCAGGCTGAATGATTAAACTTCAAGCTTTATTGGGAGATGCAGGAGAATAATGGTGACAGATTATGTGCGGGGGAGGTGGGCAGAGGAGACATGTTTGTGCATGATGTGGAAGATCATTGTGGTAGTGTGCCAATACGTGCACAGATGTCAAAATGTCTTACTTCATAAGGATTCCTTTGCTATACATTGAATCATTTCATATCAACAAAAGGCGGAAAATTTACAAAGCAGTAACAAATGCTTCAAGCCACAGCCATAGTTTCCTCCTATCACCTTCCCACAGATTCTAACAAAGAATGGGAAGAGTTTGGGACAAATAATTATTCCAACGGTATTGTGCTATCAAGAAAGACCAAGTGCTACCTTACAGCAGGGGTCTCAATCTGCACGTAAATGTCGAACTGACCTGCTGGCACACACTGTGAGATTTTTCCCCAAGTATAATTTCAAAGAAAAATGCAAAACTTGGTGAGAAGGATAGCAAAAATAGTTATATTGATGTGAATGTCAGTGTTTTTCTCCTTTTAGAGTTTTAATGTTGTTTTTAAACTTGAATACTTATCACTGACAGTTGCTCTCCAAAACCATGATTGCTCCTAAAATTTCACCTTTCAATCTATTTATAATCAGCTAAAATGTAAATCAAGTTTGAAGAGGCACGAATAAAATTGGGTTGGTTTCACTCTTCCTCTGATTGCACACAAATTATAAATGGAAACATCAATTAGCTTTTTGGCTGACTGATGCTTTATCTTGAAACGACATTGCAGGTAGTTGGAAATGGACTGGAGCTGGGGTAGAGAGTTGTTCCAGAATCTGTGACAAGATGTTGGAACCACTCTTCGTTGTTGAACATGCCTGCAGCAGTGAAAAGTTCCTCAGTATTTTATGAATGCACAAAAACAACCTCTTAAATTGGAAGGATTCTCTCCTTGAAACCACCAGAGTTCTGAATATCAAACAACTCCTGGAGCAATTTACTGTGATGCTGATAGCTCTAGATCAGTTGGTAACACTAGGAAGGTGTATTTATAATCACAGCAATTTTGGTTGCAAGTAGGTATATTAATCAATTGTATAAAATTATAATTATTCAGTCTGGTTAGTGTACAAATTGATATAATTGTTCAGAAATGCATTGCCTCAAAGGCATAAGAAATTAAAGAAGTGTTAGAATTAGTGAAACTGAAGGCACTTTGCATAATCTGTTGCTGTTTTATTATCCCTCAAAGACTGTTCCCCAAAGATGTCAATAAGAAAAGAATGATTTGCTGATATACTGGTTTGTTCACCAATCATAATGCTTTTTCTCTGTCTAAAGGAATGTTCTACTACATTTATTTAGCTTTATACCATAGGAACGTTAAGTAGTATTTACATACCATGCAGGTAACATCTAAGCTTATCACCCAAGCCTTATGGCCAGACAGTGCGATTTTTTTTAATATAGACATGGCTGCAAAGTTTTACTCACTGTCATCCTAGAGCAGCTATTACTTCATCTATCTGTTCATTGGTTGCAATAGAATCAATTCCATCAAGTCATGATATATCTGAATTGACCCAAGTTAAGCATGTAAAGATTGAGGACTGATTTGGCAATGCCGGTGTTGGACTAGGGTGTACAAAGTTGAGGACAGTTGGCTACTGTGACGTGAGATCTCTAAGGGAAAAGCTGTAAAACTCTGGGATGAAAAGAACAATGTTCAGGCAGGACTTAAGCATCTGGTAAGTCAGACTCTGTTCTTACTGGTTCAGTCATAAAATGTAACTGGCTGATCGCCACAATAAACTTTCAAAATGCTTAATGTTTTCTTCGTCGCAAACTAGATGCACAATTTTTAAAGTAATTTAGCAGGCATCATTCCTAATACATTGAAAATTAAATCAGTGAATTTTTGCATAAATGGGACAAATTGTGAACTCAGATTTTTTTAAAAATCAGGTACTCATGTATATTCGTCATGTGTTACTTTCATCAATTATCTTTAAGAAATGCCCTTTTACAAGCCATGGTTTGATTTTGGACACCCTAGTTGCATTCCTACATGCTACTGCAGAAAGGAACCCATTTCACCCTGTATATCTCAGGCTGTATTATCACTCGCTGATGGTGGCATATATAAATGTGGACATAACATGAAAATTGCATTCAGAAAGGGTAGCTCTAAACTCCTCTACTTCCGGGGCTATCTACAATTTTCAAAAGTGCATGTCTCACAGGAAACTTCCCTCACCACCAATTAATTGCTGTTTAACTTACTTAATGAATTCATTAAGAAATCTGTCTCAAACAGGATGGGATTTTCCATTTGTTTTCTGGATGAAACTAAATGTTTAGCTGTACATTGTCACAGGGTGAAATGCATCTTGTTTTCATATCTGCATTGCTATGAAATTCATGGGGTCATTTGGCATCACGTTGAGGGATGTATCTCATCTTGGTGTCTATGGCTGCTTTGCATCACTTTTGTCCTCCTAGCTAATTCACAAGCTGTTCTCTACTTGGCAAGGCAGCACCGATCTCAACATGGCTACTGCCTGCCTTTGCTGTTGGTAGGCAGGCATACCCCACTTCCTGGAGGCATTTGAGATCACCTCACCTCATGCCCAATCAGCTCACTTATTTTTGAAAACATAATCACAGCGGTTCAGCCTCAAGGGCAGGACCAGGACTTCATCCAGGTGTTGGGTTTCTAACCAGTACTGGCAATTTGCTTGATCGGCTGTCAAATTAACTGAGATCTGAGGCCTTAAAAGTTATGATGTGCTTTAAACCTGGTGTGCCTATCTAGAACAATGCAATGGATGGTGAGTAAAAACAGTCATCATAAGAATGTTTTTTTTTAAAATGGAAGTCCAGTTTTTGAAAAACAGTGAATATGGAGGCATTAATCACCATAACTTCTAATGACACATTGTTCAACTCTAATCCTTTCCTTCTCTTTCCCTCTCACATCCTGCCCTTTCTCTGACCTCTGGCCAGTTTTGGACATTATCAAAAGATGTCAACTTTAATCACAGCCTTTGAGGCTGTGCTATTTAAAACAATGGGAATGCAGGAAGCTGTATATCTCTACAGTGTCACTTTGGGTCTGTTGCACTCTCACACTTACTTGGCTGCAAGAAATAACTGTCGCAATTCACTCAAATAAAGAGAAAAAGGCCACATTTCAAAACAATTAAAATAAGGCTTTTCAAGCAAAAACCTTTGTTTTATGAAGAGGAGTTCCTCGCTGTTAAATTGCAAGGCAAATTGTGAACATGTATCAGTTTATTTCATTCCTGGAACTCACTTTCAAATTGTGATACAAGCGGTAGCCTTAAGTTTTGAATATAGTTGGAAGTCATTCTACATACATTTAAGTTAAATTTTCTACACAACCCTGTAGCGTCTAGTTTCAATTGTAATCATATATTCAAACAACTGTTAAGCAAATGTTAATCGAATAAGTCATCACAACCAAGAATCAATTAAACAATTCCCTGTCAAGTGTTCTGGCAAGCTCCTACTTGTTTGAAGTGTTTATACCTACTCCTTACTAAGTAAACAGTGTTTATTCTGTGGAACTAGGCAGTATGTACAGCTAAAGTAGCGTGCAGCTGAAATCCCAGCAAATGTCTGATTATAGAATCATTGAAGCTAACAGCACAAAAAGAGACTACTCAAACCATAATATCTGTATTGATATTTTTAAACGTGGTTCAACCAGGTCCCCCCTCCCATGTTTTCTCCCCAGAGTTGCATAATTTTCCGTCATCAACCTTTTAGCCAATTCCCCTTTGGAAGTTATTATTAAACCTGCTTTCAGGCAGTGCCTTCCAAACTATAACAATTGGCTGTATGTGAAAAAATTCTCTTTGTTCCACTCCCTTTGCAAATTATCTTAAATCTGTGTCCTCTGGTTACTGACCCATCCTGTCAAACCAACTGAAATGAATGTCACATTTTTGCCAGTAACAGAATGTCCACACTACTAGTATATTTATCATCCTGATTTTGGGTGGATTTTATCATTTATGTACATTTGGTACATTTGACACACCCTGCATGCTTCCAGTCTCAATGAAAGTGAACATCATCTTGTGTTATTTTTATAGAATGTTGTTAAATTTTGAGTGCGTTTGGAACTATTTCTAAATCAGTACTAGGAAAAAGAGCCCCTCGAAAATAAAATGCAACAAAGCCCAGATGAGTTCATCTCATTGACTGCATCTGTGATACAAGAGGATCTGAACAATTTTGACCTTCTAATGCCTCAGCCTGGGGTCGGTGAAAATGCGATTTATTAATCTCATGTTAAACATTATTGTGATGTTACTGGGGGTTTTAGGTAGTTAAAAATGTGATTTGTCAACATATTACCAGTTATATTTAACAGCTACAGTTAAATGTTCTGTGTAATTGGATGACCTGATTAGGAAAATTAACTGCTTCAAGAATATTACAGATAAATTTACCTATGAACAAGGAGCACTCACTATTTGATACTTCTTCAGCATTTTCAATCGAATGTAAAAACTTGTTCACCTAATCATTGTTTGATGTAGTTTAATAGAATACAAATGATGAAGTGACATCATTGGAGCAATGTTGACTGTATAGTACTGTAAAGAGTGCAATAATATTTCATTTACTCAATATGCCCAACCATCAACGTCCTGGAGGTTGCAATTGATCAGAAACTAAACTGAGCTAGCCATATAAATATTTGGTGTCAAGAGCAGGCAGAGGCTAGGAATCCTGCAATGAGTAACTTAGCTCCTGACTCCCCAAAGTCTGTCCACAATCTACAAGGCACAAGTCAGAAGTGAGACAGAATATACTCCACTTGACTAGATGACTGCAGCTCCAACAAAATTCCAGAAGTTGGATATCATCCAGGACACAACAGCCCATTTGAATGGCAGAATTAAACACCCCTGCACTGTTAGTGGAAAGGAAAAGACTGAATCTTGCTCTGACTGCTGCATGCCAGACCCCATCAAAGGAAATAAAATTTCAGTAAATGAAAAGTGAAAAATCTCAAAATTGATGGCTCAACTCTCAGTGCTAATATGATAGATATCACCCAATATGGTCACAATGTCCCCTCAAGTTTTCACAGATAGCAGAGACTGATCCATACATTTTAGACTTTTTTCTGGATTCACTTATTGTTTCTAATTAGTGTGTACATATATTGTATTGTTTCTTTTAGTGAGTAGCAACCAATAAACTCACTCTTTTGTTTACTCAAGAAAGCCTGGTTAGAATTACACATTCTAAAGCTAAACTTAATTTCATCTGGAAGTGATCCTTTCTGAATTAATCTTTTCTTGATCAACCCAGGGGCTCGGCAAGCAAAGAAGGGGAGCCAATTCAGTCATCCCCAGTGGGAGCTTTAAAATTTAGTTTACCATGATAAATTGAGGAACCTCACCAGGAGACTGGTTGTGCCTTAATAACATTGGCTCTGGTTCTGACAGTAGCCATCAACCTGCAATGTTAACTCTTTCCAGAGATGCTGAGTAGCTTCTGCAATCTCTGTTTTTTATTTCACATGTCCAGCTTCTGCAGCATTTTGCTTTTGAACATTGGTGATTTCTTGATATCCAGTGTTGATATGCACCATGGTGAAGAATTGAAGGGATTACGTATTAAAGGGCTAGCATGCATACCATAGCTAACATTAGGTAATACCATCATCATTCTAGCAGATGCCCTCAAAATGGCTGACCAGATAGAAAGTCATCAATCTAATATAATGGTGTCATTTTTCTCAGTGCAGATCCTGCCCAACCTGTTAGTTTTTTCCAGCATCTTTTGCTTCTAATTTTCAGAACGGGTGGAGCTAGTTATGGCTGAAAATGTGTTGCTGGAAAAGCGCAGCAGGTCAGGCAGCATCCAAGGAGCAGGAGAATCGATGTTTCGGGCATATGCCCGAAACATCGATTCTCCTGCTCCTTGGATGCTGCCTGACCTGCTGCGTTTTTCCAGCAACATATTTTCAGCTCTGATCTCCAGCATCTGCAGTCCTCACTTTCTCCTGGAGCTAATTATGACCTGGGGCCACCAAGTTGGGTATTTCCATCTTCACCGCTTGGGCAGGATTCCACATTGAAACCTACCTGACATGCATTCCATTGAAATAGTGGATTGAAGTGGAAGAGAGAACGTCGACAGCCAAACAATCTACTCTACCACAGTCAGAATCAGAGACTTACCTTGAAATGGTCAATTTCGCATCATTTCTGCTTTAATAATATTCAGCACAATCATATCCATACAAAATAGGAATCCAGTAATATCAGACATTATGTAACTGATAAAAGGTAGCAATTTCATTGAAAATATTCACATAAAGTAACTTTCCAAACTACTTTGGTCATGTTGTTTTGTTTTTACTTCTTTTCCTCAATTACATAGAGGTTTATAGATTCATGAGGATAATGGATAGGGTAAATAACCAATATGTTTTACCCGAGATAGGGGTGTCCAAAACTAGAGGCCACAGGTTTAAAGTGAGGGGAAAACTTTAAAAGGGACCTAAGGAGCAACTTTTTCATGCAGAGGGTGGTATATGTATGAAATGAACTGTCAGAGGAAGTGATGGAGGCTGGTACAATTACAATATTTAAAAAGCAGTTGAATGGATACAGGAGTAGGAAGGATTTAAAGAGATATGGACCAAATGCTGGCAAATGGAACTAGATTATATTAGGATATCTGGTCCACATGGAGAGTTGGACCAAAGGGTCCTTTTCCATGCTGTATGATTCTAACTAACTGTGTTTGTGTTCAATTTTATGTGGATTTCCCATGGGATTTTTCTCAGACTCATGGAGCCAACTTTAAGGATTGGCTGGACGTGAATGTGAAAAATCAGATTTGGACAAATTGAATTCACTCCCAGATATGTCTCTGCATCTGGAGATTTTCCTGCATGTGATCTGCCTGCTGCACCATCTTTGTCCAGTCAGATAATCAAAGTATTTCAAAAGCAACCAGCTCTTAATTATTGGCAACAATGAGATTTTACGAAGGGTTAAGAAGCTTCACACAGTGTCAAGATCTTAACAGGTCAGCAGAGGTGTCATCACAGTGTGAGGTCAGATGGGCTTCAAAGACCATTGTCCATAGTGCTAACATGGAACTGGAGGGATGAAATAGGCACAGTTGCAGCATCCATATGGACATGTTCCTCTCCACACTGATGTCTGTAATGGTTTTCTTTCTCATACATCTCTCTGGTGCCTTTCGACAACACCTCCAATTTGACACACACTCACGATGTCCCAGTTTCAGCGGTGTTTACTTTTCCGAGTGGAGATATCAGTTACAGTCCAGCATGACCTCTCATGGACTTCCCACTTCTGTGGAGGAATAAGAAGAACAACAAATCAATATATGGATGTCAGATTGTACAGAACATTGGTGAAGCCTCTTCTGGAAAACTGTGTCCAGTTCTGGTCGTCCAGTGATAGAAAGGATAATATTAAGCTGGAGAGGGTTCCGAACAGATTTACCAGGATGTTGCCAGGTATGGAAGGTTTGAGTTATAAAGAAAGGCTGGATAGGTTGGGACTTATTCACTGGAGTCTAGGATTTTGAGAGGCAATCTGATAGAAGTTTATAAAATAATGAGGCGTATAGATAAAATTAATAGTGGCTGTCTTTTCCCTAGGATAAGGGATTTCAAGACCAGAGGGCACATTTTTAAGGTGAGAGGAGAGAGATTTAAAGAACACATAAGAGGCAATCTTTTTATATAGAGTGTGGTACACATGTGGAATAAACTTCTTGGGACAGTGGTGGATGCAGGAACAATTACAACATTTAAAAGACTTTTGGATAGATACATGAATAGGATAAGTTTGCAGGGATATGAGCCAAGAGCAGACAGGTGGGACTTGTTTAATTTGGGATTATGCTCGACATAGACTGGTTAGACTGAAGGGTCTGTTTCCATGCTATATGACTCTATGACTCGATTAGCAGTGGAGGAAATGACATATATCCACCAGTTTTCCATACTAGAACATACAAGTCAAGAATCTTCAAGATGATAAGGACACTGATTTTGAAGACTACATTTTACACAAAGCGCAAATCCTGCTACCAAAAATACAGTCACCATATATCATAAACAATGGGGTTGTAGGCTACTAGTTGATAGAAAAGCAGACCTAATTCACTGTTTTCTTGAATGACTTGCTTGAAAGCTGAGGTGATACTCTTTAATCTGACAATGAAATGCCGCATGAGTGCAAACTGACTATTGACAGCAAAAATTACAGATTGCCCTTGGAGCCTCCGTTATGATAAGGCCTCTCTCCATGATGTACCTGGAGCTGTAGTGATTAGATTAGATTTCCTACAGTGTGGAAACAGGCTCTTCAACCCAACCAGTCCACACAGACCCTCCGAAGAGTAACCCACCCAGACCCATTTCCCTCTGACTAATGCACCTAACACTATGGGCAATTTACCATAGCCAATTCACTTAACCTGCACATCTTTGGTCTGTGGGAGGAAACCGGAGCACCCTGAAGAAACCCATGTAGACACAGGGAGAATGTGCAAACTCCACATAGACAGTCACCTGAGGCTGGAATCAAACCTGGGACCCTAGTGCTGTGAGACAGCAGTACTAACCACTGAGCAACTGTGCTGCGAACCATTCAACAAGAATAAGAAGCAGAATGTTTACGTGATTCTGAAGTCTTATCCTCTAAATTACCCATTCTCTCATTCCTTCTTTAACATCCCTCCAGAAAGCTGCAATGCATCATCTTTTTGAAGAGTCAGAAGTCTTGGAAGGACTGGACCTTCTCTTCTAGTAACTAAAGAAGTGGCACATAGAATGGGTCATGGCCTTGCAAAGAAGATTTAATGGAATTTTCTTTGTCCTTACTAGGGAGTCAACATCAATTCTATGAAAGTATGATTTAATTATTACTGCAATAAAACATCAACATCTATGTAGCTTGTTTAAGTTTGTAAATATGTGCTTCTTCAAATGCTAAAATACTTCAGTTAGTATCTTACTTACTTGATTTGCGGTTTTTTTGACACTAAACTTTAACATATGTTTGATCCTAGTCACCTCTACTGGGAAGGAATGACCTCCTACGAGTTTAACAATTCCCAATAGTCATTAACAATTGGTTTGTTTAAACAAACTTACAGGGTAACAAAGAGCACCTTTTCAGCTTAAACAACTTTCAGCTTCTGGGTCAAAACTTTAGCTTTGAAAAAATGCATTTACTGTATTATTCTGCTTAACTGTTCTTGTTTATAACATTCCCTTGTACTTACACACAAAGAACAATAGATTTGAGAAGAAATTGCAAGACTGAGTGATTGTAAAGATTAGTTCAGATGTGTTATAGAGACAATTAAAGCTATTTTTCTGGGAGACGTTTAAATGATATGTAGGTTAGGTGTATAGTGGGTTAAAATCAGCATAATGGATACATGCATTTTTTTGTTTCTTCTACATTGTCAAAATCTCACAAATCTAGGCTAGTATTGATGATCCCCAGGAAGCATCCTGTAAAACAATTCATTCCATCACTGTGCAGGCTGCTGATTATCAGCAACACAGGATAAATGCAGGTGATTATTCATTTCTGAGGCAGTCTCATGGATGTTTAATTATTTGACAATCTTGAGTCAGAAATGTGGTAAGATACTCATACTGACCTGGATGATGCAGCTTAAGCAACACTTCAAGAAACCTTACATCACCCAGGGCAAAGCAGTCCATTTGATGGGCATCATATGCACAAACATTCATCCCTCCACACTGAAGGTCAGTAGCAGCAGTGTGTACGATCTACAAAATGCACTGCAGAAATTCACCAAAGCTCCTAAGAAGGATCATGTGACTACACAACCACATCCATCTAGAAGGACAAGGGCAGCAGTGGTTCAAGATGGCAGCTCACCACCAGGCAGATAACAATGGTTTATTTTTGAAGAGTGTACTTGAGTAATAAAAACTTCCAGAAATCCCCCTTTTCTTCACATTTGCTTTCTGCTTCACAACATTTACTAGGTCAGAATATTAAATAGAGTGACACCCAAGTATTCACTCTGTGTCCCAGGTTGTGTGTGAGTAATAGACGATGCACCATATGCAAAGTGGATATGGAGGCGATCTGTTTTACAAGTGATAACATGACCACAGTAACAACTTGCATGGACAGTTAAATAGTAAATGTGCAGGAGATTTGTTACCACAGCTTAGAGCATCCCTGCATCTGAGTCAGAAGAACTGGGTTCAAGACCTACCTGAACATTTGATGACCAAGGTAGATGCATTCATAATGCAACCAAACCAACTGAGTAGCAACCAGACTACCCTTCCAACGCACACCAGTGGCAGAGACAATCAGATTCCTGGGCTGCCACATTATAGAAAGGAAGTAAAAACCTCATCCGTCATTATTCATAGTCCCAGAGTACAACATGCATGTAAAAATACGGGTTGCCATTTCAACCTGGAATTGCTGAATGAATTGTAACATCATGTGTAAGGTTTCAGCATAGGTGTAACCTTGAAGCATGACAAGAACTATTTTCTGAAGGTTTAACATAAGTCTAGCATGGTTTCAGAATCTAGAGGTTCCAGCCACTCACCTCGTCAAACCCCTCCAGCCCCATCTGAAGCAGAGTCTGCTGCTCCAGAATTGGACTATTCAGTCACCTCAGAGAATAAAGATTTGACAAATAGAAAAATGTGTTTACACAGCAGTTATTGTATGCATACCCTTCTTTGACACATTTTCAGAGAGTTTGACCTGAATGTGTCAGAATATATCAGCCTTCAACTTGCAATCTTTTCAAGGAGAACTGTCCTGAGCATATATCATCTCCATGGATTAGTCTCAAGGAATCTTCCATTACAGGGATAGCCCTTACCATGGCTATGAAGATCACCCCTGCTTAAAAACCTTTATGGTATCAGAATCTTACAGCACATGGTTGGTGACATCAGCCAAACCAATCACTCAGCTTCTCACAGATAGGCCATGTAACTCTTAGAGGTCTCGGGATTTTATACCAGAAATATGGTGTGTAGAGTGAGTGAATTAAGTCAAATGTGGAATTTTGATTTCCCCACAGTAGATTAAGATGTAGAGATCGAGCATGATGTTGAGCATGAGTTTTGTGGTTATAATATATTCGCAGGTCATAAATTCTCAGTAGCAAAGAGACTTTTTTACATCATGTCTCATCTTGAAGATAAGATCAACAGCACATAAGAACTAGGTTGACATTCATTTCAAGGTAGTATACAAGAGTTGGGTTTTAAGCAATTGTGTCTGGGGCTAATATTTTCATTATTAAATACCTGGAAACAAGAGAGGGTAGGAGGAGAATGGAGGCTTGCACCAAGTCTTGGGACTGGCAAGGAGACGTCAATAGTATGGGGCAAGGTGGGTAAGTGGATAGGCAAGAAATGGGAGGAAGGAATGAGGAGTGGAAGAGGGATCCTTGAGAGTTTAGAGAGCGGAATTGTTGTTTAGTCCGGATGCAAATGAAGAAAGCATATCCGATTGTTGGCAGGCCTCAGTAAAGTCCCTGGGGAAACCTTCAGTCTGGAGATCCCAGCACTGTAATTTAAGAGCACCCTCCTGTGCTAGTGCAGAGGCTTGGAAATAGTCAGTCAGCCCCTCAGGACAGTCAGAGTCAGGATATTCCGCACTAAGGGATAAGGAGTTGAATGTTGGACAGCCTACCAACCAGCTTGACTCTTTCTGCCCTATTTCCTTCTGCCCTATATTGGCTGTTTTCAGTCTGAAATGAGACAGGGAGAGGTAGGTATGAAGAGACATGTGTATGGCATAGCTGTTATGTTTGGTACAGCAGGAGAAGCGTCCTGAGCAAGAGAATACACAGCATAGAGGACATGCAGAGTTGTTGAAGGGTCCAGGTGCAGGTGACAATGCGTGAGGGAAGATGTTCCAGGTAATTAATGAGAGTCATAGAGATTGACCCTTAGTGAGAGGTAGTAACCGTAGCAGTGATGGAGTAAATGTGAGATATTGGAGAGAAGATAGTTGAACTTACCTGGGCAGAGTGCAAAAATACATCAAGCTTCTTTCTACAGTGCTGGAAATTTCTCAAGACAGCTGAGGCTGCAATAACCTGGGTGGCAACCTCAGACCATGACGTGTTGTCAAGCCCTCCACTGCTGGTCTTGTGAGAGGAAATCTTACCTGCTGAAGAGGAAATCCAATTTGTACACCACCACATTCAAAACCAGAGCTCTAGGTCTCTGCCAGCAAAGCAGGACACCAATTTATCCTGTCTGCCATGTTGGGGACAAATGTCAGGAACCATACAGGGCAGCTGCAGACTAACAGCATCTGATTGGGTACATAACAGGAAATTCAAGATGACCCAGATGCAAGGGGTGTGGATGAATTCTGAGATATCCGCTGAGTGGCAAATGCTCCAGGAAAAGTATATGATAAAATTGAGCTGAAATTGGACATGGGACAGCATAGGGGTGGACTAGGTAGTTAATTAGACGAGTAAAAAATAAGGTCTGCAGATGCTGGAGATCACAGTTGAAAATGTGTTGCTGGTTAAAGCACAGCAGGTTAGGCAGCATCCAAAGAATAGGAAATTTGACGTTTCGGGCATAAACCCTTCATCAGGAATTTCTGATGATGGGCTTATGCCCGAAACGTCGAATTTCCTATTCCTTGGATGCAGTTAATTAGACGAGTTTAGTAAGATATGGTGAGAAACCTCACTCAGCCTCACAGCAGGACTCCCTCCAAGAAAGTCAAAACAACTCAGTCCAAGAAGTAAGATTTGGCCCATAATGTGAGAAAGTACCCAGACCATTTTATATTAAAGATGGTGGAGTTAAGCAAGAAAGTGGTGCCCTTAATGCAGTGAGTCCCTGTTTGACCAAGAGGATCTTTTATGGTGCATTTGAAGCTACAAAATTGCCTGCTAATAGTGGTTTCTAACAGAAAGGCTTCTTCCACCACCACAAAATCAAACATAATTCCCATTCATGCTGCCAGCACTTTTATTTTACTTGAAATTGGCACGGAAATGGGAAAAAGCAGGAGAGCAGAAAAGGTACTGACTTCAAGGTGCACCATTAGGGATGGTGCCCCATTGATAAAATTGCATCCTTTGTTTCCATTCAGCAATATTCGCATCTCCTCTCCTGAACTTTAGCTGGATAAGACACAGGATTTGTATCAGTTAGTATGGCTCCAAAGAAACAAGGACATTGTAGATGTTGCTTATTTGGCTTTCCAGGTCTCTTATTCTAACTCCATGTATAAAGATGGTCTTCAATTCTCTGAATGTCTAGTTTGCATTAAACCTCAGGAACATGTAGGTCAATGCCTGGTGATTCACAAGAACCAAAATTCCTTCACCTTGTGTCAGTTTAAATCTGTTTACAATGCCATTTCATGATAAAAATGTATATTTTTCAATCAAACAAGTCTTTGTTCCTTCGCATTTTGTTCTGTAAACACAATCTCAAACATGAAAGTAGCTCATTCCAAGTAACAAATCACCATGGAAACTTAAAATTTCCAGATAAATCCTTGTCAGATTATTAGAATCCTGGTGCTGTTTTCAGTCTCATTAAGCACTATCATTTTCTCATAGAACTATAATTCCCTTTCAATTCTATTTGTGTTCCACGGTGAAATTCAAAGTATGAATGAGAATGTGGTCATAAGGTGAGAGCTGTGGTTGCCAATAGATAATATCTTTACCGAGTACATCTGGCTCTCCAGTTTTACTTGAACCAGCAGACAGTTGTGTGCTTCACTAATGTGGATCCAATTCAGTCTCGTGCCCAACATATTTGGTATCTGAGGTTAGTGAACCAAATCACTGGATCACATCTCAAGACTAAATTTAACTCATCTAGGCATCTTCAGATAAGCTTTACTCATTAGTCAACCAATTTCAGTATCAATTTCCCTGTACGTTTCCCTGTGTATTCCCAGAAGACTAACCACCACATAGCATCCGTTGAATCTTGAATTGCTTGTGAACTTGCTCTTTCTCAGCTTGCTAAACCACAACTATATGTCTAATATCACAGAGTATTTAACTTTTCTTCTGAGAATCAGAACAGTCTCAGGGCTTGCTTAGAGCAAAATATATTTCAGGAAGTGCCTGCAACGCCTGATTACATCTGTGTTCAACTGACTTGAACATGAACTGTCAATTCTTGTGAATGGTTATCACAACTCTTGGAGCCACGCATTGGTATAGCCTCCACTCCCAGTCCAATCTTTAACAGTGATAAACTACTATTTGTTTTCTGTTGGTTCTTTAAATTGTAAATATTATACAGTTGAATCTGGAAATTCATCTTGCATTTAATCGGAAAGTTAATTGTGCATATGCTAGAACTTCAGATCTAATTTCCCATCATAATTTAAAAAGTCTCTTTATATAAATTTAAGCGTATGTGGAAAATTACTTGCTGTTTTTTAAAGCAAATATTCTCTCTGAAGTTAGATGGTTTATTCTTTCTGCACTCTCCTTCATTTGGTTTAAGCACCCGCAAACCAGTTGCGGAGTTGAGATACTCCTGTTCTACACCAATGAGGGATTATTGTTATCATTATCAAAAGGTGAACACGTACAGACTTAAGTGGCAATCTAATTTTTGAACACAGGTTTTCATCTGCTTATTTATTCATCTTTCCTTTTTCAATGGGTTAATGAATTCACTTGAATAAAAGTTTTTAAAAAATGTTATATACATTAAGCGTGGGATTCATGTGGCACAGCGACAGTGTCCCTATTTGCTCCAGTGGTATATAAAATATGTCTAAAGGCTGATTAACAATATCCATATTTTAAGAGCTCTTATGCTAAATCAGTAGCATTTATTTCCAAACCAATGGTCTGAAACCTACCATATTTTGCAGTGGTATAATTTATGACGAGTTTCATGTCCCAATACTATTCACAAACTATCTATCCTGCACTTATGGCCAAAGGAACTTACTACTGCCATGAAATCCAGGATCCCTGGCACTGTGCCATCACACACCCAGACATGCACCAACAGTCTCGAGATTCCCTGCATGGTTTGTGACATTTGTCCCAGGTTGGGGGAAATTGGCATCCTGCTTTGCGAGCAAGACTTGGAATCCTGATGGAAGAAGTGGTGCAGAGGCAAAATGTGCTCTTCCCAAAGGAATGGCAGAGGAGGCCATAACACTAGTTTGCTATCCAGTCAATGTGGTCTTGGGTGTCTGGAGAAATGTCCAGTGCCATTATTTTATCTATGCCAACTCTCACAATCAATGATATTGTAAACACCTTCCACCAACGCTCAGTTTCTACTAGTCTTAGTAATATCAAAGTTTTCTAATCAATATTCAAGTGACACTGTGACATATCTCTGGAGCAGGATGGATTTAAACCTAGGACTCCCAGTCCAGAGACATTGCCACCATACCACAAGAATTCTCATCATTTCTTGCAACATTTTCCCTTACTCATGCTCAGCCACCTAACTTGTATATGTTTTCAACTTATTCACTCACTCACACCTCACCACATTTCTCCATCTACACCGATGCTAACAGCCACTCGCTTTCATTTCACACAATCACCCCCTTTCTCTCATTCCACAGACCACATAGAAGAAGACCACAGTAGGCCAGAAAGACGCAAGGCAGATGCCGGAAGCCCCTTTCTCAGTTCCTCACTTTCTACAAGGAGAGGTACCTGAATCTGGTTACCCTAATCTACCAAATGGCTGTGCTCTGGACTGATTTTGATTCCTGGGATGTTTCCCTTGGGCTCACTGAATACTTAGACTTAGTGGCCTTAGACTTTAGACATGGCTATTTGCTCAAAACACATGCAGTTCAATGGGCACATGCACAGTTGGCATATAGTAAGATTAACATGGCAGAATGCCATACAGCAACGTATCTCACCCTTGAGTCATGAATGCTGACAGCCACAGCAAAATTCCTGGCTTTGTATCCATACTACAAAGCAAGACAAGATTGAAACATTATACAGGGATGTCATGATCACCTTGGTAAAGTCACCATAGTCCTACCAGTCCATCGGGCTGCTCTCCAATTAGAGGCAGAGATGTCTCATTGTGGTTTAATTTGAGGGTCACCACAGCTCAGAGAAGGAGAGAGGTTGATGAAGGAGAGCCCTTCATGGTAACCTCAGTCAGTGTAGGAATTGAACCCATACTGTTGGTATCATTCTGCATCACAAACCACCATTCAGTCAGCTGAGCTAACTGATCCTGCTCCCATCCCCCCCACCCCCTCCCCCCACACTCCCACCTTTCCTGGTAGACACTAAATGAATAAGTGTGAAGAGAGCAAGTGTGATGCAGCCTGGTCCAATCTGTCAGCTCTCTGCAATCCTTGCAGCACCATTGTGATGATGGTTGCCAGTGCACCCCAAAGTGCAGCAATGAAAAGCAGAAACTTTCTGGAATTGGATCAGAGATAGACATTGATGGCCCAGAGATATTGGCATACATTGGATGCCAGTGTCCATTGACATGGGGTGAGTGCAGCTGCTGCCCCATCGAGCATGCCCTGAGATGTCGGTGCCCATTGTCCGAGATGGATGACTGGATAAACAGCGAGCCAGGTACCTGCTCAGACTTTCAGAGCAGAATTTTTCAGGATCTTGTTTCTCTCCAGTTAGTGGTAAAATAGGAACCTCCACATTAATGAGATATGGTTAAATAATAATAAGGGTGATAGTGAGCAGTAATCCCTTTTAATAGTCCTCTTGCTGCTCATGATTGATAAACTCATCTTGACATCTGGGACATCATTAGAAAATGAGACTTGTTGCTCCCCACATCGAGAAAGAGCTCACTCATCTTCTCATAAAATTCTCCCATGGTCTCGCCCCAGCCCATGTCATTCAGGGCCTAGGGAGATTCCATCCTATGCTCGTATCTCTCAAGTGCATTTTGAGAGATCTAATGTAAGAAGGAAGTATACAGCAGAACTCTTAGTAAAAGCAAATTACTGCGGATGCTGGAATCTAAAACCAAAAGAGAAAATGCTGGAAAATCTCAGCAGGTCTGGCAGCATCTATAAGGAGAGAAAAAAGCTGACGTTTCGAGTCTAACTGACTCTTTGTCATAATTGACTCTTAGTAATATTGACATACAGAGGAGTCCAGGTGTACAGGTCCACAATTGTGGCAACACAAGTGGATAAGGTGGTCAAGAAGGTTTATGGCGTGCTTGCCTTCATTGGTAGGGGCATACAGTACAAAAATTCACAAGAAATGTTGCAGCTGTGCAGAACTTCAGTTAATCCATATTTAGAATATTGTGTACAGTTCTGGGCACCACAATACCAGAAAGATGTGGAGGCTTCAGAGAAGGTGCAGAAACGGTTTACCAAGATGTTACCCTTGGAGGGTATTAGCAATGAGGAGAGATTGGGCCAACTTGGTCTGTTTTTATTTGAACATCAAAGGGTGAATGGTGACCTGATAGAAGCTTGCAAAATCATGACAGGCATGGATAGAATTAAGTCAGAGTCCTTTACCCAGGGTAGAAATGTCAATTATAAGGAGACATATGTTTAAGTTTAAAGGAGGTAAGTTCAAAGGAGATGTGAGAGGCAGGTCTTTTACACAGAGGGTGATAAATGCTTAAAATGCACTGCCAGAGATGGTAGTGGAAGCAGATACAATAGCAACATTTAAGAGGCATCATAAGATATATAAATAGGCAGGAATTTGTGGGCTAAGGACAACACAGAGGCAAAAAGTTTTTAGTTTAGAAGGGCATCATGTATTGGTGCAGTCTTTTGGGCTGAAGGGTCCATTCCTGTGCTGTACTGTTCTTTGTTCTCTTTCCTTTGTACTTTGTTCTTTGTTCGTTACGAAACACAGAAGGACACTACCAACCTCCATGCTAATCAGACTTTGATTTTCATCTTGTTGTCAATTTAGTGTGTCAAATTAGCATATTGGAATAGTCCTAGATTGCAGATCATTTTGAAGGATTGCATTGAGAATTTACAAGCATATTTATGGTAGAGCCCTTGCAGTAACCAAGGGAGGGCACTTTAATCTCATCAATCTGTATCAGTCTTGAACCAACTTCCAAACGTGAAAGTTGAGTGTTTGAACAAAGGCTGTACTACTATCCTTAAAGGTACAGATCTATAAGCAAATCCATCACCCACTGATTCAAGCAATTAACTTACATTTGATCCTGATGTTGTTCTATTCTGAGCAGACTCAGAAACAGATTATATCACTCAAATCTTGCAAGGAAATCGTTTTTAGAAATGGATCAATCAGAAATTTGGCAAAATTATAAATCAAAAAGCAATGATGTTGTCAAAATAAACTTAGACAAAGTAATTTGTCTATAGTTGGAATTGGAACAGGTAATTTCCTCAAAGCATGAAACCTGCTTGATCTTCAATTCTCATTTTACATCTGGTCAGCACATTCCTAATGAAACAAGTAGATTTCCTTGCACTGTATGCTTCAATGTCATATACACAGACATCTCTATCAAAACAAAGTTTTTGCATAAGTTCTGTAAAAAGTGAACTGAGAGATGAAATGCTGTATAATTCAGTCAGGACTTCAGCAATGGATCTTCATTGACTTCAGAGCAGCTCACTGTTTGGTCTACGCTGCTGAGAATAATTTGGTTAGCTGCAACTTTTATTCTTATAGGCAAAGGACTTCAGAGCAGAATTAGGTCATAGGGTCATTCAAGGCCAGAGAGAGAAATCACGTGACCCAGCGCATCTCCTATTTCCGGACTCCTTACCACACACAGCCCACTTGAACACTCACATTATTTCAGTACCCAGAATTAGATGAATGACTTTATATAGGATTGTCAAAACCTCGGATTTTTTACTCTACTCTTCTATTTATATAGCCCATTGAAAGATAAGTTTCAGCATAAAAAACATAACAGCCAGAGCTTTGTCAGACAGCTGAACACAATCTGGTCATTCATATTATTCAACCAACCCTGTGATGCAGTGGTAGTGTCCCTATCTCTTAACCTGTAGGCCAGGGTTCACACCCCAACTGTTCCACAAGTGTTTAATAGCATTTCTGAACACATTGATTGGAAAATATCTATACAACTAACTCTTTGGAGTTGTTGTGGGGCATTGGTAACGCCCCTGAGCAAGGAGGCTTAGGTACAACCCTACCTGTTTCAGAGGTGTGTCATTATATCACTGAACAGGATGATTAGAAAATGTCTATGTCACCAATTTTGTTTCTCTCAACCTGGTCCTATGCAATCTCTATCCAGAAACAACAAAATGTCACTTCACAAGCATCATATACAACAACTCTCAAGCACAAATGAGAACATCTTGAACTATCAGTGGCATAATCTATTGGTGCATGAGTCCTGGCTTCACACCAACGCTTGTATATGAAAATGTCCCAGAAATTAGTATCAACCATTTTAGCCGCAATAATGTGCAATATTTATCTGCACAAGGACAGGAATTCTAGTTTAATCTTGAAACTTGAGAATTTTAAATTCCCAATTCAAAATCTAAAGATAAAGACAATGAAGATTTTGGACTACCATAAAAATTCAACAGCTTCACCATTATCATTGAGGGAAAGAAACTAGTCATTCTTGCCTGATCCGGTCACTACCAACAGGATTGGTTTCATTTTCTTCTCCTGATACTAGCAGAGACACTTAGTAATATTCAGAATGTTACTGTTTTCACTAGAAAACCTGTCAACACCACATGAGCCAATCCTATTTGCCAATGAATCCAATGTTCTTTGCAAAGATGTTAGGACATCTAGGAACATTATGATAGAGTAACAAATGTGATTTCCAACACTGTGTTAATCCTAGTCATTATCAATGAATTACAGGTTTATTGTTATTTTTCTGTCCCACAATGACTCTGTGAAACTACCTTTCACATAGAGGATGGGAAATAGAGGCTTCCAATGCCTCTATCATGTGATTAAATGAAAACACATTCACAATTAACAGTCTCCCTTCCTTCTCTTCATAGAAAACTCACCCACAGACTGTCAATTCAACACCCACCCTCATCAAAGAAAATGACCTAAGAGAATGACGAAGAAAAAATTTGGTGTCAAATCTTTGACATGCTGTCGTTGTCCTGCCTGCTGGCCTGTTTCATGTCTTCGGTGCAAAAAAAAACATAATTTTATTCCAACTCTAGAAAGCATTGTCAGAGATGTTCCCTGACAATCTGATTATGCCTTTTATATTTTCATGCACTCCAAAGAGTGACAGTACTGAATGATCAAGCAACAGTATATGGATTATAAAAATATTTCTCACTGTGGAAATATTTCAACTGATTGACTGGGGCTTTCAGGCAGCTTTACATTGGTTGCCAACTGCAGCCCTCAAAGTCTGTCAACTCATCTCAGCAAATCCAAATGAGAAGACAAGGAACAGGACCTGAGTACAACTTCAGGGTCTGTGATATTCAAACATTTCTCTGTGGGAAACATGAAGCTTAAAAATTCCCAAGACATAGCCTCACCTTCACTCCACCAAGCCTGGGTGAAGTGATTTCAATCACCACTGGGGCAATGCGAGCTCTAAACACAATGCCTGGAGTTTTTTAGTGGGCTAATGCCTTTGCTTGTGCAGGATGGTGAGAGAGTGACCAAGGGCAGACATGACTCAGAACACACCTTAGCTGTTTGACCCTTGATGTTGCGCCAATCCAAGCCCACCTAACCTACACTAGCCCACTATCCTCCATATGCCTATCCAATGCCCTTTTAAATGCCCATAAAGAGGGAGAGTCCACCACTGCTACTGGCAGGGCATTCCATGAACTCGCAACTCGCTGAGTAAAGAATCTACCCCTAACATCTGTCCTATACCTACCACCCCTTAATTTAAAGTTATGCCCCCTCGTAATAACTGACTCCATACGTGTTCAAGAGTGGGACGTCCCCTATAGAAGCATATCATGAGAGGGGCAAAGCTTCCTAACCTTTTCCCATCCTCACAAGTGTCTCAGTGATTAACACAATCTCTTCTGGGTCTTGCAGTCATTCAATGATATTATGGCTGATCAGGTTATGGTCTCATTCCCACTTTCCTTATCTGCTTCCTATAACCTTTAACTCCCTTGTCTTTCAAAAATCTAACTCAAGTATCTTCAGGATTGTAAATGTTTCTGCAAGACCTCTCATTTTTCTATACTCTCATGAGTACATTATGTTCTCATGTGCTGGGAGATCCTGACAATTATATATCTATTTAATGCTGTATAGCCTTGCCCACAGGAATTATATTGGGAATACAGGGACCACTTATTACAATGGATGAAAAATCATAGAACCATACTTCCAATGGGTTACTTACAGTGACTCCCCAGAATTAAAGCACCACTTCAAACAATTATCCTTCTTTTGCAAAGTCAGAAATGCAATAACTAATCTCAGATAGAAAATACAGAGGAACCTTGATTAGCTGAACGTCAAATATCCGAATTTTGGATTATCTGAACAAGATCGCAAGGTCCCGATGCTTGGCTAAACTGTGTTTTCCAGCATTCAATTATCTGAACATTCGATTATCCAAACAAAATACTCCCCGCCCATGCTGTTCGGATATTCGAGGTTCCACTGTATAAATTGCCAATGAATCCAATGTTCTTTGCAAGGGTGTTAGGACATCTAGGAACATTAGAATAGAGTAACCAATGTGATTTCCAACACTGTGAATCCTAGTCATTATCAATGAATTACAGGTTTATTTATTGGTTTTAAGAAGTTCCTATTATGGAATTCACTGTCATCTAATCACATGGTCTTATAAGTTAGTCATTAAACATCCAAAATGACTTCATGGTAAACTTGATGTCACATTGTAACTTTTTTTGAAGAGTACTTTGGGGTCAGAGCTCAAAAACTACATCATCCATTTGAACTTAGATTCAAACTTCGCCCACAATTCTGTGTCTTGCAGTTAGCATAGGAATGGGATCAGTCCCTTGGACCTGTTCCACTATTCATTGAGATTATGGATGATCTTTAGCTTAACCCCAGCTATTCCATAGAAACTCAATGTATCATCAGTATTGAAATTTTCAACTGACCAAGCTTCAATAGCTTTTTTCTTTTTTTTTTCTGCTTTCACAGCTGCAGTTGCGGTAGAAGAACCATACATAGCTACATTGATTTAATTTAGGGATGAGGAAAAGTGGGCGGCACGGTGGCACAGTGGTTAGCACTGCTGCCTCACAGCGCCTGTAGACGCGGGTTCAATTCCCGACTCAGGCGACTGACTGTGTGGAGTTTGCACGTTCTCCCCGTGTCTGCGTGGGTTTCCTCCGGGTGCTCCGGTTTCCTCCCACAGTCACAAAGATGTGCGGGTCAGGTGAATCAGCCAAGCTAAATTGCCCGTAGTGTTAGGTAAGGGGTAAATGTAGGGGTATGGGTGGGTTGCGCTTCGGCGGGTCGGTGTGGACTTGTTGGGCCGAAGGGCCTGTTTCCACACTGTAAGTCTAATCTAATCAAACCAGTTGCTAATGCCATTTCAGGGCATATTTGTGCCCATCCATATATTCATGTGTGCATGTTTGAACACTGCATAGTGTTAATCATGCTGCTCATGCTCACTGGGTTCCGATGAAGGAGATACCAAAGATCATTACCATCCCTGGAAACCGCATACAAGTATAACTCACTGTCTTTGGGAGAGAAGGGAAAATAAACAAAGCATTGAAACTGTTGGAATTCCCTATAGGACCCTCTGAGTCTGAATTCCCATCAGAAGTTCTTATTGGGGTCTTTACAAAACCTACCCTAAATATCTGACAGAAACTGTCACTGAAAGAAAAACAATGTGTACTTGTCTGACCCAGTCAATGTCTTGGTTCTCTGCCAAAGCTTGAGCTCTCTAGCATGACCTCACCCCAACCACCAACCCCCTCCCCAATTCTGTTAACGTATTATAGGAAGCGGTTTTGTCAGTTTAAAGATGGTCCCTCCTAGTGTCAGCAGCTTTCTCAGAAATCAACCTGCAATTCTCCTAAAGTTAGATTGCCTAAACCAGAAGGGGCCCATTGGGTGCTGGTAGTAGCCACAATTCCCCAGACAAGGAGTTTTATACTATGTTCGAATACACACATTCAGCTGCATAACTCAACGGTCAGTCCAGAGACCACAGTCTTATGCAAGTTCTCAGGGTCTAACTGTGCTTTGCAATAGCTATCAGTGAAAGCAGCTGCTGTTTTGTGAACTGCAAATAACAGCTGCCTGAGCCATGGTTTTATTATGTAATTGGTAACAAAGGAATTGCTACACTTTTAGTGATCAGAAAATAGGCACCGATAACTGATTAGTTGAACCACAACACACCACAGTTATGTTCTTTGTATGGATGTAATGACAGGTAAAGGTGGGTACTTGAAAAGAAAGACTTTGGGGAAAGAGTGGGATGAATCTTGCAAAGAATTGGAACACAAGCGGGACAAGCTGAATGTTGTGCTTCTGTGCTGCATGAATCTATGGAATTGTCTTTAGCCAGGTTTATGCTAATCTGAGACAAAGCTAAAGCCAGGGAGTGACACAGTGGCACACTACTTAAGGTGTTCTGTCACGGTCAGGTAGCAATTGGATTTCTTGCAAATATGTCAGCCTGCAAGTGAGGCTCCCCATGTCAGTCCAGATAAATATCAAGATACTCCACGTGCAAGACAAATCTATGACATGTATCTCACTATTCTATCCAGGTTCCAGATAGAGACTGTGCATACTGGTGTTCTGTGACAGTACAAGAGGGGTCAAAAACACCTTAGCAATAGGGAACAGTAGATTCTTTTGCTTAAACCAAACCATACCCAAACCATAAGAAAGAGAAAGTGTTACCATTCGGGTGCACTGTGCTACTGGGTGGATGAACGACATTTTAACACCAGTGGTTCATCACAGGTTTTGTGTTTCAGATATCAGCTCTCAGGGAAGTAGAATGAGAAAGGCTCAGAAACATATCCAGAGGGTCAAAAAGATATACAAGTTGTGGGTCATCCTGACCATTTACAGGTATCATCTTTTTGAAAATGTGAAACTTTTTGGAAGTAATCATAGACTTCCCCACCATGCCACCTACTCTCCACCGATTCTGATCAGGAATTCATGACATGGAAGAGACTATATATAAGTGGAGTAGCAATCAATGGCAAGTTGCACTGTATTTACAGCTGTTTGGCACTTAATGACATTTTTCTGGTTGTTGCATTGGTGACTTCATAGCAACAGCTCTGATTCAGATCCAAGAAAGTGACAGACCTGGTCTCAAGTTTGGCTCTCACTTTCCAGCATAAATCAAGCAAATGCAGTTGTGTAACAGGGAGAAGCACCCAATTCCTGGAGGGGAGGGGCCCTGATTTGGTTTACTCCAATTTTAAATCACAGGCCAAGATGACACCTCTCAAGCCAACCATCCTTTTTGAATTTGTCAGTTGGGCCACAATTGCTTCGTTGGCTTTAAATTTCAAAGTGAATCTTTGACTGGATGAATGGTAGTGGTTTCTTACTGTTGTTGATTCCACTACATCAAGCTTAGCCTTGGGTGGGGCATGGTGCCTGCAAGAGCCCAAAATCCTGCTGCTGCTATGGGCCAGGCAAGGGTTCTGTAAATGAAGCCTTGTCTGAATAAAAATCACTTCCGGTCTGTTACTTGGATACCCATCTCCTCCCTCAACTAAGATAAGATCTCGACCACCACTGGATTACACAGTGATTCTGTGATTACACAGTAGAATATCTTTGGCTCTGAATTTCAAGGAGTATTTTAATACATGTGTTTTTGTCAATAGCACCCCTTCCATGTATATATGGTTTCCATTCAGTGGAACCCAAACATTACATTGTTTACTGTCATTTGATGTAGTCAGTGGTGTGTGTGGGTTCATGTGTGGTGGGCCCCATCATTTTCTGCTCACCCTATGTGTGCTATTGTTGGTATACTGCCTGCTATTGTGTTTGTTAGGTTTACCACGTTGCATGTCATTTTGTGTTTGATGTCACAGGCTGACAATAGTTGCTGTGCTAAGGGCTAACATGTTGGTTGCTGTTCTATTGCTATCATGCTGGGATTGGTACTGCTTAACTGCTGATCTGCTGGTTTCAGTGACAGAAATACCTGAATCTAGGTAACTATAAAGTGCTTTTATGCTGGCCATCAACGTATGAGGTCTTATCTGTGACTGTCATGTGACAATATATGGGCATCAGTAAAACAGTAACAATCTCATGGTGGGAAAAGTAGTCATTTATTTTCGATTCATACAGACAATGTGACTGGCTCCATTCTGAAAGGGGCTTTCCATCGGATGCCCAATGTTTGCATCTATTTCTTGTGACAGACCACATTACACTTGGAAATTGTAGTTCTGGAATGCATTAGGTCTCCCGTTTATCATTTTAGAACAGAACTGGATGGAGACTATGCATAGACAAAGCAAGCAACTTCTGTTAACTTTCCTCTTCAAAGACCCACAAAAATCATTGCAGTCGCTGTAATGTCAGTGCCTTCACTTTCCACAATCATGACCTCTCTCCCCTCATTTTCAACCTGCCTGCCCTTTCCCTCGATCAGCCAACAACTTACCCTGCTCTCAGCTGCTTGCCTCAATCTTGAGGCATTGACCCAACACCCGTTTGGTTACATGCAACTCTCCTCTTGAGTTTCAAGGAGACAGGGACAGTTTACCACTGGATCAGAGAGACAGCTGGCCCAATCCACCAGTCAGGCAGCCAGAGGTCAAAGCCCGGTCCTTTTGGGGAAAGAAAACGCAGCCACAAGCTTCAAACATGCTCAGGAGTTTGACGGCCATTTTCACACGTGCAGAGCAAATGTCAAGCAGTCCCAGCATGTCTGAGGCATGATGACATTCATATGAACACACTCTCCAGATTCCACAAGACGCTGCTTCAAAACAATATTTGTATATTTCGAGACTGTGCCTGACTGACATGTTTGCATTAACTGCATTACATCTGACTGCCTTTCATGTAAACAGTGCACAGGCATAGGAGGTTATGCAAAGTGGTCATGTTTTTCTATTTAAACATAGAACTAAAAATATAGTATACTCAATAGTCAGTTGCTCGTTATTAACGGACTGTCACAGACAGAAATAAATGCCACTCCAAGGCCCAAACACGGCATGACCTGACCCTAGTCTATCCAAAAGTGGAAAAACATCAGCATCAATTTCTGTTGGATAAACCTGTCAATTTAAAGCAACAAGAACAAGGAAACAAGTCCAAGTCTGCATTGAGTGCAGGAATTTTCTGTGTCCCATTTTCATGAGCTTGGAGACAGAAAAGCATTTTCTTACTCATTATATTGGGCATTTTGGGAATCCTGCTGGATTGGGTAAGAGATTCCTGTCAATGGCGAATACCAATATTGTACCTTTAGATGTGTAACCAAGGTATTTAGAGCCAGAGTGATGAATTTTGCTTTGCGCCCATTCCACTCCCAGTTGAGCTGTGTTGAATGCAGATAGTTCAGAGCATTGTGGTATTACTTTTGTAGGTGACCGGAAATACTGGAGGGGGATAGGTCATGCAAACAGTTCCACCACTTGAATAGCCATTTTTGGATGCAACAATTAAAGCATTGCAATGAGCCACAAACAATAAGTGTGCCTTTGAATACTTTCTGGCAGGAAACCAAAGACAGTTTGAGGCTGGTCCTGTCAGGTGGTCCAACCTGTCCGCTTGACATCAAGGTGTCAAAGTTCATTCATCAAAGATGAGAAGGAAGAAAAATAAGCAATAAAAAGGGCAAAGAAATGTGTAAGACTCGCTGCCAGTTTGCCTTTTAGACCTTTTGTGACTCCCAACATCCTTGCCAACACAAGTCCATTGCCTTTGCCAAGCTTGTTTCCATCATCCACTGGTGCCACAGCTGATACAGGGTGAACATCTTGTGTTTCTTCACCATGGTGTTCATGGTGAGCAGTGCCAAATGAAAACAAATACGCTTAGAAAACTGTCAGCACTTAAAAGTTCTCACTTTGACCAAGGCCTTTTCCATTTTAAACCACTTCCCACAACACCCACCCACTCTTTGCCCCACTCTTCACTAGAGTTTGGTTCAGAAATTTGGCAGAAATAATACACAGAGAGGATGAAATATTCCGTTGCCCACCAGTTGAAGAGCTGACAAGGGATATGCAGCATCTTGAGGGGAAAAGCTCACTGAACATTCTGCCAATCAGGCAAATTTGAGGCTCCCAATGGACATCAATCCATAATCACATCCTGTGCTGCAGCAGTCCCTCCTGTGAGGGCTGACCAGCTAAGCAGAGGCTGTGGTTGCTGCTGGGAAAGCAAACCAGAAGTGCAAGGATCCAGGGGGTAGGGCTAATGATATTTTGACGAGGGTGCAGTTAAGGGTTTCCAGGGTCTCAGTGGATGGGGAGAGGAAAGCAGCGAATTGGAGGCAAATGTATAAGTGGCTTCAGTGACCAGCCCCTGTTTCATAATGTTTGTGCTTTCATTAGGCACTGACTGCTTTTGATTGTGGCCTACCTCCACCACCCCCCTAAGTCAAGCAGACAATAATCTTCTTGCCTCCAGAAAGATACTGGTCAGCAGACCCACGTGAAGCTGACTTACTCCCAACAACAGTGAACTGAGACCCTTAAGTGGTCATAATTGACCTCTGAAAGGCCTGAGTGAATGACAGAACGGAGAAATCAACCATGGGCCTGCTCACCCAGAATTTAATTCTATCAGAGACAGGAAAGCATTGGGGACCACCTCCATCACTTGGCTCGGTGAAATGCCCTTCCAGCCTCCTACCTCAACTCTTCCAGGACCAGAAGGTGCGACCTATCTGGGAGCCCTCAAATTTAATGCTCCCATGTTAACACTGTCATTGACATAATAGGTTACATGCAGAACTACAAGATTCCCAGGTACCCTTTCCTTCTTCGCCATTGCACCTTTGAAAATTGCATTGCTTTCCTGAGAACTGCACTTTTTTTATTTATTTAAGAGACTGATAATTAAGGCAGTGAGGAATTGGGGAGCAGAGCAGGAAGAGGCCCTCTACTTACAGAATACAAAAGCAAATTTAAGAGGACAGTCATGACTGTCTCAATCTAAATTTTACCACAGTTTATCTGAGCTTTCACCTGATGTGTGCTTTCAGGAATCAATTCAGGTTCCCCAGTTTCACGAAATGGCGACCATTACTATTTTCTGTAACAGAATTGGTCATCTAATTTGTTTGACTGGCTTGACTTTGGAAGGGTAGTTTTAAAGTTACCTGGCTTATGTTTCAGACACTTCAGTACATTCTCACCCCAGTCATGTAGCTACTTCACACATCCTACGTTACATTATAATATTTAACCATTAGTCAACCATACAGTACAGGTCATTCTGCTATAACATAGGTTTTGTCCATGAGAATTGGCTGTAACGCAATTGACAAATAGGAGACACTGTTTCTAAAGTACGAACTTTCAAAATGTGTGTTGGCTATAACGAGATTGCAACATCAACATTTTAAGAGCTATTTTTCTTGTGTGGTTTTTATATACCACACGGTCACACAAGAACACGACCATCATGTTATAGAATAACTACCTGTAATGATTGAGTAAGAGCATCAGGACCCTGGACCAACCTTGCAATGAGGCCCAGTCTCTCTTCAGCCCAAACTGATAGTGTGGCATCAAACCACATGACAAAAGATGGGATAGCTACAAGATTCACTGGATAGAAAATTGGGGCAGCACTTAGGATCAGTAAACAAATTTGAGATTGTTTGCAGAAGAGAAGATTTCAAAAAATAATTTTTTAAGAAATTGTCAGCAAAGTTTTGACTCCAGGTTGCAGCCAAAAAAAGCTACAGAGCTGCTATAATAAAGAAAACATCTCTGGACAGAAGACTCTTCCAGAGAAACTAGCAGTACATTGTTTTTTATTCATTCATGGGATGAGATGTCACTGACCATGCAGTATTTAGTGTCCAATCTCTAATTGCCCAGACAGCAGTTAAGAATCAACCACATTGCTGTGGGTCTGGAGTCACATGTAGGCCAGACCAGGTAAGGATGGCAGTGTCCTTCCCTAAAGGACATAAGGAACCAGATAATCAACTACAGTTCCATGGTCACCATTAGACTCTTAATTCCATTTAATTTTATTTTTTACTTAACTCAAATTCCACCATCTACCATGGTAGGATTTGAACCAGGTCCCAAGAACATTGTCTGGTCTCTGGATTAACAACTCAGTGACAATACCAGTAGGCTATTACCTCCCCTGTAAGCTCCAAAAAGCTATTCATAGCCAATAAAATTATGATAAGGCAGTATCTGCTGCCACTGGAGCTGCAGGGAAACTGTGCATGTATTCAGAAATATATTTATCACCCAGAAGTATGCATGTGCATGGTTCCACATCCTTTATATCTTCATGTTGTGCATAAAGTCCACACTCTGATTGTGCACACAATAGGCACAATATTGAAATGGAATCAAGCATGGGTGGATGGTGGAAGGGTGAACAGTACAGACAGGGCTGAGGGGGTAGAGAATGGATGGACCAGATAAACAATGGATGGGTGGGGAGGGAGGAGAGAAAATGGACTGAAGCTGTCCTGCTAGATCTGTTTCTCCCCCCGCATCACCAACCCAGACCAAGCTAACCAAATCCCCCATCTGATCTACTCCCTCCACCCAACATATCCTAACTACCCACTTTGATGTCACTACCACCCCAGCCTGATCCCTGCCCCATCCCCTTGTCCAACCCCACTCCCCTCCCTATTCATGGCTGCATCCATTAATGTCCATGTACACGTTTGCTGGGAGTAACATGTATGTTCCACAGTGTCTGTAAATGCAGCCAGAGGAGAAACAACATCTCGAATAGCAGTAAGAACAGTAAAAGCCCACTTGCAACTAAAGGGTTAAATCTAAATTGAGTACCTACATAGCGAATCTGATTATTGGACAAGCAAAACAAATTTGATCCCTTAAGAGACGAAATAAATAAGTTTCACTTCCAACCAAAAAACAAGGCTCAGGAGCAAAGGTGAGAGTTTAACAGATTTGACTATTCAGTCAACAACAAACTTTAGGTCCAAGATTAAAGAAAAGATTGAAAAAGGAGAAAATATCTGGAATAAAAATCATTAATGCTCTTCAAAGTATCAGACAGTGAAGTTACAGAAGTCTTTAACCAAAAGAGAAAATGCTGGAAAATCTCAGCAGGTCTGGCAGCATCTGTAAGGAGAGAAAAGAGCTGACATTTTGAATCTAACTGACCCTTTGTCAAAGCTCCCTTTGACCCTTTGACAAAGGGTCAGTTAGACTCGAAACGTCAGCTCTTTTCTCTCCTTACAGATGCTGCCAGACCTGCTGAGATTTTCCAGCATTTTCTCTTTTGGTTTCAGATTCCAGCATCCACAGTAATTTGCTTTTTTTTTACAGAAGTCTTTATTATTTTAATGGTTTGAACAGTAAATTCAAAGTTTTATTGAACAACCAAGGAGTTTATTGAGTTTATTCTTTAAAAGATGTGAAATTGGAATCTGATCAAATGGTGTCAAATTCAGTGCTTCAGATGCAGAGAAAAATCTGTGTAAGTGACGTATTTGATGTAAACAAAAAAAGCCAGCCAAAAAACAAACAAAATCACTAATAAAAAATATACAGTAAATGTTGTCAAATGATGTAACCTAAAAAAGCTCATTTGAGAATGTCTAAAAACCCATTAATGAATATTCATGACAGAGGTAGGAGTTTTATGTCAGAGCTTCAAGACCCTGGAGCAACTTGGTGATGATATCACAGAAAAACATAGCACTGAGCATAAATATCACCGTGTGGGCAAAGTTAGGACACTCTAGAATGGGAGATAGCCTTGAGAGCACATAGACATGAATGCACCATGAAGCTGGATTAGTCCTTATCTAATGCCATCATAAGATCAGAGTCTGGCATATCTATGATTACCATTTATAGCAGTATTTGTTTTTAATGTATAATAGATAGTGTTACATTGAGGACTAAGCCTGAAGACCACTGTGACTTTGCCTTCGTCTCAAATAGCATGTCTTGAAACCAAAATCACAGGATAAAAGAATAACAAAATCTAGAATTCTAGTTGGAATTGTTGACTATTTTTCATAACATATTTTTACATTTACTTATAATATGGAGTTCATGATCTAACTTGTGTACGGATTTTTGAAAATGCGTGACTGCAGATAAACAGACATTACTCACTGATTGCACACTCTAGTGATTTTATGCTTCCATATGGTGTTACTTGGAATTTATTTTACATTTTACCACAATGCCTTAGAAATGAGTAAGAGGAAGTCAAAACTTTTCAAGTGCATCCGAGTGAACAGAATATACAGAATAAGTTGAATATATGACTTTTATTCATTTTTATCCATTTCACGTTTTCAAATAATGTTAGCACCTCCAGTTTAAAAGTCTCATACTTGATCTCAAATAGCCTCTAATTTCTTTATCTCTGTCACTGCTTACAGTTGTCTAAAACACTTGGGTTTCTCAAATTCTTGCCTCTCATCTCTCTTTAAGATTCAGCACTCCACCTCAAGTAGCAATGTGCTCAGCTTCCTAGAATTAAAACTTTGGAAACCCCTCCTTAAACTTCTCCATCTCCCTCCCAGAATCTTGAAATTTAGTAAGTTGTTCCTAGGCCTTCAAGGATTACATTTTGAGGGAAGGTTACATCAGCTAGGCTCATCTTCCATAGAATACAGAAAGTTAGAGGGTGACTGTATTGAGAAATTTAGGATTCTAAAAGGAACATGAAAGGCTATACAATGAAAAAATATCTTTCACTATTGGGAGAACATTAAGTGAGGCACATAACCTTCAAATCAGGGGCAGTGAGAAAGTGGGAGCATGGAACATGTTCCTACAAATAACAGTTGATGCTAGCTGAATTAATCATTTTAAACCTGAGACTGAAAATTTTTTGCTAGCTAAAGAATATAGAGCTGAAGCAGCTAAATGGGATTAAAATTCAGTTCAGCTCATTGGATGGGGAGATAAGTTTGAAAGGCCGAATGGTCTTTTCTTCAGTCTATGTTCTTGAAAACCTACTTCCTTGATCAAGCTTTTGGTCATCTGCGTGATATATGGCATATGTAAAATTTTGTTTGATAACACTCTTGTTATAAGACATGTTCCTAGGGGAATAGTGTTATAGAAATACAAGTTGTTTCCATTTCTCATTTTGATTTGGACTTCATCATTCTTTTACTAAAAGTTTTAATTTTTACTCCCAAATTTCCACATGCTTAAAGTTTAGCTGCTCTGCTGGCCCAGATTTGTTGGCTAATTGGTTGGCTGGCTATCATTGCTGAAATCCTTTACAGATTGCACTCTATTATGTGATTGTGTTGCTTCCTGGTTAGAAGTTCTACACTCAAATAGAATATAGTGTCACTGTATCAGTTCAGAACCTGCAAGCTCTTACAAAGTAAGGCTGGTAATGTTTGAATTTAAAATATCAGCAAGCTGAAAAGAAAGGAAATCTGTGATTGTGAGGACAGTACATGTCAAATAAATAGATTCAAAATAAGCTGAATGTATAAGTAGACAACCTCCATGCCATAGCATGTCCTACTTATCTGCAATAATAAAAAGATCACATAAAACCTCTTTTATGACAACCTCCAGCATTAAAGCCTAGGGTAAATGCTTTCCAAATTCAGGATCATCTGTGATGCATAATGATCATATTTCAAAAGAAACCTTGCTTCATTCTCTGGTAATTTCATTATTATATATTTCTATTGCTCATAGTGTGCAATTATCAAGGACATACTGTGGAGGAGGTGAACTAATAACAGCAGAAGGAACAGAATAGAACAAGTAAGCACTATGAGGTTCTGTGATTATAATAATATCAAAGAAATGCAATAAGGTTTTCCTTTTTGAAATTCCATATAACATGGGTAAAGCCTTTTCAGAAAAGGCTTCTCGATGCAGCCTTTTCTTCTTTCCCTCTTCTTGGAAACTGAAAACCAGTAATCCCTTAAGAATGCAGCACAAATCAAAAGCTCAGGGTGAGATTAGCCTTGAAGAAAGGGTGAATTCTACAGTAGGCCCCTCAACACAATTCTAATGAATGGTGTATCATTACAGCTCCACATGGCATAGTGCTGCTGACCAAAGACAGACTGTGCTGAAGTGAGGTAAAAGGATATGTGGGAACAGTTTGTGGAGTCAGGGTACCGTGCATAATCAGTGACCAAATAACTCTGGCTTAACCCCTTCACCCATAAATGCTCATTTACAGGAACTAAGACAAGAGCCTTCATGACTACAAATTCCTTTCTATGACAGTGAGAGACCTCAAGTGTTTATTCCAGCACGGGGACACTCTGACTTTCTGCTGTGGCTGAACCAGGCCTGACCTCAGTCTCATTGAACTTGAACTTTAGTTCAAACAACTCAAAACACTGAACCACAGGGAAGAGTGAGAACTTGGCTCTATTCCCACATTTGTGGCAGCTCGTGTTTTCGGTTTTCAAACTGGACCTCTGCCATTTGAAATGAAAAATCTGAGCTACTGTACATCTAATCAAGTCAGTCAAGCTCAGAAAAAAATCAAATCTTTGAACTCAATATCATGATTATTGGAGGAAGCAGCTGGACAATCCCTCTGAAGATTCAACGTGATCATGTATTCAGTATTTGTTACCGTTGAAATTATTTCAGGAAAGGTATTCTCAGCCATTTCTTACGAAGCTGCATGTTCTGAGCTAATAAGTTCCAGAAAGATAGAAGAGGTAGAGTCATAGCAAGAAAAACCTAGAAAGCAGCTTAACCTTAAATAAAGGTTAGGGAATGCTGGAGACTCAGCATTTTTGCCGTGTTTTTGTTGAAGAATACAGGAATGTCCAGAATAAACAAAGTATTTGCAACATCTGTATTATATTGTTACTGGTCACCACGCTCTCACTTCCTCACACTGCTGTCAGTGCACTCAGTCTAGCTGTTTACACACAGTCAGCGCCCACAATAACTCTTCAAATGTTTAAAAATGACCAGTTTGAAGTGAATGAAAAACAAATCTGCACAAAAGGGTCTTCTCGTAAACAGACTTGAGAAAAGATGATTTTCTTATTTGGTGTTTAGTGGAATTGTAAATAGGAGAGCGCAGTTTGTGTTTATAGTTTTGCTACAAATAGCACATGGATGCCATCTTCTCTGATTGTTCCTGACAGTAAGTATGTAGTGGATATTAAACCTGGTCCCCAGATGTTGAATTTTTTTCCCTTTTCCTCATATTGTTATGATTAAGTTATGCTGTGGTGTTCCTCATACCAGAAGCTGTGTGGAAGAACAGTTTGATCCTTGACAGAGATCTATCATAGCCATTGTAAAAGTAAATCCCTTAAAACAGGAAACCAAATTGCAATATTTCAGGGTGTTAAGCAGCTTCTAAAAGCAACTGGACAATTGTGTGCTCTGATTTACTATTGGCTGAACACAATTGTTGGATCCCTATATATATTTGAAATATGCAGTTTTTTTGTCATGTTATATTACCCTTAATAGGCATTTAATGCAAAGTAGGTATGTTGTCATTCATTGCAAGGGGAATGAAAGATAAAAGCAGAATGTCTTCCATGAGCTATACCGGGTAATGGTAGCACCAAATCTGAGATACTGTATATAGTTTTGGCCTTCTAATCTAAACAAGATAATAAATGCACTGGAAACAGTTCAGAGAAGGTTTGCTTAATTAATTCTTTGAGATGATGATGGTTATCATATGAGCAATGGTTGAACAGATTGCGCATGTATCCAACAGAACTTAGAAGAATGAAAGGGGCTCTTTTTGAAATGTGTAAGATCCTGGGGTCACTATTTGGATAAAGACATGAATAGGAAAGATTTGGAGGGATATGGAGCAAACACAGTCAAGTGGGACTAGTTTAGTTTGGGAACATGGTCGGCATGAAATGGTCGGACCAAAGGATCTGTTTCCATACTTTTTGACTCTATGGCTCTATAACTCTATGACAGGGTGATTGCTCAGAGGTTTGGTGTCCGGTTGGCCAATCTAGAATGGAGGGTCACAATTTTAAAAAATAAGAAAGTACAATATAAGAGATGAAGATCTTTTATTTCTCTCAGAGGATCAAGAGCTTTTGGTGCTCTTACTCAGAATAGAGGCAGGGTCATTGAATATTTTTATGGCAAAGGTAGATCAATTTTTGACTAACAAGGGCTAATGGCTATCAAGGGCTGGTGAGAATGTGAAGTAGAGGCCACAATCAGATCTGCAATGATCTACCGAATAGTAGAGCAGACTTGAGGGGCCAACTAGCCTTCTTCTGCTCCAACTATATATATTCATACATTTGTATGTAGTTTCCTCATAAAGTCACTGTTTGGACAGAAGACCAAAATGGTATACCAGGCCATGTTTTCCACCACTTAGGTGTAAATATATTTTTCTTGCAACTCTTTATGAGACCGAAAATAGTGAAGCAAAATGATCTTTCAACAAAAAGATTTCATTTAAAACAATTCTGTTCATGGGAATACTCAAAGTTTGACCAGTATTCATCTGCAGTACTGGTCCTCGGACACTTTTCAGGCTACTAATGAGCCAGTTCACTGGCATAAAAGTTTGAATGTTTGCAAATTCCGCAATGGAATGCACATTGCAATGCAAAAATAAAATAGCCTTTGTGTTTGTGAGAAGAAAACTTTTGGGATGAAATATCGTAGAAACATAAAAAAGTAGGAGCAGGAGAAGGCCATTCATTCCTTCAAGCCTGCTCTGCTATTCAATATGATTACAGCAGATCAGCCAACTCAGTATCCTCTTCCCATTTTCTCCCCTTACTATATGATCCCTTTAGTCCTAAGAACTATATCTAACTCCTCCTCAAAAACATTCAATGTCTTGGCCTCAACCTCTTTCAGAGGCAGAAATTCCATCAACTCACCATTCTCTGGGTGAAGAGATTTCTCCTCATCTGAATCCTAAATAGCCTTCCTGTATCCTTAGATTGTGACTCCTGCTCATCAGGGACCCAATCCTCCAGATGAGATCTCACCAAGGCCCTGTACAATTGCAGCAAGAAATTACAGAGAGATCATTATGTAAAGCAGCAATATTTCTGTGACACAACAACATACTGGTAAAAGATTATTGTTGTCACTAGAACAATAGCCAGCTGGTTAACATCAGGGGTTATGAACTCAATTTTTGACATTATTCTGCTTCTTCTACTGTAAATTTCTGGACATTTCTCTCCTCATTGGAATTTAACAAAGCTATTAGCACTATCCCTTCACTCCACTGCTGACTAGAAGTTGCTCATATTGAAAGTGGTGGTGCTGGGCTAAAGTTCAGTCAGGAAATTTGAATTCATTCAGCCTGTGGATAGAACTTTAAACTAAATAGTGAGGATGGGTACAATCACACGGAAAGCTCTGGAAACATTTAAAGGGAGCAGGGCTCAGCAGAGATTATTAAAGTTTCCAGAACAAGTAAGAGGACAGAACAAATAAATGTTGTCAGAAATCTAACTTCAGATGCAACAGATAAGGAAACACCTATGAAAAGGGGGGGACAGTCAACAGTTAAGTATTGTACTTAAATGTATGCAATATATGAAACAAGGTAAATGAGCTTGTATTACAGATTAAAATTGGCAGATACAATGTTGTGGGAATCACAGCGAGGTGGCTGGGAATTAAATATCCAAGGATGCACATACTATTTATATGACATGCAAATGGACAGAAGGACAGTCTTCCCTTGTTAGAAAGAAATGAAATTAAATCAATAACAACAAGTGATATAAAGTTGGAAAGCATAGCATCTATGTAAGTAGAGTTGAGGAACTGCAAAAGCATAAAAGAAGACCCTAATGGGAGTTGTGTACAAGCCTGGAGAAGAAAATTAATCAGGAAATAGAAAAGGCATGTAAAAAAGGCACTTTTATAACAACCTGAGGGGAATTCAATATGCAGGTGGACTGGGAAAATTAGGTTGTTAACAGATCTCAAGCAAAGGAATTTGTGAAATATCCATTAGATGATTGCTTTTGGAGCATCTTGTAGTAGAGTCCACTAGGGACTGGCCAATTCTGGATTTGGTGATGTGTAATAAGGCAGGTTTGATTCGGGAGCTTAATGGGAAAGAATTCCTCGGGACAGTGATCATAATATGACAGAATTTACCCTGCAGTTTGGGAGGCAGAAACTGGAATTAGATGTAATGGTATTACAGTTGAGTAAAAGTGACTACAAAATCATGAGGGAGAAGATGGCCAGAGTTGATTAGAAGGGGAATCTGGCAGGGAAGTGGGTGCAGCAACAATGGCAGTAGTTTCTAGAGGTAATTCGAGAGGCACAGCAGAAATTCATCCAAACAAAGAAGAAATATGCTAAGGGGAGGATAAGACATCATGGCTGGCAAGAGAAGTCAGGGATACTATAAAAGCAAAACAAAAGCATATACTGTGGTGAAGATTAATGGGAAGCCAGAGGTTCGGGAAGCATTTAAAAAAAGACAGGATAATTAAAAAAGCAGTAACAGGGAGAAGAAAATGTAAGTGGGAGGAAAAAAATGGACATTGGACCATTAGAAATTGAGGCTGGAGAGGTAGTAATGGAGAATGAAGAAATTGCATCTGTTTTAATTATGGAAGACATCGGAAGAACTTCAAGAGAGTCGGGGGTAGAGGTGAGTGTAAAAGAGAAGGTGCTGGGGAAATTGAAAGGTCTGAAGAAGGATAAATCAATCAGACCTGTCAGACTACGCCCCAGAGTTTTGAAAGAGATAGCTAAGGAGTTTGGAAAGGTTTTGGTTGTGACTTATTAAGAAACACTGGGGTCAGAGAGAGTCCCAGAGGATTGGAAAATAGCTGATGTAACACCCTGTTTATGAAGGGAGGGAGACAGAAGATAGGAAACTGTAGTCTGGTTAGTCTGACTTTGGTTGTTGGTAAGATTTTCAAATCTATTATTAACAATGAGACTGGAGAATACTGCAAGTGCATGGTAAAATAGGACTGAGTCAGCAGAGGTTTGTCAAGGGGAGGTCATGGGTGATAAATCTGTTCAAATTCTTTGAGTAGGTAATGAGAAAGTTAGACAAAGAAGTGCCAGTGGATCTGATCTATGCAGATTTCTAGAAAGCTTTTGACAAGGTACTGCACAGGACACTGCCTAAAAAGAAAAAGATCCATGGTATTAGGTGCAATGTATGGGCATGGATCCAGGATTTATTGACTGCCAGAGTGGGGATAAAGAAGTCTTTTTCAGTATGGCAGCCAGTGAGTGTGGGGTTCTGTAGGGGTTTGTGTTGGGACCAAAACTATTCACATTATACATTAATGATCAGGATGAAGGAACTGAGTGCATTGTTGCTAAGTTTGCAAATGACACGAGGATAAGTGGAGGGACAGGTAATATTGAGCAAGCAGAAACACTGCAGAAGGATTGGACAGGCTTAGAGGGTGGGCAAAGATGTGACAGATGGAATACAATGTGGAAAAGCCTGAGGTTATGCACTTTGGTAGCAATATTAGAGGTGTAGACTATTGGAAATCTGACATACAAAATGACGTAGGGTCCTTGTTCAGGTTTCTCTTAAAATTAGCATGCAGATTCATTTTGCAGTTAGGTAGCAAATACAATGCTAGCATTCACTTCAAGTGGGCTAGTATTCAGTAGCAAAGATGTACTGCTGAAGCTGTATAAGGCTCTGCCCAGACAATATTTGGAATATTGTGAGCAGTTTTGGCCCTGTATCTAAGGAAATATATGTTGGCATTGGAAGGTGTCCAGAATAAATTGACAAGATAGATCCTGGAGATGAAAGACTTGTCATATGAGGAGCAGTTGAGGACTCTGGGTCTGTATTTGATGGAGTTAAGAATGATGAGGGAGCTCATATTGAAAAGAATACTGAGAAGCCTGGATAGGGTGGATGTGGAGGTGCTTGTACTAATAGGAGAGTCTAGGACTCAAGGCCATAGCCATAGACTGAATGGATGACCCTTTAAAACTAAAAGGAGGAGGAATTTCTTCAGCTAGAAAGTGGTAAATCTGTGGAACTCATTGCTGCAGAAAGCTGTGGAGGCCACATCTTTGAGTTTATTTAAGTCAAAGATAGATTGTTGATTGGTAAGGGGACAAGAGTTGTGGAAAAAAGGCAAGAGAATACCTTTGAAAAACATATCAGTCATGATCAAATGGTGGAGAAGACTCAATGGGCCAAATGACCTAATTTTGCTCCTATATCTTATGGTCTTATGTAATTAAAGTTGCTCTGGTAACATGCACTTTTACAGAATGTTGTATTCAGGAGCCATGAATAGTCATGTAAATAGTGCAATGCTCTTACCAGCAGATAGTTGACCAGGAATCTCTCTCATTCCTAACAATGCATGTGTTGGCACACAGCCTTTTTTAGCCACATAATGAACACACCTTCCTTGGTTATCAAGTCCTGGAACCTACAGTTTATGTTGGAGAGGCAGACACACTTAACCATGGTGCCACAGTACCTCCACGTATTGGAAGTAGAGCTGAACAATCCATAGACTAGAATCCATAAAATCCCTACAGTATGGAAGCAGACCATTCAGTCCAACAAGTCCACACCGACCCTCTGATGCCGTATCCAACCCAAAACTATTACTCTACATTTACCGCTGATTAATGCGCCCTAGCCTACACATCCCTGAACACTATGGGCAATTTAGCATGGCCAATCCACCTAACCTGCACATCTTTGGACTGTGGGAGGAAACCCATGGAAACACAGGGAGAATGTGCAGACTCCACACAGTCACCCAAGGCTGGAATTGAACTCAGGTCCTTGGTGCTATGCAGTAGCAGTACTAACCACTGAGCCACCGTGCCACAAAGTGGTTAATGCATTGCTTTAACTCATGTTGTATTGTTCAGCTCATTTTTTTTGCTTCATTAGAAATATTATATAGAATATATCCTCAACAATGAGAAAGTGTTTACCCTGAATTTAATTTGTGTTGCATTTTTAAAAAACTTATCCAATGAAGATTGCAGTAGTGTACTCTTCCCCATATCAGGTAAGGTAATATAAATGGGGCCTCACCTGAAACATCGACTCTCTTGATCCTTGGATGCTGCCTGACCTGCTATGCTTTTCCAGCACCACCCTTTTCGAGGTAAAGTAAAAGTGGCTAGTCATTGCTGAGTGAGTGCTCTTGTGTGAATGTAATATAATGATACATGTAGTGTCCTGTTTATCACTCATTTAGTAGAATTACTTTTTTTAAAAAATTGTAATGTGAGTAGAAATGCTTAAGGGCAGAAGTTCACAAATTTAACAGAAGCATTCACCCAAATTATTTATTTCTTTATTTTTAATTTGCTTTTGCTTCTGCTGTTATTACTTGTCTTATGCAGGTAAAGGGATGGCTGGAAAACGGGAAGCCTGCAGAAATGTGCTAACGAGAGCCCAGAGACAGTATATCCTTGTTAGGGTGGAAGGAAAGGCTGGTAGGTATAGGGAATGTGGGATGACTAAAGAAATTGAGGGTTTGGTTAAGAAAAAGAAGGAAGCTCATGTCAGTTATAGACAAGATAGATCGAATGAATCCTTAGAAGAGAATAAAGGGAGTAGAAGTATACTTAAGAGGGAAATCAGGAGGACAAAAAGGGGGCATGAATGAGTTTTGGAAAATAAAGTTAAGGAAATCCAAAGGGTTTTACAAATACATTAAGGACAAAAGGGTAACTAGGGAGGCAATAGGGCCCCTCAAAAATCAGCAAGGTGGCCTTTGTGTGGAACCACAGGAGATGGGAGAGATACAAACAGGTATTTTGCATCAGTGTTTACTTGGGAAAAGAACATGGAAGGTATAGAATGTAGAGAAATAGATGGTGACACATTGAAAAACGTCCATATTACTGAGGAGGATGTGCTAGATATCTTGAATCACATAAAAGTGAATAAATCCCCAGGACCTGATTAGGTGTACCCTGGAACTCTGTGGGCAACTGGGGAAGCAATTGCTAAGCCTCTTGCTGAGGTTTTTGTTTCATCAATAGTCACAGGTGAGGTTCTGGAAGACTAGAGGTTGGCTAACATGGTGTCACTGTTTAAGAAGGGTGGTAAGGACAAGCCAGGGAACTATAGACCAGTGAGCCTGATGTCGGTGGTGGGCAAATTGTTGCAGGGAATCCTGAGGGACAGGGTGTACATGCATTTGAAAAGGCAAGAATTGATTAGGGATAGCCAACATGGCTTTGTGCATGAGAGATCATGTGCCACAAACTTGATTGAGTTTTTTGAAGTAACAAAGAGGATTGATGAGGGCAGAGCAGTAGACATGATCTATATGGACTTCAGTAAGGCATCCGACAAGGTTCCCCATGAGAGACTGGTTAGCAAGGTAAGGTCTGCTTCCATGCTGCACATCTCTATGACTCTATTTATCCATTTTTAAATTTTATTCAATTCACACAGACCAAAATTCCATCTAACACTTCGATTAATGAATTGAAAACAGCTCAGCATTTCGAAAGAAGGAGTCTTAAGTCCTTTCCCACATCTCCTTCTTCTCCAACACTGGTCTTTACTTTATATGGATTGTTATCCTGTCTTTCACAACATGATTTGGCTGTAATGCAGTTGGTGAATTGGGGAATGATGTTTTTTAAAACATAAACTCCTGTGGTTATTATTCAATTCCATCCATGGCACCAGGTGTCACGGTGCACTGAGGTCTGGATTCATGTCAACATCACATGATCAGTTAGCTTGCTCCTTTTGTGCAGTACTTAGTAATTTTTAGTCCTGTTTTATGCAAATCTTGCCATATTTGTTATGAATAAAGTGTTAAATTTATTGTATTATTCCATTTAAATATTTAATTTCAACATTTACCTAGACCGTGCTATCATTTGTGTTCAGCTAACTACTATTTTTGACTCAATTATTACCGATATTTTTGGGGGCCCACCCCAACCCTGTTTTTCCCATAGGCCCCTGTATTTCTACTGTGCGATTTTCTACAACGCAAGGATGTACAAGAATGCAACTACCACGTTATAGAAGAACAGACTGTACCTCCCTTCCCTCAGTCTGCAAGATTTCACCTTACCTCAATTCTATTCTGTGGAATTCCTAATCCAAATACCTCATTGTTCCTTTGACATTTAAAAGTCAGCTTAAACCTGACTCTTTTTATAAAATATTTTGGTCCTGTCCCCCACAATTTATACCTTTTCAATCTCAGCAGAGCTCCTTGGGACATTTTCTATATTGAAATCACTGAATAGTTACATACTCCTCTTGAAGGAATTAGTTCAATAATGCTATCCTGAGAAAGGTGGATCTTCATTGTGAAAAGACAATGACAACTTTCTTGATGATTGTACTATCATTAGACATTGCAAATGGGTTCAAACTGCACTGCAAAATGTTGCTTATGATGGTCCATAGTCCATTTTATTTTGAATGGTGATTATTTTTGTAAACACAGCAAACAAATATATTTCTTAAAAACATCATAATACGTTTATTATTGGTAGCACCACCAACTGAAAAGTATTAAACCTAACAAGCCAATTCAAAAAGGTGGTACAGAAATTGTTTCTACTTGGATTTTAATCAAATAAATTATATATGTCAAAGGTTAAATCTTCTTTCAAGTGCGTCAAATATAATTGTATTTACAGTGTTTATGCTCCTCTAAAATGAGACATTCTACCTTTGTAATGTTTGGGGGAATTTGTACACTTGGCACAAAGCTTCATTCACCAGGAGCATACACCAGAGATTTGGGTCTGTTGTCTGTATGTCGCCATCCCCTCCAGCTACAAATCTCTACCTGCTACAATGGATGGGAACACACTGAGCATCATACCCAATGCTCACTTTCCACTGAGCAAAACATCAGCTGGAGAACTGCTAAATCATAATGTGTGTCCTATTTTACAGTTTAATCAATGTGCATTTGTGGGAAAGTACACAGTACAGTTGTGAGGGCACTGGAGTTGAGGCAATTCATCTAGTCAGCCCCAGAGGACTCTTGGAGACCTACTGCTGTGTCTTTTTAAATTCTTAATCAATAGCTGCATTGCAACATCCATTGGAATTTTTCCAATATTTATTTCCTTTGTAAATCCTCAGTTGCTGCATCCTTAATTATTTACTGCACCTGCAGTAAATAGAACACTGTGTAACTTCAACAGACAGAGGGATGTTAAATAACTGCATTAAGTATTCAGACAGTAATATTGCAAAGGGTAAGTTATAGCTTTAAAAACATTTGACAGAACTGCCTTTGAAGGTTCAGGAATTTGTTTGACATGGTGCAGTGTGTGAAGTATCAGCCTTGAATCAATGACCTGAGTTCAAATCAAGTCCAAATTAATGGAAAGAAATTTTCTTCATCCAGACTGCTGTAGATTTCCTGCATGAAGTGAATCTGAACAGTCTCAATTCAGTTGCAATGAGACCCCATCTGAACTGGCATAAAATTGGAAGTTAGAAACCACAGGATGGTGGGTACAGGAAATGGAAAAATCTGACTTTTTTTGTATGTCTATGACAGGATCTATGGCTTTGTTTGGGCCAGGGTATTTTGTATGTACTCATTCTGCAAGAATAATGCAGAGCCAATTCTCAAATTGCTAGTGGCTCTTAATTATCAGAAATGAAGGTGTGAACCAACATTTTACAGATATCTAATGGAAAATTCCCACTTTCAAGCAGGTGTGCAACTCCAACAACACTCAATAAGTCGGACACCACCCAACTCAAAGTACCTGCTAGATTGGCACCATATCCACAAATATTCACTCCCTCCATTACTGATATTCAATAGTTGTAGTTTGTGCTGTCTTCAAAATATGCTACAGAAATTCACCAAGGTTCCTTAGAAAGCACCTACTAAAACCCACAATTACTACCACCTAGAAGAACAAGTCCTCTTCCAAGCTACAAATCATCCTGATTTGGATATATATCATTGTTCCTTCACTATCACTGAGTCAAATTTCTGGAATCCCTCCCTAATGGCAATGTGGGTGTACCTAAAACTCATGGACTTCAGCAGTTCAAGAAGGCAGCTCACCATCACCTTCCCACGGACAACTAGCGATGGGCAATAAATGCTGGCCCAGCCAGTGAGGTCCATGTCACATTAATGAATAAAGCTAACGACAGACAGGAACCGTTCTCCTGTCCCTTCACTTGGCTTGACATCCAGCATTCCTGTCTCAAACAAGCCTTTCCATGCCATGGGATACTTTTTTGAGGTGGTGACATTTTAAGTGCAGCCAGAAACTGGTGCCTGACCACATGGTCTCATAACCCTACAATCCATTTGCTACTTCCAGTGCTATCATCAGTGCTGCAAATATCTCAAAAATCAATACTAATCAAGGTCACTACAGCTGGGATACTGTTATTAGCAATGATTGATTGCACTATTGCATGCACAATTTACAGGTTAACTTACTTATTCACAGTATCAGGGCAATGCTGGCAAGGCCAGCATTTATCACCCATCCCTACTAACTATTTCAGTCTGTAATTTAGAATCAACAACATTGCTGCAGTTGTAGGGGCACATTGTGACCAACCTAAGTAAGGGATGACAGACTTTCCTCCAGAAATGACTTTAGTGAACCAGGTGGATTTTTTGTCACAATCTGGTGGTTTCATAGGACCCAATCTTTTGGGTCCAGGCAGCAAGCGTGGAGGTGGTATGTGTACCATTAGGTTGGAGTTTGGTGGATCAGAACACCATCGCCATCCCATCTTGCTATGATTAAGTTCTGAGTGAGAAGGCCTAAGCTAATGTGCTGTCACCAATTGAGGTACTCTAGTGGTCAAATAATGACCAGTCACAGCAAATTTTCAGCTCCAGTCAGGACAAACAAATGTTGGTTTACCTCATTGGTTACCAAGTGTGGGCAGCTGTCAGTTTGGTGGGGTCGGTGGTCAGCAAAGGTGCAGTGCGTGGACAGGGAGGGGTCCCTCAATCTGTGCTAATCTATGCAAAACCAAGGGACTGGAATGGAGGTGGGAATAGTTACTGTAAGCCACCTTCCAACCCCACAACACTTGTCCCCCCATGACTCGAATCCCGGAAACACCTACTCAAGCAACACTTACTTTTTCCATCAACAACCTTCCAACTTGGGAGTCTGGGGGATGATGTCATTGTCCTGGTAGCAAACAAGACCTTCATCGTCACATTATCCGGGTTCAGAGCTGACCAATGATGATTGGCCAACACCTCTAGACAAGTGGGTCATCCTCATCCAGGGTCCTCGCTCTGGCAAAAAGCTACTGGTAGCCAATCAGCCAGCTGATTGCCAGACAATCCAGCGAGCTCTCTAATCAAAGTAGGCCCTGTGATTCACTTCTGGAAATTCTCTGACTTGTGAACTTAGTATCAAAATGAGAAAATCCCTCCTACAGGCATGTACCAACAGATTTAAGAACACCTCCTTCCCTACTATTATCTGACTTATGAACGGACATCCTGTATATTAGACTTGATGTTTCTCTGTACCTTCTCTGTAGCTGTAACATTATATTCTGCCTTTTGTCCTTTTATCTAAATGTACTTATGTAAGTATGGTTTGTCTAGTTAGCAAGCAATACAATCATTTTCACTGTATCTCAGTACATGTGACACAATAAATCAAATCATTTACTGATATTCATTTGTTAATTTAAATTCCACGTTTTATTTGGTTAATTGAATTTATACTCCCCAGGAACTATGATGGGATTTGAGTTTAAATTTTTGGATAATCAGTTCAGTTCTCAAGATTGTTAGTCTAATAGCATAACCACATTACTATGTGCATAACTTGTAAAACTAGCAGGCAAAGATTTCACCAAAAAATTCATTCAGCCTACTTGACTTCGTAATGCATCTCTGAGCTCTACACAACCCCATGCCAATTCTTTTAATTTGGAATTGCAAAAGGCCCTTTGCATTGATCATGGAGCAGGGGGAAGTGAGTGGTTGGTTTCACATTTACAGTAAAGCATTACATAGTAACTGGCACTAACTGAGAAATAACAGACTTAGCAATGTAAGATGTGTAAGTTGCTTAGTACGTTGACGTTATCAACCTAAATTTCAACTGCAAGTGATTAAACACTCTTGCAAATAATCAAAACGTCACACTAGTGCACACATGAAAGGGAAGACAAAGGTGTTTGACTATTAACCCAGAGGTTCAAGTAATATTCCTGGGACCCAGGTTCAAATCCTGCCATAACAGACCTTGAATGAATTTGAATCTAATAAAAATCTAAAATTAATCATCTAATGATGCAACCATAATTGAAAGACCCATCTGGTTCACTGATATCCTTTAGGGAAGGCAACTGATGGAGTGACATGACTGCAGACCCACAGCAATGTGGTTGACTCCTCCATAGCCGCTGGGCACTTAATGCTGGCCTAGTCAGTCATGCTCACATCCAATGACTGAATGAATTTTTAAAAATCCAATGCTTTGCTAACTAATCCTTAATTTTATGTAGCTACCTCTTGTTCATAGCTCTTACAGATTTGTGTTTGCTTCCATTTGTGCCAATACTGAGAAACTGTGTTTTTGACATATTCTTCCAGATAAAAACATTCTTCCCTGGTTTATCATTTGGCAAACTTGATTACCCACTTGACTGGCATTCCACCCAATATCTTCAAAATTCACTCCCTCCAACACTGACACATTGTCTAGCCAGTGTATATCATCTACAAGATGTACTGCAGCAGCTCAGAAACCTTCTATCAACAGCACCTTCCAAATTCATGACTTCTGCCACCAGCATGATAAAGGCAGAAGATGGATAGGAATACCTGTCACCACCAAATCCCTGGGGTTCTTTCTCAAGTTATCATGTCTCAAGACAGATCAACAAATCATTAATGGTGAGAAACTGGCCCCCTTTTTTAATTCACCCGTGCCCTTCATTGATTACAGCAAGGTCAATTTTCAAAACGGCCCTTCCCTGGTTGATGGCTTTCTCTCAGACCAAACAAATTTAAATTTTACAGGAGCCAATTTAACCAGGTTTTTGTTGTGTCTTTTAGTTATTAAATCCAAGAAGTAATAATGACACATACACATAGATTAGGAATAAGGATTGAGTCCAAGAATATAATAGGAGGGTCAGTTTCTCAGAGTTGTTCATGAAGAGTACACAATGAAACATTCACATTGAATAGTCAGTTTTGGATTCCAGGCTTTCAGTAAGCTAAAGGCTTTCTGTCCATGGGTGACAGTACTCAGGGCAAGGGTATCCTCCTTGTCCTGTTTCTTTCTGGCTGGTTAACTGTTTACAGCATTCGGAGTGAAAGAGTACATTTAGTTGCAATGCAAAGCTATTGGATGGTTGTTTGACTGTGACTGCCACAGCACACTAGAGCTCAAACCCAGGCTAGAACACATAGGCATTTCAGTTCACCAGTACACCTTCCCATTAACACACCTCCCCTCATCATCACATACAGGCCAGTTTGTATTCAGCCTTAATTTTTTTTTGTATGTTCTCAGAAGGGCAAAACTCAAAAAACAATGTTTGAAAATGTTAGTTTTCTGTTGAGGGAGGATGTAGTCAGCTCACTCATTATCACTTCCTGTTACATTTCTCTCTCTGTTTGACATTTCTCTGAAATTTTATGGGTGTAACATTCTATGAATCCCATACATTTGCCAGACAATGACTGGTTTTATATCATTAAAAATTACATAACACCAGGTTATAGTTCAACAGGTTTATTTGGAAGTACTAGCTTTCGAAGCACTGCTTCTTCATCAGGTGGAAGCTCCGGAAGCTAGTGTTTCCAAATAAACCTGCTGGACTATAACCTGGTGTTGTGTAATTTTTAACTTTGCCTACCCCAGTCCAACACCGACACGTCCAAGTCATGATTTTGCATCTGTAGTCTCATTTTGTCAATATTAGTTCTCTTAAAACAAGGAATTTAAAATTGGAAGTACAAGTTAAATAGCATTCACAGTACTTTGGAGCTCTGATTAGTCAACATAGCATACCATCTTGTGCAAGTCACACACCATTCTAACATGGAACAAGATCTCCAATCTATCTTGCAACTCCCTCCCTTGTGGATGTCCCTATACCCAAAGAACTTCAGCAGTTCAAGAACGCATTTTCACCACCATCTTCGCTAAGGCAATTAGGGACAGTCAATAAATGCAGATATCCCATGAACAAGTAAAAGAAAACTCCATACCTGACTTTATTTTTATGATATCTGAAGTAGTATTCACCATTACATGAGGGTCTTGAAGTTCTGTGACAGAATAGGAGGGCAGTTTTCTCAGCAAGCATTTAGCAGTGGGAAAGGCCTAAAGCAGAGTGAAATGCTTGAGCAGTAAGAGGAGAGAAGGAATAAGTTAGCAGTGAGGCAATGCAAAGTAGAATCCATCATCAACATCAAACATTAGTGTGACATCCTCATTTTGGTTTTGCTGGGATATCATACTGTCAAGGTATTGCAAACATCAAATTTGTTTTGAAAATGTGTTGCTGGAAAAGCGCAGCAGACCTGCTGCGCTTTTCCAGCAACACATTTTCAACTCTGATCTCCAGCATCTGCAGACCTCACTTTCTCATCAAATTTGTTTTGCCTCATATCTAAATACTTGATAGGTATCACCGAATCAATGAGAAAAAATGATCAACATTGTTGTTCTAACATGTAATTGGCTCTGAGCTCCTACCATGAAAGGACCAATTACTAAATGGGGATATGAGCCATGCCAACCAAAACTCACAGATATGAACTTAACTCTCAATCCCTCCACTAACTCAGAGTTTTCACTTGGTCTGTGCAATTCGATATTGGATAAGTGTAAATCTCCATCAACTAAACAGAGGAAAGATACAAGCCATTGTCATTGGTCCCTGCTGCAATTTGTATTCCCTATGTGCCAACTCCATTCCTCCCTCTGGTCAGATGGATAGAGCTTTCATAACTTTGAACTAACTTTGAACTAACACTGATATGAGTTCTGACAAAATATCTGTTCTATCACAGAGACCAAGTTATTACATCAACCATCTCTACTTCAGCTCATCTGTCTCACTGCTGTCAAATTCCTCCTCTCCCTTGTGTTTCTTACTGGTCCTCCATGTTTGAACATGGGGATTAGCAGAGCACATGCCAGACATAAATGTCAGATGGCATAAGACCTGTTTCCCATCCATGTATTATGGCAGAATATAGCAAAAGTAATTAATATGAAAGCCGGAGCTAGATGCCTCAAATGAAGTTTATGGACAAGGTATCAACATTCAAGAGGGTTAATTGTGATGTTTTGCTGACCAACCAGTAGACACCACATGGTCTGCCAGAGGAGGTCACATGAATTTCAAGGTCTAATCATGTTTAGGTTTAGCAAGTAGACTGGGGTGGAGGGTTTGGAGTAATCAGACATCCTGATGTAGCTCAACTAGATTGAGACTTCAATATTGGGTGGCATGGTGGCTCAGTGGTTATCACTGCTGCCTCATAGCACCAGTGTCCCAGGTTCAATCCCAGCCTTGGGCAACTGTCTGTGTGGAGTTTGCACATTCTCCCCGTGTCTGCGTGGGTTTCCTCCGGGTGCTCCGGTTTTCTCCCGTAATCCAAAAAAGATGTGCAGGTCAGATGAATCGGCCTAACCAAATTGCCCACAGTGTTAGATGCATTAGTCAGAAGGAAATGGGTCTGGGTGGGTTACTCTTCTGAGGGTGGTGTGGACTGGTTGAACCAAAGGGCCGGTTTGCATACTGTAGGGAATCTAATCTGGCCAGGTAGCCAGGTACAGTAATGTGGTGTGAGAGAAAATCAAAGCTTAGTAATTCTTTGGCAGCATTCACGTAAGTAGACACCTTTGCCATAACCCAGACAAGGAGCACTTTTGTTGGCATCTTCTGTTCCTTTGCTGATGAAAGTCATGCTGTTGCTTTGGGTGACAGAATGGATCTAATAGTGGTGCCAGAGTTACTGTGGTGGTAAAGTAACCCAACTTAATTGTATGCCCTCTGCCATCTCATTGGGTTGAAGCAAGAACCGTGAAACACTAAACCCCATGACAATTCTCTCTTGTCATTGTGCGTGAACACATGTTAGAATTAGAATTAGAGTTAGAATTAGCATGCATATAGTGAAAAGTTTATAAGTTTATAAATTACTACTTATGGTGCCATCTTAGGTACCAAGGTACCCAGGTACAGATTTTTAAATACAAGTTTTTAGGGGGAAAAAATTAGAAAGATAAAAGAAATTTTAAAAAGTCCAGCAATAAGTTAGAAAAATAGGGAACTAGAGTTCGGAATAACAATCCTTTCAACCCAGACCATGCTGGGCTTCCACTCGAGGCCAGGGATACCAGATTTCAAACATTCTTAACATCTTTAATCAAACAGGAGATTTTCAAAGGTTCACTTTAAACATTGTGAGCAGATCATAAAAAGTTGATTGTAGATTTTCATAACCAGCTGCAAATTGATTGAGAATGTATGATTTTCTTTCCTTATTTACAAATACAATGCTACAGGCAGCCACTTAAAAGCATGTCCAATTAATACGGCTTTGCTCACAATTAGCAGTTAACAATTTACCTCAGAAACCATTCTTCCCTGTGGGAACTGCAAAACATTTAGCCAAAGAATCATGCAGCGGTAGGCCGCTTTCATCCAATTCAGAGAAAGTCTTAAGCCCTTAGTTCATTACAGCAGATTACCCTGACCCACCTTTGAGCTAAGCGACCTCAAGGCTGAGGTCTCTCGTCATGGCAGGGACCTTTGTGTCTTTTCAGCCATCCATTAATCTGTGCACCGCTGTCCTTTTCAGCCTGACCTTAAAGTCAAAATGCTCTGGCTTATTTCTTACCCTAATAATAAAACAAAAAAGGGAAGAATGAAAATGGATTGTAAAACACTTAACATGAAAAAGACGTAAGTGAATGATGGGATTTTTATCAGACCAGAGTTAACTGAGGTGCTTTTGATGAGATCAGAAGAGGTCAAAGGTTTTATTGTACAATCTGGGAAGTGGTAGCATCATGTTGGCGAAAGAATTGATGTGAATGGGAGGCAAGTCATGGCTAGGAACATTAGATACTCCCAGTTGAAGCCTAATTTATCATTTCTGGACTTGTCCAAAGTCAGAGCAACAACATCCTGAGCTACAAGCGATTAATGCAAGGTATAAAACAATTATCTGCTGATAAACAATTAATTTACTGTCAGCATTAGATTGCAGATGTGCTATAGAGCGATGCTGAAAATGTGTTGCTGGTCAAAGCACAGCAGGCCAGGCAGCATCTCAGGAATAGAGAATTCGACGTTTCGAGCATAAGCCCTTCATCAGGAAGGGCTATAGAGCGATGTTGTAGCAGGCACACGTCTACATGATTGTTTCACCTCCATTCATTGACCAACTGCACTGAGATTTGCATGTTTGTTTACTGGTTCCATTTAATTTTAGTAAAAGTGAACAGCGGCTCATACTTGTACCAGTGACTTTAACGTAGTAAAATGTCCCGGGGTCATTTGCTTTACAAAGTGTGATTCAGATGAAAATTGGGTATAGAACATTAAAGCAGCAATAAGAAGATAGGTTAAAGAGGTAGATGCTGAGGACAACTTTGAAAAGAAATGGAACTGCAGAGGAATCCAGGGAAATTTGTCTGATTATTTAAAACCAGTCTGTGCCCAAGGAGAATGGAGCTTTAAAGGGTTTAATAGCCTCAGGTTTCATGTCGCACTCTCATCAGGCACAATTCTCACTCTGGAGTTTCAAAAGACATTAGAGAACCTCACTATAATCAGACCACAAGTTTGTAACTATCCAAAAGTATTCATTGCTCATAAATTTATCAGGAAGGATTATTCCTTAAGCTTCTGGACTCTGATTACAAGACCAAATGGAGCAACAGTCACAGAGGGGCTCTCCTAATTGGCTTCCTCTATGCTCACACTTTTATTAAAGAGAGACTGTGGGCTGCCAATGCTTTTGTTGCAACATAGATCTCAGGCTCTTATTGTCCACCACCTAAACTGGGCATGGGGGATGGGGGAGGGGTGGGGGTGGGGGTTGGGGGGGTGATATTGGGAGGAGGGGTGCTTCCAGTAAACTTACAAAATCTGCATACAGCAGAGAGTCACTCTGCTGCCCTAAAAAAATCCAAACCCAATCCAACCCAACACCTTAAGAATGCAAGTTTGATGTCCAGCTACAATCAGCAATCTGTCATTTTACATCCCCAGCACCAAGAATGTGTCAGGGAACCCTCACAATCTGGTCTACCCACCTCCAGGCCTGTTACTAGAGGGCAGGAAAATTCAATCATCCATTTCCCCACTGTAGCTATTCAAACCCATTAAATCCTGTATCCCAGCCTGCATTCAGATGTTCTGAACAGGGCACAGACGATTTAGAGAGGTCACATCTCAGTAGTTGTGAGATGGTGAAGACCGAAGGAGGTGTGTAAACTTATTAAACAAACGGTAAATAAGAACATAAAGTAACATCAGTCCCTTGGAAATTAAGTGTCAATGAAGTGAATGGGACTTTGATTGCTTTATGGAGCTATCAGTGCAGGTGTCTAGTCTGTAATTGTGGTGAGGGGTTGAAAGATAGGAAGGCCCCTCAAACTTGTGGCTCGAGTTGTGTGTTCAAGGCAATATGGTGAATAAGGATAAGTCCAACACTTCAGGGGGTAATGGGAGAGGTGAATTTGCAGATATGGGACTTGAATTCATTTAGGATGGAGGAAGGGAAATAAAAATATTATCTCAAGTCATCTACCTCAAACAATCCATCACTCAATTTAACCAGGCATTTATAGCATTGGGCTTTCTGTATGCCGTTTTCCACAGGTTTAAAGTTGCAGGACCGCAGTTCTAAACATCATGTGCATAGAATATGAATCCAGGGATGCTAAAGAATCAGATTTGTAACTCACTGACACTGAGCAGATATTACGCAAGATATAAATCAGATATAAATTTGATGTTCCTTTTTTTCTCCAGAGCTGAACAGGAGAAAATGTTCTTCAATGTCTCAAGACAGCAAGAAGCAAGTAAGTACCCATTATGTACTGAAAGCATGCCATTGCTCTTAATACAATAAAAGAAATTGCTGGGAAAAGGTAGCAGATTGGCTAGCATCTGTGGAGAGAAAGCAGAGTTAATATTTCAGGTCCAGTGACTCTTCTTCAGAACAGAATTGTTATTTTTGTTTCTGATTTCCAGTACCCACAGTCTTTTGTTTTTTTTTCCATCTCTCTTATTGTTGTAGGCAATCATATCAACAATAAACATAGAGCATGCTGGACAAACTTAGCAGGTCTGGCGCTATCTGTGGAGAGAGAAAATCAGAGTTAACATTTCAAATTTTATTGGCAGCTGGGCAAGGGTTCAGCGCAGAAACAGGTCTTAGACACTTTGATGCATAGGTATGCTTTGACCAGCATTATAGCATCTATTGCAAGGGACCCATGGAAATTTGAGTTGCACCAAACCTGCCAGATCAGCTGTGTTTCAGAAATAAAAATTTTAAATGCAAGCTAAAAATGCAGTCCACAATCCACACATTAAAAAAACATACTCACCTGAACGTGCAGCCCTTCTAAAGCCTGTGTTAAAAAGGTTGTCGTCCACTTGATTAACTGACTAACTTGAAGGACACCGACGTCTATCCTTTCACAACAGTTTATTTACTTTGAACAAGGTCCAAAATCCAATATTGGGGCATCACAGGCCCAGTTCATTCTGATCAAGGGACCATAAATACACTACTCTTTTTGGCTTCTATACTATTATAGATGGTGTCAGTGCAAGGTAACTGCAACAACTCTGGGCTTCTCAGTTTTTCTTTCTTGCATTGTGTTGAGGAAGAAATTTATTCATACAACAATTTATAAAGATTTGCACAAAATATCTCACAAAATTTACATAATCCTGAGATTCTAGTCACTTGCTAGCCCTCTCAGACATGTATGTTTTAAAATTATGTCCTACATGCAATGACAACACTTTACATCTACTTCATTGGCTGTAAGATGCTCTCAGACATTCAGTGATTTACAAAAAGAATAAATGCAAGTCTTCTTTCTTTTCAATATAAAATTAGAATCTAAAGCCAAGAGCAGAAACTTTCGAAAACCATAATGCAAAATATTATGTATTAAATGATGTCAAATCACAACTGAGCAGCAAATATTGAATTGCACACAGGTTAACATCATGGATTCTACCAGATTCTTATTAACAGAATATGTAATGAATTTACACTTTTCTTAATATGGTCATATTATTTAACACCAAATAGTTGGGCAACAGACATTTTCTGCAATACTTTAGATTTGCTTATTTGCAGCGAACTGTGATAAAGAGCAGATGGATCACTTATAAATGCATTTTAGTTCAGAATCAACGCATCCCAATAAGCCAAGGTAATCTTGTACATTGCTGGCCTATGCTACAAATGAGCTGGCCAAGACTCATGCTCACCCATAGTGAAATAGGCGAATCGCCTATTCAGAAAACAGGGAATAAAGTGATTGTAACTAAGACAGAATTCATATTGTTCTGTCTTGGATTGTCCCAATGAGTTACCTGTCAACATTCTGTTCAAGTTTGTTTTGGCATTTGAATTATAATAGAATCCCAGTTTATATACATGGTATCAATTTGATTTGACTTAACTGCCTGAGTTTTGGATCTTGTATCAACAGTAGTAGGAATATTCCCATCAGACTAAATTGTGGTAAGAATATTACAATCGGTTCTTGGAAACCTTACTTGGTTTTTAAGAATTGTTTAATGATAAATCCAGTGTTAGAAAAAAAATGATCCTGTAACTAGAGAACTCGGATAGAGTCTTTGAGACCTCGAGGTGGGGAATGAAGTGAATTTGATGAGATGGTGACAGATAAGAACTCTGTCACTTGACCAACCCCATACTAATTCAGAGTAGGAATACACAAGCTCATTTTTCCCACCCCACCGTCGATGGAGACCAATTAATGACCACTTATGCATTTCATCCCACTTGGGTTGCAATTATTTTAGATCAAGGCAAAATGAGAAAGAGTCAATCTACCCAACTGGTAAACTATTGCAGGCAGACTGTCAGTTTGTGGGATGTAGGGGTCCTTTGATCTGTGCTAATTTGTGAAAGATTAAGGACTGGAGGCTGCTAAGGGTCACCCTCCTTGCTCTTACTTCCAAATACCCTGTTCCTCTCTTCTCCACGGCCTCCAAACCCAGGTACCACCTCAAACAGAGGTCAACTTTCCTGTCAATGATCTGTCATTCTGCAGCACATGGGGGTTAAAAATGAAACAACTACAGTGTGGTGAAGAAATTAAATAAAATTATATTCTGTAAACATGTTCTAAGATTGTTTTCCTCGTGTGAACCTGTGCTACCTAAATATAATAGAAATAAAGTATGTGGATCCTATTCACTGAAAGGTCTCTGGTATGTTTTATTACAGCTAAATTAATTCATACAGAATAAACTCTAGGCACGGACTTTGCTGAGGGTGCTACCATGCAGAGTTACCTTAGGTTTTGTGATGTAATCCAGGTATCTAGCACATCTGCATGTTGAGTTTCTTAAAGGGGCATGTCTCTTAAATTGACCTTCGTTTATATTGCTATTGATTGAGAAACAATATAGTTATTTTATCTATTCTGCAATTAATTAGTTATGTTACCAGTTATAATGTGAATTGCTAGACGTTATATAATGTAGCACAAAGTTCTTCTAAAAATAGCAGTATTATGTTTTAAAAACATAAGTCACATGACACCAGGTTATAGTCCAACAGGTTTGTTTGAAATCACAATGCTGGATGACTAGAGAAATTGAGGTTTCGATCAAGAAAAAGAAGAAAGCATATATCAGAGTTAGACAGCAGAGACCGAGTAAATTCTTAGAAGGGCATAAAGGCAGTAGGAGTATACTTAAGAGGTAAATCAGGAGGCAAAAAGGGGACATGAGATAGCTTTGGCAAATAGGGTTAAGCAGAATCCAAAGAGATTTTATAAGTACATTAAGGACAAAAGGGTAACTAGGGAGAGAATAGGGCCCTGTAAAGATCAGAAGGCAGCCTATGTGTGGAACCACAGGAGACAGCGAAAATACTAAATGAGTATTTTGCATCAGTGTTTACTGTGGAGAAGGACATGGCAGGTATAGAATGTGAGGAAATAGGTGGTGACAACTTGAAAGATGTCCAAATTACAGATTTGGAGGCACTGGATGTATTAAAACCCATACAGGTGCATAAATCCTCCAGGACCTGATCAGGTGTACTGTGGAACTCTGGGAAGCTAGGGAAGTGATTGCTGGTCCCCTTGCTGAGATATTTGTCTCATCAATAGTCACAGGTGAGGTGTTGAAAGACTAGAGGTTGGCTAATGTAGTGCCATTATTTAAGAAAGATGTTAAGGAAAAGCCAGGGAACTATAGACCGGTGAGCCTGACAACAGTGGTGTGCAGGTTTTTGGAAGGAATCCTGAGGAACAGGATTTACATGTATTTGGAAAGGTAAGGACTGATTCGGAATAGGCAATATGGCTTTGTGTGTTGGAAAACATGTATCACCAATTTGACTGAGGTTTTTGAAGAAGGAATGAAGGGGATTGATGAGGCAGAGCAGAGAATGTAATCTATATGAACTTCAGTAAGGCATCTGAAAAGGTTCCTCATGGTAGACTGGTTAGCAAGGTTAGATCAAATAAAATACAGGGAAAGCTAGCCAATTAGATACAGAAATAGCTTGAAGGTAGAAGACAGAGGGTGGTGGTGGAGGGTTGCTTTTCAGATTGGAGCCCTGTGACTAGTGATGTGCCACAAGGATTAGTAGTGGGTCCACTGCTTGTCATCATTTACAGAAGTGTTTTGGATGTGAACATAGGAGGTATAGTTAGTAAGTTTGCAAATGATACCAAAATTGGAGGTGTACCGGACTACAAATTAGGTTAGAGTGCAACAGGACCTTGATCAGATGGGCCAATGGGTCAAGAAGTGGCAGATGGAGTTTAATTTAAATAAAAAGAGTGCTCCATTTCAGAAAGGCAAATCATAGCAGGACCTGTACACTTAATGGTAAGATGCTGGGGAGTGTTGCTGAACAGGGAGACCTTGGAGTGCAGGTTCATAGTTCCTTGAAAGTAGAGTCACAGGTAGATAAAATAGTGAAGAAGGCATTTGGTATGCTTTCCTTTATTGTTCATTGCAGTGGGTATATGAGTCAGGAGGTTATGGTGCAGCTGTACAGGACATTAGTTAGGCTACTTTTGGAATATTGTGTGCAATTCTGATCTCCCTCCTATAAGCAAGATGTTGTGAAACTTGAAAGGGCTCAGAAAAGATTTACAAGGATGTTGCCAGGGTTGGAGGTATTGAACTATAGGGAGAAACTGAATAGGCTGGGGCTGTTTTCCCTGGAGCATCGAAGCCTGAGGTGACCTTATAGAGGTTTATAAGAACATGAGGGGCATGGGTAGGCTGAATAGACAAGGTCTTTTCTCTGGGGTGGGGAAGTCCAGAACGAGAGGGCATAGATTTGAGGTGAGAGGGGAAAGTTTTAAAAGTGGCCTAAGGGACAACTTTTTCACGCAGAGGATGGTGCATGTATGGAATGCATGTATGGTGCCAAAGGAAGTGGTGGAGGCTGGGAAAATTATAACAGTTAAATGCCTCTGGATGGATATATGAATAGGAAGGGTTTAGAGGCATATGGACCAAGTGCTGACAAATGGGACTAGATTAATTTAGGATACCTGATCAGCTTGGATGGGTTTGACTAAAGGGTCTGTTTCCATGCTGTACATCTCAATGACTCTGTAACTATGACAAGCTTTCGGAGTGTAGGCCCTTCGTCAGGGGACTTCATCTGATGATGGGGCTGTGCTCCAAAAGCTTGTGATTTCAAATAAATCTATTGAACTGTAACTTGATGTTGTGTGACTTCTGACTTTGTCCACACTAGTCCAACATCTTATTAGTCAGCAATATTTCTGCTTATATTTGTCATTGTTTTGTACCTCAAGACCCAGGTGACTACTTGAGCACTAGCAATCATTCTTTGTATTTCACATTCATTGGTTTAAAAGGGGCTGAAAGTTCTGGATCCCACTAGCTTAAAAAAACTCTAATACCTGATAATACAACCAATGACCTCTTTACCAGTCTTAAAAGTTTTGAAGACATGTAAATTTATTCTCAATGGCAACCAAATTATGCTCCGATCTTTGTTTTTTGTAGTCTCCTTGAAGCACATGATGAAACTGAGCTTACTTTCTCATTATTATACCCTAGTCTGACAGACCTCTGAGCCTCTGCCAAGCAGTTATCTGGCCGCTAAGCATACTGAGACTCCTGACTCTTTAATGACTACATAGTTGTTTAGACACACAAGAAGCATATGTGCTGTTTATTTATTCTATACCATCTATATCTCATCTATTAAATGTCACTTGCTATTACTCAAACCACTTTCTAACTATTCTGTAATCATTGAATGTCTCCTTTGGTCCCTTCACCACTCCCAGCTTAAGGACATCTCTAAAACCTCTCCTCAGTAGTGATAATTCTGCAAATATTTTATGATAAATCATGCTAATCAATTACAGAACATTTATGACAATCATGGAAGTCATGATTGTTTTGGGAGATTGCACAGACTTGACAAATGTCATACAACTCCCTACATTTTAATGATTTATGCCACAATAAATATCTCAGGTTATTTCAGCAATACAGAGTTGGCATGCTTACTTTTCTTATTTTATCCATTCATTACAAACCTAAATGTTGTCACAAAGGACACAAACTTGAAGATTTTCATCTTGCACTCATTGGGACTGGGGCAAGCAAGTAAGCTGAGAAAGGGAACATCAATTTCAGCCTGAGAAGATTGAACTGATTAGTTGCACCTTGGTTGGCATTGAGAGAAAGTAAGAGCTCTTCACTTTCGGTATCACAGAATTGTCACAGCGCAGGAAGTTGCCATTCAGTCCATCATGTCTGTATCTTGCAAGTACAGCCCTATGACAGAAATATTTGAGTTTTGGTATTATCCCACAGCTCCCCAAGTTAAACACATTACATAAACTGTAATATAATATACCAGCACACGGCAGAAATTACTTTAAATGACATAAGCCGTGAACTCCATTACATATTCCATTGTGTAACAGACATTACATCACCTATATGGTGTGTTGAATTCAGTAAAACGTTCACAAACCATTTTTGCTATTTGGCAAACTGCCTAATGCACAAAACCTCACAGATTTGTACACTACCAGTAAAAGAAACCTTGCAGCATCTCCTCTTCCTATTTTGCTCTTGTTTGTAATAATATGACAGTTTTTCAATGGCTCATAGCAGTTTTGTAACCTTCAAACGCATTCCTTTGCCAACAAGCTGTCATTATCCCATTATAAATGAACTTCTAAAAGCCACCTCTTCCCTTTTCCAGTGAGTGCCTTGGCAGATGCCAATTGCAGGTCAGTTTCACAGATTTCAAAATCAACCAGGCAGGGATCTTTGTGTGCTCATAATGATTTAGCCAGTTCTTTCATATTTTGACTTCCCCATTTCTTATAAATTGTGTGAATGGAGTTGCAGGGTTTGTTTTAACATTTCATAAAAGCTACCAAAATGTAATTGACTCTTGATAAAAGGCAGCTTGTTAAACACTGGGGTCAATTTAGGCAGAGTTTGGAAGTCACAGAAATGGGCTCATAGTGAACTAGCACCAAGCCCAACTTTCTTTCCAATCGATGTGCATTAATAGCCACATTGTGAAAGGGTGCAAAACAGTCATTCACTATCAGCCTATTTTGTGCTACAGACAAGAAATATTTACAGCTCAGATCTGTCTGAAACATTACACCACAAGGCCAAGAGACCATAAGATATAGGAACACAGTTAGGCCATTTGGCTCATCTAGTCTGCTCTGCCCTTCATCTGAATGATACGTTTCTCAACCCCCATTCTCCTGCCTTCTAATAGTAACATTTGACCCCCTTTCTAATTTAGAACTTGCCTACCTCTATCTTAGATACATGCAATGACTTGGTCTCCACAGAATGCTGCAGTAATGAGTTCCACAGATTCACCTCCTTTTGGATAAAGAAATTACTCTTCATCTCAATCCTCAGTTACTGTAAGCTATGCCCTTGGGTCCTAATGTTTCTTACTAGTAGAAACATCTTCTCCACATCCATTCTATCCAGGCCTCTCAGTACAGTATTCTGTAAGTTTGAATGAAATCTCTCCCCCTCTATCTAAACTCCATCAAGTACAAACCTAGAGTCTTCTATCTCTCCTCATAAGACAAGCCCTTCATTCCCAGGATCATTCTTGTAGAACTCCTCTGACCCCCTCCAAAGCCAGCACATCCGTCCTTAGATGCAGTGTCCAAAACTTTTCACAACATTCCAAATACAGTCTAATCAAAACTGTAAACAGCCTCAGCAATACATCCCTGCACTTGTATTCTAGTCTTCTCAAAATGAATGCTAACATTGAATTTGCCTTCCTAACTGCCGACTAAACCTGCACGTTAACCTCATGAGAATCCTGAGCTAAGATTCAAGTCCCTTTGTACTTCATACTTCTGAAGCCTTTCCCCATTTAGAGAATAATCAATGCCTCTATTCTTCCTACCAAAGGGCATAACCTCTTACTTCACCACTTTGTATTCCAAGTCCCACTTCTTCGCCCACTCTCCTAGTCTGTCCAAGTCGTTGTGCAGCTTCCTCTTTCCATCTTCACTACCTGTCCCTCTACCTACCTTTGTGTTATCTGTAAACTTAGCAAAAATGTCCTCAAGTCCTTCATCCAGATCATTAATGCATAAATCAAATAGTTGTGGTCCAACACTGACCCCTGCAGAACACCAACATTCACTGGCTCTCATCCTGAAAAAGACCCCTTTATCCTCACTATCATCCTTCTGTCAGTCAGCAAATCCTATACCCATGCCAGTACCTTGCCCTAGTACCATGGGCTCTTACTTTATTTAGCAACCTCGTGTATGGCACCTTGTCAAAGACCTTCTGAAAATCCAATAAATCATGTCCACTGGGTCTCCTTTTACGAACTTGCTCATTACCTCCTCAAAGAAATCTAATAGATTTGTCAAGTATGGCCACATCTTGACTAAACCATATTGTTCAAGCCTTATTTTCAGTGAATTACCAAGTACTCCACAATCTCATCCTTAATAATAGATTTGAACATCTTACCAACAGCCGAGGTCAGGCTAACTGGCCTATAATTTCCTGTCTTTTGTTTCCCTCCCTTCTTAAGTGGAGGATGGGGGTTACACTAACTATTTTCCAGTCCTCTGAAATTCTCCCTGGCTCTAGTGATTCCTCTACGATCACTTACTGGAAACACAATTGTGTTTTTAAATGAAAATGGTTTTGCAGTAATTTGAGATCAGATTCAAAGATGGCTGAATGTTTGTGTCACCAAACCTTCTCAATTCCAACTCCACTGAAATGAAGACAACTTGTCCACAAAGCAACACCAAAAACAATTGTCTTACAGGATTTGGGACTGATTAATTACTTTCCCATACATTAAGAAAGCTCTATGACAATCACCTGAGTACACATCTGGGTAGAGATACATTGTTAGATACAATCACTTGAACAAATAGGACTGTGACAATGAAATGAATGTACTCGAACACGATCTCATTACATAACTTGGAACTGAAATAGAGTAGGCAAACCACAATGGATCACTAGTCAGTTGATGAGGGAAGGTTATGTGACAAGCCAACCAGCCTATAGAGTGTTTAAGCACCTGCAGACTAAATCAAGCATTTGAAACAGTGAGGGAGAAAACCTCTAAGTGTGTTTCCTGTCCCTCTCCGAACAACTTGCAAATTTCAAACTCTGGTGATTTTCTCTACTCAGACGATGCAGAGATTTAGCAAAAAAAATAGCTCAACCCAGCAACTATTATATCCAGAAGCATAGATAGATCATTTATCCATATCTTTAAAGCAGTAGGACCAACAGATTCAGCCTGAAGCATGCCAAGTCTGCAACTTTCCAGAGATGTTAAATCTTTCAATTTTATTGGACACTAAAATAGCTTAATCCATCCTCTAATGTGTAATCTGTTTGTATAATTGTGAACGCCAGGTGTATGTGTGTCAAAGTCAGAGTTCTTTATTTATTATGTTATTTTGACCCGGTCAGTGTCACTAACAATTAATATAAGACTTTCAATGCAGCTAGCAGTGTTGCTCAATTATATGAACTAGAAGCTACATATGTTCTCATTGAATAACATGTTCATACATTTTCTCTTTTTCCAAACAAATAAAAGCAGCCATTCCCTGGTGGATTCCCTATGGCAATATCTTGACAAATCTGTCCACTTGCCTGGTTTAAACAAATATATGAAAAGAAGCAGAAGCAGGCCACTTAGTCCCTTGGGATGGCTCCACCATTAAATAAATCATGACTGATCTCATTGTAATGTTCCATTCACCTTCCCTCCTACCTCTGGCAACCTTTCAATTCTTGCTTATCAAGACCCTATCAACCTCTGATTTTAAAATTTTGAAGAACTCTGCTTCTACATCTTCCAAAGTTCCAAAGATCTCAAACCTCTGAGAGAAGAATTTCCCCTCGCCTCTGTTTTAAATAAGCTAGCTCTGATTTTTAAACTATGCCCCTTCATTCTAGATTCTCTCCCATAAGAAGCAACCTTCCCTCCACATCTACCCTGTCAAGACTCCTCAGGGTCTTTTATGTTTAAGCAAGTTGCCTGTTATTCTTCGAAATTCCAGTGGTACAAGCCCAGCCTGTCAACCCTTTCCTCATACGTAATCTGCCCACTCCAGGTACTAGTATGGTACATGTTCTCTAAACTGCCCCCAATGCGTTTACTTCCTTATGTGAATAAGGTGATCAATCATTTTAAATTTTGAACAGAGGTTTGGCCTTTATTTCTTCCCTGCTGCATTTCCCATGGTAATCAGATTCCTCTTCCCAACTATTCACCATCGTCTTCTCATGCTGAATAAATTTTTATTGTATTTTAGAATTGGTGTTCTTGTAATTCTGTCCTGATGAGTGTAAGACGGAAATCTTCTACAGCAGATCTCATTTCACGGTAATGCTCTGTACTGCTAAGCAACTATTAATAAAAACTGTCTTCATTTCTTTTTTTACTGAGGAAAATCAAGGCAACCTAACTGCATCTTTAATATCACAATGTACATACATTTGATACTCATTTGTTTTGCAAGTGTAGATAGTTTTAATCAAACTTTTCAAACATGTTATGATACATGTCTGGGGCAAGTGGGGCTTGAACCTGGACCTTTTGGCAACTATATGCTTTATCATAGGCCTTTTGCAGTCAAACAAGGAATGGAAAAGAAGACAACCATTGAACTCTCTTCTCTATTGTCATACCAAGTACGCATTCCTCATCACAACAGAATGATCACATTTTAGTTAGTTCTCTTTGAATATTTAACTTTTGAAGAGTGTTAATCTTTGCATAAATAGTGTCTTCAAAAAATTGTGCATTTAATTAGATGCTTTACATGACTCATTGAGGATTTCTATAGTTTTAATAATCACCAAGCCTTTTTGTTGAATCAATGAATGTTAATGCATAAATTCAGTTTATTGGCAAGTAGATCACTGCAAGAAAATAAATGTACAATTTTCATTGAAATTAATTTCAGTCTCTGCACCTACAAAACGTAATTCACTGATGGAGCTCTTTGAATTATTGTCATGTGAAGGATACTGTATAACAGCAACAAGGGATCAGCTTTAAAAGAGGTCTGGCTTTCAAACTGTTGTCGAACAATTTCTCACATCTACAAACGAGATATATCCATCAAATTGCATCATGACTGAAGAAATCACTGTGACATGCAGAAAGACTTTTCAAATAAAATAGACAATTAATTGTACAAGACAAAACTTCAAAGAATGTCTAATCATAAAACATTTCTAACTAGCTCGCAAAAGCAAATCGAATGCAAAGGTAGGAGCAAATTACTGCAGATTCTGGAATCTATGCTGAAAACAAAACAATGCTAGAAATCACAACCAGTCAGGCAGCATCCATGAAGCGAGAGCAAGCTAACACTTCAATTCTAGATAACTCTTTATCTCAATCTGGAAAACAATTTTATAAATTTTATAAATGGAAGGTTGTGTACTCTTAATACATTAATCCCCAAAGTGAATACTGTACTGCTTCAGGTGATTATGCGTCAAAATTAAAGATCTAACCTTGCACTCCTGGAAAGAGGACATATGACAGGGATTAAAATTGGAGGAATGTCCTACTTACTGGTTACAAAGCCATTTTTGGGAGTCTATTTTTGCACCTCAGGTATGTTGAGGACCTTAAACTATAAAGATCATGGTGCAATGAGGCCACTTGGACTGCAGCTCACTTTAAATCCTGGGATGTGTAAGTCATGCACAAAGCTCCCACGTAGTATATCAAGGTTTATAATAGACTGGGATAAAATTTTGTCAACATTCTTTTAAAAATTTGCCACTGGCCAGGAACAGCAGTACTCCTCTAGGTGCCTCATTGGCATCTAATGCTCAGCTCTGCCAATGGTTTGGCTGTATTGTCAAAATGGAATTTGACTTTCTGCTATATCATCTTGATTTTGTATTTCACTGCTGTTACTCCTGGTTTCAGTATCTATGTTGCTGATGGAAGAGTTGTTTATTGTGGTGTGATATTAGTATTTTTATTGAACCATTTTTCATGTTCAGATTCATGAAACATTGCTTGTGACCAGTGGTGTTCCACAGGGACTGATGCTGGGTCCACTGTTATTCATCATTAACATAAATGATTTAGATGAGAATTTAGGAGGTATGTTAGTATGTTTGTGCAAGACACCAAATTTGGTGGTATTGTGCACAATGAATAAGGTTATCTGGATGCATAGTGTGACCTTCAACTGAACCAGTGGGCTGAGGAATGTAGATTGAGTTTAATTTAGATAAATGCAAGGTGTTGCATTCTGATAGGTCAAACCAGGGCAGGACTTACACAGTCAACAATAGGGCCCTCAAAGAACAAAGAGATCTCAGGGTACAGGTTTATAGCTCTTGAAATTGGAATCACAGGTGGTGAAGAAGGCTTTCAGCATCCTTGCTTTCATTGGTCAGAGCATTGAGTATAGGAATTGGGATGTTTTGTTGCAGCTACACAAGACTTTGGTAAAGCCACATTTGGAGTGCTGCATGCAATTCTGTTTGCCCTACTTTAGAAAGAATACTACTGAAATAGAAAGAGTGTAGAAAAGATTTACTTGGATGTTGCTTGGACTGGAAAGTTTGAGTTATAAAGGGAGGTCGGATAGGCTGGCTCATTTTTCCCTGGAGCATAGGAGACCGAGGAGTGACCTTATAGAGGCTGATAAAATCACGAGAAGCATAGATAAGCCAACAGCTTTTCCCATGGGAGAGGAGTCTAAAGCTAGAGGGCATATGTGAGTGGGGAGAGATACAAAGAGAGGCAGAGGGGCAATATTTTCACACAAAAGGTAGTAACCATCTGGGAGGGGCTGCCAGAGATGCTGGTTAAGGTGAGCACGATTTTGTCATTTAAGAACATTTGGACAGGTACATGGATGGGGTAGGTATGGAAGGATAGGACCAAACACAGGCAAATGGAACTAGACTAATTGTGAAAAAGCATGGACAAGTTAGGCCAAATGATCTGTATCTTGGCAGTAAACCTCTGTGACTCTATGATATCTGTTTTTCCATATAAAGATTGACTAAGCTATGAACATCTGTGTGGGATTTGCTCAAAATCATTATGATTCTTTTGGCAATTTTCACTGCTGCCTGAGCCTTTCCATTTGACTGGGCAAAGTGTGGGGATGGTGTTAATGTTGAAGTTCCCAACAGTTTTTTGAAATGTCTGAATTTTACTCTGACGAACTGAGGGTCATTGTCAATCATGACAGTGTTGGGAATGCCCTAACACGCTGGAGTGTACTTTTAGGCATTCAACGAACTCAGCGGTAGTCATTGAAGTCAATTGGTCCAACTCCTAGTGGTCAGAATAGTAGTGTACTGTGTCAACATAATCGATTCCTATGAGAAACGAAGAGATCTAGTCCCAGCTTTATCTACTGAAATGTGATTGAAACATTAAAAACAGGAGCAGGAACAGGCCATTTGGTCCTTCAAGCTGCTCCACCATTCAATATGTTCATGGCTAAGCATCCAACTCGTACCCTGTTCCTATTTTCTCCCCATACCTTTTAATCCCTTTAGCTCTAAGAATTATTTTTATCTCCTTCTTGAAGACATTCATTATTGTGGTCTCAACTGCTTTCTGAGGCAGAGAATTCCACATTCTGGGTGAAGCAATTTCTCCTTATCTCAGTCCTAAATGGTCTGCCCTATATCCTTAGACTGGGAGGTGTTGTGTGTTATTAGCAGTTCCTTAGCTTGGTAAATTGGCATGGTGGCTCAGTGGTTAGCACTGCTGCCTCACAGCACCAGGGACCTGTGTTTGATTCCAGCCTCAGGTGACTGTCTGTGTGGAGTTTGCACATTCTCCCCGTGTCTGCGTGGGTTTCCTCTGGGTGCTCCGGTTTCCTCCCGCAATCCAAAGATGTGTAGGTCTGGTGGATTGGCCATACCTAATTGCTCATAGTGTTAGGTGCATCATTCAGAGGGGAATGGGTCTGGGTGGGTTACTCTTTGGAGGGTCAGTGTGGACTTGTTGGGCCAAAGGAGCTATTTCCACACTGTTGGGAATCTAATCTAAATTTGGTGCTCATTGCAATGGCTGATGTGGTTCTCAATATTGTTACTCATGTTTGGCCAGGGGAGATTTTTTGCCATCTCCAAACTTGATTCAATTCATTGGTGGCTTGCATCGATGCACTCTACTCATAATTCCTTCAGGAACGTTATTCCATTTTCTTTGTACGACTGGGCTGTCAATTCATCTCTTTCTGTCCAATACACCCTTATAACAATAGTGGGTGCTTGATGCTCTCAAGCCATTCTGTTATCACTATCTCTTGCAACTCTTGGAGTTTTGCATCTTGTTGGGTAGTTTGTTTAATTTGAGTAAGATGTTTGCCCGTTATATTCACAGTCTGTGTTGAGTTGACGACTTCCAGCTGTTGCTTCACATTGAATCCGGAAGATTTCACGCTCTATGTTGTTGCATCTTCTATATTGTTTCATTGAGAATGGTGCCTTTAACAACATGTCTGTAATGCACAACTACTTCACTTGCTTGGATGGCATATCCTGATAGTATCTCTGTAACTGGCATAACATGCTTTGAAGCAAATCGTAATAGCTCAAGGAAAATTCAATGAAGTGGCTCGTTGTCTGTCCTGACTGATGTTTGCTCCTTTCAAATAGGTATGGGGGAAAATGTTCACAAACAAAAGCCTGGCACACTTTCTTGAGTTGAAACTAGCATCAATCTATTTGTGTTCGAGTCATGGTTGCACATAAAGTGCAGATTATGCCTGCTACATTCAGTTTGCTTCACGTTCTGTCTCTCTGGCATCACACTGGCAAGTGACTTCATCACTTACATCATGGTATTTCAGCATTGATATTGCCCTCACTAGTTGCTTGATTTTAGTGAACTCTATGACTACTCCTTGCTCTGTGGCCCAATGCTACTGTGCATCTTTGGCAACGATGTGGTGTAATGGCTCACACTCCAATGACAATTTGGTCAAACATTCTGACAAAGAGTTGACAAATCCAACACCTAACACTGTAATCACAATGTTGCTCTTTTCTGCTATCTGTTCTACAGTCAATGACTGAGTGCGTTATAGCACATTACCAATCTCCTTTGGCACATTGAGGGTTAGCAGTCCAAGCTTTTAGAGTTTCCCTAAATGAGGTAAATAGCACCTGCATTCCATCTATGATCTGGAAGTCCTAGTCCTCGTTCATTGTTGAAATCGGCTCACAGAGTCATCTGTTGTCTTGGCATGAATTTGGTGGCATCAACATAATCTGAATCTTAAGTTTGAGTGCTTCATTTTTGGATTATGACATTGAGCCACTTTGCACAGGTCAGTGGAGATCATAATAAAAAAATTACACAACACCAGGTTATAGTCCAACAGGTTTATTTGGAAGTACTAGCTTTCAGAGTGCTGCTTTTTCATCAAGTAACTAGTGGAGTAGGATCAAAAGACATAGAATTTATAGCAAAAGATCACAGTGTCATGCAATTAAGATGATATATTGAACAAACCTAGTTTACTGTTTGTTCAATATATCGTTTTAATTGTGTAACATTGTGATCTTTTGCTATAAATTCTGTGTCTTATGATCCTGCCCCACTAGTTACCAGATGAAGCGCTGTGGAAGCTAATACTTCCAAATAAACCTGTTGGAATATAACTTGGTGTTGTGTGAGTTTTAACTTTGTTTACCCCAGTCTCCACATCGCTGAAGATCATGACATTGCATGATTCACCAGTGCTAATCTGACACTTTATGATGACTTGATGGTTACGTTCTGCCATTCTCATTCCAACAGTCACAAACTATGTCTCACCTATTAACTTATCTGAACCAAACTGTTGCATGACGTTCAGTGGTTCAACAGAATCTTCAGCCATGGGCCAATCATACTTGGTTGGTGTGCTTTTTAACCAGACACTTTTAAGTAAAATGATTCAGCTTGTTACAGTGAGAACATTGCTGTCCCCATGCTGGACAGGCCTTTGCTTGTATTCTTTGCAAAAAAGGTGTTCTTCAGAAATTTCAATCTGCTCTTTGTTATTATCCTGCCCTTTGTGCCCAGCATATCTGTCAGCATAATGCAAGACCTGGTCTGATCTGCCATGAATAGGCTTTAGCTGCTGACTCACAACCTCAGCACTTCTGTACATGTTAACTGCTCTCCTGAGTGCAATTTTCGCTTCGTGCTTTCACGTCTGAGTCCCCTATGTCTAATATATCCTGTCTTTAATTAGGTCATCCCTTTATTGAACAGATTCAATAGATTTCTGCCAGCTGAGTTAATGACATTACATATTAATCAATGGGCTCTTTGATACTTTGGTGCCTAATATAGACTATGCACCACTCAAATGTAACATTCACACTTTCAAAGCTCTGAAAATTTCTGTTGTGTGTTTTTGTCTGCTCCTCCCAGAAATAACAAGTGAAGCATATTTTGAATCAGTCTCTTTCCAACAGTGGCAAAAGGGTAGGCACGTATAACTACACTTGTTTTTCTCAACAAATGTGTTCTTAATTCATAATTCTCCCATTATGCATGGAAGAAATTCCAGCTTTGCTTATCACCCATAATTTGAATAGGAGCTGTTAGGGGTAAAGCTGCAGCTACCTTTTCTTGATCAGAGTCTTAGCTGTGGTTGGTCTCAACGTTTTCCATTTTGACAGCTCATACCTCTGTGCTTACCTGTGTCCTCTTATCAACGTTCATGTATTATTACAGCTCTGCAACAATCACTTCAGAGTCCTCTCTTCCACCATGTTTTATCTGTTCAGTGCAGTACTATATTAACATGAGGTCTTTATTGAAGTGAGCTGAAGATTTATTTTATTTATTCAGATGAGGGATGTGGGTGTTGCTGGCTGGCCAGCATTTTTTGCCCATCCTTGTTGGCTGTCAGAAGGTGGTGATGAGCTGCCTTCTTGAACTGCTGCAGTCCACCTGCTGTGGGTTGACCCACAGTTCTGTTAAGGAGGGAATTCCAGGATTTTGACCCAGATACTGAAGGAACAGTGATATATTTCCAGGTGAGGATGGTGAGTGGCTTGGAAGGCAACTTGCAGGTGGTGGTGTTCCCATGTATCTACTGCCCTTGACCTTCTAGGTAGAAATGATTGTGGGTTTGGCAAGTACTGTCTGAGGATCTTTGGTGAACGTCGGTAGTGCATCTTGTATATAATACACACTGCTGTTACTGAGCATTAGGGGCAAAGGGAACGGATGCTTATGGATTTGGTGCCAGTCAAGTGGGGTGCTTTATCCTGGATGGTGTCAACCTTCTTGAGTGCTGTTGGGACTACACTTATCCAGGCAAATGGAAAAGATTCCATCACACTCCTGAGTTGTGCCTCATAGATGTGAACAGGCTTTGGAAAGTCAGGAGGTGAGTTGATCACCTCAGTACTCATAGCCTTTAACCTGCTCTTGCAGCCACTCTGTTTATATGGTGAATTCAGTTGAATTTCTGGTCAATGGTAACTCCCAGGAAGATAATAGTGGGAGATTCAGTAATGGTAACACTATTAAATGTCAAGGGGCAGGAGTTAGATTGTCTCTTATTGGACCTGGTCATTGTCTGGCATTTGTGTGACGCAAATTTAACTTACCACTTGTTAGCTGGATATTGTCTACATCCTTTTGCATTTGAACATGGATGTTTTCAGTACTTGAGGAGCCGTGAATGGTTCTGAACATTGTGTAATCATCTGCGAACATCCCCATTTCAGACTTTATGATGGAGGGAAGGTCATTGATGAAGCAGCTGAAGATGATTGGGCCGAGGACAGTACCCTGAGGAGCTCCTGCAGAGATGTCCTGGAGCTGACATGACCAACCTTGAACAGCTACAACTATCTTCCTATATGCCAGGTACAACTTCAACCCATTGATCCTGTGTTTACTGGGCCCCTTGATGCCACACCTGGTTGAATGCAGCCTAGATGTCAAGGGCTGTCACTCTCACCTCACCTCTGGAATTCAACTCTTTTGTTCATGTTTGAACCAAGGCCGTAATAAAGTCAAGAGCTGAGTGTCCCTGAAGGATCACAAACTAGGCATCTCTAAGGTCTTGTGACCTTGACTAACATAAGGCAATTATGTTTGATAATACGGTTGATGACATGTTCTATCACTTTACTGATGATCAAGATTAGACTGATGTGGCAGGAATTGGCTGTTATGCATTGATCCTGCTTTTCGTGTACTGGGCGTACCTGGGCAATTTTCCACATTGCTGGACAGATTCCAGTGGTGAACTGTACTGGAAGAGCTTGGCTAGAAGAGAGGCAAGTTCTGAAACACAAGTCTTCAGAACAAAATCCAGAATACTGTCGGGCCCAAAATCTTTGCAGTAGCTAGTTCCTCTTGATATCATGTAGAGTGAATCAAATTGACTGAAGGCTGGTATCTGTGATTCTTGGGACTACTGGAGAAGGCTGAGATGAATCATCCACTCAGCACTTCTGGCTAAAGATTACTGTGAATTCTTAAACTTTATCTTTTGTGGAGCCACCTCCTTCAGTGAGTTGTTTAATTCTGACAGTCAGTTTGCTTTATGGAAGAGGTCATACGGCAACGAGAAAATTGAAGAACATTTGAACATGAGGACATTTCAATGCAAACATTCTTATCCATTGCATTATGTTAGTCAAAGTCACAACACCTAATAGATGTAGGTATGTTTACAGCCCTGAATTTTCAAGCTGTCCCAACTTCTGTCAAAACAACATGTCAGGAAAATTACATATCTGAGCCACCTCTTTAAATATATTTTCGCCTACATGAAGATAAATAACATGACTAAATTCTTGTGTTTCAAGACATCCTATTGGACAGTAGCCTTTATACAATAAGAATATTGCAATGATTAATGATGAGTCTCAGTCACAAGCTTTTCACTGTGGTTGTGGTGCTAGTACACTGCCAGTAAATCTTTAGTCATCATTCCACCATCCCCATCCCCTCCCCTTCACCACCTCCCACCATTCCCCAGCACCCACTCCCCTCCTCCGCATGCCCCCAACTTTCAGGAAACTTAGAAACTGACCATGTATATGTTGTAAGCGCAAAGTTCAGGGTCATAAGGTCGCAACCTGCCTGCAGGCATTTTACGGAACAGGACGTGCCCTCTAAGCTCTCACTAAGTATTTGCTGCCATCTACAGTACAATTAAACATCACAGCCATTTGAGGGGATGAAAATGAGTAAACAATAATGAGAAACTTAGTTGAATTATTTTCAGCTGGCAGTTACGTCCCATGTTTGAAATAAATCTAGAATGAATAAAATTAGAACTTTTGGATTGTCGGCACGACTGCGAACCAAAGCTATTACGCCAATAGTCTTTTATCAGTTTCCATGTAAAAAAATCTGAAAAACATGTGAATTAGAAGCTTTTTTCTTAGCTGAATTGCCTGGAAATATGTTCTTTCCTAAAATGAAGGTTCTATTTTGATTGAATTCATGCAGTCAGGATTTCCTGCATGGTTACAAGAATGCATTGAGCTTAAGTAAAACATTCAAAACAAATACCTTCACTTTTACATCGCACCATTTTGTACAATAGCATGAGGAACAAGATTTTCAGGTTATATACAGACTACGCTGCCATAAATTTCCCTTAATTCACTTGCCTCTGGAAGGTAAAGCAATTAAAAAATGTAAGCTCACCTCCAAAACGTTTAGTTCTTGATTTTTCTTTGCTGTTCTTTGCCACTGCATTTCTAGTAACTGGAGCTCTTTACACCCCTCCATGAACCTCCCCTGCACCCCCAAGCCCATAACATTCCCTTGTACTGAAAAAATAAGGGTTTTCCCAATGTCTTTTAGGAAGATGAGCTATGGCATTAAAATCCATGCTGAAATTTAAACTTAATAATCTAGTGTTTCCATAGTAATGTATCCAGCATTATAGGTAGATTCCTGTATCCAGAACGCTCAGTGGGAAGGAAGTCTGGCTTGAAAGATATGTGCATTGGAGAAGCAGCAGTCATGCTGTAGCCTGTAACATGCTATTATAGAATTGGTGAACTCACCTTCATATTCTACAAGCCTACACATAGGAATGACAAGGCTGACAAAATCGTAGCTGAGATTGTATCTGAGATCAACACTTTATTATTTCTAAATTAATTTCCAATTGAAACATTAAACATAATTTAAATCAACCAACATATATCCCTCTCACATAAACTTGGATAAACTCTATTTTCCATAGTTTTGTTACTGTTTCCAGGTTTTATCTGTAAAATGTCAAAGTGTAGACTGCTCCCATACTCCCTCTTGATTTTTATATTCAGGAAAAATTGTACAGCACCAAATGTTAAGTCCTTTAAAGGGTTGCATTTCAGCCTTTGATCTTCCTTTGCCAAAATTTTGCAATGAACTAATCATTGCTACAACTCTGTGGCAATTTACTTTGACTGAATTCTGCTCCAATATATATATGCACATGTCAGTATAAAACATTGTGAAAACTTCACTGAACCTTAGCAGAGGATTGCAGAGTGTACAGGGTCTAGTCTCAACTAAGATGCAAAGAAAAATACTCGTTTAATATCTCCCATATTTTCTGCACCTCACACAGATGCCGCCTTGCTGATCTTTGAGGAGCCTTATTCACTTCCGAGTGACACTTTTGTCCTTAATGTGTTTGTAAAAACCTTTTGGATTCTCCTGAATTCTATTTGCCAAAGCTATCTCATGTCCCCTTTTTGCCCTCCTGATTTCTCTCATAAGTATACTCCTACTGCCTTTATACTCTTCTAAGGTATGCTGCCTTCCTTTTCTGAACCAAATTCTCAATTTCTTTAGTCATCTAGTATTTCATGTACCTACCAGCCTTTCCTTTCACCCTAACAGGAATATACTTTCTCTGGATTCTCGTTATCTTATTTCTGAAGGCTTCCCATTTTCCAGCTATCCCTTTACCTGCGAACATCTGGCTCCAATTAGCTTTCAAAAGTTCTTGCCTAATACATTCAAAATTGGCCTTTCTCCAATTTAGAACTTCAACTTTTAGATCTGAATTGAAAGTTACAGACTTATCACTGAATTGATCTTGACGTACAAAATGGATCATCCACAATTGATAAAGTGGTGAAAGACGAACATAGAGAGATGGATGTCAGACTTTGATCCATCAAGTCTGCACATCAGAATGCGCTGCATTCCTAGCTGGCTGTAGACATCATATCATTGGTAATAATAGGTCTGACAAAAATTCCTGAGTCTGGCAGTCAACACAACAATGGCATGATATAAATAGGTGGCCAAGGAAATTCTGGAAGAAGGTCTACTGATAAGATGACATCATCCATCATAATTACCATCTTTCTACCAGCACCATGTACACATTCATTCTAGTCCAGATTAAGGACCAAGTGATCTCAAATCATTAGATGTCATTCTCCTGAATCAGGAGATTTAGCATCCAATGGAGCAAGTAAGTGGGAATGAAAGTCCTTGCCACCAATGGCCATGCTGGTTTATTAGCACTATCCCATTCCCAGGCCTTTTTCCTGAGTTGGTATATAGTAGGGGACTGTCAGCAAAGATAGATGCCCACAAACACGGGTAACAAATTAAGGGGATTAAATAGCAACAAGTCAGTTATAATAAGAAGCTGAATTGAATTTTCCAGATTTCCTATCAACCCTCCCCAATGCAAAAGCCATGTGCCATCACCAATTGGCCAGTAGGATACATCAATGGCTGGTGGTTGTTTCAAGCAAAGTGTTGGCCTTTTACCCTCTCTAGATCCCAGTGTAGCCATCCCAAAGCCAGTAAGGCAAATCCTGCTCCTATTGTCATTTGTTACCAAGGTTCAGAATGGGCTGAGTGATAGCAAACAGGAATTATGGCCAATAGATACTTTTCAGGCTGGACGAAGGTTTATAACAGCATTCCCTTGAGGTTGGTACTGGGCCCCTTGCTTTTCCTGATATATATTAATGATCTGGATGTTGGTGTGCAGGGGACAATTTCAAAGTTTACAGATAACACTAAACTTGGAAGATGTAAACGGTAAGGAGAATAGTGAGGAACTCCAAAAAGACATTGACAAGATGATGCAGTGTGTGGCTAAGTGGGGTTTAAAGCAGAGCAGTGGGATATGATACACTTTAGTCAGAAGAATATTGAAAGCCAATACAAAATGGATGGTACAATTCTAAAGGACGAGCAGGAGAAGTGGGACCTAGGCGTACATGTGCTCAGACCATTGAAGGACAGGTGGAAAGAACAATAAATAAAGCATATATTGCTCTCCACTTTATTAATTGAGGCACAGAGTACAAGAGCAAGGAGATGATGTTGATCTGGTACAAGACACGCCTTAGATCTCAGCTAGAGTATTGTGTACAGTTGTGGACACCGCATTACATGAACGATGTGAATGTTTTGGAGAGAATCCAAGAGCAATTTTGAAGAATGATTCCAGGAATGAGAAACTTCAGTTATGAGGATAGATTGAGGAAGTTAGGACTGTTCTCTTTAGGAGGAGAAATCTATTAGACGCCTTCAAAATCATGACCAGTCTGGACAGAGTCAGTAGGGAGAAGCTGTTCCTGGTCGTAAAAGAGAAAACGAAAGTGAGGGCATAGATTTAAAATAATGTGTCAATGAAGCAAGGGCGATGTGAGAAAGATCTTTTCTTACACAGCAAGTAGTAGCAGATGGAATGCAGTGCCTAGAAATGTGGTGGAAGCAAATTCAATTGAAGCATCCAAGAGGACATTAGAAGATTATTCAGACAGAAATGGTATGCAGGGATATGTTGTAAAGGAAGGCAATTGGTACCAGGTAATAGAAGCAGTGCCGTCCCCTTCTGCTCCATAACAATTCTGTGATTCTTAAACACTCAGCAAGTGATAAATTTTGATGTCACTTCTGTAAAATTCCAGCCAACCTTGACTTGAACACCCAGCTGAGGATAATATTAACTTTGCTGTAAAAGTGCAAAACTAGTGATACTGCTAATGACTAGCTGATAGAAAGATGGTTACAAGAAGGGGCATATACATCAATTCTCTCACACAGTTAATTAGCCTCCAAATTATTCACAAATAGAAAGGTGCAATGATTCAACAGCAAAGACCCACTTTCAGGAGATATTCTTTTCCTGGTAAAGCTCATGCCTGGAATATGCTAATTTACATTCTCAAGACTTTGCTATCTTTTCATTGCAAGATACATGTGTGTTAGTAACAATTAGACCCGACTAGACAGTATTCTCAGTAGTTCAGACATCGTAGCCTTCTGGTTGGAATCTTACAGTTGAGTTCCCTTTTTGCCCAGTGATTATCATTACTTTATCTGACTTTTTTTAAAATTAGCTGATTGTCTTTTGAAGACTATAGTTTATGAATACAAGAAAAGTAGCTATCCCATTCAGTCTTTTGAACCTGTTCCAGCATTACATGGGAGGTGACCTCTTTTTTAAGTCCATTTAAAGTGGACCTCTTTTTTTAAGTGGACAAAATAGTTTCACTCCATCCACTACATAAAGTCCTTCAATAATTTTCAACACCGTAATTTGATTACCCCTCCATCTTTTATACTCAAGGAAAAATGCACAGTCCTTTGTAACCTGTCTGCGCAATTTACCTCTTTTAGCCCTTGTATCATTCTAGTGCATATGTGTAGCACCCCCTCCTGGGCACATTTATCACTCCTGGGGAGCAGTGCCCAAAATATAGGACAGACTTCAGAAATGGTGGAACCAAATGTGGCATCTCCTCTCTCTCCTTGAATTTCGGTCTCCTCGATTTATAATCTAATGCTCTGATAGTCTTTAAATTACTTTTGTACCTGCCCACGAACATTTAGTGATTTCTGAACATAGAGTCAAAGAGATGTACAGCACCGAAACAGACCCTTTAGTTCAACTCCTCCATGCTGACCAGATATCCTATATTAATCTAGTCCCATTTTTTAGCATTAGACAATAACTCTCTAAACCCTTCCCATTCATGTACCCAGATGCCTTTTAAATATTGTAATTGTACCAGCCTCCACCACTTCCTCTGGCAGCTCATTCCATACATGCACCACCCTCTGTGTGAAAAACTTGACCCTCAATTCTCTTTTAAATCTTTCTCCTTTCACCTTAAACTTAAGCCCTCTAGCTATGGGATATGATTTTGCCTATTCACCCTATGCATGCCCCTCATGATTTTATAAACCTCAGCCTCCAACACTCCAGGGAAAATAGCCCCAGCCTATTCAGCTTCTCCCTTTAACATGTTTTATTAAAATCTCCCTGCTCCTTATAACTGTAGTCTCTTGACATTAGAACGGCTGTCTATCGTAGATCCAAGTTACTGATACCCAGAACCATTTACATTCCTTTGCCTGCACTGTTTTTGCTGGCTCAAAATGATTCATTTTGCACTAATCAGGCTCCACCTAGAAAACTGGCCACTCCTCCAGGTTAAAATTAAATAATTCCATCAATTTGCTATGTCCCATAAGCACTATTAGAAATGTTTTGAATTGTTTGATATCAAAATTGTCTAATTTCCTAAGTTTCCTAAGAAACTGAATAGTGTGCACCAACGGGATTATCGAATGGTTCAGAATTGAACTTTTCTTAGTCTTTTTTCCATGATATTCAGTCAGATTACTGAAAGGTGGAGGACTAGTAAATCCGGTTTGTTAAAACTTTCTATTTTATTTTCTATTCTATTTTCAATTGAACTAATGAAACTTTGCCAGATTACTATTCTTAAAAGCAACAATGAATACTATTAAAAAGACAAAAAATATCTAATCTATAATGCTGCCCAATAATGCTAATTCCTGGAAGATTTAAATGTTTGTTGTATATTAGCCAAAATTTGAAGCCAAATTTAATTTGTGCAATTTTGATAAGAAACTATGCACCTCTGGCATTCTTCTTTAGCATTTAGAAATTGCATTAAATGTAATATTATCCTTTAATATTAGCTTTATTTACAGTTTGTTATTTTCAGTGTCCTTTGTTACTGATCTATGATCTTAATTCTTATATTTATTTTAGTTACAGCCAGCCATTGTCATGTTCCCAAACCAGAGACAGAATTAAGTCTGGTGTATTTTAGATGGAATTATCTATCATGAATGATAAGGAACTTTCATTCTTTGAAAAAGGTCTGGATTTAAAGTGTTGTTTATAAGTCTGAGCCTTTGATCAACATATCAATTGCTTTTTGAAAAGATATGGATAGTATGTAGAATGGCTACTATCTAGAAGGACAAGTGCAGCAGATACATGGGAACACCACAAACTGAAAGTTCTCCTCCAACCTACACACATTCCTCACTTGGAAATATGTAGCTGTTCTTTCCGTGTCATTGAGTCAAAATTCTGGAACTCCTTTCCCAATGCAGTATGAGTCAACCTACAGTGAATGCATTGAGACTGGGTACCAATGGAAAATCACCTCTAACATAGAAAAAAGTGTGAAGAAGGAAGGCTCAGGATGAAACATCAGCAATGAACTAGGGATCTGTCTTCATGCACAGAATGAATGATATGACATAATGGATATGTTTTTCACTGAAACCTGTAACTGAAAGATTCCTTATACTTTACATTCTTCAGTTTATTCATATATTACACTCACTTTCTCTTCTAGTTCTCAGCTCTTTGGCACAATGACAAGTAACTTACCAGCCTAAAACAATCTTGTTAACTGAATGCCAAACAGTTTCTAAAATTCACAACTTTAATTCTGGAAATACTGAGCAAAGGTAAGGGAACACCTTGTTGAAACTGTGCTGGATTTTCTCATCAAACATATGACTATATTTAGGAATCCCAAACAGTTGGGTAACCAGCACAATGCACCCACTTGTTTCCTTGACCCACAGGAGCCCATATCCAAGAACAAGCCTATTCCTCAACATGCATTACTTCGACTGTTAACATAACTATACTATGTAAGCAAAAAGCACCAATATAAAGCTCCCACAAGGAACATAGCTCGATTTTATGATTTTATTAAATCCATATGTCCTTCCTGATCTTTAATTTGCTTTCCAGGCATGATTTAAATTTGCCTTTTACTTCTGGTTTTAGACGCTCAGTTTACATACTGTAGACTGGACTTTTACCTGGGAGAGAGCAGAGAGAGTTGCATTGAGGTTGGAGGTTGACATGTTTCCTCAGGTCTTTCCAGGTTTGATTAATACTTTTTCTCTCCTTCCTAACCACAGCAGCTAGCCAGAATGAGGGGTTACTGGATAGGTAGACCTGAAGCACCGGGTCACTGCCCACAGATCAGAGGTCATGGTGGATGAGATTAGAGACTCCGAGCAGGTAGGGAGAAGTATTTGAGATTGCAATTAGAAGCTTCAACCAATATTTTCATTGGCCTCATTTCAACAAGGAAAAGATGTTCCTGCATTCATTTTGACCTGGACTCCACAATCTGTTTAAACATGAGACCTGCAAAGTATCTTTTGGTCTCTGAAAAAACTTTACAGAGGTCGGTATCCATCACCAAGTCACCCGTTATTTGTACAATCTTTGTCTTTAGTACCACTTCACTGAGTGTCAGGTACCAGAGTGACGGGATCTCTGACACTCCACTTTGATTAGACCAGATTAACAGCCCCTCAGGGAACTCATATTTTCCAGGGTTCAGTTGGCTGACCTCGTTACAATCCCTCCCTCACTGAGGACATACGTCGGTCTTTTTTCTTGGAGAGTCTCTAGGACCATTTAAGCAGCAGGTCAGGTTCCTCCAACTCAGCATCCAACATGTGTGTGTGTAACACACGGGAGCTCACCTCCTGTGTTCAGAACACCTCTGTCAAATTTCGCTTCCTGCTTCTAGTGGCAAAGGCATTGAAGCAGTGGACTACATCCATCATGTCCATCTCTAATTCTGAGGATTCGTCAACACTTGACGGAGGGGCTGACCCACTGGGTTCCAGCAGTCTTTATGACTGTTCCAAGAGGCAGGGCATGTTTTGCAACTGTTTGTAGATCTGCAGCTTTCATATGGTCCTTTTTCAGGACCATTGTACCAACCCAAACTTTATACATCACCGATCCTGACCTTGTGTTGACCATGCTGCCTACCCACGATTCCATGGTATTGACACCAGACTTTGTTCCCTATATCAAACTATCTCTCTCACTTGGTGGAGTTTTGTGTCCAGCATTGGCTTTCCTGTGACTATTTCACCCTCCCCCTGAGTTCTGAGAAGGTCAGAGTTAATCGGGTGCATGGTCTTCTATCCATTAGCTATTCTTACAGGTGCATGTTGGCTGGTCCTATAATCAAATGGGAACTGTGACAGCTTGCTGTCTCATGACTCTATAGGCTGTTTCTTCAAGCCTGCCCTCAATGTTTGGACTGCTCTTTCTGTCAGGACATTGGATGATGGGTGATATGGAGCTGTCCTTATTTACCGCTTCCCATTTGAATTTAGGAAATACCAAAATTTTCTTCTGATTAACAATGACCAGTTACCTGTGACCACCACTTTCGGAATGACATGTGATAAAGACACGCGCAATTTGTCTACTGTCATCCCTGTATTTGACGAAAGGACTCGATGCACATCCAACCACTTTGAATGGGTATCCATAAGGACTAAGAACACTGAGCTAATGAAAGGATCTACACAGTCAACGTGTAACTGAGTCCAAGGTTTATCCAGCCATTCTTACAGATGTGGAGGAGCTGCTGGCCATAATTTTTGCCCTTGTTGGCACTCTGGGCACTGTCCTATCAACACAGCTATGTCTGCATCCAATCGCAACTTCTCATCAACATCTTCATTTTGGAAACCTCCAGGTGACCCTTGTGGAGTTCAGCCAGTATTTGGCTGTGACCTGTGCTCAGGACAATCATTCTTGCTCCCCATAACAATATACTGATTTTGACCATGAATTGGTCTCTCCTGATCCAAAACCAGTTCAATTCCAGTTGTGATGGCCCTTTGGTTTCCCCCATTCCCACCAGTTGTTTCAGTTTAGAAAGGACTGGATCTTTCTGCATCCAATGTCTGATATTGTCAGCTGTGACTGGGACTGTGCCCAGAAAATTTCATACCATTTCAGATTCTTCCATTGGGGGTACCACTGGTGGTGGATCTACTAATGGGTGGTGGCACAATGCATCTGCATTCACTATTTGTCCTCCCAAACAGTGTTCTAACTTGTAAATATAAACACTTAGTACTACAACCCACTGCTGAATGTAGCCTGGAGCTATGGGCAGTACTGCCTTGTTCTCTTTAAAGCAGAGCAAGTAGGGGTTTGTAGTCCATTGTTATCACAAATTTTGATCCATAAAGGTTTTGATAGAACTTCCTGATTCCAAATATGATTAGCAATCCTTCTTTCGCTATCTGGACTCTGCATTATCCAAGATCCTGGATGCCATACATTGTTGGAGATTCTTCTCCATTGGACCACCTATGAGCTAATACCACCTCAATGCCATTCAGTGAGGCATCACAGACATCAGTAGGCATCACCTGCTCTTTCTTGGGATCATAACGTGTCAACACCTTAGCGGTTTCTTTACTTCATTGAAAGGTAGGACTTGTTTATGCAACCATTTCTAAAGTTGACCCTTTTTTAGAAGTTGATGCAAAGGTGCCAAGATGTTTGCTAGGTTATGTACAAACTTTTCATAACAATTTACTAGCCCAAGAAATGACCTAAGCTCCTGGACACATTGAGAGCCAGGACACTTTTGATCATGCTCACTTTGTCTTCCAATGGGTGTAACTTGTTAAATCTGTAGCCCATATAGGTCACTTGGAGTGCCTGGAACACACATTTTTCTCTTCTTAGGTGTGAATCTGTCTTGGAAAAATGCCTTAGGATTATATCCAAGTTCTCTAAGAGTTCCTTATTAGTTTTCCCTGTTATTAGGAGATGTCATCTAGGTAAATAGTGACCTGAGGTAAACTTTCAAGATGTTCTCCATCGTCCACAGAAAGAACTAAACAGGCCGATGATAGCCCAAATGGCAGTCTTGTATGTTGGTACAGCCGTTAGGGGTATTAATTGTATAATACTTCTGAGAGTCCTCATCTAACTGCAATTACAAGTACACATGGCTCCTGCCAGTTATAGATCCTTTCGCTGAAAGATTGGATATTTATCCAGCTGTGAAAAGCTGTTTACCATTTGTTTAAAATCCCCACAAATGTGAATTGACTCATCAGGCTTCCAAATCAGTACAACCAGTGCTGCCCATTCTGCAATTCGAACTGATTTGATGATTCCTTCATTTTCCAACCTTCTGATTTCTGCCTCTAATTTTGCCCAAAAGGCAAAAGACCTGGGCAAGCCTCACAGAATCATAGAATTGCTTCCTGGTCAACATGCAAGGTTGCCTTGGCTCCTCTGATAGTTCCAAGACTTTCCTGGAGGACTTCTGGGTATTTACTTAAGACTTCACCTCAGACAATCATTTTCAAATTGGAAAATGTTGAGCCAATCTAGATGAATCTCTCACAACCAATTTCACCCTATCAAGTTGGATCGGAGCCTTTTACGACAATCATTGGTAACTGAACCAGCTGCTTTTCATAGGAGGCCAGAATCAAAGTTATACTCTCAATCTGTAAAGGTTCCCTGATTGGAGTCCAGAACAAGTTTTATTAAAGATTGGTTCTGCGATCGCTGACATGGTGGCAACAATATTGACCTCTATTAGGGTCAGTTGACCAATTAACTAGATATTTATCTTGATTGATTTTGGTTTTGATGTTGCTAAATAATTTAACTATTCCAAACCAGATGTCAGTGAACTTTCCAGGGTGGGCACTCTCCTGGATATCATCCTGGGCATCAACTTATAAGTTATCTTATTCAATTAAGGTCTAGCTGTCTCAATGCTTCACATTGGCGACAATTACAATGACTTGCTGGCCAGGACCCTGAGGAAAATCTTAACCATTTGGTCGAGGTTTAGCTTTGTTTTGGAGTTTTACTGTTATTTTTCTGTTCAGGGTATATCCTGAATGAAGCTATGCAATTGCTTTCACTCAAGTGGTGTTTCCCAAGCTCAGTCAGACTGACGAGAGTATCCACTTTCATCGGTATATCCTCTAACTCATATGCTCCATTTGCCACATTTTCAAATCATAAAGCCAGCTGTAGCACCTATTTGAAGACTGTGAAAACTGTGCAAAGGAATGCCTACAGTTTTTTAAAAATCATGGAGCGCATGTGAATTGTATGCAGTATCGCTTTCCCCTGAAACAGGGAGAACAGACACCACAAAATTGATGGGTTCTGAACCAGGACAACAGTGGCTTGACAATGTTTTAATTGGCTCTTTGTGAGATGACTATGGCTTGTGTGGACACAGGCCAGCAGAGAATCCTTTCATCTGCAAAGAGGTGTGCAAAAAAAAATCTGTCTTTCTTGCTCTGGAGGTACCAGATAATCTTCAGTAACAGCTTGCTGCCCTCCGTTCACCACCCTCTGTTGAAGGAGGAATAAAACACTGTCAAAAAATACAAGTAGGAGTTTTTTTGCATAACTTTATCATTAATTCCACATACCAGATGGCCTCTACCTATCTCTTAAAGGGTTATACCAAAGTCACAGGCTTCTGCCAGCTGTCTTATCCGAGTCAAAAATCCTGATATTGTTTCCCATGGTTCTCAAATTGCTAAGTAAAAATGATCTCAGAATTAGAGGAGGCTTGGTGGTGTAATATTCCATAATTATGTCAGTCAATTCTTGAAAGGTTTTAGTATCTAGTGCCTCAGGGAAGGTTTGGCTCCCAATAATAGAAAAAGCTGCAGCTCCGCAGGCTGTGAGGAGAATTACTTGTAGCTTTTTTTTGGATAGTATGGTGGCTGAGTGGTTAGCACTGCCGCCTCACAATAACAGGTACCCAGGTTCAATTCCAGCTTCTGTGTGAATTTTGCACATTCTTCCCATATCAGCACAGATTACCTCTGGTGTTCCAGTTTCCTCCCACAGTCCAAAGATGTGCAGGTTAGGTAAATTGACCATGCTAAATTGCCCATAGTGTTTACAGATGTGTAGGTTAGGTACATTAGTCAGGGGTAAATAGGATAGGGGAATGAGTCTGTGCGGGTTACTTTTTGGAGGATTGGTGTGGACTTGTTGGGCAAAATGGCCTGTTTCCACACTGTCGAGATTCTATGGAGAAAAATAAATTTTATCTTCCAAAACGTCATTTGTCCAAAGAAAAATACATTCTTAGACAGCAAGGTCAAATGAGTCAAGCTTCCCTAATAAATGCATGATGTGAGAAATGCTTACCCCAACTCAAAGACAATTGTTGTGAGAGGGTTTCTTCAGGATCGTCTTTCCTCCCATCACCACTCAAACAACTCCACAGAGGCCAGTATCTGTCACCAAGTCACCCTTTATTTACACTTGGGCAGTCCCTGACTTCAGTACTGCCTCATTCAGAGTCAGACACCGTCTCTGAAACTCCCATTTTATATGTCAAATTAACAGATCCAGTTAGGGAATTCATATTATTTGAGGTCCAGCTGAGTGACCTCATTAAAATCGCAACAGTCTCGAGTCATCTTGCCTGCTTTTTTTAAAAGGGTCACAGGAGATAAAAAGGGTCCAGAAACACCAATACATGCTGAGTATTCTGTGGAGTTAAAAAATACCTTAGATTGGAGCACATGATTCCACAAAAACACTGTAAACTTCTATGGGCCCATCCTCACCACCTGCTCCTTCCTAAGCACTTCTAGGCCTTGGGACATGGCAAAATTAATAAAGTCCTGGAAGAGGGGCAACAATGAGGTCTCACTGATGTTCATAGTTTACCTAACTTATTCTGATGAGAACTGAAGACAAACAATCTTTGATCCTTGGACACATTTTGCTTTCACTTCACAGATTTGATCACAGAATTGGGGCATTGAAGAACAAAGATGTTTGTATTTTTTTTCTCAGTTTAGGGCAATTTTAGAATCTCTTCTTACCTAGACGTTTTGAAAAAAAAACTTTACATTTGTTGATCAATAACAATTTGACATAAGCTGTAATGCTGCAAATAAAAGGTAGTAATACCAGACCATAGTGTTGCTTTCTCATTAGAGAGGGAGAGAATCACCGCTGGTGTGGTAATGATCACCACACCTCAAACAAGGGGTGGGGTTGAGGTGGAGCATCTTTCATGGTGACTTTATCTGGTATGGGAATTGAATCCATATTGTTGGCATCACTCTACATGTGAACTAACAAACCCTCAAAACTGCAGGTAGTCTACTTATGGTAACTCAGTCATTTTTGTACTACATAATTGGATTATTCAATCATCCCTGATTTTGAAAAAAATGTGAATAAGCAATAACAATGGAACACTTTTACAATGTGAGTGATGAAATTTGAAGTGAAGGGTAGATCATATCATGTTTGTTGCCATTGCCCATGCTACTGGAACCTCTTAAAGAAGCTATCCAATAAAAAATACACTTTAACCACCAGGAAATGTTTGATTACATCTGCTACATACCACAGATCCTGACTTTCAGATTGCTCTGTGTTTTTTTTTGGCAGGTGTTAGCCCAAACTAAACTAAAACTGAAATACCTCTGGGAGTTTTACCAAACAACACAGTTAGATGTCAGATACAAGCACCTCTTCAGTTGGGGTCATGTTTACAACAATCTGGAACATGACATTCTGGTTTCCTTCAAATGACAATTTGGAGAATATTGCTGTGGGTCATCTGATACAGCAACAGTATGTGTACATTCAAAAAGAACTTGTTGCAAACTCCCTTGTTAGAGGTCAATGTTATGGGTTGCCTTTCTTTTAGACATCTATTTCCCCATACAAAAGCATCATCACCTTAAAAAATTTGTTTTTCCTCACTTCTGAGGATTAACCTATCTCCACCTTCTTTACCTTCCTGTGCTCCTTAAGATTATCGTCCTTAACTGAAAATATGATGCAGTATTTGTTCTCATTCTCTGAGCTTTATTATGACATTCTACACTGTTGTTATGCAGTGTTCTTCCAACACCTTTTCTTTGTTGCATTCCAGGTTTGTGTGACTGCGATCACATGGCTGTAATACATATAAACATGTACAGCCCTATAGCCCCAGAAATGGTTTCCTTTCTCTTAAGCAGACGGGAATTTCAATCATGACCCTATGTAGAATCTCATCAAACAAGCTGCCCATTGACAGCAGCATCTTCAGAAATAGAGGTCAGGTTCCACTGTCCACCAACACCACCCAGCTTCACCTCTCTACAATCTCTCTTTATGTCCCCTTCAACTATGTTAGACATCTTCTCCTGTGTCTGATCTTGCTGCAGGTATAACCTTCTGCTTTTCAACAATGGGAAGATGAAAGCCTTCATCATCAGTCCTCTGTACAGACTCTGCTGTTTTGCCAAAAACTCCATTCCCCTCATAAGCCTCACTCTAAAGTTGAATCAAAAGGTTTTGTAATCTTAATGTTTTGATCAGCATTGAACTCAGTTTCAAACACTACTTTTTCACCATCTGAAAAATTATTTACTTCCCTAGAACTGCCTTACTTTGTTCTATTCTCATTGTTGAAATCCTCCAAAGCATTTCTGCAGCTCCCAATTTGACAACTTCAACACATGTGGGCGGCACGGTGGCACAGTGGTTAGCACTGCTGCCTCACAGCGCCTGAGACCCGGGTTCAATTCCCGCCTCAGGCGACTGACTGTGTGGAGTTTGCACGTTCTCCCCGTGTCTGCGTGGGTTTCCTCCGGGTGCTCCGGTTTCCTCCCACAGTCCAAAGATGTGCGGGTCAGGTGAATTGGCCATGCTAAATTGCCCGTAGTGTTAGGTAAGGGGTAATGTAGGGGTATGGGTGGGTTGCGGATCGGTGTGGACTTGTTGGGCAGAAGGGCCTGTTTCCACACTGTAAGTAATCTAATTCCTTCCTAGCCTCTTATCTTCACTATTCGTTAAAATTTATATTTGTCCAAAACTAAGATGAACTTATCCAGTTCACCCATCAACTTTGTTCTCACTGAAATATATAAGCTCCCTTTTGCTAGAACAATAAATGTAAATCTGCAAATCCCTACAATGTGTTTCTGGAACCTTTTTCTACAATCTCCTTCAAGCCAGCAACCTACTCTTCTGCAATTATTGTTCCTCTGTCTCAGCACAGTGTAAATATATCCATTGATTTTTCCCATTGTTGATAACAAAGCTTTCAGCTGCCTACAGGTTCTGAAATGATCTTTTCAATGTAAACATTCCTTTTACCTCTTGAAAATCACCTCAAAATTAATATCTTTCACCAGGTTTTTGTTCGCTTATCCTAATCTCTTCTTACATTTTACATTTTCTTTTGTTTATCTTCACTGTCTTCAAACTTTTTCTTTTACACTATAGACGGTAGACACTTATTTTGCTACATGCCATTTAAGGCTAATCGCTTTTTCCCTCTGCTTCCCAATCACTTGGTCTTGTGAAATGCACTAGAAACTATAAAAATAACAGATTGCATTTCCATAACACCTTTGATATTTGAAGACAGCATCATTGAATTACTAAACAAATTTGACACCAACTACATGGGAGGTATTGTGAGAGGTGGTCAAAAGGTTATAAGGATAATCTTAAAGGTGGAGGCAGGGCATGTTAAAAAGATGGAATTATTTAAGGAGGGAATTCCAGAACTGAGTTCCTTGGGATTTGCAAGAATGATGGTGTAGTGAGTGAAATCAGGGACATTCAAGAGATCAGAACTGGAATATACAAAGCACTGGCTTCATAAACAATGTGACAAATTATAAATCACACAATACTAATGACTCTGAGTTGGATACCATTTATAGCACTAGATGAAATTTATGATAATGGTTTTGGAAGGATAGTAGCAAAGATCTTGAAGAGGATGTAAGCAATAATTTTAAAAGTAGAACAGAAGTGGCTTTCTTCAACCACACTTGTGGTCACCTCTATTAACATATGCTTCCATGATTTGGCATCTGGTTTGTTTACTACAGTTCAATGAAGTGCCTTGAGGCTATTTTTACATTAAAGGTGATGTAGATGATGCCGTTATTTTCATTCATGATAATAATTCTCTCAATAGATTACAATGAGAAGGCTTTGCAGCAGAAAGTTGCCACAACATCTGGTTCAAGTTGTTGTCCTCCCTACTCCATTATCTGCCTTTGTTAGATTCTTAACTGCTTCTTCCTCAAATATCAACTGGTACTTCTGGATCAAAGGTTATGGATTTAAATCCCATTCATATACACTCAATTTAGCGATACATATTTGATCCAGCTTCCTATTAGCCAACAATCTTCTATCTATATCCATATGCTGCCCACCCTATACCATGGGCTCTTCTTTTCTACAATTACCTTTGATGTTGCAACTTATGAAATGCCTTCTAGGAATCTACATACAGTATTTCCACAGGTTTCCCTTATCCACAGCACATTACTCAATGAACTAGAATAGATTTCTCTTTCACAAATCATGTTTCAGGTCCAGGTTTCCAGGCTTCACCTGAAAAGTAAAAGTGTGTGTGAAATTATGTGTGAAGTAAGAGCCTTTCAACAGACAAGGTGATGATGACAGGAACATAACATTTGTAAGTTGCTTTATAAATTAATGCATTACAGTTGAGTTCTTGAAAAAAATATATTTGAACATGTTAGGGAGACAAACGAAGATGAAAATGTATTCCATTATATTAGTTTGGGATATGCTTTGATGAAATATCTCAGCCATTGCTTTAACAAGGAGTTTTGAATTTATACCTTCTTTAAAATGGTTTTGAGAGGAATCTCATATAATCACACCAACCTGAACATTACTACTAACGATTTTGTTTTTAACCACTTAATTCTGAAATAATAATCCACTGTCTTGCATTAAAAATACATTTTTTTCAAATTAATGTACCCTTTCCAACTAAAGAGATAAGATGGATAAGAGAACTCATTTGAGACAGAGAAGTTTTTTGTGGATCATTTTAATTGTTATCTTCAGGTGAAAAGTAGGGACCACTGTCTCAATTATGGATTGGAACTCCAACGTGCTGCAGACATTTTTAGCTCTTAATTCCAAAAAGTGTTTTTTTTTAAACTTGTGGACTGCTGACACAGGCGAGATAACTTCAGGCATTGACAAATGCTATGTGGCACCAATGGGTGTAAAAGTCAAATCAACTTCAAACAGACTGGACTGGGATCGCTCGTGTTCCAACCTGCAGACAAACATTTGGCTTTTTCTTCTTTTGAAGAATGCACAATGATAGAAACAAGTTTCAATTTTACTCGAGTGTATTAGTGGGACTAAATGTTCCCAAGTGTGTCATCCTATGAATGAGTGTTAGCATGCTGTGAAGGTCACAGTTGAACAGCTATCCTCTAGATATTTTTGCATTGCAGGTAAAGTTTCTGTCGCTCTAGAAGTCAGCTAGTTAGCAGAATAACTAAAGGCCACCCTTTATCACTGTGAGTACTGCAAAACAGTTTAAAATAAAAGTCAAAGGAACAAAACCAAGATCCTTAAACATTATTAATTCAACTCCAAATGTCCATGTTACTGATACATCATGATAACAGTCATAACATTGGCATTTTTGTGTTCATGATCATTTCATATACTAATCAGAATAATCTTGTTCTTTATTTGCTTTTAACTCATTAAACTCAGCTTCTATTGCTAACATTTGTGCATGTGTGTTACTTTACAAATTCTTTTCTTGTTAAATAACTAATAAACTCACTCTTCTTGATAGTTCAAGGAAGTCTGGGTAAATTAGTTCCTTTTAAAATATAAGTCAGTTTGGGTTGGGGGAAAAGTATCTGCAAAGGTAGGGATTCTTTTTTAAATTCATCTCGTTGTTACTAATCAAGGAGACGAGTAAATAAAGAAGGGGAGGCAGTTTGTACCTCCTCGCCTAGCAAATTAGCAGCGCAGTGTATCCCATTTGGGCCTGGAATGACTTGGGAAACCTCGGCAGGAATGCAATCGTAACATTGTAAATGGGCAAGTCTGTTTTGCATCTTCTACAACTGGTCATTTCTTAACATCAATGGAGGGGAAAATGAGATGAGCTTTTAAATTGGCAGCTGCTATTTGACAAATTGCCAACAAATAATCATTTCCGAATATATTGAAGTGTAACACCAGAGCATAAAACCTTCAAGGTCCAGGTCTCGAAGTCTCAGCTTAATGTTACACTTTCATTTGTACAACACAGCTGCAATCTACCATTCTGTAAATAAAATGCATTTGAGTTTTATTATTTTACCATCATATATCATCAAGCATTGGCATTTGGTCTCATGTGAGATATGAGGCTGTCCACATTGGTGAAATATTAATAGTTCCTTCACATTTTCCTGTTATATGTCCTCTGTGGCTTGAAAAGTAATACAAATCTGTGTGTGACACTTGGAATGATTGAGATGTTCAAACACAATTCTTTTAAATCGATGAAGTGAATGAAACCGGATTTGAGATGTGCAACATAGAAATGGGAGAAATATTGGATTAAGTAGAAAGATCTATAAATGGTTAAAAATAAATATCCTGATCTTGCTCCCTGGGTTCAGCTCTTGGGTCTGACTGGCAAACAAGGATAACACTTATTGCAATTTACTGGTTCTCCTGTAAGATGGCACGTTAGCAGATTTCTCCATAGGAGTGAGTGTACAATGGCATAAAATTACCTTCTACCTCAGGACAAAAGACTAATGTAACCAATATCACAAAGATGCCAGGGTATTCTAACCACTGCCGTCCACACCGCCTGCTCAAACCCTTTACCTCACCACTCATTTGAAGGAGAGGAGCAGAATTATAGGACAGCAAACAATATGGTAAACAGCTATAAAGTTGATATTCAGTAAATTACTCTTATTCATTTTATCTTCTGTTAAATCATCTTGTCAGTGTGGAATCTAGGTGGCTTGATACATTTAAGGTATAAATTGTTGATAAATCTTGATTTAATTGAATGACAGAACAAGTTCTGTGAGTTTTCTATTTCAAAGTTGCTTCTGATTTGAGTGAACTCATTGATTTACATGTATTCTGAAGTCATCTGGGTGAATGTTTGTCAAGAATGGTTTGTTAATTGTCTCTTAAGTAAAATGAAAATCATTCCAGGAGTTGCCATGACTGGATTTTAAAAATAAATCATGAGCCTGTTAGCAAATAGAATTTCTGACTCTATTAAGGAATATGATATTCCAGGAGATTTTGCTAGAGAATTTGTCCTCAAATTTTATGCAGGTGTTTTCATGAACTGAGGAAATTCCTGGCTCCTGAAGTAAACCACCAACCTCTAAGTCAGTGTATTGAAGGGTGGATCATTTATTTTAATCAATGGAGAAACTCAGCAAGTCCAGCAGCATCTGTAGAGAGAAAAACAAAGTTAACATTTTGGGTCAATTATGACGCTTCAAAATTGGCATTAGCTGGGCAAGGGTGAAACTTTTGTAGATGCTGGGACGTGTGAGTAGACTACATGGAGATGGAGCCCAGAATAAGAGAGATAGAAGGAACAAAACAAAAGCTAAATACTAGGTGGGGTGCTGACGAAAAATGTTAATATTTGAAAATGGGTTTGACGTGTACTATATAACACAGGATCTAGGCATGTGATGGAGTGTAGCCAACATGGAAGAAGGTAATCACATTCTGAAATTGAGGTTGGTGGGGTGGAAAGTGAAGACCCATGCTCCCTACCATTGTTCTGGTAGGGAGTAAGAAATGTAAGAAATTTAAGTAAGAAATGAAGAGCCCTCAGACCATCTTGATGAGAGATGAATGTGTAGAGGAGTTGCACATCCATCATTATCCTCCTCTGCCTGACTAAGTTTGTCCTCACTTTAAACAACCTCAAATTTAACTCTTCTCACTTACTCCAGGTCAAAGGTTTGGCTATGGGTACCTGCATGGGCCCCAGGTATGCCTGTTTCTTTTTGGAGTACATGGAACATCCTTGTTCCAGTCCTCCTCAGGACCCACTCACGATACATTGATGACCTCATTGATGCTAATTAGAATTGGATTTAGAAGAATTTATTAATTTCCACTCTGCCCTCACCTTCACCTGGGCCATCTCTGACTCCTCCCTTCCCTATCTCAACAGCTTTGTTTCTATTTCTGGGAATAAGCTGGCCACCATTGAGAGAGAGAGAGACAGAGAGAGAGAGAGGAAGGGTGGGGAAAGAGGAGCTCAGAAATGTCCACCTTTTCCCTTAACCAGAGATTCACCACCACAGTGGTACGCAAAGCTCTCAGCCGTAACCTACCCATTCCCTGTACTCATACCCTCACACATACTTTCCCTCCCAGACCAGCGATAGGGTCCCCCAGCCCTCACTTTCCAAACACAACCTCTGTATCCAAAAGTTGGACACTAAGAATGAACTTTATGTTCAGTGGAGTTTGTCAAGATTTGAAAGAATATTTGTTATAGGGGACTCTTCCATCAGACACAGTACAGGAGATTCTGCAACCATGAGCTTGAATCTAGGATATCGTATTGCCATCCTGGTGCCAAGGTAAGGACATATCAAAACGGTTGAAGTCTATTATTAAAGGGGAGTGTGAGAAGCCAGAAGTTGTTGTTTACATTATTGGTAATGACATCATTAGGGAAAGGGTAAAGGCTTTGCAGAGCAAACATAAGAGGTTAGGTAGAAGGTTAAAAAGCTGAATCTCAAAGGTATTCTCTGGTTTATTCTTGGTGTTAGGTTCTCGGGAGAGCAGGAATCTAAAGATAAGGCAGATAAATCAATGACTAAAAAGATGGTGCAAGGTGATTTTTGGATGATTCAGAGTTTGGGATCATTGGGATATTTTTCTGGGGAAGAAAAGACCTGCTCAAAAGGAATGGGTTTCACTTGTCCTGGATAAGATCCCTGGTGGGAAGATATGCTGGTTCTATTTTGGGAGCCTTTAAATTAGTAGAGAGAGAAGGTGGGAGTTTCCTAAGTAGCACTAAAAATAGAAAGGCAGATGAGGATGGTTCTGAATCACAACATCCTGCCCATAGCAGGGAGGTCACGATTGCACACAACATTCCAAAAGTGGCCTAACCAATATCCTGTACAGCCACAACATGACCTCCTTACTCTTTTATCAATGCTCTGACCAATAAAGGAAAGCAGATCAAACGCCTTCTTCACTATCCTATCTATCTGTGACTCCACTTTCAAAGAACTACGAACCTGTACTCCAAGGTCCCTTTTCTCAGCAACACTCCCCAGCATCTTACCATTCAGTATATAAGTCCTGTTCTGATTTGCCTTTCCTAAATGTAGCACCTCACATTTATTTAAATTAAACTCCGTCTGCCACTCCTCGGCTCATTGGCCCATTTGATCAAGATCCTGCTGTACCTGAGATAACCTTCTTCACTGTCCACTAACACCTCCAATTTTGGTGTAATCTGCAAACTTATTAACCAATGTTCACATCCAAATAATTTATCTAAATGACAAAAAACAGTGGACCCAGCACCAATCTTTGTGGCACACGACTGGTCACAAGCCTCCAGCCTGAAAAGCAACCCTCCACCACCACATTCTGTCTTTTACCTTTGAGCCATTTTTGTATCTAAATAACTGGTTCTTCCTGTATTCCATGTGATCCAACCTTACGAACCAATCTATCATGAGGAACCTTATCGAATGCCTAACTGAAGTTCAGAGATCACATTCACTGCTCTGTCCTCAACAATCTTCTTCCTTATTTCTTAAAAATTCTCAATCAAGTTAGTAATATATGATTTCCCACTCACAAAGCCGTGTTAACAATCCCTAATCAGTCCTTCCCTTTCCAAATACATGTAAATCCTGTTCCTCAGGATTCCCTCCAACAATTTGCCCACCACTAATGTCAGTCTCACCGGTCTATAGTTCCCTGGCTTTTCCTTACCACCTTTCTTAAATAGTGGTACCACAATAGCCAACCTCCAGTCTTCTCACCTGTGACTATCGATAATACAAATATCTCAGCAAGGGGCCCAGCTTCCCACAGAGTTCTAGGGTACACCTAATAAGGTCCTGGGGATTTATCGACTTTTATCTGTTTTAAGACACCCAGCATCTCCTCCTCTGTTATATGGACATTTTTCAAGATGTCACCACCTATTTCCCCACATTATATATGTTCCATGCCCTGCTCCACTGTAAACACTGATGCAAAATACTTGTTTAGTATCTCCCCCCATCTCCTGCAATTCAACACATAGGTTGCCTTGCTGATCTTTAAGGGGCCCTATTCTCTCCTTAATTACCCTTTAGTTCTTAATGTATTTATTAAATCCCTTTGGATTCTCCATAACCCTATTTGCCAAAGCTATCTCATGTCCGCTTTCTGTCCTCCTGATTTCCTTCTTATATATTCCTACTGCCTTCATACTGTTCTGAGGATTCACTCAATCTCTGTATCTATACCTGACATATGCTTCCTTCTTTTTCTTAGCCAAAATCTCAATTTCTCTATGATGTGGAACAGCCATCTGACAAAGGAGCAGCACTTAATAAACCTGTTGGACTAGAATCTGGTGTTGTGTGATTCTTAAATTAAACAATTTCTCTATTCATCCATACACCTACCAGCCTTGCCTTCACCCTAACAGGAACATACATTCCTGGACTCTCATCATCTCATTTTTGAGGGCTTCCCATTTTCCAGTTGTCCCTTTACCTGCAAACATCCACCCCCAATCAACTTTTGAAAATTCTTGCCTAATACCATCAAAATTAGCCTTCCTCCAATTTAGAACTCTAACTTTTAGATCTGGTCTATCCTTTTCCATCACTATTTTAAATATAATAGAATTATGGTCACTGGCCCCAAAATGCTTCCCCATTGACACCTCAGTCACTTGCCCTGCCTTATTTCCCAAAAGTAGGTCAAGTTTTACACCTTCTCTAGTAGGTGCATCCACATAATGAATCAGAAAATTTTCTTGCACACACTTAGGAAATTCCCCTCCATCTAAACCCTTAATACTATTGCAGTCGTAATTAAAGTTAACCTTCGATCTTCTTACGAATTTGTTTCTCGTTTTCCCACTGACTATAGTACAATCCCAATAAGGTGATCATCCGTTTCTTACTTCTCAGTTCCACTTTAAATGACAAGGGTCTTTTTCCATAGAGTAGAGGAGTTCAAAGCTAGGAGGCATATTTTCAAGGTGAGAGGAGAAAGTTTTAAAAATGACATGAGGGGCAACTTTGTTAGACAAAGAGTGGTTCATGTGTGGAATATATTGCCCGAGGAGTTGATAGATGCAGATACAGTTACAACATTTAAAAACAATTTGAATAAGTACCTGAATAAGAAATGTTTGAAGAGGTGTGGGCCAAATACAGACAAGTGGGAAACAAAAACAGAAATTGCTGGAAAACCTCAAGTTTGGCAGCATCTGTGGAGAGAAATCAGAGTTAACGTTTCAATTAATGTTTTGAGTGACCCTTCGTCAGAATTGAGGCAAGTGGGACTAGCTAAGTTTGGGAACAGAGCAGCATGAATTAATTGGTCTATTTCCATACTGTATGGCTGTATGATTCTATGACAATAAGTCACCATTGCCGACACCTCCAATGGGATGGCTCCACCTAACATACATCCCCTGCCTTGTCAGCATTTCACAAGGACCACTCCCTCTGGGATACACTGGTCCACTCCTCCTCCACTCCCATGTGGCATGGCACCATTTTAAAGTAATTACAGAAGCTGCAATACCTGTGCATTTACCTCTTCCCTCCTCACTATTCAAGATCCTTGACACAACTTCGAGTTGATGCAATGTTTGTCTAATCTAATCTTCATTCAATCTAAGCGACTGTATTCACTGGTTTGGGAGCATCTGTGAAGAGAAATCAAAGTTAACATTTCGGGCTCCAGTGACCCTCCCTCAGTACCTGACCAGTCTGTAAAAATGGCCGTGAGCTTCTTATTGCCTGTTACTTCAACACACCACTGGGTTCCCATGTCAAGATTTCTGTCTCAGACTTGCTGCAGTGCTCCAATGCTTTTTGTAAGCAAAGGAATAACACCTCATCTTCTCCTTGGGGACCTTGCAGCCTTCAGAACTCAATATTGAGTTGAATATTTTCAGAATGTGATCTCCCTCCTCCATGTTGGTTCCCCTCCACTAAGGTTCTGTGCTCCTATGGATTGCTCCTTACACAGCCAACCCACATTCAACTCATCACACTTCTTGCTCCCACCGTACCTAGTATTTATCTCTTTCTCCCTCTCCCTTATCATTAGCTATTGTCTTGTTTGCCGATCCCTTGTCTCTCTCTCTCTCTTCCCTCCTGTGTTCTGTCTCCATCTACCCTATTCACTTCACCCTCCTTCAATTTCCACCCCATCAGCAGCATAAATACTACCTTTTCCCAGATATGGCCAGTTCTGACAAGGTGTCACTGAATTTGAAACATTAACAAAATTTGCTGGATGAACTCAGCAGGTCTGGTAGAAAAAGTACAGTTAACATTTTGGGTCCAGTGATCTATCTTCAGAACTTAAGAAACAGTAGCTGTCTTTCTTTTAACGGATGCTGTCAGATCTGCTGCAGTGTTTCTCCAGCGCTCTCAGTTCAGGTTTCAGATATCCAACATCCACAGTTTTTTGTGTTTATTTCATTTATGTTAATACAGTGTGTAAACTCACTGGGAGAATCACCTTCTGGAAACACAGGCATATAGACAGAATGAAGATGTCATCTCTCCATATTAGCTGAGTAAGAAATCATTCTGGCTTATAGTTTAAACAAAGTTACAAACCCCAGGCACACTGTGGTATCACAATCATTTCAACTCAAGTTTTCCAAAGCATACTTTGAATGAAGGTTTCATCTAGTTGCTATGTGTCGCCCACATGATAAATATAGAGGAAGGATTGAATCAGTTGACCATTTAAAAAGGACTTGGAAAGTTTCTTGTTTATATTGTGTTTATGATTTTGCACAGATAGAAACAGAGAAAACCTCACTGCTGTACTTATTATGTTGCTAGCTCAGTGATTAGCAGAAAGCTTTCTTCCCCTCCAACCCCCAACAAAAAATCTCACTTCAGCTCATCCAAGTGCTGAATCAACAATAAAGACAGTGTTATCAGTCTCTCCTGTAACATCAGCCTATTGCGGGCAGACACATTATTGATTCAGATAAGAGCTAGACTGCTGATTCCATCAGCACTGCCAGTGAAAGGATAATGGAAAGAATAATAACTAGTTTGAACCATGCACTGGAGAGCACAGTCAGCTGCAGCAGCTATAGTTTTCATTTATTACAGAAAAATAGATGTTCTGCAGAGAGATTGATGGATACTCGGTTGCAATTACAAAGTAATGATCTCAGAATATGAAGTTTGTAGAGATGGTTTTATTTATTTGGATTTCCAACAGGGATCCTTCCAATCTCTAATCATGTCTTTCGCAGAAGATTGATGGAATCCCCTGGGAAATCATTCAAAAGTCAACAAACACCCAAGCAAATGGTTTCCACCACTCCCACTGGAAACATTGGCAGGTTTGTGGAAAATATCCTCCGTTCTGTACAGACTACTGCATATTTTGTCAAATGAGGTAACTGTTGACAGCCAGGACATTCTCTTTAGCATTACAGCCAGGTGACTCCAGAATTGATGAGTTAGTGGGGTGGATTGCCCTGGAAATATGCAGGGAGGAGGTTTTGGGAATATTGGAAAGGATGAATATAGATAAGTCTCCTGGGCCTGATGGCATTTACCCCAGGATCCTATGGGAAGCTAGGGAGGAGATAGCAGAGCCATTGGCCTGGATTTTTATGTCGTCATTGTCTTCGGGAATAGTACCAGAGGACTGGAGGATAGCGAATGTGGTCCCATTGTTCAAGAAAGGGAGTAGGGATAGCCCTAGTAACTATAGGCCAGTGAGTCTGACTTCAGTGGTGGGCAAAGTCTTAGAGAGAATGGTAAGGGATAAAATTTATGAACATCTGTGTAGGAACAACGTGATCAGTGATAGCCAGCATGGTTTTGTGAAGGGCAGGTCGTGCCTCACAAACCTTATTGAGTTCTTTGAGAAGGTGACTAAGGAAGTGGATGAGGGTAAAGCAGTAGATGTTGTGTATATGGATTTTAGTAAGGCGTTCGATAAGGTTCCCCATGGTAGGCTAATGCTAAAACTTCGGAGGTATGGCATTGAGGATACATTAGAGGTTTGGATTAGGAATTGGCTGGCTGGAAGGAGACAGAGGGTAGTAGTTGATGGATTATGTTCATCTTGGAGCGCAGTTACTAGCGGTGTACCACAAGGATCTGTTTTGGGACCATTGCTTTTTGTTATCTTTATAAATGATCTAGAGGAAGGACTTGAAAGCTGGGTGAGCAAGTTTGCGGATGACACAAAAGTCGGTGGAGTTGTGGATAGTGAGGAAGGAAGTGGTAGGTTACAGCGGGATATAGATAAGTTGCAGAGCTGGGCGGAAATGTGGCAAATGGAATTCAATGTAGCTAAGTGCGAAGTCGTTCACTTTGGTAGGAATAACAAGATGATGGATTACTGGGCTAATGGTAGGCTACTTGGTAGTGTGGATGAGCAGAGGGATCTTGGTGTCTATGTACACAGATCTCTGAAAGTTGCCACCCAGGTAAATAGTGCTGTGAGGAAGGCATATGGTGTACTGGGCTTTATTGGCAGAGGAATTGAGTTCCGGAGTCCTGAGGTCATGTTGCAGTTGTATAGGACTCTGGTGAGGCCTCATCTGGAGTATTGTGTGCAGTTTTGGTCGCCATACTATAGGAAGGATGTGGAAGCTTTAGAACGAGTGCAGAGGAGGTTTACCAGGATGTTGCCTGGAATGGTAGGAAAATCTTATGAGGAAAGGCTGAGGCACTTGGGGCTGTTCTCATTGGAGAAGAGAAGGTTTAGGGGAGATCTGATAGAAGTGTATAAGATGATTAGGGGTTTAGATAGGGTAGATACTAAGAACCTTTTACCGCTAATGGAGTCAGGTGTTACTAGGGGACATAGCTTTAAATTAAGGGGCGGTAGGTATAGGACAGATGTTAGGGGTAGATTCTTCACACAGCGGGTTGTGAGTTCATGGAATGCCCTGCCCGTATCAGTGGTGAACTCTCCTTCTTTATGGTCATTTAAGCGGGCATTGGATAGGCATTTGGAAGTTATTGGGCTAGTATAGGTTAGGTAGGATTCGGTCGGCGCAACATCGAGGGCCGAAGGGCCTGTACTGCGCTGTATCCTTCTATGTTCTATGTTCTATGAATGTGTAGCAGGTGAGATTCAATGAAGAGAAAGGGGGTACAGGAGCACAGATCATTGAGGGTGGCAGGACAGGTAGAAAAGAGCAATAAAGAGAGCATACGTTGTTCTCAGCTTTATTAATAGGAGCATAGAGTACAAGGTGGTGATAGTGAACTTGGACAAGACACTTGTTGGACCTTAATTGGATTATTGTGTACAGTTGCGGGTGCCATATTACAGGAAAGACACAAATGCATTGGAGAGAGTACAAAAACAATTTACTAGAATGGTTCCAGGTATGAAAAACTGCAGCTACAAGGAATAGATTAGAACTGTTCTCCTTGGTGAAAAGAAGGCTAAGAGTATATCTGATTGGGGTTTGTAAAATCATAAGCAGGCTGGACAGAGTAGGTAAGACAAAGTGTGTATCACTTGTAAAATAAATAAGAATGAGGAATTGAGATTTTGGTTTTGAATAAAAAGGAAGCATCTGTCAGTCTGTCAGGTATAGACTGTAGAAATCAAGTGATTCCCTAGAAAAGTATAAATGCAGTGGGAATATACAGTACTCAAGAGGGAAATCAGGGGGGCAAAAAGGGAACATGAGATGGTTTTGGGAAATAAGGTTAAGGAGAATCCAAAGTGTTTTTACAAATACATTAAGGACAAAAGGGTAACTAGGGAAAGAATAGGGCCCCTTAAAGATCAGCAAGGCCACCTATGTGTGGAACCGCAGGAAATGAGGGAGATACTAAATGAGTATTTTGCATCAGTGTTTACAATAGAGAAGAATATAGTAGATAGAGAACACGGGGAAATAAATAGCGACATTTTGAAAATGGCCATATTACAGAGGAGAGGTGCTGGAAGTCTTAAAACACATAAAGTTGGCTAAATCCCTGAAACCTGATCAGGTGCACCCAAGAACTTTGTAAGAAGCTAGGGAAGTGATTGCTGGGCCATTTGCTGATATATTTGTAGCATCGATAGTCACAGGTGAGGGGCCAGAGGACAGGAAGTTGGCTAACATGGTGCCATTATTTAAGAAAGGTGGTAAAGACAAGCCAGAGAACGATAGACCAGTGAGCCTCACATCAGTGGTGGCCAAGTTGCTGGTGGGAATCCTGAGGCACAGAATTTACATGTATTTAGAAAGGCAAGGACTAATTAGGGATAGTCAACATGGCTTTGTGCATGGGAAATCGTGTCTTACGAACTTGATTGAGTTTTTTTAAGAAGTAACAAAGACAATTGATGAGGGCAGAGTGGTGGATGTGATCTGTACAGATTTAAGTATGGCACTTGACACGGTTCCTCGTGGTAGACTGGTTAGCGAGGTGAGATCACATGGAATACATGGAGAATTGCTATTATGAAACAGAACTGGCTCAAAGGTAGAAGACAGAGGGTGGTGGTGGTGAAGGGTTGCTTTTCAGACTGGAGGGCTGTGACCAGTGGTGTGTCACAGGTATCGGTGCTAGGTCCACTATTTTTGTCAGCAATAGAAATGATTTGGATTTGAACATAGAAGGTATGGTTAGTAAGTTTGCAGGTGACACCAAAATTGGAGGTGTAGTGGACAGTGAAGAAGGTTACCTCAGATTATAACAGGATCTTGATCAGATGGGCTGATGGGCCGAGGAGTGGCAGATTGTATTTAATTTAGATAAATGTGATACATTTTGGAAAGGCAAATCATGATAGCACTTATACAATTAATGGTAAGGTCCTGGGGGTTATTACTGAACAAAGAGACCTTGGAGTGCAGGTACATTGTTCCTTGAAACTGGAGTCAGAGATAGATAGGATAGTGAAAAAGACATTTGCTATGCTTGCCTTTATTGTACATAGAAATTGGGAGGTCATATTGCAGCTGTACAGGACATTGGTTAGGCCATTAATGGAATACTGTGTGCAATTCTGGTCTCCCTCCTATAGGAAGGATTTTGTGAAACTTGGAAGGATTCAGAAAAGATTTACAAGGATGTTGCCAGGGTTGGAGAACTTGAGCTATAGGGAGAGGCTGAATAGACTGGGGTTTTCTACCCTAGAGCCTCGGAGGCTAAGTGCTGACCTTAAATAGGTTTATAAAATCATGAGGGGCATGGATAGGGTAAATAGACAAGATCTTGTCCCCGGCGTGGGAGTCCAAAAGTAAGGGGTTTGATTTTAAGGTGTGAGGGGAAAAATTTAACAGGGACCTAAGGGGCAACTTTTTCATGCAGAAGGTGTGTGCATGTAGAGAATGAGCTGCCAGAGAAAGTGGTGGAGGCTAGTACAATTACAACATTTAAAAGGCATCTGGATGGGCATATGAATAAGAATCATTTAGAGGGATGCGGGCCAAATGTTGGCAAATGGGACTAGATTTATTCAATATACCTGGTCAGTATAAACGTGTTGAACTGAAGGATCTGTTTCTGTGCTGCATATCTCTCTGACTCTATGAGAGGACATAGATTTAAAGTGATGTGCAAATGAAGCGAGTGTGATGTGAGAAAAAACAATTATCCTACAGTGCAATCATTCCTCTGTATTTGTGGGGATTCTGTTCCTGAGAACAATCAGGAGTGATAAAATTATTACGGACAAATAGATGTTCTGAAGAGAGATTGATGGATACTTGGATGCAATTACAAAGTAATAATCTCCGAGTATGAAGTTTGTAGACGTGGTTTTATTTATTTGAAAGTAAGCTAAAAATAGGTTTAAAAAATAGGTTAAAAGTTGTGGATAGATGAGCGTTGAATTTTGTTGGTACATATTTTTTGGCACTGATAGGCAAATTTGCAATTCGTGATTTCGCAGATACAGAGGATTTAATGTAGGTTGTTATGGCATGAAATGCACTGTAAAAATGTACTGGGGGTAGGTTCAATTGAGGCATTCAAGAAGGCATTTAATGATTTTTGGATATTAATAGCGTGCAGGGATTTTAACACTAGATAACGATCCAGTACAGGTACGACGGCTTGAATATCTCCATGATTTGGAGATGCCGGTGTTGGACTGGGGTGTATAAAGTTAAAAATCACACAACACCAGATTATAGTCCAACAGGTTTAATTGGAAGCACAACCACCTGATGAAGGAGCGGCGCTCCGAAAGCTAGTGTGCTTCCAATTAAACCTGTTGGACTATAACCTGGTGTTGTGTGATTTTTAACTGAATATCTCCTTCTGCATTGTAATAATTCTGTGATTCTCAGGCAAGAAAGGGTAATTTTGCTCCAATCTTTTAACCCCATCAGGTCAACTGCAACAAATAATTTATTTTTAGCATTCAGTTATCCCAATTCAATTGAATTTTTGTTAGCTATGTCAAAATTAACAAGCCAGTTCTAAGGATTTCTTCAGAGAAGGTGTAGGAATTTTATTACCTGCTAACACTAAAAAAAACCTATAAAACATAGCAACAAGCACACACAATCACAGGTAATAAGTTTAAAAGGGGGGAGATTGAGGGTCGAAAATTGTGGTGCTGGAAAAGCACAGCAGGTCAGGCAGTATCCAAGGAACAGGAGAATTGGTGTTTCGGACATAAACCCTTCTTTAGGTATGTAGTGGGCGTTGGGGGAGTGGGGTGGGAGGGGACTGACAGACAAATAGGAAGGCAGGTGGAGCTGGGGGTGGGAGGTAGCTGGGAAGGCAATAGGTAGATGCAGGTGGGGGGGCTGATGGTGGTAGGTCAGAGTGGAGGGTAGACCGGATAGGTGAGAAGGAAGATGGACAGCTGAGACAATTCAAGAGAATGGTGCCAAGTTGGAGGGTTGGAGATGGTGTCTGGTAGACATTTTGAACTAAGTACTTTGTACAAAAAGTGATGAGACCTGGGGAAGAGAGAGATAAAGCCTCCCAGATTCTGTTGTTATGACTTGGGGCAACTTTTTCACATGGAGGGTGGTACGTGTATAGAATGAGCTGCCAGAGGAAGTGGTGGAGGCTAGTACAATTGCAACATTTAAAAGACGTCTGAATGGATATATGAATAGGATGGGTTTGGAGGGATATGGGCCAGGTGCTGGCAGGTAGGATTAGATTGGGTTGGGATATCTGGTCGGCATGGACGAGTTGGACCGAATGGTCTGTTTCCATGCTGTACGTTTCTATGACTCTATGACTCTATGACTCAATTTTTCCTTCTGTCTCTGTTCTACCAAGCATAAAAAATAAATATGGTCATTTGTCTCCTCCAAAGTTGAGGTCCATTTTTTTTTCAAGTTGAATACTCATCAGCCAACCCGTCATCTCTCAATGTGTGTGATTGCCACACAAGTGCTAATTAAGTAAATTATAAATTTCTTGACACTGATTCAGATTTCTGGTTTCACTCTTTTTGGATGAAATGGGAAGTTCCATGCAGCTGGTGATGTCAATTTCATACAGGTTCCCTGGACTCTTTATCTTTATTCTGAAATAGGATGAAAACATCACTGGCTAGGCAGCATTAATTGCCCATCCATAATTGCCCAGAGGACAGTTGAGAGTCAACCACTTTGCTGCGGGTCAGGAATCACATATGGGCCAGACCACGTAAGGACAGCAGACCTCCTTCCCTAAAGGACATCAGTGAACCAGATAGGTTTTCCCGACAATTGGCAATGGATTTATAGTAGTCATTAGATTCTTAGTTCCAGATATCTATTGAATTCAAATTCCACCATCTGCCATGGAAGACATGTCCCTGTATCATTGTCTGGTTTTTTGGATTAACAGTTCAGTGATAATATCACTAGGCCATCACTTGCCTCATTCTATGCTCAGGTGATCGCAGCAATTATTTTAGGTCAGTAATTGTCCTCTTATGAATCCCTTTAGTTCATGAAAGTCTCATGTATTTAAATCGGAAGCCATCATTTGGAATGCTTATTTTCATTGGTTAGTTCATTGATTATGGGATTTGGGATGTCATATTGTGACAGTAGAGGACATTAGTTAGACCACTTTGAAGCACTGTATTCAATTCTGATCTCCCTGCTGTAAGAAAAATATTGTTAAACTTGAAAGGGTTCAGAAAAGATTTATATGGATGTTTCCAGGGTTGGAGAACAGCAGCTATAGAGAGAGGCTAAAGAGTTTGGAGCTATTTTCCATGGTGTGTCGGAGGCTGGGGAGTGACCTTATAGAGGTTTACAAAATCATGAGGGAAAAAGTGAGGTCTGCAGCTGCTGGAGATCAGAGCTGAAAATGTGTTGCTGGAAAAGAGCAGCAGGTCAGGCAGCATCCAAGGAACAGGAAATTCGACGTTTCGGGCATAAGCCCTTCATCAGGAATGAAGAATGAGAAGATTGCAGTCGATTCCCTCAAACTCAGCACCGCCCTCCTAACCTGCAATTTCTTCCTGACCTCTCCGCCCCCACCCCACTCCGGCCTATCACCCTCACCTTGACCTCCTTCCACCTATCACATCTCCATCGCCCCTCCCCCAAGTCCCTCCTCCCTACCTTTTATCTTAGCCTGCTGGACACACTTTCCTCATTCCTGGTGAAGGGCTTATGCCCAAAACGTCGAATTTCCTGTTCCTTCGATGCTGCCTGACCTGCTGCTCTTTTCCAGAAAATCATGAGGGGCATGGATAGGATAAATAGACATGTTTTTTTCTCTGGGGTTGGGGGATTCCAAAACTAGTGGGCAAAGGTTAAGATGAGAGGGTAAAGATATAAAAAGGACCTAAGGGGCAACTTGCTTATTCAGAGGGTAATGTATGTATGGAATGAACTGCCAGACAAGGTGGAGGCTGAGGCAATTACAACATTTAAAAGGCAGCGGGATGGTAACATGAATAGAAAAAGTTTAGAAGGATATGGGCCAAGTCCTGGCAAATGGGGCTAGATTAATTTAGGATATACATGGACAGGTTGAACCGAAGGGTCTGTTTACTTACTGTCCATCTCTATGACTCTATGAACCATGAGGGTAGAATAATGGAAACCTTCCATCTCATACAATGATGGTTTGTGCCTGGTGGTCAACTCATTGTTGTGTAAATGTTCTGCAACCAAACCGGTCAAAAGTTTCAAGTTCTGTTTGGTTGCAGAAGTTGCTAACCAAAAATTATATATTGGAAAGGCTAGTCCAGATATTTTTGTCTAGGTTTATTTCCTTATCATCTTTCCCAAGCTTCCCCAAAGCAGTGGAGCTACTTATCCATGGCTGGGAAATTTTGTTCAGTGATGTCACACATTGGTGGACTTACACATTGCTTGTCTGAGGGTCGAACCTCAACCCAGAGATGAAAGGGATTCCACTTCAATGTGTTACCATCAAGCAGTAATTTTTTAAAAATTCTTGCTCGGGATGAGAAGTCATTGTTGATTACTCTTTAAATGAGTGGCTTGTCAGCCCATTTCAGAGGGTAGTTAATAATCAACCACATTGCTGTGGGTCTTGTAGGCCTGACCAAGTAACAATGTCAGATTTTCTTCTTCAAAGAACATCAGTGAACCACAAAGGTTTTTTTATGACATTTGGCAATGATTAAATTTAGACTAGCTTTTAATTCCAGTTTTTTTTTAAAATTCAACTTTCACCTTCTGCTATGGTTGGATTTGAATCCCTTTCCCAAAACATTAACATGGGCCGCTGGATTAATAGTCCAGTGATATTACTGCTATCCTTGATAATTGGTAACAAACTCTCGGACACTTTCTTCGCTTCTCATATTCAATCTACACTGTTATTCCATATTCAAAGCTTCACACTAAAGGAGTACAGACAAGAGAGCCAATGGACTGTGAAGAATTTCACAGCCATTCATTTTAAGGATCTCAACTTCTCTAATTCGACTTGAAGCAGGGTACAGTTGATTGTTTTGCTTCTGGCCAAACTCCTCAGCTCAGGACAATGACAGCACATTTTTGATATTTATAATAAGTTCTAATTGAACCATGGCAAAGAAACAGTTTGCACTTATCCAGTTCTTTACAGCCACTTGACTACTTTTGAAGTGCATTTAATGTTGTCATGTAGGAAACACAGTTTACACAGCAAGCACTCACAAACAGTATTGATCAGATAAACTGTTTTAATGATGTTGTCTGAGAAATAAATATTACTCAGGGCACTGGGACAAAGTCCCTTCTTCAAAACTATGTCGTTGGACTCACATGTCCAATCCAGAGTGCAGTCAGAGAAGCACAGAGCTTAAAGAGTCCTGTGAAAGAACTTCCAACAGTGCAGCCTCCTCTTGGCCCTGCACTGAAAGGTCAGCCCAGGTTTTGTGCTCAGTTTTCTGAAATGGAATTTGACCCCACCACCTTCTGGTTCAGGGCAAGCACTGAGCTGGTGGCTAAAATTCCAACTGGCTCATTCACATCCTTTAGACAAAGAGATTTGACATGAGCACCCAGTTTGGCTGATTGGTGACTCTATATCACATTGGTACCACACCTTTGCCCTAGTTATGATGGACCGCAAGATGCCAGCTAGGATCAAAGCAGACAAATCACTTGATGTAACTGAAGCATCAGATGGAATGCAGTGGTGGAGGTGGGGAAGTCACATCAGTCATCTGGAGATCAGGGTAAAAGACCTGTGTCAGCTCTTTAAGACAAAACTCCATCAATATAATGGCAATCGGATGTTAGAGAGGTTACCTGCAGGCTTTTGAAGTGAAGACTCTGGAGGTGGAAGTCCCACCAAATTGAGAGCTGTCAGCTAATCAGAGGCCAACAGCATTTGGTAGTGCCAAGAAATCAACTGAGGCAGCTGCGGAAGGACCCCTAGGACTTTGGAAGCCCAAGCTGTATGACAAGTGATTTGAGATGGAGAGCATGACTTCTGATGGCTACAGGGAGAAGTGGGGATGGGTCAGAAGCAAAGGCAAGGGTTTGGCTTTCAGCAGCCACTGATCAAATTAGAATACCTGTGCATGTCAATATGTAAGTCAACTTTTCAAGGCTCAAATATCCTTCCAGAATCAGGGGTTACTTTGTGAGCTGAGTGTAAGAGTGAACTGCTGATCAGGGTGTGTATGTAATCACTATCATGAAATGCAATCAGCAAACCATGCAAAGGATGGGTATGTCACTTTGCAATGTGGCCCATATCAGTATCTTAATTCCTTGTGCTCAGTTATTAAGGTACTGATAAGTAAAACAAGCATTTATGGGTGAAAAATTGAAGCTGACTACAAATGATAGGTCAACCTATATGCTGAGCATGTTCAAAAGCATGAACATTTGAGACAGAGAAGGGGGATTGTCTTAACTGCCGGGTCAATTCATATATTAGTATATATCACCAATGTTCTTTCATCAACTTTAGTCAAAACTCTGGAAATCCCTAGCCAACTGTGAGATCTTAAACCACTGCAGTCCATGTGGTGAAGATCAAATACCAGCTTCACTGGGCCACTTAATGATACGCTGTTGTCATAGCATCCGCACAATGTGGAAGGAGGCCATTCAGTCCATCGAGTCCATAATGACCCCCCCCCCCCACCAAAGAGCATCTCACTCAGACCTACCCCCCTGCCCTATCCCTGTACCGCTGCATTTCCCATGGCTATTCCATCTGGACTGCACATTATAGGTAATTTAGTATGACCAATCCACCCAACCTGCACATCTTTGGACAGTGGGAGGAAACTGGAGCACCCCAAAGACACCCAAGCAGACACTGGGAGAATGTGCGAACTCCACGTGGACAGTCACCTGAGGGCAGAATCAAATCTGGATCCCTAGTGCTTTGAAGTAGCTAACCACTGAGCCATCATGCCATCCAAAATTAACCTCCATTTTGCCAGAAAGGTCCATATCTCCAGAATTAACAGGAACCAGTCCAGCATCATTCCTGATACACATTTAAGTTAATCTGTTAAGGGGACTCATGGGATAGCAATCATAAGACAGAACTTCTTTATCCTTTCCTAATCAAGAATGCTGAAGCCAAGTTACCTACTGCCACCTCAGCAGAATACCAAGGTAGAACTAAATTAGCTCTGAAGCCATCTTAGTCTGTGTCTTTACCAAAAGTACAATTGTGCACCTTGTAAGTAACTTAGTTGTAATTCCTAGTTTTGTTTTACTTCTGCAAATGTGGTTTACAGCTCTTTATCTAAAATAGCCTGGAGTCAATGAAGAGGTAGAGATTAATTTATTCCAAATAGCAGACCCAAACAGCCTGTTCTAATATCAATCAGCACTCATTCTTTTAACAACTCTCAAAAAAAATCAGCAGAGAACAACAAAAGAATTTCTAATTAATCACAGTCCTTTGTAATTGCTTAACTGGCCAGCACACATTTCACAAAGTGCCAGAGAATACAGATTGTCATGCCATTAGACCAGGCTGGATTCAAACCCAAGTTTCAAAGTGCAATGCAAATTTTCTAAACCAATATCACACTTAACGTATATTTTCCTCATTATGTGAACTGAATCATGCATAATATTAGTTTATAAAATGTACACTTTGTTTTCCTGTTTTCATTCATTCTGTAAATAAATACTGATTTCACGATTCTTATTGCTGTCTGATGAGTTTACCGATTCTATTTTATGGATCAGACATATATATATAGGGCAAATTTTCAGCCAGACCTTATTGTCTCATAATTCTGTTGCTATGCCCAACCCTTTGTTTCGACCATGATGGTGAAATGCAGCCACTTGAAGCTCCAGTATGAAGGGTTGACTTTCTTCACTCCAGTTGCAAACTCTACAAAGTGCAGCCCCAACTGAACACATGGAGAGCTGTTTGGTTTTATGGGGTCGGGCTCATACATATGCCAAGCAGCCTAATGCCTGTAATGGGATACATGCCCAGACCTACAGAAGCTAGCACAGCTAGAAATGCAATGATGTGTTGTGGAGGTGGACTACTAATAATCTTCAAAGAGTTGCTACGAATACAGGTGAAATCCGTGTTACCTGTTCACAAAAGTGATCTTTGCACATGATCAGCACTTCTCAGGGTAGGGTGGGGATGATTTTGATGGTGGGAGGAAGCTCTACACCAAGGCAGACAGCTCTGTTATAGGATGCTCAATTATAAGTATATTCAAGATAGCAGCCTAATATCTAACAAGCAGTAGGGGATGTGTGAATTGTGAGGGACGGTGGAGTCGAGGTAGAAAATCAGCCGTTATCTTGTTGAATATCCAAGCAGACTCAGAGGGCTGAATAACCTACTCTGGCTGCTTTTTCTTACAATTTTATGTTACATTCTAGGTGACTGTGTAAGAACACCCAGGTTTTCTCTTGATGTAGAGAGTTTCAGTTACCACAAATAGCAAACTGAGATGCCATTAATATTGCCTACTGCAGCCTGGAAGGATTCTGTAGCATAAGAGTTAAGAGTCATGGTGACCTTGGCAGGCAGTGCTGTCTGTACTCTTGTTTGATGCTTGATTTCTGGCTGTTGCAAGCACCTTAGTTAAGTGACAGCTTCCCTTGTGGAACCAAATATGGGTTAATCTTAACCTTCCAGGACATGCAGGTGATTTATAGGAGAAGAGGATACATTGACATTGCAAACTTTGAAACCTGATCCCAACATTCCTCCAAATACACCACTTTCAATTTTAGTGAATGTTTGTCAGGGAATAGGCAATTAACCAGATCTCAGGTAGTGGTTCAGTTTTAGAAACACGTGAATGAGACTGTGTGCCTCAAATTGGAACAATTTTTAAAGGTAATGGTTGCTGGCTCCCTGGATGGCAAAAGAGGTAGGTCATGCCATAAAGAAGAAAAGACAGATATGAGGTAAAAAATACAATTAAGAACCGGATTGAATATGAAAATTCAAAGAGATGGTGAAAAAACAAAGGGGGTATGAAAAGAGACAGTGAATTTAATAGTGAATATCAAAATCTTCTACAGGTGTACTACGAATAGTAACATATTAACTTAGATAAAGTAGGCTTAATTAAGGACAAAAAAAATGTTGATTTTTGACGAAGGTCATGTCCGAGATATTACATAAATACCTTTCATCTATCTTTACGTAGGATGCTACATAGGCAATAGTGAAAGAGTGACTAGAAGAGTTGAAGATTGATAAGGAGGCGGTATTGTCAGGGGTTGTGTTTGCTTAAAGTTGACAAGGAGGCAGGATCAGATGGGTTGCATAACGGATACTGAGGCAAGTGCAGATAGAAACTGTGGAAGAACTAGCATTAACTTTTCATCTTCATTAGATTCAGGCGTGGTGCCAGGTTATTGCAAAATTGAAAATGTTATGCTTTTGTTCAAAAAGGGTTCAAAAATTAGCAAAGTAACTGTGGAAAATTTCTAGAAACAATATCCCAGACAAAATTAACAGACAAACAAACAAATACCTAGATTTCTTAAGGGAAAAGCATGTTCAACTGAATTACTTAGTTTTTTTTGATGCGTAATAGAGAGGATTGATCAAGATAATACTGTTAATATGGTGTACATGGATTTCCCAGAAGGCATTTGATACAATGCTATATAATAAAATTGAGAGCAGAGTTAGAGATTATGGCATAAAAGGGACAGTAGCAACATGGACACAGATTTAGCTGAATGACCAGGGACAGAGAGTAAACGTTAACAGATCTTTTGGGGCCTGGAGAAAGGTTGATCATGGATTCCCCACAAGTTGCTATTGGCATCCTTGCATTTTCTGATATATAATAATGATTTAGATCTAATAGTGCAAAATTTGTCATTGATATGAAATTTGGAAGCATTGTAAACTGTAAGGATGGCAGTGGTAACAGATGAAGTTCAATGTGGAGAAATGTAGGGTGATGCATTTTGGTAGAAAAAGCATGGAGAAGTAATATAAACGAAAGGGGACAGTTCCAAAGAGGATGGAAGAGCAGAAGGAATTTGATGTACAAGTGGAAAAACAGGATGGGAGAGCAGTTAATGAAACATTCGATATTGTGCAATATATTCGTACGTGGATAGAGTATAAAAACAAGGAGGATATGTTAAATTTGTATTAAAAAACTAGCAGTATATCCCGTTCTCAGCACTACACTTTTGAAAGGATGTGGAAGCACTGGAGAGAATACTGACAATGTTTACAAGGATGGTTCCAGGGATGCGATATTTCCATTTGAAGGTAGATTTGAGACATTAGCACTGTTTTCTTGGAGAAATAATGGCTGAGCGAAGTTCTGATGGAAAGAATCAAAACCACAGGAGGCCTAGACAGAGTAAATAAGAAGAACATTTTTTAATTCATGAATAGATTGCAGACAAAAGGACGCAGATTTAGTGATTAGGAAAAATAGAGTCAAAAGTGATGAGGAAAAGTTTATGCACAAAGCAAGTGGTTAAGGTCAGGATTGCAGTGCCTGAGAGTGTGGTGGAGGCGGGTTGTACAGTCATAGAGTCAAAGAGGTATACAGTACGGAAACAGGCCCTTTGGCCCAACTCATCCTTGCCGCCCAGGTTTCCTAAACTGAACTATTCCCATTTGCCTGCATTTGGCCCATATCCCTTTAAACCTTTCCCATCCATGTACCTTACTGAATGGCTTCCATATGTAATTATACCTGCCATCAGCACCTTCTCTGCCAGCCTCATACATGCACCACCCTCAGTGTGGAAAAGTCACCCCTTAGGTTCATTTCAAATCTTTCCCTCTCACCCCATACCGATGGCCTCCAGTTTTGGACTCCCCACCCAGGGAAAAGACCCCCAGCCATTCATCCATTCAAAACCTTCACTATTGCACAAACCTCTAAAAGATCAACCTTAAGCGTCCTACACTCCAGGAAAGAAAGGTCCCATTCTAGTCAGCCTCTCCTTATTAACTCAAACACTCTAGTCTCAGTAATGTCCTTCCTCTCGTAGAGCAACCAGAACTGCAGCCCTATCAAAGTCCCACACACCAGCAGCTTAACATCCCAACTTCTGTACTTAATATTGATGAAGGCAGACACACCAATTAGATTAGATTACTTACAGTGTGGAAACAGGCCCTTCAGCCCAACAAGTCCACACTGACCTGCTGAAGCACAACCCACCCATACTCCTATATTTACCCCTTCACCTAACACTACGGGCAATTTAGCATGGCTAATTCACCTGACCTGCACATCTTTGGACTGTGGGAGGAAGCTGGAGCACCCGAAGGAAACTCACACAGACACAGGGAGAATGTGCAAATTCCACACAGTCAGTCGCCTGAGGCAGGAATTGAACCCAGGTCTCTGGCGCTGTGAGGCAGCAGTGCTTACCCTCTCCACTACCCTGTTCACCTATAACACCATCCCAAAGGAACCCGACACCTGAAACCCTAGGTCTCCCTGTTCGACAACACTCACCATCAATAATGCAAGTCTCACCCCAACCCATCCTGTCAAAATGCAATACCTCACATCCATGCTAATCAAAATCCATCTGCCTGTTCTCGGCCCACCAGCCCAGCCAATCAAGATCCCGTTGCACTCCTAGATACTCTTCCCCACTATGCCCACTATCTTCGAGCCCATGGCAGAGATATTTGTATCATTGACAGCCACAAGTAAGATGCCAGAAGACTGCAGGATGGCTTATGTTGAGTCATTGTTTAAGAAAGGCTGCAAGGAAAAGTCAGGGAAAAGACCAGTGAGCCTGACCTCGGTGGTGGGCAAGTTGTTGGAGGGAATCCTGAGGGACAGGATGTACAGGACTGATTAGGGATAGTCAACATGGCTTTGTGCATGGGAAATCATGTCTCACAAACTTGATTGAGTTTTTTGATGAAGTAACAAAGAAGATTGATGAGGTCAGAGCAGTAGATGTGATCTATATGAACTTCAGTAACCTTAGACAAGATTTTATAATTTGCATTCAGCAGTGAAATTGGTTGCCAATTTCTAATTTTCTCCCTCGTCCCCTTCTACTGATAGAAGAGTAGAAGAGGGAGTGCCTCGGGTACCTTGCCTTGAGTACCTCGGGAGACAAGGTATATCAAGGCAAGTACAAGGCCATGTTCTTTGGGAACTGGGCTGACCAATCCTTTATCCCCTACACCATCAGGACATTACCTGAAAGTAATCAGAGGGGTATGGCGTGGGCAAACAATTGGGAGGAGCACATTGCCAAGGTGAGGCAGAAACTGGTCTTTTGGGAGCACCATTCCCTCTCCATGCAGGGGAAAACCTGGTCATTAGGTATGAGACACTCCTCTGTTATTGTACATGGAGCAGGTCTGGCCCATTCCCTGAACTTGTGCCATTGTAGTCACCCAAACCATTTTCCACTTCATCTGAAAACTGTGTGTGTGTGTGTGTGTGGGTGGGGGGGGGGGGGGGGGGGGGGGGGGGATGTACCCCAAGCTGTCCTCATCCTGATGACCACCTTCGTCCTTGACTGTATCAAGCTGTGTGTAGATTCTCAATATGCAAACACCAAATGTCACTACATATTGAGGTTCTCCCTGTGTGTGGCAAAGGATGGGACTGGCCACAGTAGTTGGACTGTTCCCTATCACCTGTCCTTTGTGGGAAAATTTGCTAAGAGAAACACCTTTGACCACGAGTCCATCAAGAAGTGGTCAGCACATACCGTCTTTGAGACACTGTGGGAAAAGAAGAGGGTGGATTCCATCAAGTTGTTCCTTGAGCAGACTGTTAAAGTCATTTGGCAGACTGTTCATCACTAGAATTTTCCAACAAGTACCAAGACACCAGTTGGCTGGTGCTGAGCTATCCTTCATGTATGCCCAGAATCTCTGCACCACTGCACGCTGCTCTCGAAGCAGCTGCAGGGCAGTGGGATTGAGACTGTCACACATTTCCCACTGGAATCTGCCTTTGCAAAGGAGGTTGAAAGAGAGATACAATAGTTTTTTTGTCAAGGTTTGTCCTGAGCAGTTCCGTGACACAGGACTCTTTGCTCTATGGTCTGCTTCCCGGAAAACACACACAGATAAACATTGACAGTACCTGGAGGACCATTAGTTTAGTGTAAGATGCTCTTTGGTCTGTTCAAAACTTGTTCACCTTCCAAAGCAAGGAGTTGACCCTTACCAAGTGTTGCTGACTGGCATATTCCAAAATCCAGGACTACGTGCTGAGGGTCACACTAAAGCTTGGGGCAGCTGTCGCCAAGGCGCAGTGAGGAAAGACCACCGGCTGAGGGCTTTCAGTTAAGTACAGTGGGGGTCAGTTCAGTTATTGGATCCACCCGGTGTCTCAAATGCATGTAATATAATCTTGTGTAAGGAGGCAATGCCTTAGGTTTGTTTGTTCTACATACGTAAAGACTGTGAGTCGAAAAGTATTCTGCTGGGATACTTTATTCATAAAAATCTTTATACACCTGCATAGTCACTAGAGCAGTTTGATTCTGGACACAGTCTTTACATATACTCGGAGAAAGTGAGGATTGCAGATGCTGGAGATCAGAGTTGAAATTGTGGCGCTGGAAAAGCACAGCAGGTCAGGCAGCATCCGAGGAAGCAGGAGAGTTGACGTTTCAGGCATAAGTCCTTCATAAGAATATTGGAGTGGGGTAGGGGTGGCTAAGAGATAGATAAAAGGGAGGGTGGGGTTGGGGGTAGGTAGTTGGGAAGGCGATAGCTAGAAGCAGATGGGGGGGGGCGGATTGATGGTGATAGGTCGGAACAGCTGCCTATCACCATCACATCCTGCTTGCATCTACCTATTGCCTTCTCAGTTACCTTCCCCCCCCAGACCCACCACCCTCCTTCCTATTAGTCCCTCAGCCCCCTTCCTCCCTCCCCCACATTCCTGATTTTCACAGTGATTTTTTACAGTGGCCATAATAGACCAAATTATCAGTCGAAGAACCAACAGTTATCTGAAGTTGCTTTTGTATCAATCCTCGTGGCCTGCTGGTGTCACCACTGACTCCCACAAGGTGCAGGTCTCTCACAATGAGCTGCTAAATCAAAGGTAAAGTTGAATGATTCACTGAAAGCAACAGTGGTTTTCCCAAGTCACTTGCCCTAATGAAGCCAACAAGGTTAACTTGCTACTCCTAGGCTGTCTAATACTCTTTGCAAGGAGTTAATGCTTGCATTCTGGCTCCAAATGTAACATCAAAGCTGCCAGGTGATTTGAACAATCCCAAAAGCTTTCAGTACTTACACAGTTAATAATAAGCTCTTCACTCCTTCCCTCTCCCATTCACTGAACGTTTGAGCCAGGAGAGGATAACCATAAAGAGAGGGAGAGGATAATACATTTTGTTGAAAACAGTTCAGGTAATTTCTTTTTCAAGAAAGATTAGAGCTTTGTCACACGGGAAGTGCCTTGACACTTTTTTTTGTTATCGATTTTGTTTTGGAAAGGAGAGTTTTCTTATGTATCTAAGAAGCAAGAACACAAATAATATATTCAAGTAAAATTAAGTCCTTTCAAAAAAAGCATTTTAAATCAACAGAATAACTACAAGAAGACTGTAGAATTGAATTAAAGGAAGTATTTGAGTGATCAGTATAGACTTGAATGTTCCCGGCTCAACACTTTGTCTCTGCTGAATAAGAAGGGTGGCATGGTGGCTCAGTGGTTAGCACCGCTGTTTCACAGCACCAGTGATCCGGGTTTGATTCCACACTCAGGCGACCGTCTGTGTGGAGTTTGCACATTCTGCTCGTGTCTGCTCGGGTTTCCTTTGGATGCTCCAGTTTCCTCCCATAGTCCAAACTTGTGCAGATTAGGTGAATTAGCTGTGCTAAATTGCCCATAGTGTTCAGGAATGTGGAGGTTAGGTGCATTAGTCAGGGGTAAATGTAGAGTAATAGGTTTGGGGAATGGGTCTGGATGGGTTACTCTTCGGAAGGTTGACGTGTGCTTGGTGGGCCGAATGGCCTGTTTCCACACTCTAGGGATTCTACGATAAAGGTGATCTTAACTAGCTATGTAACTGCAACCTTGAAGCCCTTACACAACAAAAAGTAGAGATGTCCTCCAGATTGTGTACCCCTGTTTGCTCTTTGCTGACAGTGCATTCTGTATCTACTGCTGGCTGGGCAACACTGGCATTGGTGGATATTGATCACACAGATACCAGCTTTCAGGTGGCAGCTATGTCTCAATTGGTAGTATACCCACCCCTAAGTCAGGAAACAACAGCAAAAATTACTGGAAAAGCTCAGTATGTCTGGCAGCATTTGTGGAGAGAAAATAGAGTTAACGTCGCGTGATCCTTCTTCAGAATGTAAAGTTGTGAGTTCAAGTCCCTTTCCAGAATTTGAGCACAAAATACCAGGCACTCAAACTTAAAATTAACTTTATTGTCACTTGTGCTCAAATGAGTACAGTGAAAATTTATAAGTCACCACTTATGGCTCTGTCTTAAATACATAGGTACCTAGATTACAGATTCTTAAGTATAATTTCTTCAGAGAAAATAAATTAGAAAAATTAAAATAAAGTTATGAATAACATTGTTTCCAACCCAGTCCACATTAGTTCCAGAGTATTACTAAAGTTCTACGCTGTTGAAAGCAGCAACTTTCCATTGTGAGAGTAAATTCAGAACCTGTCTCCCTCTCAGGTGAGCTTAAAGAACCTATGGCTCAAGTTTCGAGAAGAGTAGGGGGCTGTGTTTTTCCCAGTGTCCCAGGCATCAATTAATAGACGGTAAACAGATGATCTGGTCATTTTAACATTGCATCTTCTGCAAGGTAACTGTGCTAAATTTAGTTACCACTTCAAAAACACTTCACTGGCTCGAAAACACTTTGCAACATCTGGTGGTTGTGAAACGTGCTACATAATGCAAGTCTTTTGTTCTTTCTAAAAGAAAAATTAGGAGAAACTGAGGGTGAATGACGCTGTTTGTAAGGTTAATAGCCTCATAGGGTGAGAAAATGATAAATATAACAATTTTTATTTAAAGTAACAAGTATCCAATATGTCAGAAATTCAGCAGTTATCACAACAACAGGTTGTTTCCTTGTTCCATCGAAGTACCAGAGGGTGCTATAGAAGGAGATGTACAGTCTTTTGCAAACAGACCTCTAAACCTCGTATACTGAAAAACCATTGCATAGTTCATAGCTCTGGACTCTATAATCATAAAACTTTTTAAATTATGCATATAATTGTTCACATAGAGATCTGCACATACTCAATAGCCCAAATGGCTCCTGTGTTGTATTCATTACGTTTTATATATTCATATCATAATGCAGTTCTGTGCTGGTTATCTTGGGATCAGGACCTATTGGGCTGTGGTGATATGATGAGCCACTCAAGTTCCAGGCAGGTTTTTTCTGAAGGTGTTGGAAACCAAGGTCAACTCTTTAAAAGGATGGCTGACATAGTTGCAGTATCTACAATCAGTATAAAGGACACAATTGAAAGACTGCTGGAAATGCTCATTATGCTGGGTTCTGGATTTGAGGGCCCCTCATCAGCAGGAATGGAGGCCTGATGGCATTTGTTTGATCTAGCAGATCCTGAGGAGTTGTGGACCAGCCCTATCAGAAAGGAATGCCCCTATGTGCCTCCAAACCGCCCCCAAGGCACCCACTTTATACACAGTGGCCTCTGTTAGAAAATGAAATGCTTTTCATTCACACAGTATCAGTCATGACCTCAGGCCATCACAGAGCATTTTACAACTAAATGAAGTATTGTCATAGTGTAGGAAACAAAACAGCCAATTTTGAGTAAGATCCCACAAATGACAATGTGACCATGATGAGGTATTTTAGTGATGTTAGGATAAATATTGTTCCATACACTAGGGCTTTTGTTGGCCAGTGAATGGTTTTGTTGTCACACACTGGCTACTGTCATTTATAGAGTCATGGAGTCATACAGCATGGAAACCGACTCTTCAGCCCATCTCATCTGCGCTGGCTAAGTTTCCCACACTGAACTAGTCCCACTTTCCTGGTTTTGGACCATAATTTCCTCAACCTTTCCTATTCACATACACTTCCAAATGTCTTTTAAATGTTGTATCTGTACCTGCATCTACCACTGCCTCTGGCAGTTCATTCCACACATGAACCATCCTCTGTGTGAAAAAGTTGCCTCTCAGGTCCTTTTAAAAGTTCCTCCTCTCACCTTAAAAATATGCCTCCTAATTTTGAACTTTAGATAAAGACATTTTTGTTCACCTTATATATGCCTTTCATGATTGTTGAAGGCAGGGTTGGCACAGCTGATTCTGGGGTTGGATCTGGTCATCAATGGTGACTTTGAGAGATATGATTACAGTGAGGTTTTTATTGCTTCCTTTGTTTTGAGCAGAAACCTTGAAATTGGTGTGGTAAATGGAGGTGATTTGTGCAGAGGGTCCCTTTCCACTGTTAGAGCTCACTTACATCTCTGACTCCTCTGAATGAAGGTGTGTCGGATATTGGCAAAGACTGCAAGGATTGGGTGAGGGAGAATAAAATTTACTCTGTTGCTTTGGTGGTTACTGAACATCTTTACATTGTGGGAAGTTAGGGAAGACATTGTACAGCCCTAGCAGAGATATTTGTATTATCTATAGCCACAGTGAGGTGCGGAGGACTGGAGGGTGACTAATATTATTCTTGTATTAAAGAAAGGCTGTAAGAAGAAGCCTAGTAAGTATAGACCTTTGAGCCTGACATAAGTTGTTGGAGGGGGATTCTGAGAGATAGGATTTACATGCATTGGAGAGGCAAGGACTGATTAGGGACTGACAGCATGGTTCTGTGCATGTGAGGAGAAAACATTGATGAGGGCTGCGCAGGATAGGTTGTCGACACAGACTTTAGTAAAGCCTTTGACATAGTTTTCGGCATGTTAAACTGATTAGTAAAGTTAAATAGCATAGATTCAGGGAGAGCTTGCCAATTAGATGCAAAATTGGCTTGATGGGAGGTGACAGAACGTGGTGGTAGAGGGTTGTTTTTCGGACTGGAGGCCTATGACCAACAATGGCTCACAGGATTGGTGTTGGGCCTGCTGTTGTTTGTCATCTATATAAATGATTTGGATGAGAATTTAAGAGGTATGGTCAGTAAGCTTGCAGATAACATCAAAATTGGTGGTAAAGTCAACAGCAAAAAAGGTTATCTAAGGATACAAATGGGTCTTGATCAATTGGGCAAGAGGACTGAGGAGTGGCAAATGGAGTTTAATTAGAATAAATGCGAAGTATTGCATTTTGGTAAAGCTAACAAGGGCAGGACTTATACAGTTAATGGTAGGGCCCTGGGGAGTATTATCAGACAGAGGGATCTATGAGTTCAGGTACATAATTCTTTGAAAGTTGCATCACAGGTAGGCAGGGTGGTGAAGAAGGCATCCAGAATGCTTGACTTCATTGCTCAGAGCATTGAGTCTGGGAGTTGGAACACCTTGTTTGGGTTTTATAGGATGTCGATGAGATCACTTTTGGAGTACTATATTTGGTCCTGGCTGCCTGTTATAGGAAGGATATTATTAAATTGCACAGGGTTCAGAAAACATTGACTGAAGTGTTACTGTGACGAGAGGGTTTGAGTTAGCAGGAGAGTCTGAATAGAGTAACAGAGTCATAGAGATATACAGCATGAAACAGACCATTCGGTCCAACCCGTCCATGCCAACTAGATATCCCAACCCAATCTAGTCCCACCTGCCAGCACCCAGCCCATGTCCCTCCAAACCCTTCCTATTCATATACCCATCCAGATGCCTCTTAAATGTTGTAATTGTACCAGCCTCCACCACTTCCTTTGGCAGCTCATTCCATACCCGTGCCACCCTCTGTGTGAAACAGTTGTCCCGTAGGTCTCTTTTATATCTTTCCCCTCTCACCCTAAACCTATGCCCTCTAGTTCTGGACTCCCCAACCCCAGGGAAAAGACTTTGCCTATTTACCCAATCCATGCCCCTCATAATTTTGTAAACCTTTATAAGGTTACCACTCAGCCTCCAATGCTCCAGGGAAAACAGTCCCAGCCTGGTTAGCATCTCCCTATAGCTCAAATTGTCCAACCCTGGCAGCATCCTTGTAAATCTTTTCTGAACCCTTTCAAGTTTCACAACATCTTTCCAATAGGAAGGAGACCAGAATTGCATGCAATATTCCAACAGTGGCCTCACCAATGTCCTGCACAGCTGCAACATGACCTCCCAACTCCTGTACTCAATACTCCGACTAATAAAGGAAAGCATACCAAATGCCTTCTTCACTAACCTATCTACCTGTGACTCCACTTTCAAGGAGCAATGAACCTGCACTCCAAGGTCTCTTTGTACAGCAACACTCCCTAGGACCATATCATTAAGTGTATAAGTCCTGCTACGATTTGCTTTCCCAAAATGCAGCACCTCGCATTTATCTGACTTAAAGTCCATTTGCCACTTCTCAGTCCATTGGCCCATCTGATCAAGATCCTGTTGTAATCTGAGGTAACCCTCTTTGCTGTCCGCTACACCTCCAATTTTGGTGTCATCTGCAAACTTACTAACTGGACCTCTTATGCTCGCATCCAAATCATTTATGGAAATGACAAAAAGTAGTGGACCCAGCACCGATCCTTGTGGCACTCCACTGGTCACAGGCCTCCAGTCTGAAAAACAACCTTCCACCACCATCCTTTATCTTCTACCTTTGAGCCAGTTCTGTATCCAAATGGCTAGTTCTCCCTGTATACCATGAGATCTAACCTTGCTAATCAGTCTCCCATGAGGAACTTTGTCGAACGCCGTACTGAAGTTCATTTAGATCACATCTACTGCTCTGCCCTCATCCATCCTCTTTGTTACTTCATCAAAAAACTCAATCAAGTTTATGAGACATGATTTCCCACGCACAAAGCCATGTTGACTATCCCGAATGAGTCCTTGCCTTTCCAAATGCATGTACATCCTGTCCCTCAGGGTTCCCTCCAACAACTTGCCCACCATCAACGTCAGGCTCACCGGTCTATTGTTCCCTGGCTTGTCCTTACCACCCTTCCTAAACAGTGGCACCACGTTAGCCAACCTCCAGTCTTCCGGCACCACACCTGTGACTATCGATGATACAAATATCTCAGCAAGAGGCCCAGCAATCACTTCTCTAGCTTCCCACAGAGTTATAGGGTACACCTGATCAGGTCCTGGGGATTTATCCACCTTTACCTCTTTTAAGACATCCAGCACATCCTCCGCTGTAATCTGGTCATTTTGCAAGATGTCACCATCTATTTCCCTACAGTCTATATCTTCCATATCCTTTTCCACAGTAAATACTGTTGCAAAGTATTCATTTAGTATCTCCCCCATTTTCTGTGGCTCCACACAGAGGCCACCTTGTTGATCTTTGAGGGGCCCTATTCTCTCCCTAGTTACCCTTACGTCCTAAATGCATTCGTAAAAACCTTTCGGATTCTCCTTAATTCTATTTGCCAAAGCTATCTCATGTCCCCATTTTGCCCTCCTAATTTCCATCTTAAGTATACTCCTCCTGCCTTTGTACTCTTCTAAGGATTCACTCAATCTATCCTGTCTATACCTGACATCTGCTTCCTTCTTTTTCTTAACTAAACCCTCAATTTCTTTAGTCATCCAGCATTCCCTACACCTACCAGCCTTTCCTTTCACCCTGACTGGAATATACTTTCTCTGGATTCTTGTTATCTCATTTCTGAAGGCTTCCCATTTTCCAGTCATCTCTTCACCTGCAAACTTCTGCCCTCAATCAGCTTTCGAAAGTTCTTGCCTAATACCTAAATTGGCTTTTCTCCAATTTAGAACTTCAACTTTTAGATCCGGTCTATCCTTTTCCATTACAATTTTAAATCTAATAGAATTATGGTCGCTGGCCCCAAAGTGCCCACCCACTGACACCTCAGTCACCTGCCCTGTCTTATTTCCCAAGAGTCGGTCAAGTTTTGCACCTTCTCTAGTAGGTACATCCACATACTGAATCATAAAATTGTCTTGTACACACTTAACTTCCTCTCCATCTAAACCTTTAACACTATGGCAGTCCCAGTTGATGTTTGGAAAGTTAAAATCCCCTACCATAACCACCCTATTATTCTTACAGATAGCTGAGATCTCCTTACAAGTATGTTTCTCAATTTCCCTCTGACTATTGGGGAGTCTATAATATAATCCCAAAAAGGTGATCATCCCTTTCTTATTTCTCAGTTCCACCCAAATAACTTCCCTGGATGTATTTCCAGGAATATCCTCCCTCAGCACAGCTGTAATGCTATCCCTTATCAAAAATGCCACTCCCCCTCCCCTCTTGCCTCCCTTTCTATCCTTCCTATAGTATTTGTATCCTGGAACATTAAGCTGCCAGTCCTGCCCATCCCTGAGCCATATTTCTGTAATTGCTATGATAGCTCAGTCCCATGTTCCTAACCATGCCCTGAGTTCATCTGCTTTCCTTGTTAGCCCCTTGCATTGAAATAAATGCAGTTGAATTCATTAGTCCAACATTGTCCCTGCCTGCCCTGACTGTTGGACTCGCTTCTGTTCTCAACTGTACCAGTCTCAGATTGATCTCTTTCCTCACTATCTCGCTGGGTCCCACCTCCCTCCCCCCCCACCCCCCCCCCCCCCACCTTATTAGTTTAAATCCACCCAAGCGGGCTCGAGCAAATTTCCCTGCCAGTATATTAGTTCCCTTCCAATTTAGGTGCAATCCATCCTTCTTGTTCAGGTCACTTCTATCTCAAAAGAGATTCCAATGATCCAAAAATGTGAATCCTTCTCCCATACACCAGCTCCTCAGCCATGCATTCAGCTGCTCTATCCTCCTATTCCTGCCCTCACTAGCTCGTAGCACTGGGAGTAATCCAGATATTACTACCCTTGAGGACCTCCTTTTTAAATTTCTGCCTAAGTCTCTGTAATCTCCCTTCAGAATCTCAATCTTTTCCCTTCCTATGTCGTTGGTTCCAATGTGGACAATGACCTCTTGCTAGCCCCTCTCCCCCGTGAGAACATTCTGCACCCTCTCTGAAACATCATTGATCCTGACAGCAGGGAAGCAACACACCACTCTGCTTTTTCGCTGCTGGCCACAGAAACGTCTGTCTGTACCTCGGACTAGAGAATCCCCTAGCACAATTGATCTCTTGAAACCCGACATACCCCTCGTTGCATTACAGCCAGTCTCAATACCAGAAACTTGGCTGTTTGTGCTACATTCCCTTGAGAATCCATCACCCCCTACATTTTCCAAAACAGCATCCCTGTTTGAAGTGGATATATCCACAAAAGACTCCTGCCTTAGATCCCCCTCTCTTACCTTTCCTAGAGTTAACCCATCTATGTGACTGTATCTGAGACTTTCCCCCCTTCCTATAACTGCCATCCATCACATACTGTTGCTGTTGCAAATTCCTCATTGCTTCTAACTGTCTCTCCAACTGATCCATTCGAACTGATAAGATTCGCGTCCAACAGCATTTATGAAAGACATAATCCGCAGTAACCCTTAAACTCTCTTTAAGCCCCCACATCTGACAAGAAGTACATATCACTGCAAAGGCCATTTTTGCTCCTTCACAATCTACAGACCCAGAAAATAACACCGTCTTATTCCTGCCCCAGGTTAAATTAATAGCTATGGCTTATATTTTAAGTTTAATCAAGAGACATATCTCCAAAAACATATAATCAAGAAAGAACCAACTCCAATCACGACTGCAGCCTTTCCATAGGACAGACTTAAAAAACAGGGAGAAAGAGAGGACTGCAGATGCTGGAGACCAGAGCTGAAAATGTGTTGCTGGAAAAGCGCAGCAGGTCAGGCAGCATCCAAGGAACAGGAGATTCGACGTTTCAGGCATAAGCACTCCTTCAGGAATAAGACCTGCTGCGCTTTTCCAGCAACACATTTTCAGACTTAAAAAACAATTAACTTATCTGATTCTGTCCTGTGAACTTTGCCCAAGCAGGTTCCTCCAAGATTAGTTGTGAATTTCACTGTTTGTTAATTTTCCCAGATGCACTCCGATGTCCAGCGATACATGAATTCAAAACAGCAAAGGCAGTAACTGTGCAGGTTCTCTCTCTCTCTCTCTCTCTCTCTCTTTCTCTCTCTCCTGCAATAACCTCACCATGTGCTTCCTTTGTCTGTTCTTCTCCCTTTAAAAACTGCTGCTGTTTTGACTTTTCTTTTCCAAAGTTTCAAAACAATGCAACAGCACATAAAACAGTCATTGCTGCTCCTGGAATTCGAGGAAATCACCTCCAGCACCGAAAATTCCTCAAAAAAAGGAGCAGCTATTACAGCCAGAAATTTTTCCCGTCCTCCATCCTTAATATTCTTTTTAATGTAATATCTAATAACTATTTTGTTCACTCAAGAAAGCCTGGTTAAATTGGCTCCTCAGATTAGATTCCCAACAGTGTGGAAACAGACCCTTCAGTCCAACCCGTCCACACCGGCCCTCCAAAGAGTAACCCATCCAGACCCATTTCCCTCTGACTAATGTACCTAGCACCGGGGCTGGGGCTTTTGTTGCTGGAGCATAGCAGGTTGAGGGGTGACCTTACAAAGGTTTATAAAATCATGTAGGGTGCAGATAAGGACTTTTCCTTAGTGTGGGGAGTCCAAAATTAGACGGTATAATTTTAAGGTGAGAGGAGCAAATTTAAAAGGGACATGAGGGAAATGCCTTTACGCAGAAGATGGTGTGTATGTGGAATAAACTGTAGAAAAAGTAGTCAATGAAGGACAGTTGCAACATTTAAAAGTCAGGTTTAGAGGGATAAGTGTCAAACACATGCAAGTGGGACTACTTTAGCTTGGGAAACTTGGTCGGCGTGATTAATTTGGACCAAATGATCGGTTTCTGGGTTGTAGACGCTTTGACTCTATAGTCTTAATAGCACAAGGCTGTTGCATGCCACAGCTAATCATCCTCTCCAAAGAATACATATCATATAGTCAGCTCCTTGGCCCCCTAACCCCAAATAGCCACACCTCCCCACCTCCATCCACCGCTCACTTAGCTCCGCTGGGGGAGCAATCAGGTCTGAAACTCAATGAATTTTGCCCCACGCCACATCACCTTGGCTGCCTTCCTGGATTAAGGCAACATGCATGTGGCGGTACAGATAAACTAATTGCCCATGTGGAGCTTATAGTGGAGTCCAATAAAGCGTCACATGTCATGTCATAACTGCACTATCAGCACACCAGCCTCCAGCTGGCTTGCATCCAATCTTTCAAGGATGCTTATCATCATTTCTGGAGAGTTGGAACTTTTCAGAACGTAATTAAATACAAATGAGATAGTTCATTACTCTGATCTAAAATATGAACCACACACATTTTTCATGTCAAATAACCTCCTAAAGTAGCAAACAGTGATAAATGCAGTTTTAGATTTTTAAGGATTATCTTGATAGAAAATAACAGGTATGCATAATGGATGGTCAACATCTGATAGCCAATAGCAATTACTTCACTCCAGTTTTAGCTGAGGGTGATGCAAGGCAGCCACAATGCTGTTCAGTCACCAACATGCCTCAAATTGAACAGTAATATATATTTTTGTGGTTTCAAATTAAACAAACAACCCGTTCCTCCATTCTTTCCCAAAGGACTTAACCATTTTTGTCATCCAATCAAATTGTTTTGTGTTTAACTCTATAGATGCAGAATTAAGCTTCCTCTGCTAAAAACAAGCATTTCTAGATTTGAGTCCAAACTGAATTTAAATTCTGTTAGCATCAGTCTAGGCTTTTTAAAAAATCCTTATAGTAAGCAAACTCCCCACAGAGGACATTGTGTGATTGGTACTGCATTGAAAGCAATGATAATGGATAGGCTTGTCTCAGGGAATAAAGGAGGTTGTTAATCTCAAAGCAAGAGAAGCAGCAGGGATCCATTCTTCAGAACATTTGTGCAGGAACACAGAGGAATTCTTGAAGAACAGTGGGTCAAGATCAATGTACCCTGGTACTAATTGATTGGAAGCTCAAACAGCTGAAATTATCCATTGCCAGATACAAAATAAAAAAAGACTGAATGCTGCAAATTGGCATTGAACATTGAAAATAGAACTAACATTTCACAGAAATCCTTTGGAATGTTCTCTTGGCTTTTGTAATGTTCAATGAAGGAATGTGTATTGTATCAATACAAATATAAACCCTGAATAGTAGCCAGCAAGTAATGCAACATGTAGCAGATTTTCAATACTAGGGGGAAAAACATGTATGAATGTTGAGCAGCACTTTGTAATACATAAGGGGTTGTCATTCATCGGTGAAAGGGAGCATTACTTCACTCTAGATCAGTTGTCTTATTAGCCAAATTTAATCCTGATCCAACAACAGGAATTTGTGAAAAAGAACACTTTTTCATCATATAATGTGGACCAACTAGATAAAGCTTTGTGACAACAATGTAGTTAGCAATTGCTGCATCAGACACAAACTCTGATTGTGAACCTGACACAGAGTAACTTCTGAAAGGAAGTAGTACAATATTTCATTATTAAAATTTGTTGCAAAGTATACTAAATGCCAGAGAAAAATGAACAATATTGTTAATTCTTGAAGGTGACATCCAGACTTGTTTTGCATGCTTTGACTTAGCAAGAGAGTGAAATGCTTGCTGTTAGGACATCATGTAACACTGAGGTCAATATATATATTTTTGAAGTTCTAAAGCTAGACGTTTAGGCTTTCATATTTCTGTTTGAGGTTCATCACAAACAGAACTACCCAGCCCAGAGAATCTTGATTCCTCAAACCATACTTCCAGCCGTCAGATTATTAATAAAGAGAGATCTTGCTCTCTTTTTGGAGTTGCACCATTAGAGAAAAATAGAACAATGAAGTACTGAAGAAGGCTAAGTCCAATCACATAGTGAAAGCACTATTCTTTGGTCCTTATACAATTTTGCCATCCTATAAAAACTGTAACACCATGTCACGCTGTCAGTGGATTTCCACAAGGGAGGAAGAAGGAACCATGCAACCAAGGCAATCTATGCACACAATTTGGCTTATAGTCCAAATGTCTCCATTAGCAGAAAGGATGATTCCATAACATAGAAATTAAGTGGAAAATGCCTCAACACCCATGATGCTAGAGATAGCCTAAAATACTAGCATTAAGTGTTCAGGATAAGTCAGTCATGGCTTTCTGTGGAAATTGATGCTACTACACAACTGATCGTGAAATATAGGGAGGGCAGAATGCTTCTGCCTGGTTACTCTGTTCTGGTGTTATCTGCAAGTATGAACAGGTTCCTTTGGTTCACCCTCACCAACATACCATCACTCGCTTATCCCTTCTCCTCTTCTTTCAATAGGCAAAGTTGAAGGGACATTCCCAGTAGGAAAGCTGATATTTAATGTCTGAAACAGAGAAATTCTGCTATCAAATATAGATCAATTACTTTTAAACATCCTTTGCTCTTTTTGACTAAAGGCCTTATTTCAATGAGATAATTCTAAACAACAAACTATATATATGTCATTCAATCTTTTCTTCTTTCACATTTGAAAGACTCTGATATTTACAATTAAATCAAAGAAGCGGCTTTTGTGGGTTTGGATGATAAAGATAATGTGGCAAATGATCAATAAGAATCAATAGGAAAAGAAAATCTGTCCTCATCATCACAGTAATCAAAATATCTTGCCACCTCTTGACCAGGGAATCTCACTTTCCTCTTGGCATTGTTATTCAATGATACCAAGTAACTGCTTGATCTGCTTTAGACTTGATAGAAATGGTGCAAGTTAATGAGTACAAATTTTGCCTTTTTTACCATGTCTACTCTTCAATCTCAAATCCCTTGTGCCTGTTCATTTGTGTTCTTGTCTTAGCTTTTCACCTTGCGTTCTCATCCAATTGCACTCCAATATTCTCATTAACTAGGCTTGATGTCTTAAGAATGGTTATTAACTAGCGAAAGTTCTGATCGATCATGAGATTGTGTACTTTCTTCATATGTCCATCCAAGCTTCTTTTCCAATTAAACCATGATGAGATTTTTTGCAAAAGTGTTCTAACACACATCTCAAACTTGTCATTTTTGCTGAAAGCCTTGTCACAGTATGAACACTGGAACAGTGTTCACATGTGTGCACACATGATCTTTTATTACTGGCAGATTCCTGGCTGTGATATGGCTGAACCTTTCCTTCTCCCAACTATCACTTTCATTAATCTCATAAGATCTTTAATTTATATTATTAACCATTTTTGGACTACTTAATATATAACAATTTTATTCTTTGAGGGAATGTAGAAAATCATCAGTTCTTTATTTAATTGCTTATCTATTGCCATATAAACTAGTTGGCTACCCACTTTAGCATACTCACCCTCAGATCTTCATTGTTTTGTTTAGTTTTAAAACATAACTGTTGACCTTAACTAAATCACTCATTATAGGATTCATTGATATTATGATCACTGTTTCCCCAAGACTCCTTCACAACAAGGCTATAAACAAACCCTGCATCATTGCACAGTACTAGATTCAAATGTCCTATTCATTCATTGATTCCTCAAAACACATATTCAAACAACAATCTCGAATGCATTTCATAAATTCATCCTCAACATTATTAGGGAAAATGTTTTTTGTGCAGACTACCTGAAGATTAAATTACCTCATGTTTACTGTATTAACCTTGCTATTTGCACCTCTAATTACTTGATTTATACTCTGACTTCCTTTACAACTGCTGTTAGGCAGCTAATAAAGTATTCCCTTTATCTTCTGCCCCAGTCGTTTCTTAACTCCACCCAAATTGCTTCCATATCTTGACTTTGCAATTTAAATTGTCTTCTCTGTTCTTTTATCAGTGTTAGTTCCTCCGCCACCATCCCCTGATCCCACTCCTTTCGCATGCTACATAGATTTTCCAAGTCAGATATTCTGAGATATTTAGTTTTTAGTTTTTGGCCCCTCTGTCACCACGGCTAAAATCTTCTGCCTGGAGATTTTCAAAAGGTGGGACTGGTCAACTTAATTGAGAACAGGCGAAAATTCATTTCCCTGACTATAGCTTAAAGTTTTGTTATTAAGCTTTCAGAACCTTTCAGACAGGTGCATTTTCCCAACCCTCATGGCCGGGGACCTGTTTTGCATTTATTAGCATGTCATGAACACTCATTAATACCCACTCCTACTGGAATGATTGGTAAGGGCACAATCCTATTACCCAAAAACAGGAAACACATCTTCGTAAACCCAACTATACAGAAACGAGGTAGATGTCTTGCAGGACATGTAAGCTTCTTCTCAATTCCTTTCAATACAAACCTCTTCCATTACTTGGATTATTCATAATTAAGATATTTTATTTACTGTTATGGTGTTAGGGGTGACATCTGGCTGGGCCAATAAACCTGTTAAGCCAAAGCTGATACTGATAGAAGGTATGTTGCCCTCCTGGGGCAAGTGATATGACTCAAACTTCAAAGAATCTTTTGTGTTTGCATCCTTGTCACATGCAAGTCTGTCATGTAAAATTGCTGGATGAATACATTCTTCTAGTTATAACAAAAAAATCAGTGAGCTGGTGGCATGTGAGTTGCTGATGTTGTGTGACCTCTGGCAGACATGTAGGGGGGCAGTACCACTATGGTGCCATGCTACACTGGTAGCTGCAATAAAGTGACATACTGCCTGGCACGCAGACACCTGTGTGACAGTCTTCTGCAATGGTAACTTTCCAATGTAAACTTACAGTCAAAATGATATGTATCTGGCCAGGGTGCAGCAGGTCTTTTATCCTTTTGCAGCTGTGGACTCAGGTTCTCTTGAGCCGCCAACAAATGCTGACCTATGCAGTGACCTCTGTGCAGGCTGCCTTTATCAGTCAGGATGCCCTCATTGCTAACCATGGGGAAAAGAGCATCCCTTCTCTTCTGGACAGTCTCCAGGAGAGCTTCTAAGACCCCTTTTGCCCAGTCACTGACAATCCCAGGGGATGGCTGGAGTCACATCAGGACACTATGTGGTCCTCCATGGTTACAGAGAGTGAAACACTATCCAGCAACTCTCTAATAATGGCACCTGGAAGTTGGAGTCCGGATGGTTCTGACAGTGGCTGGGGTAGGTCTTCTACCAACAAAATATCGCATTTTACCCCGTGCATGAACATATTGTGAGCTGAGAAGAACAGAATTACACAAGAAAACTCAACCCACCACTGAGCAGAAGTCCCACTCACTTTTATGCTCAACCTCATACTTAGTCTCAGAGGTGAAACTTCTGCTCATATCCCCAAATAGCTATTATGTCAAACTTTATTTACTTTGATCTTTATTATTAGTTCTATCTATGCTATTTATTGAGCTTTTTTGTTGCAAATACTTTATACATTTCGATATTGTCTTTAACTTTAGCTGTCCCTGATGTCACCTCTGTCAGTTAATGCCCTATTTTTTTTATGCTCTCTGTCCCTTTCTGACACTCTCTGCTTATTTTAAACCAGATCATTTACTCTGTTGTACGTCATTGAAATTGCTTTAATGCTTTTACATTTCTCCTTTACTAAATCTCCAACCTCCACTCCATGAATTTAAGTTCCAATCCAACACCCTAGGAAGATCTGTGCCTCAAAATATTAATATGAAGACTGCATTGTTTAAATTCATCAAAAAAAACTGTTGATGATTAGCGCGTTAGACTGATCGTTCCCATACAATTTCAGACGTGAAATCCATTTGGTTGTTATAGTCAGTGTGCCAGCTCGAATTATTAGTACGTGTTACGAAAATGTAGCAGGGGAGAGAATGTCTAATGTTAAAATCAAATCTCACAGGACAGAATCCTGTCAACGTTGCAATTTGTCTCTCGAATAGTGAAGCTGTGTTAATAGCAATGTTTTATCATCAAACTTAACTGTTCCTCACACTTTATTCACATGATTCGATTATCTACAGTGTGGAAACAGGCCCTTCAGCCCAACAAGTCCATACCGACCCTCCAAAAAGTAACCCACACAGACACATTCCCCTCTGAACAATGCACCTAACACTATGGGCAATTTAGCATAGCCAATTCTCCTGGCCTGCACATCTTTGGACTATGGGAGGAAACCCATGCAGACACAGGGAGAATGTGCAAACTCTACACAGACAGTCACCCATGACTGGAATCAAACCTGGGTCCCTGATGCTGTGAGGCAGCAGTGCTAACCACTGAGCCACCATGTCACAGTGCATTTTACAAGGTGAGGCTCAATGGAAGATTAGATTGAAGGACTGGATCAGCTCAGGATATGAATCTCAAGTATGCTCCGGATTAAGCAAGGTTTAATGCCAAGAGGAAAGTTGTGTGGAACATACCTTTAAAAGTTTGTAGTTGACTTTCAAAAAATGCTGTTGATCTTTTTAATGGGTCTGATCATTGCTGGTATGGTATACCAGCAGTTTGTGAGGTGCTGCAGCTCCAGAAATTTAAATCCCAGATGCTATGCTCAGCCCTCCTTTAGATGTACTAACCATTCGATTATCGTAATTGTAAGAGGACCGATTCAAATCAGAACCAATTTGCAAAGTATAATAATATAAAAACGTACTGACTGTTTTTCTGTGTGATATCCGCTATTCCACATACTGATGCATTGGAAATTCACAGAAGATGCCAGGAAAAATTTAAGATGAAGATGTCCACTCCTAATAACTTTGTAGGTTTTCCCATACGGCACTTTCACTGAACACTGTCAATGTGATAAACATTAAACTTGCACTAATAGTTTAGAAAATCAGTAAATATTAACAAAACTACAAAATAATGCATTAAGAATGTTCTGTGTGGAGTTCAAGTGTGGGACTGTACTTGGTCTTTTTCTTCCTTTTTACAACTGTGGATTCAAAAGCTTCCTTTACGTTCAGAGTATTAAAGCCTAATTGCCCATTGATATTCTCAATATATCTATATACAGAGAAGACGATGACTAAGTGGTATTATTGCTGGACTGTTAATCGAGATAACGTTCTGGGGATCTGGGTTTGAATCCCACTGTAGGTAGTGGAAGTTGGATTCAATAAATATCTGGAATTAAAAATCCAGTGTTTAGTACTGTAGCCTCACAGCACTAGGATCCCAGGTTTGATACCAGCCTCAGGCAATTGTGTGGAGTTTGCACATTCTCCTCGTGTCTGTGTGGATTTCCTCTGGGTGCTCTGCTTTCCTCCCACAATCCAAAGATGTGCAGGTCAGATAGATTTGCCATGGTAAATTACCACAGTGATAGGTGCATTAGTCAGAGGGAATTGGATCTTGGTGGCGTACTCTTTGGAAGATCGGTGTGGACTTTTTGGGCCAACTGGCCTGTATCCAGGAATCTATTCTAATTTAATGATGACCATGAATCCATTGGTGATTGTTGGAAAAACCCATCTGGTTCACTAAATTCCTTTAGCAAAGGAAACTGCCATCCTTACCTCATGTGTCTTACATGTGACTCCAGACTCATAGCAATGTGGTTGACTCTTAACTGCCCTCTCTGGAGGGGGAGGAGGCAATAAATACTGCCTAGCCAGTGACACCCTTGTCTTGTGAATGAATTTAAAAAACATGGCTAACTGTATATCCTAGTTCACACAAACTTGTAGATTACAAAGAAGACATATTGGCGTACTGTAATTAGTATAGCAATTAATATACTGCAGAGGTCATGCAGAGAATGTACATTTCTGAGATCACTCCTCGTCACCAAAGGGCAATAATCTAGAAAGTTTGACTAGGAATCTGATCAAGTTCAACATGAATATGCAGGAGGAAAACTCTAATCAAGATTTCTGATGGTCAGATAATCATTTCTGAAGCATAGGAAGGAGTTGCACATGGACCATGTGGAATCCCTATCATAACAGCCTTCACAGGAATTGAAGGTTTCACTGGGGCAATTCCACCACACTTGAAACCCTCCAAAATATCTACTTAAATCAGAGGATCTGAAGGGTTTCACTGCAGCTAAACAAGTAGCTCCTCAGGCGAAGTTACACTATTAAATTTCTAATCCAACTCCTAAACAACTATTCAATTGACTCCCACAACATACCTCACACATTCCCAACTGCACTGCCCCAGGTCCCTTCCCTCTCACCCATCCCCACAGAGAGCCTGACTCACCTTAAACTTCCCTAAATACTTCTACATTTACATGGCCCACATCTTACCTTGCATGTTGGCACTCCAGCAGTATGGCCTCCACCCATATCCACTCTACCCACTTGGCACCCTAACCATCTAGCACCATACATCTGGCACCAAACCCCCTAACTATTTGGCTTCCTACTTTCACCACACTAAATTGCCTTGAACCCTACCCTTACCAGATTGCATTTTACCTACCTGGTCCTTACACCCTATTCACCCAGCATCCTGTTTGGCTGGCATTATTCCTTCTTGACATCCTAATGCCATACTTACAATACAAACTTACCCATTCTCAGGAGCAGTAAAAGTGGCTGTCTTTAATACTCGGCCTTTAAAATACACATGCAGCTCCTGGGCCTCCTCCACCGCCAAACCGTTACCACCCGACACCTGGAGGAGAAACGCCTTGTCTTCTGCCTTGGGACCCTGCAACCACATGGGATAAATGTGGATTTCAACAGCTTCATTTCCCCTTCCCCCACATTATCCCAGTCCCAAGCTTCCAACTCAGCACCGCCCTCGGACCTGTCCATCACTGCCCCCTCTGTCCTATCACCTTCTCCCTCACCTTCATCAACCTGTCGCTTTCCCAGCTACCTCCCCCCAACCCCACCCCTCTCCTATTTATCTCACAGCCCGACCCACAAACCTCATTCCTGATGAAGGGCTTATTCACAAAATGTCGATTCTCCCACTCCTTGGATGCTGCCTGACCTGCTGTGCTTTCCAGCACCACACTCTCTGATCTCCGGCATTGCAGTCCTCACTTTCTCCTTTAAAATACACATTACAGTAACTGCTGCTGTGAGAAAGCAGTGTGGTTTACCTCTACTCAACCTATGCAATGAGGGACCCCTCAGAACGGAAGTACCAATCCACATTTCTGAAGGAGCCCTGAGTAGAATCTCCTACCATAAATAAGCAGCACTTTCATTTCATGACAAAAGAAATAATAGAATAGCAGTTTGCATGAGATTACAAGTCTTTGGAAAAGCCTGCCCACTATTGTTAAAAACTATTGTGTGAGGAGTTATCGGAGGGCTGAAAGGAAAAGTAGCAGAGCACAGAGAGCCAGCAGGGATTAGCAGAGGGAGTGTAGGGGAAAGTAATGTGCTGTTATAAAGGGTCATTTTAGATTTGTGGTTTATCAAAACTTATGACTGCAGGTCATTTTCCACTGCATTAAACTGGATAGCTCAGGGGCCTTCCCAGAACTTCAAAATTAAATAATCATTTGCTGAATGTAAGCCAATTCCATGGAAAGGATGTAAAGTTGCTGACAGAAAAAAAACTACTGTCTAAAAGGGAACTGTGAGGAGGTGTACAAGTTTTAAATTCCATGAATCTCAGATTCTGCGACACTTCTTTTTACTCCCAACACTTTTCATTTACCCTATGTGTGAAAGTACCTGACCTCAGACTGACAGCTCAATATAAACTTGGTGCAATCGATCCTAGGAGTACTGCCACCGTAAGTGAAGATAAAAGCTTTCCTGTAGCTGCTCCTTTAAAAACATTAACAATTTAACCACATCAGTGGCCTTGTATGGTCAAGCAGTGCTATCTTGGAAAGATTATGCAATGTCATGCCTCTGTTAAGCAGCTGTGGGAATGTGTGATGTTGACACAGAGTGCTTGGAAAGTACTTTGGCCTTGGACACTCCAGCTGAGTTCAGCACAGGGTCAGCTCCAAGGACCAGGGGTTAAGGCAGCTTGAAGCAAATGCGTTAACTCCACATGAAGTGGTGACTGGTCTGAGATTCACATTTAGTGATGTAACATGTTCCAGCTGTACGTTACGAAATTCTTTCCTAGAACCTAAAATGGCTTTCACACATGTGCTGGAGATGATGGGGCCAAGGCATTTCCTGGAATGACATTTCATCAGAAACCTCATGTGAGAGAGTTGCACAGTCAGTCTCAGCTCATATAACATGTGAAAGCGTTTAAAATAGTTGGTAAAACTTTGGGATTTTAGTCTGGAAATTACTGCTGGCAACCATAACAGACGAATAGTTAACATGTATATATGACGTTCCTCTGTCTGCTATTTTAATGTCAATGCTAGCTGTTTAAAATAGTGGATAAAAGGATTTTACACAAATACAGTGAACCTTCATTTACGACTGCTACTAATAGCATTTTCCAGTAGACTTGAGTTAAAACTTGGCGAGGCTGCAGAAGATTAGCCACCCATCAAAATACTCCATACAATTTTCCTATATGATAGCTTTAGTCAATGGTAAATTGTACAGAATGTAACGCAGAATCTTCTGTTCCTACTGATTGTGAGCTCAGGAGTCAGAATGGCATGTAATTAGGTGAGATGTTGGTGTATTTGATTCCTTTAATTGCCTAGTACGTAATGGACTATTGTTCAGTACTAAATAATACATTGTGAAAATAATTGCTTGTGGTCAACTTCTATGGATACAATGTGGGAACAGTATTAAATTGTATTTCACTTTGAATCAACAGTATTAGTATGTATGTTCAGTGTTCATTTCGAATGGTAAACAAGACATTGGAGCTCTTTAAATATTATTCTAACTGTTTGGAAACAATATATTTTTCTTTATCATCTGGAACTGGGACCCACCTCTTTCTGGAAGCATTATTTTCTGCCAATTCATCATCTGCACAACATAAGACAGATTTTTTGATTAAGATTAGGGTCTATGGTATTAAAGGGAATGTGGCAGGATTGATAGGAAGTCAGTTAAATGACAAAAAAAAGAAAGAAGAGCAGTTACAGGATGACTTTCAAAGTGGGTCTCCAGACTCCATTCTTATCTATTTTGTTGGATTCAGAGAACAACCATCAATATCTTCTCCACCCATTCCAGTACCATTAGCTCTAGTGACTTCTGCGAATCTATCCATGACAGATTCAATATCAGCACTTACAGCAAGAAAATAGTAAAAGTGTCTACCTGTGACAGGACTGTAAGTAAAATCAGCACATCTATAGGGGTTCTGATGAAAAGTCATTGACCAGAAACATTGCATTTGATTTTCATAACTGAAGTGGGCAACGTGGATCAGGAAAGTTCCTAACTCTACAAATCTATCTTCATTATAGATGGCCCCACTTCCATGTTCTTGTTCTGGGTCGGTGGTGTTGGGTTGGAATCAAATCTGCCAACTATTGAGGCTTGGGGTAGCTACAGATGATGACAAGGCCAGCAAGCTAGAATGCCCATCTTGGGCCCAGTTATAAACATGATTGCCAGACCCTCAAGCCCTCAGTCTCCATTCAGCCCTCCCTCCATGCCCCTTCCATGCCACTTCATAAGGCACTGGCAATAATCAACAAAATCAGGCTGAACAAATGTGCACATTATGAGTGCTTAGCAGAGCTCCCAGAATGTCTTAGATTGCAGCAAGCAATATCTACTTGTTTTATTCAAGTCTCTATTATCTTGAAATAACCTACTAGTCTCTGAAAAGATTCTTCACTGCCTGCATGTTTATTTACACAGGATTAAGAGGTCTGAAGAGAATAAAAGCATCTGACATTGATGATATGAATGGGTGTGATTGGTTGTCAGATTTGTGATAAGGTTAGAAAGGTAATGTATTTCAATAAGAATGTTGAACAATGGTTTCTTTTTCCACACGACATGAGGGGCCCTCTGATGGAGTATAAGGTACTCCGACTCACCAGAAACACTACAGTCCATCAGAATTTTGGGGGCATTCGAACTATCCAGCCCCATCTTGGAACTGATAGGGCAGTATGTGAACCCTCTACCCTTGTCGCACAACAGTCAAAATTGCTGGAACAGGAATGGGTATGGGTATTCTGGAATCCACTTCCACTCCATTTTTTAAAGAATTCCCGAGTCAGCTCAACTCAGAGAAAATCTGCTTCCACACTATAGGAATCTATGATTATGAAGGTGAGCCGAAAGAAACTAAAACTCCTTTCACTGGAAAGAATAGTTTGAGGAGATCAGAGTAGAATCACAATAGTGTAGAAGTAGGACATTCCGTTCACTGAGTCCACACCAACCCTCTGAAGAGCATCTCACCACCTCCCCCCCACCGCCCGTAGATTCCCTACAGTATGGAAACAGGCCCTTCGGCCCAACAAGTCCACACCGACCTTCCGAAGAGTAACCCACCCAGACCCATTCCACTACCCTATAATTACCCCTCACGAATACACCTCACACTATGGCAATTTAGCATGGTCAATTCACCTGACCTGCCCATCTTTCGATGAAACCGAAGCACCCAGAGGAAATCCACGCAGACACGGAGAGAATGGGCAAACTCCACACAGACAGTTGCCCGAAGCTGGAATCAAACCGGGTCCCTGGCGCTGTGAGACAGCAATACTACCCGCTGAGCCACCATGCCGCCCAATGATATTTGATCTCCACAAATAAATTATAACCTCATCACTCACTAAAACATATACAATTCTGCAAATCAATATAGCATTTTGGACTATTTAATATCACAATGTATCTTGCTTCATCACAAAAAGTTCAATTTGCAGTCACAACTCAAAAAGAAATGCTTTGCTTTCTTGTTAAATGAAGCTTCTAGTCCATTGGATAAGATAACTGAGCTGCCAAACTGCTCCTTCAGAGGAAACTTTAAGTTATTCTGCCCACTGTAGGTTCAGGTAAGTTCTGTACTCCTTTGAATGAAAATCATGCAACATGTGAAAGGGGCATCAAATTCACCTACTTCTCGCTAGGCAGGTTCACTTAACATGATCTTATATAGGTACTTTTATGTGACACGGCTGAAAATGTGTTGCTGGAAAAGTGCAGAAGGTCCGGGAGCACCCAAGGAGCAGGAAAATGTGTTGCTGGAAAAGCGCAGCAGGTCCAGGAGCACCCAAGGAGCAGGAAAATGTGTTGCGGGAAAAGCGCAGCAGGTCCAGGAGCACCCAAGGAGCAGGAAAATGTGTTGCGGGAAAAGGGCAGCAGGTCAGGCAGCATCCAGCATCTAGCTGTGACACATCTAGCATCCTTTGAAGCAGTTTCTGCTGTGGTATAACTCTGAAATATGGGGATCCAAACTCCAGAAGAGGAGTACAAGGCCCCTGGGAGGGATTATTCTCTCAGTATTTGGGTTTCATACATTATGGAGTATAACTATGTTGTGGTGTCAAACCCGGTTTCAATAATGCTCAGGTTACCCCTTGATCTCCGGAACACTTCTTAAACTTATGTGGCATTGACCAAAATACTTGGAGAGTGAGGATGTTCTCAAAACAAGAGAATTTCAATCAAAACCAGGCAGGATAATTGAGATTCTGCCTGCCTGAAAGTGATATTGAGACTGCTTGGTAGCTTCTGTACTGATTCTTAAATCTATAAAACATGTTGGCTGTTTAAAAAAAAAGTCGGTTCTGATTAAAATCTGTAAAAAAACTCTCAAACGCCTTGAGGCTTTGGTTTCCTTTCCAAATAAAAATACGATATCTATTGATTTTCATTTGGCAGCTTGGCTACACTTAGCTCTCAGGAACAGTTCGTGTAAGTCTTCAACATATGATGTAAGCTTCGCTATCTCTACAGCTGTGTTCATCTGCAATGCTGCTGACAGCTCAGTGCTTTCACATCACTTGACCCACATAAAACTGTTATGAGCTCCTTCACCTTATTACAAAAAGGCTTTTTTACAAACTTAGGCACTTTGTGGTTACTGAGATGCTTTGAGCTGTGAAAACAAAGTTTCAACAAAATTGAACAGATGGTGGGAAGACTGCATCTTCCCAGTGATCATCATTCCAATTTTAACTGAAACATTAAATTGCAAAAGCAAATTTGCATTATTTTTACACCAGCAAGAAATTTTAAAGTTCCTAATTCTTTCTACTTGATTTTGTGTTGCAGACCGCATGCCCAAATGATAAGATCAATGCCAACCAACACTTTCCCCTGTGATATCCCTGGCTGCTGCACACCGTGGGTGAAAATTCCCTCACCTACATCATGGTAAATTTACTTGCATCAATTTTGTAGGTGGGTGCAGTGCTGAGAGGAATCAGGCAGCGAGGAAATAAATAGAACACAATGAAAGATACAAGGGTAGTGAAAAATTGGACATGAATGATAATAAAGGGAAGAGATAAGAAGCTGGAAGCAATAACCATTGCTTGGGTTGTTCCATAATTTTGGTGATCCAAGGGCTGGTCTAGGTTGATTTCTGGGCATCTCTATCCAGAACTCTGTGGCCGCAGGCCAGAAGGAGCAGGCCTAGTTTCATGTGCCAATGAATCGGAAGGCACCATTGAATCTACAAACTCAGACCTGAGGGTGCTTCTGTGAACAAGGCAAAGTTTTAGACATTGGAAATTGAGCATGAAAGCAGCTTTTGAAGAAGAGATGGTCTGGTTTGACTGTTGAAATCCAAATGTCACTATGCTATCACTATTGTATTGGATTAAAGTTCCATGAATTGTGAAGTATGATGGCATTAAGATTAACCAGCATGTATGAGAGATGACTATGTTCCTCCTTTCACCACAGTCTGCAGTACCTTAAGAAATTGTTGAAAATGTGTTGCTGGTTAAAGCACAGCAGGTCAGGCAGCATCCAAGGAATAGGAAATTCGACGTTTCGGGCATAAGCCCTTCATCAGGAATGAGGAGAGGGTGCCAGGCAGGTTAAGATAAAAGGTAGGGAGGAGGGACTTGGGGGAGGGGCGATGGAGATGTGATAGGTGGAAGGAGGTCAAGGTGAGGGTGATAGGCCGGAGTGGGGTGGGGGCGGCGAGGTTAGGAAGAAGATTGCAGGTTAGGAGGGCAGTGCTGAGTTGAGGGAACCGACTGAGACAAGGTGGGGGGAGGGGAAATGAGGAAACTGGAGAAATCTGAGTTCATCCCTTGTGGTTGGAGGGTTCCCAGGCGGAAGATGAGGCGTTCTTCCTCCAACCGTCGTGTTGTTATGTTTTGCCGGTGGAGGAGTCCAAGGACCTGCATGTCCTCGGTGGAGTGGGAGGGAGAGTTAAAGTGTTGAGCCACGGGGTGGTTGGGTTGGTTGGTCCGGGCGTCCCTGAGGTGTTCTCTGAAGCGTTCCGCAAGTAAGCGGCCCGTCTCCCCAATGTAGAGGAGGCCACATCGGGTGCAGCGGATACAATAGATGATGTGTGTGGAGGTACAGGTGAACTTGTGGCGGATATGGAAGGGTCCCTTGGGGCCTTGGAGGGAAGTGAGGGAGGAGGTGTGGGCGCAAGTTTTACATTTCCTGCGGTTGCAGGGGAAGGTGCCGGGAGTGGAGGTTGGGTTGCTGGGGGATGTGGACCTGACGAGGGAGTCACGAAGGGAGTGGTCTTTGCGGAACGCTGATAGGGGAGGGGACGGAAATATATCCCTGGTGGTGGGGTCCGTTTGGAGGTGGCGGAAATGACGGCGGATGATACGCTGTATGCGGAGGTTGGTGGGGTGGTAGGTCAATGTCCTTGTGCACTCCACACTCTATCTCTGCACCCAACTTCTCTCAAGGCTTGTGCTTTGTCGCTCTCAGTATTGCCTGCAACATTTTTCCACAATTCCTTACCATGCCACACCCAGCACCCCGGCCCCACCCCCAACCTTTGATCTCCTCTGTGTCTACTCACTCCTTCAGGATACCTCACCACCTTTTGCACACCTGCACCAGCACTAACAGCAGTGCCAGTCATCTCCATCTCACTCATCCCTCCCTTTCTCTTATTCCAGGATAAGACAGCCCACAATAGGGCACAGATGGCTGGAGAGGTGTCCAATATCCCACCCCACAGTGTCCTTCCTTCCAGGAGAAGATTAGGGCAACTCCTATTGGAATACTGAGACACTCATGTCACATCAACCAAGTAAATACCGTTCTCCATTCCTTTGCCACTCTCATATTAATTCCTCTGTCAGTTTCACTTATTGCATACCACTTCCAGACTCACAGCAATATAGTTGACTCTGAAATGCGCTGTGAAATGACCTAGCAAGCCATTCAGTTCAAGGGCAGCTATGGACAGGCAATAACTGTTTGTCAGCTAGCAACGCTGATGTCCCACAGGTAAATAATGAAAAGAAAATGGTCGTCATTCAACCCTTCTGCATGAGCTTTCATCTGCCCACCTTGCCCCTCCAATTCCTGGCACATGTGGTGACCATGGCAGCTGTGGCATGCCCCTCCTTGAAGTCAAGCTGGTCCTGATTGGGGATGAATGACACCCCTCACCTCACATGACCTCCTTCCTAGCCATGCTTTATTGTATCGCCCCCTTTATGAATAGTGTTGCCCCAGTACTCAATCATTACACCTTCTCCCCAGCCCCCAATCCTAATGAATAGGTTCCTGAGTCACTTTTTTCATAGCAGCAGCTCCCTCTTTTGATTCATTCTCCCCCCTCCTCACACCACCTCAATTTTCTTCGCTTAGTTCTTGTGGATAGATTCAACCTACTTTGGCCCAATCCTTGAGCAAACCAATCAGACAACCCTGGAAGTGCCCATACACCTGCCAATGTCAGCACATCTTCCCTTTAGTAGCCCTACAGTTCAGACTGGCAGCTATGGAACCACAGGACTGACCGGCACCCATTACCTGAACTGCAGAGGTACGAACCTCTGATGAGAACACCACTCCCTGATGTAGGAAGTGAGCAGATGAGACCCGTGAATTGTGCCCTTAGATGTTGTTTGTTGCTGAGACACATGAAGGCTCCTTGCAGCGAGCAGTGAGCTGAATTCACCAGGCACCCATTCTGACTTCCATGTTGATATTTCGCAATGTTCAAATCGCTCAACCCATTTGTTAAGTTAGGAAGCTGCATATTATTGAGGTGAGTTGTGTTGGTAATAAGGCATTTAACAAGCTATAACTCCCCTTAATTGGCAACGCACTGTTGCCTAGTGAGAAATTCCTCTTGTGAGTCAGCAAGAGTATAAAAGATGCAATGATTTGCTTCCAACATCAAGTTTTGCCTCAGCAGACTTTTCATACAATTCTACTAGAAAACTGGTTACAACTTACATCATTCAGACCCCTATTAGACTTTACCCATCTTAGCTATTCCAATGAGGCAGGAGTGGGTAACCCCCTCCCTCTCAACTATAATCTCATTTGACTGTAAGATATTTATTTTTGCACAGGTAAGGAGCAAACGTGGAGTAGAACCACTATTTTAAAAGGACTTTATTAATATATATTGTGAATTTTTGATGTAAAGCAAATCTATGCACTAAATGTATCAGTCAGATGAAGCCAATTTTATTCTTGATACGAAGCACACAAGCTCTTTTTTGTGAAAAGCCATTTTTGCATTGTTGGTTCGAAAGCCGTGAATCCCCTCCTGAACAGCAGGGTGGGTCGACATACATTAGAATAATAATGTCATAAGGTCATGGAGGGACCATAGCAGTTCAAGAAAACAGCTCATCACCACCTTCTCTAGGGCAATTAAGGATAAACATTAATATGATGCACAAATCCTCTAAAAGCGTAAAGAGAAAATGTAAGTTTGTATATTCCACGTGATGCATAATTTTCTAAAAACATGTTTAAAACACAAATAAAAAATATCTGTTCCAAATACTGAGATTACACACTTGAAGAAAAGCTGGTGTTCAAACATATTTTAAAGTCTACTGCACCACAGCTATAATTCTGATCAGATCCAGCTCAGAGATTTTGTCAGGTTGAAGTGACCCAACATTTCAATTCAGGGTTGCTTTGCTCTGCCTAACTTGGCATCTCTTCTAAAGCCTTTGGGGTTATAAAATTTCCATAGAGTGCTTAGCATTTGAAGTCACCAGAAACCCTGGTTAATGGCCAGTGGAAAGCACAAAGGTTTTAACTGTAGCAATTTAATGGCTACTTTGAAGAGTAGTTAAAATGTTTCCATATAGAACTGGTGAGATGGGCCTCTAAAGGCAGAATACTAACTGAGGCAGCTCCTAATAAAGCACAAGAAATTTCTTCAATAAAATACAATTTCTTTTCTGTCTTACTTTCCCTTCCTTTCTATTTTTCCCAAGGTACATGTTTTTCACCATAGATGGGCTGTGGCCCTCTTTCAACCCTCTTCATGTGGGATCAGTAGGTGCCTTTGCTGAAGAGTTAGATTTCAGACAGTTCAGCAGAACCTGCTCTCACGAAGCAAAACAAACTCATCTTTCTTGGTACAAAGCACACAAGCTCTTTTTTGTGAAAAGCCATTTTTGCATTGTTGGTTCAAAATCCTGGAATCCCCTCCTGAACAGCAGGGTGGCTCTACATTCATTAGAATAATAATCATTCCACATTAAATTTTTTAAAAAAGAGAGGAAATATGTACATCAGTGTGGCTCAAATGTGCATCAAAGAATCCATAATTTCATTCCTGAGAAAGGAGTGAACTTTGTTTTCTTACATGACAACTAGGTCTAGAATAGGCAATACTGTAGGATTGTTTTCGACTCTGCAGGAGGTTAACCTGTAGGACAAATGCTGCAAGCAACCAGAGAGAAAATTTAGAAGTGTGTTCTTAAAGAAACCTAATCTTTTTCATCTCTTTTAAACACTTTCATTTATCAGTTATAAAAATGTTGGAGATGAGAGATTAAAAGGGTTGTTTTACTGACAAGTATTTGGCTATCAAAGTGTTTGTTCCCTTTCCAACTGGTTGGAGGATGCTCCCAGGGCAGGAATGTGGAGATGGGACTTTTCAACTAGATCATCTGATAAAACTTCCATTGTCTAGGCAACAAGCCTCACCAGGATATCCAAATTACCCAGTTTTAATCCTGCCCACTCAATAGGAACTGGGAGGTCAAATGGTTAAAATTGGACTCAAACACAAGCTGCGGATTTCCGAAAGCACAGCTAATCCTGCTATTTTAATGAATTTCAAAAGGAGAGTCTTACCGGACCTCAACCATTAATTCTGTTTCTCTCTCCACAGATACTGCTAGACCTGCTGAGCTCTTCCAGCGTTCTTTGTTTTTGTTTTAATGCCATGTTTTCTTGACTTGTTACAAGGGCTCACCATAGACATCAAGCAATCATTCCTCAACCTCCTAATATCAATGGTATACAAGCAGCCTGTCCTCATAATTTAATCCTTTAAGTGTCATACCATTCAGAACCATACCAGTTGCATTTGAAACAATACTTGAGCGCAGAAATGAGGCTTGAAACTAAAATTGTCTACGCCTCACATTGATGATTCCAGTTTACACAGTATGTTAACATGCCTACACTTTCCAGAAAAGATTTACAAGAACTCAAGTCACCAATACTGAAGCACTACTATTGAAGACAAGATTACCATTGATGAATCAATTTTTCAGCATCTTGAAGTAAAACATAAACTCAGATATACCCTCATCCTGAAAGAGTTATCAAATCAGGTATTGTTCTGATCAAGATGGGGATGAGTGTGCTATCTCTCTCTCTCAAGTCCCACTACTCCACTGATCTCAACATAAATTTAATTATTTTACCCAATTCTTGGGTCGAGAGTGTGGTGCTGGAAAAGCACAGCAGGTCAGGCAGCATCCGAGGAGCAGGCAAATCGATGCTTCAGGCATAAGTCCTTCCTCGGGAATGCCGATGAAGGGCTTCAATCCGAAATGTTGATTCTCTTGCTGCTTCAATGCTGCCTGACCCGCTGTCCTTTTCCAGCACCACACTTTCGACTCTGATCTCCAGCATCTGGTTAACAGATATATAGATCATAACACATGAAAATGAACTACTACCTCAAGCACACAGTGTCCCCTAGGCTGGAATCAAACCTGGAACCCTGGCACTACAAGACTGCAGTGCTAACCACTGTGCCACTATACTACCCCACTAGACTACTTAATAATTTATTGAATATGAATTGTTTTGGAAACAGTCACATACCAAACTTTCCCTAATTTATATACTCCTGACAAGAGTCCCGTTATATTTTCTATTTAGGGAAAGCCGATTCAAACTGAATCTCTTATCAAAAATACTATCCAGTAAAACTGGAAAAAAACTGTCATTTCAACAGAATCTGTCTTTGCAAAAAAGTGGTAGAAGTTTATTTTGTTTTTCTATACTCATCCACATTCAAAACATGATGACCTGATTTTTACAATAAAGATGTGATTTGTTCATCATGATTTGATCATCACGTGTTCCCAATTCAAGGAAAAACATATCTCCTGATGTTACCATGCAAGATACTATCAAAGATGACTGCTACCATGGCTGTTTCTGATTATGAAAAAAGTGGGGAAGATATGTTTTGCAACTTCAGCTGGGATCTGGATTTGTTCAAGACATTTTACACTTTAAGCAAAAAGTAAATTCAGTCTAAAATCAGATTACATTGTACTGATACATCATAACATCGTCATTACTTGATTTATTATACTGAAAATTAGAAAAAGAAGAAAATCAAACTCTCAGGTTTCCCACTTTCCTTAAGATATAATGCACTTTTAAAACAGAGGTTGGAATTTTTTTACTTGCAATTAAGAACGTATGAACAAAGATACCGGAGTAGTCCATTCAATCTCTTGAATCTGCTCTATCATTCAAGATTATAGCTAATCATTAACTTCAATGCTATATCTCTTGATGTCATTAGTAATTAGAAATCTCTTGATCTCTATCTTGAAATTACATAATGTCTGAACTTCCATAGATTTCTGAGGGTCGTGAGTTCTAAAGATTCACCATCCTGTGAGTGAAGAAATTCACGCTCATCTCAGTCACACATTTTACTGTGACAGTGTGACCTTGGTTCTACATTCCACATCCAGGGGAAATATCCTTTCTCTGTCCACTCTGTCCGGGCCTTTAAGAATTGAATAAGTTCCTATGAGAGTACATCTTCTTCTGAACTCTCGAGACTATAGATCCAGTCTCCTCAATCAGTCCTCATGGGACAGTCCAACTATCCCAGAATCAGTGTGGTGAACCTGTACTGAACTTCCTCTATGGCAAGGGATCAGAACTGTGCAAAATAACCCTGGTGCCATCTCACCATGATCTATATTTGAAACAAGATTATTTTGTTCTTGTGCTCAAATTCACTTGTGATTAGGGCTGACATATTGTTTGCCTTCCAAATTGCTGCATCTGCATGCTAACATTCAGTGGCTTATGAACAAGAACGCTGAAGTCCCTTGAACATGAACATTTTACAATCTTTCAGCATTGAAGAAATAAATTCCTGACTCAGGCGACTGTCTGTGTGGAGTTTGCACGTTCTCCCCGTGTCTGCGTGGGATTCCTCCGGGTGCTCCGGTTTCCTCCCACAGTCCAAAGATGTGCGGGTCAGGTGAATTGGCCATGCTAAATTGCCCGTAGTGTTAGGTAAGGGGTAAATGTAGGGGTATGGGTGGGTTGCGCTTCGGCGGGTCGGTGTGGACTTGTTGGGCCGAAGGGCCTGTTTCCACACTGTAAGCAATCTAATCTAATCTAATATGCTCCTTTATTTCTCCAACCAAAATGAATAACCTCACATTTATTCACATTATATTCCATCTGTCATGCTCTTGCTCATTCACTAAGTTTGTCTAAAACCACTTGAATCCCTTTTTCATCCTCCTCAGAACTTTCATTTCCACCAAGTTTTGTGTCATCTGTGAACTTGGAAATATTGCAATTATCTCCCACATCCAAACCAACGACATAGATTGTGAACATTTGGGGTAGTTGAGTGAGTGTTGGCTCAGAATGATTCCCCTATTTATCACATCACAACAGAGAGAGAAAATTCCATCCATAGTTTGGCTTCAAACCGAACAGTGGTGCTTTTTGCATTACAGAGCTTCAGCCTCACTAGATGTCAGTAAATAATCTATAGGCACTATTGTAATCATCTGTTTTTCTACATAAACATGACTCTTGCTCTGAGGTGGCAGGCATACAGCGTGAGTCACTTGTGAGTGAGCCTTGCTAGAATTAATCAAATTCAACTTTTTGAGTGACATTTTGAGTGATGTGATGCCAAGAAACTACAATTGATCCCCTTATGCCTGGGGCCCAGAAACACAAGCACAAAGATGCAAATGTTACTCAAGCTAAACATTTTAATTTGACCACAATAGATAATAGATAATAGCCCACAATAGGTCCATATAGTTGCTTTACAAAGATAATAATTGGATTTAATCAATCATCCTTAAATACTACAGGATATAAATGGTTACTAAACTGTTAATACAATGAACTTAAATGAAATCTCAATTCATGTAATCCTATGTGACTAAATGCATCCAAGCACAACCTATCTTGGACTCTAATTTATTTTCAATGGCAAGGTAAGCATTTGGAGATAAGTCACATTTTACCAAGTTCAACTTTCTAAACATTCTCTAGTTAAAAATAAATCTTTTTGATTCTCTATTGGATTTATTAAAGACCATTCTATATTTATAACCTCTAGTTTTTGACTTTTCCACAAATGGAAACTTGGGGTGGCAGGGTGGCTCAGTGGTTAGCACTGCTACCTCACACTGCTAGGGACCTGGGTTTGATCCCCACCTTGGGTGACAGTCTGTTTGCACATTCTCCCTGGGTCTGTGTGGGTTTCCTCCCACACTCCAAAGATGTGCAGGTTAGGATGAATTGGCCATGCTACATTGCTCTTGGTGTTCAGGAATGTGTAGGATAGGTGGATAAATCAGGGGTAAATATAGGGTGGGAGAATGGGTCTGGGTGGGTTACTCTTTGGAGGGTTGGTGTGAACATGTTGGGCCGAAGGGCCTGTTTCCCCACTGTAGGGATTCTAGGATCTTCATTTACCCTATAAAATGCATTATTAATGTTAAACCCCTTGATTAGATCACACCTTGTCTTTGACTTTTCTGAAAAGGACCTTAGCTTTATCTAATAGTTATAAGTTTACAGCAAAGTCCCTTTTCTACTACTTTTTCAGTGGCTCCATATCTTTATTTTCTCCAATGGAGACCTTAATTGCTCATTGTTCTTTAAGCATGTTTCAATCAAGGTTATAGATAAGATTAGCGTTGTTGTATATGTGCCTGAAAGATTTAATACAAAGGAGCGTCGTAAGTACCACCCAGTGTGCTGATGTCATAAGCACTTATTGGCAGAACAGTTTATGAAATTAAAGGAGTTAACATCTGGTTCTCCTCAAAGTCTCTGCAACAATGTCTTGATATCAATATAACCTGTAACTAGTTGTTAACATGCAGTAAATTATATCTTTTTAACTGCTAGAGTCTTTTCTAGTTAGACTAGGTTTTCCTCTATCACATGAAATCAGGCAGGTCTTGTTTAGAAAGAATGGTAACAGCAACGTTCATCATAATCAGCAGTTCACATTGTGTCGTGAGTTGGCATGCTCTTACAACAAACATAACTTCTCTGCTTTTCACTTCTACTCTTCTGAAAACAAACCAAGTGCTTAGATTGCACTAATTTTCTTGGACAAGAACCAACTGAGACTACTCGTTTCTCTACACAAAACAAAATGAATTTTATTGTGGATTTTCGTACACAATTCTTTTAACATGTCAAAAATCTGATAACTACATTGTAAATAAATGTACATTTATTTCAGGGTGTCAGTCTTCTTTTGTTCTTCCTTACCATCTTTAAAAATGAACACTGTATGACAGAAACAAGTTGTGGATCTACTCCCAATTACACAGTAGTTGCAATGCATTAGAGGTCAAGTTAAGATTAAAGCTTTGTAATCACAACTAAAGGCATAATCTGAATCTCAATCTGAGTTCTAGGTTAGGAGATTGATTTATCTGGTTCCTTGTAAGCAGAGGAGGAAAATCAGAATTATCCCTTCCAGGATTCCAAGTACATTTTTGTTAGATACAAAAACTGAAACTCTGTGACAGATAATGCCGAAAATACAAAGCAGGCCAGTCAGCATCTGTGGAGAAAACCACAGAGTTTACTCCTTAGTGTATAATGCCTTCATCCGAACCATTGGTTAGCAGTATGACAATTCCTTACTGGTTGTGGAAAATCAGAAAGAGATCTGTTTGTTTTTATTCTCACAGTGATGAAAATGCGCAAGAAATCACGTTAGCTGACCAATGATGTTGACCTGATAAAGATTTTACTTATGGAGGCAAGAACAAAAAAAGACACCACACACCCCACCCATCCCCTACTTCACCCTCCCGAGCCCACTCGCCCAGCCAGGGTCTAACCACCATCCATGGTCCAGAGATAATCTCCAATCAGTATTGGGTACTTCTGCATTTTCAAGTTCTGAGACAAAGGAGATCATTATAAAGTCTAGTTCAAAGCTTTACATTTCAATAGACTGAGTTCTAAAATACATGCAATTTTATGATTTAACAAAGGATGAAACTGAAATCCATTGCAATAGCTCCTTTTAACTATAATGAAATTCTAAGACCCACGCAGATATGTTTCCAACATGAATGTGACAAAATATACTTTTGTCTGCATTTAATTACCAAGTTGCATTTTTATTCCTAGTAACTGTGCACAAGGGGTTAATAAACCAAGATCAAACAGAAAAGGGCCAGCCACTTCAAAACATATTCAGCATGGAATCCAGACAGATTGACAGAATGAGAATCAATGGGATATTATATATGTACAAGTGAGTCTATGTATGGCTCTACTGGAGCTAAAGATTTTTTCAATGTGTGAAAGTCAATTGAATCCAGATGCAGCAGCCTAGAAATGTGTTGAAGCTGCACCCATTCTGCAAGCAGAAAATAAACATTTCAGCACTGGTGGGAATATCGTGGGAAGCACATACACACACATTTCATGTTGATGTGACTCTTTTATCATAATGATAAAGATTCAAGTTTTGATGGCCAGGGTAAACCTTGGAATACACATCTGAAAACCAATGGCCTAATTTCTGCTTCAGTGTGACTTAGTTACTTGATTTCTAATCCACCTTCTCTTAAAAGGGAACAGCCATAAATGCTCACTTATCCTCCCTTTATATCTCCTTCCATGTAAACTCTCCAATGCACATTGATAGCTATTCCCCTAACATCACAATTTTATGCAGCCTTGCTCAGCCCATTATGCCAATCACAATAAAGCCATTTGTAAGTTCTTTGTTGTGTTACTTCTCTACCTTCTAATACTCTTCCACCTGCCAACTCTATCCCCTTCTGTGCCTTCCCCAGAAAGATTACCCCTCAACTCAATTACAATTAAATCCCAACTGGTAAGCATTTGGTCTACTACTTGTCACAACATCTCTGTCTTGGCACACCTACTTCTGAAACCTATAGTCATGTTTCTGTTATGTTGACTGTTCCAGCACACTGATGGTTGGCTCCCATCAGCTTGAAATCATCCAAAACATTGCCCTCACTCAAATCAAGTCCTTGCATCTCATTGCCCCTGTGCTCACTGACCTACATAAGCACATGGCTAAGCCTCAATTAAAATTCTCATCCTTGCTTTCAAATCCCTCCATGATTCACCCTTCCATAGATCCTGTAATCCCCTCCAGGCCACAACCATCAAAAATGGGGAGGTGATGGCGTAGTGGTATCGTCGCTAGACTATTAATCCAGAAACTCAGTTCATGTTCTGGGGACCATGGCAGATGGTGAAATTGGAATTCCATAAAAAATATAAAGAATTAAGAACATAAGATGACCATGAAACTATTGTTTGATTGTTAGAAAAGACCATCTGGTGCAGCAACGCACTTCAGGGAAGGAAAATTGCCACCTTCACCTGGTCTGGCCCACATGTCACTCCAGACCCACAGTAATGTGGTTGTCTCTCAATCACCTTCTGAACTGACCTAGCAATCGCAGCAAAGTCTCAAAGAAATTAAACTGTACAGATCATATGGCATTGACCGAGACACCCTGCTGATTCTGCAAAATCCTCCTTATTAAAATCTGGGGACGATTGCCAATATTGTGAGAGCTGCCTCACAGACTAGTCAATCAACAACTTGACATAATCATAATCACAGAATCATACTTTACAGTCATCATCTCAGACACCATCATCACCATTCCTGGATATGTCTAGGGAATAAATCATTACTCCTCCATGTTGAACAACACTTGGAGGAAGTACTGAGGGTGGTAAGGGCACAATATGTACTTTGGCTGGGGGGATTTCAATGTCCACCAATAAGAGTGGCTCAGCTACAGTACTACTGATTGAGCTGGTCAGGTCCTAAAGCACATAGCTGCTAGACTGGCTCTGCACAAAGTAGTGATGGAACCGATAAGATGGAGAATCATACTTGACATCATCCTTACCAAGCTGCCAGCTGCAGATGCACCTGTCCATGACATTATTGGTAAGAGTGACCACTGCACTGGCCTTGTGAAGACAAACACCCACCTGCATGTTGAGAATAACTTCCACTATGTTGTGTGGCACTATTACTGCTAACTGGGACAGACTTCGAACAATTCGAGCAATGAAGACTGGACATTCTTGAGGTATTGAGGGGCACCAACAGCAGCAGATTTGTACTCCAGCACAATCTGTAACCTTATGACCTGGCATATCCCCCATTACCATCAAGCAGTGGATCAGTGCAGGTAGGCATGCCAGGAGCAGCAGCAGGCATACTTGAAGATGAGGTTTCAACTGGGTGAAGCCACCAAACAGGACTGCTTGCACATCAAACAGTATAAGCAGCAAGTGATAGTCAGAGCTAAGTGATCCCACAATCAACAGATCGGATCAAAGCTCTGCAGTCCTGCTACATCCAGTTGTAAATGGTGGTGGTTAATGAAATAATTCACTGGCAGAGGAGGATCCACAAATATCGCCATCTTCCACGATGGAAGAACCCAGCACATCAGTGCAAAACATAAGGCTGAAGCATTTGCAGCAATCTTCAGCCAGACATCCCGAGTGGATGATCCACATCAACCTCCTCTAGTGGTCCCCAGCATTACAGATACTAGTCTTCAGCCAATTCAATTCACTCTATGTGATATCAAGAAATGATGGAGACACTGGATACTGCAAAGGCTCTTGACAACATTCTGGAAATATTAATGAAGACTTGTGCTCAGAACCTGCTGCCCCCCTTAGTCAAACACGTCCAGTAGAGTTACAATATTCACATCCACCCAACAATGCGGAAAATTGTCCAAGTATGTCCTTAAAAATTAGGACAAATTCAATCCAACCAATTATTGCCCTATCAGTCTACTCTCGATCAGCAGTAAAGTGACAGAAGGTGTCCTCAACAGTGCTATCATGCAGCATCTGCTTAGCCGTAACCTGCTCAGTGGTGCCTAGTTTGGGTTCTGCCAGGGCTACTCAGCTCCTGACCTCATTACAGCCTTGGTTTAAGCATTGACAAAAGAGCTGCATTCCAAAGGTGAGGTGAGAGTCACAGCCCTTGACATCAAGGCCCCATTCAACCGAGTGTAGCATCAAGGTGTGGCAAAACTGGAATCAATGGGTATTGGGGGCAAACTCTCCGCTGGTTGGAGTCAAATCTGGCATATAGGAAGATAGTTGTGGTTGTTGGAGGTCAGTCATCTCAGCTCGAGGACATCTCTGCAAGAATTCCTCATGGTAGTGCCCTGGGCCCAACCTTCTTCAGCTGCTTCATCAATAACCTTCCCTCCATCATAAGGGCAGAAGTTCACTGATGATTGCACAATGTTCAGCACCATTCCTGACCCTCAGATACTGAGGTAGTCCATGTTCAAATGCAACAAATTCTGAACAGTATCCAAGTGGCAAGTGGCAAGTAACATTTATGCCACACAAATGCCAGGATATGACCATCACCAATAAGAGGCAATCTAACCACCACCATCCCTTGAAATTTAATGGTATCACAATCACTGAATCCTCCACTATCAACATCTCAGAGGTTATCATTGACCAGAAACCCAACTGGACTTGCAATATAAACACAGAGGCACCAACAGCAGGTCAAAGGCTAGCAAAACTACAGTGAGCAGTTCATCTCCTGACTCCTCAAAACCTGCCCACCATCTGAAAGGCACAACTCAGGACCGTGATGAAGTGTGATCCACTTGCCTGGATCGATTCATTTCCAACAACACTCAAGAAGCTTGACACCATCCAGGACAAAATAGCCTGTTTGATTGGCACTACACCCACAAGCATCCGCTGCCTCCACCACCGACGCTCAGTAGCAACAGTGTGTACTATCTAGAAGATGCACTACAGCAATTCATCAAAGATCTTCAGATAGCATCTTCCAAAGCCATGACCGTTTCCATTTTTAAGGAAAAGTGCTACAGATACATGGGAACACTACCCACATTCAAGTTCCCCTCCAAGCTACTTATCATCCTGACATGGAAATATGTTGTCATTCCTTCCCTTTGCTGGATCAAAATCCTGCAATTCCTTCCCTAATGGCATTATCAGCCAACCCACAGCAGGTGGACAGCAGTGGTTCAAGGAGGCAGCTCACCACCACCTTCACACAGGCAATTAGGGATGGGCTATAAATGCTGGCCAGCTAGCGATGCCCACATCCCACAAATGATTTTTTAAAAATCCCTTCTCTCTAATTTTCATCACTTGCAAATCATCAGTTTTAATCACTATATCATTGGTAACTGTGTTATCAAATCCCGAAGCCCTCCCTGAACCTATCCATATCTCCTTCCTGCTTTCACATTCCCCTTAAAACTATTTCTTTGATCAAGCTTTTGTGCATACAACCAAATATTGCTTAATGTGAATCAGCTTTAAACTCAGATTTAAAATGCTCCCATGAAGTGGCCTAGGACATTTGACTATGTTCAATACACAGTATAAATATAAGTTGTTGTTTTTGTCACAGTTAAAAAAAGTCTCAGTGTCATTAGGATAGAACTTATGATTGGTATTTCGGCTTCCTTCTGTATGGGTATCTTGTCAATTACCTGGCATGTAGATCATAGAACATAGTATGTTACAGCGCAGTGCAGGCCCTTCAGTCCTCGATCTTGTGCAGACCTGTGAAACCAATCTGAAGCCCATCTAACCTACTTTATTCCATTTCCATCCTTATGTTCATCCAATGACCATTTAAATGCCCTGAAAGTTGGCGAGTTTACAACTATTGCAGGTGGGCCATTCCGCCCCCCCCCCCACACTAGAGTGGAGTCCGAAGAGTTAGAGTAAAGAAACTATGTCTGACTTCTGTACATCTATCACTCCTCAACTTAAAGCAATGTCCCCTCGTGTTAGCCATCACTATCCAAGGAAAAAGGCTCTCACTATTCACCTTATCTAACCCTCTGGTTATCTTTTATGTCTCATATAAGTCACCTCTAAACCTTCTCTCTTACGAAAATAGCCTCAAATCCCCAACCTTCCCTCCATTCCAGGCAACATCTTAGTAAATCTTCTCTGACCCCATCCCAAAGATTCCACATCCTTCCTATAATACAATGACCAGAACTATACGTAACACTCCAAGTGCGGCCGCACCAAAGTGTTTTACAGCTGCAACATGACCTCATAGCTCCAAAACGCAATCCGTCTACCAATAAAAGCTAACACACCGTATGCCTTCTGAACAACCCTATCAACTGGAGTGGCAATTTTCAGGGATCTATGTACATGAACATCGAGATCTCTCTGCTCATCTACACTACCAAGAATCTTATCATTAGCCACGTCCTCTTTATTCCTGTTGCTCCTTCCAAAGTGAATCGCTTCATACTTTCCACGCTAAACTCCATTTGTCACCTCTCAGCCCAGCTTTGCAGCTTATCTATGTCCCTCTGTAACCTACAACATCCTTTGGCACTATCCACAACTCCACCAAACTTGGTGTCATTGGCAAATTTACTAACCTCTCCTTTTATGGCCTTATCTAGGTCATTTATAAAAATGACAAACAGTAACGGCTCCAAAACAGATCCTTGAGGTACACCATTAGTAACTGAACTCCAGGATGAACATTTCTCATCAGCCACCTTCCTCTGTGTCTCTCAACTAGCTGATTTCAGATCCAAATAGCTAAATCACCCTCAATCTCATGCCTCCATATTTTATGCAATAGCCTACCATGGGGAACCTTATCAAATGTCTTACTGAAATACATATACACCACATCAGCTACTTCACCCTCATCCACCTTCATTGGTCACCTTCTCAAGGAACTCAATAAGTTTGTGAGGCATGGCCTCCTTTTCACAAAACCATGTTGGTTATCCCTAATTAACTTGTTCCTTTCCAGATGATTATAAATCCTATCTCTTATAACCTTTTCCAACACTTTACCCACTACCAAACTAAGGTTCACTAGTCTATAATTACCAAGATTGTCTCTACTCCCCTTCTTGAACAAGGGGATAACATTTGCTATCCTCCAGTTTTCTGGCACTATTCCTGTAGACAATGAAGACATGAAGATTAAATCAAAAGGCTCTGCAATCTCCTCCCTGGCTTCCCAGAGAATCCTAGGATAAATCCCATCTGGTCCAGGGGACTTATCTGTTTTCACACTTTCCAGAATTGCTCACTCCTCCTCCTCATGAACCTCAATCCCGTTTAGTCTAGTAGCCTGTATCTCAGTTTTCTCCTCAACAACATTGTCTTATTCCACTGAGAATACTGACGAAAAATATTCATTTAGAGTTTCTCCTATCTCTTCGGACTCCACGCACAACTTCCCACTGCTGTCCTTGATTGGCCCTAAGCTTTCTCTAGTCATTCTTTTATTCCTGATATACTACAGAAAGTTTTAGGGTTTTCCTTGATCCTGTCTGCCAATGACTTCTCATGGCTTCACCTGGCTCTTCTTAGCTCTCTCTTTAGGTCCCTCATGGCTAACTTGTAATCTCAGATACCCTAACTGAGCCTTCACATCACATCCTAAAATAAGCCTTCTTCTTCGTCTTGACAAGAGATTCAACTTTTTTAGTAAACCACGGCTCTCTCGCTTGACCGCTTCCTCCCTGCCTGACAGGTATATACTTATCAAGGACACTCAGTAGTTGTGCCTTGAATAAGGTCCACATTTCAATTGTGTCTATCCTATGCTTCCTAAATCTTGCATCAGAGGAACAGGACAATCAATGTTTCGGTCATAAGCCCTTCATCAGGGATGAGGTTTGTGGGCCGGGAGGGCTGAGAGATAAGTGGGAGTGGGGTGGGGCTGGGGTCTCTCCTGCTCCTCGGATGCTACCTGACCATCTGTGCTTTTCCAGCACCACACTCTCGACTCTGATCTCCAGCATCTGCAGTCCTCACTTTCTCCTAGTTGATTTCAACCCTACTGTGAAACCTCTTCCAAGAATGCCTACCTTGAAGAAGTTCTTCTCCTCTCTTTACAGGGACTTCAGTAAGTCTCTCTCTCAATGCAAACCCCCCACCCCCCCCCCAAGGTAATCTCCTCTATCCTGAAGTTCTTTAGCCATGTCTCCTTCCTCAGTATCTGCCTACGGAACTGAATGATCCCACATGGACTCCGGACTACATTCAGACCAACACATTCTACCTGAAGATGACAACCAGTACATAAAATCGTCCAAGGCCTCAAAGGATCCTTCCACATCTGACAGAAATTTATCTGTACCTCCACAAATGTCATCTACTGTATCCTTTGCACCTGATGTCTCTACACTGGGGAGACAGGATGCCAACTTGCGGATCATTTCAGAGAACACCTTGGGACACTCGCACCAACCAACCCCACTGCCCTGTGGCTGAACACTTTAACTCCCCTTCCCACTCCACCAAGGACATGCAAGTTCTGGGCCTTCTCCATCACCAAACCCTAACCACCCGATGCCTGGAGGAAGAACACCTCATCTTCTGCCTTGGGACCTGCAATCCCATGGGATTAATGTGGATTTTACCAGTTTCTTCATTTTCTATCCCCCCACCATATCCCAGTCCCAAGCCTCCAAATCAGCACCACCCTCTTCACCTGTACATCATCTTTCCCATCCTTCCGCTCCAACTTCCACTCCAGCCTATCACCTTCTTCCCCACCTTCATCTACCTATTTCACTCTCAGTTACCTTCTCCCGAAGCACCACCACCCCTCTCAATTATCTCTCAGCTCCCCGGCCCACAAGCCTCATTCCTGATGAAGGGCTTATGCCCAAAATGTTGCTTCACCTGCACCTCGGATGCTGCCTGACCTGTTGTGCATTTCTAGCCCTGTGGTATATACCTAACCACTTTCCATCATTTAAGTAAATATAACTGAATTGTGGTCACTATCAACAAAGTGCTCACCTACCTCCAAATCTAACACCTGGCCGGGTTTATTACCCAGTACTAAACCCAATGTGGTCTCACCCCTTGTTGGCCTGTCTATATACTATGTCAGGAAACCCTCCTGCACACACTGGACAAAAACTGACCCATCTAAAGTACTCAAACTATAGCATTCCCAGTCAGTATTTGGATTGTTAAAGTCCCCCATAACAACCACCCTGTTATTTTCATTGCTATCCAGAATTATCTTTGCTGTCCTTTCCTCTACACCTCTGGAACTATTTGGTGGCCTATAGAAAACTCCCAACACGGAGACCTCTCCTTTCCTGTCTCTAACCTCAGCCCATACTACCTCAGTAGATGAATCCTCAATCTCCTTTCTGACACCATAATACTGTCCTTGACTAACAATGCCATACCTCCCCCTCTTTTACTATCTTCTCAGTTCTTACCAAAACATCTAAATCCTGGAACCTGCAACAACCATTCCTGCCCCTGCTCTATCCATGTATCCAAAATGGCCACAACATTGAAGTCCCAGGTACCGACCTATGCTGCAAGTTCACCCACCTTATTCCGGATGCTTCTGGTGTTGAAGTAGACACACTTCAAACCACCTTCCTGCCTGCCGGTATACTCTTGCGACCTTGAAATCTTACTTCTGACCTCACTACTTTCAACCTCCTGGACACTGGAAATATATTTTAGGTGCCCATCCCCTCCTAAATTAATTTAAATCCTCCTCAAGAGCATTAGCAATGTTGTCTCCAACCTCACCCACCTCCCCCCTCCCCCCTCTAACCCCACACAGGATATTAGTACTTCTCTGGTTCAGGTGTAGACCATCCTGTTTGTAAAGGTCCTACCTACCCCAGAATGAGCTCCAATTAGGAGCTCAGATTTGAATCAAATCTGAACTCAGATTTCTCCAGTTTCCTCATTTCCCCTCCCCCCACCTTGTCTCAGTTGAATCCCTCGAACTCAGCACTGCCTTCCTAACCTGCAATCTTCTTCCTGACCTCTCCGCCCCCACCCCACTCCGGCCTATCACCCTCACCTTGACCTCCTTCCACCTATCGCATCTCCATCGCCCCTCCCCCAAGTCCCTCCTCCCTACCATTTATCTTAGCCTGCTGGACACACTTTCCTCATTCCTGAAGAAGGGCTTATGCCCAAAACATCGAATCTCCTGTTCCTTGGATGCTGCCTGACCTGCTGCACTTTTTCAGCAACACATTTTCAGCTATGAGCTCCAATTATCCAGGTATCTGAAACCCTCCCTCCTGCAATATCCGTGTAGCCATGTGTTCAACTCTTTCTCCCTATTCCTTGCCTCGCGAGTAATTGGCAAGGTAACAAACCAGAGATAACAAGTCTGTTTGTTCTATCTCTAAGCTTCCACCCTAGCTCCCTGAATTTCTACCTTAAACTCCCATCCCTTTTCCTATCTGTGTTGTTGGTGCCTATGTGGACCATGACTTGGGGCTGCTCCCCCTCCCCGTCAACGATCCCGAAAACATGATCCGAGACATCACGAACCCTAGCACCTGCGAGGCACCACACTGACCGTGAAGCTCTCTGGGAACCTCCAATCTGTCCCCCTAACTATAGTGTTCCCAATGACTCTCTGCTCATCTCCCTGCTTCCCTTCTGAGCAACAGGGACAGACTTTGTGCCAGAGACCCGTACCCCATGGCCTTACCCTGGTACGTCATCCCCCAATAGTATCCAAAACAGTATACTTGTTATTGAGAGGAACGGCCTCAGGGATCCCTGTACTGTCTGCCAGTTCCCTTACCGTTCCCTGACTGTAACCCCCCTGCCTTTTTCTTGTATCTGAGGTATGACTACCTCCCTGTAACTCCTCTCTATAACTTCCTTCACCTCCCGAATGATCCAAAGTTCATCCAGCTCCTGTTCCCTAACACAGTTTTCGAGGAGCTGGAGTTGGGTGCACTTCCCACAGATGTTGTCAGCAGGGACATAAGTGGTGGCCTTTACCTCCCACATTCTACAGGAGGAACATTCAACTGCCCTAACATCCATTCCCACTGTTCTAAATCCCCAAAGAGAATGTTGAAAAATAAAGAAAAAAAACTAGCTACCTTACCAATCCAGCACTCAGAGCTGGTTAGAGGAGCAGGATAGGTGAGAGACACTGGCTAAGTAGTGTTTCAGGTAACGCAACCACCCAAATATATTACTTAACTTACTCAGCAGTCTCGTGTCCGCACCCGCTTAGCATGCACTCCGCCTATTCACCAGGTAAGTTTATAAAGCAGTGATTCAGCTTCCTGTCAGCTCCCTGGTCCTCGCTCCTGCTCTTCCTGTTGCTGAAACAAAAGTGGTCTTTGCTAAATAGGAAGTGGAGAGAATGTAATCTGCTTAGGGTCATCTTAGTTGATTCCAATATTTTAGCCCTGATTAAATGCTCTGTCACTTTTTAAGTCCCCAGATTAACCTTTTCAATTTACTAATCTGATTTATTTTTCTGCATCTAGCTACTTCATCGTCAATAACATTGCAATCACCTTCTAAAAGATTTCTTTTCGTAACATTTTAAACTTATTTCCTTCCATTACTTTCACACCTATTATCTTAAAAGAAAGGTAGCAGAATTCATCTTATTGTGAACCTTCAGTTATCCATCAGGTCACCCTAACCTGCTAAGCCTTCTAACTCATTATTAACGGTTACTGTGAAATGTTGCTCCTCAATACTAATCTTGAATTCTTACTAAGTTCTTCTGAATTTCCTTCTTCACTATTTTAGCACAGCAAAGTTATACATTTACTTCAGATCCATTCAGTAAAATAATGATGAGAGAAATTTCTTATAAACAAACTAAACAGTTGTCTCTGGGCACCACACAGTAAAATTTGAATGCTACCCACTCGTGCCTCTGAGCCACATAGCCCACACTACAGACTTAAGCACCAAGTTCAGCTGACATTCTGCAGTACTGAGGAGCTGTCACACTGTCAAAGGTGTCATTTTTCAGATCAGATATGAAGCTGACTGCCAGTTTGCCTTTCCAGATGGACATAAAAGATGGCTATTCAAAGATGGGCAGGGAAGAGCAATCAGATATTATGGGTGGTATTTATTCCTGAAGCAAAATCACCCAAACCAGTTATCAGAGCACTGTCACATTGCTGTTTGTGGAAGTTTCCAAGCACCATTCAATACCATGTTTCCTATGTTACAATATGAGTACATTTGAAAGCATTTCATTGGCCATAAAGAACAACGGACCATTCTGACATCATGAAAACCACCACAAAACTGCATCTCGTTCTTTTGATATATTAAATCGTCCAGTTCTACATGATTTCTCATGACTCATTAGTAGACTCACCAATGCTCATCCCACTCACAACATTTATCCAACAGTCACTTTCAGGTGCTGACTGATGCCCTTATGTTTGCTTTTGTTGCAGACTTCCAGTCTCGTCCATTTCACTTTTTCAATCTGTCTGAGTGTCAAAGCTGACTTTGTTGGCATCATTCTGAGTTCACACTGCGGTGAACTGTCAAGAATACTGTCAAGATTTCTTGCAAAATCCAGTTCTCCAACCACTCACTCCACCAGGACATGCTGCCACAACAGAAACAAGTCTCATCGCTGGGATAGTTTCTTGTTTTTTGTGGGATTACTGGCAATGTAGTTGTAACAGAAAGTAGTTGACGTAATATGTTCCCAGTGGGAAGATTTTCCGGCAATTCCCTACTTCTGTATCAGACTGACCCTTCACATCTTTGGCCATTGAACAGTCCTGTGGATTGAAGGGAAATGTGCTGAGTAACACATACAACAACAATATTACAGCAATTTGGCTATCCGGGGAAATGATAAATTAAAAGTCCTGGCAGACAGGATGGAGACTCATAACACTGGGAACACAAAGGATAACTTTGCAATTAGGTTAAAAATAACTTTTATGACAATATTACCAAAACTTTGGAAGAAACTCCATGTTTAAAGTAAAAGCCTATTATAATAAGAATAGCAGTAAAAGCTAAGTGTGCCCTGGATTTTGAATGGCTGATTTTGAATGAATAAGGTTGTCAAGTGGATTCTCCAGCCTTTTACAGCATGTGTCCATCACAGTCTTATCAATATGAAGTGTTTTGATAAAGGAAACAAATTAATGGTCAGTTATTCATGATTCTAAAAATTGATTGCAACATTACATGCCTGCACCTGCATCACTAAAGACAACATTATCATTCATTCTTCATGCATTCCTACTACTAAGTGAGCAATGTTAGTCTCAGGCACCACTTCAGGTAACCCTGGTGAACAGAAACCACAGCACCATGACTAATTGAGCAAAGGCACTTGTGTTTAATGAAGGTGAGTGTTTACCTCTTCACATCATAAATGATATGTAAGACACTTTAGCCTTGGTTGAATCCAAGAATGGGAAAATACCAATTGGTTGGGAAACATTGGGAAACCGCTTAAGCTAATCTTTACTCGTAAGAACAAAAGAACCCAAGAAGCAGTGTAAGCTATGTGAGCCCTTGCCTTTTCAATAAGACCATGACTGAACCTCTACATCCACATCACTTTCCCTCCCTGTCCCTATTCTCACATTGGGGAGGCATGGTGGCACAGTGGTTAGCACTGCTGCCTCACAGCGCCAGGGACCTGGGTTCAATTCCTGCCTCAGGCGACTGACTGTGTGGAGTTTGCACGTTCTCCCCGTGTCTGCGTGGGTTTCCTCTGGGTGCTCCGGTTTCCTCCCACAGTCCAAAGATGTGCGGGTCAGGTGAATTGGCCATGCTAAATTGCCTGTAGTGTTAGGTAAGGGGTATATGTAAGGGTATGGGTGGGTTGCGCTTTGGTGGGTCAGTGTGGACTTGTTGGGCCGAAGGGCCTGTTTCCACACTGTAAGTAATCTAATCTAATTCCTTATTTCCCTTCATATTCTAACTCTGTCATCTCAGTATTCATAAAATCAATGAGTCACTGTCCACAGGTGTGAGAGTAAAGATTTCCAACAACTCACAATCCACAGTTCTCCTCATTTAAGTTCTGAAAGCTGATTCCCTATCCTTAAACTATGACACCTAGTCCTAGCCTCTCTAATCAGGGGAAAACAAAAAAAATGTTATGACTACGCTACATGGTAAATATGTTTTTCATTCAAAAATAATCTTATTCTCCATACTAGGGAAACTGTCAAAGCCTCAAAGAATTTTTTTTTCCTGCACCACTCTTTTCAACTCAATGAGATAAGGCCTCATTCTCCTAAATTCTAGACAATACATGCTCAGCCTACTCAGTCCCTCCTAATTGGACAATGCTCTCATCCCAGAAATCAGTGCCATGAACCTTCATTTTACTCCCTCTAAAACAAGTATATCATTCTTCAGGAAAGAAGCAAATATGTACACAATGTCATCGTACTCGCAGCAAAACTCCTTCTTGCTATTCTTCAATCTTCATGTAATAATGTCTAACATCTACATTACCTTTCTCATTCCTTCTGCACCTACACTTTAGTTCTCTGTGACTCATTGATGGTAAATAGTTCTGAATACCAACATTCACTAGTAATTCATTTTCCATCAAAATTCTGCTCTTCTGTTCTTCTAAACAATGTGGTTTAGATTTGTTTTGGTGGAATAGTGGGTTGTTTAATAACAATGGTACTATGTTATGGCCTTGTTCTTTGTACTTTTTTTTCCTGTTTTGATGGTTTTTTTTCATTTGGTAAAAGATTTTAAGAAGTTATTCAATAAAAATATTTATTAAAAAAGAACAATGTGGTTAATTTCATGCATTATGCTCAATCTTCCACTACCTTGCCGAATCACAAAATCATTCTGTATCCCTTTGTTACCGCATTGCATCCTCAGTACTTTCCCATTGAGTTTTGTATCATCAGCAAATTTGAACATAATCACACACAGATGGACATGCGCGCATGTGTGCGCGCACACACACGCAAACGCACGCGCACACACACACACACACACCTCACCTATGCTGTTGATAAAGTTAAAAATCTTACAACACCAGATTATTTGGTTTATTTGGAAGTCCAACAGGTTTATTTGGAAGCACTAGCTTTCAGAGCACTGCTCCTTCATCAGGTGGTTGATAAAGAATTTAACTAGCTGAGACGCAATTACTGATTGTTGTTGTACGTCACTTGTTACATCCTGACAAACTTTTAGGTGTTTCAGGAAAGCCTGAGTGAAATTGACTTATATCCTACCATAGCAGGTGGACTGCAGCAGTTCAAGTAGGCAACTCACTACCACCTTCTGAAGGGCAACTAGGTTTGGGCAATAAATGTTGCCCAGCCAGCAATGCCCACATCCCACAAATCAATAAAAAAAATTAAACACAGATAAATACCATCCAATGTACTGAGCCAAGACCAGCATGAATGATATCCTCGATTAAGCGTTGTTTCACTCTTCCACTTGCTCATTGGGAATCAAACAATTTTCAAGAAGTTACTAATCCAGGTATTACTGCAATGCCTCATTCAGTTCACGTGGCACCTTGCTTGTTCAATGAAACAGTTAACAGAAACAGTATTAATGATTGAAACTGTTGTGCTAATAAGTTTGAAAGTCTGGATAACGTGGTTATGAGCAGCGGTAGGGTGAGGGTCTGGACATGGTAGGTACTTGAGATATTCAGCAAACACTGTTACAGGCTTTTCACCCACAGATCCCTGCCAAAATCCCATCTCCATGATTTCCATTTGCTTTAACTCCCAGCATCCTCTCCAAAGAAACCAGCACTTTTGTTCCAATGAGATTGTTAGTCCAGTCTCTTTATGTCCAATTTATGTTTTACTTTGACTCCCCAAGAGATATTTTCCTAATCCCAATTGGATTGATGAAAGCACAGCAATGTTTCTTTTCTTTCAAACAAGATGCTCAGACATAGCATAGCACACCTCCATGGCTGCTGGGAGTTGAAGATGGAATGTCTGGCCCAGAGGCAGGAACATGACCAGTGAGTCACAAGACCCACAGGACTTGTTAGCACGACAGTTTCAATCATTAACAATGTTCCTCCTCATTGCAGTCTGCCATGATAGCACTTCTTGCCCCTGGTAGTAAAGTATCATTTTGTTAATTGCTACAATTGATGGCACCAATGTAATTTTAAGCACATCAATGAATTGCTGCAATTAATTAAATTAGCAATTAGGACTTTTGCACAACTATGGGGTCTCATTATCTATTACTCGGCAGTGCCTGATGTATATTTATCTAATTTCCTTTTAGAATGGCAAACATTTTGGTTAAATTACACAACATGCTTTTGCTTTTAAATGACACTTGCCTGAAAACATGCTTCAGTGGGACTGGAGTTTCATAAAGGACAAGACCAAGTAAGAAAACTTGGTTCCCTTCCCTAAAGAACACAAGTGAACTAGTTGGGTTTCTAACAACAGTTTGTTGTCACTTTTAATAGTATTTCTTACTCCCAGATCTTTAAAGTAAATTCAATTTCTCATGGTAAAAATTGAGCGTATATTCTCTGGATTATTAACACAGGCCTTTAGGGTTTCTAATTTGATATCATAACTACTACACCACCTATCTATGCACATGGATCACAGGCCTGATTTGTTACCACTTGTCAGTTGTCAGACTGCTCAGCAGTATTTTAGTTACGGAGTTATATAGAAAACAGGTAAACTGTAAGTGAGTGGACTCAGCTTAGCCATGGTGACATGCTCTGACCTTATAGTTTCATTAGGTTATGTGACAGGGTGACAATCACCAGGGCAATACTGGCCACTCACAGCATGGTTTGACAACTGCGCTTCCCCAGATTATAGGAAACTCCACAGAGTTGCATACACAGCCCAGTCCATCATGTAAACCAACCTCCCATTCATTGACTACATCTGTACTTTCTGCTGCCTTGGGAAAGCAACCAACATTACAAAACACCCCTCCCACCCCAGTTATAGTCTCTTCCAAATTCAGGCAGAAGATATAAAATGCACGTACGAACAGATTCAAGAACAGCTTCTTCCCCGCTATTATCAGACTTCTGAATAGACCTCTCAAATGTTAAGTCTGATCTCTCTCTCTCTCTCTGTACCTTCTCTGTGGCTGTAACACTGTATTCTGCACTCTGTTGTGCTACCCTGATGCACCTTGTATGGTGTGTTCTGCCTGTATAATACCCAAAACAACACTTTCACTGTATCTCAGTACATCTGACAACAATAAATCAATCAATCAACAAAACAAGCACTGTCCTGTTGTCAAGGAGTCAAAGTGCAAGAGTTAAAGGTTTACATAACTGACCTTTGTGGATGATCTGCTCCATCTCTTTTGCAGATACTGATGAACTCTAACTTCTCAGAGGTGCCCTCAACTCTGCAGTTTGTTCTAAAGATCTTTAGCTTCTTGATATAGCCTAGCCACCAAGAATATTTCATCTACACATTTCCACTCCTCACAGTTTTGATTACATTTAGAAATCATCTCATGAAAATGTTGCTATTTTGGACTGTGCATGAATCATCCATAAAGAAGGAAAACCAATGGATAGTGAAAATCAAAAATAAATTTTAACAGCATCTATATTTGAATTGAATGATCTGTTCTTTATTCAAAGTTAAGGATTAAAAGACCATACTCCTCCCCAGCAGGACTCCACAACCCCAACCCCAGCTAGCTTTTAATGCATTCATTTTCATTGATGCAAAGTCATGGGAAATGCATGTGCATTTTCCTGATATGTGCTGTCAACTAGTTTGGGAAATCACAAATGGACATTTATATGAAGAGTGATATGATGCTGTCAGGTTGAAGATTCAACACCCTTTCTCCTTTAGCTTTATTATCACATGTACTCAAATGGGTACAGTGAAAAGTGTAAAGATCGCCGCTTACGGCGCCATCTTGGGTACATAGGTTCCCATGTACAGCTTTCTCTGTTACATTTCTTGAAAAATTAGACAAATTAAGAAGTCCAGCATTGCAGATTATAGGAATAAATTATGAAATGAAGGAAAAGATATTCAGACCGGTCTTCTGACCCAGTCCATGCTGACACTTAGCCTCCAGTCCACACTGGGCCTTGACTCCAGACTTCACCTCAGGGTTCACGAGGGCGGGAGACCGCTCTGGCATCACCGAGGCCATGCCAGGCCGTGAGACTGCCACATACCACCCAACAACCACCACATTGGGCCACTGGGAGATCACAACACCAGGTCAAGACCATGCAGGACTGAGAGGACTCCACACTGGGTTGGCAGACTGCCATGCCAGACCAGGCCAAGAGTTCATCATGCTGGGCTGACAGGCCGCTATGCTGGGCCTCTGCTGAGGCTAGGAGTTCCAAGGCCGAGAATTCAGAAGCAGCAAGATTGGAGGCTGCGAGGTCTGAGGCCAGCAAGAGGGAAAAGGAAGGAGAGAAAGACAAAGAGAAAAAAAGAGAGAAAAATATGAAAAAGTGTGGGAGGAGTGGACAATCTCTGGCTGAAGCATCCTACTTAGATGCCATCTTGAAAATAAATTGACCTATATCTCGAAATCTTCACAGACTGATGGGAACAGAACTGCTGTCTTTCAGGTGACATGTAAATGGGAAGCATTGTTGTTCGCTCAGTTGATGGGAAAAGATTCCACAGCATTATTTTAAAGAAGGAGTTTATCCCAAGTATCCTGGACAATATTTGTCTATCGATCAATATAAAAACAAATTAACAGGTCATTATCACAATGCTATTTGTGGGAGCTTGCTGCACATTAATTGGCTGCCATTGTTTCTATATTGTAACAGGGACTACAAGATCATTGAGAGTACCCTTAGCTGCTACGTCACTGCTTGGTTCCGGAATTGCACCATTTCAGATTGTAAGATTCTACAAAGGATAGTAAGGACAGTTGAGAGGATCATCGGGGTCTCTCATCCCTCCATTACAATTATTTACACCACACGCTGCATCCGAAAGGCTGAGAACATTGTAGAAGACCCCACACACTCCTCACTCAAACTCTTCTCCCTCCTGCCATCTGACATAAAATATCGGCGTATTCAGTGTCTCACGACCAGACTGTGTAACAGTTTCTTCCCCCAAGCCATCAGGCTCCCTAACACTGTATGATCGGACTCTTTCCCGTTTGAAATTCTTTGCACGACTTTGAATTGCTGCTAGAACAATGTCTATTAATTATCATTCTGTTATTGTACTGTAATTTGCATGTTTTGACTTCTTAAGCATTTTAGGCCACCCTTTGTATGATCATATAATTTGTGCTGTCCATGTAGCATCTTGTTCCTGGAGGAACACTGTCTCGATTTTACTGTATTAGTCAAATATAGAAGAAATAACAAATAAAAGCTACACTACTCTACCTCATTAGCTGGAAAGTGCATGGGGACACCCTGAAGTTGTGAAAGGCACTATGTAAATGGAAGTATTTCTTTATCATTTGTGAAAGTAATATTTTATTGATTTACGCTCCCATGGCAGAGTTTAATTCCAGATTTTTATTGAATCCAAATACCATCATCTGCCATAGTGGGATTTGAACCCCAGTCCCCAGAATATTACTCGGTTTCTAGATTAATTGTCCAGTCATATTTGGGGGTGGGGGGGTGCAGGGGTAGCGCAGGGTTGTCAGGGTGGGATGTTCTTTGGTGTATCACTGTAGACTAGATGGACCAAATGGCCTGCTTCCACATTGTAGGGATTATATGATTCTATAAAGAAGGTTTGAGCTTCATATGCTTTCATTGTGGAGACTCTGCAGCTTTTATGGAGTAACTGCTAAAAAATCGTTGATCACCTGCATACTTAATGGTTATACCTCAAGAGCATTTTTGAGATCACATCTCCCTACTGCTGCCATTTGCTGGCTACTTTCACGATCATTCTATGATGTTTACTACGCAGACAATAGCACAGTACAGTAAATAAAATTCTGCTGTCAATCATGGTTCCCGTACAGCTGTGTGTTCTGGTTATTAGTCATGTTCCAGATGCATAAACTAAAACCTTGTGTAGCAGATAAGAGAATTAGGCTGAAATCCAAATGTTCTTTTCTACATGAGCTGATTTGCTGTTCCCCATGATGTCATCATTGCTGAGTTGTGACAGATAAAGGAATGTTTGCAGCCAGTTCTGTTGGTCTCAGGAATATAACTGTTGGATGACAGCCCTGGTTGATGTGCAAGAACTTCCTCGCACTTCGCGGATCCTTTACAATCTCCAGTGACAGTGTATACTTTATTACAGGTTCTTTCAATACCAATGACAAAGAAACCTTGCAGTGCAATTGTGTTGTTAACGGAATTTGTGCTTGGTGATTATCAATCTCCGACAATGGCCAACAATATGATAACTCATTCTCCAATGTTCTATCCTCAAATCTCTCAGCTACTCTACCTCTCTCCTCCTCTTTAAAATCGAGGTCTTTAATCAAACATTTGTCTTAATATCTGCTCATATGACTAAGTGCCAAATTTTGTTTGATAATGCTTTTGTGAAGTAACTTGGGAAATTTGTTGCATTAAAGGTCCTATATAAATGTAGGCTGTTACAACTGCTGGTGTCTCCAATAATGATTGCAGCTGTGTCTCAAGGATAACAGCAGTGTTCCTAAGGGACTGTCAGTCCTGGCATTGATTTTGCCGTTGCCCTCGTCCAGCCTACCTCCCTTGGCTTAGCTCCATTGGGAATTGAATTGTCAATACCCAACTGATTTTTACAAGGGCTGCTACACATCATCAAGGAGATTTTCTCATTTTTATTCTTGAATGGACTTACGACTAAATCCCAGAGATAAAGGCCCTTATGGCTATCACTCTGAATCATCCCATTCCATCAGAAGTAAAAGCTTCTAGCTGCTCAGAATGGTTCATTTTCAAACTCACTTTTCACTTGAAACATTTCTGTTGTGCCTTTTCTGATTATTTTTAACTACAAAAGATAAACTGTGTATAATTACAGGAACTCAACATTAGTTCAGGTCAATGGGTTGCTGTTGAAAGATTGTGTGCACTGACCATTCATAAACTACTGACCTCCTGCCCCAGTGTAATGTATGTGGACAACAAGAAGCTTGTTGAGTCAAGGGGAAGGAGCAATAATCGCTTTTCTTGATTTCTTTTAGCTTTATTTATTTTGTTTTCTCTCTCAGGAAATGGTCAGTTCTAATCTTGCTGACACGAACTTACCTATCTTCAATGAGTCCGAAGCAGTGCTGAGCACATTTGTGGGTCAGCATATTTTGACTTGCATTACAGATCCTTTACTGTTTTGAATACAAGAGGTTTGAGTGAATTTTGACATGTCCCAGAAATTAAAATGAAAACAATTCCCTGCAATTTGAATGTCTGCATATAAATGCTAAAATAACATTAGACACAGGAAGTTGATTGCTTCTAGTCCTTGGGAGTCTGAAGATTCGAAACATTAACTTTGTATCTTTTCCCACAGATACTGCCAGATCTGCTGAGCTTATCGAGTACATTGTTTTTATTCTTCTTTTCTCATGATAGTCTCTGTCCTAGACTTAGTCAATCTAAGTCAGCTAGCACTAACTAAATAACCCAAATCGGTGTGTGTTGGTATTCCTCAGAATAAGGATGAGATTGGCTCATGACAAGAATTTGTTCACCTGGAGCCTTTTAATGTGAGGAGGTTGTTGCATTGTATCTCCCACTGACCATGAAACTCTCCTGCAATTCTCACCTGCCTTAGGCCTGTCAGAAGAATTCACAACCTGATATTGAACCTGTTTGACTGTGTTATGATACACCTTGCCTTCAAGTCCTGTGTTGGGACTTTACTCTGCAGCTTCTGAGCTAGATGTAGCTACACTACTATTGTGAGACAAGAGTTCCCATACTGGACCAGGACAGATTTCACAAAGGTTGTTTATAATAAAAATGTCATTGAATTAATACAGCACTTTTAACACTTTTAATTCAAAGGATTACCACATGAGTATTATCAAATGAAATTTAACACTAAGACAAATTGAAAGATATTATCGCACTTGACTGAGATCTTGATCCAATAGATAAGAATCAGAGGTGCATCAAAAAAAGAGAGAGGTAATCAGCAGGAAAGGTTTAAGGAAAGAATTTCATACCTCAGGGCTATAATGGCTGAATCACAGCCAATAGAAAAGGGTTGCAAGTGTTGGAGTGATTACAGGTAGATGGAGAGAAACAAGACCATGGAGGAGTTTGAAAGCACGAATGAATTTTGAAAGCCAGCCATTTCTGGACTGGAGCCAACAAATCAGTGAGAGTGCAAGTGGAGCCAGACATGGTACAAGTTAGGTAACCGACAGCAGAATTCCTGTGACCTCAATCATACAAAGGGTACAGGCTGGGAATTTGGCTGGGTGGGGGTGGATGGGGGAGGGGGGGAGGGGGTCATTGGGATAATCACATTTAAAGGAAGGAAAGATATGGATTATTGTTTCGGCAGCTGAGATAGGAGCAGAGATGGGTATTATTTAAGAGATGAAAGTGGATGATCTCAATGATGGAAAACATTTCGATTGGAAGCTCAAGTCTAGGTCAAATGTGGCACCAAGTTACTTACAGTTTGATTCAACCTCAGACAGTTCTCAGGGAGAAGGATGCAGTCAGCAGCCTCATGGACTGAGTTTGTGGAAGAAAAGCCAAAATCTATAGTTTCAGTCTCACCAATACTTAATTGGAGTTTCAGAAACTGAAGGTTGGCTGAGCAATGTGACCAATTAAAGGTAGAGAAGATATAAAGTTTGAGTGCCAGAATCGCAAATAATAACCAATACTCAGGTATGTGGCCACATCAGAAATTGTGAATCATAAAATCATAATAACCGAAGAACAGAAGAAGGGCATTTGATCAATTGTGCATGTACTGCATCTTTGAAAGTGTATCATGTCCCTGATTTTTGTCCATAACCATGTAGGACCACCATATGCACAGCAACATTAAGAAAAAAGAGCTGGAATAGGCTATTCAGCTCTTCAAGCTTGCTTTATCATTTCATTACACTATGACTGAACTTCTATCTCAAATTCATTGTCCCTTACTAGCTTCAGTGCCCAAAAGTCAATTGCTTATGCTCAAATACCTGTCCAAGTGTCAATTAGAATTACGTTCAGAAATAAATCCCACTACCTTTTCAGATAGAGTGGTCTAGATCCAGACAACTCTCAGTGAGAAAAAGATTGCACCCCGTAAATTCTTTGCCATTATCCTTTTGCAATCAGTGACCTATCCCCGTTGACACAAAAAGGAATAACTTCATCGTGAATAACTACTTTTTTTGCTCCAAGGAGAAGAGTGTTTCCTTTTCCAACCTGAAGTCCCTCATCTGTACAAGAGTATTCTGGTAAAGCTCTACAGTAGCCTTTCTAAGGATCTGACAAACTTCCTGAAGAATGGTGCCCAACATGTTTCACAGTAACCCAGCTGAGGTCTAACCAGTTATTTATAAAATACACGTCAGGACAATCAGTTTTTTGCCCAGAAGCAGTTGTGGCATCTTCACTCGATATTTTAGCAGTTCATGGCCAATTAAAATAATGGAAGAGGCAATTTAGCACCACTCCCACAATTGGTTGCAGTGTTGTGTTAAGAATTATCTACCTTCTACGTCCAGGTTAAAATCTCTTGTATTTATGGACTCCAACTTTCTTACCCTACTGTTAGAGAACACAGTAGACCATTGGGGCCTATTAGAGTCATAGAGATATACAGCATGGAAACAGATCCTTCAGGCCAACTCATCCATGCCGACCAGATATTCCAACCTAATTTAGTCCCATTTGCCAGCACTAGGCCCATATCCCTCTACAGGCGAACCTCGATTATCCGAACGTGATGGGCGAGCACTATTTCATTCGGATAATCTATTATTTGGTCAATCGATTAAAAGCTTTTCCTCTGGGACTCGGAGATTTTAAAGTCTGCTCCCCGTTCAGGAGACTGCAGCAGCACACAATGAGCGATACCCCACCCCCAACCCCATGCAACACTGCCCCCCACCCCCACCCCTCCAACCTCATGCAACACCACCCTCCGTCCCAGCACTGAAAACACCACCCCCAACAAACCCCATGCAACACCTCTCCGCCCCCTCAATGCTGCCCCCCCACCCCCAACAAACCACATTCAACACCTCCCCCGACCCCAACACCACCCCTGTGCCCAACAAACCGCATGCAACACCTCCCTCTGAACCCCGTGCAACACTTCCCCCCCCCCGCCCCCAACCCCATAGAACACCAACCCCCGCCACCCCCAATCCCATCCAACACCACCCCCGGTCCATGCCCCAACCCCGAACACACCCGCCCCTACTCCAGCGCAGCTGGACTGGACACTAACGACAAGATTGCAGATATTGCCTTTGTGGGGTAAGTCTCCAAATAGCACACACACATGCAGCCACACACAAAATGTTTTAGTGCAACTTATTGACAGGTTCCACCTTTGCCCTGTACAGGACAATGTTGGAGAGATTATCTGGGGAAGCAGGGAGTTGGGGGGGGTGTGGAGAGGGCAGGTTTTGGGTGCACCCCTGTGTAGAACTCCAGGGAAAGTGCGGGGAGAGAGAGGCCGGGCAGTCAGACATTTGGAGACGGTGCCTGTTTAATCACTATAAACAAAAGATGCAATCACTGTTGGAAACACATCTTTGATGTAATGTTTTCATCGGGACCTCGAGATCTTCTTTGGATAATCCGATTTTCGGATAATTGGTATTTGGATAATCAAGGTTCCTCTGAAAACCCTTCCTATTCATATACCCATCCAGATGCCTTTTAAATATTGCAATTGTACCAGCCTCCACTACTTCCTCTGGTAGCTCATTCCATACGTGCACCATCCTCTGTGTGAAAAGTAGCCCCTTAGGTCCCTTTTATAGTCTTCGAATGATATGAGAGGTTCTGTAACTCTAAAAGAGGCTCCGCTATCAGTAATATAAATTTCTATATAATATCTAATTGGTGCAGTTTTATTTTGTTGGATTTCAGAGAGTCAATTTACAATATTAGCAAAGCTTCTCATTACATCAAAATCCTGGAACTGTCTCCGTAACAGCACATTGGGTGTACCAACACAACAAGAATTGCAATGTTTCAAGAAAGTAGGTCACTACCACCTTCTCAAGGTCATTTAGGAATGGGCTCAGCCAGCAATGCTTACATCCCATGAAAGAAATCGTCCTTTCTTCTTTTTGCAATCAGAGAATTTTGGAGTTAAAATGGGAAGGAGACCAGCAAAAGTGCAAGAAACAAATAAGCGAGGAGGGAAATGAAGAACAGAAAAGAGAATTAAGTAAAAGTAAGGCTTGCTATTTCTGGTCTTTCTTCCGTTGCATTACCCTGAGAGCTCTATTGCTCCCTTGGTGGCATATAACAGGACATGGACAATTAAACTAAGAGGTAAGACAGCTGATCCTGGCATCCCATTGTACCTACAGCTGGTCAACAAGAAGATTATTTAAGGAAAGCTAATCTTGTGGCTTCTACTAAAAGCTTCAATAGCAGTTGTACTCATAACCAAAACTTAGAGTAGGCATTTTAAAAAACAATTTCATCCTTCTTCCAATCCTCCAGAAGCACTTTGCCTCTACAATTCATTCCAGGTTCCATCTTCTTGGCTCCCAATTTGCATACAAAGCCAAAGAAATGCACTTCTATCACATACTCACCTGAATCACACAAATGGGATCAACCCAGAAATTGCTCTTGCAAGCACAACACCCCATAGATATGCTGCACATGCCCAGTGAAAACCTGGCAGACATGTGGACAGGGGAAAGGCTAGAGGAAGATTTGTCTTTTTCTTTGTTACACGCCTTCCAAAAAGCCATTGGTTGGAAATGCTCTTGCTGCAGTTATCAAGAGCTGTGATCTGGTAAATCATATGTTGATGAAAGAATATCAGTTTAAACAATCATTTCAGACTTTCTTCAGGGCTCTGACTGGACATGTTAACCTTGTTTGTTTCTCCACAGATGCTGCCAGTTTCTCCAACATTTTTTGCTTTCACTTCAGGTCATTGATAGTGAGGGACCAGCAAACCTATTTTGTGACTGAATCAGAGTGAGTAGCCTTTGACTGAGAGGTTGGAATTACTCTCACTTGTCTCTAGATAACCCCACAAAACAATACACAAACCAGGGGATGAATACCAGCTACATAATTCGTGGGATATTTGCGCATTTCTGTAATTTTAATTGACTAACCAGCATCTGAACACAACTGGGAATCTCTGTCAACCTTAACCTAAGTCTTGGAATTTTGGGGAAGTAATGTGTGTTCTCAAACGAGAACATCTGTATCCACAGCAAGTCAGCAGAAACCCAAGGCATTTTAAAATCTGGTGATTGGTTTCCCAATTTTAGATATCTGGCTAACTGAAGGAGAAATTATCATTCTCAGTTAGAGAGTAATCCACTGTTTAGAGTGCTATATTGGTGGCTGGGAGAAGGAATTTTCAGCAATTTTCCTGAAAAGCATCTTTGTTCAGATTTAGATGGCCCTCAAAACTCACCCATCTGGTAACATTGCCCTAGCTGTAAGTTATTTATCAAAATAGTTGACTCTTTCATGTTTGTTTGAAAGCTAAAATTGACATTCAGCTAAGTTTTATTTCCACAAGAATCATTGTGCACTAATTGAGGCCATTCAACCCATCATGCTCATACCATATCTTTGAAAGAACTTTCCAAATTAGTCCAGCTCCCTTGCTTTTGCAACAAATCTTTCCTTTTTGAGGTTGCTTTTCACAAACATTGAAGTAACTTGTCACACTGAACATCCAGTGTTTTTGTTTAGTGTTTGAACATCTGAAGCTGACAGGAGATGAGAAATGATCCAAATCAGCTGTAATCATTCCCTTTCTTGTGTTATGAGTAACACTCAGCTAGCCTGAGGGTACTAGTCTGCTATTAATTTCATCTTTTAAGAATCCCATTTGTAAACAGTAAAGCTATCCATTATGTTTTGGGCTCTCCTCACTAAGTGAAATCAGCAAATTGGATAATTATTACATATGACAGTAGTTTGAGATACGAGGCTAATTTTGGCAATGGAATGTTGTATGATGAAATTGCAACACATTTCTAATCAGCAAATACACATTTGTACAATAGCCTGATTTAAATAAATTTCTATCAATGGAATTCCTCGTTCTTATTTTAGCCAGAAGCAAAATATAACTTCGTTTTAGAGTATTTGCAGAACAGAGACACATTGTGGTATTAATTTGCTTCAACAGAGTGCCAAGCCCTTTTGTTAGTCACTTCCACAACTATATCACGTATCAGGTTTAGGATCCTGAAAGTCAAAGACATTCTAAATAATTCTATTTTTAAATTGCTCTGACAAGTGCCTCTTCTCAAAGCATTAGCAAGTGCCTCAAACCAATGTTGATTCACGTTTAGGAAAAGTCATATGTACCACGAGACTCACTCATAATGTTATAAATAAGGGATAGGTCACTAACTGAATGTGCAACATTTAATTTTTCTAGTCCAGATTGGCAAATGCTCTAACAATTGACACTGATTAGGATGTCATGATTGCAAAGTCTATCACTGCCTTCTGAATATGGCTTCCAATTAGGTAGTAGTAAAAAATAGCCACGCAATCAGAAATCCAAATGAAGACTCAATTCCTATCAGCCGTACCCACAAGTTTGCATTTGTTTATATCTATCAGAATATTCCATTGTCTTCAGGACAGCAAGAAATATTAACTAGCATTTTATTTCCATTATATTTTTGTACATACTTAATTATGTATATTTATAATTAAATACCTTGCAAATGATCAGCAGTTTTATGTGGTTATGACGTGTTGTACTTCAGTATTGTGTCGTGTTGTTGACTAACTAAAGGAATGGTTGAAAGAAACAGTATCATACTACAGACCATAGCAAGGTTCATTGTTGTCAAGATAGTTTTACTTTTGGTAAAAAAAAATGAAGATACCATGGGGCTTCAGGTAGATTTTTTGATCATGAGTTTACTATTTTCTATATAAAGATAATGGAAAAAATGCTAAATGAACTAAAAAGAGTTGTGGAACTGGAGGACAAGGTGCTCGGAGGCTTTCTCAATGCTTACTAGTTAAGATAGATTCTTTTTTTCTGATGTGTCCTTCATCACTGTTCTATGCAGGCTCTCGCTTGAAAGTTGAAGAATTTCTGATGTTCAGGGTTGCATGACTCTGGTAAAAGAAGAAATTTTTGGAGATGTTTCATCTCTTATAATGCCTCTCCACAGTCACATTTGCGGCTATACATCCAAGGCTGGTGATGTCAAGGACATCATCCTTAAGGTATGATTCCATGAACATGTTTATGTTAGACTGTTGTTTGACTAGTCTGTGAGGTACTTCTCCCAGTTTTGCCCCTAGCCCCCAGATGTTAGTAAGGAGGACTTTGCCGAGTCGACATGGCTATTTTTGCTGTTTTTCTTTTTCCTGCGCTTAGATCAACACCAGGGAATCTATTCAGTTTCTTTACTTTGAGACTTCATAGCGATTCTTATAACTGCATGAGGAATCAAGAGTTAACCACATTACTGTGGGTTTGGAGTAGGCCAGACCAGATGAGGTTGGCAGATTTCCGTCCCTGAAGGACATTTTTCAGCAATCATCAATGGTTTCATGGTCCACCAGTAAATTCTTAATTCTAGATATCGTTTATTGAATTCAAATTTCACCACCTAACGTGGTGGGATTCGAACCCAGTCCGCAGAACATTAGCTGAGATTCTGGAATAATAATCTAGCAATAATACCACTACGTCATTGCCTCCTTACTTTGAATTCTTCAACACTTGAGTTCTTGGGGCTGTACTTCACTTTATCAATTCCATCACACTCGGTATAGTGAGCAAATTGCCTTCACATGAACATTCCTGCTATAAGCAGTCGGGACAGTTGGGAATGGCCTACTTCTGTTCTTATCTCCTATGTTTACCTCCTGACTCCCCAAAACCTGTGCATCATCTATAACGAACAAGTCAGGAGCATGGGAATACTACCTGCTTGCTTGAATGAATGTAGCTCCAACAACAGTCACGGAAATCACAACATTATTGAGGACAAAGCACTCCAGTTGTTTGGCATCCCATCTATCATTGTCAATATTCACTCCTTCCACCATGGATACATAGGAGTGTAGCGTTACAAGAGGGCAGCAGTATATACCATGTACAAAATGCACTGAGTAACTCACTGAGGGTCCTTCAACAGCACCTTCCTCACCCATGACATCCACCAGCTAGAAGATGAAGGGCAGTATATGGGTCAAAATCCTGGAACTCACTTCTGCACAGCCCTGTGGCTGCTCCTATCTGGTATGAACTACAATGGTTCCAGATGCAGTTCAACCATCACCTTTTCCAGGTATGGTAAGTAGAGATAGGTAATAAATGCTGCTCCAGCCAGTGACGCCTGCATTTCGTGAACAATATTTTGAAAGGCTATTGAGCTACAAGGCCATTCTTGAGTAGCACCAAGTGTAACCTCTAGATGTTCAGCTTTCCATTCTACACAAGTCATTGAGAGAATAATTGAAATAATTCTTAGATTGCTGATGTCACTGGTAAGGTTAATGCTTTGCCCAAGCAAGTTGTCTTTGAGAAGGTGTTGGTGAAGACCATACTTGAACCTCTGCGTTATGAGTGAGGAAGGCCCCCATAATATTTCTAGGCTATGGAGGTCCAGGATCTTGACCTAATGACTTAAGGAGGTGGTGGAATTTCCATGCACTTGCAACCGTTATGCTAGATGTTGCTAAAGAAGCCTTGATATATTGCTGGAGAAAGTAGAGACTGCAGATGCTGGAGATCAGAGCTGAAAATGTGCTGCTGGAAAAGCGCAGCAGGTCAGGCAGCATCCAAGGAGCAGGAGAATTGACGTTTCAGGCATGAGCCCTTCTTCAGGAATATTACTGCCAATAATAGTTTTGTTTATACAGGATACTAATCTTGGAAATATAATGAATTTTGAAAAGAGCAGAAAATTATAAACAGACATGGATTCATGGATAGAACATTAGCAGATATGGTGAACAGAAGATAATATGCACCTGTACCTGATCTATGGAATAAGGTCAGAGTTAAACATAGGGAATTAGGAATTGACAAATCAGTAAAAGTGACAAGTACAAAATGCAATCAGAAAGGCTAATGACATGCATGGTTTCATCAGAAAAGTTTGGAATATGAAATTAAGGAAGTATGATAATGCTTACAGAGAGTGATACCAGGCTCCATTTGGAATATGAAGACAAATCTTTCCAGGCTACGAACATGGTGGGCTACTGCAAGAAATCTGGGAGCATCACTGAAGAATGAATGAGTCAGAAACAGGAAGCTGTATTTTCCAACTAAATTCCAGACATTTTCGCTGGCCTGAGGCTGATTAACAGGATTATTGCTTATTTTCTCCTTATTATGTAATCACACCTCATTGATACATACATTCCTATTCTCCCACACACCAGTTAGAAACCAAACACCAAGAATTCCCAACATGACGGGCAGAGTGGGTACCTGGTGATTCCAGCTCATTTTCAACTCCAGACTGACAGTGCTTGACTGGTGCACAATGGCCTCCTAAAGATGGCACCAATGCCAAAATATCCAGGGAGATCCAGCAGAAATAAATATGTCAGACTATGGTGAGTGAGAAAATTGGGATAATATCAAATGATGTACCACGTGTAGGAGTTAATGAAGCGAATTTGAAATGGTGTACACAAAAAAACTCATTCAGCCTCGCAGAAAAAACCTTTCCAGTGACCTGTTCTCAAAGAGTCAGCCCATGGTGTTTAGTTTTGTGTGGCCCACATTTGAAAAAATACTGTAGCTCTGGAGAGAGTCCAGTGATTACTTACTAAAGTAATACCCAATAAGAAGGAAACAAGTTGTCAGAAAAAAACCTGAACAGACAAAGTTATATTCCCTAGAGGTGATGAGGTCAGGAGGTGATGTGATCAAGATATTTAAATAATGAAGGGGTTTGCATAACTATTTCCTTTAGTTCAGGAATTCAGAACACAGGTATATATCATTTAACTGAATTGGCGTTTAAATTAACCTCAGAATCTGATTCTTTGCACATGGATTTATGCAAATTTGTAACACAAGGCCACAGACACAAACTTAATCGAGGTGTTTTAAGGAGAGGTTGTTGCTTGCTTTTTTGGGAATGAAGAGAAAATAAGAAATGGAATGAAAAACATAACATTGCCATGCCTAACAAATTGCTAGAGCAAGCAATGAGCAAATTAGCCTATGCCCAGTATTAATTTGCTGCAAATGTGAAATACCAATATTCAAAATATGGCATCATTTGGTCCACTGAATATTTCCAAAATTAACAGGCTTTCCTGCGTGGCCGTAAAGAGTAAGGTCAAATCTTATTTATAAAGTATAATGAATTTCACAGCCAGCACTGTTTATGACTGTCTTCGCTTCCACCAGAGACAATTAAACAGTAGGGATATTACCAGAATCTTCTCCTTATACAGGAGGGGAATATATAACCTTCACACATCCATGTTCACCTTATGGACAGAATTTAATTTTTTACAATAGAAATATTGCTTTGTGCTTGATTTTAAGCAGTTTTGATTTTTTTTAATTCACAAGCCATGGATTTTTATTCAATAGTTAAGGAAATAGGTTGACATTTGGAATTTCAGAAACCAACCAGTTACATTGTTAAATCAGTCACCCACATCTAACCGCCCTCCAACCCCCAGTTCACAAAGTCAGGCTAACCCTCAAGGCCCTGTGGACAGACACAATGGGTGGAATTTAATGCCCCATCAGGAGCAAGCTAGGAGGCAGAAGGGACCACCATTAAATCCAGTGGGAAAATGTGCGTGAAGAGTCCTCTGGCCCCATCTTTTGCTGACTGGGTTCCACCTGAGGCACTTGTTGCTACTTTTCCCATCAGGCCTTCTGCAATTCTGCCAGTGACCACTGTTCCCAGTAGTGCTGCTGGTACTGAAAAGTTCCTGGCCTCAGCAGCATTTGGAGGAGGGGCATTCGTTTTGAAAACTCCAGGAAAGCCTGACGGCAGGCAGCAGGCTCCAGGGCTGCCAGAAACAGTAACTGTGAGATTGCTAGCAGTTTGTCAGCCAGTAGGTAGGCTCACCAACACAGCCATAAAACCCAACCCAATGAACCCAATTGACTCACTATTTTTTTACAGTCCCACTTGCAAAGGAATTCAGCATAGCATTCCTTTCCCTCTCACTAAAGTAACTAAATTGTTATTCACTTAATCCCCCAGTTCTTGTACACTTTACAACACCCCATCCCATGAAAATTGATGGCCATGGTTTTCCCTACACCACCCTACAACAAAATTTAACTTAATTTTCTCTACATCCCTTGTCTTTCTCTGTCTCCTTTCTGTAGCTCTGCGGCCTACTCTTGGCCTCTCCAATTCTACCAATTTCAATCTCTTGCATTCAGTTCCCCTTCTCTCTTATTCAATTGGCATCCATCTCCCATCTCTCAGTCTGACTGGTAACCAAATTCTCTGGGTTATTGCTGGAATTAATTCCAGTCATTGTCAGGTCTCTGTGTACTGTAGAGAGAAACTCTTGATCTCATGCCAATTTGTGCTTACATTGAAGGTCTCATTGCCAAATTCTAGCCTAACACTAGCAGAGACACAGAGTTTTGAAAAAGAGCTGGCTAGAGAGGATTGCAGGCAGGTTCAGTTGGAGGTGTCACTTGCAGTGGGGGTAAGCAGGCCCAATTTGCAATGACTTTAAGTTTAAACAAATTCAGATATTTGAAATACATACGTATAACTCAGAACAAAAGGAGGCTCAGGAAGAGAAATAATGGGGGTGAAATCATCTGACATGTAAAAGAAGCTTACAGGTTTTGAACAAATTGCCAAAATGTGCAAATGCTATGGCCCAGAGTGACTTCATACCCATGACATTTGCAGAATTTCAGCACTGGATACATTTACATTAGTCATCTAATTGCTTGGCTGATGGGGAGAAAGAGTAGAATTAGAATAATTGGTAAACACCTTGAGTGCTTTCCTCACTGGCCTCCTCTCATTCCTAGCCCTTCCACTTAATGTGGGAGCCTAGGGGCTGCCTTTTCTCTCAAAAGATCCCCAGCCATCCCGTCTTCACCAACCTCAAGTGATCTCTGCTCCCGCTGTCTCTCACCTGGCCTCCCAACCTCACCCACCTTCTTTCAGTGAGCCTGTCCAGGTAGTTTCCTCAGTCAGATCCATTAATTCTACTCCATCTGCCTTACTCCTTTATTCTCCCCCTAAAACATTTCACCTTGTCATTCTCTCTTTCTCCCTTCAAGTGTCATTTAAAAAATCATCTTTTCAATGGTGCATTCCCCAACTGATGTGGGATTTTGGTAGCCTTGGAATGTGATACCTGATATATGCAAATGATACCTGACCAGAACAGGTCTGATCCTTATGTTTTAATAACCAAGTTATCCCTTTGGACAGAATAGAATCCACTTTGGATCGGAAGCCAGGACACCGTTGAGGGAGAAAGCGTGATCTTTGGAGGAAGTCAGTTGTCATTTGAGATTACTAAAATTAGGTACAAATATAAATAAAAAGTGCAGAAACACATTATTATGAAACTCATCAGAGTGACAATGGACCTGTTAAAATCAACCATCAAAGAGGATCTTTCAAACAAGCTGTCAAGCTGTTGGAAACTTTCAAATTAAATGTCCATGCTTTAGATCTTTGACAAAAGTGTCTGCAGTAATGAAAAAAATGATTGTTTGCTATTTCACTCTGACTGCTGATTTCACAACCAGTACAGTGTCTCGCATTTGATATTTTGATTGACAGCTACAAGTGGTTATAGATTCTTTGATGTAAGACTATAAATGAATTCCAATGGCGAATTTGTAAAGCATTGTGCACTTGAATGAAACGTGTATTCTTGGCAAATGGATTATATAGCTGAAGGCTGCAATTGTAGTTAATGATGATATCAATTTAGTCTACAATAGACACTTAGAAATTTAGTTAATGGCATTTATTTTATCTCGTCTCTGCATAAGTCCTAAAAGTGTACCTGTGTTTGGTACTATGTTAACTAAATCGTATGTATAAGGTCAAAAGTGGTGTTTGGGAGACATGGGTTGAAATGAAATTGATTTGGAGACTGTAAAGGCCCATTGGAGGTAGGTAGAGGGACATAGGGTGGCATTGAGGGAATAAAGTGGAATGGGTTAGAATGGATGGGGCAGGCCTGTGGAGTATGTAAAGCATGAGGGCACTTGAGAGATGAGGGTTTTTTTTGTTTTTTTAAATTAACCTTCAATGCAGTGCTGGTACACCGAGAGCTCCCTGTCTCTGCACCCAATACCCTCTACTCAGATTGTGGTCACCTAATCCAATTCCATGGGAACCTTGTCACCCCAAATGAAAATTCAGTCTTCAGGTCATTTTTTTTTCCAAATCATATTTTCAAAATCATGTATTATCCTGATTCTATGCTCTCAAACTAGTGTGTCTCTCCAACTTGTAAAGTATTGTATGACATCTTCTTATATGTAGCTGTCTTTTACAATACAAGTAGTTCACAAAATCGTAATGAATTAGATAGCCTCAATGCTATATTCCGTGCTTTTACCACATCTGACTGTCACTGACCAGAGGGAATATTCATTCAACCTCAGTCAACTTCCTGGATGAAATGTAATGTTGAGTGAAGGGACAGGTGGATGAAAGAAAGGAAAACTTGTCAAAAATACTTATTCATTTCATCAGAGACCTTTCCCAACTCATCAGCCATGCTGATTTCTCTTCCAGATGAACCCTATCCAGTCTCACAAAAAGTGTTTAACTTGTTGATCAATACCAAGACCTTCTTACAAAGTCCACAATTAAGGCCAAAGCAGGTATGGTTTAAAGGGAGCAATACCTTTTAGTCAGTTCTACCTTCATAACCCATCAGCCTCAAGACCAGGATTTTGGTGAACCATGGAATTTTCCGGACCACAGGAGGTCCTTTGGTATAGTCAATATGTGTGTTTTGAAACACATTATGCTCTTCAACATAAAATGAGACAAAAAGCATTTATTTTACAGAATCTTGATGTCTTTACCTGTCTGCACCATTCCGGGAAAACAGAATCATTGCATGTTCTTCAGAAAGTCAGGGTTCTCACTGGCAGAATATTTTGGACCACACAGGTTGCCAGATCAGAAACTTCCAAATTAGGGAGTTCAAACCAGTCCAGACTTTGCAGACCGTGCCTTTGCATACACCATATATTCACAAATATGATAAACCTTTATGAAAAGTCTACCCTGGTTTATGGTGCTATTTCAGTAAACTATAAACTATAATATACTAATAATTGTGAAGTGTTCTACTGCCACCCACAGTTACAAAGCATAAACATCATCTGTCAAAATGACTGGTTACAACAATGTCATTACAATAATAGCATTAGGAGCTTGGCTCCTGTTAATTGTGAGAATGCGTTATGAATTCTTTTCATGTTCAATGACCATTAATTAATTTTTATTTGATTCAAAATTACATCTATTGCCAAGTATAAAAAGGTCAATCCAAGTAAACTCATAATTATTCATTATAATCCAATAGTCAGGGTGTCAGCCAGACTGAACAAAACCAAATCTAAAGTTACAAAGTAGCCAGTCCAGGAGAAACTGGATAAAGGGATTGACCGACATGATTTTCTCTATTATTTTTGACTTTTGTTTTGCTTTCTGATTTTCCCTTCTTGGACACTAACCCTTTGCTTTTCAGGAATCCGGAAAGTAGAGCTGCCAAGAGCTAAGGATTTTTACGCTGGAGCTTACAGGAGTGGGAGTGAAGCCATTACATCTCAGGAAAGCATGACTGACCCCTGACTATCAGGACACCAGCTCACTCTGGAATGGTGCATTGGCAGTGATCCATTTTGGACACAACAGCCAGCACTATGCTAGCGATTTGACAAACTATATCATATGTAATCGTATCAAAAAGATACAGGCCTCAATATTTTTATGATTTGGATGCCGGTGTTGGACTGGGGTGTACAAAATTAAAAATCACACAACACCAGTTATAGTCCAATAGGTTTAATTAGAAGCACACTAGCTTTCGGAGCGACGCTCCTTCATCAGTGGAGGGCTCAATCGTAACAGAATTTATAGCAAAAATTTACAGTATGATGTAACTGAAATTATACATTGAAAAAAAGATTGTCTGTTAAGCCTTTCATCTGTTAGAATACTTTCACTTCTTTCATGTGTAAATCACAAAACCTTTTTTTTAAAATTGCATTCTCGGGTTAGCTGTTAACAATGGTGATAGCTAAACAATGTGTTGAAGGTGTTGCCCCCCCCCCCCCCGCGTGTTCTCTGTCTATGCCATGATGTTTAGATTGATTCTAATCTAAAAAGTGAGATAACAGAGTTTTATATAAATTCATGCAGTTTTTGAGCTCAGAGTTCTACATGAATGTACACAGTTTTTGAGCAAAGTACAATGTAACTCTGCAAGTACAAATTCACCCCACAAAATATATGTGTGCATGTGGGTCTTTGTCTGTCTGTGTGTGTGTGTCTGTCTGTCTGAGGTGGGGGTTGTGAGTATGAGAAAGTTTGTGTGTGTGTGTGTAGTGAGTGCAGAGTGTCTGAAGTTGTGAGGGGGTGCATGTGAGAGTGTGGGAGTGTGTGTGTACATAAGGGAGTGTGTAGGTGTCTGTGTGCACGTCTGTGTGTACCTGTGTCCATGTGTATGTGAGAGTGTGTGTGTGTAATGCAATGGTGATCACCTGTAATGCGACATGAACCCAAGGTCCCAGTTGAGGCCCTCCTTATGGGTATCGAATTAGCTATCAGCCTCTGCCCGGCCACTTTTCTCTACTGCCTGTCCTGAAGTCCACCTTGGAGGATGGTCACCCGAAGGTCCGAGGCTGAATGTCCTGGACAACTGAAGTGTTCCCAACTGGGAGGGAACCCTCCTGTCTGTTGATTGTTGTGCGGTGCCCATTCATCCGTTGTCGTAGCCTTTGCTCGGTTTCCCCAATGTACCATGCCTCCAGGCATCCTTGCCTGCAACATATAAGGTAGACAACGTTGGCTGAGTCACATGCCATGTACAAAGTGGGAGGTGTTCCCACGCGTAATAATGGTATCTATGTCCACAATCTGACACGTCTTTCAGCGTCCACTGTGACAGGGTTGCATGGAGTTGTCCTGAGAGCCAGGCAGTTTGCTATGAACAATGATCTGTTTGAGGTTTGGCAGTTGTTTAAAGGCAAGTACTGGAGGTGTGGGGAAGGTCTTGGTGAGGTGCTCATCCTCATTGATAAGTGTTTTAGGTCATGAAGAACATGGCATAATTTTTCAGCTCCTGGGAAGTACTGAACAACGAAGGGTACCCTGTCAGTTGCAGCACATGTCTGTCTCCTGAGGAGGTCATTACGGTTCCTTGCTGTGGCATGTCAGAACTGGGGGTCGATGAATTGAGCATCGTACCCCGTTCTTGTCAGGGCATCCTTGAGTACTTCCAGTTGTCTGTCATGTTCCTGCTCATCTGAGCAGATTCGATGTATGCATAGGGCTTGTCCATAAGGAATGGCTGTTTTAATATGCTTTGGGTGGAAGCTGGAGAAGTGTAGCATTGTGAAGTTGTCTGTGGGTTTGCGGTAGAGTGTCGTGCTGAGGTGTCCATCCTTGATGGAGAAGCATGTGTCCAAGAATGAGACAGATAGTCGAGAGTAGTCCATGGCGAGTTTGATGGTGGGATGAAACTTGTTGATGTCACTGTGTAGTTTTATCAGTGACTCCTTATCAGTGTATCCTTATCAGTTTTATCACTGTACTGCCTTCCAAAGGTACACAAAGCCAACACACCGGGACATCCCATCGTGTCAGGCAATGGGACCCTATGTGAGAATCTCTCCGGCTATGTGGAAGGCATCTTGAAATCTACTGTACAGGGGATCTCCAGCTTCTGTTGTGACACTACGGATTTCATAGAGTAACTCAGCACCCACGGACCAGTTGAACCGGGAACATTCCTCATCACAATGGACGTTTCCGCAATCTACACCAGCGTCCCCCACAATGATGGCATCGCGGCAACAGCTCAGTACTCAACGCCAACAACTGCCAGTCTCCAAACACCATCCTACAACTCATCTGCTTTATCCTCAATCACAACGTCTTCACCTTTGACAACCAGTTCTTCATCCAGACACACGGAACAGCCATGGAGACCAAATTTGTACCCCAATACGCAAACATTTTTATGCACAGGTTCAAACAAGACTTCTTCTCTATGCAGGATCTCCAACCAACATTGTACACCATGTACATTGACGAATTTTCTTCCTCTGGGCACATGGTGAGGAGTCACTGATAAAACTATACAGTGACATCAACAAGTTTCATCCCACCATCAAACTCACCATGGATTACTTTCGACTATCTGTCTCATTCTTGGACACATGCGTCTCCATCAAGGATGGACACCTCAGCACCACACGCTACCGCAAACCACAGACAACCTCACAATGCTACACTTCTCCAGCTTCCACCCAAAACATATTAAAACAGCCATTCCCTATGGACATGACATATGCATACACTGGATCTGCTCAGATGAGGACGAACGTGACAGACACCTGGAAGTACTCAAGAATGCCCTCACAAGAACAGGGTATAATGCTCAACTCATCGATCACCAGTGCCGACGTGCCACAGCAAGGAACTGTAATGACCTTCTCAGGAGACAGCCATGTGTTGCAACTGACAGGGTACCCTTCATTGTTCAGTACTTCTCAGGAGCTGAAAATTACGCCATGTTCTTCGTGACCTGCACCACACTAACAATGATGATGAGCACCTCACTAAGACCTTCCCTACACCTCCACTACTTGCCTTTAAACAACCGCCAAACCTCAAACAGATCATTGTTCGTAGCAAACTGCCTGGCTCTCAGGACAACTCCATACAATCCTGTCACGATGGACGCTGAAAGACGTGTCAGAGTGTGGACATAGACACCATTATTATGCGTGGGAACACCTCCCACCTTGTACATGGCAGGTACTCATGTGACTCAGCCAACGTTGTCTATCTTATACGTTGCAAGCAAGGATGCCTGGAGGCATGGTACATTTGGGAAACCGAGCAAAGGCTATGACAAAGGATGAATGGGCACTGCACAACAATCAATAGACAGGAGGGTTCCCTCCCAGTTGGGGAACACTTCAGTTGTCCAGGACATTCAGCCTCGGACCTTCAGGTGATCATCCTCCAAGGTGGACTTCAGGACAGGCAGCAAAGAAATGTGGCCGAGCAGAGGCTGATAGCTAAGTTCGGTACCCATAGGGAGGGCCTCAACTGGGACCTTGGGTTCATGTCACATTACAGGTGATCACCATTGCACTACACACACACACACACACACAGATATTCCTACACACACACACTCTCACATACACATGGACACAGGTACACACAGACGTGCACACAGACACCCACACACTCCCTTATAGACACACACACTCCCACACTCACACATGCACCCCCTCACAGACTTAAGACACTCTGCACTCACTTCATACACACACAAACTTTCTCACATTCACAACCCCCACCTCAGACAGACACACACACACACAGACAGACAAAGACCCACATGCACACATTTATTTTGTGGGGTGAATTTGTACTTGCAGAGTTACATTGTACTTTGCTCAAAAACTGTGTACATTCATGTAGAACTCTGAGCTCAAAAACTGCATGAATTTATATAAAACTCTGTTATCTCACTTTTTAGATTAGAATCAATCTAAACATCATAGCATAGACAGAGAACACGGGGGCCAACACCTTCAACATATTGTCTAGCTATCGCCATTGTTAACAGCTAACCCGAGAATGCAACTTTAAAAAAAAGGTTTTGTGATTTACACATGAAAGAAGTGAAAGTATTCTAACAAATGAAAGGCTTAACAGACAATCAATTTCTCAATGTATAATTTCAGTTACATCACACTAAATTTTTGCTATAAATTCTGTGTTACGATCGAGCCCTCCACTATTACCTGATTAAAGAGCGTCGCTCCGAAAGCTAGTGTGCTTCCAATTAAACCTGTTGGACTATAACCTGGTGTTGTGTGATTTTTAACTTAACATTTTTATGCAGCTGCATTTTCCACAGATTACAACATTATTTTTCACTGCCCAAAATTACATTTAACATGAAGAGAGTTTGTGTTTCTGTAGGGCACAGGACTGAATGTCGTTTGCTGGTCTCAAAACAATTGTCTTGAGACCCCACCCCCACCAAATGCTTAACAACTAAGGGCACAGTTCCAGTTCATCTGACACTGAGTGATGAGATTAAGAGACCTGTGGGCTATGGTGTTAGCTGCCTAATTGGATAACAATTTCAAGGTGGGAAGAGGAGACAGTCAACTCTGTTGCTCCCAACCAGTGTCTGGTGACCCCTGCTGGAAGTTTAGCATCTGTGCCTGTCAGGTGTGGAAATAATTAGGGTGGCAGTGATGCCTGCTTGCTTGGTCAAACTGCATCTTAAACCTCCAGAGTAGAGGCAGACATTTGCGGACAGGTCCAGGGTGAGTAGGATTTGTGTCGGACAATATCATGGTTGTTTAACATTAAAGGAATTTCATTGCAATTCCTGCACTGAAATCAGTATAAAAGTACCAAAATATTTCATAAATAGTGATTATGTATTGCAGAAAATGTAACTTGCAGAAGATTCTGGAAAACAAATCAAAATCGTACCTTCAGTTTCAATGTTGCTGAAATAAGAGACATGTTATCAAAGTTTTCCACCTGCAGTCATCAGGACAAACAAAGGAATGCCAACAATTTATTCTGCAGAAGAAAAGGCAGCTGATTGGTTGGCAAGTTGACTGACATTAGTCGAGCATTGGCATGGAGACGAAACAGGGCTTCCAAGCTTCCAGGTAATTCAAAAATGAAGCCAAGCTGTGAATATATTCCTTTTCTTTTGCAGAGAGTATGATATTGCTTTGAATGTATTTGATTTCCAGCAAATTTAAAGAATCATGTTACAGCAAGATTGATTATCTTAGCACACTCATGGTGTGTCCAGCAAGTGCTTCCCAATCACAGAATCACATCTGAGAATAAACATTCAGTTTTAGGTTTTGTAAGTGTGGGCTAGTTGAGCATGGTCTGTACACTACATAGTATGAACAACCAAAGAACGTTTATTTGATTTAATCAGCCAATCATTGGCATATACATTCTAGCTGCCACTGCATGGCACTGCAAAAAAAAGGATTACCTACACGTTTTCAGAATTACTTAGAGCCTTTTGTTCCCAGTTGCTTTTTCTACGGAAATGCCTCAACCAATCAATCAATTTTCCAACCAAATAATATCCTGTTCTCCTGGCATATAATTTGTTGATCTTCTGAAATTTGGCATTCTTGTGTTTGTTCTGATGAGTGCAAACTGAAAAGCTTCGGCAGCATGTCTCCCTACTTCGCAATTTTCATGTTCGGTACTGCCAAGAACATATTTTCATTTAGATTGTTTTTAAATTGTTTGGGGTAATGATTTGAAAGAGCTTTGGAAAGGTGCTAAATCTTAGTGATAAACAGACAAATCTGCTAATGCTGGAAATCTATAATTAAAAGAGAAACTGACTGAAATATGTTGCTGAATATCAAGTTTTGATAGTTATATAATGGAGCTAATATTGTGTAAATATAACTGATTTCCCTAAGCCCAAAATAGAACTGGTTTGGAAACAGGAAAGGAGTATTAATTGTTTATCTGTGATTATGACCAAAAATCTAAAAATGTTGACAAGAGGAGACATCGATCAGAGTGCTCTTCCCTGTATTGCTGCAGGTAGCATCATAAAGGTCTTCTTTTTTAGGCTCAGCAACCTGTCCTGTTCCAACTGTCAAAGTGGGGAGGTGTGGCTCCTGGGCTTATCAAAAAGTGGTCATTAACAGGTCCAGACAATAGGCCTTGGAAGGCTTCATTGCGCCTGACTGTCGTGCTTAATTCTGCACCTTGGAGCCCACTGATGGAGGATATGCAGTGTTCACTGGCACAACAGTGGTCTTTAGAGACCAGTGGGCACCATAGGGGCTGAGGTAAAACACATGGACAATGTTACTTGGGTTTAATAAGGTCCCACTCATTTTTTTATGTGTCCATTTGTTACTTTCTTTTACATTGTGCCATCAAAGGCTGTCGAACCATTTCTTAATTTGACACATAAGAGAGTAAAATGCTCAGAATCACGAGTAGTCCACGTCTTTAATTTTATGACTGCTTCATCTTACACAATATTGAAACTTCTCAAAAAGTGTTCAGGTCTCCAAATGTTTAATTATTCAGTGGTTTTATTCTAAACAAAAAGTAGTCTTTTTCTTATTGTATTTGTCCCTAATAAACCTGAAATAAACTTGTGTTCTTTTAATCTATCGTAATATCTTCTGTGTTGGCTGGAATCTACAATGTATGTTAACTATGTCTATTAATATTGAAAGTGGATGAAAAGGAAAATTTAGTTCATGAGAAAAAAAAACATATTGTTTCATTTACTCCTTCTTTTCTTGACACCATGATTTAAGTATCTGATAATACCAAATTTCAGTAGGTCTGGATTTAGCAGCATACCTTTTCGGTGACTGAAATGGAGGAATGTGCAAAGCATTAGGTGAAAGTGCAAGGAAAAAGGCCAACTGTTCAGAATACTGAGGGAATCTGCAGTTTTTCTTTACGTATCATCAGCTGATCTCAGCAAGCCAGTCAGTAACGGGCAGTGGGCCATATTCTATCTCCCCAGTGTAAACGCTGAGGTCAAGGGATTAGACAGATGAAAGGAATGCCAGCCATCTTCCTGCCAGCTGTTTCAGTTAGTCAGCACAGACAGACAGAACAGCAGTGAGGAAATGAGAAAGACTGGAAAGAAAGGGAATTAATTGTTCTCAGGCTGAGAAAGGAAGTCTTTCACTGAGGTAATCGCAGGATATGGAAGGGAAAAAATGTAGAAAATCGAATCGGGATGAAATATACAGTCATGAGAATCAAAGTGGAACCACTTGGACATTAAAGGCCAGCATGTGTTGGAGTACAGAAGCATTTTTCCAACATAGTTTCTGGCCTCCCACCTCAGTATATTGTATTATGCTGAAAATTGGAATAGAACTATAATAGCATTAAACACAACACTTTTAAAGAATTGGATTTTGGGCTCCAGGGATTCTCATCCACTGTTGGCAACTGTAAATAATCAGCATTATTTTAGAAAGGAGAATCTTTAGATGCATTTGATATAGTGCTGAAAATAATAATTCCCTCCAAAAAAATCATAATACAGGTACAAACACTGAATAAAACTAAAAGGATACTGAATTAATCTCATCATGCATCGAAAGACTCAAAACTGACTCAAAACTCAAAATTTAGAATGTTTGTGGGATGCCATAATAGAAAAGTTGGAGCAGCACAAAAGCTAATACAAAAGTGTTAAAAGATCCTATCAACTTGTATTCACAGCTACAAATTTTAACATGCTAAAGCTAGAAAGGGTAATTTATTAAAAGTACAAAACATTGAATTGACTAGTTAAAGCTGCTATATCCCAATGCAATTGTACTTATACTTTCCCTAGAGAAGACTGTCACATGCAAAGCAACTCTCCCCTCCCTGCAATATATGTGATTCTCTGAGTCCACGCGTTATTTTAATCACTGGAGCCTAAATGAAGTTTTTTAAAGATATTATTATGTCATAGTTGATGTTGTGCAATTAGATTCCCTCAGATTTGACATCAGAATAAGTTATTGCAATGACTGGGGTAAGACATTAACTTTCGCCAACTGTATTTGTAGATAAAACTGATGCTATTTACATGAAAATCATGAGACATGGTCAAACAATTATATAAGTATCTCATTCATTTATATAATTTTGACAAGGATAGAGAAAAGCAAAGACTTAAAAGAAAGCAAAGATTTTTTGTTCTCTGCAACATAAGAATGTTCGAAAGATTGTGCACAAAATTCCTGGTGCTCAAGAATAAATGCAGAATTAAAACATATACTTTTCAGTTATTTATCAGTTTCATTCATTTATTTATTGCATTTTTATTGTGTTCAGGAGAATTAAAACATAATGTCAACAACAACAAAAATCTTTATATTCTAAACCAAGGCCACATTTCAAATATTGTGTTCAATTCTGGTCTCCATGCTATAGGAAGGACATTGTGAAACTTGAAAGGGTTCAGAAAAGCTTTACAAAGATGTTGGCAGATTTGGAAGGTTTGAGCTGTAGGGAGAGGCTGAATAGACTGGGGCTGTTTTCTCTGGGACGTCAGAGGTTGAGGGGTGACCTTATAGAGGTTTAGAAAATCATGAGGGGCATGAGGGGGAGTGGGAGGAGGAAGCCAGTGCAGGGACCCCCTGCGGTCATTCCCCTCAAGAACAAGTATACCGTTTTGGATACTTGTGGGGGGGATGACTTACCAGGGGCAAGCAACGAGGTTCAGGCCTCTGGCACGGAGCCTGGCCCCGTTGCTCAGAAGGGAAGGGTGGAGAAAGGTAGAGCGATAGTTCTTGGGGACTCGATAGTGAGGGGTACAGACAGACGGTTTTGTGGGGGCGACAGTAACTCATGTTTGGTATGTTGCCTCCCAGGTGCAAGGGTACGTGATGTCGCTGATCGTGTTTTCCGGGTCCTTAAGGGGGAGGGGGAGCAGCCCCAGATCGTGGTCCACGTTGGCACCAACGATATAGGTAGGAAGAGGGGTGAGGATGTCAGACAGGCTTTCAGGGAGCTAGGTTGGAAGCTCAGAGTTAGAACAAACAGAGTTGTAGTCTCTGGTTTGTTACCCGTGCCACGTGATAGAGAGTCGAGGAATAGGGAGAGAGAGCAGTTAAATGCGTGGCTACAGGGATGGTGCAGGAGGGAGGGATTCCGGTTTCTGGACAACTGGGGTTCTTTCTGGGGAAAGTGGGACCTCTATAAAAAGGATGGTCTACACCTGAACCTGAGGGGCACCAGTATCCTTGGGGGGAGGTTTGCTAGTGCTCTTTGGGAGGGTTTAAACTAACTCCGTCGGGGCATGGGAACCTGGACTGTAGCTTTAGGGTACAGGACCTTGAGTGTAGGGAGGTTATGAATAATGCAGCGACCTCGAAGGAGGGTGCCTGTAAACAGAAGGGTGGATTGAAGTGTGTATACTTCAATGCCAGAAGTATAAGAAATAAGGTAGGTGAACTTGCAGCGTGGGTTGGTACCTGGGACTTCGATGTTGTGGCCATTACAGAGACGTGGGTAGAACAGGGACAAGAATGGCTGTTGCAGGTTCCAGGGTTTAAATGTTTTAGTAGGATCAGACATGGGGGTAAAAAAGGGGGAGGTGTGGCATTACTTGTCAAAGATAGTATTACAGCAGTGGAATGGACGATGGAAGAGGACTTGCCATCTGAGGTAGTTTGGGCTGAGGTTAGAAATAGGAAAGGTGAGGTCACCCTGTTAGGTGTTTTCTACAGGCCTCCTAATAGTCCTAGAGAAGTAAAGGATAATATTGCGAGGATGATTCAGGAAAAGAGTGAAGGTAGCAGGGTGGTTGTTATGGGGGACTTTAACTTCCCAGATATTGACTGGGAGAGCTATAGCTCGAGTTCATTAGATGGGTCGGTGTTTATCCAATGTGTGCAGGAGGGTTTCCTGACACAATATGTAGACAGGCCAACAAGAGGTGAGGCTATACTGGATTTGGTTCTAGGTAATGAACCAGGCCAGGTGTTAGACTTGGAGGTAGGTGAGCACTTCGGGGACAGTGACCACAACTCGGTGACTTTTACTTTAGTGATGGAGAGGGATAAGTGTGCGCCGCAGGGGAAGAGTTATAGCTGGGGGCAGGGAAATTATGATGCAGTGAGGCATGACTTAGGATGTGTGGATTGGAAAAACAGGCTTCAAGCGAAGAACACTAATGAGATGTGGGGATTATTCAAGGAGCAGCTACTACTTGTCCTCGATAAGTATGTACCAGTCAGGCATGGTGCAAAGGGCCTTGTGAGACAGCCGTGGTTTAGTAAGGAATTGGAATCCCTTGTGAAAGGGAAGAAGGCGGCATATGTAAAGATGAGGCGTGAAGGTTCAGTTGGGGCGATAGAGAGTTATAAGGTAGCCAGGAAGGATCTAAAGAGAGAGCTAAGAGAAGCGAGAAGGGGACATGAAAAGTCTTTAGCTGGTAGGATTAGGGAAAACCCAAAGGCTCTCTATAGGTATGTCAGGAATAAAAGGATGACTAGGGTAGGTATCGGTCCAGTCAAGGATAGTAGTGGGAAGTTGTGTGTGGAGGCGGAGGAGATTGGAGATACACTAAATCAATACTTTTCATCAGTATTCACTCAGGAACAGGACACTGTTGCTGATGTGAATATGGAGTCACAAATGATTAGAATGGATGGCCTGGAAATATGCAGGGAAGAGGTTCTGGGAATATTGGAAAGGATGAAAACAGATAAGTCTCCTGGGCCTGATGGCATTTACCCTAGGATCCTATGGGAAGCTAGGGAGGAGATAGCAGAGCCATTGGCCTGGATTTTTATGTTGTCATTGTCAACGGGAATAGTACCAGAAGACTGGAGGATAGCGAATGTGGTCCCCTTGTTCAAGAAAGGGAGTAGGGATAGCCCTAGTAACTATAGGCCAGTGAGTCTGACTTCAGTGGTGGGCAAAGTCTTAGAGAGAATGGTAAGGGATAAGATTTATGAACATCTGGATAGGAATAACGTGATCAAGGATAGCCAGCATGGTTTTGTGAAGGCCAGGTCGTGCCTCACAAACCTTATTGAGTTCTTTGAGAAGGTGACTAAGGAAGTGGACGAGGGTAAAGCAGTAGATGTTGTGTATATGGATTTTAGTAAGGCGTTCGATAAGGTTCCCCATGGTAGGCTAATGCTAAAACTACGGAGGTATGGCATTGAGGATACATTAGAGGTTAGGATTAGGAATTGGCTGGCTGGAAGGAGACAGAGGGTAGTAGTTGATGGACTATGTTCATCTTGGAGTGCAGTTACTAGCGGTGTACCACAAGGATCTGTTTTGGGACCATTGCTTTTTGTTATCTTTATAAATGATCTAGAGGAAGGGCTTGAAAGCTGGGTAAGCAAGTTTGCGGATGACACAAAAGTCGGTGGAGTTGTGGATAGTGAGGAAGGAAGTGGTAGGTTACAGCGGGATATACATAAGTTGCAGAGCTGGGCAGAAATGTGGCAAATGGAATTCAATGTAGCTAAGTGTGAAGTCATTCACTTTGGTAGGAGTAACAAGAAGATGGATTACTGGGCTAATGGTAGGCTACTTGGTAGTGTGGATGAGCAGAGGGATCTTGGTGTCCATGTACACAGATCTCTGAAAGTTGCCACCCAGGTAAATAGTGCTGTGAGGAAGGCATATGGTGTACTGGGCTTTATTGGTAGAGGAATTGAGTTCCGGAGTCCTGAGGTCATGTTGCAACTGTATAAGACTCTGGTGTGGCCTCATCTGGAGTATTGTGTACAGTTTTGGTCGCCATACTATAGGAAGGATGTGGAGGCATTGGAACGAGTGCAGAGGAGGTTTACCAGGATGTTGCCTGGAATGGTAGGAAAATCTTATGAGGAAAGGCTGAGGCACTTGGGGCTGTTCTCATTGGAGAAGAGAAGGTTTAGGGGAGATTTGATAGAGGTGTATAAGATGATTAGGGGTTTAGATAGGGTCGACACTGAGAACCTTTTACCGCTAATGGAGTCAGGTGTTACTAGGGGACACAGCTTTAAATTAAGGGGTGGTAGGTATAGGACAGATGTTAGGGGTAGATTCTTTACACAGTGGGTTGTGAGTTCATGGAATGCCCTGCCAGTAGCAGTGGTGAACTCTCCTTCTTTATGGTCATTTAAGCGGGCATTGGATAGGCATTTGGAAGTTATTGGGCTAGTGTAGGTTAGGTAGGATTCGGTCGGCGCAACATCGAGGGCCGAAGGGCCTGTACTGCGCTGTATCTTTCTATGTTCTATGTTCTATGAGTAGGGTAAATAGACAAAGTCGTTTCCCTAGAGTAGCAGAGTCCAAAATTAGAAGACATAGGTTTAAGGTGAGCGGGAAATATTTAAAAGGGACCCAAGAAGCAAATTATTCACACAGAGGGTGTATGGAATGAACTCCCAGAGGAAATGGTGTAGGCTGGTACAATTACAACATTTAAAAGGCATATGGATGGTACATGAATATGAAGGGTTTAGAGGGATATGAGCCATATGCTGGCAAATGAGACTAGATTATTTTAGGATATCTGTTCAGCATGGATGAGTTGGATCGAAGGGTCTGTTTCCATGCTGTACATCTCTATGACCCTGTGACTCGATAAGATGAATCAACAAAAAGTCACATCATTTATAGGTAATGAATGCATTTTAGTGGTTGTTTGGAACTAAGTTTAAATAGATTAACAAATGGATACAGTTAAATTGATGTGTGTTCTGTTTATACTTATTTTCATGCAGCCCTGAAGTTGTTAGTTAGGAGAGATCAGAGTGAAAAATCACTTTTTTGGGAAAGTTTAAACTGCAATTAGCCCCTGATTCATCATGTCCCAGAGGTTTTGTTCTGTGAAATATTGCCTATCCCCAGATTAACAGAACTAGAGCAGTTCACAGTAGAAAACTGCCACCTGCTGGATTAAAGTAGCAGTCCAATGAATATTCTCTTCAGAGAGAATATGATCAACAAATTAATCAATTTTAATATATTTATCCATACATTTTAACATAATCTGTCAATAATAGTTAAGTTACTCTTCAGAATATCATCTTATGGGTCTATCTAACTGACTTGCCCACTCAAACCTAACTTTTGACCTGAATTAATCAAATGTCTTACTGACTACTAAATAGACCTGGTACAAAAACTCATAATTTCCTTGAACACAAAAATAAATTTTGTGTTTTTTTTTCAAAACTCATTAAGAATATCATTCATTACATTTATTGAAATCAATGTAGCCAGCAACTTACACTGGCAGCAATGAGATAAGGGGAAATAGAACAAGACCACATTTCACCAGCTTCCTCTTGGTCTTGCATTGCATTGGAGTTTCCTGCCTGTCTTTTCATTACCAATTTTGTCCTCTAATCTTACAGTTCTTACATCACCAAATGTAACATGATGCATCCTTGTCTCAATACCTACCTATGTATTCTTCTCTGCATGTATTTAGCTCAAATAAAATGTCTATTGAAGGCCAGAAATAATTCCTTAAAGCTGAACTACTAAAAGTTTTATTGCTGCATCCAAAGTCATAAAACTGGATCTAATAATTGATGATGTGATTGAGGTGTTCACAATCGTCAAGGTTGTAGTCAGCTTAGATCGAAAGACACCCTTCAGAAGAAAGACTGAGATCTCAAAGATACAGGTTTAAGATGACTGGCAGAAAAACTAACAGCAGAATCAGGAAAGAATTTTTTTTATGCAGCAAGTGGTTGGAATCTGAAATGCTCTACATTAGAATATGCTGGAGTGATAATCAACCGCTGTTCATAAAAGAAAATTGGTTAAGAACCTTAAGAATAAATGTTTGCAGATTTACACAAAGGACAGGAAAATGGGATAAGCTGGACTGAATTTTTATCCCAAAGTGAGGCAGATTTGGAGGCAAGTTCATTGACATTTTAATTACCAGCTTTTAATCGCCAGCACATGCCCATTCCAACCCATTTCACTTTTCAGGGAGACAGGCTCTGGACTGGGGCTAAGGGCTGATGATGACTACTGAGGTGAGCAATTAAAGTTCCAATTGAAAGTGCTCTTCAGATGCTGTCTGGAATTTCCAGATGGTGGTAGGTTTTTCCCATCTTCCCATATCCCATCACAATGTAACTGGAGCCTATAGATTGGGATTGTTTGTGACAGTCCAGTGGCAAGACCTGGAGGGGTTGCTGGAGGAACGTTTTTGCAAAACAATCCAGGGAGATGCTGAGCTACAAGGGACAGAGCATCTTGTGAAGGGGGAACCACCTCTGCATTGATTACATGGCAGCTGTGCACACAGGCATAATTATAAGTTGAAAGGCAGGAGGTTTAGAGGAGACTTCAGGAAAACTTGTTTATCTTGAAGGTTGAGGTTCTGAACTGCACTGCGTAATTGAGGCAAATAAGCCTCATAACTTTTAAAATGTACTTGGATGAACACTTGAAATGTCTGAGTATTGAAGGCTATGGGTTTAGTGCAGGGAAGTGGGACTAATGTCACCAACTAGCCACGAAACGACACGACCAGCTATCCTTAGTAGCCACACACGCAGATGACAAGCAACATGAATTCGACTGGGACAACACTACTATTATAGGACAAGCCAAACAGAGAACAGCCAGGGAATTCCTAGAGGCATGGCACTCATCCACAGATTCAATCAATAAGCACATCGACCCGGACCCAATATATCGACCACTGCAGCAGACAGCTGGAACTGACAACCAGAAGCAGCAGATTCAAACCACTACAATGGCCGGAGGAAAGATCACAGAAATGCTTCAAAGGAGGTTCCCAAGCACTGAGGATGTCACCTAGACAGGGGACAAAACGTCTGCAACACAAATTCCCAGCTCGGCAAACAGAACCACAACATTTCCCCCTCTGTTGACTTGACCTAGTCTGCATTCTCACCTTTTATAAAGACAGATGCGAAGTATTCACTTAACACCTCTGTCATTGGCCCCACCTCCATTTTAGGTCCCAAATCACCCATAATCCTCCTTTAAACACACTTTGCCAATAGAAGACTTTAGGATTCTCCTTTACATTAGCTGCTCACCTTTTCCCATAATTCATCTTTGCTTCTTTTATTTGTTCTTTGACTTCCCTCTTGGTATTTCTCCTGGTTTTCCATTGGATTTTCTGCCTTAAAGCTGTATAAGCAAACATTTTTACATGAGATCAATTTCTACTTCTTATGTCATTCGGGGAACTCTGGATTTGTTTGTCCTACTTTCCCATTTGAAGATAGCCCATTATTCAGTTACTGTTTGTTACTACAACCTTTTGTTCCAGTCAATCCTGCCCAGTTCTGTTCTTGCCCCATTTAAGTTAGATTTCTTCCATTGATTTTTCTCACTCTGGATGTCATTCTCTACAATCACCCTGAACATTTTAGAACAATCAAGTGATACTTGATCCATTTGGCCTAGCTTATTTCCATGGATTAGGTCCAACAATGCACCCTTTTTTATTGGACTGGACATATAATGTTAAGGGAAAGTCTCCCAAACACTTCCTGGGAACATCATTCTCACTGTTAGGAGCAATAAAAACATTAAGTCGTGTTTAAATCAGGAATAACTAAGTTTTAAAAAATGCTGTACATAGCTATACTTACCACGCCGCAAACGCTGTGGCCCTGGAAACCTAATTTTACAAGTATGCAATATCACTTCCACTGGGATAGTGCAGAAGATTGGTGATTCTAAACTTAAGTGAAAATATATTTATTGTTAATTTAATTGAAGATAAATAGAAGAAGAAATTGTTTCAACTAAATGGAACAAAACATTCAATGAGCCAAATGGCTTCTTTCTGCACCGTTGGGATTCGTTGATTCAGTTCTGGTGCCTCGTCAACTTTATATACCAGTCTATTCAAGAGGCAACTTCTTTATAACTAAAAATTCAACTAAACGTGGAAAATATAGAATGTAGGGAAATAGATGGTGACATCTTGAAAAATGTCCATATTACAGAGGAGGAAGTACTGGATGTCTTGAAACACAAAGGTATATAAATCCCCAGGACCTAATCAGGTATACCTTGAACTCTGAGGGAAGGTAGGGAACTATAGACCAATGAGCCTGATGTCAGTGGTGGGCAAGTTGTTGGAGAGAATCCTGAGGCACAGAATGTACATGTATTTGGAAAGGCACAGACTAATTAAAGATAGTCAACATGGCTTTGTGCATGGGAAATCATGTCTAATAAACTTGATTGAGTTTTTTGAAGAAGTAACAAAGAAGATTGATGAGGGCAGAATGGTGGACGTGATCTATACGTAAGGCATTCAGATTCCCCTTGGAAGACTGGTTAGCAAGGTTAGATCTCATGGAATACAGGGAGAACTAGCCATTTGGATACAGAACTGGCTCAAAGGTAGAAGACAGAGGGGGGTTAGTGGAGGGCTTTTCTTCAGACTGGAGGCCTGTGACCAATACTGGGTCCACTACATTTCATCATTTACATAAATGATTTGGATGTGAGAGTAAGAGGTACAGTTTGTAAGTTTGTAGATGACACCAAAATTGGAGGTGTAGTGGACAGTGAAGAAGGTTACCTCAGATTACAACAGGATCTTGATCAGATGGGCCAATGGGCTGAGAAGTGGCAGATGGAGTTTAATTTAGATAAATGCGAGGTGCTGCATTTTGGGAAAGCAAATCTTAGCAGGACTTAGACACTTAATGGTAAGGTCCTAAGCAATGTTGCTGAACAAAGAGACCTTGGATTGCAGGTTCATAGCTCATTGAAAGCAGAGTCGCAGGTAGATAGAATAGTGAAGAAAGTGTTTAGTATGTTTTCCTTTATTGGTCAGAACACTGAGTATTGGAGTCGGGAAGTCATGTTGCAGTTGTACAGGACATTGGTTTGGCCACTTTTGGAATATTGCGTGCAATTCTGGCCTCCTTCCTATCAGATGGATGTTGTGAAACTTGAAAGGGTTCAAAAAAGATTTACAAGGATGTTGCTAGGGTTAGAGGATTTGAGCTATAGGGAGAAGTTGAATAGGCTGGGACTATTTTCCCTGGAGTGTTAGAGGCTGAGGGGTGATCTCAAAGGTTAATAAAATCATGAGGGACATGGATAGGGTAAATATACAAAGTCTCTTCTTTGGGGCGGGGGAGTCCAAAACTAGACAGCATAGATTTAGGGTGAGAGAGGAAAGATGTAAAAGACATCTAAGGGGCAACTTTTTCACGCAGAGGGTGGTGTGTGTGTGGAATGAGCTGCATGAGAAAGTGGTGGATACTAGTAAAATTGCAGCATTTAAAAGGCATCTGGATGGGTATACGAATAGGAACGGTTTGGAGGAATACGAGTTGGGTGCTGGCAGGTGGGACTAGATTAGGTTGGGTTGGTCAGCATGGACGAGTTGGACTGACGGGTCTTTATCCATGCTGTACATCTCTATGACTCTAAAATAGGTTATGGAGGATCAGGAAATCTCATTATCTTGCGTGGCTATGAACAATTTAGATAGTAAGAATTTTATTTTATCGCTAGAGCGTAGTGGAAATGGGAAACAGATTGCTGCTTCCTACAGAAAATAGTGATTATTTTTTCTATTCCTTCAAGTGAACCTCTTTCTAACTCAGAAGGCAATCATTTCTTAAAAGGGGATAACTATATGCCATTAATCAGGACCAGTGTGGCTTTCTGAATTAGTTCCCCTAAGGCCCTAAAAAGATCAGAGAATCAGAGAAACTTGCCAAATCTTTTGGACTCTAATTGCACAGGATTTACCTGATTTTTCATGTCTTCCAAATGATTACATAACTTTCAGGCGTAAGTTGGGGAACAGCAAATTTACTGTATCATGTCTGTGCTGACAAAAAAAAGTCAGTCCAGTCTGCTTTACAATTCTTAGTCCAGAATCTAATAGTTTACAGCATTGCATATCCAAATATCTTCCTTAAATTATCATGAGGGCTTCTGCTTCTTTTTCAGATGGTTGATTTTCAGATAACCAAAAAGCCATGGGTGAAAATAACTCTCCTACCCTTATTTTTACCCTTGTCAATTACTTATACTCTACAGCCCTGATTATTAACAACTTCATTACGGTATATCACTCCATCCTATTCACACTATTCCGGTCCATTAATTTTACACATCTCCATTAAATTTTCCCACATCTTCCTTTGTTCCTAATCCCAACCTATTCAAACATTCTACATGGCTCAAAATCTCTATTCACGGCAACCTCCCCATCAATCTTCTTTGTACTTTCCCTAGTGTGGAAATAGAAGGAATTGCATCATTATTTTAGCTATTCAGATCTAAAGATCTTTGCAAATTAGGCAAAAACGCAAATCATGCCACCATCTTTTGTTGCCTGCTTACTACATGAAAATCACACCTTTGAATTACACTTCATAATTAAGCCATGTATATAAATTCTTATAACACATTTGTATTAGTCCAAACACTATAATTAAGACTCTGAGTGAACCTTTGTAGCCCTGGCTTATAAACTTGCTTCTAACTGCATGAAACTATATTAGACTATTCAGATCTATTATATATTGGTAAGGCATTAGGATGTTGAGAACTCTCTTCCTTAAGAACAAGAAAGATTTAAAGCCAACACAGTTGCCAATAGTTTGTAAAAGAGGGGACGACTTAACTGTTAGGGTACGAAAAAGGTGGTCACAACCCTGTTTGCAGTAGCAGTGAGAAAAGAGATCAAAAAGAAGGAATTGCCTCGTCAGGATCCAAAGAAGCCTGAATATGCTTTTGAGGTCCAAAGAGGCAAGTGCTTAAGATAAAGTCAGAATAGGAAGACCTGTTATGCTGTTAATTACTGCCTAGCTTACTTTATGCTTAATAAATATTTGCACTTTGCTACATTCGGAATTAAGTGCCGCCTAGTTAGCTATCCTGTGACAAATAAAATATATTCCTTATAATTGATATTGCCCACAGCAGGCTGAATGAATGGAGTCCTTAACACAAATTCAATATGACCATTGCAGGAATGGACTTAGTGAATTTCCCTTATTCCATATTATGTGTCTGTTGGTTCTTTATCTATCATAGAGTTATCAGGTCAGAACAATGGATCAACATGTATGACAATAGTATACAATCCAGTTATACACTAAAACTACTCTGCTAGAATTTTGTACCATTTGTTTTTAACTAAGCAGTAAACTCTGAAATTAATTGAATTGCCAGGTTGCCCATGGTCGGCGACAGTCAAGTAAACTAATTTTCGTTATCCGATTGTAGACTTTGCTAAATATATTACAACATATTGCTATGGGTCTGGTATCACATGTAGGCCAGACAATTGCAGATTTCACTGAATATGTTACAACACATTTTTATAAGGATCTTGTTATAAGCAAATACAGTGACAAAAATTGCTTTCAGATTTTTTGTTTTAAAATGGAAAATACACGGTGACTCAGTGGTTAGCATAGCTGCCTCACAGCACCAGGGTCCCAGGTTCAATTCCAGCCTCGGGCGACTGTCTGTGTGGAGTTTGCACATTCTCCCCGTGTCTGCATGGATTTCCCCCTGGTACTCCGGTTTCCTCCCACAGTCCAAAGATGTGTAGGTTAGGTGAATTAGCCATGCTAAGTTGCCCATAGTGTTAGGTGCATTAGTCAGAGGGAAATGGGTCTGGGTGGGCTACTCTTCAGAGGGTTGGTGTGGACTGGTTGGGCCTGTTTCCACACTGTAGGGAATCTAGTCTAAATGAATGATTTTTTAATAACTTTTGTTGAATGACGTAATATTTGTGATGGCTGTTTTTTTATTCATTCACAGAACATTGCTGTCACTGGCTACAAGGATTAGGTTTATTGTCACATGTATTCACGTGAGTACAGTGAAAACCTTACAAGTTGCCATCTTAGTACCAAGGTACCTCGGTACAAACACTTAAGTACAAATTCTTCAAGAAAAAAAATCAGAAAAATAAAGAAATAAAAAGCCCAACAATAAATTAGAAAAACAGAAAAATAAGAGTTCAGAATAATTTGCCCATCCCTAGCTACGTGAATGAGTCAACTACATTGTTGGGGGTTTGGTGTCACATGTAGGCCACACTGGATAAGAGTGGCAGATTTCCTTTCCTAAAAGACTTTACTGAATCAGATGGGTTTTTTTCACAACGGTTTTGTGGTTATCATTAGACTTTTAATTCTAGACTTGTCTTTTTATTGAATTCAAAATTCACCTTCTGCCTTGGTAGGATTCAACGCTGGGTCCCGGAATATTACCTGGGTCTTTGGATTAATAGTCTAATGATAATACCATTAGGCCGTATATAGGACAGGTATTGAATTCAAAAGAGTAGATCTACAGTCATTTAGTGAACAAAATACACAGTGATGGTCAGAAATAAACATAAATATTCTAAATCTCAAAAGGCCTGTTTTAGAAAAACAAAAGCTCATTTTATTTGATAATAGCTGTCCATTTTACATGTACATGCATCCGCATCTGTTATGCACACATCACAGTTTAAAGTTAGTTTAATGAATGTTAAACTTACATACACTCGTACAAAATGAGTCAATGCAAACTTAAGTATTAACAAAACAGACTTGTACTATAATTCGTAGTCTGCTGTGCTAGGTACCTTTTTGTACAATAAAACATATATAGTTAATTTAACATCTCTTCCATTTTTAATGGCTGCACATAATGAAGCTGCGATAGAAAATGACCATTCTTGATGTTTTACATAGCATGAAAAGACCTTGTCATGCAGAAGCTGTATTAAATATTAATCAGTAGAAACAGAACAGAGATTTTCTTTGTCATTTTGGCCAAGTTACTGAATTTCCTTACACATACAAAGACACCCAACTTGGAATAGTAGCTGCCAATGTGCTCCATGACCACCCATTCAATCAAACGCAAAACAAAGTAAACACTTCTTGCACTGTTTATGTCTTTTTAGAGAATTTGGCACAGAAAATAACTTTAGCAATTTTTAAAGAGCAGGAACACATTTTAAAAAACAAAGAGAAAAAGCAGTTGCATTCTTTAAACATTAAAAACATATCTGTGCATCTCAATCATTGCAGAATACTGTTCTCTGTAGCCAGTTTGTTGCTAAGCTTTACTGCAACATTGTCTTAATTTGCTTGGAGGTAGTCTCATCATTCAAATGTTTGGTGGTGTACCTGGAAAGGAGAACATCATACCTTTTAAAGAATGCATCAGATTATTAAATGAATTAATTTCAGTCATAAGAATATATTATTTGATACGCAACTATTACAACAATCCAAATGGACAAAATAAACATTGTTTAATAAAATCCTATCATTTTCACTTCATGCAATGGATCAGTGCTCTTTGAAAAAAATGTTAAATTAAGTACAGATTGGATAGGGTAGACATTGAAAAACTGAACTTCCTCAGCGAGTAAAAGCAAACTAGGTGCCAGAAATGTAATAAATCCAAGAATTTAGAAGGAACTTCTTTGCCAAAAGACTAATTTGAAGTGGAACTTATGATAACAATGCAGAATTGAGATGAATGATAAGTCGCCTTTAAGGGAAAGCATGTGAGAAAGGAATAAGAAAATATGTAGATAGGGTTAGATAAAGTAAGATGGGAGGTGGCAAGTTGGGAATATAAACACTAGAACAGAACAATTGGGCAAATAGCCTGTTTCTGCAAATTTTATGTTGTTACACCAAATCACTTCTCAGGACCAAATCAGAAAAGTTAGAAGACTTGATCAAAGTATTGCCATCATGCCATAAAACAAAATCCTGCCTGGCATTTTGGAGATGGCAAACTACCACTCTATCTCCAGCCTCTCTTCAAGAACTTCCAAAAGTTCTCCCACAGCTGTGCTCATCTACATATTTAAACCTGTCCAATCATGATTCAACTCCTGCCTCTCTGTAGAGATGGTGTATTAGTTGCTTCAGTCACTTCTCTAATAATCAGCTCACTTAGCCTGCTCTTGTTTGGTTATATGCTTGGTGATCAAATTGTAGCTATAGCATTGCCAGTAATAACCTTTCTTCCAACCTGTCCACTATTACTCCAAAGTCTCCCAAGGATTTACGTTTGACCTCACTGACATTCAACTCCATCAGTCCACCATGTTTCTTGATCATTCTACTTCTTGTGGGCTGCCACGCATCCACCTTCAGCAAGAAGTACTGAGTGAATGATCCAGCTAGGTCTCCTCCGGAGGTCTCCAGAATCACAGATGCCAGTCTTTATTCAATTCAATTCACTCCACTTGATGTCAAGAAATAGGTGAAGGCACGGGGCAGGGTTTGGGGGTGGAGTGGGGGCAGATAGGGTGGGGTGGACAGGGTTTGGGGATGGGGTGGAGGTGGACACGCATGGGGTTGGGGACGGGGTAGGGGTGGACAGGGTTTGGGGACAGGCTCGGAGCGGAGTGTGGTCGGATGGGGTTGGAGGCAGTGTGGAGGCGGATGGGGTTTGGGGGGTGGGATTTGGGAGGCAGACTGGTTGGGGGTGGGCAGGTTCGGGGCCGAGCGTGAAGTTGGGGCTGGACAGAGTTTGTGTGTGTGTGTCTCTGTGTGTGTGTATGGTGGCGAGGTGAGGTGGGGCTGGACATGGTTGGGGGGCGAGGTGGGACAGGGGCACGCATGTAGGGTGCTGCTGCCTAGTCTCCTGAATGGGGAGCAGACTTCACAGAGAACTCCATGCCCCAGAGGAAGTCAATTAATCAAATGATCAATTATCTGAACGAAAGAGTGTTCGCCCATCTCGTTCGGACAATCGAGGTTCCTCTGTACTGTGGCGATAAAAACAGGTTATAGGCTAGGAATGCTGTGACAAATAAGTCCAATCCATGTCCAACATATACAAGGTTCAGGTCAGACGTGTGACAGAATACTCTTCACTTATTGAATGAAACAGCTCCAACAACAGTCAAGAAGTTCTCATTACCCTTGGAAAAAGCAGTCTAATTGATTGGTATCATATCCACCATCTTTAACATTCACTCCCTTCACCAAAGACATGCAGTGATGGCAGCATGTACAGTCTACAGGATGCACCATAACAACTTACTGAGGTTTCTCCAACAGCACCTTCTAAAATCCATGTCCTCTGCCACCTAAAAGGACAAGGGCAGCAAATGGATAGGCAAACCACAACCGCAAGGTCCCTTGAAGCGACACACCATTCCAACTTGGAAACATTTTGCTATTCCTTCATTGTTGCTAGTTCAGAATGTTGGTACTGCCTTTCAAACATAATGTGGATGTCCCCACATCCTAAGGACTGAAGCCAGTGATGTCTACGTCTCATGAATGAACAGTTTAACAAAAACAACTGAGCCGATAGCGACTTGGATGACTACAACTTGCTGAGGTTAAATACTGGCAGGACCAAAGCCATCACCTTTGCACTTGCAATTGATTTCATCTTACTATCCAGCAAGAGTCTGAGGCTAAACCAGACTATTCACACCCTACTGCATTACAAGTTGATCTCTTAAGATCATATTCTTTCCATCACAAAGATCACCATAACATCACCTGATTCCATCATTATCGCAGCCAATCAGCTGTGGAAACCCAAGTCACCAACAAATCTCTGACATGGATCTCTTACAGGAAATGTGAGCTGGAAAGATTTAGTTAATTAATTCAGATTTCAGCATCTAGACAATTGAAGGTACAATTGTCAATGGTGGGTAGAATCAAGTTGTGACGCACAAGGCCAGATCTGAAAGGATTTGAACACGGATGTCATTTATAAATTTAAGGTGTTGGTAAAGCAGAGATCATTGTCAGTCAATGGACACAAGTTAACAGGAGAATGAGACTTACCACTAGTTTGGATATATCAGAATATTGGAAGCGCTCAAGTTTATGAGAGTGCAGAATGGGAGGTTAGCAGGAAAGCATCAATGTAGTTAAGTTTGGAGGGAACAAAGATATGAGAAGGGTTTAAGGAATGAAGATGGACAACTTTTAAATTAAAGTAAATGAGCTGAGGTAACAGAGAAGACATGATTAGATTAGATTACTTAGTGTGAAAACAGGCCCTTCAGCCCAACAAGTCCACCCAGACCCATTCCCCTGTAGTTACCTCTTCACCTAACACTACAGGCAATTTAGCATGGCCAATTCACCTAACCTGCACATCTTTGGACTGGAGGAAACCCACACAGACACGAGGAGAATGTGCAAATTCCACACAGACTGTTGCCTGAAGCGGAAATTGAACCTGGGTCTCTGGCGCTGTGACACAGCAGTGCTAACCACTGTGCCACCGTGCTTGCCCACGGTGGCACACATCCAGATCAGAAATTCAGCTTGAAGTCAATTAAAATGCCAGCAACCTAGGTCAAAGGGAGGCAGTGGCCAGGGTAGGAGTAAAATAAAGATTCCAAAAACTGAGTTAGGCTGAGTCATTCAATAATGGCAATAGAAGGATTTTGATTGTGGGCGGATAGGAGATTTGACTGGATGCAAATTGCTGAAAGACCAGTGTGGGGGGAAAATGGGTTTCGGTTTCAATTAAGCATTGGCACCAGTACGGGGAAAAGTGGGATCTGTATAGATGAGATGGCCTCTCCTGAATTGTGCTTAAGCTCTTACCAACCGCATTAACAGGGAAGTAGAGAAGGTTTGAATCTGGATAGTGGGGTAATGTGATCAAATTTAGGAAGGTGTGGTATATCAAATGCTGATTCAAGGCCAAACACAGAGGTATTAATACAAAAAAATGATAAATAGACCAAAAAAAGTAGAGAATATGAATCTAAGAGTTAACAAACACATCGAACTGGAATTTATATAAAAAAAAGTAAAGGAATAAACTAAAGGATCTGTACCCAAATGAACACAATAATCAAAACAAAACAGATAAACAGAGTGCAAATGGAAATGAATAGGTGCAATCTGATAATCATTATTGAGACATGGCTGCAGGATGGTATGGACTGGGACCTGCATCTTGAAGCATATAGGACATCTAGAAATAACAGGAAAGTAACAAACGTAGAAGAGTGAATTCATCAGTTAATAACTGTATTAGTGCAGTGCAGAAGGGTGACCCAAGTTTAGGAAATCAAATGTGGTAATAGATGAGTCAAAACGAAAAATGACAAAAGGTAGTAACTCACTTGTGGGAGTAGTGTACAAGCCCCCTAACTGCAGCCACACAATCGGGTGAGTATAAAGGAAGAAATAACGAAAGCTTATTAGAAAAGCATAGCAACAATATGGGAGATATCAACTGGAAAATACAGACAAAAAAGCCTAGATGAAGAGTTCGTAGAACATTTTAAGGACAATTTCTTAACCACCTCCACTGTATTTACATCCTGAAGTGTCTTGACAGGGTGAATGTGAAGAGGGTGTTTCCTAGAATGGGAGAATCTAGTACTTGGGGTCAGTTTTTATAAATCAGAAGCCACCCATTTAAAAAAAATTGGGTGAAAATATTTTCCGGGTTCATAAACAAAAACAAGGAGCTGCGAGAGGGGATATGGTTGAAGAATGACAAAGTGATTAGAGATGGCCTTATTGTGTGAGATTGATATGATGTGAGTAATGTGGCTGACATGAATATGAAATGTAAGATGTTTAAGCACTTGTAAAACTGTTCTAAACTGTAAATGATCAGTTTTCCTCTGCAATTATACATGCACACTTTCTTAATACATAATATTATCTGTAAACATCATTAGTACCAAAAATATATTCTATATTATCTTCCAACATGGGTATATTGTACGTGATTGCCAAAGTATCATTTTAATTAGTAGATGGTCAAACCTTTTAATAAGTGAGTCAGTCTGCAGTTGACATCTTTCATTTACAAACATGAAAGTTTCAACAGGTGTCACAATTGTTTTAGTTACCTGAGAGCATTCAGAAGGCCTTCTACACTATTTGGAGGCTGATCTTTTAGGACTTTTATGCATCCTTTCATCTATAGGAACAATGGAATTTAGTACACTATTATTTCCATAGATGCACAATTATATAAATGCAGCTTTATATAAATTTACACACATGTACTTCCACATATTTAAGTTGCAAGTTCTTTGGAATGTATCGTTTATTAGTGGAAAATATGAATAGCAAGAAATAATTTGCATGCAAATTTATCATTCACATCACAGATAATACAAATACTTTATTATTGCTTGAAAACAACAGCTTCAAAATATGATAGCAGCACAGTTAGATTCAATGAAGAATAAACTCACGTCAATTTTAGATGTTTTGGCAAATGCCCCAACTGGATGCACGTGGTCATAAAGAATGATGACACCCACCATCACCCTCAGACAAAATGATACTGTTTCTTCACTTGCAAATCTGCTTCTGTATTCCCTGTACATGAAAAATAAATAAATTGGATATTAATTACACTTTTCAAAAAATTTGTTTTTTGTTTAAACAGTTAGTAGAGTAACCAAAAATCAATTTATCAGAAATTCTGGAAATGATTTCACTTGATTAACTTACATAACAATTTATCTCATCTCAAAGATTTGGGCTAACCAGAGATGCTTCAGGCTGGCCAGTGTACAAAATCAAACACCAATAGGTATTTCAGAATTGAAGCAGTCAAATTTTTATTATGTAAATGTTGAGTAAAGTTGAATTGCAATAAAATTTTGCTTAAATTTATTCACTAAATGTTCTAAGCATACCAAAAGGGGTGCTCAAAGGTAAAATGGTTGAAAAAAAAAGTTTAAAAAAATTAAACAGTTTAATTTGCTGATCAGAAATTAAATCACTGTTAGAAATTAAAACTGGTAAGGGAATCAATTTTCTAGCTACAGGCCTTTTGGATTCATCACTGATGAACATGCTTCTATCAAAGTTCCTCTCCATTCCAAATAACAACTTTAATATTTAAAGGATTTCTGCAATCATATTGTGGTATGGTGCTTACCCAAAATGAGAAATAATGTCAGCAGAGCGACAAGCAACCCACCAGTGAATTAATACCTGGATATTAAAACCCCCTTAACTAAGAAAAAAATCTTCATGTACTCTAGCCCTGCATACCTTGATGTCATGCCTTCTATGTTATATTTTTAAGTTTGGATCTCCACATGCATGAAATTAGTCTCCAAAAATTTATGTGCGCTATATTTGCATAGGTGTATTTCAGACTTCTGGAAGTCCAAAACACTTTAAAGCTAATTAAGTACATTTGATGTGTAATGCATGGATACCTCACACCATTGTAGTTTCCTCGATTTAGATTCAGGATCCTTGGCTCAGAATCAACTATGTCACTTTCTATTTTGATAAGCAAATCTATCATATTATAGTCACTCAGCTCCAAAAGGTCCAGCATGACTAGATTGCCAATTATTCCTTTCTCATTACACAATATCCAGTCCAGGATGGCCTGTTCTCTAGTTGGCTCCGCCATGTATTGATCCAGAGACTGTCCGGAATATATTCCAGGATGTCCTCCTCTATGGCACTGTTACTAATTTGATCTGTACAATCAATATGCAGATTAAATTCACCCATGATTACAGACGTTCCATTACTGCACGTGTCTCTAATTTCCTGTTTATTCCCAACATTGCCCCTATTATTTGGGGCTTTTATACATCCCCGCTATTGTTTTATATCCTCCTCTCTAGTGTTTCTCAGCTCTCTCCGTACAGATTCCATATCAGAGCTAATATCCTTTCTCACTATTATATTAATTCCTCTTTCAATCAGGATTGGAACTCCACACCTTTTCTTTTCGGTCTATCCTGGAATGTTCAATTCCTTGCTCACCCTGCAGTCATGTCTCCTTAATTCTGATTATGTCACGTGTGTTTTCATCTTATCATCACGATTGAAACTTTTAAAGCACATTGGAGGGGAATGGTGCGGGAAACATCTCGCAGCTGCCCTACTCCAGCAAAATTTATCCATATTATCTTCAAATCATTACTCCACTGAAACCACTGCCATTAAGTCATTTTGCCCTACTCACGGTGTCTCCAGCATAACTCTGCATACACTCGCCATAGTGCTTAAGCAGTCAGTGGTGTTCTCTATGGGTAGAGACTTGTTCTACAAAAGAAATAAAGATAGGAGTGGCATTAGAGGTCATCTGAATCAATACTTTACTATATTAAATAAGTCTCATATTCATTAATGAGTTACAGTCTTTTAGCCAGTGAACTAAATATGGAACTGAAAGTTTTAATCTCGACTTGGACTATGACCAAATCAGGGTATGTTATACTTACATCCGAAACAAACTTAGTTGTGGCATCACTCAAGGTTTTCAGCATTGGAGTTGCTTCAGCATAAAACAGGGACATTCTATTGGCCAATTCATTATTTACTTCATTTTCTCCTTCTGCCTAATTAAAAAGAACAAGAATCAAATATCAACATGTTAGCAATATTAATTTTAAGCTCATTACCCTGTAGACTGAGCTTTGTGATAAAGTACCAATGAAACTATTACTTGCAAAGTTTTGTTCTAAAAAACAATAATGACAAAACTAGTTACAACATTTATTATTCTTCAAACCACCTCCATTTATAGAATTTATACAATGTTTTGTACCTGACTCCAAACTGATGAGGTCAGTCTTTAAGGCAATGTTCTTTGGGGTTACTTGAATAATTCAACTTAGAAATAAATTCTGAAATGTGGTTTTAAATGGCACATCTCTTTAAAAATGCTAAGACTAATCAATTCAAAAAGATTATATCAAAAAAATTAAATATACCCATTTTCCAAATCAAACGTGTTCTAAAATTGTTACCAAGGGCAATGTAATGAAAATAAGGCAGCATTGTCAGTCAACCATTAAGCAAATGGAATTTTTCTTTCCAAGTGTTAGCTGCTCTTTTATTCAAAACTTTGATATGTAATCACTTATTTGAAATGTTTCAACATTGTTCCAGCTAGATGTTTACAAAAGAATGGGGTTATAGATTGGTGCCTGTGCGAGGGATAAAAACAGCAGTGTGTCAAGTTTAACAAATAATTTAGAGCAAATTGGTACTTGAACTGTACTGATCATAACCACAATTCTGATTTTTCACTGCTTGCTTCCAAACTTCATTTCATTTGTTAGCATACATGGAGACATTATATTCTATTCAGAGTTATCACAGCATTCACCATAAATGCGAAATAAAAAAACACTTTTCCTAAATGTAGTTTCTATAGCTGTGTTTTCTAAGTAGTCAGAAGCTGCAACCCAACAACACATACACCTCTGCTATAACATATGACAGTTGCAACCCTGGCTCTTCCTTCCTCTGAACAAGACAACATGCTACCCACAAAGCTGTGGTAATTCTACAGGCACATTGACTATCTTCTCTTGAAAAAGTCCATCTTTATCCAGATGCGTAATAGCATTTCCAACTAGATTTCAAAAATATGTAACATGGGAGATGGTGCTGCATAGATAATATCACTGAACTAACAACTCAGAGGTCCAGACTAGTGGCTGTATGGACACTGGATCAACTTCCCAAACAGCTGCTGGTGACACTTAAACTCAATTCATAAAACTGGAAATCTAGTCTTGAAATAGTTTCATTAGATTAGATTTGTGGGCGGCACGGTGGCACAGTGGTTAGCACTGCTGCCTCACAGCGCCAGAGACCCAGGTTCAATTCCCTCCTCAGGCGACTGACTGTGTGGAGTTTGCACATTCTCCCCGTGTATGCGTGAGTTTCCTCTGAGAGCTCCGGTTTCCTCCCACAGTCCAAAAATGTGCAGGTTAGGTGAATTGGCCATGCTAAATTGAAGGGGTAAATATAGGGGAATGGTTGTGCTTCAGCGGGTCGGTGTGGACTTGTTGGGCCAAAGGGCCTATTTCCACACTGTAAATATTCTAATCTAATCTAATTACTATGAAACTAGCACCAATCATCATAAAACCCAATATGGTTCACAACTAAGGCTATTCAACCCATTAAGTCTGCACTGACCCACCAAAAGTCATCACACTCAGGCCCACCCCATCAACCCCCATACACCTAATTTAGCCTAGCCAATCCACCTAATCTACACATCTTCGGTCTATGGGAGGAAACCCAGACTGACAAAGGGAGAATGTGCAAACTCCATACAGACAGTCACTCAATGCTGAAAGTGAACCCAGGACCCTTGCACTGTGAAGCAGCAGTGCTAAACACTGAGCCATCATGCCAACTATACCTGACTCCAGGCTTTCAGTAATGAGATTGACTCTTAACTGCCGTCTGAAGTCATGGAGCAAGTCAGTCAATTCAAGGGCAGTTAGGCGTAAATAATAAATGCTAACCTTGCCAGGGATGCCCACATTCCATGAAAGAATTAAAAGAACTTAAAATGCTTTTCCATTTTGGTTGAATTTGTATATGCCTTTGAAGTGCTTAACAAGTCTTAGAAAAATTAACAAAAAATATCATGAACAATGTACAGAGATATTAGAACATATGACAAAAAGATTGCTCAAAAACATAGTCTTCAAATAGCATCCTGAAAAGACCGAGAATAAGAGATTTAAGAGAATTATAGATTGTAGGAGCTAAACTCCTTGAAGAACATTTATCAGTGGAGATGTATTTCAAGTTGCCATGTTAGCATGACTTTTAAAACACAAGTTGCAATCTGATTTTTAAACAAAGTGACTAATTTAATTGTATATCAACTAATTTTAATTGTATATCAGTGAAAATAATGTCATGATTTTCAGGACTATCAAAGAATGCATACTTATGCCATAAAATAACACCTAGCCTTGCTGACACGCTAATGATGCTGTACAGTAAATTATAACTTGATAGTAAAAAGCAGAGTTCAATTATATATATAATATATATAAAAACCATACATAACTGTAGTATTCAAAATTAAATATTTTAAACAATTATGAAAAGCAGATCTTCAAAAGAAACAAAAAAACTGACTTACTGGGACATTATTAATCCTCATACGACTTAAAGTTCTCCTATAATAGCTGAAGTCATTCTGTATAGCAGGATTTGTCATCTGGAGAACAAACACATTGAGCTAAATAATTTTCTAATCAAATAAGGTTCAGATGTAACATAAGAGACTACACTGAATATCTCCAATGAAATGTGACCACTTCCATTAAGCTTAAGTAATGAATGGTCAAAGTTCTGATGCAAGGTTATCAACTTGAAATATTAATACTAATTCTGTCTTCACAGATATCAAGATCTGGTGAGTGTTCCCAGCAATTCGGTTTTAAATCTCGGACTCACAGGAGCTGCAGTATTGTTTACATTTTCAAAAAAAATTAGAAAATCTTGGTTGACATCACTAATGCTTCATAAAATACTGAGAAATTACGAAAGATAAATGCATTTTAAACTCAATTGTCCTATGAAATTGCATGAACTGAGTAACACTCAAAACACCTCTTGCTTTTTGACCCTCCCTTCATGTGGTTATGCTCCTCCAGCTTTGATGGAATGATATATACATGGAAACAGAGAGGATGACAAAAGAAAAAGTTGAATTCAACACTTTCTGGTTTGCACTGGACCTTGCTGCTCCATACAATTGCAAATAGAACACAGTAGTTGACCCTGAGTGTACTCAGCTGAATAGACTTCTGCAACCCACCAGAAAACATTTCAAAATAGTATCAACAAAAGTTGGGTTGCATAAATTTGGATTATTCAAAGAAAATACAATAAGATTATTTCTGATCCTTTAGTAGGAAATAATTAGCTTTCATATAGTAAGCAAACTAATTTTTAGACTGATGAAGCAGAGTCAAAGCAGACGTCAAAATTTAATGCTAATTTATGATGCTATGAAGTTGAGGAGTTTCACTCTTCAATTAAGGGCATGTACTTTGCTTTCCTTCACCAAATGCATTTTAGATTTTGTTGGTGGTGTCCTACACAGCAGTTGGGGAATTGATGTTTCCATGGCAACACACCCTCTTGCTTGCATAATGAAGTCTGGAGCTATGGATACTGACGGTGGAGACTTCAATGTTCTGTCTATCACATGACTGACAAGGCATTTCCCACAATCTTGTGGGCCATTGGACTGTGTTGGAAGGTTTTGCAGGTAACACTCATTTCTGCTTGGTTGTGTCATGAACACACTTCCTTTGTCACCAAACCTGAGGTGGGACTCAAATGCAGAGGTTTTGACTCAGAGCCGGGTGTTTCAAATATCTGTCAACAAGAGCCAAGTGTTTCCACTTACTTTGAGTGATTGCTTAGAGGTGATGGAAACTTGCTGCTTTCTCCATCTGCTCTGAATGGAGACACTGCAGCTTCTGTATAGTTACTGAGAATTATATAAACATGAGAACTGTAAATAGAAATTAAACATACACCCTCACACTTCATGGTTTGCTATTACTTCAGCATGTGATGCCAGCCCACCACTGCAAAAACACTTCTGCTTACCTTAAGTTCATCAAATCGTAGAGTGAAATGAAGGATCTCAGCAAACTGCTTGGCAAGAGCCTGCTCTCGCTCAAGGTGTTGTGTGGGACTATATGGCGTGCTCGTCAGTGCTCCCAACAAGCCATGCAAAGCTGCTTCTATTATGAAGAAAGTTTGGGTTATTTTCTGTGAATACAAGGATTACTTAAATTACATACATAACAAATGACATTCTAAAGGAGCAGAAGTTAATATAATGAACAAATGTCGACAGTTGAATTATAGTAGCAATTTTTAAACTAATTAAAGTACTCAAGTTAAGATTTCATTCTTTGATTGACACATTTGCTATTTAGTATTTTGTCCCATTATAATAGGATGTATGTATACTAAATTTATGTATTGAGTTTCAAATCCAAATTGGTATAACTTACAATTGAAAATCATGTTAAGTTTTGTTGCAGATAAAGAACAATGTCTTACTTTATTGTCACTGTGCAGCTTGGTTACAAGGATTTCCCAATATTTATAATGTGAAGAATCACCAAAACCATATCTGCTGTACTAATAAAGATCTAAGGGCATACTGTCTCTAACAAGGATTTTGTCAGCCATCTGGAGTGGGCGATTCTAGAGGATGTGTGTCAGGAATTTTCCTGATGTGGACAACAGAGTAACAGCTGCTTGAAGTTTTCATATTTCTAAAGGTGGGGGATGGGAGATTTCTTTCTTCCCAATCAATATATAAGTGCATGGAATCTTGATGCGAGCTAAAACCGATCAGCTTTCAAGACTTCAGCTGGAATACTAGCAGGTCCATACATTTTATTGTATTTCAAGCATTTGATTACTTGTTGCAGCTCGCCCATCAATGGTCTCCCATCTATGGATTCTACTGAGGGCACTGGTGTATAGACTGGAAAGCATCATAACTCCAGCAGGAATTCTTCACAGAGATTTATCAATTTATCCAAAGCTCTGTATTATTTGCAATCTACCTGATGTTGGTTATTCATTTAAAGATCAACTGCCCTCTGGTGAGAGTATTAAAAACCACCTAGATGGAAAACCCTTTAATCTCAGTTGGCCCTGTGCCAAAACTAAACTAACTACCACAGACATACATGATCTGCAGTACGTAGATGACGGCAGTGTCATTGCTAACTCTGCCCCAGATATGCAAGCTACTCTTGATTTCTTTAATTTTGTAAACAAGAGACCCAGGGTCGAGAGTGTGGTGCTGGAGGGCTTATGCCCGAAACACCTGCTCCTCAGATGCTGCCTGACCTGCTATGCTTTTCAAGCGTCACACTCTCGACTCTGATTGCCAGCATCTGCAGTCCTCACTTTTTCCTACACAAAAGACTCAATCTGACCTTCCATGCAAAATTTACGTATCAATCAAGACACGGTCATTCAAATATATCCACCACCTTTATATGATCTCCATCAATTCCTGGAATATATTAGCCCAATCTCACACCTTGGCAGCCACCTCTTCCAAATGGCCACCATTCACAAGAACACCCAATACTGGATCCGATGTGCAAGGTCAACGTTCTACAAACTATGACAGCAAGCATTTGGTAATAAAGACCTCTAAGTTAACAAAAATCCTAATTAACATAGCAGCTGTTACCACCACACTTTATATTATGTTGAGCTCCTGAAAAATTGACCACGATGAACTATATCAAGATGAGTGAAAAGCATCTCCCATTCCAGGTCCTGTTACCTCAACTCTTGAAAGATCAGCATTCCATGGGAACACAAAGATTGTGATAAAAACACTCAGAAACTCTCCTTACAACATCGCAGCGTTGACATTAATGACTGGGAGAAGCTTGTTCACAAGTAGGAACAACTTGTTGCATCATGATTTGAGTCCAAAAATGTTAACGTCAGGCAGAATGGTAGCACAAAGGAAGCAAATTCTGCACCATTGGACCTCACTACTTCACGAGATGCCTGATGCTCCCTGGGTTTACAGGTTAAAAATCAATCTGTTCAGTCACATAAGACACATGGCAGGAGGTACATGCTTGAAATGAGGGTTTCCCCTCTTTAAACCCACTATTGCCCCTCTCCTCAAAACAAAAACAAAAATCAAGTCAGCATTTTTACAAACATATTGTCTCAATTACCTTTCCTCGCCACTAAATCCAAGCTCATTTTTCCTGGGATTTACATGTACCTCCAAACAGGTTTTTTCCTCCACTACAGTACTCAAGTGGTTCTCATTAATTGCAAATGATACACATAGCCTATGTGACTGTGACAAAGGTAAACTGTCCCTCATATTCTTTCTAACCTGCTTGCAGCTTTTGATACAGTTCAACACATCAGGTGGGCAGTATCGCATTTGCCTGGCTCCATTCCTGTCCAATATAGCCAGGCTACAATTTGCAATGATTTCTCTTCCATACAGTTAGCCGTAGTGTTCCCAAAGAGTTAACCTAGGGACCCTATATCTCATCTAATGTTAGTGACATCTGCATTAATTGCTAAATACATACGACAATACCCAGCTCTACCTCACCATCACCCTTTGATTCCTTGCTATTACTAAATTATCAAAGTCTATATCCGTCACCAACTGCTGGATAATCAGAAATTTCCATCATCTTCTATTCCCTGCCCAAACTCTGCTCACCAGCTACAACTCCATTTCTTCCCCAGCAACTGTCTGAAGAATGTGTGAAACCTTGAACTGACATATAACACTCAGATGAGTTCCAACCATATACCCATGCCACCACTGAGTAGTATCTCATTCCAGCTAGGCTCTTGCTGAAATCTCATTCATGTTTTTATTAACTTAAGACTTCATTACTCCAATGCACATCTGGTTGCCTATGTCCTTACTTGCACTAAGTCCCATTCATCTTGCACCATATTTGCTGGTCAACATCAGCTTTCTAACAAGTAACACCTGGATTTAAAAACCTACATTCCTAAACACTTCCCTCCCTAAATTTACTACGAGTAACGAGTGATGTGGATAAAATGCAGCCTGTGAAATATTGTACTTGGATTTCTAGGACTTTGTGGATAGAACACCATATCAGTTACTGCAGAAAATAAAACACTCATGGTATCGAATATAACATATTTGCATGGGAAGAAAACTGGTAGATTAGCAGAAAGCAGAACGTACACATCGGCCTTTGCCTGAATGGCAAGACGTGGCAAAGTGCATCCAGCAGAGGTCTCAACATTTTACAATTTACATCGATTACATTGATGAGGATAGCGAAGGGTTAATAGCCAAGCTTGCAGACAAGACAAAAACAGATAGGAAATAATGCTTATAAGAAAGAAATAAGGAGGTTATGCAAAAGCAAAGTACCACGGATACTGGAAATCTGAAATAAACATAGAAAAATCTGGAGAAATTCAGTAGGTCTGACAGCATCAGTAATGACAGAAACTTTGAGTAGCATTCCCTCTAATTTCTTTTCCATCGAGGTTTGTGCGAAACAATAACTTCTGGAACCAGAAGTCAATGCATGATCGGTGTTGGCAGACCAATTGCAGAACCTTTGTGTGGCTGCGTCCTAACACAGATTAGAAGCAGTGGTTGAGTCTGTTATGACTTCTTCAGAACTGAAATTTGTCACAATCAGTTTTGAAGAGTCATATCGGATTTGAGATGGAAACTTTGTTTTTCTCTCTCTACAGATACTTCCAGACATGCTGCACTTGTCCAGCATTTTCTGTTTTTGCATAAGGAGGTTACACACTGATATGTACAAATTGATTCAGTGGGTAAGATATGGCAGATTGATTACAAAGTGTGATAACTGTGTAGCTGTCCACTCTGGGGGGAGGAATGAAAAAGTAGAATACTAATTAAACAGTGAATGACTGCAGAATGCCAAGATGCAGAGAGATCCAGATGTTCTGGTGGAAGAGTCAAAAAGTTAGCATGCAGGTGGAGCAGGTAATCAAGGTGACTCATGGGATCCTATCCTTTGTCATGAGACTGATTGAACACCAACATAAGGATATTATGATTCAAGTCATTGAGGCATTGGTGAGACAACAGCACAAATATCATGCAGTTTTATAATCCTTATTTAAGGAAATATGTAAATTCATTGGAGACAGTTTGGAGGTTTACTATACAGATCCCTGGAATGAGGGTGACCTAATAAGAGTAGGATAGACAGGCTGGCCTTGTTTCCATTGGAGTTTATGAGATTGAGGTGATGCTTGATTGAAATGGGTAAGATCCTGAATATCTTGACAAGGTGGATGTGGAAGGTAGATTTCATCTTGTGGACATGTCCAGAGAAAGGCAGCACTGTTTTAAAGCTAAGGATCACTCTGAGGAAATGAGAACTGTTTTCTCCCAATGGGTTGAAAGAGTTTGGGACACTCTGCCTCATAAGGCATTAAGCATTTTTAAGGCAAAGGTAAATAGATTCTTGTTAGGTAGGGTCATCAAATATTTTTATGGTGAAGGTGGACCAATTTAAAATGGGGGCAGATGGAAATGTGGAATTCGAAACACAAACAGATCAGCCATGATCTTATCGAACGGCAGACCAAGCTCAAGAGGCTGAATAGTTTACTTCGGCTCATAATTTGCATGTTCTTCTCCACCATCACAACCCTTAAACATCTGTGGCCAGCAGAGAAAAAGCAGAATGGTGTGTTGTTTCTCTGGTGCCAGGATCAAGGATGTCTCAGAGAGGTGCAGAATGTTCTCACGGGGGAAAAGGGCCAGCAGGATGTCATTGTCCCCATTGGAACCAACGACACTGGAAGGGAAAATGTTGAGACTCTGAAGGGAGATTACAGAGAGTTAGGTAGAAATTTAAAAAGGAGGTCCTCAAGGGTAGTAATATCTGGATTATTCCCAGTGCTACGAGCTAGTGAGGGCAGGAATAGGAGGACAGAGCAGATGAATGCATGGCTAAGGAGCTGGTGTATGGGAGAAGGATTCACATTTTTGGATCATTGGAATCTCTTTTGGGGTAGAAGTGACTTGTACAAGAAGGACAGATTGCAAGGGGACTAATATACTGGCAGGGAAATTTGCTAGAACTGCTTGGGAGGATTTAAACTAGTAAGGTGGGGGGGTGGGACCCAGGGAGATAGTGAGGAAGGAGATCAATCTGAGACGGGTACAGCTGAGAACAGACGTGAGTCAAACAGTCAAGGGAGGCAGGGACAAGGTAGGACTAATAAATTAAACTGCATTTATTTCAATGCAAGGGGCCTAACAGGGCACGCAGATGAACTCAGGGCATGGTTAGGAACATGGGACTGGGATATCATAGCAATTACGGAAACATAACTCAGGGATGGGCAGGGCTGGCAGCTGAATGTTCCAGAATACAAATGCCACAGGAAGGATAGAAAGGGAGGCAAAAGAGGAGGGGGAGTGGCATTTTTGATAAGGGATAGTGTTACAGCTGTGCTGAGGGAAGATATTCCCGGAAATACATCCAGGGAAGTTATTTGGGTGGAATTGAGAATAAGAAAGGGATGATCACCTTATTGGGATTGTATTATAGACCCCCCCCAATAGCCAGAGGGAAATTGAGAAACAAACTTGTAAGGAGATCTCAGCTATCTGTAAGAATAATAAGGGTGGTTATGGTAGGGGATTATAACTTTCCAAACATTGACTGGGACTGCCATAGTGTTAAAGGTTTAGATGGAGAGGAATTTCTTAAGTGTGTACAAGACAATTTTCTGATTCAGTATGTGGATGTACCTACTAGAGAAGGTGCAAAACTTGACCTACTCTTGGGAAATAAGGCAGGGCAGGTGACTGAGGTGTTGTGGGGGAGCACTTTGGGGCCAACGACCATAATTCTATTCGTTTTAAAATAGAGATGGAAAAGGATAGACCAGATCTAAAAGTTGAAGTTCTAAATTGGACAAAGGCCAATTTTGACAGTATTAGGCAAGAACTTTCAAAAGATGATTGGAGGCAGATGTTTGCAGGTAAAGGGACGGCTGGAAAATGGGAAGCCTTCAGAAATGAGATAGCAAGAATCCAGAGAAAGTATATTCCTGTCAGGGTGAAAAGGAAGGCTGGTAGGTATAGGGAATGCTGGATGACTAAAGAAATTGAGGGATTGGTTAAGAAAAAGAAGGAAGCAGATGTCAGGTACAGACAGGATAGATCGAGTGAATCCTTAGAAGAGTATAAAGAAAGTAGGAATATACTTGAGAGGGAAATCAGGAGGGCAAAACGAGGACATGAGATAGCTTTGGCAAATAGAATTAAGGAAAATCCAAAGGGTTTTTACAAATATATTAAGGACAAAAGGGTAACGAGGGAGAGAAAAGGGCCCCTCAAAGATCAGCAAGGTGGCTTTTGTGTGGAGCCACAGAAAATGAGGGAGATATTAAATGAATATTTTGCATCAGTATTTACTGTGGAAAGGGATATGGAAGATATAGACTGTAGGGAAATAGATGGTGACATCTTGCAAAATGTCCAGATTACAGAGGAGGAAGTGCTGGATGTCTTGAAACAGTTAAAGGTGGATGAATGCCCAGGACCTGATCAGGTGTACCCGAGAACTCTGTGGGAAGCAAGAGAAGTGATTGCTGGGCCTCTTGCTGAGATATTTGTATCATCGATAGTCACAGGTGAGGTGCCAGAAGACTGGAGGTTGGCCAACGTGGTGCCACTGTTTAAGAAGGGTGGTAAGGACAATCCAGGGAACTATAGACCAGTGAGCCTGACCTCAGTGGTGGGCAAGTTGTTGGAGGGAATCCTGAGGGACAGGAGCAAGGTTAGATCTCATGGAATACAGGGAGAACTAGCCACTTGGATACAGAACTGGCTCAAAGGTAGAAGACAGAGGTTGGTGGTGGAGGGTTGTTTTTCAGACTGGAGGCCTGTGACCAGTGGAGTGCCACAAGGATTGGTCTGGATCCTCTACTTTTTGTCATTTACATAAATGATTTGGATGCGAGCATAATAAGTACAGTTAGTAAGTTTGCAGATGTCACCAAATTTGGAGGTGTAGTGGACAGCGAAGAGGGTTACCTCAGATTACAACAGGATCTGGACCAGATGGGCCAATGGGCTGAGAAGTGGCAAATGGAGTTTAATTCAGATAAATGCGAGGTGCTGCATTTTGGGAAAGCAAATCTTAGCAAGACGTATACACTTAATGGTAAGGTCCTAGGGAGTGTTACTGAACAAAGAGACCTTGGAGTGCAGGTTCATAGCTCCTTGAAAGTGGAGTCGCAGGTAGATAGGATAGTGAAGAAGGCGTTTGGTATGCTTTCCTTTATTGGTCAAAGTACTGAGTACAGGAGTTGGGAGGTCATGTTGCGGCTGTACAGGATATTGGTTAGGCCACTGTTGGAATATTGCGTGCAATTCTGGTGTCCTTCCTATCAGAAAGGTGTTGTGAAACTTGAAAGGGTTCAGAAAAGATGTACAAGGATGTTGCCAGGGTTGGAGGATCTGAGCTACAGGGAGAGGCTGAACAGGCTGGGGCTGTTTTCCCTGGAGCTTCGAGGCTGAGGGGTGACCTTATAGAGGTTTACAAAATTATGAGGGGCATGGATACGATTAAATAGGCAAAGTCTTTTCCCTGGGGTTGGGGAGTCCAGAACTAGAGGGCATAGGTTTAGGATGAGAGGGGAAAGATATAAAAGAGACCTAAGGGGTAACTTTTTCACGCAGAGGGTGGTACGTGTATGGAATGACCTGCCAGAGCATGTGGTGGAGGCTGGTACAATTGCAACATTTAAGAGGCATTTGGATGGGTATATGAAAAGGAAGGGTTTGGAGGGATATGGGCCGGGTGCTGGCAGGTGGGACTAGATTGGGTTGGGATATCTGGTCAGCATGGACGGGTTGGACTGAAGGGTCTGTTTCCATGCTGTACATCTCTATGACTATATATCTGTGCAATCAAAGTTTGGCCTCCTCAGCTTCCTGTATTTTAGTTACTCCGTTATTAATGATCGAGCATTCAGCTGCATAGGCCATAAGCTGTAGAATTCCCTTTACAATCTCCAATTCTTCTTTCCGCCTTTAACCCCCTATCCTTGAGCATGCTTAGGCCATATATCCTAATCTTGGCTTATGTAGCTCAATGTCCAATAATGGTAACATCCCCTTGCAGCAGCTTAGGAGCACCAATGGAGCTATATAGATATAAGTTGTAGTTATTGTGCAACACTTATATTCAATTAGATCGATATAACATAATTTTATTTTTATAATTTGACAAGTCAAAATTTATTCTTTGAGATTGTTTAATTAGAGAGAGAAATTTAATAACACATCTTGCTTTCTTTCGAAAAGCTATGATCATAACAGATTCTTTACAGCGCTATAAAAAGCTGAAAACACATTGCAATTCCAATAAAAAAAACTCGATAAAAGCAAATTACTGCTGATGCTGGAATCTGAAAACAAAAGAGAAAATGCTGGAAAATCTCAGCAGGTCTGGGAGCATCTGTAAGGAGAGACATGAGCTGACGTTTCGATCTAACTGACCTTTTGTCAGAGCTAAAAAAAGGGAGAAATAGGGAGGTATTTATACTAGGCTGAGAGAAGGTTTCAGAAGCAAAGGTAGCTTTGACAACAGGTCAGTTAGACTCGAAACGTCAGCTCTTTTCTCTCCTTACAGGTGCTGCCAGACCTGCTGAGATTTTCCAGCATTTTCTCTTTTGGTTGCAATTCCTATAGTTCCATGCTCTAGAAGGTTGATTTCTTCAGCAACCTCATTAATTGGAACCAAGCCACTTACTCATGTGTAAGCTTGATGCTGAAGTAGGCCGTATCAAAGCCCTTCTGCATGATAATGGCTACCGTGATCAGGCCATTTCTTGTTATATATTATACAAACTCATGAAAGGCCCCCAAAGGCAATCATTTTTTTCATTAAAAAGTGCCCAATCTACCTTAGATTAACCTGGGAGGATAAGTTATCTCAAAAATTTGAGCAACTGGCAAAGCCGTTTCATGCTGCTGTTACGTACAAGCAAAATGAATAGTGCTCACCGTTAACAGGACGCTCCTATAAACTAAAGACATTGGGCTTATCATGCAAATGAATAATGTAATATATAAATTTCAGTGCTGTGTGTTGTCCGGTAAATAAACCATTGTTTCCCAAGACTGGCAAATCATATCAAAAGCTAATTCCTTTAGCTGTACATAACAAGCACGCCAACTAGCCCTCACTTGCCAAAAATGCAACACAGAATTAGATTAGATTACTTACAGTATGGAAACAGGCCCTTCGGCCCAACAAGTCCACACCGACCCGCTGAAGCGCAACCCACCCATACCCCTACATTTACCCCTTACTACGGGCAATTTAGCATGGCCAATTCACCTGACCTGCACATCTTTGTGACTGTGGGAGGAAACCGGAGCACCCGGAGGAAACCCACGCAGACACGGGGAGAACGTGCAAACTCCACACAGTCAGTCGCCTGAGTCGGGAATTGAACCCGGGTCTCAGGCGCTGTGAGGCAGCAGTGCTAACCACTGTGCCACCGTGCCGCCCACTAATCCAACATTCAATGTGATTCTGCAATTTGACGACATTTATAGATGACCTTAAGTATGCAAAGAATTATGTTGATAACCAAATTAGGACGGGAGAAACTGAGGACTGCAGATGCTGGAGATCAGAGTCGAGAGTGTGTTGTTGGAAAAGTACAGCAGGTCAGGCAGCATCCAAGGAGCAGGAGAATCGACGTTTCAGGCATAAGCCCTACATCAGAAATGAGGCTTGTGGGCCAAGGCTGAGAGATAAATGGGAGGGGGTGAGGTTTGGGTGGGAGGGGTAGCTGAGAAAGCAAAAGGTGAGGGAGAAGGTAATAGGTCAGAGGAGGGAGTGACAGACAGGTCCGGAGGGTGGTGCCGAGTTGGAGGCTTGGGACTGAGATAATGTTGGGGGAGGGAAAATGTGGAAGCTGTTGAAATTCACATTAGGATGTCAATTAGACTCTCAATTAAATTTTTCTATTGACTTTACTACATTAAATACAGAGGCAACTGAATTTGAAAAATAAACAAATTGATTAATTAATTTCTTTACGGTAATGCAAAAATCACATAATTGTCCTTTATGCTACATTTATTGCTCATTCTTATAGTCTCAAAGGCAATGCTGAATCCTGAACTTGAAGCTTAAAGAGTTATGTGAACACAGTTTCATAGCTTGTTTGGTAGTAATTAGTAAACCAGATTCAGTTTTTAATCATGGAATGATGCAACAGATTAGGATACCACTGCAGCGCCATAATTAAAATGTATCTATGTCAAGACATATAAGTTAAGTCATTTCTTTCAAAGCTTCTTGAGTTTAGAATGCAGGAAACACTGACAAGCATCAGACTACCAAATCTGACTCTCTTACTTTTGCAGCAGAATCATTTTGCCGCTTAGATATGGGAGCTCAATTTAGCAATGTAAACTGAAGATGCTGGCTAGTGAGGGACAGTCTCTCAGAATCAGACCTAAACTTAAACTAAAACTTATTCAGAGGTTTGAAAATTCTCAAACAAACAAGAAAACTTCTAAATCACAGGCTTATTCAACAGGAGGCATAGTAGGTAAGTTACAAATCATTTTTGCATTCAGAAATTACAGTACAATTAATGCGACAAAATCAAAAAAATACAGAAGGTTGAGCAAAATAAAAATTACTACAACATGTTGGCATGGGATTGAAAATGGATATAAGCAAGCAATTAAATCATTGACAAATTGAGGATCACTCAATTAACAGTTGATTCATTCAAGTTCTTCTAACAAAGGCCTAAACCATTTTTTTTAGTATAATGATCATTTTCTGAAAACTGTTTAATAAGCTCAATTGCAATATTTCTCCACCAACAGACCATCACCACATGTTGAAATCCTAAACCACCACCAATTTTATTCAGTTGTAACGATTGATGAATAATAAATGTGTAACGATTGGCATATTGTGATGCACAAATTTTTACATTTCTTAACAAATAAGAATAAAAATTCTATGTCTTATACTTGAGAAAAATTAGGTTTAACTGATTACACCAATGCAATCAATTTTGAGATCCATTATTTTTCAACACATCTGCATGGTCTGGATAAATCTCAAAGTAGAGTAAATCTTTTTTTAAGATCAAAATGTGTAAAACGTTCCTAGTCAAAGAGTTCAATGCAATTTCTTTGCATGAGAAAAAAGTACCAAACTCATGCAATGGCTTAAAACCTAAATACTTTCGGCAAACTTAATAAATAATATTGCCTACACATCAACTTTGTACATCAACAATACCAGCTTTTGGTTCATAACATTGATTTCTAACTATTATCTTTAATGAATTACAATTAACTTCCATTTGATAAGAAAGAAATTTAAACATTGAAAGAAAAACAACCAGAAGTCACAGTATATATCATTTAAGACCAAAAGGAAAAATATGTACCTAATCTCTGGGAGAACTCATAGAACTTCTTTAGTTTTCCTACTAGTGGACACACTGCACTCCATGCTTTTTCTTGTAAATTTTCATCACTTGGATGTTGTATTGCCTTAAAAATAAAAAAGTCATTAATTTTAGACTCAAGAAACATCACGTCACCTCAAATCAGCACACAACCATTTAAGTGAGACAGATACAGGTGAAAGCAAATCCAAATATATGGGCCATTTTAAAAAGAGATTTATTCTTGAACCTCCATACTTCTGAAAAATGACCTTGTTACATTGGATTTTATGAAGGCATCGTGCTCGAACAGAGTTTCCAGACTGAAAATTCTATCTCCTTGTTCTTCTGCCAGATGGCAGCAAATTAAATAATGTTTGGAATGTTTAGCTTGTTTGCCAATGCACTTTATCAATGGTAATTTGTATTTACAAATTGTGTAAATGTTGTAAAAATACTCAATCTAAGATTCATATTGACATTAATTTTTAACTGGACCGGATTGACTCCCAAGCTACGTGTGTGATATTGGTTCACATTTGGAGACAGCCTCTGGGAATTCTTCCAGGATTGCTATGAATGCTTGGTAATCGAATCTCATTATTTAATATAAAAGAGAATGTTTTTGGGTGACTACTGTGCTGGCATGCAGACTGCAAGGAAAGCTAAAGGCTCAAACATTACATTTATTATATTTATGCTTGCTGGAACTCTTCAGAGGATAGGTAGTGTCTGTACTTCACCAGAAAATTGGCCCAAGTAAAGTTCCAATCCCGGGGAAGCATCAATGTCCAAATATCATGACACTGAATTTACTGAGAACACTTATCAGATTAAATATGGTATATGCAAAGCCATAACTTTACCACATACAATTCTTAGTTCTCACTAACCAACCATCAGCTTTAGGATACATGCGAGAACTGGGAACTGTAGATCTCTACCATTGAATCACATCAGATAAACTATTCTCAAAGTCAAGACACGGGAAAAAGATTTCACTCTCCAAAGTACCAAGCTTTTGCTACAAACAACCATGAGAGGTTCACACTCATATGCAGAAATATATTTTTAAATGCTTTAAATGTCAGCACCTCCAAAAATATTCAGTTATACTTCTGAATCTGACATTAGTACACAGAAATACTCTAAAGCTTATGTATTCATCAATGAACATCAACTATCTTTTACCAACAGCACCAAAAAGGTCATTCATTTCATTGCTATTGGTGGGATCTTGCTTTTCAAAGTGTCACACTTTCCTATAAAACAATGGCTAGACTCAAAACTTATTCATTGTGTATGGAGTTCCTTGTGATTTTCAGAAGATATGAATTATACAATGTAAATGTATGTTCTTTCAAAATGAATGCATTAGCTGGTGAATAAGTTGTACAAGTATACCATGGATTACTTGCCCATGGCCTTTTTCTCCCTTTATATGTTGTTACGATCCCAGTTGACATAATTACTGAAGAGGTCAGATCCCAGCCTGAAATCAAGCTTGATAGATCATTCTTTTCTAGTTTTAATGAAATAGTGTCACACTGAAACATTAGTACACAATAATGCAGATTTAGTTTTAGCAATAAAACAAACCAAACCACTTCTCTAACACAGTTTAAAGATTTTGAAAGACAGTGAAAATATAAAAAACATTAATTCTAAAAGTACCGCTTTACAGTATTTACACTAGAGAGAATTCATTTCTCCTCACCTCTTTGGAGCTTAATTTAATTTAACTGTAGCTTGAACTCCTAATCTCAAGAGTCAGATTGCCTCTTCCTGGAACAGTCATTCAACTAAACTTACTTCATCATCTTGAAACAGCCCCTTCAGACTTTTAACTAAACACGTCTCATCTGGAACGTTTTTTTATTAACTTCTAACATGGAGGTTTTTTTTAAACAATTCTAACTAACTCCCTTTCTCAGGAGCACATCCAGCTTCAGCCAAAGTACTAAGGAACTGTCCAAACTGAAATTTAAAAATATGCTTTTCCAAACTACGAATGTTCCCCATCATCAGAAGAAATAAAACAATCCTTGACCTTCTAAATTGGAACCTAATTACACCTGCTTACTCTGTCTGCTGGTAAAATTCTTCCAATGGAAACAAAAGCACATTTATTCTCCAGAAAGTAATTTTCTCATGATGTGTTTTAAAAGAAATTCCTACAATTACAGCAATACTTAAGTGAAAAAAAATCTATGGATGCTAGAAATCAAAAAAAATAGAAATTACTGGGTAAACTCAGCAGGTCTGGTAACATCTGTGGAGAGAAAGCAGAGTTAACATTTCAGGTCTAATTCTGAAAAAGGGTCACTGGACCCAAAACATCAACTCTGCTTTCTCTCCACAGATGCTGCTGAGCCTCCTGAGTTTTCCCAATAGTTTCTGCTTTTGGTTCTAAATACTTAAGTATTTAACTTAATAGTAGGTTAACAATTAAAATGTCATACACATGCAGAAAATATATATGCCACTAGCTTAAATTCAAACATCCAGACACAAAAATAAATAATATCAAAATATATAAGACACACACCTTACATCATATCACCACCCAAAAGATACATTTTCATTCTTTTTAAGAGGTATTTCATTACTCAAAAATCTTGCTTTGACGTCACATAAACAGTAGTAACGTGTTGACATTAAACATAGAGAGGTATATACCAACAATATTTTACACAAGTTCATGGGCGTCACATCAATACACTTCAAATGTTCTCTTAATAAAGCATCTGCTATGAAATTTTATTTTCCAGGTACATGAATGGGTTTCATATTGTAAAGTTAGAGAACTAAGCTCCATTTAAATAATCACAAGTTCTTGTCTCAAACCTTTTGAAGAAAATCAATGAATCATGGTCCATTTAAATACTTTTCTTCCACATTGTTGATGCTGATGTTCATCTAAAGATTATGTAGAACCAACAAGACTTGATATCTCTTACTCCACTGTGGAATATTCTTGTTGATATACGTCCAATTTCTTTGAAAAATAACTGACAGACCATTTGATCCGCATTTTTATCTTACAGTAAAATAAAACCACGTTGATGTCACTGGCATCTCAGCAAGTTTGAATAGCCTCTGCTAAATAGGTGCAGCTAAGATCCATGCAGCTTTTGTGCTTTGACACTCCTGCATCCATTCAAATTTCTGCCTTTTTTCAACAAGTCAGTTAAAAATGCAAAGGCAGTGCTGAGAATTGAAACAGTGTTGAGGTTTGGAACAAATTTGTGATCAAAAATCCATTCATGCTAATATATTGCAAAATTTCACATTTCATCCTGGGCATGGGAAAATCCAAAGTAGTACATATTGTCACCTCTCTAGGTGCTACTTGATTTTGTCCCAAAATATGACCCAAATAAGTTACCTTTACCTTGACAAATTCACTCTTAACCAACTTTATAACCAAATTAGCTCTTTATTGCTGATCAATTGACATAGTTACTTAGTCCTTCATTACTCTATTAATTGATCATTCAAATGTTGCTGATTCATTTTTCATTCCAATGACATGATTTTGCATTGAAGGCATCCATATGGTTTTAGACAAGTCAATATTTCTTTAGCTCCATCAGTGAATGGAATTTGCCAATATCCGCTTAGCAAGGTGATTTTCACGTCAAATCATTGGTGTCTAATTTGTCCATTAGAATCCTTCAGTCCCAGAATAGAATACCAGTCCACTTCACTAATATATTGACTTTACAATGATAAATATAGAAGCTTTTTGATCCATCTGGTGTTGAGTCACGATAGGGGAGTTCCAGCAAATTTGACATTTTCCAGAGCCATCTCTCCCTTCATAATACATTCCAAGAAAACATGTTCTTCCTGTACTACTGCTACAGTTTTAAGTGCCAACTTGATTTTCTGATGCACTCTTTTCTGAAGATTCCTTAGATATTCCTACAATCAGTCTCACAACTAACTTGAAACAATTTAATAACATTCAGTGTTATTGCACTGGAAGCATATTAACTTCTTCAAATCAAATTTGGTTCCAGCCTTTCTTCTTTACTACTTTGGTATCTTCCTCATCTCTAAAACTCTACATTCAGCAGATTTCTATTCCTCCAATTTCTGTTTCATATTTTATCTCGTAATTTGCTGAACTTAATGCCCCTTTCCTTCTGTTTTTTTTTCTCACTCAAGTATTTTCATTTCTAATTGAAATTATATATCAATTTCAGCTGTGACATGCCAATTTCAGGTTTTCTTGCTTCAATCGAAATGTTGGACAATCTCATCCTTTTGGATCCTACTTTTACTTCTATGTTCAATTTACAGGGGGCCCCTGATTTACAAACACCTGATATATGAACATTCATTCTTACAAATGCGATTCCATACAAGGCTGCATTTATATTAATTTTAAGAGATCCAACACATGAACGCATCCTTGTCCTTGTGGTTGGCAATTTTATATTGTTCTGCACTGCATTCTGATTTGCATACAATTCAACTTGCATACTGACTCAAGAATGGAACTTGCTCACAACCCAGGAACTGCCTGCATACACTAACTCTCTCAGTTCAGCTTTAAAAAATTATTTTAAATAATCCACAGTTGAAGCTTCCATTTCCAGAAAAATGTAAGCAATATTCAAAGTGATCTTCAAATACTGTGCAATAAACTTCACTCCTAGCAGCTGCTTTATTTCCAGAACCACGACATATCTATTACTTTGAAATGAAAGATTCAGGTCCCTCTTAAATTCAGTGAATCCAAAGTCCCAGTAAGCTCTCATTTGCCATGATGTCAGCTAAAGATATTACTGGATATGTCAGATCATAGACTGAAATATGGCTTGATCAATCATATTTCGTTTTCTTTTTAGATTTAAAAAGGTGGACTTTCAATGGAAGCATACTCATGTAATGTCGCATATTTAGTTTTAACAACAAAACTGAAGTCTATTACACAAAAGAAATGATGATAAAATTGAACAAACCAAATTGTTTACATATAAAATGTTCAATACCTTGAAATACACTGCAAAAGTATAATTACATTAAAATCCTAAAAGTACAGTGCTTATACTGGTGAAAATTTCCTTCACTATCACCTCTTAATTTAAGAGCTTAATTGAACTGTGGCTTCAGTTCCCAATTTTGAGAAACTTATTGCCTCTTTCTGGAGTCTTCATACAACTTAGCTTACTTCCTCAGCTTCAAATAACCTCTTCAGGGCTTTAATCAAATATTTCTGCTCTGAAACTTTTATTAAATGCCTTACACTGAGGTAATCTATTTACCTAATATCAGGAACAACTGTTTTATACATCCATTTCTAACAAAACCTTGCGAAACTTTTCAAATGGAAACCAAAAAGAAAATTATTTTTCTTTCCCCAAGTTATGGATATTGCCTCTAACCAAAAAGTGGAAAGAAAAATCAATCCCTGACCTTCCAACTGGACTCTAATGAAGAACTATTTACCTTGTTTCATAGAATTTTACATGCAATGTAAACACTAACCCATTATCTATTAGGAACTTTTCTCACAAATGTGCTTTAAAAGAAACCATGTTTGCCGAAATATTATGTTAATCATTAGTTAAGTACTTCAAACACATAGCAAGCCCATATGCCGCTAGTTCAAATTCAAAATTAAATATGAAAACATATATAAATCACATGTCAAATATCAATAATATGGAAATGCCTGCCCTCTGGCTCAGCTTGTTACCCAAATGGCCTTCTGAGAAGGGAAGCATTATCACCCATTCATAATTAGAACATTTTTCTCCACAGATTTTGTTTAATAGATCCTTTATGTTCCTCCACAAAAACTAATTGCTTTTATTCCATAATTCATTATTAAAAAGATTAATTTAAAATATTAAAAACTATACCTCTCTTATTTCATGTCCTGCCCCTCTGTACGATTGTAGATCATTCAGGATTCCTTCTGCATCCTTTAACACTACATTCACCTGATTAAATATTTCTCTTTCAGCTTCTGTGGGCTGTGCATCTGAACAGTAGTGCAGAAATATTCAGTTCAAACAAAATCAACATAGTAATTTAATAAACAAAGCTAATTAAAAAACTATAGACAGGCATGCATAATTTGTTAATGTAGAAACTAAGGTCACATAAAAAATTTTGCATTTCACTTTTGAGCTCTGTAAGGTTTTCTTTCTCAGCTGGAAGTTTGTTAAATTTCAAAACTAGCACTTTTAAAAAAAAATTGCAAAATCTAGTCCTATGACCACAAACATTTAGGGGTTTGATTTTCTATGGTATTTTAAAACCTTAATTCTAGTTCAGCTTATCAAGAAATTATCCCACATTGTTCTCCATTTCATAGGTTTAACTTTAAATAAAAATGAGTGAGTTTTGAGAAGATTTGTAGCTCAGGTTGAGGCTCTGGATGTAGATTTGCTCGCTGAACTGGAAGGTTTACTTTCAGACGTGAAACAAAACATATAAATAAAAAGCAGATCAGACCACTAGCGCTTCATCTGGAGGCTCACTGATGATGTTCAGATGATGACAAAATGTCTGAAAACGAAACTTCCAGCTCAGCGAGCAAACCTACATTTAATTAAGAATTACAGACATAGCATTATATGAAAATTGTCAGCAGAAAACAACAAGATAGAAAAGGTTAATTTACACCATTTCGAACTATATTTTTGCTTATAATCGTAAAAACGTAATTAAATAGAACATTTAACATAGAAAAACACACACTGCACACACATGAACATGACACAAACAAAATTTGACACTGAGCAACAGAAGAGGATATTAAAGCTATCAACCAAAATCACGGTCAAAAAGGTATATTTTAAGGAATGCTTTAAAGGAGGAAAGCGAGGTGGAAAGGTGGAAAGGCAGAAAGGTCTAGCAAACTGAAGGCTAAGTTGCCCATGGTGCAATGATTACAATCAGGGGTGCACAAAGTCCAGAACTGGAGTAACATTGATCTCAAAGAGTTGATGAACTGAAGTAACACAGATAGGGACAGATTTGAAAACGGGAATAAAAATTGCTTAACCAGGCGTCAATGTTTGTCAGCAAATAACACTAGAATAATCAACTCTAGAGGTGATAACAATATAAATAAAAATATCAGCAATAGCCGAGTTAAGTCAGGCAGTGTTATGGTATTAGAACAGGGATCTTAATGATGGAGTAGATATATGGTTGGAAGTTTACCTTGAGGTCAAATTCCAAACAAATTTTGCAGTCTGATTTAGATTCAGTTGCCAGGAATACTAATGGACTCAATGCCCAGGAACAGCTTTTCTCACAAGAATCTAAGACAATGACTTCAATCTTCCTCATTTTCTTTGGAGGAAATTTGTAGTGATCACTCACTGAATCTCAGTGAATTTATCAAAAAGGGGGATGGTGATGAGGTAAAGATGATTCAATGTACCTGTGAAAATGGTGACACTGTTTTCATGTGATGAGTGATGATACTGCTTGGCAACACATGGAATAACACATGGAGGGAACCAAGGATAAATCCTTGGGGGAGCATTTGCGTTAATAGTGTGCGAGTGAAAAGGACACCCAGGTGGTTCTCCAGCTACAATTGAACAAATAAGAATGTAACCGAGTGAGTGGGGGGCAATGTAGCTGGCTGACAGTGGAGATGATGGATTAACTATGTCAAAGGCTGCAAATAGATGATGACGTGCAAGGAGTAATTGTTTCAAAACGTCACACTAGATGTCATTTGTCACAAGAGCTGTTTTAGTATTGTGGCACTTAATTGATTGGATTTAAATATGGACACCTAGGTAAGATGAGAAGAGATTTGGAAGGCAAAAGCATATTCAAAGACTTTGTAGCAGAAGGAAAATTTGGATACAGGGATATAGGTTGCAAGGCAGAGAGAAGCACATGTTTATATTAGTTTGAGAAGTGAGATAATGACAGGTTTGAAGGAGAGAGAGGACAGTACCAGATTGGAGAGAGAACTATCACCAGAATGAACTAATATGGGAGCCAGTAAGGAAAAGTTAAGTTGTCAGTGTTTCAGTGGGATCTGTGCCTCATAGACAATAAATCACAGCATAAATTACAGGATTACTTAAAGTAAATTTAGTCAGCAAACATAAAAAATGCTATCTTCATCTTCCTCAACTTGTGTGCAAGCATGTTCAATTTGATCCAAGGTAAATGAAAATGAAAATATCTTTGTGTCAGCAAAGATTGCAAAAGGGCAGTTTGTGTAACAGATTCACATTGGATTTTTTAGCCTTCAAGGCGTATTTAAACCCAGTTCAAACAGATACAGAGACTCAGATGAAATATACATGGGCAGCCTCTATCTAACTTCTCAGGATGGAACACAAATCTACTCATAATAAAATAAGATGAGCAGCTTCATTCACAAAGGAAAGCCTGAGAGTGAAAATGGAACAGAAGGATAAGGTTTTGAGACAAAATCGCCTTTGTAAACAGGGCAAACAGATGTGCTTAATCAGAGTTGGAAGAATCTGATACCAGCAATGATTGCACCATCAGGAAGTGTTCTGTTTCCAAGCTCTGACTTCACACACAAAAATTAAGGCTCAGAAACAGTGGGCTAGAATTTCTACCCTCTGTGCTGAGCAAATCCACATCAGCAGCCCAAACCGGAGGTATGGGAGCCTGTAAATTTGCAGTTACCAGGCCATTCATGATAAACATCAGTTTTTCCAGGACGCAGAAGGATTGCAAGTCATGATCCAATGCTCACAAGAAGCCACACTGGGATCACTATTTAAAGCCTGTTGCAAATGGAAAATTTCCATGTCACTGGTATTTTCATCAAGATGGGTCAGTTCCTAATAGCATTGCGAACCTTGCCAGGGAAATCAATTCACAAATCTTACCTTGCCTGCTAAAAAGTGGGAAGTCTACTTTGTGGATAAACTGCTGTTATACATTTAACAGTATTAAGACCCCGATTTAACTTTAAGCTTTACATCTTTTAAAAAACTGGATAGATTCCAGGGAAAGGAGATGGGATGAGGATCAGGGAATTGTACAATTGTGATAGATGTTGTAGCAGACAGGTGCATGCTTTGTAACCTGCTAGCCTTGCCATTTGCCTCCCAATGTGTTTACCTCAGCCCTGTTTCTGGAGGTGGTAGCCACAACTGCAGCTTGCCCAATTCTGGAAACTGAAAATTCCATGGGAACAGGCTGATTTCCAGGAGTCAGGAATATAATGTCAGGAAGTGGCAGGACTTAGACTTTCCTATTAGAAATGGAGAATCTGACCTATATTTCAAAATTTCCATAGTTTTTAATCTATTAGATACTATTTTACTTGAAGAAACAATGATTCAAACAGCTGCTGAAATAAGCTATAGTGGTAATTTAAGGACAAGGAGCAAAGCCAAGTTGAAAGTAGCTTCTGTCAGACACTTTTAGAAATACTAGGAAATTGCTACATTTCATTTCCTTATTAATTACTGAGAACTAAATTAAAAACAAATGATTGGTTGCATGTACATTAATTTTGTTATCCCACTTTGGTATTATCTGTGATATGCCCTAGGTAAAACAAGTTGAAAGGTGAGGAATTATATTTTAGTCATTTATGGCCAAATATCTAGAAAACTGAAACCAGACAACTCGCTATGTGGAAGAAAGACACACACAGAAGGATTGAGAGAAACAATAGTGTCTTGAATCCAAGACAAGAAGCATGGCACTTAAGTTCACAATAAGTTCACAATATGCCCTGTTTGGCAATGGGAGCTGAGATCTTGAAAGTTTAACATGGGCTGAGAGAGTACATTTGATGCCTTAAAATGTTCAAGTGATAACAAAGGAATGATGGGTTAAAGCAAAATCCAAATATTTTACTGTAAAGGTATAATAAGGGACTCCACCAACACAGTGATTTGTAGATGTTTTACATATTGCACTGACAAATGTAGCCATATCTGGGTCACACCAGCGAGAATTTATATGGCAATTGTGTCTATCTCGAAAGTAATTGTAATGTTGTTGCACTTTGATGCTACTGCTCAGACATTAGCTTCTGTCAAGTTTTATTTATACCCTGAATAGAATTTAACCACTGTCACTAATAAGGGCTATTGCTTCAAAAAGGGGATAAACAATTAATTGATAGCCTGAATTCCAAGGCAGGTAGGGAAGGTACTACATTTGAGGAAAATAAAGTATCACTACATGCATAGAAGCATTTATTGCAAAAGCATTCTATTTTCCATTTTCATTAAGACCTAACAAGCTCCAAGGTCAAAACATAAAATGCTCACACTAACCACAATGTCCAGTAGTTAACTTGCTAATGGTTCAAAAAGTTTATTATTCTTAACAAAAGTCTTAATTAACAAAAAAGGCCGGTTTAAAAAAAAGTTGTTTATATACAAATCTTGTTTTATAATTGCATCAGTTGCAGTAATTTTTATGTAACTTTAAAATTATTGTACTAGATCATACATGTCTGATACATCTGGAACTTATTAGGTTTCACAAATTGATTATCTTTCTCTATCCTAAAGTAGATTTAATAAACAAAGAGAAATGTTTTAAATCAGAAGAAATGCTTGATTTTTTAAAAAATTCATTCCTCCCAAAATCTGATCCTTTTTTTGTTTCCTGTTGCACTAGATGGTCCAATAGGAATGCTACAGGGTTCACATCACTTGAGCTGCCAAACTACAAAATTGTTTTGCACTGAGCAAGTTTCTTTTTCTTTCTGGGGGAGGTAGAAAGGAAAATTAACATTTGTTGCCTCATTTTAAAGTAGAAAGACAGTTGACTAATGCAATGCGCAAATGTGTTGCCACAAGAATTTCTGTATTGTCAATGGAAAGAACCATTTTTAGGAGTTAGAAAAGTGCACACACCTGAAGAGCTGTAACCTGCAAGGCTACGAGCCAGGTGCTTGAAAGTTGGATTATAACGGATGTCAGTTTAGTCAGTGCAGACACAATGGGCTGAATTGCCTCTATTCCATTAACTGTATGTGGGTTCTTTGATTTTTGGAGGTGGTTTTGTTTTATCCTGATTCCCAGCCTACAATACAATTGAAAATTTATTCAAACTCTGAGCAATTCTTCAGCATAAGAGGATCACACACAAGTGGGTCCTATTTTGTAGAATCTTTCCAGTAATTGATTATCTCCAGGAGAATTGTTTGTTTATAGCATGCACATAAAATGTCTCCTCATGACAACTCTGTTGGTAAGTAAAATTCCTAGTAGCCTTCTCCTGTATTTCTGTATCCTAAATCTCTCGGACCTATACCATAGCAGTTCATTTTCTTCAAATTCACAATGGATAATCGTTTTAGATTTTTCACATTTTTTTCCCAACAATCCCAAATAATCAGCTTTTGGGAATCAAGATTCAGCAATTTGCTTCTATTAGTGTCACAGAGTCATAGAGATGTACAGCATGGAAACAGACCCTTCGGTCCAACCCATCCATGCCGACCAGATATCCCAACCCAATCTAGTCCCACCTGCCAGTACCCGGCCCATATCCTCCAAACCCTTACTATTCATATACCCAGCCAAATGCCTCTTAAATGTTGCAATTGTACCAGCCTCCACCACTTACTCTGGCAGCTCATTCATTACACGTACCACCCTCTGCGTGAAAAAGTTACCCCTTAAGTCTTTTTTATATCTTTCACCTCTCACCCTAAACCTATGTCCTCTAGTTCTGGGCTCCCCGACCGCAGGGAAAAGACTTTGTCTATTTATCCTATCCATGCCCCTCATAATTTTGTAAACCTCTATAAGGTCACCCCTCAGCCTCCGAAGCTCCTAATATGATAAATCTGCCAATTTTAGCTAGCAAATATTGTGAGACAAAACTATATCAATTATCTTATTTTCTAGGTTTCCATGTTCCTACCAATCTAGCTGAAGTAAAATAACCAGTACATCTAAAATTAAACCTGCTGTTTATTTCAATACCATCACTTTTCCTCTTACAAACTGTTTAAAAAAAACTTTTCACAATATAAAATTAAGTTTTTAAAATATGTTTCTAGACAAATGAAGGTGTTGTTGGACCGAGTGAACTTAATAAGTTATTAACTGTAAATATTTTTTAATTAAATTTGGCGAGGTATGAAAACAAACCTCTTAGATACTACCTACGAAATCAGTCTTACTTTCAAGAATTCTACTGGACCATTAGTAGCTAATATCAACTTAAAGTAAAAAGTGAGGTCAGCAGATGCTGGAGATCAGAGCTGAAAATGTGTTGCTGGTTAAAGCGCAGCAGGTCAGGCAGCATCCAAGATTCCTGATGAAGGGCTTATGCCCGAAACGTCGAATTTCCTGTTCCTTGGATGCTGCCTGACCTGCTGCGCTTTAACCAGCAACACAATATCAACTTAAATACCAATCTATCAAAGCAAATTATTTTTTCTCCTTCAGAGAGAACCTATATTATCACTGACAGTGCTACAAAACAAATATCCTTGAGGTATTCCAATCACTTATGTAAAACCACCTCCAAAATCAAACATTTATTAGAGATCAATAATATATTCTTGTAAGTAGTTTATACATATTGCAAACATTCTGAACAAATGTAGAAAACAAATGGATTAAGGATCAGTTAAAATCCACAGTTAATGAGAGATGCAAGTACATTCACATTTAATTGAAAAAAGGTTGCAGACGGAAAAGAACACAAGTAACATGAATGACAAAACATGGACACTCAAAGGCTGTTGGTCAAGATTAGAAACAAGTAGCCTAGCAATTTGGGGAAAACGTTAGCTTCACTGGAACAGTAGGCTTCATGTTTTTCAGTGCTCTGAAAACGTATGCTAAAATGTTTTGGCTTTGTGAACCCAAAGTACACATGCATAATCAACAGTCTTAGGCATTAATTGAAAATGTCTGATACTGCAGAAGACTGTAGAATAGATGCACACAGAACACTGTATAGCAGTAAATAATAACCCATATAATTTTGACAAAAACAGAGCAACCATGTAAACTGTTTGGATTTATTGCATAAAATGTAGATATGAATGGTTTTGGATTGTTGCAAGCCAGAACAAACATTGCAAAAAGCATCTAAAACATACATTTAGCATGCAAAAGGTCTATAAGCACTTGCAACTGCAATAACAGTGAAGCTTCAAAGTGCAAAGTAACTAGAACTCTTCATCTCCATTGAACAAGGGTATAAAAGGTCAGATTACTGAATGTCACCTAATCTTCCTTATTCACTGGTAGACATGGAATAACTTATTTAAACAAAGTAAATTTTGATAGATTAATAAGTCAGTCCTCTCAATTGAAGAGCAACAAATAGCAAAGCAAACAAAAAAAATTGAAAGCATTTGTTTACACATACCAAAAGCAAATGTATACCCACATACATACACATTACAAATGTGTACATATGTATTATATAATGCATCTTAGGGATGAGATTAATCTCCAAAACTGCAATTTCAAGTAGTGCTTAATCTTACATCAACTACATTTTTCTATTTTTGATATATAGACAGAATTGATTACTCATTATAAAGTCAGAATTTTAAATAAGTATTAATGGGAATAAACAAATAATTAGTTTTCAAACCAGTTCATGTACAAGTAATAATTTTGTCTCCCAGAGCTGTATTTCATCTCTCACATGCATCAAGTTAACGTTTTAAAGTGGTCCAGGTAAATCTCAAATTGATAGCATCATTGACATCACATAATCTAAGAAGTCAGTTGCTGCTTAACCTGCCAATAACAGTTAAGCGCTTCATCTTTCAGCATACGAGCTGACAGTCTTTCCATAGCAGCACTGCTTTAAGACAAGCAAGAGCAAGCACTTCTTTGCATCATGGTGAAGCAATTTGGACACTGCCCTGGCAGTATTATCTGCACATTTTCTGGCCAAAGGCATCCAGAGCAGCCTGTCCACAGAAGACATCACTGCAATTTTCAAAATGCAGGCTTTTATGAAACTTCTCCAGCCACTATGGGCTATCTGAAGTATAGACTTTAGAAACATTAGTTAAGAATTGTATTTATGAACAATTAGACACTGATTATTTCTATTATGACCATATAATCTGCCCTATAGGATAGTGGAGTGGATTTCACAGTGTTTCATTGCCTCTATCTGAAGTTTTTATGTAATATAAAAACAATATATAAATTTTACTTGTTATCATCAAGATGGTCAGGGAAGGAGGAAGAGACCAATGATAACACAGAAGAGGTAAACCTGACTAGCTTTATAACAGCCACATTATAAACTTTATATTATGGCAGGTGTCCTTATAACATATTCAGTTAGAGACTGTTCCTCAGTTAACATCAGCTGCATGTCTCAATGGAAATTAATTGCAAATATGATTCTGAGGGAAGGAGATGGAAAGAAGTGAATGAAGTGTCACTAATTCTTCTGGATTTCCACACAATGCACTAAGTAGCTAGTGAAGCAATATAAGTTCCTCTGACAAATAATGCTTGGTAGGTGTTGACGAGAGGAACAAACCAGAGAACATGAATTTCTTTTTGTTTTAGATGGGAAGAGTAAAAACACAGCTCAATATGATGCCAATTAGTACACAATTATTTTCATAACTTTTAAGCACTGATAAACTTAATTTTCTTTCATCCCAATCCTAAACACAGCAACAAATAAAGATGATATATACAAATCCAAAGGCATGCAATATTTTGGTCACAATTCACCAGGTTACTGTATAACCTTTAGAAAATCACAGAGGCTAAAATAAAATGAAGCACAAGCACCATGTAGTGAAAGATTTGGGTAATAGTGTCCCATGTTGGTCTTTTGCAAATTACTATTTTTCATCACTAATTAAAGAGCAAAATGGTACATCATTTTAGCTGATGCTTAAAAACAAACTTCACCTACACACATACTGGATGTTAAAATGTTCCAAAAATATGTTATTCCAGTGCTTCAGTTATTATATATATTCTGGAAAATAACCTGAAAATAATCCTCGCCACAAATGTTTTATTTGGCCACATGTATAAACTGCAGGAACAGATGTACATACCAGCTAAATTGACAATCTAGACTTTAAGGTGTTTAAGTACACCTACAACATTAAACTTGATTCCCCAGCATGAGCATTGGCACTGAATGTTTTTTACGTAACTTCAGCTCTTAGCACAGGTAGTTTTTACAGAAGCTGCTCATTGACAGATTTGGGAATGTGGAAGAATTGTTGAGTGAAGTCAAAGTGCACTTAGAACTAACTGTATAAAGTGTGCTACATGGTGCTTGTACTGAAGTGATGCACTGCAATAGATTTAATAGCGATAATCCAGCCTAGCTGCAAACAGCATGCAGATATAGTCACAAATTTACATTCTATGCTCAAAATTCATATTCAGAAACAGCAGCATCCAGCAGGAAGAGGAAGTTCGAAGTTCCAAAGCTACTTTTTAAATTGTTATATTTCATAAGTATGTACAACATGCTTTGTACATTTCTGCAAGCCAAGCAACTGCAGTAATAAAAAATGGCAGCCGAACAAATTCAAATTGAAATGAACAGATAAGACTGACTGGATAATACGTTAAAAATATTCCTAAATACCCCAAAAACAATTCCCAATTCCCACATGGACACTGAACATATAAAGGAGTACATACAAAAGATTTCCACATTCCTTCACGAAGCAGAAATCTAGCATTTAACTGTCTACAAAATACCCAAATATTGAAAGTGCTTCACAATATTAGTGCCAAATAATAAATTTAACACATTAAATATTTTAAAAAGTTAAGTAAAATAAATGTAAACAACAAATCTTCAAGAATAAAATACTTCCAGATACAATACTTTGGTGGAATGGAATGTTAACTGCGTACAGATGCATACAGAACAAAACTTCTTTAAAACTGAAGAAAAAATTTTACCATTCTATATTTACCAGTCAGTCACATCTAAGTTCACACCTATTTTCCAATGTATTTCAGTATTCACTAGAATTTAGTGATCAAGTCAGATTAGAAATAAAAAATGAAAAACAGTGCTGAACACTCCAGCTTTACCATGCAAAGCAATTTAAAACATGCAACAAACATAAGTGCAATGTAAAAAGGACGCAGTCTACTGCAGGCAGAAAAGGAATATAAAATGAAGAGCATTCTCACTTTCAAAGTCAAGGAAAAAATTTGGCCCCTGCTCAAGATCTGTGCATGTCAAAACTTTAAGAAGATTCCCCATGTTAAGGTACCTGCCAAGACAAGAAGGAAGAAAAAAGTTTTTTTTTCCCCTTAAATGTAGAATAGCCAAAAGTGAGGAGTAACTCAAAAAAAACTTTTAAAAGACAAGGCATGTGATAGAAATTCACTATTAGCTCATATGACTTCTATCATCTACAGGTAAAGCATTTTACCAGCTGTGCCAACTGCTTAAACTAGAAATGCTGCGTGGTTTTCTTGGTTACACTGTAAGCAGCGACATGTGCCAGATGTCACTAACGTTTATCCCCATCCCCAGAGACAGAGGTGCTGAAGTAGATAAAGCTGCTTGCAGGCATAACGGCCATCTTGACAAAAAGGACCTGAGAATCAGTGAATGAAAATTAAAAAGCTTTTTAAAATAAATTTTTTAAAAAGTATTAAACAGACAATTAAATTATGGGATGAACTTTGCAGCCACAATGGAGAGGTCATGCAACCATTGTTAAGTGATAGCATCCTGCTGTTGCGTGCATTTCTAATACCTGTACTGGCCTTCACTCTGGTGAAACAGAACAAATTTTGTGTACACCAGCTGTGAAGGATCAAACTTACTTTCAAAATCCAAGAAAAAATGTGAAGCATTGTGGTCTATGTCCCTGGTTAGCACCTTAATCAGATTACCCATGTCAGCAAACCTAAAAATAAAATGGTAAATCATTTAGTTCCAACAATTTCCAATAGGGTCCTGGGTTGCAAACGCTGGCCTCTTTGGGGTTCCGCCCATTGCATGTGGTTTGGCAGAGATGTGCTGTAGTTGAGGTACAGTTCCGAGAAACAAAGTCTCAGTTTAATCTCTATTCTTTGTAAAATGTTGCTGTTGAGCATCACTGGAGAGATGAAAAGCATGTTTTTCTGAAGCTCCATTAAACAAATTACTGATATAGAATTGACTTTAGCTATTATACAACTGCATAGCACAGGTTTACTAACCAGATTCAAGGAAAAGGGTTTTAACAGTTTCACATCAAATAGAATGCAGCTGTTGCTGAAATGTAACTTCTACCATAGCAGTTCAGAGGAATTTTCTCCAACCAAATTCAGGATTGTTTACTTGTCACATTTTTAAATGAATATGAGCAATGAATCGGTTGACAGTATTTTAATTAAATTAGTTTTAAAAACACACAAATGTGTAACATTATCCAAATGGTCTTCCAACGTAATGTTAGGGTCCTCTTGTGGTGCAGTGGTAGTATACCAGCCCCTGAATCAAGAGACCCAGGTTCAAGTACCACTTGCTCCAGAAGTGTGTAATAACATCACTAAATGGATTGATTAGGAAAATAGTCCAACATAATGGTCCAGAGAGTTAACATGCACACTTTCATGCTATTTGCCACTTGGCAATTTCTCAATGGCAAGCTTTAGCTCATCCACAAAGAGAAGGATTAAATGCACAAACATGAAAACATTTAACTATTCTTGAAAGTCTTTGATATTTTGTTTTTAAAAAAGCAGTTTTGGCGAAGATTGAAGAATTGCTCACCTTCTCTTCTCAGTTTAAGAATTACTTTTCCATTTCAGGAATGACAAAACATGCTTTAAAAAAAAAAGTCAACTACATATATCCAAATTAAATTATTCTGTGAAAATGTGCAGCATTTAAAATGTGGAAGTTAATTTATACTAAATATGCATTTTAATGTAGTCAATGCTGAAAATAGAAATACAACTATAATACAAAAATAAATTGAACAAATATCAATAAGAACACATTCCCAAAGCTAATTTCCAATTTAAATAATATATCAGTATGTTCCCATACCACTCTAACATTGAAGTATCATGATAGTCAGGACTTTGGATAGTCCATGTTCCACACAAAATAAAACTGCTCAGGAGGGTTTAAGTTGTTTACATTTATACAGTCGGTGTTTTAAACATCTTAAATAAATCATCCACATAGTTTACAAATTCTGGCGCATAAAACAAATCAGAATTTTAAATGCTTAAACATTAGAAAACATACCAGAAATTTTGTATTCCCCTGTTTCTTCCCCTACACCCTTTGCCCCAGTTTTGTTCTTTCAAGGATAAAATTCACTCTGGAATACAATTCCACAAACACTAAGTGTTATAAGCCTTCATTCAGACTTCAGTCAAATCATGAATGTTGACTTTTATCCCTTATTAGGCCAATGACACTGAAACTAACTGTGGTTCCTAATAATACTAAGTTGCAATTACCAATTAAGGCCTGTACTTGGAGCAGTTCTTATTCATGTCATGTGATACCAACCTGCGCTTGCATTTAAGATTTTTAAAAAAATATCCAATTTAATTTTGATAATTCCCCTAATATCTCATCATTATTTAAGAATAATGCATATAAATTGCATATTTAAAAGCACATGAATTTGAAAATAATGCCTAATTGCCTTTTAAATGATCTCATGTGCACATAGACTCTGGCTGCACAGATAACAAACAACTGACTTTAAAATAGTCTTAGCATGCATTTTTAAACCTTCACACTGATTTTAAATTAACCTAGTGGCAAATAAAATCTACAAGAAGAACTGTTAAGTTGGACACAAAATACATAGTGAAGATTCAAGAGCATTGGTATTTGGTTACAAGCACCTGAATGTATACCTTCCCATGAGCAGCTATCGATTGCCATGTGGAATGATGATTACCCATGTTAAAGGCATTTTTTATTGAGACAGTTCAGAAAAGGTTCACTAAGATGATCCTTGGTATGAAGGGATTGTCTTACAGTCAAAGGTTGAACAATGTTGCAGCTATACAGGACATTAGTTAGGCCACTTTTGGAATAACATTATCTAGAACTACTGATAGCACATACTCGCAACTCCAGAAGCAGCGTAGCTTACCATAAAGGCAAGACTACATTGTCAAATTCCTCCTGACTACAGCATGCACTAATTATCATAATGAATAGCTGTTAGTTGAAGATACAAAGCTTCCATAACATCAATAAAGTGTAGATCCTCATAACTCATTTCATATAAACTTTTCATAACTACAGAAAGAACTATAATGAGTTATTCCAACAGGCCAGCTATCTTGAAGTAATCTTATTAAAAATACCAAATGCAATGCCATGCAATGAATTAACTGCAACCAACGGCACAATTCAAATCTTCCCAACAAATAAAGAGGCATATCTAGCATGAAGAAAGAAAACAAGAATTCAAAGTGTCCCAAAGAAAAGTAAGGCAGGGCATTGGGGGTGGTGATGGTGAGGGAGAGTACAGCTGTATAACATACCCTGCATTCATGCAGCAGGACTGTTGACAGTACAATGATTATAAATTGTTGTGACAACCAAATTTAGGCAAGCAGTGCAAAATAATTCAAGACAATAGCCTCATGATACTCATGTTCCACAGTTTGTGACATAATTGCAAATCAAAGTAGTAGAAAAATACTTCAGCAATTAAACTTCATAAGAGTACTTCCAAAACACCTGAATAGCACAACAGATAGCTTATATACTAGTAACTCAATATTTCATAATTTTCTTACCAAGAGGGAAGAGTACAGTTATGAGTGGGTTGCAAATAATGTCAACTGCATCCAGTCACAACTTGCCTACTTCAGCAAGGTACCAGAACGCTGCCCCAAGTATGAACTGCCATCTAAGATAATGAAGAAGAGAAACATTAGAAAAACTGGGGCAATAGAAAGAATATTTTCACAGATAATGTCAATATATGTAACCCAATATGATTAACCCTTCCATCTTCAAGTTGTTTAAAGAGCTAACAGTTTCTTTTTGTTCATTTCTATGATGTGGAGGTGCCGGTATTGGTCAGCTGTGAACAGAGTTAAAAACCACACAATACCAGGTTATACTCAAACCTGTTGGACTATAACCTGGTGTTGAATGATTTTTAACTTTATTCAATTCTAGTTCTTTCATTTTACTTTTATGCTGAAGGGTGAGATTCATATTGAGGTATGTTGCCAGTGGGTCTCAACATCATGAAAAATTTATCTGGTGCCATTTTACTGGTCTTCATAGTAACACACTGTCGACAATTTGACTCCAGGATGAATCAGTCAAGCAAGACACAAGACTTTAAGTCAAAAATCCAAACTTATAGTCACATAAACTTTTAGGAGTGGAAACAATGGGTGATTTTCTTTCCTCTCCTCAGTTGTATGGAACAAAGTCAACCCGGCACAAAACAAGGAACTTTGCTAGCCCAGATAACTCCACTTACTCACTGATTCATGAGGAAAACTCATTGTATTTCTGTGCTGTATACAATAAGTATAAATGCAATCCAATGTTTAAATATCAAAATTGCGCATCAACATTTTGAGACCACTAGAAAAATATGATTAGAAAGCAGCCTATTACAAATGGGTTACATTGTCAAGTGCATTCATATGTCAATTTGTACACAAGTTGGAACACCATACCAATATAAAATAGCTATTTGTAAAATGAGGAAACATTTGCATGTCAGATCTTTAAAATTAATGTCAATACACCATTGGATAGTACCTCGTTTGTATGTCAGATGTTCACACATTGATCACTGCCTATATTCATCTTACTCAGATACTACATTGCAAAACAACATCATCTGTACTAATTTCTAAGATTGGATTTTTACTGTGTTGTTGCTGTAATTTTTAAAATGAGTTCCTAGGAAAGACCAGTGATAGAACAGGTCAAAAGGAAGCCAGAGTCATGGCTGTGCAATGGGATCAGCTCAGTAATCTCACCTGTGGATGTGTGATGATGCGACGAATTGAGAGATAGCTGCAATAAGTAATAATGTGTCATACATATATGCAGCCCTCAAGTAAAAGAGAAGATGACAGAAAAAGAATAATAGCCAAGTAATGCCATATCTGTTTGACCATTTGGCTAGAATTTTGTTCATACTTGCCTGAACTCACATTTGCTAAATTTGCAACGGATTCGCTCAACATTCTTACATCATTCCAATATTAGCTCACTCCTTAATGTGTTCTTCTATCATGTTAGGAAGATATTGACAATTTGATCCACGCAAAACTTCACTACGCCATTAGATTCACATACCATAATTTTTTCTTCAGCCACAACATTGTACAAAGCCTCTCCAACTTTCAAGTCATTTAATATTTTGACCTTGATTGCAAACGTTGTACCTATTCTGCTTCTTAAACTGTTGGTGTGTTTCCTCCTTTGACTCCTAGCTCTGCTGCCCTGAATTTTACACCCCCTGCCCAATGATGTTCATCACATCTGATTCCAGTTCCAGTTTACCACACATCATTTCTGAAACAATTCGCCGCTCAGCAAATATCTGCCAAAAGATTCTGTGGTGTACTCTGTCGTGCACACAGTCATTCTGAAGTTGCCCCTGCTTGGTTAAGGACATTTCCAGAAAATGTCAGAAGAGCAAAAGAAGGTACTACAATTTCCCAACAGGGACCTGAAGGCTTAGTCAAGGGGGTGGTGCAGGAGTGAATCCTTCTAGAGTAATGGCAGAGGAGGCTATGCCACAAGGCCCTAGCAGCATAGTCAGAATCTAGCTGCAGAACCAGGGAGTACAAAAAGGCATACTGGGAGAGGAAGAAACTTTTTAAAAAACACATATTCAAAACAGTTTGGTGGCACAGTTGACAATGCCCTGTATGTTATCTGACACATCTTTTTAATAAATATTGTCCTTGCATTTGGTTGCTTGTATGTCTGAGTAGCCCCAAATGTACCTGCTCCAGCAGACAGCAAAACACCATGGTTACACAGGATGTACCATGGATTAACATCTGTGGCAAGAGCTTGTTGCAGCATCTGGAGGCAGGAGGAACAAAGCACATCGAGATCCTGCTGACATCTTTATCCTTCCCCGCTCTGTGCCCAAAAGTGTTGCTGCAGAGGAGTTGGTCAACGATGTTGCAAGGAAGTGCACAGCAACTGAAGAGCAAGGCATTAGGATGACTTGGGATTAGGGACCCTGCAGGCCCACTTCCTGTACAGTGCGTACAGTGTTAGTGTAATGTTCCTCCCTTTAAAAGCTCTCACATTGGTGGATTTTGTAGCTCCTTCCCTGACAAGTTGAGGCACTTAAACTTGCCTACTCCTGGGACCATTGTTTTTTTCTTGCCAATGTTCACTGATATACCAGAGAAACCTACAATTCCTGCCATAATCTCCAATTCATACCTATTCAACCTGTATTTCTGACAACTGAGGTTTAACAATCTTGTTCATAACCTTGGTGTCATCTGTTGCCAAGACTGTTTATCTTATAACTTTACTCAACTGTACCTTTTCCTCCACTCACTGCTGCAGACGATTTTCTAACTACTCCTCGCCAGCATCCGATATACTAGGTTCCCCAAACTTGGTCACCCAGGACACTACTGCCCATGTCCTTATGCATATTAAGCGCCTTTCAATCATCGAGCTTGTATTTGCTAATCTACATTGTCTTCTGGTCTAACAATTCTAATCTTGCAATTCTAATCCATGTTTTCAAACCCCTCCATGGCCTCTATCTTCTCCATATCTTTAATCTCCATGAGCCCATTAATGGACTCCACTAATGTGGGCTTACTGAGCATCCTGATATCCTCATCATTGTTAGTGACTCTGCCTTTAGCTGCCTGGGCCCTAAACTCTGGAATTCTCTCTCTTATTCCTCACAGCTTTCTACAAACCTCTGGTTCTTTCTACATGCAAATCAAAACTTTTCACTATATCTAGGTACATGTGACAATAATAATCAAATTCTTTGAGATGCTCCTTAAAATCTACTACTTTGACTAAGCTTTTGGCCATCTGACCCAATATTTCTCTACAAAGTGAGCACTTCGGGGACAGTGACCACAACTCGGTGACTTTTACTTTAGTGATGGAGAGGGATAATCGTGTGCCGCAGGGCAAGAGCTATAGCTGGGGGCAGGGAAATTATGATGCAGTGAGGCATGACTTAGGATGTGTGGATTGGAAAAACAGGCTTCAAGAGAAGAACACTAATGAGATGTGGGGAGTGTTCAAGGAGCAGCTACTGCGTGTCCTCGATAGGTATGTACCAGTCAGGCATGGTGTAAAGGGCCTTGTGAGGCAGCCGTGGTTTAGTAAGGAATTGGAGTCCCTTGTGAAAGGGAAGAAGGCGGCATATGTAAAGATGAGGCGTGAAGGTTCAGTAGAGGCGATTGAGAGTTATAAGGTAGCCAGGAAGGAGCTAAAGAGGGAGCTAAGAGAAGCGAGAAGGGGACATGAAAAGTCTTTAGCTGGTAGGATTAGGGAAAACCCAAAGGCTTTCTATAGGTATGTCAAGAATAAAAGGATGACTAGGGTAGGTATCGGTCCAGTCAAGGATAGTAGTGGGAAGTTGTGTGTGGAGGCGGAGGAGATTGGAGAGACATTAAATCAGTACTTTTCATCAGTATTCACTCAGGAACAGGACACTGTTGCTGATGTGAATATGGAAATAATAGCTTTAAATTAAGGGGTGGTAGGTATAGGACCGATGTTAGGGGTAGATTCTTCACACAGCGGGTTGTGAGTTCATGGAATGCCCTGCCCGTATCAGTGGTGAACTCTCCTTCTTTATGGTCATTTAAGCGGGCATTGGATAGGCATTTGGAAGTTATTGGGCTAGTATAGGTTAGGTAGGATTCGGTCGGCGCAACATCGAGGGCCGAAGGGCCTGTACTGCGCTGTATCCTTCTATGTTCTATGTTCTAAAGTGTAATGTCAAATTTTGCTTGAAATTTTAAAATGTACTTGTTCATCACATTTTCAAGTCTTCCTTTTTTCAGAACCTCAACATTATGTACTATTTAATTCTCCCCTCTGGAGTAGAGGCTTTTAAACCTCTAGCTTGGATACCACCTAATTTTCCTTGTTACTTCACTCACATTTTTCAACCTTGGTGCCTTCTACAAGCAATATCTCCACGCTAGATTTTCCCAAAAAAAAAGTCATTTAATTAGGTAAATTTGCAACTAATTCTCTCAGTGTTCTTACATCATTCCAATATTAGCTCACTTCTTAATGTGTTATTCATGCATGTTAGGAAGATATTGACAATTAGGTAAATTTTCCCCATGCATAAATGGTGAAATTTGCTTTGCCTATTATTGTAGATCTCGATTAGACACTTGGACATGAGCGCCAACCACAAAAATCATCAGCACTGTTCATAATTGCTAACAATCCAGCAGAGAAAACTTTGTTTGAATTTGAATAAAATTAAAATAAATCATGGAATACTGGTGCTTTGCAGCATTTATCAACAACATTGCCTGGCTTTGCTAAACTCTGGTCAGTATTATTCAGGGCAGTAATTATTTCAAAAATATGTTTTAAATATACCTAGAACAGTTAGAAATAAACATGCAACTAAATCTTTAAACAGTATTTTGGTACGAACGTTAAAAATAATTAGACCTAACACAAGTCAGGAAACTGAGATTTAGCGCCACCCTGTGACAATGTATGAAAAAACACAAATATTGGTTCGAATTATAAAGGAGTAAATATTTTTAGCTGAAAATGTGTTGCTGGTTAAAGCACAGCAGGTTAGGCAGCATCCAAGGAACAGGAAATTCGATCCGAAACGTCGAATTTCCTGTTCCTTGGACCCGAAACGTCAAATTTCCTGTCCTTGGATGCTGCCTAACCTGCTGTGCTTTAACCAGCAACACATTTTCAGCTCTGATCTCCAGCATCTGCAGACCTCACTTTTTACTCAGTAAATATTTTTACCCTACTTTTCTAATTAATCTGTTCAGAAATGTTAATACACCTCCAGAGTTACTGAGAGTTGAATCTGGGCCCCCTGGTCCAGGGGTAGGGACAATACCATTATGCTAAAGAGAATATATGACTGACTTGGCTAGATTCATATAAAATTGCACCACTCCTATAGTACTCCATATGACATGCATTAGCAAGGCAACCTCCAAGAAAATTTTAATTACATCAACATTTCAGATATTAGAAATAGCATTATAAAATCATTGAAACTTTATTTAAAAGCAATGTGCTCCATGAATATTAACCTTGAAACATCTGGATAATTGCAAATTGTACAAACAGAAAATATATTATCCAAAAGTAAGTTCCAATAGTATAAAACTTAAATGTCTAATACAAGTTTTGAGGCAAATAAAATTCTAAAGTGAGATTTAAGAGGGGTTACTAGATACTGCACTGACAGTCACACCAAAAACATGTACGAATATTTGAGACTGATTCCTCATTTGTTTTCACGAGCCCACTCAGCAATCCACTCACTTATACACCAATCCGCCCACACCCACTCACACACACCAATCCACCCACATCCACTCACCCCCACCAATACATTCACACCCGCCAACTCAAACCCACCAATCCGCTCACACCTGCTCACTCAAACCCACCAATCTGCTCACTTACACCCACTCACTCCCACCAATCTGCTGACATCTGCTCACTCGAACCCACCAATCCGCTCACATCTGCTACTCAAACCCACCAGTCTGCTCACACCCACTCACTCACACACACTGATCCACTCACTCACACACACTGATCCCACCCACACTCAACTTGCTCACGCTCAGCAATCCACCCACACCTGCTCACACTCACACACAATCAACTCATACCAATCCGGCCACACCCACTCACTCAAACATCAATCTGCTCTTACTCACTCAACTAACTCACACAAATCCACCCATTACCTGCTCCCGCACTCGCACCATCCGCCCACACCTCCTTGCTCATTCACACATCAATCCGCTCACATCTGCTTGTTCACACAGGCCAATCCTACATATGCTCACTTACTCTCACATATCATTCCGCCCACGCCTACTCTCTCTCACATACCATCCCATCCACACCTACTCTCCCTTTCACATACCATCCCATCCACACCCACTCTCTCTCACACATACCATCCCGTCCACACCCATTCTCTCTCACTTACCATCCCGTCCACACCCACTCTCCCTCTACCATCCTGTCCACACCCAATCTCTCTCACAGAACAACCCGTTCACACCCACTCTCCCTCTCAGATACCATCCCGTCCACATCCACTCTCCCTCTCACATACCATCCCGTCCACACCCACTCTCCCTCTCACGTCCCATCCCGTCCACACACACTCACTCAGAAACCACTCTGTCAACACCCACTCTCACATATACATTCCCTCCATATCCACTCTCCTTCTCACATACCATCCCATCCACACCTGCTCTCTCTCTCACAAACCATCCCGCCCACACCCACTCTCTCTCTCATACCATCCTGCCCACCTTTGGGCGGCACGGTGGCAGTGGTTAGCACTGCTGCCTCGCAGCGCCAGAGACCCGGGTTCAATTCCCGCCTCAGGCGACTCTCTATGTGGAGTTTGCGCGTTCTCCCTGTGTCTGCGTGGGTTTCCTCCGGGTGCTCCGGTTTCCTCCCACAATCCAAAAATGTGCAGGTCAGGTGAATTGGCCATGCTAAATTGCCCGTAGTGTTAGGTGAAGGGGTAAAATGTAGGAGTATGGGTCTGAGTGGTATATGCTTCGGTGGGTCGGTGTGGACTTGTTGGGCCGAAGGGCCTGTTTCCACACTAAGTAATCTAATCTAAACACCCACTCTCTCACATACCATCCCATCCACACTCCCTCTCTCTCACCTACCATCCCGCCCACACCGCTCTCTTACATACCATCCCGCCCACACCTGCTCTCACTCACATACTATCGCGCCCACACTCGTTCTTTCTCACATGCCATCCCGCCCACACCACGCTCTCAGAAACCATCCCACCCACACCCTCTCCCTCACACAACATCCCATCCCCACCCGCTCTCCCTCTCCATACAACATCCCTTCCACACCTGCTCACGCTCTCTCATATACCATCCTATCCACATCTGCTCTGTTACATAACATCTTGTCCACACCCACTCTCTCACATACCATCGCGCCCATACCTGCTCTCTCACATGCCATCCCATCCACACCCGCTCTCTCTCACATGCCATCCCACCTACACCTGCTTTCTCACATACCACCCTGTCCACACTGCTCTCCCTCGCACACAACATCCCGCCCACACCCGCTCTCTCACATACCATCCTGTTCACACCCACTCTCTCTCACACATACCATCCCGCCCAAACCCGCACTCTCTCTCACATACCATCCCGTCCACACTCACCCTCTCTCAATACCATCTCGCCCACACCCGCTCTCCCTCCCACACACCATCCCGTTCATACCTGTGCTCCCTCTCACACACCGGTGGATGCAGACTTTTAAAATATTTTTAAGTCAGAAGTATACAGATTCTTGGTTAATAAGTGGATAAAAGGTGATCAGGTATATGCAGCAGGAAGCTACAGTTGGGGTTAAAATCAAATCAGTCATTAGCTACCAATTGGTGAAGCAGAATCGTAGGGTCAAGTAGCCTATTCTTGTTCATTAGAGTAGCACGGGATGATTGTGAAGGTTCCAACACACATGATCTAAAACATTACTTGTGTTAGCCTGTGCTGTTGCTGTAAGCATTTCTCCTTATGATCTCCTTTCTTTATCTCTCAAAGCCCCAACTCTCATTTCCCTTCCTCTGGCTCCAGTCTCATGCTCCTGCCTATCAATCTGCCAGCCAGACAGTGGCGCAACTCTAATCTCCATCCACCGGTTGCTGACAAGCCTTTCATTCCTTTTCACCAAGCTTCCTATCTGTATCTTCCTATTACCCTCCCAATCCCAATAATGCAAATTCACCACTGAGACTCCAAGCCTCAGATTCAGTGAAAACAAGTTAAACTTGAATCATCTTCTCAATTCCAGTGAATATAAACCTAGTTTGTGTGATCTCTCCTCATAATGTTAAGCCTTGAAGTTGAGGTATCACTCTGATGAATCTATCCTGCATTCTCTCCCCAGCCTACTTTATCATTTCTAAGGTTTTTTTTTCAGAATTGCATACAATATTTATTGCATTTGGAAATGACAAACCTCAAACAAAATTGAATTCACAATCAAATTCCCCAAATTTAACTTTGCGCGTTTAAAATAGCTGTACTGTTCGTTGTCTCTTGGCGGCACTCCTGAGCTTCTAATCAAATATTCTAAGCAGAATTAATATTTACTCACTGTTTTTGTAACCATATTCCTATTCCAAAGCACTTCTATCTAATTTTATAGCCTCTCTCTCTTCAACAAAGCACAACAACTATGTCTACATTATGGAAATGAGACGGAGTTGGAATAAGAGAGGTCAATACCACAGTGGTTTTACCACAGCAGAGGGCAGCGGTGATCCAAATAAATGGGGGAAGGCAGTGGCATTGAGGTAATTTCACTGAATTTGTAATCCAGAGGCCCAGGCTAATGCTGTGGGGACAAGGGAACAAATCCCACTTAAACTTGCTTAAATTAAATCTGCTTAATAAATCAGGAACAAAAAAGCTAGCCTCAATAACACATTGACTATTGTAAAAACCCACCTGATTCAGTTATGTCCTTTAGGGGCATTCACTTGGTCTGGCTTAGATGCAACTTCGGACCTACGGCAATGTATTTAACTGAAGTGGCCCAGTATTTCAATTAAGGATGAGCAACAAAAACCAATGATGCCCACATCCCATGAAAGAAGAAGAAAAATTCAATCCATTAAGTAAATTGTCTCATTGTCAGTATAGAGAATCTGTGACCAAAGGATTTCTAATCAGAAAGGAATGCTGATTACAAATCCACTTGAATCAAACTTGCACCATAGCAAAGCATTGGAGCTGCTGGAAATTTGAAATCAAATTGTAAAGTGCAGGAGAAACTCCACATCTGACATCTGTGGAGAGAGGAACAGTTAATACTTTTAGGACCAATATGACTCTTCTTTGGAACTGTAGTAGGGTGGAAAAGTGAACGGTGACAGTTTTATATTGTAGTAAAAGGAGTGTAGAAGAACATGGAACAGAAGGGAAGTTCAGGGAAAGGCTAGAGGGCAAGAGAGATTAGAGATCACAGATGTTGCAGATCAAAAGGCGAAGGGAGTGGTCATGGTGGGACAGGAGGGAGATAGGTTCAGAGCAGAGTGTTAATAGCAGGCATCAATGGCAGAGTATGGCTCAGCTCTGCTTCCAACAAGTTCCATTCTTAATATTTCAGATTCACCCAGGATTACAGCTATCTCCAAGAAAGCAAGTCTGTTCAGACTATTGTTCTCACCACACTTTTTTATTCATTCACAACATTAGGACACCAGCATCATTAATTGTTCAGAGGATAGTTAATTGCCTTGGATCTAAAATCACATGTAGGCCAGACCAGGTAAGGATGGTAATTTCCTTCACATTGAAGAACATTAGTGATTCAGGTGGGTTTTTCAGAGAGTCTACAATGGTTTCACGGTCATCATTAGACTTTAAATCCAGATTTTGAATTTAAATTTCATCAGCTGCCATGGCACGATTTGAACCCAGGGCCCCAGAATATTACAGGGGTCTATGGATTAACAGTCCAGCCATCACTTCCCTAATCCTGATTTCCACAACACCGCCATGTATTGCTACATGTACACATGAAAACTCCCTCTCCATCAGCACTAACTCACTCTATTACAAAGTTATTTCGGTCTGTTGCTCCATTTTATTCTTCATCTCAACGAAAGCCTTAATAAGAAACCTTTCCTCTTCCAGGTTTAATGGAAAGAAAGTTCCGACAAAATATGGGTATATACAACCTTCTGGATCCTTCCTGTCTTGCCACACTCTCTGGCCCCATCTCTGCTTAGAATTCCACCTCTTCTTATGCATCCTTCATACTGCATAATCTTCCTTCACCATCATTGAACAATCTATGCTCAGCCATAGGCTCAGGTTTCATAGAATTATAGAATCCCTCTAGTGTGGGAGCAGGCCATTCGGCCCATCGAGTCCACAATCACCCTCCAAAGAGCATCACACCCAGGCCCACCCTAAACCTGTTCCTGCAACCCAACATTTCCCACTGCTAATCCATCTAGCTTGCACATCCCTGGACACTATAAGCAATTTAGCATGGCCAAGTCACCTAACCTGCACATCTTTGGACTGGAGGAAACCTACACAAACATGGGGAGAATGTGCAAACTCCACAGAGACAGCCACCCGAAGTTTTATCCCCTTATGCCAATAAATTTATGGTGCAGTGCAACATTGAATTCTTCTGTCATAGCCTTCATTTCTTTGCCCACTTCTTTAGGCAACAGGCCCTTTCACACATCTCCAGCATTCTCATGCCTCCCCTCCCTCTGGTCTCTTATGCTTGATCTTTTAAGAACCGTGTGATATTGGCCACATTAACTTCTCTGTTCCCCTCACCCACTTTGACCTGTCTTTATCTGAACTAGCTGTACTTATTCTATCTGGTCTAACCTTAACTTTGTTATCAAAACTGCCACAAGAATTGTGCTGTTATTATCTGGCATACTGACCTCTACATTTTTGGGGACTGAGCACCAACTACTGGACACATTTTTCCTCCTGGATTATCATCTCACCGCTGACTGTCCACTGTTGTTTCCAAGACTGTCACTGATCTCATCTCCTCTGGAGATTTTCCTTGCAGTTTCCTGTTCCCAAATCCCATCCTTTTGTACTTTCTTTTTAAAACCCAACAAAAGGACTGTCATGACACGCATCATTTCAGCCTGTTACTGCCCTAAACTTTATTTCTTCCTATCTTGACTATTTTTTTCTCCACTTGTCCAGCATTTTTTCACATCATTTGTGATTCTTCTGATGCCCTACAATACTTCAATTTTCAGTTTCCCGTCCCTAGCTGCCACCTCTTCATTATGGAAGTCCAGGTTGCTCTGAGAACTCTCACATCTTCCTTTAGAGGCCCAAACACTCACCTTCCACCTGACTGAACATGCTCTCTCACAGAACATTTTTTCCTTTAAACATGTCTCACTTTCTCCAAAAGGTGTAGCCATGAGTAACTGCAGGTCATAGACATGCCTGACCTTTTGTGAGGTTTGTGGAAAATTCGTCTTCAGTCCCACTCAGACCCATACCCATATCCTCAACTCTTTTTCCAAAACGATGATGCCTGTATCCATAACCTCCCATTCTCCATTTCTCATTACTGGCTATCTGCTAATATTTATCACAGACTCAACAACTCCCACAGTTACACTTTCTAATCTCCTCTTCCTGTAAGAACTCCATTCCATTTTCCCAGCTTCTCAGTCTCTGTCACATCTGTCCAAAGATACTAGCTTCCATAAAGGTGCTTCCAAAATGCCTTCCTTTTCACTCAACTGAGGATCACAGCAGACCTCTCAACTGTGGCCAAGCCATTTCCTGCAATTCTGCCCTTACCCCTTCCCCATCCTTGAAATTTGGCAATAGGGTTCTCCTTGTCCTCACTTTACATCCTAACCACCTCAGTATTCAAAACATCATCTTTTGCCATTTCTTCCCTTGCAGTATGATGCCACCACCCAAACACACATTTCCCCTTTCCTCTCATCAGCATTCCGAAAGGGATGTTCCATCATGACATGCTGGTCCATTCCTCTATCACCCCCAACACTTCATATCCGCCAATCCCCCACCCCCAACCTCCCTCCGCCCCCCCCCCCCCCCCCCCCCCCCCGCCGCTTCCTGGCACCTTCTCATCTAGTTACAGGAAATGGAACAATTGCTCTGCTACACTCAGAAGCTTAGTTCTTAACCCATGCTCTAGCTGGCAACACTCTGACTTGCGGTTTCTCTTGCTCCATGAGACCAAGACTCTTCCAGATGAAGAAACATTTTATACGTACATCCTTCAAACCAGTCGACTGGATGCGCTGTTTACCATGCAGGTTCCTTCTACATTCAGGAGATTGGGTCAACACATTGCAGGATTGCTCTGCTCAATCCACAAGCATGACCCTGACCAACCGCTTGCCAGTTTAATATACCATCTTGCTCTCATTCTCAGATTTTGGCCCTTGGTTTATACAGTGTTCCAGTGAACCCCAACTTAAGCAAAAGGAACAGAACCTAATTTTCCACTTAGGCACTTCAGTCTTCTGGAATCAATAATGAGTTAAAAAATAACTTCACACCATGAACTCTGTCCTTTGTCCTCAAACTACCCTGTCCCACCAGTGTGCGTTTTTCTTAGCTTTGCTTTTGGTAGAGCTAACCTACTACTTGCTCAAAATTATGACTCAAGATATATCTCAAATTGTTTTTTTTAAAAGCAAGCGTTAACAAGCCTTTTATTTGATGATATTTGTGATCTCTAATCTCCCTCAACCTCTAACAGTCCTGACTTTCACTTCTGTTCGACACACACATCCCACCTCCTCCTCTCGCCCTTTCCCCTACAATATAAAACCCAGCACTTCTCCACCTCTCCCCTCAGTTCAAAGGAGTAGTCATATTGGGCTCAAAACATTCTCCCCAAATGCTCTTAGATCTGCTGAGTTTCTCCAGCATTTTGTTTTTAATTTATGTTGTTACTCAAGAGAACATTGCCACCTGCAAATCATTATCGCTTGCCTCTCACCTTTAGGGACTTGCTTACAGCCAGGGTTCAGGACAGAGAAGTGATTGGTAAGAAAATTTGAGACCAGATGATTTGACAAGAGGGTGAATCAGGGAATGAGACAGACAGTAAGTCCAATGTTGCCAGCAAGAAGGTGACTTAAAAATCTGGAAAGCCCTAAAGTTAAAAGGTCAACCACAAAAGGAAGGCTCAGAGTGAGTGAGCTACAAATCAGAGGTAGGGCAGTAATAAATTTGGTTAGGCAAAGGAAGAGGCCCACAAATTGGAGGCCCACCATCAAAAGGGACCACAAATCAGGGAGCACTAGCGATAGGATGGTTTGGGAGCAGCAGAGACCTCAAGTCAGAGGGTCAACAGCAGGAAGAGTGTGAAGCAATCTGGGATCTAATGTTTTCTTAAAAATGATATGTGATGATCACAATCAGTGGTGAGCAGGAAGTACTGATGAGTGAAGTTCTACAAAACTTTTACATGGTTTTACTGGGAAACAGAGTTCACAAACTTGTTTCATTTAAAAATGTGATCTTCAGGAACACTACCACAACTTTAAGAAAACATGTCGATGCTGAAGATCTGAAAAACAAAAATGGAGATTGCTTGAGGAAGTCAGTGGGTCCTGCAGCGTCTATTGAGAATAACTGGAGCTAACATTTTCAGTTTAGTGATCCTTCTTCGGGGTTCCTCTCCATCTCTCTGATCAATTCTTTACCCTCCCACCCCACGTCATCAGCATAAATACGACCTTTTCTAGAACTGGGGGAGGGGGTTATAGGCTGAGAATTGGGACCAGACCATTCAGGAGAAATGGAAGAAGCACTTCTACACACAAACAGCAGTCACTGCAGAATCAGTTGCTCGTTTTAAATCGGAGATAGATACATTTTGTTAAAAGATATGGGCCAAATGCAAGCATATGGAGTTCAGCCATAGATCAACCATGATCTCATTGAATAGTGAAACAATTCTGAAGGGCTGCATGGCCTAATCCTGTTCTTATGTCCTTATGTTTTCCTAGCTACTATCAGTTATGAAAGATCACTGGACTCATAACATTAACTCTGCCTTCACTGTACAGATGCTGCCAGACCTGCTGAGCTTCCCTATTTCTGCTTTTGTCCATAGCACAACTTTGAGTGTGAGCTTACTGCACAAACCAAACTAATTTTAATATCCATGAAGCTTATTGCAGTAATGGTCCCAATCCTCATCTTTAACATGTGAAAGATCTGAAGCTGGGATCCTCAGGTGGAGGTGAGCTCCAGGCTTTGGGAACAAAGCAAAAACAGGGGGAAACCCAGCTTAGGTTGACTGGACTGCAGGTTACTGAAGATGGATGGTGCTGCCCGCCCCGACTCCCCCCCCGACCTCCCCACCCCACACACACAAAGAAAGACTGGAAAGAGATGAACAAAAAGAGTTGTTCCTACTGAAATCAAATACATAGAATTTATGAGCATGGTCTTTGAAAGTGAACAGTCTGTCTCCATTAAAACCAGTAAAGTCTCATTTCAAAGTTGGAAACTAGAGGGCCTGGTACTACAACTCCTTACAGCTAGGAAAACTCAAAGATCAACTGATTTTAGGGCTACTGCTAACCCTAGTGGAATCTTTAACAGTTGATTCTGCAGGTAACAGAAGAATTTTGTCTGAGAATTCGGGAGCTTCAGAAATTCAGTTTAATAAAAAGCACATTTCTGCCAATAAAAAAGGAATCTACTTTCAAGAAGTTATTAACTGCTGTGTCAGGACATCGAAATGCATCTTTAAAAGTTCCCAAACTCTGGGGAGCTACCCTTTAGCTACCACTGGGAGCTTATCTCAATACATCTGCTCCACTACTAACTGAGAACCTCATTCTCTCCAAGTGCTTCGCACTTCTATTGTTGCTACTGAACACAAAAACTTTCATATTTCAATAAGTCAGTTAATCTCTATACATTTACTCCCTCAAGAACAAATCTTGAAAACCATTTGATACACCAAAGTTTGAAGAAAAATCAAGACTACACTGGATTTTTAAAAATTGTAATGCTACTCTTCAGTATTTTTAAAATCCAACTGCAGATGTACCATTGTGCTTATTTTTATATGTCAGCAAATTTGAAACAAATGCATGGAAAAAGTTAAACTGCACTAGCCCATTTACAACAAATGCATCTTGAACAGCCATGAAATGTTATGCTACCTAGAATGATTTTCAACTCTAACTATTCCAAGACAAAATGAAGAGAATAGCCAAACCATATAGAGCAGAAAAGGAATAGTTGATCTCAGCTACAACCAGGGATAGAAAGTCTCCCTGTGGACATTAGGGGAAGAGAAGGTCGGCAATGAGTATGCTACTAACTTACACAGTCTAGAATTATAGACACGTAGAGACGTACATCACAGAAACAAACCCTTCGGTCTAACTCATCCATGCTGGCCAGATATCCCAACCCAATCTAGTCCCACCTGCCAGTATCCGGCCCATGTCCCTCCAAACCCTTCCTATTCATATACCCATTCAGATGCCTTTTAAATGTTGCAATTGTACCAGCTTCCACCACTTGCTCTGGCAGCTCATTCCATACACACACCACCTTGCATGAAAAGTTGCCCCTTACGTCTTTTTTACATCTTTCTCTTCTCACCTTAAACCTATGCCCTCTAGTTCTGGATTCCCCCACCCCACCCTCCTATCCATGCTCCTCATCATTTTATAAACCTCAATAAGGTCACCCCTCAGCCTCTGAAGCTCTAGGGAAAACACCCCTATCCTATTCAACTTCTCCTTTTAGCTCAAATCCTCCAATCCTGGCAACATCCTTGTAAATCTTTTCTGAACCCTTTCAAGTTTCACAACATCTTTCCGATGAAGGGCTTTTGCTCGAAACGTCGATTTCCCTGCTCCTCGGATGCTGCCTGACCTGCCGTGCTTTTCCAGCACCACTCTGATCTAAACTCTGGTTTCCAGCATCTGCATTCCTCACTTTTGAATATCATTGGATACCCAAATACTCTGCTAGTTACATTCTGAAAGAACTTGAATAAATTTGTCAAAAATGGGTCCTCTTCTACAAAATTATGTTGGCTCTGCCTGAATGTATGATGATTTTCTAAATATCCTGCCACTACCTCCTTTATAATGGATTCTATCATTTCCTAATGACAGATAGTAGACAAACCTGTTTCGCTTATTTCCCATCTTCTAGTCCCTTTTCAGAATCCAGGTCATTTTGGAAGATAACAACCAACACATGCGCTATCTCTGTAGCTATTTCCTTTAGGAACTTAGGATACAGGCCTTCCATGAAAGAGACTTGATAATGTTTAATCCAATTTGATTTCCCAGTATCCTTTTATCTAATGATTGCAAACATTTTAATTTCTTCTCTGACGTTTAGCTTTCTGTCTTTCTACTATTGCTGGGGGTTTTTTGTGTCTTTTACAATGAAGACATGTACAAAATATTGTTCAAAGTATCCATGTGCCTCAATTCCCACCCCAAAGGTCCAGTGTTAATGTTAGCAAATTAATGACTGAATGGTTCTGTAGATAAATGGGTGTGCAAATGAAGAGGTTGGTAACTGAGATGGATGGTGGTTGGGAGGGGAGTCAGTTCAGGTCAGGAGGAGTAATCAGGTCACTGAGATCGGTATAATCATTATGTCAGTGGTCTGGGATTGGGGGTTAGTGTAACACCTGGGTAACTACACAACTAAGTTTTAATTTGTAACATTTGCTCAGTAACAACTGTGGAACTGTCTGAAATCAGCCATATCTTTGCTTCCAATTATTACTTCCCCAGTCTCATCTTCTAAGGGACCAATTTGACTATTGCTATTTCTTTCCTTATTAAATACTTTAAGAAGTTTTCACGACAGCTTTTTAGAATTCTTGCCAGATTCTTCTTACAATTCAATTTCTCGCTATTTTTGTTTATCCTTGGCTGTTTTCTCAAAAATGTCCTGACCTTTTAGCCTCTGACTAAACTTTGCAGCATGGATTTTCTTTTTCCCAATTTGGTACCATCCTTAAGATGGTGGGGTTTGAAAGCCCACAAACAGTTTGGTACTACTGAGTAATATTAAAGTTTGATATACAATCCAAGGGCAGCACTAGCTTCTTAAAGCTGGCTGTCAGCAAAAAGTTGGATTTATCTCCATAAATTCCAAGATTTCAGGGGAGTATCATCCCACTCATTGAGACAATCATTGAAGGAGTGGTTCTTGAGGGAGTTCTGAAGTTATGTCTTTGAAACAGAAGAAATTGGAATACCTGGAAAAGTTTTAATGAGATTTGATGACCCTCAGTTTCACTGACATTTGGAGTGCAGATAATGAGTATGTAAGACCTGCCTTGACTGCAGTTGCTATCTGATGATCTCGGTGTGGTGTTTGAGCACAGCTTGTCTTTTACTCATTTATTTCAGGTTAATTCTGGATGTAGGAACAAAAGTTGCATTTATGCATGTATATATCAAACCAAAGTTAGAACTGCAATGTTATCTTGCTGTTTGGTGAAACATACAGCTTCATTCTCTTACAAAGTTCTTGGATCATACTTAATTGACATTAAAAATAAAAAGTTAATGGTTCCTGGTCAGGTTGTAATATAAATTTGGCACCCTGGTCCAAGATCTCAATAAATTACTATAAAAAAGCAGAGAGATCAGCCTATTTTCATGAATTACTGGAAAGCCAGTGAAGTTTTCCAATGGTTCACATCCATAGTCTTTTGATTGTACAAGTGTGGAACTCTGTTAAATAAGTCATCTCACTATTTAAACTTCAGACAGGAGTAATTCAAAAGTGGTACCCTCAAGACAATTATAATGACATTCTCAATTTTACTGAGTTCACTTTATTATTTCTCACGAATTTGGGCTACTCAAGAAATGCCATTTTTATTTTCCCTCCCCAGTTGTCAAAAGATGGTGAAATGTCTTTTTGAACAATGCACACATTGTGGTGATAGTCCATAAATTGTCTTGTTAAGAATTCCATGATTTTGAACCAGTCAGGGAGTGCATGACTCTAATGGTTATTCATAATTATACTGGGTGAGACTGAACACAGGCTTTTTAAAAAATTAACAACATCATTTGCTCAATTTTTAATTTCATTCACTATTTCAAATTTCAGAAATATAGTTTTGAGGTTCCAAAAAGTTTTTTCAATAACACCGAAAACAAGTTATCTGGTATATTTTTATGTTTGATAATCATAAAAGCTTTCTTAATAAATAGAAATGAAATTTGATCCCTTTTTGCAAGGCATTATCAAATTGAATAATTTGTTAGTCTGAACGTTCCATTTTTTCTCTCACTACATGCAACCCAAAGTCACCAACATTTTTGGTGTTGCAATTAGCTTTCGAAGGACAATTGCCAAATTTAGTTGTTCTTAAATTGGAAATCGGGAGGGGTCAAGAAAGGAAAGAGACAAATAGCCCTTCCAATCAAGATTTTAGAGAATTGTTGATTCAAAGGCAAGAATTAAACAAATTTAAATTCCGAGATTCAAACATGAAAAGATGCATCATAATCCTGTAACGTTCCACTTCCAGGTTGGCACTGATGTTTTTAAACCAGTCTGGTTACAAATACTCTTGTTTACTTGAAAAGGTATTTTCCATTTCTTTAGTAAAGTCTAAGAATTACACTTTATATGATGACAAATGGTTTGCATGAACTTTAAGGACAGATTATAATTACTATATATACAGTTTTACATTAGTAAGATAAGCAGCTTCAGCCTTTAATTTAGTACGGATTATATACAATTTACAGTTTTTGAAATAAAACACCAGCACTTACCTACAACCTTTGCTTCTTTATTTGTTGACTCCAAGTCTGGAATAATGAAAAAAAATTCTTTAGTCTGCATTTCTATGTCTGCAATTTTGCAAGTCAAATAATTTATGTTTTTCACAATTCAAATATTTGCTGGTCCAAAATTAAAAATCACAATGTTTTTTTAATTTGGGTTAGGAGCATGTTAAATCAGTGTTTGCGTATTTCTGTCCACTCTTCAATTCAAATGACCTTTTATTCTTTGAAAAGTGTTATCTCACACCATACGCCTCTGATTCTGACATGTCACATGTTCTTCATCTCTTTCCTTTGCCTCAACACAAACGCTGATACCTTCAGCCATCAAGATCCCATGCTCTGGAATTCCATCCTTAAAGGCTCATTTTTTAAAACAAAACTATTTAACCAAGCCTTCCAATGCTTCTCTTAACATGTAATTTATGCCCTGTGTCTTTGTAGTACATTTTGCTTATTTGTCTGCATTGAAGAAGCAATTGTTGAACCTCAATGGAGTACAACTTATGCACTAATTCCCTTTTCCATTACATTTCATCCTGATTACCTATGTATATTTAATCTTGTGTTAGTTTTAGACTTCTAATCTTTGGCGTCTTTTTGTATGGCATTCTGTGGTCAAGTTATGAAGTGTAGCAATTTAATTAAAGCTTTAGATTTGCCTATCATACATGCACACTATATTAATTGCATTTCAGATATCCTGCAATTTAAAGTTTAGTAATGTTCTGCAGAACAGAATCTCAGAACAGCTGAAGGCTCCATTCAGTTAAATTGGTTACCCTCCAATTACTTTGCTGTTAGGTGCATTTCCTCTGCCTACCATTACCATGAACAACATCATATTACCAAATTAGCTTCCAGGAAGAAATATCCTTGGTCATTCTGAGAATGCGCCTGCTGTACTCTTGTGTTCTCTGTATCTCTGTATCAGTCTAAATATCCCCACACTCACCCTACATCTTAATTATTCCCAGTTCCACTCCCTCATCACTACCCCCACTCCCTCTTGCAAAACAGCACTTTAAAGTTAACATGAAACAGGGGAATGGAGCAAAAAGTAATCAGCACCTATTGAAAGAAGTAGGACAGACTTGCTCAGAAATTCTTTCAGTGACACAGGCGCAAATTACGGAGACATAATAGATTAAAGAGTATGCTTTCTTGAAAGACAAATCTATGTTAGCAATATACCATATTGACTATCTAGAGTTATATCTGTCCCTTTATCTAACTTCAGTCTCAGCTTGAGTACAGCTGTCCTTCACTACTCTTCACAATTGTGTATGTGAACGTTTCAGAATCAAATGAGTGTAGTAGGCTTCAATCATAAAATAGCCTTCTAATTACTGAGAGCTGATAAGATCTGACTGAACTGGTCCTCACCCTGAAACTGACTGAACTGGTCCTCACCCTGAACAACTTCTCTTTCCAATCCTCCCACTTCCTCCAAACTAAAGGAGTTGCCATGGGCACCCGCATGGGCCCCAGCTATGCCTGTCTCTTCATAGGATATGTGAAACAGTCCATCTTCCGCAACTACACTGGCACCACCCCCCACCTTTTCCTCCGCTACATCGATGACTGTATCGGCGCTGCCTCGTGCTCCAACGAGGAGGTTGAACAGTTCATCAACTTTACCAACACCTTCCATCCCGACCTCAAATTCACCTGGACTGTCTCAGACTCCTCCCTCCCCTTCCTAGACCTTTCCATTTCTATCTCAGGCGACCGAATCAACACAGACATCTACTATAAACCGACTGACTCCCACAGCTACCTGGACTACACCTCCTCCCACCCTGCCCCCTGTAAAAACGCCATCCCATATTCCCAATTCCTTCGTCTCCGCCGCATCTGCTCCCAGGAGGACCAGTTCCAATACCGTACAGCCCAGATGGCCTCCTTCTTCATAGACCGCAGATTCCCCCCAGACGTGATCGACGATGCCCTCCACCGCATCTCCTCCACTTCCCGCTCCTCCGCCCTTGAGCCCCGCCCCTCCAACCTCCACCAGGACAGAACCCCACTGGTTCTCACCTACCACCCCACCAACCTCCGTATACAGCGTATCATCCGCCGTCATTTCCGCCAACTCCAAACGGACCCCACCACCAGGGATATATTTCCCTCCCCTCCCCTATCAGCGTTCCGGTCCACACCCCCCACCAACCCAACCTCCACTCCCGACACCTTCCCCTGCAACCGCAGGAAATGCAAAACTTGCGCCCACACCTCCTCCCTTACCTCTCTCCAAGGCCCCAAGGGATCCTTCCATATCCGCCACAAATTCACATGCACCCCCACACACATCATCTATTGCATCCGCTGCACCCGATGTGGCCTCCTCTATATTGGGGAGACGGGCCGCCTACTTGCGGAACGCTTCAGGGAACACCTCTGGGACACCCAGACCAATCAACCCAACCACCCCGTGGCTCAACACTTTAACTTTCCCTCCCACTCCACCAAGGACATGCAGGTCCTTGGACTCCTCCATCGCCAGAACATAACAACACGACGGTTGGAGGAAGAGCGCCTCATCTTCCGCCTGGGAACCCTCCAACCACAAGGGATTAACTCAGATTTCTCCAGTTTCCTCATTTCCCCTCTCCCTACCTTGTCTCAGTCGATTCCCTCGAACTCAGCACCTCCCTCCTAACCTGCAATTTTCTTCCTGACCTCTCCGCCCCCACCCCACTCTGGCCTATCACTCTCACCTTGACCTCCTTCCACCTATCACATCTCCATCGCCCCTCCCCCAAGTCCCTCCTCCCTACCTTTTATCTTAGCCTGCTGGACACACTTTCCTCATTCCTGATGAAGGGCTTGTGCCCGAAACGTCAAATTTCCTTGGATGCTGCCTGACCTGCTGCGCTTTAACCAGCAACACATTTTCAGCTGATAAGATCAAGCAATCAACTGCAAGCTAAATCAAGAAATGCATGGGACAATAGAAAGTGAAAAATATCACAAACCCAATGAAGGTGTCAGACTCCAAAGCTAAATAGGTTAAGCAAGCTGGATTTCAGTATTCAGAAGAATTGGATGGATGGCTGGCAGATGAAATGTAATGCAGAGAAATTTAAAATGTTTCATGAGAACATAACAAGGTAAGGAATATGAGCAGAAGTAGACCATCTGGCCCATCAAGTCTATCCCACCATTCAATAAAACCAGGCTGATCTTTTTTGTGGACTCAGTTCCACTTACCCACCTAAACACTGTAACCCCTAATTCCTTAATTGTTCAAAGACCTACCTTTGCTTTAAAAATATTCAACAAAATAGCCTCAACTGCTTCACTGTGCAGGCCAATTCCACAGATTCACAACCCTTTGGATGAAGAGGTTCCTCCTTAATTCAGTTGTAAATCTACTCCCACTTATTTGGAAGCTACGCCCCCTAGTTCTAGTTTCATCTGCCAGTGGAAACAATGTTCTTACTTCTATCTTACCTATTCCCTTCATTATTTTATATGTTTCTATAAGATGCCCCCCCCTCTAATTCTTCTAAATTCCAAAGAGTATAGCCCCAATCTACTTAATCTCTCCTCATAAACCAAGCTTCTCCTGAATCAATCTAGTGAACCTCTTCTCTACCCTCTCCAGTGCCAGTATATTCTCTCTCAAGGAGACTAAAACTGTATACAGTACTCCAGATGTGACCTCACCAGCACCCTATACATCTGCAGCATAACCTTCTGGTTTTAAATTCCATTCCTCTAGCAATGAAGGACAATATTCTATTTCCCTTCTTAATTACTTGCTGCACCTTTCATGTGGGGGCTTAATTAAAATAACTAGGAAGGGGATAAAATTTAAATAGAGAAAAAAATTATATGGAAAATGTTGCACATGTCACATATGGGTCAGGTGAAAGTGCCCTCAATGCAGAATCAGAAAGTTTCTAAAGATGTGAGCCCATTGTCTAAGATGAGATCCTTGTAATCGACTTATGGAATGTCAAACTATTATGTTGTTAATTTACTGATGAGGTATTAAATAAAGACTCCATTTGCCCCCTTAAGTGAATCGACAAGATCCAAAATACTATTCAAAGAGCAAATCAATATTTAATCCTAAACCACTATCTCAGAGAACTTGCTTGGTCTTTGTTGTATTGTTACAAGTGGAGACCTCTTGTAAGACACTTGACTTCCACATTTCCCACATTACAATATTTACATATTTGTCTGTGAAATAGCTACTTATTTGGCTTCAGGACACCTGGAGGTTGAGAAAGGTGCAATTTTTATGCAAGTCTTTTTCCTTTCAATAACCTGAAGCAGTGTGCCAACTATTAATGAGCAAAGCAAGCCAGACATTAAAACCTAAATACCGAACTAAAGCTGTGAGATCATCCAGTTACTTTACAAATCGTTGGAATGGTTGCATGTAAAATACCACATGCACTGCTGATTGCTCCAGGCCAAAAAGGATATTGCTGCTATTCAATGCATACAGAACAAGGCAACTAAGAGTATTGGGGGGTGAGAAGGATTAATCATGAGGAATGATTATGTCATTTGGACATAGACTCTCTCAACCTGCTCTGTTCCAGTGAAGATATATTATTCAGCATTCTGAAAGGGAATAGATAATGAAGACCATGACTCTGTGCAAAAAATCAGAGGGCACAGTCTGCATGAAAGATAAAATGCAATCTGTGGAAGCAATGGTACGAGCAAGACTTCAGTCCTCTTGTGGTGCAGTGGTAGGCCCAAATTTGAGTCCATCTTTCTCCAGAGGTGTGTAATAGCATCTCTGAACAAGTTGATGAGAGAAACAGGCTAACATTTTTCAAAAATATCAACCTTTGCAACAGGCTGTTGAGAGAGGAGCTAGAAGCAATAGAAATTATTCAAATATATTGGGCATATTTTTAAAAAAAGTTGTTGCAATACAGTACGAGTATTTCAAGAGAGGACATGGAGCACGTATAGATAACCTGGAAAGAAGAAGTGACTTTGAATCTCTGGTCCACTGCAATTTATTTACGCTACATTTGTCTCTCATATAGACTAACAGACCTAGATTGCAATCGGTTATTCAACAGTTCCAATGTCATTATATAATACAGCTGTTAGAATGGTAGAAGACAAACTGGAAGGACAATCCATCAATTTCTTTGCAAAAACATTTTTTTCCTCAAATTGATTTTCAGGGTTCAAACGCAGGCTACACAAGAACATACAATATATCCCAACTAGAAGAAACTGTTATATTAAACCATGTTTTAACACGAATGTTTAAACTAATTCATATCTCAGTAACTTACAATGACAATATGAAAGTGATTCTCCCCAGTTCCATTGTTTTGCGATTTCAATTTGAGCAGATATTATTTTTTAAATTAAGATTTCAGGGAGAAACAGTCATATAATGCTCCAAGTCATTGTGTCATAGAGATGTACAGCACAGAAACAGACCCTTCTGTCCAATTCATCCATGCCAACCAGAAATCCTAACTTAATCCAGTCCCATTTGCCAGCACTTGGCCCATATCCCTCTAAACCCTTCCTATTCATATACCCATCCAGATGCCTTAGTCAACTTTACTTCTCACATAGCCTTCATATTCTACAGTGCAATATAAGCAAACTCATGAGCCCACTGCACTAATGATCAAAACAGAAAATGCTAATTCTTTTAGCATTAGCATTTGTCACAAGGCAAAATCATGATCTGAGCAATAGTCAGCCAATACCTCAAAGGCATAGCATAACAAAGTGAAGGGAATCCTCAGTACAGTGCATGCCTTCACAACTCAAGTGCCAAACCATGTTACATTTCTCCTGGAATATCACTAAACTCAACTGTATGCAGTCTTTGGCCTCAGTAGGCAGCACATTACCTCTGAGTCAGAAGCTCTAAGTTCAAATCCCCTTCAATAACTTGTTTGCCACAGGAGTATTTGTTTTTTTCTGGTTCAATCAGGTTGATAAACAGCCTGCTAATCCTTCCAACATTTCCACTACTCCTGAAGGCTGTGATTCATATAAATGCCATCTGTAAGTGGCACAAAGAGTGTGCAGCTGAAAATGTGTTGCTGGAAAAGCGCAGCAGGTCAGGCAGCATCCAAGGAACAGGAGATTCGACGTTTCGGGCATAAGAAACGTCGAATCTCCTGTTCCTTGGATGCTGCCTGACCTGCTGCGCCTTTCCAGCAACACATTTTCAGCTCTGATCTCCAGCATCTGCAGACCTCACTTTCTCCAGAAAGAGTGTGCATGCATAATGTGAATGCCAACATCATTGATAAGTGAGGGAAAACAACAGTCAGTCTCAAAAATGGCCCTGCAGAAAGAGAAGTTCTTCAGATATTTGGATTTTTTTTGATCTTAAAAAAACACACAAAATGCACAAACAACAGCTGGCTCCCTATCTCTCCCGCTCCTGTGCGACCTCACCCGCCTTCAATCCTGGTGCAGACATGCATCCCTGCTCTGACTGGGGCCCCAGCCTCCAACTCACCTGTGTGTTTTCCTGGTCAGTGACGTGTGCGCTGGTAATAGAATCACAGAATTCCTACAGAAGTCATTCAGTTCAGTATCTGCACAGACCCTCTGAAGAACATCCAACCCAGATCCGGCCCTCAACCCTATCACTGCAACCGCACATTTTACCACAGCTAATCCACCTAGCCTGCACATCTCTGGATGTGACAGACAATTTAATAAGTCCAATTCATTTAACGTGCACATTTTTGGACTGAGGGAGTCAATGGCGCACCCAGTGTAAATCCATGCTGACTCAGGGAGATCATGCAAACTCTAAACAGTCACCTAAAGTTAGAATTGAACGTGGGTCTCTGGCACTGTGAGGTACCAGTGCTAACCACTGAGCCACCCAAGGAACACAGAGACATCACACATACATGCGTAGATGCTTGCTGTCGCCTGTTCTCTCACAGGCTGCATCTACACATGAGTTATAGGGAGAGGCTGAATAGGCTCGGGCTATTTTCCCTGGAGCAACGGAGGCGGAGGGGTGACCTTATAGAGGTTTATAAAATCATGAGGAGCATGGATTGGGTAAATAGATAAGATCGTTTCCCGGAGTTGGGGGAAACCAGAACTAGAAAGCATCGGTTTAGGGTGAGGGGGAAAAGATATAAAAGGAACCTAAGGACAACTTTCTCATGCAGAGGGTGGAACGTGTATGAAATGAGCTGCCGGAGGAAGTTGTGGAGGCTGGTACAACATTTAAAAGGCTTCTGGATAGATTTGGAGGGATATGGGCCAAGTGCTGGCAAATGGGACTTGATTACTTTAGGATATCTGGTCGGCATAGACAGGTTGGATCGAAGGGTCTACTTCCGTGCTGTACATCTCCACAACTCTATGTAGAGTGGCTATTTGGCATTATGGATAATTACTCTAAATCCCTGAAGCAAAAAAAAAGTACGTGAAAATTCAAAATAAACAAAACAGAACTCAAACAGATGCAGAAGATTCCAAAGCACTATGGGGAGAAAGGGGATTTTCTTTTGGTGTTGTGTCAACATTTTTCCTTTAACTAGCTCCAAAAACAAATTACCCAGACACACTATCAGCTGTTTGTTTGTTGCCTGTGAGCCTGTATGGAAATTGGGCACTTCTTCTGCTACATAACAATTACTATTTAATGGCTTTAAAATATTTCTAACATTCTGAAGATGCCATCAAGTCCTGTGCAAATGCAATCTTTATTTTGGATTAAATACAAACATTCAAAAAAAATTTAAATGAAATTGACTTAATATATGCACTACCAAAAAATACTTGGTCTAACGTTAAATCTTACACAAAAATTCTTTAAAGTTAAACTTCTACAATCATCATTAGCATCATAACATCATTTATAATTCTGCTTTTCAGTAGTGAAAAAATGCTCTCCAATGTTTTTCTTTTCCTTATGGTAAATTTCAATAAGCAACAATTTATTTTTAAACTACACCTCATGTCAACTGTGTAAGTCAGCAATTTACGTAATGAAACTTGTATAAAATACTTAATTTTTTGAATAAGTAGATCAAGGACCCCTGGATGTATCCTCAAGTTGTGTGGGTTTGAGGGTATGCCCTTAGGCTGTTACAATGGAGTTATAATACCAGCATCCACCTAACAATGTTGAAGTTGCCCACATATAACTTGTCTGTAAAAAGCAGAACAAATCCAACCCAGCCAATTACTGCCCAATCAGTCTACGGTGGATCATCACCAAAATGATGGAAAGATCACTGACAGAGCTAACAAATGGCACTTGCAAAGAAATAACCTACCCATTGATGCTGAGTTTAGTTTCCTTCAGCTCCTGATCTCAGGCCAGTCATTGATGATTGCACAAAGTTTAGCACTTCTCAGATACTGAAGTAGTATATTTGGATATGCACAGAACTGGGAACTTAATATTTTTGGTGTATGATTTTGTACAGTACTAAGTATTAACAAGAGATTCTAAGTTATCACTAGCATTGAAACAATTTTTTGTTTGCATTACAGCAATAAAAAAACCTTATGTGGACAAAAGTTTCAAATAATAAGGATGGTGCAATTCATTACAGGCTAGCACACAGTGAGAAACAGGAAGCAATTCACAGACAGTTGAAGGAAATACAAAAGAAAACAATGGGTCAAATATTCCAGTCTCCAGATCACTAAAGACTGGATGTGTGACAGAAAACGTAAATCAAAACCCTGTTAAAGACCTGACATGAGGCCCAAGTGCTTAAATATCGCAACTCAGTGAAAATCCAGACCAATAAATAATACAAGATCAGCAAAGTTATTAGCAAGTCATGACCAAAATACTGTCCAAAGTTTAATATGACAACTAGGAGAAAGTGAGGACAGCAGAAGATGGAGACCAGAGCTGAAAAATGTGGTGCTGGAAAAACACAGCAGGCCAGGCAGCATCCGAGGAGCAGGAGAATCGACGTTTTGGGCATAAGCTCTTCATTCCTGAAGAAGGGCTTATGTCCGAAATGTTGATTCTCCTGCTCCTCGGAACCTTTAATATGACAACACCAACTACCAAAACAAGAGCCACTTCAAGGTTAAATGAAGTGTCAAAGATACTGATGTTGGACCAAAATATGGCAAAATTTATTAAGGCAAGTTGGAAGTACCAAGCTAACTAGGCAGAAAACTTATCAAACACGACAACTATTTATCAGACTGATTCATCAAATAGGAAATGTAAAAGGAAAAAAGGAGTACAATACCACACTTGTGTAACATGATGATGCCCAAATTTTAAAATGACATTTAATTACCAGGTCATGCTAAAATATAAGCAATTGATCTAAAGATAAAAATAATACAATGATTCAAAATCAGAAGGATAAAGTCAGCTTAAAACAATGTATTAAACCACAAACTGCATTTCTTGATATTGCTCTGATTGTGGACAGCACAGTGGCACAGTGGTTAGCACTGCTGCCTCACAGCGCCAGAGACCCAGGTTCAATTCCCACTCAGGCAACTGTCTGTGTGGAGTTTGCACGTTCTCCCCATGTCTGCGTGGGTTTCCTCCGGGTGCTCCGGTTTCCTCCCACAGTCCAAAAATGTGCAGGTTAGGTGAATTGGCCATACTAAATTGCCCATAGTGTTAGGTGAAGGGGTAAATGTAGGGTAATGGGTCTGGGTAGGTTCTCTTCGGAGGATCGGTGTGGACTTGTTGGGCTGAAGGTCCTGTTTCCACACTGTAGGGAATCTAATCTAATTTAAAAACTTCTGTTCCACTGTGTAAACACAGACAAAATTTGCTGTTGAGAAAAGCAATGTCTGACATTTGTTATCTCCTGCACCAAGACCATTTTTACTGGAATGGTTCCAGCACCAGCTCTTGCACAAACATACATTCCTAGGCTTTCAAATGAAAACTTTTAGTAAGTTTAGCCAAGTCAGCAGGAAGATGGAATTTATAACAATGCAAGGTGGCAGTTAAGTCATTCTGAAAGAGTAAAAGATGCTTAACCACACATTCTGCTTCTAATTTATATTCTAAAGTGAAGGAATAAGCTCTGAACAAAGAAAAATAGTCAAGAATCTTTGACCCATTTTTGCAAGTGCAACAGTAAAATTATAACAGTCTTCTCACAAAACTTCAAGAATTTTTTTTTCTATGTATTTCTCTATGTGATACATCTTTCTATGTAAGAGAAAAACTGCAGAATCTCCCAGACCTTCAAACATTCCACTCCATGGAGCTCATTTACAGCACAAAGGAAAATTATAGGCCCTCATTCCTCCAAAACGAATTGACCAATCAATTAGGTTTTGCCCTGGTACAGCTACAAAACTGGCATCTACTAATAATGTAGAAAACTGCCCAGCTGTGTCCTGTAGACAAAAATGCAGGATAATTCCAACCTGGCCTACTATCAGCCCATCAGCCTACTCTTCATCATCAGAAAAGTAATGGGAGGTATTATCACTATTAGAGTAGCCTTTGCTTAGCAAGAATCTGCTCACTAATGCAGAGTTTAAGTGTCACAAGTGTCACTCAGCTCCTGATACCCATTAGTTCAAACATGAAACAAACAGCTGAATTCTAGAGGTGAGGTGAGAGTGACTGCCTTTGACATCAAAGCTGCATTATATCAAGTGTTGCATCAAGGAGCTCTGGCAAACTCAACTCAAAGGGTTTAAGGTGAAAACTCTCTGCTTGTTGGAATCACACCTAGCACACAGGAAAATGATTGTTAGAGGTCAGACATCTCTGCAGGAATAGAGTTAGAACTCTACCTGCAGAGATGTCCTCGAGCTGAGAAGATTGACCTCCAAAAACCATCTTCCTCTGAGCTAAGTTTGATTCAGTTGTGTCCTTCATCCACTATTCTTCAGCTTCAATGACCTGCCCTCCATTGTAAGGTCAGAAGTGAGGATGTTTGCTGGTTACTGCAAAATCATCAGTGCCATTCATGACTCCTCAGATAGAGAAATAGCCCATATCCAAATGCAACAAGACCTCAACAAGATCCGAGCTTGGACTGAAAGTTCCAAGTCATGATCATCTGGGCCGAGTCCCAGAGTGGGCAGCAGAGCCAGCACAGGCCAAGTCCTGGAGCAGGAAGCAGAGGCAGCGTGGGTTGAGTCCTGTAGCAGGGAGCAGAGACTGCACAGCCAAGTCCTGGAGCAGGGAGCAGAGCCAGCACGGGTTGACTCCTGGAGTGGGGAGCAGAGCCAGCGTGGTCTGGCTGGGGTGGACCAAGTCCTGGAGGTGAGTTCAGGACAGAGGGGAGGTCTCGTGTTCTGAAACCTGGGTGGCATGGACTCAGTACAAAAGGACCATAACTTGAGTACTTTAAAAGACACTTTTTATTCTCATTCTGGACTTTTAAACTCTGTTTTCCCTTGCCAGTCTATTTTTAATCTACAATTTCAATTCTGTGACAACACGAAGTATTTGTACAGAGGGATCCTGTACCTAAGGTGACACCGAGTGGTGACATTACAAACTTTTCACTGCAATCATTTGAGTGCATGTGTCAAAAAAGTGTATTCCGTTCTGTTCTGTTCTGAAATTCGACTCCATCCAAGACAAAGCAGCTGACTTGAATTGGCACCACATCTACAATCGTTTATTCCCGCCACCAACCTTCAGTAGCAGCAGTGCCCATCATCTACAGGATGCACAATAGAAACTCACTTAAGAAAGGCTCCTTCAAAACCACAGCCACTACCATCTGGATGGACACGGGCAGCAGATATATGGGAACCTGTAAGCTCCCCTCCAAGCCACTCACCACCCTAATTTGGAAATTTTCAAAAATGGCTCTAGAATTGCCTTCTTAACAGCAATGTAGGTCTTCCTACAGCAAACAAACGATTCAAGAAGCAGCTCACCACCATCTTTGCAATAAATGCTGGCTCAAACAGCACTGCCGACAACCTACGAATAAGAATAAAAAGATTGCTCTCTACTATAGTTCCATTTAGTTATCTTTTAAGTTCCATTTATTGCCTTTAGTCCACATGTATTAAACATTTACATAAAAAAGAAATTTATGTATTTCACTCTTGAAAATCACAACTGATCCAGCATCTACTAGCTATTGTGGCAAAAACTAAGTTCTAGGTTCTCTGTGAAAAATTGCTTTCCAATTTCACTACAAAATTACCTGGTTTTAATTTTTGTGGATTCATTAGTGTGGATTCCCCAAATAGGAAATAGTTTCTCACTATCCACCATATCATTTTCTTTATTATTCACTCATGGGACGTGAGTGCCACTGGTTGGGATAGTATTTACGGCCCATCCCTAGTTACCCTTGAGAAGGCCAGCTGCCCCCACTGCAGCCCACATGCAAAGTATTTTCCTTCCTTCCCTGTTGAGGTATCATATTCTCTCCAATTCACACATTTATATAGTTTCTGTGATTATAGTAAAGCATTTAAGGTAATCCACATGAACATGATCTGATCAAATTTACTTAAGAGCCGCAAAGACCAAAAGCTTTCTCAAAGGAGAGGTTTTCAGGACAGTCTTCAAGGAGGACAGCACAGAGGATGGGCTTAGGTAATTAAAGGACAACCATCAATTGTGGAATAATAAAAATTGGAGGTGCATAGGATGTCTGCATTGGAGAAATATAGAAGATTCTAAGTTTGGAGGACGTTACAGAAACAAGGAAGGCCAATGTCATGGAGTGATTTGAAGTCAAGGATATGAACATTTTAGATAAAAGGATATTGCTGGAGTGAAAGTGAGAGTCTGAGAGTAGCGAAAGCATGAATGAATGAAAGTTTCAGTAGCAAAGAGATGGAGACAAAGATGGGTGACAATATCACAGAGGGTGAATTTGGCAAGATAGGTGATAGTGAGGATATATGTAAGCAGCTCAACTCTAGAAAGACAATATAGTTGCAAAATACTGTACCAGGTTCAGCTCCAGGTACTAATCAGGAAAGAGAACAGAATCTGTGGCTAGGCAAGTTAGTGTGTAGCAGTAGCTACAAGTGACAGAAGAGGTGGGCCACCAATGGTGGAACACTTACAGAGAGTAAAAGATGGGAGGTTGGCCAGGAAAATATAAACAATATTGTTGGTTATTCCAAAGGTATGACAGTTTCAACAGGTCGAGTTGAGACAAGGGTAGAGATGGTTGGAAATTGGCCATCTCTGACACTTGTCCTAATACTTCAGAAGGCCTGCTGCAAAGTTTTGATTAATAATGCTCCTATAACACACCTTGCCATGCTTCGATAGAATCATTGAAACCCTATAAGCATTGAAGCAAGCCATTCAGTCCATCAAGATCATGCTGACCCCCCAAAGAGCATCCCTCGCAGACCCAACCCCTGTAACTGTGTATTTCCCATGGCCAATCCTAGCTTGCACATCTTTGCATTGTGGGAGGAAACCCAGAGGGAACTCACGCAATACAGGGAGAATGTGCAAACTCCTGACAGACAGTCACCCGAGGGTGGAATAGAACCTGGCACTATGAGGCAGCAATGCTAACCACTGAGCCACCATACAAGCCCTTGTAATGTTGTAATAGCTCTATAAACACATATTGATCAGGATTCACTGGTAGGTCGAGGCACAGCACACCTTAAAAGGAGTATGGATTTTCTTCCATTACAAGTGTGTAGAGGTTTTCATTAGTGCAATCATTGCAATACCAGTGTCTTTTATTTTTTCTCTGTTGAGGGCCTTTCAAAAAGATTTCATTGTGCTCTGGTATCTGATCAATCTCAGACTTGTCACAAGCTCTGAAAAATTAGGATCTGTGCACTGCTTACAAATAGTCCACAGCTGAGACTCTGTCTTAACTCCCCTCTTGGCTGTACTACTTTATTTAATTTTAATGTATTAGGTTTGAATAAATCGTGATCTGTTTACTTCCTGTCTTTTGAAGCTTCCATTCTCAGATTTTCTCTATTTCAGATATTTCTACCTCAACATGATTGGCCTGTGGAGAACAACCTTCTGTGCAGTATTATACTGGGCTCACTATATATTCTATTTATCACCAATGTGATCCCGTGGCTCAGAAGAAAATCAGAGCACAAGAGCAGGTAAGCTGTCTGTAGTGAGGTCATCAAGTATCCTTAAAGTTCAGGAGTTCAAGTGACCCATTGGGGTCATGCCACGTCTCTGTAGAGCAATTCAGTCAGTCATATTTCCCTGCTCCATGACCAAATATTCCGCAAGTTTATCTCCGTTAAGCACCTAACCAAGTCTCCTGTGAAATCATTGAATTTCTCGGTTTCCTCAGTAACAGTGAATTCCAGGTGATTACCACTCACTGCATTAAAACGTTTGCCCCCATATGTCTGTTTCCATTAAATCTGTGTCCTTTAGTCTTGCTACCATCAATTCACGGCAATAATTTTCCTGTGTCCAACTCATTAAACATTCATATTTACCTCTAACAGATCTCCATTCATTCTCCAACTTTACTCCAAACAAAACAATCTCCCTCCTCCAATTTTACCCTGTAGCTAAATTCCCCCAACTCTGGGAGAATTCTGGTAGATCTCCTCTCACTTCTCAAATACTTTAAAATCTTTCCTCAAGTATGGAGACCAGAATTGGACATATTCCTCCTCTACATGCAGTCTGACCTGAGTTATATTAAAAGGTTCAAAATAATGCTTTATGTTTTTCAATTCAATTCCTCTGTATATGAAGCTCATGCTTTAATTAATACTGTTTCAACATATCCTGCCACTAGTAAAAATGAATATACATAAACACCTCAGATCCTGCTATATCCTCTGTTTAAAATTGTACCTCTAAGTATACATTTCCCCTTGTCATCCTTTCTGACAAGACGCTTCACCTCACCCTTCTCGATAATTACGGACAAAAATAAAAGAACAGCAGGCAAACATGTTTCAAATAACTCATCCCCTATCCCCAAAGTCTATCCACCATCTACAAGACATGAGTCAACAGTGTGGTAGAGTTCTCCACTTTTACCTGAATGAGCGCAGCTCCAACAACACTCAAGAAGCTTGACACTATCCAGGACAAACAGCCCTCTTGAATGTTTGTGGGTGTGGTGACATTCACTTCCTCCGCTACTGACACTCATGGCAGCAGTCTCTGGCATTTATCAACACTCCTCAGACAGTACGTTCCAAATCCATGGGTAATATAAACTTGAAGGACAAATACAGCAGATACATGGAGACTCCACTTGCAAGTCTCTCTTCATCGCTGAAAACTCAACCTCTTGTGCCTCCCTCTAATGCAATGACATCCTTCCTATAGTTTAGTAATCAGAAAGACACACATTACTCCAGCTATGGCCCAACCAAAATTTTGTACAGCTCTAACATGACCCCCTTACTCTTATAAACTTTGCCACAACTGAAACAAGAAAGCATCTCAACTGCCTTCTTAAACTGCTTTATTAACCTGTCTTGCCATCTTCAGGGATCTGTGGACAAGTACCCCAAGGTTTCTGCTCCTCTGAGCTTCCTAGTATCCTACCATTCAATGAACACTCCCTTGCTTTATTTCTCCTTCCAAAGTGCATCACCTCACATCCATCCCTGATACCCTAACATAGGATTAAATTCCATCTGCCAACTGATCTGGCCATATGACCAATCTATTTATTTTCTTCTATAACGTTGCATCTTTTCTCCTCTTCACCAACCACCTGGCCAATTTTTGTGTTACTGTAGACTTATATAGCATCCCCACAACATTCTCATCTACGTTTTGAAGTTCCATTATTTGTAGTATCTAGTCTCGTTTATATTTCTATCAAACCCGGTTATAGTGCTAATACTTTAATTGTGCCTTCTTAGCTCTGACAGAAAATTCCACTTCCAACTTACTTGCTAATTCAATTAATCTCGCAAGTTCAATGAAGACATCTCTTCCACCTGTAGAAAGTTTTTAGCAACTTCTAGTGCCATCTTATTTTTTAAAGCAAAAAAAAAGGCTGCTGTCTTTTTATACTTTATTCCATACACTAACTCCAGATCCAATCTTACACTGTCCTTGTTCCAAAAGAACCCCAACAAGCTGCAAAACTTTGTCACACAAAAATGGAGTAGTGTGCTAGAAATCAAGCCCCACCATTCCAGCAGTGTCAGAAATGTGCAGATTTGATGAAACAATCAATATTCCACACTTGCCTCTGATTTACAGTTCTTTGGGATAAAAACAAGAGATACCTGGCTCCTGCAATAACAATAAAAAATAACCATATATTATAACATTCTTAACTTTAACAAGAACAGGAAAGCAACACAATTTCTAATTTATCTATCTTCAACATTATCCCTTTTAAAACTCTCCAACATACAGGCACACAAAGAAATCAACAAACTGAATGCATATTATGAATGGAGGGGAAAATTAAACAGAAGGCCACAGTTCTGTATTATCGGTCAACTGGATGAGTTAATTTCACAATCTTTTAATTCTTCAATAATACCTCAATGTTATCTGCAACTGACGATCAGGCTATAATTTCTTGGTTGGGCGTAGGGTCTTTCGGATTGTCTTTAGGTTTAGAATTATTTTTCAGCATCTCTGAATATAATTTTCTGCTTTTTCAACAGACAGTTAGACACAGCAACTTTATAAAGAAAAAGGAGGGGGAAATATCATTGCAGTTCACTTCTGGGAGACTGCTTGCTTCTCTCGGTTTCACTCACTGCAGAAACTAAGCTCTAACATGATCAGAGGCTTGTTGCTATGTTGTTCTGAAATTTCCTGAACCAGAACAGGATTTTATGTCCCCAAATAGGAATATTGTCACATCAGTTAGTTTCTCTTGACATTTTAAAGTTGTAAATAACTCCTTATATACATTCTGCCTATTTAAAGCAGAGTCTATATATCACATTTTTCATCCAAAGCCCAAAAAGGAAAAAGTGGTCTCTTACAATTCTGAGACTCCTAGACAACCTTCTCAATAAATCCTACTTTGAATTTAACCCATGCCACTGCTTTTGTTGATATTTTGGCAGCACCTCCTCAGTAAACACCCATACAATGTACACAAAGTAACTTAACTCTGTCCTGTGCCTCTAACATCATATCATCCTCTTTGTTCCTAATAAGCTCGAAGCCACGCCTAACTACCCACTTACTATTTAAATGCCAATGCAAGGTCCTTGAATTCTCTCTTATAACAGCAATTCTATTGTCATATTGTCTCTGCCACTCTTACTTTCATCCCAAACTTATTGTATTTGACCTGATTCATACTTGAAGAATTCACCTTCAAACATCTTATACTCTTTGTTTTGTTTGATGATCTTCCCTACTTCTCATGTCATCAAAACAGATCCTGGCTTTGATTCCTCTACCTTTTGCCCTTGTTGGAATGTACTTTGTTGGATTCTCTCTCACCTATATGTGAAACATCTCTTCTACAAGGCTAAACATTGTTCCATGACAGTTTTTCACGTCACAACATAATTCCCTGTAATCCTGGCTAGACTCCTTCTCATCCTATTGAAGTTAGCCCTCTTCCAATTGGGTCAGGTCCAGTTATTCCCTATCTATCATTCTGTGTAGTTGGCAGAAAGGGGTTGAGGAAAAAATGGAGCTTTTTGTTGGTGAAAGGAAACAAACTGGCCAGTTGAGAATTTTAGTGGTTATTCCTCTTGTGCCTGTTCTGCCCTAGTTGCGTATCAATTGCATCCAGGGTTCTCAGCTGTACCTGCCATGAGGCACTATGTACATGGAAATCAGGGTCCAAAATCATCCACTACTCAGTGGAGAGTGTACCAAGCACACTCTTCCCATTTAACCCATGGCTTTACTAGCCCTTTAAGATATTGCAGGAGGAAAAACATACTCACTATGGATCAGTTAGCCTATTCCTGTTGTTATTATCCCAGATATGGTACTACAGGACAGGTCACATCTCAGAAAGAAAGTTGGCTTGATAGAACTATTTTTAATTTCACTTGAAGTTGTGTCAAACACTGACAAGTCAGATGTGGAGGTAGAGTTTCTTTAAAGACAGAAGAAAAGTCCAAATTATACTATTTAAACAAATTTGAAAGTTCCTAAAGTACACAGTAAAATGAACTCCCATCTGATTTACTGACATTATCTATTGCAGAGACGTAAATCTGGATAAATTTGCCCAATAAATCAAACCTTCAGGTCAACTTAATTGATTCTCTCCAGTTCTGTCCTATGAACTGTGAAGTTTTCTTACAGGAATACTCTCAAAACTCACAGTTTATACTTTCTCAGTCTCTGCAGATTTACAACCAAACACATCTGGTCTGAACTTTAATACTGTCCTATGTTCCTTTCTCGGAGAGAATCCATACTTTTTTCATCTTCATTCTGTCCCTTCCAAACTACCTGAATGCAATCAGTCTCCAAGTTTTCAAAGCTAAAACTGAACTTTAATTATTCTAAGCGAAGGTGGGTACTGCAGATGCTGGAGTTTAGAGTCAAGAGTGTGGTGCTGGAAAAGCACAGCACATCAGGCAGCATCGAAGAGCAGGAAAATCAATGTTTCGGGCAAAAGTCCTTCATCAGAAATGATTCCTGATGAAGGGCTTTTTGCCCGAAACATTGATTTTCCTGCTCTTCCGTTGCTGCCTGACCTGCTATGCTTTTCCAGCACCACATCTGAGCCAAAAGTAATCAATTGGCCTTCAATGTTTATTCTCCCTGACATACAGTCATAGAATCATACAGATGTACAGTATAGAAACAGACCATTCAGTCCAACCTGTCCATGCCAACCAGATATCCCAACCCAATCTATTCCTCCTGCCAGCACCTGCCCATATCCCTCCAAACCCTTCCTATTCATATACCCATCCAAATGTCTCTTACATGCTACAATTGTACTAGCCTCCAACACTGCCTCTGGCAGCTCATTCCATACATGTACCACACTGTGTGAAAAGGTTGCCCCTTAGGTCTCTTTTATATCTTTCCCCTCTCACCCTAAACCTATGCCCTCTAGCTCTGAACTCTCCCACCCAGGGAAAAGACTGTACCCTATCCATGCCCCTCATGATTTTATAAACCCCCTCAGCCTCTGATGCTCCAGGGAAAACAGCCCCAGCCTATTCAATCTCTCTCTCTAACTCAAATCCTCCAATTCTGGCAGCATCCTTGTAAATCTTTTCTGAACTCTTTCAAGTTTCACAACATCTTTCTGATAGGAAGGAGACCGGAATTGCACACAATATTCCAAAAGTGGCCGAACCAACATCCTATACAGCTGCAACATGACCTCCCAATTCCTATACTCAATACTCTGACCAATAACGGAAAGCATACCAAACACCTTCTTCACTATCTTATCTACCTGCGATTCCACTGTCAAGGAGCAATGAACCTGTACTCCAAGGTCTCTTTGTTTAGCAACACTCCCTAGGGCTTTACCATTAAGTGCATAAGTCCTGCTAAGATTTGCTTTCCCAAAATGCATCACCTCACATTTATCTGAATTAAACTCCACCTGCCACTCCTCAGCCCACTGACCCATCTGATCAAGATCCCACTGTAGTCTGAGGTAATCTTCTTCACTGTCCACTACACCTCCAATTTTGGTGTCACTTGCAAACTTACTAACTATAGCCCCGTGTTCACGTCCAAATCCTTTACATAAAAAACAAAAAGTAGTGGACCCAGCATCAACCCTTGTGGCACTCCAGTCTGAAAAATAACTCTCCACCACCACCCTCTGTCTTCTACCTCTGAGCGAGACCTGTATCCAAATTGCTAGTTCTCCCTGTATTCCATGAGATCTAACCTTGCTAACCAGTCTCCCATGGGGAACCTTGTCGAACAACTTACTGAAGTATGTATCATAACATGTCTGAATAGGCTGATTAAAGATAATTAAGGCAAGACCAAGAGAAACTAGTTTCAGTCTGACAAATTAGATTAGATTAGATTATTTACAGTGTGGAAACAGACCCTTCGGCCCAACAAGTCCACACCGACCCACCGAAGCACAACCCACCCATGCCCCTATATTTACCCCTTACCTAACACTAAGGGCAAATTAGCATGGCCAATTCACCTGACCCACACATCTTTGGACTGTGGGAGGAAACCTGAGCACCCAGAGGAAACCCACGCAGACACGGGGAGAACGTGCAAACTCCACACAGTCAGTCGCCTGAGGCGGGAACTGAACCCGGGTCTCTGGCGCTGTGAGGCAGCAGTGCTAACCACTGTGCCACTGTGCCGCCCGTAAATATAGTTTATTATCTAAAAGACAGAACAAAGTTTAAAGAATGGAAAGGACTGGGCAAGGCTTTGGCAAAGATTGGAAAATAATAATCATAAACTAACACTAGGAAGAATAAAAATAACTAATACTAGTGAGAATAAACATTGAAGGCCAATAGTTTCCTTCTGACTGAGAATAATTAGTGTTTTTGTTTTAGCTTTGAAAACTCAGAGACTGATTGCATTCAGGCGATTAAAAGCAACATATAGGTACACAATCCTTTAATCAAAATGGTTTTCATGGAGTGTGGAGCATCATTTTGGCGTGCAAACAGGTGACCCAACTCTACACCCACTTGAACAATGTCACTCAGATGTGATGTGGCGATGTGGCCCAGCATTGACAGGCGTCAATTGTGTCTCAGCACTCCTATTATTCACACATGCATCTGCTGTTAGGTAATATTTGTTTCATTTGTTGGATAAAGGATTGTGTACCTCTACAAGGTCTTGCTTCCATTAGATATATAATGAGAACAGTTAACAAACATTTAGAATCACAGAACCTTACTACAGGGAAGAGGCCATTGGTCCATCAAGTTGCTCTAATAAAAATCACTCTAAATCAACTCTATCTACTCTAGTCACACTTCGCAGCACTTGGCCCATATCCTTGAAGGTTATAGTACTTTTTAAAAAGGTTGTGAGATTTTCCACCTCTGCTATCCTCCCAGGCAGGGCATTCCAGATGCCCAGATGCTCTGGGTAAAAATGTTCTTTCCACAAATCCCCACTAACCCTCCTTCCTTCCACCTTAAAATTATGCCCTCTTGTTATTGACCCTTCAACTAGAGGGAATAGCTGCTTTGTGTCCACCAGGCTCCTCAATCTTACACATGTCAAGTAGGTCCCATCACAGTCTTTTTATTCCAAAGAAAACAACTAGCCTCTCTTCATAGCCAACTTACACAAGCCCAGGCAACATCCTGGTGAATCTCCTTTTCATTCCCTCCAGCTTATTCACATCCTTTCTCTTGTGTGGTGACCAGAACTGCACACAGTATTGCAGCTGTGGCCTAACCAAAGTTCTGTACATCTGCAACATAACCTCTTTGCTCTTGTTATCTTTGCCACAACTGATAAAGACAAGTGCCCCAAATGCTCTACACTGAGTACCCCCTTGTCTTATTGCTTCTTACAAAGGGAATCACCTCACTTTGGTGTGTTAAATTCCATCTGCCACTGATCTGCAATTCTGACCAATCCATCTATGTCCTCTTTAATCCAAAACCTTCTTCCTTGCTATTAACTACCCAGCCAACATTCATATCTTTCGTAAACCTACTTTTCATATCCCCTACATTCTCATCTATATCATTTATACAGACCATGAACAATGAGGAACCCAGCATTGATCCCGGTGATATGCCACTGGACATCAGCCTCCAGTCACACAAACAGATTTTTACCACCACCCTCTGTCTCCTACCACTGAACTAATTTTGGATCCAACTTGTCAGGAGTTGGATCCCATGTGTTTTTATCTTCTTTATCAATTTCTCCCATTTGGGGCCTTGTGGAAGGCTTTGCTGAAATCCATATAAACCACAGCAACTGTACTAACTTCATATACATATCTGGTCACCAACTTAAAAAATTCAATCAAACTTGTTAGGCATGACCTCCATCTGACAAAGCCATGCTGACGATCTTTGGTTAAACCTTGTCTCTCTAAATGGAGATCAATTCTCTCTATTAAATTTTGGGTCAGAGCCCCTGAAATTTCCTCCTTTGTCTTCCACAGCACACGTGTGTATTTATCTACACTTAAGCCCACAAAGACCTCTAATACCTCCTCACTCCCGAGGTCAAACTGTTCAAGAACCTCATAGTTTCTCTTCCTGAATTCTGAACCTACAGATATTTTCTAATCCACCTATTCAGAGATGTCTTTCTACACATTTGGGGCAAGACAACCTAGAAGCCAGGTTTTCTGGTTCAGGAACAGGGAGACCACTATTGTACCTACATACAGTAGTCCCTCCATACCCACGGGGGATACATTCCAGGATCTCCCGCAAAAGGCCGAGACCGTGGATAGCAGTGAACCCATTCATTTAAATGAGAAACATATCTCCACGGCAGCCTTCAGGTCCCTGGTTCCCTTTTATATGTTTGGGCCATGGGAAACCAGAGGGAACTGAACCCACAGAAAATGATTCTGTGGATAAAGGGGTCACCCTGTACTCTTTTTCCAAAGTGAAGACACTTAAATACATGTATAACACCTCTGGTTTTAGGCACAGATTGCCTCTTTCTCTGGTTTTCCTCTTCTCCTTGATATACTTACAGAATATCTTGCAATTGTTCCTCATCTTACCCACCACTTTTCTTTCTCGTGCTCTCCTAATTGCTTTCTAAAGTTCCCTCCTGCACTTTCTATCCTCGACTAATGCCTCCTTTGATTTGGTCCCTTTGTAAATGTTAAATGACGCTCTCTTCTTTCTTGTCCAGTCAGTGTTCTTACAGGTCACCATAAAGGGATACTGGGCCAGTACTCTCATCAATTCCATTTTGATTGCTCCCCCAATATTACAGATTTACCTAGAATTAGCTGCTTCCAATCTACTTTGGTCAGATCCTGCCTTATTTTAATAAAATCTGCCTTCCCAATCCAAAAATGTTTTTTTTTGCAGATCATCCTTTTCCTTTTCCATTACAAATTTAAAACATACATTATTGTGATCACTATCACTAAAAATGGCCTCCCACTGCCACCGTGAACACTATCTAGCTTCATTCCTCAGAACTGGGTCCAGTACTGCACTGTCCCTTGTTGGAGCTTCTACATGTTCATACAAAAAGCTCTCCTGAATACATTAAGAAATCAGCCCCCCCTGAACACTTTAGATCATGACTTTCCCAATTAGTGTCCCAGAAGCTGAAATCCCCTGACATAATTACCCTATTATTGTTTATACACACCTCAGTGAATTGTCTATACAGCTGCTCCTCTATTGTCAACTGCCCGTTTGGGGATCAATAATACACTCGCAGCAGTGTAACTCCCCCCCTTGTTTTTCTAAGCTCAACTCACAAAGCCTCATTTGAAGACATTATCCAAGATATTATATCCCACTTAGTGCAATAATTGATTCCTTAATAAGGCAACATGACCTAATTTCTTTTTACACCATGTCCATGTTACTGAAGTTTCTGCAGTTGGGAATACTTGCTACACTAGTGGTCATTTGGAACACCAGTAGGACCCATGACTTTCCACATATGACAAGTCACACATTCCATTTGCCATAACTTAGTCTTACTTTCTAACTTTTCTAATCAACAAGTCCTGAAGGTACTTAGTTTAAGTTTAATCTCCTTCCCTTGTTTTTTGACTTTTACTTAGCCCTGGTGTTCCACAGTTAATCCCTTAATAATCTCCTGGACATTGGTCTGTTCTTGCTCCCACTGACCTGTGATAGTTGTTCAGAAAACAAGACAGCAGATAAAATAAAATCTCTCTCCCTCCCCACTTCACCTAACCCCAACACTTACCAAACTACCACACTCCACTCTCTGCAGGATGCACTTTGAACATAAATTATTCATAACAAAGGAGAACCGGAAATAAAAATTGCCACAGTGACAGACAAAATTATGGGCAATTTATTAGCATATACCTTCTTTGGTAGTGTACAGATGGGGCAAAGAAAGCATTGCGTTAAAAACAGTAAGCAAAGGCCAACGAGTGTATTTCTTAACATTTTAGCAAACAAACTAATAAAGCCAGTGCAATGGGTGCAGTAAAGTCTGTAATGCTCTGTGCTGGTTTGCACTTTGTCAGTTTTCTGACACTTAGATCAGTTGTGCAAATGTGGTTCATTATAAAGAGTGACCAAAGAAAAACGTACAGGAAGCAGGAAAATAACCAAAGACCACTTGCACAGCTAACAGAAGCTTTTCTGCTGAAGCAATATAAATAGTTACACAGCACAAACGATCCAGAAATGATCTTCAATCAACTGAAAAAAAAAGATTTTAAGCACTTATATATTGACTCAGTTCCAAATATGGAGCACATGATTTAATGGAATCCCTATAGCATGGAAGCAGGCCATTGGGCCCATCACATTCACACCAACCCTCCGAACAGCATCCCACCCAGAACCAATCCCCTACCCTATTCCCTGTAACTTTGCATTTCCCATAATTAATCCACCTAGCCTGCATATCCCTGGAAACTATGGGACAATTTAGCACAGCCAATTCACCTAACCTGCATATCTTTGGACTGTGGGAGGAAACCGGAATGCCTGGAAGAAACCCACGCAGACACAGGGAGAATGTGCAAACTCCACAGACAGTTGCCCAAGACTGGAAGTGAACCCAGATCCCTGGCGCGTGAAGCAGCAGTGCTGATCACTGCTCATGTTCCCTACCTACTTTTCCCTGGAATGTAGATTGAGGGCAAATAAGAAAGCTGATGGTAGCTTGAAGATAAATGCAAAATAATTTTTCCTCATTCTTCATTGTACAATATGACTTCACAGCTCCTCAGCTGACTTTTAAAGTTTACATCATAGAATTATAGAGATGGACAGCACGGAAACAGACCCTTCAGTCCAACTCGTCCATGCCAATCAGATATCCTGAATTAATATAGTCCCATTTGGCAGCACTTAGCACAAATCCCTCTAAACCTTTCCTATTCATATACTCATCCAGATGCCTCTTAAATCTTTTAATTGTACCAGCCTTTACCATGTCCTCTGGCAGCTCATCCTATACACGCACCTCCCTCTGCATGTAAAAGTTGCCTCTTAAGTCCTTTTTTAAATCTATCCCCTCTCACTCTAAACCTATGCCCTTTAGTTCTGGACTCTCCCACCCGAGGGAAAAGACCTTGTCTATTTACCCAATCCATGCCTCTCATGATTTTACTAACCTCCACATGGTCATACCTCAGTCTCTGACACTCCAGGGAAAACCGCCCCAGCCTATTCAGCCTCTCCCTAATAGCTCAAACCCTCCAACCCTGGCAACATCCTTAAAAATCTTTTCTGAACCTTTTCAAGTTTCATAACATCCTTCCGATAGGAGAGAGACCAGAATTGAACACAATATTCCAAAAGTGGCCTAACCAATGTCTTGTACGACCAACTCTTATACTTAATGGTACAACCAATAAAGAAAATGTCTTCTTCACTATCCTATCTACCTGTGACTCCACTTTCAAGGAACTACGAACCTGCACTCCAAGGTCTCTTTGTTCAGCAACACTCCCCCCGGACCTCACCATTAAGAGTATATGTCATGAATATAGATGTCAAATTAAATTAACACACGGATTTCCACTTTCTTTAAACCTTTGGAGCACGATTTGAATCCTGCTCAGCTTCTCAGTGGGTCAGCTGGAAAACCTTAATGAGGAAAGCATAGTTAATCACAGTCTAATTTCTCCACATTGGAAAATTTAGTGATCTTACGGTTAAATGGTAGTCATGTGATAAAACGAAGGGTTAATAAGTTGTAAGAAAAATGTCCTGGATGACATCACCCTACGCCACTGAAAGTCTTAAATGTACAGAATTATTATTATTCTTTTAACATTGGGAGGGCACCTCTAAGTTCTGCTCAGAATTAAACATCACGTTTGAGATAGAAATAACATTTAACATCAAATTAAGTTCTAAAGTAGTATGAAATGAGAAACTGTGTACAACAACAGCAGCACCTAGAAATATGTTTAATATTCATTCTACTCACATATTTGATGAAAATGTTAAATAAAACAGGGAAGAACTTAATACATATTTAAAGGTTTACTTTTGATCTACAGTCAATAACGTTAGTAAATCTTCAATTTTAGATTTTTTGCAACAAAAAGTGTTCGTATTCAAAATTCATTACTGAATTAAGGAATTTATCTTGAACTTCATTGTCATTTTTCCTACTTTATAATATTAAACAACAGAATTTGATTCAATCCATTAATGCTGAAAGGCTGTAGTTACATACACGCACTAAGAGCTCAAAAAGAAAGGCACCAACATGGCAGCAATGCTCTGAATGGAATACTGCATAGATCAGGTGAGATGCTGTTGTCCACAAGAGATCACTCTAGAAAATTGAAATGTTATGAGCATGCAAATTTGGGCAAAGAGGCACTTAATAATGACATGCCACACCTGCTTAAGTTAGCTTCAACTCTGCGTTTCAGGGCCTTTTTTTTAAGCTAGAGCCTAGAAGCCCAACATTCTTGTCATCTGGATCACTCAAATAGAAACAATATGAAGAAACAAAATCGGCAACTATTATGCAAACACAAGTCAAAGAAGAAGAGATATTGTTACGATTGCCATATGAAAACTCCATTTCGGAAAACCACAATAATGGAGACTAAAGTGATTTAAGGCTAAATCAACATTAAAACATTTTAAATACAAAATAAATCAGTAATCCAAATCATGGTATCTTTTTACTCTCCACAAACTGCAGCCTTTAAAATCAAGAAGTTGCCATGAAAGTTACATTAATTTGAAGCAGGAAGTAACAGACAGAACAGGATGTGGTAAGCTGTGGAAATGAAAACATAATTTGTTTCACTTGTTTCAGATTCTAAATGCCTTATTTCAATAATTTAAGTACTTAAATCTTTATAGATTTAAGATCTATTGTATTACACTCAGGTTTATCCACTACTGTACAAAACAGTTATATTTTCAGCACTAGAACTGCTGTCCACCATATGCTTATAAAATTCACAATACTAAGTTTATTATTCAAGTAAGACATAATGATCAACATTGAGCCAAAGTCCAATTTATACATTGGGGTTATTCTGTACATAGCAATTCAAATGTCAGACTAAGTACATTCTTAAGATGCTAGAAATCTCATCATGAGGAAATCTTATTTATTAAGCAAGAGGCTGTGCAAATTAGAAGCTATTTAAAGGTAAAGATGCTTATGTCGTACTGACAAAAACCTAATCTTGACAAATTGAGAGGATATTCCTCATATTCATAGTCTACCATACCGCTAACTTTGGTTATTAACTTCTGAATGAAAAATTTAGTCTAGACAATTCATTCCTTAGCTTTTACATAAAAAATGGAGCATACACTTTCAAATACTTACAACCGCTGTATCCATTAGCATTAAAAGACGAACATTGACTTTCAAATGAAACGCAACTGATCTTGTACTCCGAGCTACCATCTATGTCCTTATTTGGACAGGTCTATCAACAAAGCTTCAGTGCCCAAAGAATCGCGCCACACTTCCTCCCAAAGTGTTGTGTCATGCACCACCACGCCTGCGTGCGGGTGATATTTCCGGATGGTTTGTTCAAGTTCTCCTTGCTAGTCTAATTATTAAATGTGAATGGAAACTGATTTTAAATAGCAACTTAGTTATATTCTGATGGTGAGTATTTTTACATTAGCATTGTTCAACTTAGAAGCAAAATGTAGAAATAAGCTTAATCTTGCATCACCATGAAATCTAAGCCTTGTTGGACCACAAAGTTTTTACTTAAATCTACAGCAGATCCAACTGTCAGTACTTATAAAATGCAAACAAACTTTCAACCCATTTGTAATCAAGCCACTTTTTTCTTCCTTCCCTGCTTACTGAATCCCTTTCTCACTTTACTATTATATATGTTAAACTTTCATTATTTCCCAGTCATTATGAAAATCTTCCTCAACAGTTTCAATTTTCTCAACATTCTATCAGAAATGGTTTTTGAAAGAGTTCAGAAAAGGTTCACAAGGCTGTTGTCAGAATTGAAGGGTCTGAGCTATAGGCTGAATCAGCTAGGGCTCTTTTCCTCGAGTGTCAGAAGATGAGGGGTGACCTTATAGAAGTTTACGAAAGCATGAGGGGCATGGATAGGGTGAATAGCAGGTTAGGGGACTCCAAAACTAGACAGCATAGATTTAAATTGAGAGGGGTAAGATTTAAAACAGACCTAAGGGGCAATGTTTTCACACAGAAGGTGATGCATGTATGGAATCAGCTCCTCGAGGAGTGGTGGAGGCTGGTACAATTATAACATTTAAAAGGTATCTGGATGGGTATGTGAGTAGGAAGGGTTTAGTGTCTCTATAACCCTACGGAATGGTCTCCAATCTCAATCTAGCAGAAACTGAGGACAACAGGTGCTGGAGGTCAGAGTCAAAAAATGTGGTACTGGAAAAGCACAGCAGGTCAGGCAGCATCCAAGGTGCATAAGAATCGCTGTTTTGGGCATTAGTCCTTCATCAGTAATATGGGCAGTGGGGGGGGTGAAAGATAAATCAGAGCGAGGAGAAGGTAGCTGGGAAAGTGATAGGTAGATGCAGGGGAGTAATGATGTTTGAAGATCGAAGCAGAGGGTGGACAAGACAGGTATGCCATTTGCCACGCCAACTCACAAATGGAACTCTCAGCCTGCCTGTATCTCTATGAGCAGAGATAGGTGGATCTGAGCAAGCGAGCCACCTTCACCCCCAAAGCCAAATCTTATCAAAGAAGCAGATCCAACAGCAAAAGATGAGAGAATTATGGCTGATAGATGGTATGGACTCCGGGGAGCAAAGGAAAACTCCCCTCACTGTTTGTGTGCATGCCCTCTGACTCAAGAGGCTTGTAAAGCCAGGGTGAGGTAGCAATGGGATTTGGGAAAGAAACTCCTTTTTAAAATCAAATAGGGAGTTCTTTATCACCATCTGTAGTAGCCAAGAAGTTCCTCTCCCTCTGAGATACAGCAATGAGAGTAAGCAATCTGACAAACTAAGTGATCTTTCTGTAGCCATGCAACGTTGGGTACAGACTTTACCATTCCACAAAAGCAGTTCATTCCATAAAATGTGCTGAGCTCACAAGAAATGACAAGCCCAAGAGAATTTAGAAGCAGAAACAAATGAGCTGCATGGGGTGTGTCAGGGATTCCAAATAGGCAAAAATTGCAGAAACAGCAGCTTCAGAAACAGGCTGCACCCCATGTTTAAAATTGCAAAAAGTCTTCCAGAATTGGCTGACCACAATTCCCAAGTTCAGAGTGCCCACTGTATTCGATTTTCCCCGATGTGGGGCACAGACGGCAAAGCAGCATTTGTTACCAACTCTTAAGTGGCCTCCAGAAGGTGATAGTGAGCCACATGTTTCAACAGCTGCAGTTCAACTGATGCCGGCACTTTCACAATCCTTCCAGAGTCAGAGAGTCATAGATTTATACAGTGTGGAAAGAGATCCTTCGGTCCAGCTCGTCCATGCCAACCAGATACCCAATATTAATCTAGTCCCATTTAACAGCATTTGGCCCATATCCCTCCAAACCCTTACTATTCAAATACCCATCCAGATGCTATTTAAATGTTGTAATTGTACCAGTCTCCACCACTTCCTCTAGCAGCTCATTCCATACACGCACCACCCTCTGCATGAAAATGTTGCCTCTTAGATCTCTTTTAAATCTTTCCCCTCTCACCTTAAACCTATGCCTTCCAGTTTTGGACTCTCCCACCTCAGGAAAAAAAAACCTTGTCTATTTACCCTATCCATGCCCCTCATGATTTTATGGACTTCTACAAGATCACCCTCAGCCTCCAAAGCTCCAGGGAAAATAGCCCCAGTCTAACTAGCCTCTCCCTCACACCCTGGCAACATCTTTCTAAGTCTTTTCTGAACCCTTTCAAGCTTCACAACATCCTTCCAATAGGAAAGGGACCAGAATTGCACGCAATATTCCTTAACCCTATTTGCCAAAGCTATCTCATGTCCCCTTTTACCCTCCTGATTTCCATCTTAAGTATACACCTACTGCCTTTATACTCTAAAGATTCACTCAATCTCTCTTGCCTATACCTAACATATGCTTCCTTTTTTTGCTTAACCAAACCCACAATTTCTCTAGTCATCCAGCATCCCCAACACCAACTAGCCTTTCCTTTCAACCAAACAGGAACACAGTATACTGTCTCTGGACTCTTTTTATCTCATTTCTGAAGGCGTCTCATTTTCCAACCATCCCTTTTCCTGCAAACATCTGCCCCCAATCAGTTTTTGAAAGTTCTTGCGTAATACCGTCAAAATTAGCCTCCCTCCAATTTAGAACTTCAATTGTTGGATCTGGTCCATCCCTTTCCATCACTATTTCAAAACTAATAGAATTATGGCCCTAAAGTGCTCCCACACTGACACCTAAGTCACCTCCCTAACTTATTTCCCAAGAGGAGGTCAAGTTTTGCACCTTCTCTGGTAGGTATAGCCACATACTGAATCAGAAAATTTTCTTGAACACACTTAACAAATTCCTCCCCATCTAAACCTTTAACACTATGGCAGTGCCAGTCTATGTTTGGAAAGTTAAAATCCCCTACCATAACCACCCTGTAATTCTTACAGATAACTGAAATCTCCTTAGAGATTTGTTTCTCAATTTCCCTCTGACTATTAGGTGGTCTATAATACAATCCCAATAAAGTGATCATCCCTTTCTTATTTCTCAGCTCCACCCAAATAACTTCCCTGGAGGTATTTCCGAGAATATCCTAAGGGATAGCATTACAGCTGTACTTATCAAAAATGCCAATCCACCTCCTCACTTGTCTCCATTTCTATCCTTCCAATAGCATTTGTATCCTGGAAGATTAAGCTGCCAGTCCTGTCCATCCCTGAGCCACGTTTATGTAATTTTCATAGCACTGGTAGTAATCCAGATATTACTACCCTCGAAGACCTCCTTTTTAAATTCCTGCCTAACTTCCTATATTCTCCCTTCAGAATCTCATCCTTTTCGCTTCCTATGTCTTGGTACCAAGGTATACAATGACCTTCTGCTGGTCTCTTTCCCCTTTGAGAACATTTTGCACCCTCTCGGAGGCATTTTTTAATCCTGGCACTAGGGAAGCAATACACGATTCTGATTTTTCACTGCTGGCCACAGAAATGCCTATCTGTACCTCTGACTAGGCAAGCCCCAAACACAATTAATTGCTTGGAACGCAGTGTACCCCTCATTACATTAGAGCCAATCTTGATACCAGAAACTTGGCTGTCCGTGCTGCGTTCCCATCAAAGTACACCACCCCCTACATATTCCAAAATAGCACACTTATTTGAAATGGGGATAGCCAAAGAAGACTCCTGAACTACCCGGCTACTTCTCCTACCTTTCTTGGAGTTAACCCATCTACCTGACTGTATCTGCAGTTTTTCTCCCTTCCTATAAGTGCCATCCATACACCTTAGCTCTTGGAAATTCCTCACTGCCTCTATCTGTCGCTCCGACCGATCCATTCGATTTGACAGGATTTGCAACCAATGACATTTATTGTAGATAGAATCCTTAGTAACCCAGAAACTCTCCTAAAACTCCCACATCTGACAAAGAGCATATCACTCTACTAAAGGGCATTTTCCTCCTTCCAATCTACACACCCAGAAAATAGTACCATCTTATTGCTCTACAAAACCCTGTACCAAGCTAACTTATGGCTAATATTTTTAAAATTTAATCGAGAGACAGATCCCAATAAAAACATATAATCAAGAAACCTACTCTGCTTACTATTGTAGATTTACAGCAAGGCTATACTTAAAACTATTTACTTACCCATTTCTGTGCTGTGACCTCTCCCAAACGAATTCCTCCAAGATCAGTTGTGAATTTTGCTGTTTGTTAAGCTTTCCTAGACACACTCCTATGTTCAGCGATACATGAATTCAAACAGCACAGACAGTAATTGCGCATAATCACTGCTGTGTCAGTTAGCAGTGTGGGTTTCTTTCTCTCTCCTCCCTTACAGATTATGTTCTCCGTTTATTCCATGTAACCTCACCTTGCTAACCAGTCTACCAGGAGGAACCTTGTCAAATGCCTCACTGAAGTTCATATAGATCACGTCCACTGCTCTGCCCTAATCAATCCTCTTTGTTACTTCTACTAAAAACTCAATCAAGTTCATGAGATATGATTTCCCATGCACAAAACCATGTTGACTATCCCAAATCAGTCCTTGCTTTTCCAAATACATGCAAGTCCGGTCCCACAGGATTCCTTCCAACAACTTGCCCACCACCGACGTCAGGCTCAGCACTACATAGTTCCCTGGCTGTTCCTTACCACCTTTCTTAAATAGTGGCACCATGTTAGCCAACCTCCAGTCTTCCGGCACTTTGCCTGTGACTATCAATGATACACATTTCTCAGTAAGGGGTCCAGCAATCACTTCTCTAGCATCCCACAGAGTTCTAGGGTACACCTGATCAGGTCCTGGGAATTTATCCATCTTTGTGCTTTTTAAGACATCGAGCACCTCCGTAATATGGACATTTTGCAAGATGTCGCTTTTATTTCCCCACATTCTCTACTTTCCATATCCTTCTCTACAGTAAATACTGATGCAAAATACTCACTTAGTATCTCCCCCGTCTCCTGCGGTTCCGTACACAGGTTGCCTTGTTGATCTTTCAGGGGCCCTATTCTCTCCCCAGTTACCCTTTTATCCTTAATACATTTGTAGAATCCCTTTGTATTCTCCTTAACCCTATTTGCCAAACCTATCTCATGTCCCCGTTTTACCCTCCTGATTTCCCTCTTAAGTATACTTCTGCTGCTTTTATATTCTTCGAAAGATTCACTCGATCTCTGATGTCTATACCTGCCATATGCTTCCTTCTTTTTCTTGACCAAAACTTCAATTTCTCTAGTCATCCAGCATTCCCTACACCCACCAGCCTTGCCCTTCATCCTAACTGGAACATAATGTCTCTGGATTCTCATTATCTCATTTTTGAAGGCTTTCCATTTCCAGCCATCCTTTTACCTGCGAACATCCACCCCCAATCAACTTTTGAAAGTTTTTGCCTAATACATCAAACTGGCCTTCCTCCAATTTAGAACTTTAACTGTTAGATCTGGTCTATCCTTTTCCATCATTATTTTAAAACTAATACAATTATGATCTCAAATTGCTCCCCAACTGACACCTCAGTCACCTGCCCTGCCTTATTTTCCAAGAGTAGGTCAAGTTTTGCACGTTCTCTGGTAGGTACATCCACATACTGAATCAGAAAATCTTCTTGTACACACTTAACAAATTCCTCTCCATCCAAGTCCTTAACACTATGGCAGTCCCAGCCTATGTTTGGAAAGTTAACATCCACTACCACAACTAACCTATTATTCTTACAGATAACTGTGATCTCCTTACAAGTTTGTTTCTCAATTTCCCACTGAATATTGGCATAATAAGGTGATTAACTCCTTCCTATTTCTGAGTTCCACTCAGATAACATTGCTGAACCCTAGAACTCTGTGGGATGCTAGGGTGATATCCTTCCTATTTAGTGCCGGCATGTTTTTCCTAATCAAAAAGACCACTCTTCCTCCTCTCTTGCCCTCCTTCAGTATCTATACCCTCGAACATTAAGAAACTGCAGGGTTTTGATTAAACCACGTGAAGAGCGACCAACAAAGTTTCACATCAGGATGATGTAGAGCTTGAGGGGAACTTTCAGGTGGTGGCCTTCCCACAGATTAGCTGCCCTTGTCCTTCTAGGTGGCAAAAGTCATAGGTTTGGACAGTCCTGTGAAAGGAGCTTTGGTTAATTTGTGCAGTGCACCCTTGTTGATAAATGGTATACTGCTGCCACTGTGCATCAGTGCTGAGAGTACTTTTAAAATGGCAGATAGGGTGCTGATCAAGCAGACTGCCTCGTGAGAATACCTATTGTATGATTCATCATTCAGATTATTTCAGTTGCTTTTCACCTGTGTCCAGATTTTGGTCATGCCTGTTTATAAAGGTTTCACTGTTGTACATTCTGGAATGGAGATGATTTTACAAACTTTATCAAAATTGCCACAGGAGGCAGCATGAAGAAATCCACACTCCAGCTGGAAATGCACAAGGAGCTCCATTAATTTAAAAAATAACCTTGGAAGAAACCACATCTTTGACTAGTGCACTAACATGATATTGCAGAAAAATAAAACTAAATGCATGGAGGTACAATCTCATTTCTACTTCCAGTTCCAAAGAGGAGTCATACTGGACTCAAAACATTAACTCTACTTCTGTCTCCACAGATGCAGCCAAACTTGCTTCTTCAACATTTTTGTTTTTATTTCTAATCTTCACACTTGCTCAAACTATTTCTGATTAATTACTTAGCAATTTCAATTCCACAAAAAGTTGCTTTAATTTAACTACATGATTCAAACTAATTTTCAGTCCCAAAATTACTGATTTAACTGCAAACTTGTTCATAAAGTAACTAAATTCATTTGAAATAGAGTTGAAACATTCTGGTAATGAGGTGACCAAGTCACATTATTCTAAAAATATTAACAAAATTAAAAAAACAACTAAGAACAAAGAAAAAGAGAAATACCTGAGTTAACTCAAATACTAAGTCGGAAATCAAATTCTCAAAGCAGCTAGAAAAATTACCAATAAGAGTAATTAAAAATATTTAAGAAATAGGTGCATGTAAATACTGGAATCACAAGAATTATACATAAAAATAACATAAGCCAATCTGTCTTCTGATCCCTTCAGACAAGAGAAAAAACCCAATTAGTTGAATGAAGGCAATACTGAAGCTGGACTGAAACTACACTGTCAAAGCTAATAAAATATTTGATTTTAAAGCACATATAAAAAGCAAATAAATTAACAATGGCATTTAAGAAAGTTAAAAGAAATTAATTATCTGCCATTAAGTGGATGCTATTGGGAGTGTTACTTTGAGAAATTTTCAAACATTTTGAAGTATTTAAATGCAAGTACACAAGTCAGACTGACAGTATGCAATAATGACAATTTTTGACTATCATCTGACTGTATTACCTAGGACTTTCATGGACTGAAAGGATTGCAAAACAGAAAAACATTGACTCAAAAATGGTTACAGTACAGCCACCATGGTCATTGGTTGAGCCAAACTTTGTGAAACGATCAATTAGCAAAAGCAGATGTGAACTTAAACGTCAAATTAAATTGAAACCAGTCAATTAGAACTGTACCTCCTGTTTGATTTACACCTTTGTGAGAAGTTCATATGCTGAAGTTAGAAGACATCAATTATCCAGCTGAAAACAAAAAACTGAGATATTGCAAAATGCAGACAAAAAGGAACTCGGTCTCTCCCAACCCCACAAATGACAAAACACCTTGACGAACTGGTGAAAATCATTCAAACACAGAAGATGCAAAGTTATCTGCAATCTTCACAGCTGCCATTGATCCAGGGCATCCTTAACCAACTAGGATCACAGCTTAAAGCCAAACATCAAGATCAATGCCTGGACTTCAAACTCCACATTCTTTCATCTCCCTTTTTGTACTGGACATTATCCCTTCTTAACCTTGTATGTGTGTGTATTTTGATGCTAGGCCTGCAGTATTTTTCTCAGGGCTATTAAGAAATGGGTTATTTTGCCTTTCACTCAACAAAACCTTGTAATAGGCTCCTTATTTGTTTCTGGAGAACCTAATTAACTACATTTTAAATCAGCATGAGGTATTGTTGCATGCTAAGAATATTAAATCTTTGTTGCAGTCAACTGAAGAGATTGAAAAGAAGGAAGCCAATTCATCCCTCCTCATTGAATCATAACAGTATTTGCAGCACTTCTTGCAAATTTGGCCAGTCAATTAGAAGGACCCTGAAGCCACAGAAACATTCGACAATGAGTCACTTCAATTATAACAGGATAGGCAGTAATACAGTGATGAAGGAAGACTTGAAAATTTAGGATTATTTGCCACTACCATGAAATGATCAAAATTATGAAATGATTTGAAAGAGAGTAAAAGTTATCTTTCCATTGGTAGGTGAACTGAAGATAAGTTCCTAAAAATCTTAGCAACACAAAGATGAATGAAGACTTCCACATGAACAGTTGGTAAAAACATTATCATAAATTATATCTGAACCCATTATAACCACTTACTGTCAAAAATAGCTCAAGTTAAATAAGGACTTGAAGAAAATTACAGGTGGCTTTAAGAAAATCGCAGAAAAATCATAAATACAGCAGAAAGCTCTGATGAAAGCTCGCACTGACACAGGAAGCTAAAATGGTGTACTAACACTATTAAACTTAAATGATTTCACCATTTGTATTGCTAAAGAGTGTAATGCTCAACATATTAATAGACAAGGCAAAGGTGAGGACTGTAAATGTTGGAAGATTAGAGTCGGAGGATCCGAGAAGGAGAATCAACATTTCAGGCAAAAGACCTTCATCAGAAATGGTAAATGATGAAGGGCTTTTGCCCAAAATGTCAAATCTCTTGCTCTTGGATGCTGCCTGACATGCTGTACTTTTCCAGCACCACACTCTTGACATTAATAGACAAGTTGTAAGTACTGTGTCTGGATGCTTAGCACACTAAATCACTTAATTGCTAACTTTTTTAATTTCAAAAATACACTTTATTTGTAAAATAATCATAAAATAATTTGATGGACTATACATTAGTTAATGCCATACATATGTCAACATTTACATACACAGCTCAGAATTATCATTATTATATACAGGTCTGTGCATTTCTCGCTCATATGCCCATATATTTAGCTGAGGCATCAGCAGAGCCCAAATGACTACATGGGCCCCCTGTTCTTCTTTAGACAGGCAGTTGTTAAACAGTGGTCTTTCCCGACCGCGCCTTGGCGGCAGCTGCCCCAAGCTTCAGTGCGTCCCTCAACACGTAGTCCTGGACCTTGAAATGTGCCAGTCTGCAACACTCAGTTGGGGTCAGCTCCTTCAGCTGGAAGATCAACAGGTTTCGGACCACCCAGAGAGCGTCTTTCATCGAGTTGATGATCCTCCAGGCACAGTTGATGTTCGTCTCGGTGTGCGTCCCCGGGAACAGGCCGTAGAGTACGGAGTCCCGCGTCACGGCGCTGCTCAGGACGAACCTCGACAAATACCACTGCATTCCTCTCCAGACTTCCTCTGCATAGGCACATTCCAGAAGGTGGTGTGTGACAGTCTCGTCCCCCCCGCAGCCGCTTCGAGGGCAGCGTGCAGTGCGGCTGAGAGCCCGGGCGTGCATAAAGGATCTCACAGGCAGAGCCCTTCTCACCACCAGCCAAGCCATGTCTTGGTGCTTGTTGGACAGTTCTGGCGATGAGGCATTCTGCCAAATGGCTTTGACAGTCTGCTCAGGGAACCACTCAACAGGATTCGCCCTCTCCTTTTCCCGAAGGGTCTCAAGGACGCTACGTGCTGACCACTTCCTGATGGACTTGTGGTCAAAGGTGTTTTTCTTCAAAGATTTCTCCACGAAGGACAGGTGGTACGGAACAGTCCAACTACTCGGAGCGTTCCACGGCAGTGAGGCCAGGCCCATCCTTCGCAACACCGGGGACAGGTAGAACCTCAGTACGTAGTGACACTTGGTGTTTGCGTACCAGGGATCCACGCACAGCTTGATGCGGCCACACACAAAAGGTGGCCATCAAGGTGAGGGTGGTATTGGGTGTATTTTTCCCCCCGTTGCCCAGATCTTTGTATAGCGAGTCCCTTCGGACCCGGTCCATCTTTGAACTCCATATAAACTGGAAGATGCCTGGGTGACTGCAGCGGCGCAGGTTCTGGGAATAGGCCAGACCTGTGCCATGTACAACAGCAATGACAGTGCCTCACACCTGATGACCAGGTTTTTTCCCGTAATGGAGAGCGACCGTAGCTTCCATCTGCCCAGTTTCTGTCTCACTTTACTGATACGCTCCTCCCAAGACTTGGCGCACGCCCCAGCTCCCCCCGAACCAAATACCCAGCACCTTCAGGTGGTCGGTCCTGACGGTGAAGGGGATCGAGGATTGGTCGGCCCAGTTCCCGAAGAGCATGGCCTCGCTCTTGCCTCGGTTTACCTTGGCCCCCGAGGCCCGTTCGAACTGGTCACAAATGCACATGAGTCTGCGCACAGACAGCGGATCCGAGCAGAAAACGGCGACGTCATCCATGTACAGGGAGGCCTAAACCTGCAGGCCCCCGCTGCTAGGAATAGTCACCCCTCTCAGGCTCGCATCCTTCCTGATAGACTCGGCAAATGGCTCTATGCAGCACACAAACAAGGCAGGAGAAAGAGGGCAGCCCTGCCTGACTCCAGATCTGACTGGGAAGCTATCTGATTCCCACCCATTGATTGAGACTGCACTGACGATGTTGGTGTAGAGCAGTCTGATCCAATTGCAGATTCCCTCCCCAAAGCCCATTTTGGAGAGAACATCTCTCATATACCTGTGTGATATCCTGTCAAAGGCTTTCTCCTGGTCCAGGCTGATCAGGCAGGCGTCCAACCCTCTGTCCTGCACGTAGGGGATCGTATCCCTGAGGAGTGCGAGACTCTCAGCGATCTTCCTGCCCGGCACAGCACAGGTTTGGTCAGGGTGAATCACCGACCCCAGAGCAGACCTGACCTGGTTGGCGATTACCTTTGACAGGATTTTGTAATCTGCATTCAACAGTGTGATTGGTCTCCAATTTTTGAGTTCCTCCCTCTCCCCCTTCCGCTTGTAGATGAGGGTGATGATGCCTTTCCTCATGGATTCGCTCATGGTACCTACCCGAAGCATACTGACATACACCTCCAGCAGGTCCTGGCCAATCAAGTCCCACAGAGCGGAATAGAGCTCGACCGGTAAGCCGTCGCTTCCGGGAGTTTTATTCTTTTCGAAGGACTCGAGGGCCTTGGTCAGCTCGTACAGAGATAGCGGCTGGTCCAGCCTCTCACGTATTCTGTCGTCTAAGACCTCCGTGATAGACGACAGGAACGACTGGGAGGCCGCGCTGTCGATCGGCTTTGCGTCATACAGACTGGCATAGAAGGATTTACTGATCCTCATGACGTCAGCCTGAGATGACGTTATCGAGCTGTCTTCATCCTTCAGGCTGCTGAGCACAGAGCTCTCTTTGTGCACCTTCTGGAAGAAGGAACGCGAGCACGTCTCGTCCTGCTCCACCGAGCGGACCCTGGACCGGAAGATTATCTTGGAAGCCTCCGAGGAAAAGAGCGAGGCTTGCTGGCCCTTCACCTCCTTGAGGTCCTCCGTGACATCGACCCCCATCGTCTGCAGCAGAAGCAGGTTCTGCATACTTTCCTGGAGATGGGACAGTTTTCCCCGCCTCTCTCTCGCTTCCTGAACACCTTTGAGGATGAAAAACCTCTTGATGTTCCCTCTTACTGTTTCCCACAAGTCCGCTGGAGACTCAAAGAGGGGCTTCACGGTTCTCCAACCTGCGTAGTCCCTCTTGAGCTCGTCAACGTTTCCTGGGGTCAACAGTTTAGTGTTCAGCTTCCATGTTCCCTTACCTGCCCGCTGCTCGTCCTGTAGGTGACAGTCGGCCAGCAGGAGGCAGTGGTCAGAGAAGAACACTGGCTTGACGTCAGTGGATCTGACCGAGAGCGTTCGGGACACAAACAGGTAATCTATCCTTGAGCAGATAGACCCGTCTGCCCGTGACCAGGTGTATCTATGCTGCGCTCCGTCTGCAGGGGTGCTGAAGACGTCGTGCAGCTTGGCGTCTTTTACCATGTCCATCAGGGCTCTGGACGTGGCGTCCAGTTTACTGTCCCCTCTGCCGGATCATATATCTGCATCAATGATACAGTTGAAGTCTCCGGCCAGAATGACCGGCCTGGACGTAGCCAGCAACAGTGGAAGCTGCTGCAGGACGGCCAACCGTTCACTCTTACCCACTGGGGGGTGCACATTAATCAGTCTCAAGGGAGCATTCTTGTACATAACATCGGCGACGAGGAGGCGCCCGCCCATCACCTCCTTAACCTCGGAGATGGTGAAGTTGCTTCCTCGCAACAGGATACCCAGGCCGGAGGCGCGGCTATCGTTGCCCCCCGACCAAACTGACTGCCCATGGGCCCACAAGCTCGACCATCTCCTGTAGCTGCTGAGGTGCGCTATCCCACACTCCTGCAGAAACAGGAGGTCGGCTTTAACGCTGGCCAGGAAGGCCATCGTTGAAAAACATCGTGTAGCCGATTTGATGCTACGCACATTGATGCTGGCAATTTTAAACCCCATTTTAACAGTTTACAAGGTTAACAGTGTCCATTTGTTGCGGGAATTGCTCCTCTGGGGTAGCTGTGTGCATCCCCGTGGTGACAGCAAACTGCTGGACCATCCCAGGGCTGAGGTAGCTGTCCGGCTCCACGCTGGAGCCATTTCCCCACTCTGGTGTCTTTGTGTTGAGTTCTCCATCTGACAGCGGGGCTGTCACAGGACCGCTGCTCCCAGTTACCTGGAGCTGTGGGCTGGTTGGTAACTCTTGGTTCACACCGGGTAGGGGGAGGCCTTTACCCATCCCCTCAGAGGGATCGTCTTTCCCTTCCTGGGTGGTGCTGCCCTCCTTTCTCACCATGGCGCTCTGTCTCTTCCTCTGATGACAACCCTTCTTGCACCCATCCTCACCATCGGAAGAGCTGCCTGCATCTTCGATTTGTAGGTGTCGCTTCCCCCTTTGCTGGGTGGCTTTGGGGCCTCCGAGAGGTTTCCTCTTCCTGTTTTTGACTGTGATCCAATCCTCTGCCTCCTTTGATTCCTCCTCTTCCATTTCCTCCATCTGCCTTGAAGGAACTTGGATCGGCTGCTGCACCTCCCTGCTGTCTGCCGTCTGCTCCACTACCACCTGCTCTTCCTTCTGGGTGCCTCCAGGCACCGTTTCCGTGCTATTTTGTGGTGCCTTGCTGGTCTTTGTTGGTCCACGGCTCGTGTTGCCACCTCCGGCCATCTGTGCGTAGGTGGCGGCTCCTCGTCTTGGGCAGGCCTTGTACATGTCTGCTAACACCCTGCTCTCTATAAAGATCACACAACACCAGGTTATAGTCCAACAGCTTTATTTGGAAGCACTAGCTTTCAGAGTGCCGCTTCTTTATCAGATGGTTGAGGAGGTTAACATCATACTCACAGAATTTATACCAAAGGAGTCTGGTGTCATGGAGATGTGATACAGTCAACAATCTTAGATTAAAACACTCATCTTTTACAATGGAATATGCTGGTTTCTGTTCTTTGATATGTAAATTCCAGAACTTCTTTTAAATTACATTCTCAAGATAGCTCAGCTTTTTAAACAATAGGTGTGAAGTCTGTATCCCAATGCTATGTCAGTAAATGCTATAAATAAAATGTAATTACATTTATGTCTATGGACGTAATTACATTTTACTTTGCTCAAAAACTGCATGAATCCATGTAAAACCAGATAGAGGGTTTGTCAGTCTGACATAGCCTTGTAGACATTAAGGATGTGAAAGGAGCTGTAAGACTGAGTAGTTAATAAACTCTAAAAGAAAAGATGCCACCAAATGGCTTGGATCCAAATTGACACCAGTTAGCTGAGTATTTCTTGATTGATGGGTATAAACTGCACTCTCTCTCCCCTGCAGTCTCCTTCTTCCCCTCAGCCCCTTCTTGCAGCTTCTCGCTCCCTTCATCCCCTTCTTGAATGTTCCTTCAGTGCCACTTCCTGAATCTCAATACAGTTTCCATCAATAGGGACAATGGACATGATTTACAGTGTGCAACAAATCCAAGGAACGTGCAGGGAACATCACCAGCTTATGTATATGACCTTCTTTGATGTCTCTTACTTTGCCTTCAATTCTGTCAACTGTGAGGGATTGTGGAATATCTTCACAAATTCACTCTCAGGGGAGTAGATCTCTGGGTGCTTGGACCATATTGGGCAAAGGAAGTATAGAATGTTGCAAAAACGAAGTTATGAGCATGAAAATTGGGAGGATCCCAGAACACTAAAGCAAGTGGCATGAGAAGTAGTGGGTGCATTGGTGGTCTACAGACTCTGGAACAGTTCTTGTGGATTGGAGAGTAGCTAATGTAACTCTACTATTTTAAAAAGGGAGGGAGGAAAAAAAAAGGGAATTATAAGCCAGTTAAGCCAGACATCAGCAGCGGTGAAATGTCTGGAGTCCATAATAAAAGGTTGAATAGCAGAACACTTGGTAAACAGTGACAGGATAAGACAGTCAGCACATATTTACAAAAGGGAACTCATAATTGAAAAATCCACTGGAATTTTTAGGATGTAACTGGTAGAGTTGATAAGGGGGAGCTAGAGAATGAGGTTGACTTGGTGATTGAGATGGCATTCAATAAGATTCCACAAAGATAAGCTAGTAACATTAAAGGGATTTGAGGTGGTATAATGACAACGTATAGAGAGCTGTCTGGCAGACAGGAAACAGTTTCAGTCTGTGAGAAGTTTGCACATTCTCCCCGTGTCTGCATGGGTTTCCTCTAGGTGCTCCAGTTTCCCCCCACAGTCCAAAAATGTGCAGGATAGGTGAATTGGCCATGCTAAATTGCCCGTAGTGTTAGGTGATGGGGTAAATATAGAGGAATGGGTCTGGATGGGTTGTTCTACGGAGGGTCGGTGTGGACTTGTTTGGCAAAAGGGCCTGTTTCCTCACTGTAAGTAATCTAATGAGGAATTAATGGGTCTTTTCTGATTGGCAGGCATTGACCAGTGGGGTACCGTAGGAATCAGTGCTTAGACCCCAGATATTCACAGCTGAAAATGTGTTGCTGGAAAAGCACAACAGGTCAGGCAACATCTAAGGAGCAGGAAACGTCGATCTTCCTGCTCTTCGGATGCTGCCTGACCTGCTGAGCTTTTCCAGGATCACTCTAATCTTGACTCTAATCTCCAACATCTGCACTACCCACTTCCACCTCAAAACAAAGCTACCTAAATCTCTGAATACAAATCAGAAGAATGGCTGGAATATTAATATATATCTTGTAACATACTTTTGGGAAATCATGCATAAATATTACACACATACACGCGGAAAACACAACACGTTTGATATATGTGTAAAAGAATTTGACAGTTTTGACTAGTTTACAAAGCAACTGCTTCTATGGCAGAAAACTGAAATTACATTAAGCATATTCCACGGACTAGTTTCTGCTGACTGATTAACACGGTAATACTTGTATTGAAACCATCAGCACTCTCACAAAGAAATTTAATCAATGGATTTTTAAAGCAGACCCCTGAACATACCAGGAATATACCACCTGACCTTAATCCAAATACTGGACCAGAAACTCTCCTTCACACCTTTTCAAATTTCAAACTTCTTAGAGTGAACACACACACACACACACACACACACACACAGTCAGACTATCAAGAACACTCCATTAAACAAAGTTAAAAATCACACAACACCAAGTTATAGTCCAACAGGTTTAATTGGAAGCGCACTAGCTTTCGGAGCGACGCTCCTTCATCAGGTGATAGTGGAGGGCTCAATCGTAACACAGAATTTATAGCAAAAATTTGCAATGTGATGTAACTGAAATTATACATTGAAAAATTGATTATCTGTTAAGTCTTTCATCTGTTAGAATACAGTGATAGTTTCACTTCTTTCATGTGTAAATCACAAAACCTTTTTTTAACAGTTGCATTCTCAGGTTAGCTGTTAACAATGGTGATAGCTAGACAATATATTGAAGATGTTAGATTCTGGATTTGTGGTGCTGGAAGAGCACAGCAGTTCAGACAGCATCCAAAGTGCAGCGAAATCGACGTTTTGGGCAAAAGCCCTTCATCATGTTCTCTGTCTATGACCTGATGTTTAGATTGATTCTAACCTAAAAAGTGAGATAACAGAGCATTACATAAATTCATGCAGTTTTTGAGCTCAGAGTTCTACATGAATGTATGCAGTTTTTGAGCAAAACTCCGTTATCTCACTTTTTAGATTAGAATCAATCTAAACATCAGGTTATAGACAGAGAACACAGGGGGCTAACACCTTCAACATATTGTCTAGCTATCACCATTGTTAACAGCTAACCTAAGAACGCAACTTTTTAAAAAAAAGGTTTTGTGATTTACACATGAAAGAAGTAAAACTATCACTGTATTCTAACAGATGAAAGGCTTAACAGATAATCAATTTTTCAATGTATAATTTCAGTTACATCACACTGCAAATTTTTGCTATAAATTCTCTGTTACGATCGAGCCCTCCACTATCACCTGATGAAGGAGCGTCGCTCCGAAAGCTAGTGTGCTTCCAATTAAACCTGTTGGACTATAACCTGGTGTTGTGTGATTTTTAACTTTGTACACCCCAGTCCAACACCAGCATCTCCAAAACGTGTCCATTAAACAAGGCAGTTCAAGTTCAAGCAAGAAAAGACCTAAGCAATGTAAACATGGTCTTGCTTGACTGAAGCTCAAACTATAGCTACCAGTGTTTTAGCTACAGTTTAAATGCACCCCAAGGAAAATACTTTGAATAGATTGCATTATAAATCATCAACAGCAGAGAATGAATTCTATGACCGAGACTTACACATTGACTAAACCACAGAGGCAATATTGTGAACACATTGAAAGAGCCTACTTTGATAAATTTAAAACAAATGAGTCATTCCTGTATATCTGGCCCCTCAGGGGTTCAATTAAGAAGATTTAAGAGACTGCAGAGATCATAGATGGTATAGTATTACCTGATCAATTCAGGGAATTTGATCAGCTTGATATTGGCCTGGCAGAGTGAAATGTGAACCACGGAACTGAAAAAGCGGAAGAAAAACACAACACTGGCTGTACACGGTTATAAAGACACTCTAAAGAAAAGCAGAGTGAAGTACGCAGAGCAATACCAGGTCGCCAGTATGAATGTTAAAAGGAATTACGTACAAATGTTGCTTTGCTGAAACTGGATACATTGTCCAGCAGAATATAAAAGAGCTTTCAGTCTGTACTTACAGATGCTACTTACGGGGTGAGGAGCCAAATGTAAACCCAGCTGCTATCAGGAAAAAGAAAGAGGATCTTTCCCATAGGCCACCTTCACCACACTGGCGTGCAGTGTCAGCTCTCTAGACAATTCAAATTTTAAACCCCCCCCAAAGAAATGAACAGCTGAAAATGCTCATGTTCACACTATAGAGACTATGGAAAACAGCACTTTCTACACTAAGTTTGATCATAAACTATGAATAAAAAATGCATAATTTTCAATGAGAAAAACGTAAAAATTGTAGGAGGGAAGAAGGCATTTTTAAAATTACAGGTGTTCTCATGAAAGGACCAAGAATAGTATATAGTAATTAAAAGTTAATAACTTCCATTCCCACAGAATGTCTGAGTCAGTTAAAATAAACTTTACACAAGAACCTAGCTATACTTGCCAGAGTAATAACTTGATGCAGGCTGTGGCTTTCACTCAAGATGATAAAACATTGAAGGGAGAAAGCCTAAAGTAATGGAGAATATTTCAATATAAATAAATAATTTAAATATTATTCCCTCTTTTCTTTTTCTCTCCAGGAGAGATCATTAGAATCCAACTCCGCAATAATTTGGATGCCCTTTATACAGCATAAAGATCATTTTTCTTTCTTTATTCAACGGTAGTGGATAAGACCAGCTATGCCATTCTTTACCCATCCTCAACTGCTTTCGAGAAAGTGATGGCGTGCCTCCTTCTTAAACTGCTTCTGTCCTTGCAGTGTCGTGCAAGCACAGTTGCTTGAGATAGGGAGGTCCAGGATTTTAGACCAAACGACGCTGAAGGAATATGACATAGCTCCAAGTCAAGATGGCCTGGAAGAAACCTTAGAGGTGGTATGCCCATATATCTTCCCTCAACCTTGTAGGTGGTTACTGAAGTGCATCTTGTTGATGGTACCCATTGGTGAAGGGAGTGAATGATGGCAATGGTGGTGGTGGTTAGGATGTCACCCAAGCTGGATGCTCTGCCCCATCGAGCTTCAAGCTGTACTTTTCCAGGCAAATGGAACATTATCTCACACAATTCGGACTTGTGCTTTGTAGATGTTGGACAAGCACTGGACAAATAGGAGGCAAGTTTCTCACCTCAGAATTCCCATCTTTGACTTGCTATTGACATGGTTGATCCAGTTCAGTTTTGGATTAATGAAAATCCCAAGATGTTGATAATTGGGGAATCAGCAACAGTAATGCCAGACTGTCAAGGAGAAATAATCAGACACTCTTTTGTTGGACATAGTCCATTGCCTGTCATATGTGTAACACAAATCTTACTTACCACTCATCAGCCCAAACCTGGATGTTGTCAGGTCCTTCTGCATATGGACATGAGCTATTTAAAATATCAAAGAGGTCATGGATGGTGCTGACCCTTCAGCAATTATCAGCAAACATGTTTTATCATTTTGCTCCATACAGGAGGCATGCAATAGAAGGACCAGGTATAACCAAGAATGAAATATCAATCTGGTGAAGCTATCAAATAGAAATACTTGCATGTCAAACATCGTAAGTAGCAAGTGATAATCAAAGCTAAGCGATCGCACAACTAACTGTTCAGATCCTGCCACATCCAGTTGTGAATATTGGTGGACAATTAAACTCACTGGAAGAGAAGGCTCCACAAACATCTCCATTCTCAATGAAAGAAGAGCCCAGATCATCAGTACAAACATAAGACTGAAGTGTACACAGTAATCTTCAGCCAGAAGTGCCAAAGGGATGATCCATTGCGGCCTTATCTGGTGTTCCCCAGCATCACAGATACCAATCATCAGCCAGATCAATTCACTCAATGCAAAATCAAGAAATGGTTGGAGGCACTAGATATTACAAGGGCTATGGGCCCTGATGACATTTTGGCAGAAGTACTGAAGACTTGTGCTCCAGAATTTGCCACTCCCCTAGCCAAGATCTTTCAATAAATTACAACATTACAAGACCTAGTGCTCATCAGCAGGGAAAGCATCCAACAGACCATCTGGAGGGCACTGGTGAGAAGCAACCAAGGAGGATTCTGAGAGAAGTTGGCTCAGTCACAATGACTAAGAAGGGGATCGCAAACATAAGCTTGGTTGCTCAGGAACCAGGTTTGAAGACTGAGTGAGCAGTGCATGGAAAGAGACAAGATGTTTATTTTTTGAAAGTTCCAACAAGCACCAAGACATCACTTGGCTGGTGGTGAGAAGGGCACTTACCTGTGAGAAAATTCACGTATCCCTGACACACTGCACCACTGCACATCGCCTTCAAAGTGGCAGCGGGGTGGGGTAGAGACTGTCACATGTCACATGGAATGTGCCCTTGCAAAGCAAGTCTGGAGAATGATGCAGTGATTTTTGTCAACTTTTGTCCCGAGCAGCTTCACGACTCAGGGACACAGGTAAAACAGACTGCTCTACAGTCTGTTTTCCAGATGCATATCGAGACCATATATCTGTGGAATTCTTTACTGCAGACAGCAGTTGAGGCTGAGTTATTAAGCATATTCATGGCTGAGAGGCAGAGTTTTAATCAGTAACGGAATCAAGAGTGATGGAGGAAAGATAAAAAAGTGGAGTTCAGGATTATCAGATCAATCATGATCTCATTGAATGGCAGAGCAGACTCAGTAGGCCAAATTCTGGATCAGTGGTGCTGGAAGAGCACAGTAGTTCAGGCAGCATCCAAAGAGCAGCGAAATCGATGTTTCGGGCAAAAGCCCTTCATCAGGAATAAAGGCAGTGAGCCTGAAGCGTGGAGAGATAAGCTAGGGAGGGTGGGGGTGGGGAGAGAGTAGCATAGAGTACAATGGGTGTTGTTTCATGACATGGTTGAAGAGCTTCAGGGCAGAGGAAATGACCTGGGAGTTGCAGTGGGAGAGGGACTCCCTGAGATTCTTGTAGAGAGAGGAGGAAAACTTCTTCAAGGCAGGCAACCTTGCAAGAGGATTCGCAGTAGGGTTAAAATCAACGAGGTAAAAACAATGACTGCAGATGCTGGAAACCAGATTCTGGATCAGTGGTGCTGGAAGTTTTCCTCCTCTCTCTACAAGAATCTCAGGGAGTCCCTCTCCCACTGCAACTCCCAGGTCATTTCCTCTGCCCTGAAGCTCTTCAACCATGTCGTGAAACAACACCCATTGTACTCTATGCTACTCTCTCCCCACCCCCACCCTCTCCTAGCTTATCTCTCCACGCTTCAGGCTCACTGCCTTTATTCCTGATGAAGGGCTTTTGCCCGAAACATCGATTTCGCTGCTCGTTGGATGCTGCCTGAACTGCTGTGCTCTTCCAGCACCACTGATCCAGAATCTGGTTTCCAGCATCTGCAGTCATTGTTTTTACCTCAGTAGACCAAATGGCTTACTTCTGCTCCAACGTTTTTTGATCTTATATCTCTTCCTTTTGCTTAATGCTGATCTTTCCCTGATGTCTCTTAACCTATTTCAACCGTCAACTTATATAAAATGAAAGTGGCTGTTGCTGTTGAAAGCCCTGCTACAACTAGTGCTAAGCAATTCCAGATCCAGATGAATTATTAAAAGTGAATACATTTGAACATATCTGCAAATTCTCTTTTGCCAAATATTTTATATCAAATGTGTTCTTCTGAATCAGCATTGACTTTTCAATGAAATTAATTTTCACATTCCTTCTTTATTCGAGCACTGACTTTTCAATGTCAGTGCTAGAATAAAGAAGGAATATGAAAATTAATTTCAAAAGACACTTCAATAATTTGTACTGAGGACAGAAAACTGGTCTGAATTCATGGAAAGAAACTCTTACTTTAATACTTCTCTACCTTTCCAAGTCCAGTTCATGAGTCACAAGCTCATTCACATTTACTAGAAATGATACTATATAATATATCAGCAGAAGTCACAACACATGTAAAGCAGATCAGCAGATAAGTGCACTCTATGATTACAAGTCAGCACAACAATCAGCTGGCTTTACTCTGCAACTACAATCTTTTTATTTTTAATTATTACGTAATATATTTTTGAATATTACCTCAGACATATTCATCAAAGAAATTTTATAAAAGCAATATTTTCAAGTATTTTTATTACCATTATGTTTACTATAAAGGGAAGGACATTCAACAGAAGCTCCAAACTCGAACCGATTATGTGGCATCAGGGTTAGTCAAAGTAACATGCAGAATGACACTTACATGTAGGGAAAAAATTTTTAAAAACTGACAACGCATGGACTTGAGCCTGGGTAGGTAAGATTCTTGTGTCATTGATGTAGGCACCTTGTTGGGGCGACTTATAAAACTTCACTGTATTTTTCATGTAAAAATACACGTAAATTTCTATTCTATTCCAACTGGTCAAAACAACATGGCACATTAAGACTCATAGGCGTATATCTAAGGCCAAAGCTAACTTCAAGCTGACTTTCAACAGATTCAGAGTAATGCCCTATCTGTATGAGTCAAATGCATTATAATGCATTAAGAGGATGGATAGCATGTCAACAGTAGATCAGTTAATTACTCAGCACTCCTCATGTTTCTTTTTCATTTTAAACACAGGAGCAACACAACACTCATGAAATTAGCTGCTCCTCAAGACTGAAAGCAGAGAGTAATTTAACTGTTTTGTTTTGTGTTTGCTGCCAACAGACTGGTGAACTCAATTGACTGGATAGACAGCCTGCACTAGTTCAATTCCTACACTAGCTGAGGTTACCGTGAAGTATTCTCATTCTCAACCTCTCCCCTCAGGTTAAGACACCACTGATCATTTCTCTCTAATGCAAGAGCAGCCCTCTGGTCTGGTAAGTCTATGGTGAATATTTATCTTTGTGTGGCTGAGTGGTTTCAGTGATGGACTTGAAATCTATTGGGGTCATCGTGCATAGATTTGAATCCAGACAAGGACTTTTCTTGGGGATCGGACAGTCCAGTTGGCAGGATACCTAGTTGCAATGCAAAATAATGCCAACAGCATGGGTTCAATTCTTGCACTGGCTAAGGTTACCATGAAGGACTCTCCTTCTCAACCTCTCCCCTCACCTGACCCTCAGGTTAAACCACCACCAGTCATCTCTTTCTTATGCAAACAGCAGTCCTGTGATCTAGTATGCAACTTTACCTTTATAGCACTTGTTCACGACAAATCGAGACAGGAGGAAAGCAAAGTGATCAAAAAAATAGTTTTTTCTTTTAGAGGCATGCCTAACCACAAAACACAGATCTAAATGTTTACTGAAACGTGAAATAGTGTTAAAATATTATAAAGCCGTAATAAAAATATTTTAACTTATCCGAACACTATCTTGTGCATTTCCACTCCCAAAGTAACATCCAATAGTGGTAAGTTCACAAGTTTCATGAGTCTGTTCAAACAATTTCCAAAGAACTGGAAATTTCCAAACAATAATTCTCCAGTGTGGAGAGATTATAGTGTATTAACAGATGCTGATGACCCAATATATGCTATTTGTCAGTATGTAACTGACTGCAGTCAGCTAAAAATAACCAAGTTGAAGTCTTCTATATCATCCAGCTTGGTACTTCTTTAGGTTATGTTTTCAGAATCATTCTAAAAAAATAACATAATAGCATAGTGAGCCAGAAGGCCTGGATTCAAGTCCCACCTGCACCAGAGGTGTGTAATAACACCTCAGAACAGGCTAGTTAGAAAACATAGAGTCATAGAGTTATACAGCATGGAAAAAGACCCCTCGGTTCAATTAGTCTATGCCGACCATGTTCCCAAACCAAATTAGTCTCATTTGCCTGCGTTTGGCCCATATCTCTCCAAACCTTTCCTATTCATGTACTTATCTAAAAGGTCTGTTAAATGTTCTAAGTGTACCTCTATCCACTACTTCCTCTGAAAGTTCATTCCACACACTAAACACTATGTAATAAAAAAGGTTACTCCTCATGTCCTTTTTAGACTTTTTTTCCTGTCACCTTAAAAACACATCCCTAGTTTTGAACCCCTACCTCCAAACCCAGGGAAAAGACCCTTGTTATTCACCTTATCCATGCCCCTGATGATTTTATAAACCTCTATAACGTCACCCATCAAACCTCTGCGCTCCAATGAAAGAAGTCCTAGCCTATCCTTATAACTCAAATCTTCTATTCCTGGCAACATCCTGGTAAATATCTACAGAAATAAAGTTTTAAAAAGTCTGTAATGCTGTACACTTTTTTTATATATACACGCAAAAGACACCTTTCCTGGCATTCTCCAGAAGCAGCAATCACTGCATCCTGACAAAACCAGAAACCCAGGTGCCTTATCCTCCTCTCTCAATCTCCTCTAACAGTGTGCCTGAAGGAGGATATCATCAAACATCTATCCTTGCTCCACCCAAGTAACTTCTTGGACTTGGCCAGTGGATCAAAAGCAGGTCCTTTTTCAACTCATTCCGAAGTGTTGATTTCCTAGCAAATACAATCCTTGTCGTCTATTAGGTTACTGTGGATGACTGTTCAACCAGTTTTTGATTAAACCCTTACCAAGTTTTCCACCTGGTCATACTATCCAAAATACACACATATCCTAAGAGGGTTTTCATCAATAAACTAAATTAGTCTCTTCCCTGCTCTGGCAACTTTTCAGGACCTAATCTTGTTCAAACCTTCAAAAAAAATTTCCCTATGCCACACCCCAGTTTTCTCACCCACATACATGACTTTGAAAACACAAAGCCTTGATTCCTCTCTGTCCTTGCAAGTTCAGCCTATCTTGAAACCTGTTTTTTTTCCCGCAAAGTCCTTGAACGTGTCACTTTAAAAACATCTCCTGTCTAAATTTTTCCAATCAGTTTCCTCTTATTCTACAGATCAAGAGACTGTATACTTCCTCTTTCAAAGCACCATCTGACACCAATGTTGTCTCGGGCCATCCGCTACTAAAATCCACAGTCATACTTTGCTACTTTCAGACTAGAATACACTCTTCACTACCCTTCAAGAGGCCACACTCCATAAACATTAGCTCATCCAAAGCACCGCCGCCCATGGTCACCACCTACAAAGTTCTGTTCATCCATCATTTGCATCCCTACTGGTCTACACTAAGGTTTTGCCATGTCAGGAAAACAAAGTTTAAAATTGTCAGTCATGTGTTTAAAAACCTTCACCACCTTTTTTCTTCCAAATAGTTATAACCTTGTTCAACTTTATTTATTCTCCACAATACCTGTTCTTCTGACACCCTGAACCCTTATTGGGCTTATGCTCTCCACTCCATAAGCAGTGCCCTCCCTAAACTTATCCAGCTCCTTAAAATCAAGCCATTTCATCAAGATTTTGACACCACAAATATTTCTTTCATTGGCATCCATTTTCATTTATTGGGCCAAAGAAGTCAGCCTGAGGATATTTTTAAGATGTTATTTATGCTTTTTAAATGCAAGTTATTGTTGAAAATATGCAGAGTTCACTTTCAGCAAACCATTTCACTTATTTACCCACTGGGACACAAAGCAGGAAAAAAACTATTAAAATGTTATTATATTTACTGTTTTTAGGAATCCATATACGTAAAACATGATTTGCCTAGCATTTACCACCATGCATATGATCCCAATTATTATCCATTAGTACAATGTGGATTTTGTCAACAAGTACAGCACAAAAGCAAATTTAAATTAACATTTCCTCTCACTTACATTAACGTTTAAAAGCTGGAATATGGTTTCAGCTATCCTTACGTGTTGTATTGAAGTAATACATTACGTATATAAGATCTTAAAAAAAATTTCAGCCAATTGAATCATGGTGGGGAACAAAGTAATAGCAGAAAATTTGTCATCACATGGTAGCCCACCCCTGCTCTCTTAAGCATCGACATGCATAACATATCACTGAGATATTTCTGATCCTAACCGAGCAACTCAGTGGATAAAGACTTTCAAATATTTAAGAAAGTGTCTTTTCATAACTGATATTAGAAACTTTCAGGAGAGATAGTCAACTGTTCTTTTAAAAATTCCATCAAACATAGTTCAGAAAAGGAAGCAAAGTTTTGCGCATACTTGCAACTGAAGCTAGTGCTGACACGCAGTATGATTTCACAGATCAGTAATGAAAAACTGCCCCCAGCTTCAAAATTAAATGGAACAGAATTTTGCACAGTTATTATATAAATGCACTGAGAGGCCAATATTCAACCTTGACAAAAACATCTTAGGAATTTTAATACAATTGAACACAGGCATTTAACGATACTGGACACAGATGTCTGTGATATTTTATCATGAAGCATACATTATTAGCCTTATCATCATTTCTCCAATTGTTAAAAAAAGGAAGAAATGTTTAAGACATATGAAATAAGCCAGTTCTTACTGTTTATTCAAATGTTCAGCAAACGGCACACTCTTTGTGACATCCCCTTGGAGGGCTATAAGTTACTTGTAGTAAATGACTTGATGCAAACAATGTAGCACCAAATGTCTACTTTTACTAATGCATGTAAGAAATCAGATGCCATTGAAAAGCAAAGTCTAAGAGTGGCATGAATCGCAATAAATCATTTTTGATTACCACTACCTTTCTATGTTAGTTTTAATATTAAGTTTCCATACAGAAATGTAATTAACAGTTCCCAAAGTATTAGAGTATAATCAACAAATACTGCCCAAATGACTTTAAAGAAATTTAACGTAGCTAATGACGAGACAGTAATTCTCACTGACATTATATCAGAATATTTGTAACATTTATTACTGACCTTCCAAGATAGATGACAGAAATTCAGTGCTTGCAAAACGTTTAAATTATCAGTTATTCTTTTAACTAAAATCATAAAGACACAATTCTGATGTGTTCTTAGTGTGGGCTAGATACTGCCTTGTAACTCTCCTCAACTTCCTTATTTCAGTAAAAATGACCTCATTACAAGCCTGTCTCACACAAAAAAGGAAGCTTACCAAGTGTCAGAAGAGGAAGCAAGAAAAACCCAAAAGAAAATGCAGCACTTCTATTTTAGATATGCAGTGCTAAAAACAAAAGCTGGTTAATCCAGCAGCTTGTCTTTGTTAAAGAACTTTGTACCTTCAATTACAGATATATGAACTGACATACGTTCATGTTCAAATTTTTATGTCTCAGTAGGCTATCAAAAATACCTATAACCTCTAACAAACGAGATATGAGGTACAGAGATAGGAAGTAGATACAAATGTCATACATTGTTGAACTGTAATAGAAACGGAGCAAAGTTTGTGTAACCAGTTGGGAATTTGCCTTCTGAGGGCTACTACTTAAGGGAAGCCATAATTTAGCTCTCAGGAATTTGAAGTCCAGAACAACAATTTGAATGAGTCGGTGGCATTGCAATGAAGCATGCCATGGCATTGTTTCACAAATGGCTCAATCATTCAGGTTTCAGAGTCACCAATACTTCTGAAGGAAAGTATTGAGCCAAATCCAGCTCTTTTTCCAAAGGAAAGTGGGCGAAAGAATAAAAGTTTCTTCTCAAAGGTGACCACCTAACAATCAGCATTCAGCAAAAATAGTGGAAGTTTGGAGAGTTACCCACACAGCTGCTGGGAAAAAAAAGAGAAATAGGCAATTAAATTTAGGAACTTTCAATACTGTGCACAGGAGCATGTCCAAACGGTCAAGTCCAAAGATCATCATCAAACTGGCGCTGCCAAAGCCTCCATTCTAGCCCTGACTCACAAGCAAGTAGATTAGGAACTTTAAGGTGTTAAGTAGGCATGGTGAGGGTTGAAAGTTTGGAAAGAGATCAGAGGTCAAGCACAGGAATATCAAATTGTACCATGTACTTTTTTTTTTAAGGACTTGAACAATGTATTGCTTTGGGAAATTCAGTGTTACTGACAATAGGCCCCTTGTTTGCATATGAAAATGATTCATGCCTGCTTCAACACCCCTAGTCTTTTACCAATATGGAGGGCATTGCTGGTCTAATCCAACTCTCATCAAGTTTCATTTTTGCAAAAAAAGGAATCCCAAAAACACGAGTTTAAATTGTGAAATTAACAAATGTATCAATAAAAACATTACCTCTTAACAATGTACTTATTTATTTAAAAAGTCATCTTTTTAATGAGCAACAGTAGTCGCATCTATTCATATATCATGCTCATTTATATATTTTCAGTCGAATCTAAAATTATTTCAGAGTTAATCAGATTCAGAGGTATACAACATCAAAAAATAGACTCTTCAGCCAATCGCACATGTACTGGTCAAAAACAACCACAAGTATTCTAATCCCATTTTCTTGGTATATACCCTTGTATGCCTTGGCATCTCAAATCCTACTGAAAGAAATCTATTTGTTTTGGATACACACTGTAAGTAAAGTTAAATTATTGGGCCATAAGTTCACTTGCAAATAAAACATATTAAGAGTCTACAGGCTTTTATGGGATATGTTCATTTTCACTTACCCAGTATAAGACAAACTTGGAATCATACAAGAGTCATGATTGTTGGAGGCTATGGGAGAAAATAGTGAAGGAGAAAATTTAGACTGTCAAGGTTTGATCACGGATAGTCAGCATGACTTTTCCAAAGGAAGGTCATGCCTAACAAATAGGTGGAATTTTGCAAGGAGGCAAGTAAGTGTTCAGATGAGGGTGGAACAGTTAACGTCAGTCATATGGATTTCAGCAATACCTCTAACAAGTCCAACATGAGAAACTGATAAAGAAGTTACAAGCACATGAGACCCAGGGTAACTTGACAAGTTGGTTTCAAAATTGGTTTAGTGACAGGAGACAGGGAGTGGTGGTAGAAGGCTGTTTATGTGACTGGAGCCCAGTGTGTAGGATCCTTTATTATTTGTGATATTCATAAATAATGTTGATAGCAATGTGGGAAGGATTATTAACAAGTTTACAGATGATACAAAGATTTTCTGGATGGTTGACAGTAAGGTGAAAGATGTTAGATGTTTTCGAAAGATATAAACAGATTGGTCAGATGGGGCAGATCAGTGGCAGATAGTATTTAACTCCGATCAATTTGAGAGGGTGCATTTTGGAAGATGTAACAAGACAATGAGGTATTCAAGAAATGGCAAGATACTAAGTAGTTCAGAGGGGCAGAGGGGTCCTGACATGCTTGTCCACAGATTCTCAAAGGTGGCCAAAAAGATTAGTAGGGTAGTTAAGATCACATACGGATGCTTGCATTAATCAGTTGTGACATAGATTATAAGAGCAGGAGGTCTTGTTGGAGCTGTACAAAACACTGGTTAGGCCACAACTGGAATACTATGTGCAGTTCTGGTCACCACACTAGTAGAAAGGATGTAACTGTACTGGAGAGAGTGCAAGGGAGATTCACCAAGATGTTGCCTGGAATGGAGCATTTCAGCTATGAAAAGAGGCTGGATAAACTCCAGTTGTTTTCTTTAGAGCAAAGAAGGTTGAGGGTGACCTGGCAGAGGAGTTTAAGATTATGAGGGGCATGGACAGAGCTGCTATTCCCCTTAAAAGGTCAATAACAAGGGGACATAACTTTGAAGTGAAGGGCAGGAGGTTTAGACAGAACTTGAGGAAAAGTATTTGCACGCATTGAAGGTCTGGAATGGTAGTTGAAGCAGGAAATCTCACAATCTTTAAAAAAATACTTGGATGAGCACTTGACATGTCATAACATTCAAGGCTATGGGCCTAGTGCAGGGAAGTGGGACTAGTGTAAGTAGAAAAGTCTATTTTTGGTTGGACAGACTTAGAGTCATAGAGATATATAGCATGGAAACAGACCCTTCGGTCCAACTCGAACAGGCTGATCAGCTATCCTAAATTAATCTAGTCCCATTTACCAGCATTTGACCCATATATCCCTCTAAACCCTTCCTGCTCATATACCCATCCAGATGTCTTTTAAATATTGTAATTTGATAGCTTACCGAAGAGGCTCTTGAATCTATGATTCAATGACTGTTATAGATTAAAACTATTCAAACCATCTTCAAAATAGTCATCCTTTTCAGCATTCAAATTCTCCTTGAAATATTACAAAGTTCCTACTTCATGAAACTCTGTTCCATGTGTTTCTCACTTTGCAAAGAAGAATTTCCTGATTACAGTCTTCAAGTCCAAAGAAGTGTCAAACTGGACTTGAAATGTTAGGCCTTTCTTCTCCACTGACGCACTCACAGATCCATTCAGTTTCTCAACACAGAATTTTTATTTCAAATTTGTCTTACAATTATCTACCTTTCTATCGTTACTACTTTTCACATTTGCATGTTGTGAAAACTCATGCCATAATCTCGGAGCTGTCCCTCCTTGCAATAAGTTCTCACTTAAAATTGTAGCTGTGTTCCCAAAAATTGCAACTAATATTGAACATATTGGAATAGATAACTAAAAATCTTGATTAAACAATGTAGAAATTATTTTTAATGTTGCATTTCAAAAGCAGGAAAGCAAAGTAGTGAAGTTAGAGAAGTGTGGGGAGGGAAGTTCATAGCTTTGCGATCTTTGAATCCGAAGGCACCATCATCATCAGTGATAGAACATAGAACAGTACAGCACAGAACAGGCCCTTCAGCCCACAATGTTGTGCCGACCACTGATCCTCATGTATGCACCCTCAAATTTCTGTGACAATTAATGTTGAGGATACTCAAGAAATAAGAATTGGAGGACTGCAGATATCTGAGAAAAAGTGGGGCTGAAGATGATTACAGAGTTAGAGATGGCAGGGCCATGGACGAAATGAAAATAAGGAAGAAGTTTTTTTTAAAATTGATACTTTACTGAACCGACAGCAGTAAGGTCAGCAAGCACAGGGGAAATGGTGAAAGGGACTTAGTGCAAGGAAGGAAATAGGTTGCAGAGTTTTCAGTGACCTAGAATTTGTGCAGAGTAGAACATGGAGATCAGCAAAGAGCATATTGGAATAGTCAGTTCTGGAGGCAACCAAGGCACTGATAAACAGTTTCAGCAGATGAGCTGATGCAGGTGGCGGCATCAGGCATCATCAAAAAAATTGGAGAAGGCAAAAAGTGCTGGAAGCTCATCTCAGGGGCAAATACAAGGCAATACCTGCTGACACCCATAATACATGTTAACAAAAAGAACAATAAAGCAAAAATGAAATAAAACATATATTGGTAAATGTAGAATGTGTCAAGCAAAGTAGATTTTAAAAAGAAATGTTGGGACATCATGTTACAGCTGCACAAGACATTGGTAAGGCCACATTTGAAGTATTGCATACAATTCTGGTCACCCTGCTATAGGAAGGATGTTATTAAACTGGAAGGGGTACAAAAATGATGAACAAGGCTGTTAACAAGATTGGAGGGTTTGAGTTTTAAGGAGAGGTTAGATAGGACAAGACATTTTCATTGAAATGTAGGAGGCTGAGGGGTGACTTTTATAGAGGTTTATAAAATCATGAGGCACATAGATAAGTGAATAACCAAGGTCTTTTCCCCAGGTTAGGGGAGTACAAAACTAGAGGGCATAAGTTTAAGGTTAGACAGGGAAGATGTAAAAGACTTAAAAGATTCCCGGAGAAGCAACCTTCTCACGCAGAGGATGATGCGTATATGGAACGAGCTGCTTGAGGGAGTGGTGGAGGTGGGTACGACATTTAAATTATACTTGGACAGGTACGTGGATAGGAAAGATGGATTTGGGCCAAACACAGGAAAACAGAACTAGTTCAGTTTAGGCAACCTGGTTGACATGGACGAGTTGGGCCAAAGGACCTGTTTCTGTGCTGCATGACTCTATGACTCTAACTGTGGTTGCTAAAAATCGAAGACAAACAGAAATTGCTGGAGAAACTCAGCAAATCTGGCAGCATCTGTGAATAGAGAGCAGAATGTTTCAGGTCCAGTAACCGTTCTTTTGATTTTCAAACTATTTCTTATTAGATTAGATTATATTCCCTACAGTGTGGAAACAGGCCCTTTAGCCCAACAAGTCCACTCTTACCCTCTGAAGAGTAACCTACCTGGATTCATTTCCCTCTGACTAATGCACCTAACACTATGGGCAATTTAGCATGACCAATTCACCTGACCTGCACATCTTTGGACTGTGGGAGAAAACCGCAGCACCTGGAGGAAACCCACGGGATTTGTCTTTTTTTAAACATTGTGTATGCACAGAATAATAAAAATCAGAGATGAGCATGTGCAGTGGGTGATTATCTGAGGATTTCTGGTGTCATCTCACCACACAAATATAACAAAAAATTTGCAGTGTGATTCAATGTCAGACCGGTGTTAGTTGCAACATAATAAAGGACATATGATCAGGTGGAGGGTGTGAGATGGTGGGAGGGAGAGAGAGAGAGACAGAGAGAGATAGAGAAAGAGGTGGGTGAAGGAGGAGGAGGAAGAGGAGGAGGAGAAGGAGAGGTTTGCCTCAAGGATCAGTGCTGGATGCGCTGCTTTTTGTCATTTATACAAATGTTTTGGATGTGCACATAGGAGGCATAGTTGGTAAGTTTGCGGAGGACACCAAAATTGGAGGTGCAGTGGACAGTGAAGAAGGCTACCTCAGAGTACAACAGGATCTTGATCAGATAGACAAAAGAGCAAAGAAATGGCAGGTGAAGTTTAATTTAGATAAATGTGAGATGTTGCATTTTGGAGGCCAGACTTACACACTTAATGGCAAGGTCCTGGGGAGTGCTGCCAAACAAAAAGACCTTGGGGTGCAGGTTCATAGTTCTTGAAAGTGAAATCGCAAGTGGTCAGTGCTTTGAGTATGGGACTTGGGAGGTCATGTTGTGGTTGTACAGAACACTGGTTATGCCACTTTTGGAATAATATGTGCAATTGTAATTTCCCTCCTATAGGAAGGATATTGTGAAACCTGAAAGGGTTCAGAAAAGATTGACAAGGATATTGCCAGGGTTGAAGGATTTGAACTACAGGAAGAGGCTGAATAGGCTAGGACTATTTTCCCTGGAGCCTCAGAGGATGAGGTTTATAGAAGTTTATAAAATCATGAGACGCATGGATAAGGTGAATAGTCAAGGCCTTTTCCACAGGATAGGGGAATCTAAACAAAAGGTCATAGGTTTAAAGTTGAGAGTGGAAAGATTTAAAAGGGATCTGAGGGGCAACTTTTTCATACAGAGGGTGGTGTGTGTATGGAATAAACTGCCAGAGGACGTGGTGGAGGCTAGTAAAATTACAACATGTAAAAGGCATCTGGGTAGGTATACAAATAGGAAAGGCTGAGAGGTATATGGGGCCAAATGCTGGCAAATGGAACTAAATTAATTTAGAATATCTGGTCGTCATGGACGAGTTGCATTGAAGGGTCTGTTTCCATGCTGTACCTCTAATGACTTTATAAGAGAGAGACGATAAGTTTAGCCTTTCCAAGACTTGAATGGAGAAAATATAAGCTTCTCTAATGCTGGATCGCAGATGGGCAATCTCAAAACTTGGAGCCATAGGAGGAATCAAGAGGGATTGTGGTGAAGAAGGGCTGGATACCATCGACATGCATGTGGAAAACGATGCTATATTTTTTGATGATGTTAGAAATAGGAAGAGCCAAAAGGATGGATGGACAACAGGAAGATAAGCCATCGTATATGATTGGCTAAACTATTGGAAAAATAAGATATGATACCAGTTGAAAGCAGTCAATCACTTCAGATTTTAAAACTTTTAACAGTCAAATAATAAACACAGCACAAATAATAAACACTTGAAAAGTTTCCTTAAATTGCACAAATCTAAGGCTTTAAACATCAATTGCAGCTAGCAAAGTTAGCCAATATAGTAAATCTTGCTTGCAGGTAAAACTACCTTTACTGTCTGGAAAATATTTATAGGTATCAGATTTTATAATGACATTATTAGTAACAAGAACACTCTCAATATTTAATATGGAAAAAGGAACTAATTAGCATAGAAAAAAAGGAAATACTTGGTTAAAACAGGGAAATAGTCAAAGCTGGAAGAGAGAAACTGAAAAAAAGTTCTGCAGTACCATAAGTCCACAGCCTTATTTACTTCAGCATCTGCAACTTCTCCATTTCAGACCGAATACGCTAACAAGATGTTCCTTTGACATTTTGTTTTAAATCCCTGCTTAGCATAACATTTCAAATGCTTACATGACAGATGTAACAAAACATGAATTAACAGCACTTCAAATTTCTCACAGGAAAAAGGCATCCAAATTACAGGTCATTTTTGAGGTGAACTTGGCTTTGCAATGCCTGGGCATCATTAATATCATATGCTTATTAAAAACTAAAGTTGAAAGCTCAAATCTCTTACCTGGAATACGTACTACTTTAAATGTCAATGTGATTCAAGCATGGCCAGCATGAAATGAATCAGTCAATCTGATTTAAAAGTATAAAAGGTACCAATGCAGATTAATGTGATTTTGTCAATGACATTTTGGAATATTTATTCAATTAACTTGCCTAATTACTGTCATAACCATTATATGGTTTATAAAGAAGAATGCAATGGTGTGTTGAGAATACAACAATATGTTCTGTCAGCGCAAAAGGTCTCTAGTTAATGCAACATTAAAATTCATATTAATTTTACAAAAGCAATACCTATGAAGGACAACATTCCCAATTTTTAATTAAATTTTATTCAATAATTAAGATGTGTTTATTATAAAAGTGGCCCTTCTATACGAGCTTCATCAAATCCCATTTACCCAACATTGCTATATTTACAATCCACTCCAGCACCTGATTCAGTAACTGCGCATTTTAACAAGCTCCCTTCCTTGTTTTTAAATTCCTCCATCGCAAGAATCCAAAATCTTTATTTGTTTTACTGTTTTATATTCTTTTTAAACATCTTATTCTCAGTTTTGCTTTCTCTGAATGCCTTGGTGTACAAAAACCAATCAAGTAAAATTGGCACATACATTGGCTTGACAGTTTTCAGAAGAGCCAAAAAAAAAGGTAACCGTCAAATCTGAGCATATTGACCTACACAGCTTAAAAATGTGTTGCTGGAAAAGCGCAGCAGGTCAGGCAGCATCAAAGGAGCAGGAGAATCGACATTTCGGCATAAGCCCTTCTTCAGGATTGTTTCTTGAAGGGCTTATGCCCAAAACGTCGATTCTCCTGCTCCTTTGATGTTGCCTGATCTGTTGCGCTTTTCCAGCAGCACATTTTTAAGCTCTGATCTCCAGCATCTGCATTCCTCGCTTTCTCCATGTTGACCTACACAGTAAGGTACTGGCACTGAATGTTTTGACTGCTAATGGAAACAAACTTCCAAGTAGTCTTAAGTGTTACAAAAATGCTCAAGCTAGAACAGAGAAAAAAGTATTGCCCCAATGTGACAAATGCCTCTTCCAAGATCTTTTTAGGTAGCAAGAATCTTGATATACTTTGAAAAAAATGACAATTCACTTGTGAACAAGTTCCAACGAAGTTGAATAGAATCACTTTAATAGGGAAACCACACAAATCATGTGAAGTAGCAAGCAAACCTTCATTTTTTTAGGGTTTTTTCCCCATTTGTCTACCTATTCCATTTGAGGTGAACATCAGCATCAATATTCGTCTCTCTAGTATAGCTCCAATATGGTATTATTTCTTCATAGGCACCTCTTGATCTCATCAGTTACATGGAATGTGAACAGGTCCCACACTATTAAGTTGCTTTCTTTAACCCCTGTATCACATATTCCACACATTATTGATCTGTAACTTCACTCCAACCTCAAGAATCTGACTACAGTCATGGACAGGCACAAGCATCTAGTGAACTTCATGTTCAGCATAGTTTTAAGTTTGAAAATTCTTGTTGAAATAAAACAAAAGCCACTCAGTCATGCAGGCTGTGCAACTATGAATCTTATCTTCTCATATCCTGTCATTTTGACTAAAAAAACATTTGAACTTTGGTACACCACAGTTAAGCTACTGGGTATATCAAATTAAGTAGGTATATCATTCGTGTTGTTGATATGACTTGATGGGTAGCTTTTTGCTACTGTTGTAGTGAGAAACTGTTGAAAATCAGTAAATTTCTGCAGTAAAAATCAAGGGAAAACAATGGCCTAGGTGATATTATAGCTGGACTGTTAATCCAGAGACCCAGGTAATGTTCTGGGAACCTGGGCTCAAGTTCTTGCCATAGCAGGTAGTGAAATTTGAATTCAACAAGAAAATCTGGAATTAAGAGATGATGATTATGAAGTGATTGTGAAGAAAAATGTCATCTAGTTCGGGAGGGAAACTGCCATCCATTTCTGGTCTGGCCTACATGTAACTCAAGACCTACAGCAGTGTAATTGACTCTTTACTGCCTTATGAGCAGTTAGGGTTGCGTAACAAATGCTCATGAATGATTGTTTTTAAATTGCCACCAACATCTTTTGGCAGACTAAGTAATCTTAGTCATTGCAACAAGGAGAAAGTGAGGACTGCAGATGCTGGAGATCAGAATCGAAACACACAGCAGGTCAGGCAGCATCGGAGTAGCAGGAGAATCGATGTTTCGGGCATAAGCCTTTCATCAGGATGAAGGCTTGTGGGTTAGGGCTGAGAGATAAATGGGAGGGGGTGAGGTTTGGGGAAAAGTAGCCGAGAAAGCGATAGCTGGATGAAGGTGAGGAAGAAGGTGATAGGTCAGAGGGGCTCCGGACAGCGATGCTGAGTTGGAGGCTTGGGATCGGGATAATATGGGGGGGGGGGGGGGGGGGGGGGGGGGGAGGGAAAAAATGAGGAAGCTGTTGAAATCCACATTTATCCCGTGTGGTTGCAGGGTCCCAACGTGGAATATGAGGCGTTCCTCCTCCAGCTGTCAGGTGGTAACGATTTGGCAGTGGAGAAGGCCCAGGATCTGCATGTCCTTGATGGAGGGGGAGGGGGAGTTCAAGTGTTCAGCAGGTAAATATCTTACTGATGTGGAAATATCCCTTGGGGCCTTGGACGGAAGTGAGGGGAGTGGTGTGGGCACCGGTTTTGCACTTCCTGCAGTGGCAGGGAAAAGGTGTCAGGAGTGGGGTGTGGGCTGGTTTTGGTGGGGGGGGGGTCAATATATTTCCCTCCCCACACCTGTCAGCGTTCTGAAAAGACCATTCCTTCTGCGACTCCCACGTCGGGTTCACACCCCCACCAGCCCACATCCCAATCCTGGCACCTTTCCCTGCCACCACAGGCAGTGCAAACCTGCGTGCGCACCAATCCCCCACCTCCATCCAAGGCCCCGAGGGATCCTTCCACATCCATCAGAAATCTACCTACACTTCTATCAATGTCATCTACTGCATCCGTTGTATGCAGTGCAGTCTCCTCTATATCAGCGACGCCATCTTGCGGATTGTTTCAGAGAACATCTCTGGTACACCAGCACCCACCAACCCCACCACTCCGTGGTTGAACACTTCAACTCCCCCTCCCACTCCACCAAGGACATGCAGGTCCTGGGCCTCCTCCACTGCCAAACCATTACCATCTGACGCCTGGAGGAGGAATGCCTCATATTCCGCCTTGGGACCCTGCAACCACACGGGATAAATGTGGATTTCAACAGCTTCCTCATTTTCCCTCCCCCTACATTATCCCAGGCCAAGCCTCCAACTTGAAACCCCGCCGGACCTATCACCTTCTCCCTCACCTTCATCCACCTATCGCTTTCTCAGTTACTTTTCCCCAAACCCCACCTCATCCCATTTATCTCTCAGCCCTGACCCACAAGCATCATTCTGATGAAGGGCTTATGCCCGAAACGTCCCCTCTCCTGCTCCTTGGATGCTGCCTGACCTGCTGCGCTTTTCCAGCATTACACTCTCGACATTGTAACAACGTGTTTTGTTCTAGAAAGCGGTTACAGAAACTAGCTACTATTCTGTGACTTTTCCTAGACACGAGCTTTTCATTTGGCTCAATTTAGTTTTTAGATACACAAGGCATTTTCTCAGTGACAATGTAATCATTCCAACAATTTTCAAAAGTCTATTCCACTATGTGGTTCAAGATCGGACCAGTGGCAGATCCACGTTCAGATTACACGTTTGATCTTGGGCACCTTCTTCCATTCTCATCCCAATTTTTCAATAACAGCAAATGCCCATGTAATGGTAGTTATTTTACATGGAGAAAGTGAGGACTGCAGATGCTAGAGATCAGAGTTGAAAAAGTGCGGTACTGGAAAAGCACAGCCAGTCAGTCAGGCATATCCAAGGAGCAGGAGAATCGACATTTAGAGCATAAGCCCTTCATCAGGAATGAAGCTTGTGGACCAAGCGGGGTAAGAGATAAATGGGAGGGAGGATGGGGCTGGGTAGGTAGACGAAGGTGGGGGTGAAATTGATAGGTCAGTGAGGGGGGAACCAATAGGTGGGAACAAAGATGGATAGGTAGGACAGGTCAAGGATTGGTGTTGAGTTGGAAAGTTGGTACTGTGATAAGATGGGGGGAAAAGGGAAATGAGGAAACTTGTGAAATCCACACTGATCCTATGCGATTTGAGGGTCCCAAGGTGGAAGATGAGATGTTCTTCCTCCAGGCATCAGGTGGCGAGGGTTTGGCGGTGGAGAAGGCACAGGACCTGCATGTCCTTGGCCGAGTGGGAGGGGGAGTTAAAGTATTCCGCCACTGGGCAGTGGGGTTGGTTAATGCAGGTGCCCCAGAGATGTCCTTTGAGATGATCCGCAGATTGGCGCCCTGTCTCCCCAGTGTAGAGGAGACCACATCGGGTGCAGTGGATAGAGTAGATGACATGTTTGGAAGTACAGATAAATTTTCTGTTGGATGTGGAAGGGTCCTTTGGGCAGAGGTGAGGGGGGAAGTGTGGATGCAGGTTTTGTGCTTCTTACAGTGGCTGGGGAAGGTGCCAGGAGTGGAGGGTGGGTTGGTGGACGTCGTAGACCTGACAATGGAGTCGCAGAGGGAATGGTCTCTTCGAAACACAAATGGGGTGGGGAGGCAAATACCTCTCTGGTGTTTGGGTCTGTTTGTAGGTGGCAGAAATAGCAGAGGATGATGTGTTGTATTCAGAGGTTGGAGGGGTGGAAGGTAAGGACCGGGGGATTCTGTCGTGGAAATAGAAGTGATGGGGCTAAAGGGGAGAGGTGCGGGATGCACTGGAGGGCATCGTCAACCACGTTTGAGAGGAAACTATGGTCTTTAAAGGAGGAGGCCATCTGGGATGTTCTGTGGTGGAACTGGTCCTCCTGAGAGTAGGTGCGGCAGAGCCGGAGGAATTGGGAGTAGGGGATGCAGTTCAGGTAGCTGTTGGAGGCAATGGGTTTGTAGATGATATCCGTGTTGAGTCGGTCACCAGAGAACTCAGGAAGGGGAGGGAGGAGTCCCAGATGGTCCAGGTGGAAGGTGTTAGTGAAGCTGATGAACAGTTCAACCTCCTTGTGGGAGCACAAAGTGGCACCGATAAAGTAATCAATGTAGCGGAGGAAAAGGTGGGAAATGGTGCCAGTGGACAGTTCTATGTATATGAAAGAGGCAGGCGTTGCTGGGGCCCATGCGGGCGCCCACAGCTACTCCTTTGGTCTGGAGGAAGTGTGAGGATTCAAAGGAGAATTTATTTAACAGTTAGCAAACTTTAGAAATTTTAAGTTTGAAAGTAGCTTCATACTTCATGCATTTTACAGGAGGGATCATTTCTGTTCATCGCTAACTTGTAGTCTGCTCTGTGCAGGTGTCTCTTAAACTCCCACAAATCATTTTCAAAATACAACCTGTATCACTTGCCTGATCCCATGTTCCTCACAATCTAATGTCAGTGACACATGCCACTTCTAGGATGAAAAATTGAGTCCAAGTATGAATCAGACTATAGCAAACCTGATTTACAAATCAGGTTTATGCAAAGATATTATTTCTGCCTCCTCATAAATGGAGTTGTCTTATGTACCAGGTTGGATTATGTGTCATAATCAACCTATCAGAAATACTGAAAGACAGATACAGTTAAATCATTTTTTAAAAAATATACCCTATTTTTCTAATCAACCTGTTAAGAGATACTATTACACACTCTGAAGCAGGTGGGTCTTGAACACAGGACTCCTGGTCCAGGAGCAGGGATACTACCATTGCATCACAAGAGGCCTTATGGAGTATCTGTTAATTCTATTTTTTTTACACCCATTTTTCCCCCCAAAATCATCCGCAGTTAATTTCTTATTAATGTTATTGCGAGATAGAAAATGAAGACAGCTTTGTGAATAGAGTTTAAAATCTATATTTTTTTCCACCATCAGGAAAACACCCTTGTGGCCAATTTAATATTTGCAAGCCTGTTAAGGACAATGCTAACATCTCAGAGTGAGTTGTGGTTAGGTAGAAAGGGAGGTGCGTAAACTGTTTTATTATCAGTGTAATCAATGTACCCTTTAACAAACAAATCAAAGAGGATGCTAACTTAAATTACTTGATTAAATATTAATGACTGATCACATTTTCATGTTTTTACTGACATTATCGCTTGACAAAACTTGAAGAATAGCAAATGTGAAATGAGTAAAACAACAGAACTGAATTCAAATCCTCCAAAATAAATAATTGGGGATCAAACTTGGGAAGATGTGATAAATCGAAGAGTAAATCAGCAGATAAGACAAGAGTTTACAAAAATGACAGAAAGGCCAAAAAAAACTGAAGGCTCTGTGTGACGACATGCAGCATTCAGAACAAAACAAATGAACTCAGAGTGCAAGTAGAGATGAATAACAACAATCTGATAGCCATAACTCTATGTAATGGCTATAGGATGACATAAATTAGGACCCAAATCCTGAATGATACAGAAAACGCCTAGGAAGGTCAGGGTAGGCAGCTCTGGTAATAATGACATTAGCATGATTGGGTGAGTTGATAAGTTCAGGAAAACTAAATATATATATATAGAAATGATTTGGGTAGAGATGCTAATGGTAAGTAGTAGTGTACAGGCCCCCTAACAGCAACAGAACTGTCAATATCAAAAAATGTAATGGAAAATAAATATATGAAATAGAAAAATTAAAAAGAATGGAACCTGTAGGAAAGGCATGGTGATTATCATTTTATTGTTGTCACATTTACCTAAGTACAGTGTAAAGTTTTGTTTTGCGTGCAGTACAGACAGATAACATACAAGGACAAATCAATAATAGGACGTTCAGACAGAGTGAGGTATACAAGGTTACAGCTGCAAAGAAAGTGCACAAAAGCAAGAACAATATTAGATCTGAAATTAGAGATGCCCATTCAGCAGTGTAATAACAGCGGGAAAGAAGCGGTTCTTGAACCTGTTGATACTTGTGTTTAAGCTTCTGTATCTTCTACCTGACAGAAGTGGTTGGAAGACTATAACCAGGGTGGGAAGAGTCTTTGGTGATGTAGGCTGCCTTTCCATGGAAATCAGAAGTGTAGACGGAGTCCATGAACAGGAGATTGGCTTGTATGATTCTACGGGCTGTGTTCACAACTTTCTGTAATTTCTTACGGTCCTGGGCAGAGCAGTTGCCATACCAAGCCGTGATGCACCCAGATGGAATGCTTTCTATGGTGTGTATCTGTAGAAGTTGGTGAGGGCCGTTATGGACATGCCGAAATTCCTGAGTCTCCTGAGGAAGAAGAGGCATTGTTTTGCCTTCTTGACCATTGCATCTATGTGGGAGGACCAGGACAAATTGCTAGTTATCGTCATTCCTAGGAACTGGATACTCTCAACACTCTCGACCTTAGCTTCATTGGTGTAGAGAGGATTGTGTTCTCCTCCTTTCTTCCTGAGGTTGATTATTAATTCTTTAGTTTTGTTGACATTGAGAAAGAGATTATCTTTGCACCACAAAACTAAGCATTCTACCTCTTTCCTGTATTCTGACTAATCATTATTTGATATCCGGTCTACCACAGTGGTGTCATTTTAATCTACAATTAAGCTAGAAAAATCAATGGGATCAAAGATAACCAAGGAGTTCACAGCATGTTTTTGAGCTAGCTTCTTCAAACATAAAGTAGGTTCTATTAGACACAGTGTCACACAATGAGAAAAGATTAATTGATGATCCCAGTGAAAGTACCCACCTAGCAGTAACTATATAATGAATGAATTTTACATTCAGATTGAAAGAGAGACAGCAAGAGAGAGGAATGGGTCCAAGACTAGTAATTTAAACGAAAAGAAGAACAACTGTGGCATGAAAGCAGAGCCAGTTAAAGAGAACTGGCAAATTAGTTTAAGAGACAAGTGATAGACACTTAAGAGGGTACTTCAGAGTTCACAGAATAAATAAATTACAATGAGAAAAAAAATCTAGAGAACGACCCACCATCGATGGTTAATGAAAAAAAAATTAAAGATAGCATCAAACTTAAAGAAAGAGCAATTAATTGCACAAATATGGGTCACATGTCAGGGGACTGGACATAATACAGAAACAAAAATTAATTGACAAAAGATGGGAAAATTAAAGTCCAGATAAAGCTAGATAGAAATATTTTTTAAAAAGTTACATATTCTTTATATTCCCAATTTAAATATCAAAAGTGAATGATGATTCTACAGAAAAGTGAGTATGGGAAACTAATACTGGAAAATAAGATGGCAGATGATCTGAATGGCTATTTTGCATTTATTTTCATGATGAACAGAAGTAGCATCTCAGAAATAGCTACGAATCAGGGAATCAAAGAGAGGGAGAATGCAGCAAAATTACAATCAGGGAAATGGTACTAAGCAACTTATTGGAGTTGCAAGCTAAAGTTGCAGAGCTTTGAATGAGCATCACTTTCCACTGTTGTAAATAACCACCGAAATTGCAGTAAAAGCAGGAAATATTGGCCTGTTAGCTCAATATCTGGGGAAATACTAGAAGTTATTAAAGATGTATAGCAGGGCACTTTAAATTTCAAGATATTAAGTCAGAATCAACATGAGAAAGAGCAAATATATTTACCCAATTTACCTTAGGTCTTTGGAGATATATCAAGTGCTGTAGATAAAAAGGAACCAGTGGATATACTGTACTAACATTTCCATAAGGTATTCAATAAGATTCTATATCAAAAAGAGCAGAAGATTGGAGCTCATGGTGTAGGGGTAAAATATTAGCTGAATAGAAGATTGGCAAATAGCTTGGCAAAAAACTTCGAGTCAGTAAACATCTTCCTCCACAGCTATAGCTGCAATATTTCTCCGACTATTACAACTAAGATGTGCTAGTATTGGACTGGGGTGAACAAAGTTAAAAATCACACAACACCAGGTTATAGTCCAACAGTTGTATATGGAAGTAATAAGCTTTCGGTGCACTACTCCTTCATCAGGGATCTGATGAAAGAGCAGCACTCTGAAAGCTTGTACTTCCAAATACAGAACAACTTCAATTATCTGAATATCAATTATCCAAACTTCAGATTATCTGAAGAAAATCTCAAGGTCCCGTTAGAAACATTACATCAAAGAGGTGTTTCAACGCGATTGCGTCTTTTGTTTACAATAATTAAAAGTGAATTCATCTCCTGAAATGCTGCTGAGAATAGTCCTGGACATCAATGGGAGCCCAGGCACCGTCTCCAAATGACTGACTGCCCATGCCCTCTCTCTCTCTCCCCACATTTTCCCTGGAGTTCTACACAGGGATGTACCCTAAACCCCCCTTCCCAAGACAATCTCTCCAACATTGTCCTGTATAGGCCATAGGTGGGACCTGTCAAAACATTACAGTAAAAAGGTGTGCATGCTATTTTGAGACTCACCCCCCTCAAAAGGCAGCAACAGTCTTACTGTTGGCATCAAGTCTGGCTGCCCTGGAGTTGGGGGTGGACGGGAGGGGGGACGCAATGTTGGATGGGGGAGCAGGGTGGGGGCTCATGTGCAGACTGCTGCAGCCTAGTATCCTGAAAGGGGAGCAGACTTAGCAAGTGGTTGGTGTGTCAATCCCATTGAACTGATTTGGTGGGGGGGGGGGGGGGGGGTGGACCGGAGCTTCAGCAATACTGCAGGTCCCTTACACACAAATGTTGACTGCTCAGAAACAAACCCTGAGACAGAGAAAGGGAGCAAGGCAGGCAGTGCGAGGAAAAAGGAAACTTCAGAAAACTCCAAGCCTGAGAGGAGAGTCATTGAATCAATTAACCGAATAATCAATTATCCGAATGAAATACTGCCCGCCCATCTTGTTAAGATAATCAAGGTTCCTCTGTAAACCTGTTGGACTATAACTTGACGTTGTACTGCAACTAAAGTACGTCACTTATTCCAAATTCGAGAAAGGACTGAAGATTGAAATAAATGTCAGGTTGCCTTGAACAAAGCTTACAGGGCCTAATTGCTCGTTTCAAAATCCTTTGTGAAAAAGAAATCTCTCAAGAAAATCACTAGACAATAGTTAACATCCGGATGCATAGATTATATGCTAGAAAGTTCTGTTGTATACGGTCAGACCAGACAGAGGGGTTTTAAAGTTCTCTCAATGGAGCTTTTAAGGAAGACCAAACTTGCAGGACAATGATGAGCTTGCCCGCAGTCACGTAGGAAATGGGTCTGAGCGAGTAGAAGTCAAGATTGATGTGGAATGGAAGTTACCAAGTAGCAATAAGCCTAAAAATGTTCAGATAGGCTACCAAAAAGGGCAAGATCTGGTAGTCACAAAGGAAAAGACAAATTCCATAGTTAGACGTAGAAAGGTAATAGGGCAAATGGTAAAGATGCATACAGTTTGATATGTTTTCAAGTTAACTGAAGCATTGATTTTTGGGTCATACATGGCTCATAGACACGAAAACATTAGCATCAACACTCTTGGGTAAGAATTCACTAAATAGCCAATGTAGAACTGCTTGGTATTTTTAAAACATTAAATTGAAATTATTCAAAAGTAATATCAAATCAAAACTGAAGCAAAATAGAATTGAGAGTAAGTTGTACATTTCATTGGTATACAGGAAATTCAACAACTTTGTAAATGGAGTGACTTAAAAGCCACATTTTGTTCAGTGTAAACCATATTTCACCAATAAGCAAATGGTAACATTATACCAGCAGACCAGTACAGCTTTTGGACTATTACAAAGAGTGTATTACAATCATGTACCTTTGTTCTGGATGCTGCCAGAGGAAATAGCTTGTACCATATAAAATCTTTTACGATATTCAACATCTCAAATGGATTATTTTTCAATCCCCTAAACTTCAGATAATAGACAAAATCAATTATGCTAAATTTATAGTAGAATGAAGCTATTTGGTTCAACTGATCCATGATGTGTACTGTTCCATACAAGTCTTCTCCCATCCAAATTTCTCTCATACAAAATTCAGACCCCTCAATAAATTTTCCCAAGACTAGTACCCAAAACTGATTACTTTAGGTCTTGTCTAACTAAGCTCTGTAGAACTGCAGCATAACTTCCTAAATGATGAGTTCCAAAACTTTTTTAAAAGGCCTTATTGTTTACATTTTATACCTATTTAGTAACTTTGTGATTATTGGCAAATATATCTAAATCCCTTTGTTTTCACTATGAAGATGTTCATGTTTGTCTCTTTTTAATTCAACATAGAAAATAATATCACACCACCCTACACTGAACTCTATCAACCAGTTTTTCTAATCTTCCATTCCACACAACCTTCTCTGTCATTTGCGGCACAGCAAATGGATAGGTATGCAATTATTTCACTGAAGTGATTACCACATTTGGACTGACAAGTGGGAGGATTTAAAAAGTATGATAATAAGAGTTCAGAGGCATTATGTGTCTGTCCCGGAATGGCGGGACTATCTTACGTTGAAAGATTGGAGCAACTGGGCTTGTATACCCTTGAGTTTAGAAGGCTGAGAGGGGATCTGATTGAGACGTACAAGATTATTAAAGGATTGGACACTCTGGAGGCAGGAAGCATGTTTCCGCTGATGGGTGAGTCCCAAACCAGAGGACACAGTTTAAAAATAAGGGGTTGGCCATTCACCAGAGAGTGGTGGGTGTGTGGAATGCTCTGATCCAGAAGTCTGTGGAGGCCAAGTCTCTGGATACTTTCAAGAAAGTCTTGGATAGAGCCCTTAAGAATAGTGAAATCAAGGAGTATGGGGATAAAGCAGGAACAGGATACTGATTGAGAACGATCAGCCATGATCATAATGAATGGTGGTGCTGCCTTGAAGGACAGAATGGCCTACTCCTGCACCTATTGTCTATTGTTAGAGTGAAAAGTACAGCTGGTAAGACTAGGGAACACTGGATGAATAAAGATATTGAGGTTCTAGTCAAGAATAAAAAAGATTCATGTATTAGGTATCAACAACTGGGATCAAATTAATCTCCTGATGAGTATAGAGTATAGAGGCATTCTTAAGGTTATCAGGAAGGCAAAGTGGAGATGTGAGATAACCTTGGTAAATAAAGTTAAGGATAATCCAATTTGTGTTGAACCTCCAGAGATGGGAAAGATATTAAGTGAATATTTCATGTCAGTTTTTACAGTGGAGAAAGAAATGGAGGCTAGAGAACTCAGGGAAATAAATATTGATATTTGGAAACAATTCACATTACAAAAGTAATGGTGCTGGAGGTTTTTTTTAGAAAACAGAAAAGTGGATAAATCACCAGGACCTGATCAAGTATGTCCCAGAACATTGTGGGAAGTTAGGGAGGAAATAGCAGGAGCCCTAGCAAAAATATTTGTATCATCTTTAACCTAGGGTGAGATGCCGGAGGAGGACAGGATGGCTAATGTCGTGCCTTCACTTTAAAAAGGCTGTAAAGAGAAGCCTGGAAAGTACAGACCAGTGAGACTGACATCAGTGGTGGGTAAGTTGTTGGAGGTGATTCTGAAAGATAGGATTTATATACATTTGGAAAGACAAGGAATGATTCGGGATAGTCAGCATGGTTTTGTGTGAGGGAAGTCGTGTCTCACAAACTTGGTTGAGTTTTTTGAGGAAGTAAATCAAAAAGATTGATGAGGGCAGAACCGTAGACATTATTTGATAAAGTTCTGCATGGTAGACTAATTAGTTAAGTTAGACCACATGGGAATCAAGGTGAGCTTGCCAATTGGATACAAAATTGGTTTTATGGTAGGAGACACAGCGTGATAGTGGAGGATTGTTTTTCGGACTGGAGGCCTGTGACCCAGTGGTGTTCCACAGGGAATTGTTATCGGTCCACTTTTGTTTATTATTTATAAAAATACTTAGATGAGAATATAAGAGAGGTGGATAGTAAACTTTCAGATGACACCAAAATTGGTAACACTGTGGACAGTGAAAAATATTATTTAAGATTACAAAGAGATCATGATCAATTGGGTCAATGGGATGACGAATGGCAGATTTAATTTGAATAAATGGGAGGCGTTACATTTTGGTAAAACAAACAAGGGCAGGACTTGTACATTTAATCATTAAGCCCTAAGTAGCATTGTAGAATAGAGAGACCTAGGGGTTCAGAAACATAATTCTTTGAAATTTGCATCACAGATAGACAGGGTGATTAAGACAGCATTTAACCCACTCACCTTCATTGCTCAGACTTCTGAGTTAGGAGTTGGGATAGCATGTTGAGGTTATACAAGACCTTGGTGAAGCCTCTTCTGGAGTACTGTGTGCAATTCTGGTAATTAAACTGGAGAAGATTCAGAAACCGTTTACCAGGTTGTTTCCAGAAATGGAGGGGTTGAGCTATAAAAATAGGCTGGATAGGCTAGGACCTTTTTCCACTGGAGTATCGAGATTGAGGGGTTATCGTATAGAGATTTATAAAATCATGAGGGGCATAGATATGGTGAACAGCAAAGATCTATTTCATAAGGTGGGAGAGTTCAACCCTAGGTGCATATTTTTTAAGGTGAGTGGAGAAAGATTTAAGAAGGAAAATGTTGGCAACTTTTTTTTTACACAAAGTGGTTAGTGTTTTGAATGAACTGCCAAAGGAATTGGTGGATGAAGGTATAGTTTAAAAGTCATTACGTTAAGTACATGAATAAGCAAAGTTTGGAGGAATATTGGACAAATGCAAGTAGATTGGCCTAGTTTAGCTTGGGAACATGGTCTGCGTGGAATAAAGATCTAATTCCATATTGTATGACTCTATGGTATCAAGGTGAAGCCCCAGTATAAATCGCTTGGAAGCACAGTGCATCACATCCCATCAATTAGAAAACTTTCACAAATCTTTTTTCTCTTTCTCACTCCATTTTACTTCCCTACCAATTACCAACTCATATTTCAGGCCAACTGCAATCTGATGTACGTTTTTTTAAAAAAAAACAATATTTACAACTTAGAACATACATTCTAGAAGGTCAGAAAGACAACATCCATAGGCATTTCCATAACATCAAAAACCTTCACCAGATTAATTATACATTACTTTCAAAAACCCAAGCGAACTCATTTTGAAATCGCTTTTTCCTGTCCTAACACTTAGCTACTCTGATCCCTCATAAGTGCCATTAACCTGAAGAGGTCGATACTTAACCATTTTCTCTTTTCACCTCTGGAAGTAGCAAAGTGACTTTATCAATTATCTAATCCAAACAGTGCAATTCCCAATTTAGAATGCTTTGGAAAATTATGACTGGCTCAGGTGTACAATTCTTTTAATTCCATGATGGATACCATCAAGGATGCGGATTTGTCCATCTTAAGTGCTATCATTTTCTTTATTATATCTTTTTTAAAAAATGTTAAAACACTACCAGCTCCTCCCATTGACCCATCTCTAGTGTACTAGTATCAGTAATATTTTGTCCCCCTTCTACAGTGCAAAATTAGAAAACAAAACTACATAGTAAACAAGACCAATATTTCTTCATTATATCAGTTTTAGTCTCACTTGTATTTGTCTTATGGACCCACATCTCCTCTCACCTCAAAAACCTTCTGCTGTTTCTCACAGCTGTTCCAACTTGGTTGATCTCCACTGTTTTTTTTCCCCCCGTGTTTGAGCCTTTTATTTAATAAAGTATTGCATCAAATTTATTCACCATGGTTGTTTAATGACAAGTGGATATTATGGCTTCAGGGCATATACTGGTCTCCACATCAAGTATTTGTGTGAAATACTTGCTTAGATTTCGTAGTTGTAATGACAGCATATTCAGAGTTTATTTCCATTACCTTGTGAAACCAACATATAAACATTGGAAATAGGAACAGCTATCGGCCATTTGGTCCTTCGAACCTATGCCACCATTTGATATGATCACAGCTGATCGTTCAACTCTGTATCTTGTTCCCACTTTCTCACCATACCCTTTGACCCAAGGAATATATTTAACTAATTCTTTAAAACATTCAATATTTTGTCCTCAACCACTTTCTATGGCAGAAAATTCTACAGGGTCATTACTCTCTAGGTGAAAAAATTTATCCTCACCCCCGTCCTAAATGGCCTATGCTGTATCCTTGAATTGCAACCTCTGGTTCTGGACTCCTGGTCAGTCATCGGACAAATCCTTCATGCATTTACCCTATCCAGTTCTCTTAGACTGCTGTCAGCAACTCCAGGCATCCAGCCATGTACGATGCATGCAGTAACCCAGAAATTGCTATTGGTGATTCTCCGTTCCTCTACAGCATGCATTGAACTCCTTGCATAGGGAATCAATTAAAAGTTACTAAATTCACATGAAGTTTCATTTGTATGCCATTATTATTGCTGTAAAAACCCTTGAATAAGTTAATGCTTTTAGATTAGCTGTCTTCTTGGATAAGTCACAGCATCAAGGATGACTTGATTTCACTTCAATTTGATAGGTTCTCACAAGTCCAATGCACACCCTGCAGACTCTGCTTTACTCAGGGAAAACTGTACTTGAAAGAATTAGTAGATGGTTTGCTTTAAAGTTTGGTCACTCCCTATAATGCCTAAACATTGCCTGTTCACATTAACAAAATCACTCCTTTTTTTAATCCCCCCTTTATTCTTTCACGAGTTTGTGGAAATCACAAGGCTAGTTTTTATTGCCAATTCCTAACTACTCCTGAACAAAGTAGCTTGTTCAGCAGTATCAGCAAGCAGAGTTCATCACATTGGTGCAGATTTGAAGTCATGAATAGGCCACAGCAGTTTAAGAATGACAGATTTCCTTCCTTATAAAGGACATTGTGAATCAGATTTTTTTTCTAGAAATCAATGATAGTTTCATGGTCAACATTAGGGACTAGCTTTCAAGACAAGACTTTATTAATTGAATTTAAATTCCACTAGTTGTGGTGGGATTTGAATCCATGTTCCCACACAAATACCCTGGCCTGTTGGTTACTAGCCCTGTGACATTACAACTGCACTACCACTTTCAGCTGTTCAGTGCCTTCCCAAATGAGCCTTCTCCATTTTGGTCAGTCAAAAGTTCCCATTAGTCACCAGATATATTTGACATCAGAGATACTTTGAATATCAGTGTTTCCGCTGTCCCTCTGGGAGTCTCCTGCTGCGGCTGAGCTCAGAGTTGAGCAGATGCTTAGAGAGACTGATCATCAAGTAAGTCAATGATATATCCCACCCTAAAATAAAATGGAAATACCAAGATAGAGGAAACGGAAAGAAAAAAATAGAAAATTCCTCAGGGCAGTGTCCTAAGTCCAATCATTTTCAATTGCTTCAATAATTTTCCCACCATAAGGTCAGAAGTGGGGCTGTTTGCTGAATATTTAGCATCATTTGCAACTCCTTTGACTAAAGCAGTTCATATCCATATCCATCAGAACATCAAGACTTGGATTGATCAATGGCAAGTAACATAGACACCACACAAACGTGAGGCAATGACCATCTCCAAAAAGAGAGAATCTAATCATTGCCCCTTCAACATCGTTAATATCACTGAAGTCCCATTATCAAATCCTGGGTTTACAATCAACCTGAACTGAACCAGCCATAAATACTAAGGTTACAATAGCAGATCAGAAGCTAGAAATTATATGGGAAGTAGCTTACCTCCTGTTTCCCTAATCCACTTACTACAAACCACAAGTCAGAGAGAGGTGTGATAGAATACTTTCCATTTACCAGGATGGGAGCAGCTCTAACAGCACTCAAGAAGCTTGATACCATTCAGGACAAAATACCCTGCTTGTTTGGCACAACATCCACATACATTCATTCCCTCCATTACCAAAGCACAGTAGCAGCGGTGTACTGTCTCCAAATGTATCGCAGAAATCCGCTAAGGTTCCTTAACCAGCACCTTCCAAACCCACAAAGTTTACCACCGAGAAGGGTAAGGACAGCATATCCAGCTGCAAGATCCCCTCCAAGCAACACATCATCGTGACTTGGAACTATGTCCTGATTCCTTCACTATCAGAGTCAAAATCCTGAAACTGTGGATGCCCCTGCACTCTAATGGTTGTTGCAGTTCAAGAAGATGGCTCCTTTCTACAAAGCAATGAAGGACTGGCAATAAATGCTGGCCTAGCCATATTCCACGAACAAAACAAAAATAGGAAAAACATCATATTGGACTTGAAATGATTTTTTAGCATTTTGTTTTTATATTACACTCTCACCAACTGAACCCTAGGGTCAAGAAGGCTCTCTTACTCCTGATAGAGCTTATGCTCAAAACATATAGACGTCTTTGCTCCCGGATGCTGTGCTTTTCCAGCACCACTTTTTGTCTCTTATTACACCAATCCTCTTCTCAACTTTCCTAATAGCAATACAGCACCTCACCATCAGAAAATTATTTATCAGTGAGTAATCTACAGACACTGGAGAACTGTTCAAGCTACACTGCCTTCAAACCAAAAATGTTCCAACCTCCATCATAGAATTTCAACATGCAGATGACACAAATGTGGCCCATTTTCCATATCTCGGCAGCCTCTTCTTGATTAGGTCAGTGAGAGATGATGAAATTCATCATTACTTTCCAACTTGACTTGAGACGGATTGATTTATCGCTATCACATGCATCAAAGTACAGTGAAGAATGTTGTTTTGCATACTATACAGGTAGATTGTACCACACAAAAATGTATCAGGGTAGCAGAACAGAGTGCAGAATACAGTATTACAGCCACAGAGGAGAGATGGAGAGGGGGAGAGGGGAATTAGAATTAACATTTCAGAGGACCATTCAAAAGTCTGATAACAGTGGGGAAGAAGCTCTTCTTGAATCTATTTGTTCATGTACTGACACTTTATATCTTCTGTCTGGCAGAAGAGGGTGAGACTATAACCAGGGTGGAAGGATCTTTGCTTATGTATTCCTGAGGCAGCACAAGAGGCAGCAAAGACGAAAGCTGGAAAGCTGGTTTGCATAATGGATTGGGCGATGTTCACAACTCTCTGTAGTTTTTTGCAGTCTTAGGAATAGTAGTTGTCAAACCACACTGTGATGCATCGAGATAGGATGCTTTCTGTGGTGCATCTGTAAAAATTGGTAAGAGTCCTTGTGGACTTGCCAAATTTCATTAGCCTCCTGAGGAAGCAGAGACTTTGTTGTGCTTTCTTGACAATCAGGTCAATGTGGGTGGATCAGGCCAGATTGCTGGTGATCACTCCCAGGAACGTAATGTTCTCGACCATGTCCACCTCAGCACCATTGTGGAGAATAGGGATGTGCCCTCCACTCCACTTCCTGAAATCAAAGACCAGCTCCTTCATTTTGCTGACATTGCTGGAGAGATTGCTGCCTGCAAACCATTCTGCTAAGCACTGAATTTGCACCCAAGAACTCAACTGATTTGAGGAAAACAAGTATTTCAGAATCAAGATCACAAACCTAAGCTTTAGTTTACTGGACAGCAATGATCGCCACATGTCAATGCACTTTGGACACCTGGATACCCTACAGCAAGCACCTAAAGTAGTATCAGTGATATATTTCTAAGATTTTATTGGCTAATTAAGCCATTTATTGCTGAACATCATCTTTAGTCATAAAAAAACAATTTTATATTTATGGAAAGTCTAATAAATTCATGTATTTCACAATATTAAAAAAATTTCAAATAATTTTTAACTTATGATATTGTGGTTCTGCTCGCCGAGCTGGAAGTTTTTGCTGCAAACGTTTCGTTCCCTGGCTAGGGAACATCATCAGTGCTGTTGGAGCCTCGTGTGAAGCGCTGCTTTGATGTTTCTTCCGGTATTTATATTGGTTTGTTCTTGCCGCTTCCGGGTGTCAGTTTCAGCTGCAGTGATTTGTATGTGGGGTCCAGGTCGATGTGTCTGTTGAGGGATGTCCTTGCCGTTTCCGGGTGTCAGTTTCAGCTGTAGTGGTTTGTATATGGTGTCCAGGTCAATGTGTCTGTTGATGGAGTTTGGGGATGAATGCCATGCTTCTAGGAATTCTCTGGCTGTTCTCTGTCTGGCTTGTCCTATGATAGTGGTGTTTTCCCAGTCAAATTCATGTTGCTGGTTGTCTGAGTGTATGGCTACTAGAGATAGCTGGTCGTGTTGTTTTGTGGCTAGCTGATGTTCATGAATGCGGATTGTTAGCTGTCTTCCTGTTTGTCCTATATAGTGTTTTGTGCAGTCCTTGCATGGTATTTTGTAAACTACGTTAGTTTGGCTCATGCTGGGTATTGGGTCCTTTGTTCTAGTGAGTTGTTGTCTGAGCGTGGATGTTGGCTTGTGTGCTGTTATGAGTCCTAAGGGTCGCAGTAGTCTGCCTGTCAGTTCTGAGACGCTCCTGATGTATGGTAGAGTGGCTAGTCCTTTTGGTTGTGGCATGTCCTCGTTCCTCGGTCTATCTCTTAGGCATCTGGTGATAAAGTTGCGTGGGTATCCGTTTTTGGCGAATATCTTGTATAGATGTTCCTCTTCCTCTTTTCGCAGTTCTGGTGTACTGCAGTGTGTTGTGGCCCTTTTGAATAGTGACCTGATGCAGCTTCGTCAGGACACTATTCAAAAGGGCCACAACACACTGCAGTACACCAGAACTGCGAAAAGAGGAAGAGGAACATCCATACAAGGTATTCGCCAAAAACGGATACCCACACAACTTTATCACCAGATGCCTAAGAGATAGACCGAGGAACGAGGACATGCCACAACCAAAAGGACTAGCCACTCTACCATACATCAGGAGCGTCTCAGAACTGACAGCCAGACTACTGCGACCCTTAGGACTCATAACAGCACACAAGCCAACATCCACGCTCAGACAACAACTCACTAGAACAAAGGACCCAATACCCAGCATGAGCCAAACTAACGTAGTTTACAAAATACCATGCAAGGACTGCACAAAACACTATATAGGACAAACAGGAAGACAGCTAACAATCCGCATCCATGAACATCAGCTAGCCACAAAACAACACGACCAGCTATCTCTAGTAGCCATACACTCAGACAACCAGCAACATGAATTTGACTGGGAAAACACCACTATCATAGGACAAGCCAGACAGAGAACAGCCAGAGAATTCCTAGAAGCATGGCATTCATCCCCAAACTCCATCAACAGACACATTGACCTGGACACCATATACAAACCACTACAGCTGAAACTGACACCCGGAAACGGCAAGGACATCCCTCAACAGACACATCGACCTGGACCCCACATACAAATCACTGCAGCTGAAACTGACACCCGGAAGCGGCAAGAACAAACCAATATAAATACCGGAAGAAACATCAAAGCAGCGCTTCACACGAGGCTCCAACAGCACTGATAATGTTCCCTAGCCAGGGAACGAAACGTTTGCAGCAAAAACTTCCAGCTCGGCGAGCAGAACCACAACAACGGATACCCGAGCTACAAATCTTCAATCAGATTTTAAACTTATGATATTTCAGTTTCTATCTTAATTCCCTACATATACTTCTCTTCCAGTTTTTTTTAAAATCAATAGTAAAACCTACTTCTTACTGCCTGTGAGAAGTTTTCAACGTGCCTGCCTGCTTTGTATGCTGGACTACAACGTTTGCCAAAAACTAGAGATCTCCTGTAGCTGGTTCCAGAATATAGTTAGCATTAGGAAGAATGAAATCCATCCAAGAGAGTTTGCCAGATTTTTACAGGCAACTCTCTTTGAGATCAGTGACAAGCATGATCACTTCTTTTCGGATGGTAAAATGTAGATACTTATTCTGGAAAAATTATCTTAATCATTCTAAACATTTATTGAATCAACTTCTTCCGGTTATTTAGATTCTGCAAGATAATACAGTCTGAAATGTTAAGCTTGGAATATTTAGTCCCCTGTCTTTTCTAGACTGAAGCCAAGTGTCCATAATACTATCTATACTATACTTGCTATTAAATTGCTATTCCTTTTTTTTTGCACTGTGTGCATTTGAATTCAGAACCTGTCAACATATCATCTAGGTCTTTTTCTCACTTTTTGGTTCAACTGCAGGTATTACACAGTCCAAATTAAAAAGAAGGCCTCATGCCCGAAACGTCAATTCTCCTGCTGCCTGACCTGCTGCGCTTTTCCAACAACACATTTTCAGCAAATTAAAAAGAACCCCAGCTTCACGACAAATACAAATTGAAGAAAAGTAGAACTGGATTCCCAAAAATCAAGTACTAAATTTAAAGAGAAATGCAATTACATTACATACATACTCAATCCAACACTTTAATGTGGCTTAGTAAGTCTCTGAATATTTAAGACAGTTAATCATCAAGTATTCATAGAGTAGGGGAAAATGGATACACCTAGAATGCAACAGAATGAAAATTTTAAATTCTTCCTGTACATGGAAGCTGTCTGACCAGAGTAATTCCAGTACTTCCTGCTTTTATTTCAGATGTCCAACATTTGCAATACTTTGCTTTCCCATCCATATGCAAAAATTCATGCGCAAGAATTTTTGTAAAATCCTTATGAGCAATAGGTAAATAGATATCTGAAAAGAGATCAACACTTTTTACTAGACTATATTCAAGAGGCTTCTAGGTAAGGCAATGAGCTATACATATTGTGAGTAACAGAAGAACTCAAGTTTAAACGCACTGAGCAGTGAATATGCAACTCATGAGGACAAAAGTACTTGCCCTAAAACCAAGTTTTATTTAAATAAATTGCCAGTAAAGCATGTACAAACAAACATTAAGTAAATTAGCCCAGCCCTTCTCATTGCTAAAGGCAATGGTTTCAGTGTCTATACTTCAAGTCCGATTGATATTTTGCCCAGACATAAAGAGCCGTAACTGTTAGAAGTTAATAATGTGGTAGCCCTGAAGCTACATACCCCACAAAAAAAACTGTTTTCTCTGGAAATTCCAAAGACAATGCCTGCTCCAAAGACAAAGTAAACAAGTTAAAACTTACAACGGAAATATACAATTAAATGTATTGGTGATCAATTTACATAAACTGTGCATTATAGTCTGTACATATAGCCTCAACAATTGGATTGATGCAGCAATATTGGAGCAGAGACCAAACTTGGGGAGAGCAGAGTTTTCAAAGAGCTGGATGTATGTTTGCTCACTGAGCAAGAAGGTTCATTTTCAGATGTTTCATCATCACATGAGGTATCATTAGTGAGCCTCAGGATGAAGCACTAGTAGCACAGCCCACCTTGTGTGGAGGTTTCCTTGGGTTTGTGACATCATTTCCTGTTCTTTTTCTCAGGGGGTGGTAAATGGGATCCAAGTCAATGCGTCTGTTGATAGGGTTCTGGTTGGAATGCCATGCGTCTAGGAATTCTCGTGTGTGTCTCGGTTTGGCTTGTCCTAGGATGGATGTGTTGTCCCAGTCGAAGTGGTATCCTTCCTCATCTTTATTTAAAGATACTAGTGAGAGTGGGTCATGTCATTTTGTGACTAGTGATGTCCATGCATCCTGGTGGCTAGTTTTCTGCCTGTTTGTCCAATGTAGTGCTTGTTATAGTTCTTGCAAGGTATTTTGTAATGACATTAGTTTTGCTTATTGGACAATAAGCAGACAAAACACATCCAGAAACCCTAGCCACTTCCCCCTAGTCAAAGACACCTCGGAAATGACTGCCAGACTACTGAGACCTCTTGGCATCATGGTAGCCCACAAACCCACCAACACACCAAAACAGCAGCTAACGAACTTGAAAGATCCTATACAGACAACAAGCTAAACTTGTCATTTACAAAATATCTTGCAAGGACTGTAACAAACACTACATTGGACAAACAGGCAGAAGACTAGCCACCAAGATACATGAACATCAACTAGCCACAAAAAGACATCACCCATTCTCACCAGTATCCATATGTACAGATGAGGAAGGACACCACTTCGACTGGGTCAACACATCCGTCCTAGGACAAGCCAAACAGAGACACGCACGAGAATTGCTAGAAGCATGACATTCCAACCAGAATTCTATCAACAAACACTGTGACTTGGATCCCATTTATCACTCCCTAAGAAAAAGAACAGGAAATGACAAACACCGGAAATGACATCACCAACCCAAAGAAATCTAAACACACAAACAGAAAGCAGGCCATGCCACCAGTACTTCATCCGGAGGTTCACTGATCATATTACCTAGTCTGGTGGTGAAACATCTGAAAACAAGCCTTCCAGCACAGCAAGCAAACCTATATCCAGAACCTCAAACTGAGCCAGAAATCTTTTCAAAACTCACTTCTCAAAGAGCTTTAGGGCTGGAGAAGATTGCAGACAGAAAAGTAGAAGGCCACAGCAGATTTGTTAGCAAAAATGAAAATTTTATAACTAATATATTGTCACAATGTAACATATACACTGTTACGGATGAACAGGACAAGTTACAAGATGGAAGCAATGAGGAATTGAAACAAGCTCAACAGTCAACATACAGAGGAGGTCTACAAGGGGAGCCTAAAATTGATTCATGTCAGAACTTCAGAGTTCTTGGTTTTCAAGCACGAAGAGAAGCCAATGCCAGAGATTGGAAATTGGTGAAGGGAGTCCAACCTGGCTAGATAACTGAATGGTTGGAATAAGATAACGTGTCCAACTGTGTCAAAGGCTGCAAACTAGTTAAGAAGGATGAGGAATTATAGTCACACTCACACAGGATATCACTATGATCGAAAGAGTTCGAACACAAGTTGCGAGAAAGATAGGTGCAGACTTAGCAGGCAGCAACATATTCAAGATGTAGATAATGCTTGAGTTAAACTGTCAAGAAGAATCAAAGTTGGATTTTTGGAATATGAAAATGGCGACACATTTCATGTAAGCAACTTTAGTCCTTAAGCAGAAAGCATTGATATCATGAGCTAACAGAGGAACCAGGTGAGAATAGGGTCCAAAGAAGTGGACAAGATAAACTCAAAGGGGAAATTGGAAACAAATGGAGAAAAGTCAAGATATAGTTGCCACAGTCTTACTAGACCATAGGGTTGCTATCTCACTAGAGACAGATGACTGGTGGTGATTTAACCAGAGGGTCATCATGCAAGGGAAAAGATTGAGAAGGAGAATACTTTGTGGTAACCTCAGCTGGTGCTGAACCTAATTTGATATCTCTCTGTGTTGCAAACCAGCCATCCTGACAACTGAAGAGGATTGATGAGGGCAGAGCAGGAGATGTGAGCTATATGGACTTCAGTAAGGCATTCGACAAGATTCCCCATGGGAGATTGGTTAGCAACATTAGATCTCATGGAATACAGGGAGATCTCGCCATTTGGATACAGAACTGGCTCAAAGGTAGAAGACAGAGGGTGGTGATGGAGGGTGGTTTTTTCAGACCAAAAGCCTGTGACCAGTGGAGTGCCACAAGGATCGGTGCTGGGTCCTCTACTTTTTGTCAGTTATATAAATGATTTGGATGTGAGCATAAGAGGTATAGTTAGTAAGTTTGCAGGATGACACCAAAATTGGAGGTGTAATGGACAGCTAAGAAGGTTACCTTAGATTACAACAGGATCTTGATCAGATGGGCCAACGGGCTGAGGAGTGGCAGATGGAGTTTAATTCAGATAAATGCGAGAGGCTGCATTTTGGGAAAGCAAATCTTAGCTGGACTTATACACTTAATGGTAAGGTCTAGAGAGTGTTGCTGAACAAAGAGACCTTGGCGTGCAAGTTCATAGCTCTTGAAAGTGGAGTCACAGGTAGATAGGATAGTGAAGGCGGCGTTTGGTATGCTTTCCTTTATTGGTCAGAGTATTGAGTACAGGGTTGGGAGGTCATCTTGCAGCTGTACAGAACATTGGTGAGGCCACTATTGGAATATTGCGTGCAATTCTGGTCTTCTTCCTATCATAAAGATGTTGTGAAATTTGAAAGGGTTCAGAAAAGATTTACAAGGATGTTGCCAGGGTTGGAGAATTTGAGCTATGGGGAGAGGCTGAACAGCCGGGGGCTGTTTTCCTTGGAGCGTTGGAGGCGGAGGAGTGACCTTAGAGGTTTACAAAATTATGAGGAGCATGGATAAGTTAAATAGACAAAGTCTTTTCCTTGGGGTCGGGGAGTCCAGAACTAGAGGGCATAGGTTTAGGGTGAGAGGGGAAAGATATAAAAGAGACCTAAGGGGCAACTTTTTCATGCAGAGGGTGTTAAGTGTATGGAATGAGCTGTCAGAGGATGTGGTGGAGGCTGGTACAATTGCAACATTTAAAAGGCATTTGGATGGGTATATGAATAGGAAGGATTTGGAAGGGTGTGGGCCATGTGCTGGCAGGTGAGACTAGATTGTGTTGGGATATCTTGTCGGCATGGGCAGGTTGGACCGAAGGATCTGTTTCCATGCTGTACTTCTCTATGACCCCTTGGAAAAATGATATCATTGCTAAGACAAGGACGACGCATCAGAAGAAATTTGGCTCGGTATGCTAACAGAAACAGTAAATGTGGCTGAACACTCATGGTTTCAAGGAAGTCAAAACCATTAGAGCGGAGGGTGGAAGGTCCAAAAGGTTTGTCATGGAGAAGGCAGGAGGTTATTTTTGCATTCCAAAATCATTCTATAGTGAACAGATTTGTATGGTCCAGTTTGATGGTGAACAGCTAAATCCCTACCTATCAATTATTCCTTACCCTCTCCTTCATCTTATCTTCTGCATATAAACCAACATTCTCCTAGCTACCAATTCTGAGGAAGGGTCGCCAGACCAGAAATGTTAATTTTGATTTCTCTTCACAGATGCTGCCAAACCTGCTTAGATTTTCCATCAACCTCTGTTTTTGTTTCGGATTCTGATTCTGCACCCGCAGTTCTTTCGGTTTTTAAATCACATTCAAACCCGAGTTCTTAGAATTCAACAATGTGTAAGAGGAGAACTGTACCAGTTGAAACAAATGGTGGAAGGGGTTTACTGAAGAGAACATAAAAGTTGAAGCATGGTTTGTTTAAAGTTGCAGAGGTATCATGATGAATGAAGAACAAAATTGTGATTTTGTGGGTGGGAATAACCACAAATGCAGTAGATGGAAAAGGTATTTCTCTTTGTCTTGCCAAACACAACTTTACCACTGGTAATTATTTCTCTATCACACCACTGTCTAGGCCCATTTCTCTCTGTTCCTTAAAGGACAGAATCCCCCACTTCACTCCCTTCACAATGGATAAGTTTGCCCTATCCCCATAACATCTCTCTCTTGCCCTATGTCTCTTCCCAAGAACAACCAGGTCTTTGTTTTCCACTGACCCACCCTTTCACATACACTGGGCAGGTTCCTCACTTAAACTCCACCACAAACATCAACCCGTATTCTTCTCAATCTCCACAGAAAGGGTCCCCCTCTCCCCACATCCCTCCTCTCCTTTGCATTCGCAAAATCTACGTCTGCTATTTTTCATCCCCTGTCGCAGTTTGTTCCTCTTTCTTCTCTACTGCCCTTCCAAAAGCATGATGCTTCCTTTTCAACTATGAGCAATCCAGGTGTCCCCTCTACACCCCACGACAAATGAATACAAGTTTCACTTCCCTTTATCCCACACCACTCATATCTCCTCTCCCTGCTGGGTAGGTTTTTTTTTAGCTCTCCCCTAACCTTTCCTCCTACACCATTCTTTGGGCACTCTTGCCTTTCTTGACATCCTTGAGGCAAGAACTCTTAACTTTTCCCTACCCCTTCCACTAGGGCAGATCCTTAACACTCCTTAAACCCATTTCCTCCCCATACCAGGAGAGGCTTCCAATCTCTTCTCCAATCCATCCCATGGCCATACCCATTTGCCGCCAGGAAGGGTTCCTCTTCCTTCCACACACTGGCCCTCCTTTAGCGCAAAGCAAGGCGAAATACATCCCTCCTGAAACATCCCTATTTGCCACCAGACCAAAAACCTCTTTCCTTTCTCTCCCTTATCTCTGCCTCCTTCTCCACAGCTCCCCAGAGCCCCTCCCTTTAATCTTGCCCATTGCCAGGGACTCTCACCCCGAGACAGGGTCCCTCTCTTTCCCACAAACGGCACAGTGCCCTCGCACTCCGCCTATCTTCTCCCTACGCTTCTTCCAGTCCGACTCTTCTCCAGCTTCCTCCCTCGGCCCCGCACACAAACCCCCTGCCAAGGAATGAGCGGATAGAAAAAACATAGCTACCGCTGCTGCGGCCGTCGCTGCCCCGGGTGTGGGGGTGCCGATAAGCACAGGAAGTGTTTCACCATTGCAGCCGATTGGTGTTTGCGAGTCACCTTGCGTCCGACATCCCCGGCGGGCAGTGACAGACAGGGACAAAAACAGAGATTGCAGGCGAAACTAAGCAGGTCTGGCTTAACGTTTCGAGTTTCGGGGACTCATCGTCAGAACAGGGAGAGAGCGTGGCCATGTGTTGCTTAAGCCCGCCAACGTGAGGCCGGGCCTCTGTCCGGTCGGTTGGACCCTGCACCCGCCCGCGCCCCCCGCAAGCGCCTCGTCCGCTCGTGAGCAACCCGGCGCCCGGGCGCACCAACGGTCCCAGCTCGAGCGGATGGGCCGTTTAAAAAGCACCCTCGCCTTGCCTCGCGCTCCGAACCAACGGCTTTCTCTGCACGCCCCCGCGGGGTATGGCCGCACCCTTCAGGTACAGCGCTCGACCGTGCCGACATTCTCCCCGTCAACCAGAAGCCCACTTGCCTATCGCTCGCCGTGCCGAAGTGTTGTTTGGGGGGTGGGAGAGTCCTTCAGCTCGCTTGCGCCGATTACCTACGGGAGATGAGTCGGACGTGGGTACCTCACCTGCCATCTGCCTGCTGCACACTGTCCTAGCGCCAGGTCCGCCTGACTGCTCCTCTTTGCCTGTTCTCAGTTGTTGCTGTTCGCACTTGACCCACCTCTCGATCCTGCTGTACTCACTACCTACGCCTCACGCCATTTCACAACCGATGGGCAGCAGCTACCGTCGCCACACAACCAACTTAAACATTTCACTTCAATTATGCACAATCTCTTAACTTTGTGCTTTATAGAAGAATTTCAGGAACACAAGATTTACAGCACATGGCATAGAGCTTCGATCCAACTGATCAATGGAAGCTTCACAGGGTGCGCTTTGCCCACACACCTTTATCTAACCCCATCAACACCATCATACCATTCCTTTATCCCTCATATGTCTAGCTTACTTTCACATCCATCTCTATGATTTACCTCCGCGTTGTAACTACTATCTGTGGAATAACTTATTCATATATTGCCTCAAAATAACCATATCATTTTATTAGTACAATGAAAGTTCCGTGAAATCACAATCACACTTTTGCCCCATGTCCTTTTATATTTATGATAACCAAGGCTATTATTCTGATATTTGAAGTTAGCAATTGACTGAGCAACAACTGTCATTCACAGAACAGTGTTCCAAAACTACACCGCTCCTTGCAAGTAGTCATAGAGATGTACAGCATAAAACCCAATCTAGCCCCACCTGCCAGCAGCTAGCCCATATCCCTCCAAAACCTTCCTATTCATATACCCATCCAAATGCCTCCACCACATCTTCTGGCAGCCCATTCCATACACACGCCACCCTCTGCGTGAAAAAGTTGCCCCTTAGGTCTTTTTTATATCTTTTCCCTCTCACCCTAAACCTATGCCCTCTAGTTCTGGACTCCCCAATCACAGGGAAAAGACTGTCTCTTTATCGTATCTATGCCCCTCATAATTTTGTAAACCTCTATAAGGTCACCCCTCAGCCTCCGATGCTCGAGGGAAAACAGCACCAGCCTGTTCACTTTTTCTCTTGAAAGGACTGTCATTAAATTGTAGGCCATGTCCTCCCATCCTGAATTTTTCAATCAGCCGCAGTAGTTCCTACGGCCAGAATTTCCTCTACTTTTTCTTACTGTAGGACAAGCATGTTATACGGGTGGGAGATGAGCATGGGTGAATTTCTCACCCTCACAGCTAGTGACACAAGTCACTTAGATACTGCCATTTAAAAATAGCAACTTTTGGGTCAAAAAGTATGCCTGAAGTGACCTACTTTTCTGAAGATCTAGCAGTGAGAAGTTTTTTTTTCTCCTCACAGGGTCTGGTCGCAGAGAGGTGGGGTCTCAAGGCTTAGAAGCAAAGGCAAATGTTGGATTTCAGAGACCATCCCCTTGACTATTGTTACCCCAAAATTGCTTTCCCAGTTGGGAAACTTTGTAATGTACTGGGGAGGCAGGTAATTGGGGAAATGGTGAGGTTAGGCCCATATGTGGCCACTAATTGAGGGCAGAGTTTTAAGGCAAAAGGGGAAAGGTTTAAAAAGGATCTGAGGGGCAACATTTTCCACACAGACTATGTTGAGTATATGGAACAAGCTGCCAGAGGAATTGGTAGAGACTGGTACAGTTACAACATTTAAAACACATTTGGACAGATAAGTGGATAGGGAAAGTTTAGAGGCCAAATGCAGACAAATGGGACTGGTTCATTTTAAGAAACTTGGTCATCATGGACAAGTTGGGCCAAAGGGCCTGTTTCTGCACTGTATACCTCTGTGACTTAAGGGCCTTAAAATGCTGATGAGTAGAGAAAATCATCCATGGATCTTCTTGCCTTGACTCCACTTGCTGAGGTGGTGCAGAAAGTTTTCTTCTCACCACCATTCTATCCACCTCCATAAAAGGAGATAATGATTTCCCCCTAATATTGTAAATTTCAGGGAATACAGCCTGTTTGTGTAATCATTTTTCACATATAATCCTTGGGAGTCCAGGTATCAGATTATTCGAGTCCAATCTATCTAACTTAATATGGGAACCAGATCACCTCGTGTTTGGAATATTCAATTTTTTTTTCTCACTTAATTAACTTCCTTGATCTGTGTGTGTTCTTATGAAAAACATTTGCTGACTAGGTCCAACATTTACCCTCACCTGTTCTGGTAAAATTATGCTGCTCGCAGACCCCTACTCCTCATGCCACACAGGGAACTTCCAGTGGTCCTGGATCTTGTCACATTCCACAGATCTCCCATTTGGCAAAACATTCCCTACATTCTCAGCTGCCATGACCTCTCCCATAGCTCCACACTCGGTGCTGCCATAACCTAGTACTACCTAGCTCATCCTGACAGACTAATAGTGCATTGCATGATAAAAGGGACAACATCTTAAAGCATCTGTTTGAAAGCATTGACAGGAATGATCAGCAACTCAACAAAAACAAGAAAATCTAAGCAGCAGCTAAAGCAGCAACAGGAAAAAGTGACAGAGACTTGGTAAAGAAGAAGTACATCAAGAAATTCAAGATAAGTGCTTAATTTGTCATTTAACAAAAGAATAATATCCTTCGAGTAAACAAATACATCTGTCATGGCCAGTGAAGGCATATCCTATTCACAACTTTGAACATGAACATTGACATATATCCTTTTCAGAACTTTTTTTAAACTAAATCAACTGACATTAAGAGATGGGAGAAATGGTGTGGATTGTGTGTGCAAGCAGGACTCTTTTTACCCAATATTTAAGTCTAATAAGAATCATTACAGAATATATTCACGGAAAGTGAGCTAGACTAAATCAGTGATAATCAATCACAGGGTAACATCCAAGTATTAGCGATCGTAATACAATATGTTTTAAGATAATGAATGTCTTACTTATGCCTTCCTCAAAAGACCAAAAAAAAAGACTTGGTAAAACTTTTCTTGTGGTGAGAATGGGGTGAGGGAACATAAACGAAAATATACTGGCATGGTGCTAATGAGGGTGGGGAGAAAAGGATAGAACAGTAGTGGGAATTCATTTTTTTTAAACAGCGCATTATTTTAGGAGAAAAAAAAATCCGTGAAACAAGAACTTTCCAATAATTAAGGACTAAGAATCAATAAGCCTACCACTGCCATACTGTGTAAACTGTACTAAAATCACAGAGCTCTTCATTGAATTTTTTCCATCTGATTGATGTCTTATAACTACAAAAATTTGAAAAAATAAATCTTTATAAAGAGTTTACATTTTAGTCAGGAGGCTTCAGGCAAATCCACATTTAACAACTTGTTCCGAGAACATTATTCACATTGTCAGCTGCGACAAATTCCACAACAATTGAGATAATCCAGAACATTCTAAAACAATAAATCAACAATACTCAAAAGAAGTCAACTTGTCTCTCCATGTGGACAAAACGAAAGAGGTGGTTGTTGACTTCAAGACGGCATGGAGCAACCACTCCGCTGGACATCGACGGTCCCCCCATGGAGATCGTGAAGAGCACCATATTTCTTGGCATCCACCTGGCGGAGAATCTCACCTGTTCCCTCAACACCAACTCCATAGCCAAGAAAGCCCAGCAGCAGCTCTACTTTCTGCATAGACTGAGGAAAGCCCACTTTCCATCTTCCATCCTCCATCCTCACCATATTTTACAGAGGGTTCATTGAGAGTACCCTGAGCTGCTGCATCACTGCTTGGTTCAGGAATTGCACCATCTCTGATCGGAAGACCCTACAACAGATAGGGAGGTCAGCTGAGAAGATGATCGGGGTCTATGACTCCCTCCTCTCCATTATAGACATTTACACCATACTCTGCATCCAAAAGGCTAACAGCATTGTGGAAGACCCCACACACCTCTCATTCAAACTCGTCTCCCTCCTGCCATCTGGCAGAAGATAACGGAGCATTCGGTGTCTCACGGCCAGACTGTGCAACTGTCCAAGCCATCAGGCACCTTAACACAATGGTCAGACTCTTTTACATCTGAAATTCTTTGCACAACTTCAAATTGCTGTTAGAACAATGCCTATTAATTATCATTCTTTCATTATGCTATAATTTGCATGTTTTGCACATCCATGCACTTTATGCTGCTCTTTGTATGATCGTGTAGTTTGTGCTGTTCATGTAGCACCTTGGTCCTGGAGGAACGTGGTCTTGTTTACTCAGTTGTATATGGTAGAAATGACAAATAAAAATCTACTCTATCTCCCATTGTTAATGGATTTTTAAAAAAGCTACAGGTTCACACTCCCAAAAACTAATATTCTTTCTTGGACTATTTGAACCAGCTTTTTTGTTTGAAGTCTATTTCTTAGTTCTGAGATATATTGTTTACACACAGCATAAGAAGGTTTTTTTTAGATCTCATGAAATACAGGGAGAACTAGCCATTTGGATACAGAACTGGCTCAAAGGTAGTTGGTGGTGTGGAGGGTTGTTTTTCAGACTGGAGGCCTGTGACGAGTGGAGTGCGACAAGGATTGGTATTGGGTCCACTACTTTTAGTCATTTATATAAATGATTTGGATGTGAACATAAGAGGTGTAGTTAGTAAGTTTGCAGATGACACTAAAATTGGAGGTGTAGTGGACAGCAAAGAAGGTTACCTCAGATTGCAACAGATCTTGATCAGATAGGCCAATGGGCTGAGGAGTGGCAGATGGAATTTAATTCAGATAAATGCGAGGTGTCGCATTGTGGGAAAGCAAATTTTATCAGGACTTAAACACTTAATGGTAAGGTCCGAGGGAGTGTTGCTGAACAAAGAGAGCTTGGAGTGCAAGTTCATAGCTCTTTGTAAGTAGAGTCACAGGTAGATAGGACAGTGAAGTGGTATTTGGTATGTTTCCTTTATTGATTAGAGCATTGAGTATTAGAGTTGGGAGGTCATGTTGCAGCTGTACAGGATGTTGGTTAGACCACTTTTGGAATACCATGTGCAATTCTGGTCTCCTTCCTTTCGGGAGGATGCTGTAAAACTTGAAAGGGTTCAGAAAAGATTTACAAGGATGTTGCCACGGTTGGTGGATTTGAGCTTAAGGGAGAGGTTGAAAGAGCTAGGGCTGTTTTCCCTGGAGTGTTGGAGGCTGAGGGGGTGACCTTATAGAGGTTTATAATATAATGAAGGGTATGGATAAGGTAAATAGACAGGATCTTTTCCCGGGGTGAGGTAGTCCAGAACTGGACAGCATAGATTTAGGATGAGGAGGAAAGATATAAGACACCTAAAGGACAACGTTTTCATGCATATGATGATGCATATATGGAATGAGCTGCCAGAGGAAGTGGTGGAGGCTGGTACAATTGCAACATTTAAAAGGCATCTGGATGGGTATATGAACAGGATGAGTTTGTAGAGATATGGGCCGGTGCTGGCAAGTGGGACTAGATTAGGTTGGGGTATCTGATCGGCATGAACGAGTTGGACTGAAGGGTCTGTTTCTGTGCTGTACATCCCTATGACTCTAAGAAGCAGAGCTGAAGGCACTACCTTCCTTCAGTGTCACTAGCAGAGACAGTAAGGGCAAAACTGAAAATCAGGAAAAGTCATACACTAACTATTTTGACTGAAAAGAGCATGATGAGGGAATAAAGGGTTCGGAAAGAAGAAGTCAAAAGTAGACACCCAATCAAATTATCAGGACACATAAGGAGAAATGAAATGTAAAGTCACCTGAAAACCAAAACAATTCAAGACTGAGAAAGGTGACAAGAGATATACTGTATGTAAAAATTCAAGTGATAACAGTGAAATAGCACAAATATTGAATAATTAATTTATTGATACAGTTGATGTAAATCAGAAGATTTTTAAAAAATACATTTACTATAGAAAGAAGTGATCAGGGCTCTTCTGGCACACTGGTAGTGTCCCTCCCTCTGGGTGAGAGGACCCAGGTTCAAGTCCCATAAGATTGAGGTGTGTCATAACACATGTGACAGATTAACTGAAAATCTGCAGAAAGAAGTCATATAAGTTAGAACTTGCTCAAATGTAGAGAGAATGACAATCCTGATCATTCACACAATGAAAGCAGCTACAGCAGAAAACATAGACCCAAATCATTTGGTCCCTGGAAATTGAGCTAGGATAGACGGGGGAAGAGGCAATCCTGAGGTGTGGACATACGTTGGAATTATCCAGTAAGTTTAAGCTTTTGATGAGTAATTCCTGGCAATCCTGAACCCTGCACAAAGGTCTCCAACCCTGAATTCAAAGATTTGGGCTAGAGAAGCACACCTTTGATGGTTAGCTAAGAAATGTTAAAGAATTTAAAACCTTGTTCATAATATCTGGGTAACTCCACAGCTGAAGTGTAATCACCCCTCCAACCACTTTGCTAGTTACAAGTAAGGTTGGCCAATTTAGTAGATGAAATATACTTGAATTTTCAAAAGCCTTTGATGAAAGGACAAGTAGTAAAATGGATTGAAAACTGGCTTCAAACTAGACAGTAGGTTTTAAAAGTAAGCGGGCAAAAATGAGGACTGCAAATGCTGGAGATTAGAGATCGGAGTGTGGTGCTGGAAAAGCACAGCAGGTCAGGCAGCATCTGAGGAGCAGGAAAATAATGTTTCGGGCAAAAGCCCTTCATCAGGATTCCTGGGTGTACAGCTTTTGCCCAAAATGATGACTCTCCTGCTCTTGGATACTGCTTGACCTGCTGTACTTTTCCAACACCACACTCTAGACTTTAAAGGTAAGTGGTCAGACTGGTGGAAGATGAATAGAAGCATTAAATGATGCAGCACAAGAAGAAGCCATTCTGCTCAATGCGCTGATATTGATCTTTTAAACAGCTATTAATCCATTCTCCTACCCTTTTTCCATAGGCTTGTAAATTTATAAGACCATAAGACATAGGAGCAGAAATTAGGCCATTCAGCCCATTAGTCTGTTCCACCATTCAACTATGGCTAATAGATTTCTCAACACCATTTTCCCCGTAACCCTTAATCCACTTGACAATCAAGAACCTATCTCCATCTTAATATACTCAATGACCTGGCAGTAAATTCCATAGATTCAGCAATCTCTGGCTAAAGAAGTTTCTCCTTACCTCAGTTCTAAAAGGTCTTCCCTTTTCTCTGAGGCTGTGCCCTCAGGTCCTAGTCTCCTACCAATGGAAGCATCTGGGTCCACTGCTGTTTGTCATTTTTATAAATGACCTGGATGAGGGTATAGAAGGATGGGTTAGTAAATTTGCAGATGATACTAAGGTCAGTAGAGTTTTGGATTGTGACGATGGATGGTTTAAATTACAGAGGGACATAGATAAACTGCAGAGTTGGGCTGAGAAGTGGCAAATGGTGTTTAATGCAGAAAAATGTGAGGTGATTCTCTTTGGAAGAAGTAACAGGAATGCAGAGTACTGGGTTAATGGTAAGATTTGTGGTAATGTAGATGAGCAGAGATCTCGGTGTCCACATACATAGATCTCTGAAAGCTGCCACCCAGGTTGGTAGAATAATAAGAAGGCATATGGTGTGTTAGCTTATACTGGTAGACTGATTGAGTTTCGGAAGCACAAGGTCATGCTGCAGCTGTACAAACTCTGGTGCGCTCCCACTTTGAGTATTGCATACAGTTCTGGTCACCACATTATAGAAAGGATGTGGAAGCTTTGGAAAGGGTTCAGAGGAGATTTACTAGGATGTTGCCTGGTATGGAGGGAAGGCTGAAGGACTTGAGGCTGTTTTCATTAGAGAGAAGGTTGACAGTTGACTTAATTGAGACATAAAATAATCAGAGGGTTAGATAGGTTGCACAGTGAGAGACGTTTTCCTCGGATGGAGATGGCTAGCATGAAGAGATATAACTTTAAATTGAGTGGTGACAGATATAGGACAGATGTCAGAGGTAGTTTCTTTACTCAGTAGTAGGGGCATGGAACGCACTGCCTGCAACAGTAGACAGTAGTGGACTCGCCAACTTTAAAGGCATTTAAATGGTTATTGCATAGGCATATGATCAAGAATAGAATAGTGTAGGTTAGATGGGCTTCAGATTGGTTTCACAGGCCGGCGCAATATCAAGAGCTGAAGGGCCTCTACTGCACTATAACATTCTACGTTCTATCCACTCTGTCCAGGCCTTGCACTATTCGCTAAGTTTCAATTAGATCCCCACTCATCCTTCTAAACTCCATCGAATAAAGACCTAGAGTCCTCAGACATTCCTCATATATTAAGCTTTTCATTTCTGGACCATTCCCGTGAACCTCCTCTGAACAAGCTCCAGGGCCAGTACATCCTTCATGAGATATGGGGTCCAAAACTCCATACAGTACTCCAAATATGGTCTGACCTCCAATCCCCCTTTGAAACTTCTTTTTGAATTTGCTTCCATCAATCAGTGGTGTTCCATGGAGATTACTGCTTGGGCCACCATTGTTCACTTATTACAGAAACATTGTGGACTTGAGAATTGGAAGTGTAATTTCAAAGTTGGTAGAAGTCACCAACTTGGAGTAGACTGCAAAGAAATACAGGAAAACTTTAATAAATTGGCAGAATAGAAGTACAACTGGCAAATTAAGTGTGATGGTATATTTTGGTGGAAAAAATAATAATCTAAATAGAATAGAAAAACAAAAGGGACTTAGTGCAATTTTTCAAATCATTTACAGTAGCAACACTAGTGAACAAGCCCATAAAATTGTCTGGGTTACATTTCTGGAAACTAGGCAGAGAAGTAGTCTGATAATCTTGAATAGAACTTTGTTTAAAACATGATGAGAGTATTGTGCACAGTTCTTATATACGCATCACAAAAAAAAGAGGTACTGGAAAAGGTGAAATAAATATTTATCAGTATCTTTTGAGATTTAAGAAGTTATAACCATCAGGAAAGATTCAGAAGACTGGACTCTCTTCTGTAAAGAAGGCTGAATAGTAGTCTTATAGAAGGTTTTAAAATGATGAAAGGGTACAGTGGTTACTATGTAAAGGTAAAATGGAAAGACATTTCTGATCACAGAGGTGGTGAGCTTTGAAGCATGCTTAAATAGGCAGGGTGACAGTATAACTAAATCTTCCACCTTCCTCTTTCCACCAGTATGAAATTCTGGGTGGAAAGCCCCATAGTTGACCTTCCTGCAGTTCTGCCAATTAAGAACCATTTAAAGGCATCATCCCATCATTGCTGGGAATAACACTGCTGAGCCCAATACTGTGCAGCATACTTGACAGGTCAAACTTCAGGATGTTGACACCTTGGGTTGGGTCGAGTGGGAAATTGTCCCTGATCAAGGCAATCAGAGGCTTCAGGAAAAAGAGTACCCTCTGAAAGCCAACCTCTTGCCCTTGCTTCCAAATCCCTTTTCCACTCATCCCAACCCAGGATACTCCCTTCCCTACATCATGCATATTGGTCCTTGGTCCTGCTGTTGATGGAATTTCAGGAGTGCTTTCCCAGCAACAACCCTGGCCTACCTTCAGTGCCCTGCTGAACACAAGAAATACCAGCTTCTGATTGGCCAGCAGCTCTTGCTAAATGAACTTTGCCTTTGAGGTTTTTACTATAGGTGAAGACTCATTGATGGGCTCCCCATTGCCTGATTGGTATGTGGTTAATTGGGTCTTTCTTGGAAACAATACAACTCTCTTACCAGTTGTCCAGCTGGTTGCTGAGACTCCTGATGCCTGAATAAGATTCTGCACAATGTTACCGCTACTGGAAAGGGAGAGGGGAGGAGTCTAAAACCGGGATACCTAAATAAGAGCTGTCATTAATGAATCCAAGTAATGAATTCAAAATTTCATGACACAAATAATCTTTAGAATATGAAATCTGCCATGACGTTCGGCAAATAGCGTATAAGCACATAAGAGAAATCTAGGTATCTATGTGATTAGTAACAGAACAGAAAAACATGCTGATAATATTAAAGTAGGATGGGAGGAAACTTCTATGGAGAATAATTGCTTTTTTTTAACCCTTGTGCTTATATTGGATGTAAAATGTCTTCTGATTTTTCCATACCATCATTATCGCCAAAAGATGAAATAACATTCTCAATATGACATGGAGAATACATTTTAACATGCATTATAATTGTTTATGTAAATATCACCTTAGTCAAATTCTTAAAACAGAAACATTTAAAATGTGGTCAACATAAATTGTCAAGGAAGCAATATTTTTTTAAAAATTAACGATGAAATTACTAAAAGAACATTGATCCTTTTGACTGAAATAATTGGAAGCCTTAAATGATGGGAAATGACAAATATGCCACTTATTAAGAACAAATCAAAGTCATTCAAAATGGCTTGTCATACATCTTACACTTGCTATTTTTCTTCTCAGACTGAAAAGATTTATTGTAAAATAAAAATGTTTTGAGAATACAATTTAGCATATCTATAAAATAGTATTCGAATACCTAACATTTTTCCTTGGAGGACCTAATCTCTCTCAAAAGCCTAATTTGCATTAAATATTTTCTCAGAGTTACCTGCCAGCTGAAGGGCATATGCAAGTACCACATATATTACAATTCTCACAACATAATTCCCAGCATAAGCAACACAGGATTTCAGAATTCTAAGTTATTAATTAATTAATTTTCAGTTGCGAGAAATCCTGCCTCAGAACAAAAGGGTATGACTATATTATGCAGCATCTTCATTAACACCATATTGAACATAATGGTTAATTTACAAAAGAGGAAGTGCAAGTGACCTTCTGATAGCATCTATGTTTGCTTGATCGTAAAAGTCATTTGAAACAATCCGAACAGAAGAATTCAAGAAGCCTTTTCGATTAATAGGTTCTGATGAAAATGATCAATGTCTTTAAGATATTGAGACACAGGAGAGAACTAAAATATTTGTGATTTGTTTATACTGGGAAATTAAAGTTAGGTTTTCTACAGACAAAAAGAGATAACTGAGCTTAATTATATATTGTGACGGCTGTGTACAATAGATTACTATTTCTGGAATTTGAATTTTATTAAAAAAGGGAAACAGATTTGGTTTAGTTTTGTGATTTCTTTTTAGAAAAAGGTCAAAAAGTCATTCTGGAATAGTTACTTAAATGAGCCGGTTCTAAGGCTTGAGGTTACCCTTGGTGTGTTAAATGAGTAAGATGTTGATACTTTTGAGTTTATGACAGGCAATGTAAACCACAATAAGTCATTAGTTTTGTTTTCTGTTCAGAAAACACAAGTGTGTTAGTTGAGAAGAATCAAGGGTTGACTTCAGAAGGAAGTTTTTCATTTCTCTCCTCACAGGTTTTAGTTCACAGGAAACCAGTCATTGTGCAGCAATATTTATCTGCCTAGATTTGTAAAGTTTCCAAGCCAGGGGTATTTGGGACAGAAAACTTCAGGTTGATAGAATTGAAAAGGTTCAGTAATTAGATTGAGAGGAATCATAAAATTATGTCTAAAGGTCATGAGAGAGAAACTGGAAGGAGTTTTTAGTATACAATTAAAGAATTGAGATAGGAGGAGTATAATTTCTCTGGACTCGAGTCTGTGTAGTGTACAGTGTTGGGAAACAAGTTAAAACTTTGTTTAATGTGTGTTAAGATGTTTCAAACTGGAATATATTTCTTGGTTTGCTTTTTTGGGTAAGTAACATGTACAGGACATCTTCAGCTTGCCGTTTCAGTGACTAACTACCATGATAACGAACTGTACGAGAAAAGCTGTCAATCCAGGTTTCATTCTGTTTCTGGAATCTCTTCATTCTGGTACTTGGCTTGTCCAATACCATCAGTTATTAGACTGCAGTGGATGGAGGAAACATATTCAAGAACTAATTAAAAAAAAGTGGTTCATTATCACTAAACTGAAGTCTTGGAAACCTTTTTCAGCTTTCACTGAAGTTGTACACTGTGCATGCACTTACACTTCATATCCCATAATACTGTTCTAATAGTTTACTCACTGCAAGGTCCACATTTATGAATAATTGGTTAAAGTAACAGATACGATCTGGCCATCATAATTCTGTTATTTGTATCTTTCTCAGAAATATTCAAAATCTTTTTCTTGTACAATTTACAAAATGCTTCACTCATTAAAATTTCTTTCATGCATTTCCAACAGAATGTAACTGATTCATATTTACATTTATTAATTTGCATGGAGCCGCAAGCCACCAGGACAGAACAACAGCAATGAGAATCAAGATTACTAATAAACTTTCTCTTGTAATGTTTGGAGAACTGCAATTATGTCTTTAGTGTACCAGCTGACTTGCCACACTCATTTGACCTCTACCTTTTCTGCAAATACTTTTGGGTGCAGAATATAAGAAGCATGAAAACTTCATGTTTTGAAATATGAGGTGAGTGGTGCAGCTGGAAATGTGTAGAATATCAAAGCTATAAGACAACCAGCCACTAAATGAATCATAAAGAAATTTTAAAAAGACAACAGTCTGCATCTGTGAATTATTGTATAAAATGGGTCCATATCAGGGCAGCATAATGGCTCAGCAGTTAACACTGCTGCCTCACAGCGCCAGTGACCTGGGTTCAATTCCCCCCTCAGGCAATGTCTGTGTGGAGTTTGCACATTCTCCCTGTGTTTGTGTGGGTTTCCTTTGGGTGCCCTGGTTTCCTCCCACAATCTAAAGGTGTGCAGGTCAAGTAAATTGGTCATGCGAAATTGCCCATACTGTTAGGTGCATTAGTCGGGGTAAGTATAGAGTAGGGGAATGGGTCTAGGTGTGTTACTCTTCGGAGAGTCAGTGTGGACTTGAGGCCAAATGACCTGTTTCCATACTGTAGGGAATCTAATCTAATCTAATCACATTTTCTACTAAATAGCAACAGAATTAGTTCAAAACCCTGAGCAAATAAGATTTGTAACCTTACTACAAATGCTGGGGAGAGTGCTACAAGTCGTAGATCTCATGAAGGAGTTCATGCAGGCTTTGTATTTGTGCACTTTGAACCCAATATTAATATTACTTCTGAATTTATTCAACAGAATTCAAGGGAAGAATGAGATGATTAATCAGTATGTGACACACTGACACATCTAACTGGATTCTGACAGTCTGGACAAATGAAGGATAATGACATCACATCAACGGTCTTTGGTGTAACAGCACATTTGCTGACAAGAGTAACGTACGCATAAAAATGCTACCAATGTGTGCAGAAGCTCCCAGCACATCAACTGTTACAATAGTGGTAAAGATGAATGTTCAAATTTTGATTTCCCTCATTGATTGTCATACCCGAGTTCTTTCATAGACTAAAACGGTTTCAAAACAAATGAAGAAATTCAGAAAAAAAATACAGCTATAGAAGGCATGAAAAGTTGTCTACTCCAAAGACTCGTGTCACACTGCAGCCAAGCTACTCTTCCAATAGCAAAATTACAACTGAAGCCAAAAATAATTATAAATGTGTGAGTGACAAAATCAAAGTAAAATGACAGAATACCCATAACTACGAAGTCATTGCCAAAATGTAGTAATTGAAATCAGTCTGAATTCAAAACACTCAACAAAAGTCTTCCAAATGGCAACTTGAAACCTGTATTGTCCAGCATGCTGAACATGAATGACCAGGTATATTATCACAACTGCAAATATCTATGTTCAACAAGAGAAATTGCACCTTCAATGCAGACAATGGTCAAGACAAAACGATCTCACGATCTGCACAGAGTACAGAACAACAATCAATCAATCAGTCTCATGGGTCAACTGTTCCCCGACATCAGAAATGGAACGGCAACAGTTACTATGACAATGACATTTGCAACAGGAATGATACTTGCCAAAGGAGAGAGACCACTCTGGAAACAAAAGATACCAGAGGAACAGCCAATGGTAACATGCATACATACCATTAGGAGACCTACATGATTTAAAGACTCTATATACAATGCATCTGCAAAGACTGATGAACGTGGAATGGACTAAAGTTGTTGTACTGTTTGTTACTAGATGATACATTTCTTTATGATCATTTACATTGGATAATTTGGATAATCTTTAATTTTTTTTGTGTACACAGGGATACTTGAAATCATTGTGTTATCATTTGACCTGTACCTCTGCTGTAAGAGTCTTTGTTGTGATCTATAGGAGATGTTAAAACACATAATTTGAAACACTACCATAGTTCATTCCTCAGTTAAAGCCAAAGCTGTTCATGAATAGATGGTCATTTACTTAAGATGTCAAACATGCTAGATCTTTGCTAGGTCCTATTCCTGCTCTGATTGCCACATTTGCCAATGTTTTAAATATTTACCCACTTTCATCATTGCATCTTTTTAAGGTCAATGACTCAACCAGCTGTATCAAGGTACTCCATGTTCAAATAATTTTTGTAGAAAATATTTTCCATGCTCACTCTCAGCAATGATCACAAATTTATGAGCCTTCATCAATGACTCTAATCAAATAAAATAATCTTTGCTCATTCATTCAGTTAAGGATATTTATAATGTTAGGCAAAAGTGAGGATTGCAGATACTGGGGATGAGAGTCAAAAGTGTGGTGCTGGAAAAGCACAGCAGATCAGGCAGAATCAGAGGAGCAGGTGAATCAGCGCTTTGGGCAAAAGCCCTTCATCAGGAATGACGAATAATGTTGACAACTTTGATTAAATCTCCTCTGCCCCAGTAAAAATGATTCCAATAGATCAAGCCCTTCCTTATAAAACAGTTTCTTCTCCCTGGAATCATCTCTGTGAATAGGTTTAGTTTTCTTCTGTAATGGAGACTTCCAAACAATGGACAATTCTAACCTGACCAAATTTTTGTTAAAAATTTATTTGCTCTTCTTCTCCTTGATTCTTGTATTTATAAACTGATAACTCTTTTTGTGTCTTTATTCATTTGCACTTCCAAGGGATTATGGATTTGAACACCTAAATTGTTCCATTCACAGCCATCAGTGTCTACTGATATATATTCCTTTCTTTTACTCTCAGAATATGTTCCTTCATGCTGTTAAGCATTAATTTGCATGTGCTACCCATCCACCCATTTCATTTTATGTACACTGCTAATTTCATTACGTAGTATGCTCTCTGTGCCCAAGGCAAAACTCATAAATATCACTTTCAGCTTTGAAGAACACCCTTGCCTAAATTCTATTTTTATCTTTCATATATAACTTTATTTTCAAGATACTTTACTTGTATATTTGTGTATGTGTACTTTATTATTTACTTGCCACCTCAACCCTTTTCATTCAATTCTGAAGTCCTGATTCTGTTCACTGTCAGACTTGGCTTTTGGGGATGACATTTACACATTATCTTTTCATTCCAAAAGGCTCAACTCATTTCTAAGTTACACCCCTGCTAACTTCCACTTGCTGTTACTGACTCCTCACACGTAAGTCAGACACCTCTAAATTTCATCCCTAACACTTCACTCCTCTTCCACAACCTGACTTCCAACTTGACTGCAACCCCAACAAGTACACTTCTTTGCTGCTTTCACTACAAGACCCATTATCTACCTATTTTACAGACCATCAACTATTTCCACTATCATAGCTCACATCCTAATCTCCAAGTAACCTGACTAAAGAAATATCACCATCTTTATTTCCACCCTTCACTTCAGTCTCAGCGCAGCACATCTGCAGATTCCAGCATAACACCCATTACCAAATATGAAATAGATGACCGGGAATTTGTTTTCAGTATTGTTAGTTGACAAATGAATATTGACGACAATACCATAAGAACTCTTCTATCCTTCTTTGAGTAATGCAATGGAATCTATTACATCCACTTTAAAGAATAGAGGTTTGATCTGATTTTTTATTTGAAAGACAGCACTCCAATGTTATGCTGAAATGTCAGCCAGGATTATGTGCTCGATCATAGAGTCATACAGCACTGAAATAGACCCTTTGGTCCAATCTGTCCATGCCGCCCAAGTTTCCCAAAGTAAACTAGCCCCACTTGCTTGCATTTGGCCCATATGCCTCTTAGCCTTTCCTATTCATGCACCTGTCCAAGTGTCTTTTAAATGTTGTAACTGTACTTTCATCTACAACTTTCTCAAGCAGTTCATTCCACATATAAACTATTCTATGTACTCTTTAAATCTTTCTCCTCTCACCTTAAAAATAAGCCCCCTAATTTTGGACTCCTGACTCTAGGGAAAAGACCTTTGCTATTCACCTTATCTCTGCCCTCATGATTTCATAAACTTCTGAAGTCACCCCTCAACCTCCTATGCTCCATTGTAAAAAGTCCCAGCCTATCCAGTTTCACCTTGTAATTCAAATCCTCCAAGCCCAGCAACATTCTAGTATTTTTTTTTCTGAACCTTCTCCACTTTAATATTCTTCAAAAAGCAGGGCAACCAGAACTGTACACTGTACAGGTCATTCTTCTATAATACGATGGTTACGTTCTTGTGCAACCCCGCATTATAGAAATATCCCGTTTTAGAAACAGCGCTTAAAAGGGTTGGCAATGTAATCTTGTTACAGCCAACACATGTTTTAAAAGTTTGCACTTTAGAAACAGTGTCACCAATTCCTCAATCATTTTACAGCACATTCACATTAACGAAACTCATGTTATAGCAGTACTCCAACAGTGGCCCCACCAACATCTTGTACAACCTCAAGATGACATCTCAACTCCTATACTCAATGCTGTGAGCAATGAAGGCAAGTGTGCTAAATGCCTTCTTACCCACCCTATTTACTTGTGATGAAATTTCCAAAGAACAAGGTACCTGAACCTCTAGCTCTCTGCTTGACAACAGTACCCAAGGCTCTGCCAATATCTGTACAAGTCCTGCCCTTGTTCATTTTACCAAACAGCAATACCTCGCATTTAACCAAATTAAATTCCAACTACCACTCCTCAACTCATTGGTCCAATTGATCAAGATCCCTTTGTAATCTTAGATAACATTCTTCACTGTCTGCTATACACCAATTTTGGTGTCAAATGGAAAAATTACCAACCACACCTCTTAAACTCTCATAAAATTGTTTATCTAAATGACAAACAACTGTGGACAGTCCTAACCCCACAATACACCACAGGGATTCTGGAGAGTAAATTAAAACCGCAGATTTTGATTTAAAAAGAGAACAGTGGTACCACTTCACCAAGAATGTAACAATCTAGACAGTCCTACACAGGATTTAGTTCAGCAATTGCCTTGAAGAGATGGGCTTTTAATGAAGATAGCTCACCACCACCACCTCAAGGAAAACTAGGGACAGGCAATAACATGCTGATCAACCAGTGACACCTACATCCCATGAATGAATAAGAAAAAATCGTAATCAAATCAGATATCAGCATCAGCAATTAAATGAGAATTGTGTTCTGGAATCCCAACTTACATGAATAAGTGGTAATTTACTAATCTGGTAGCACTATCAAGAGATATAAGAGTTTACTAAAATCATCACTAAAATCTATTGTCACCAATGCAACCATACAATCATGTGAATTATCATTTTCCAAAAGTACAAGGAGCAAGTTAGAGAAAAAAAAATCAGTGGCTCATATATTCTCCATTTGGCAATGGGAGCTTTCTCACTTTGTCAGCCATGATTCAGCAATATTATTTTCATCTCAGATTGAGAAGGTTGGTATTTCAAGTTGGGCTCAAGCACATTATCCATACTTATGCACCCAGCAGTGTCAATGTTTTTAGATGAAACATAAAATGGAGGTCTCCTCTTCCTCCTCAAGCAGAACCAATGGCACCATCCAAAGAAGAACATACGCTTTCTCCAAGTGTGCTGGCCAACATTTTGTCCCTCAAACAACCAATATCACTACAACAGTGTAATTATCACTTATCTCATTATACATTGTGATAAGATGCTACGCATAAATTAGATCCCTAACTCTCTATGATACAACAATAATAGGATTTCAAAATTAGCAGTGAAGCCCTGAGGCTATGAAAGGTACAACATGCATGCAAGTTTTATTTTCTGGTATGAGATAGTTAAATAAAGATTTCTCAGCAAATCTCCAAACCATCTGCCAGTCCAAAAGGGCTATGCTACAAAGAAAATTCAAACAAAAGAAAAAATAAGGTTAATCCCTATCTGTTTGGAATGGCAAGATTTAACTATATTCAAAACTAACATCATCAAATAAATGTTTATTTTCTAAAACCACATAAGCTATATCCGAAATTCTGAATGAGGCAGATATTTGGTTTACACCGCTCAACTCTAAACTTTAAGTGCTGCCTCTGCCTCACATTTAAAAATAAATTCATCATCCATATTTGATTCACATCTACAAGTTGCTATGCAACAAATATACTTGTCACATGAAATGCAAGTTTAAGGAACTTAGTATTTGAATCTTGTGTCTCACATCATCAGATGCAAACCTGAGATGTCAGGAGACTTGAGAATTTTTTTTTCTCAGCTAGTTATTTTTGTAATCAACTTTCAGTATACAAATAAAAAAGCCCGAAAATGAGAATTAGTGTCAACATCATTAATTACAAATCATTACTGTACTTACTTAATATGTTCATAAGACATACCTTGCCATTATTATTTTATAATAGGTGAAATTAGTAACACCAGTAGTTGTCAATGTCAGTCTCCACCTGCACAGGTGACTTCTCAGATCCTGCTCAAACCACCACAAACAATTCCTATATCTCAAAATTCTAACTGTAAACCAAAACCAAACAAACTACTACCTCCTGCCAGGCCTTCAAAACCACAGCTCAAGCCTCACGGTCAATAGTGCAACGCAGGATGACTGCTGAATTGGTCTTCACCGCACCTTGTTAAATTTTTATCTAAATTCATTATCTTAGTGTTCTGAATTAAACATTTTTGAAATTTAAAAAAAAATCCACTATGTGGTCAACCAGCCCATTAGCCAGCTTCCAATAAATCAACTTTCATTCTACTTGAAAAATCCCTGGATATTAAACTAACCTAACCTGCCCTTAGTTTTCACTTCCATTAACATGAGGTTAATCCTGCACCCACAGAAGAAAGGATTTCCAGAAAAATCTTCAACTGTTCCAGATTCTGGCAGTGTCACCAACAACTGATTTGTAAAGCAAGCAAACAAACACATTGCTAATAATCCTGTACCTGCAGATCTATTGGAACTCAATAGCTGTTATGCAGCCTTCATAGCTTAGGCTGGGCCAAGAACCCCAGCAGCCTTCAGAGTCCAGTGGCTGCCCACCTTTCAGTCTGCAATCTACTTAGTATGAGAACGTCCCAAATTACATTTCACAGCTTACAGGCCATGTTGTGTAAAAGCCTTCTGTTAGAATACAATTTACATTATATGTACCTAACATGGCCTGAAGAATACTTGAGATCCAATGGAATGACAACACAGGTGATGGCAGTTTAATTAAGGGTTACTTGGCTGAACAAATATGAGAAACAGGTAATCAGTGGATGTGAACTTAATGGAATGTGACTAACTGAAATTAAGCTCTCACTGGAAGTGTGGACTTAAACTCTGTTTAGTTAACTTCTGGTGTTTAACATTGGCAGCAGACATTGGCAGAGTTGAAATGTAAAGCTTTGGGGTATATGTATATACTTAAAATGTACTTTACAATCAATGAAAGAATAAAGTTACAATGTGGACCTGGGTTATCTCTTTACCAAAGAGGAAACAAAGTACAGCCTCAGTACATTTATTGTCATACAGAAACTGGGATAAGAAGCAAAGCTCCTTCAGAATTAGAGTCTGGTGATTTGAACTCGGATGAAGGTTTGAACAAATTATTGACTTTCATGGATTAAGGTTACCAAAAGGATAATTTATTGACTTCTTATGAGATATAGTCGGATGTTGACAAATATGGAGGAACGTGTCATGGAAAAGTACATAACAGAATTCAATAGGTTGCAAGACAACAGAAATTTCATTTGAAAATTCCCAAATCTCTGCTGGCATTTAGGTTCTCGGACTGTATTAAAGTACCAGGTATAGACGTACTTGTAGTTTTGACAGGATTAAATGTGTGGATAAACTACACTGGTAGAACAAATGTTGGAAGTACTAAAACAAATTCAGAGGAAAGCATTTCTTTCCTGCAGTATTCATCATACAAAGGTTGCAATTGGTGATCCAACAGAAAATGGAGGACACAATTTTAACAAATTGGCAATACTATCTAGAGACAGGTCATAGGTTACAGTATGAAAGGAAACAAATAGAAATGACAAATACTAATCAATAATTTTAAGCAAAGAGAATTTGGAATTTATAGTAAGATAATGAACTGCAGAAATGCTCAGGACATAGTTAATCAATGTTTCAGGTGCAATGCAAAGTACCAATATACTATGACTATTGTGAATTGTACAATAGAGTATTCAAAACTAATCAAAGTAGAAAATTCTGAGAAAGAAGATGGAAATATGGATCAAAGTGAGGGCATTGTACTGGTCACCATGAATGTCACCCCGACATGAATGTTTTGGTGGCGGAGTCTTTCACTTGATCATTTAGACAGGAAATGCAGATCTGCAATGTGAACAGATTGGCTAAAATGCTTGCTACACTGTCTTAGTAATAAAGATCAGAACAAGAGGAAGAAATTTAAGATTTCCATAAGATTCAGGGATTCTTTGAAAAGGTGACAAATTCCGTTTCAAATGCTGTATCATATTGTATAATTTTATTAGCACAAATGCAGTGATTAGTGAAATGCAATTGTCATTAAGTAGTCCATTGATGAAGAAAGCACAAATTAAGCTCAATATGAAAAACAATAAAACTATTATCTTTGGAAAATTGAATATTTTGCAATTTACACATTTAGAACTCTTTCATGAAACATAACCTCGACTAAAGAAGTGTTATTAACATCATCTGGTAAAAATGTGGAAGACAAAATGGCAGTTGTTAAATTTGCATAGGTAATTTGCTCAATTAAAATGTTAAAAATTTTGTAAAGGGTGCAGTAATAAGGGATGGGAGTACAACGGACTTAAATGATAGATGTGAGATTAAAGAGAAACATAGAAGGACACCATTATGGCCTATAATAAGTATGCCCTTAGCAAGAGATTTCAGTGAGCAGAGGCTATGGATTTACAGGTAAAGGATAGAAGAAAAACAATTTTTCATTTGATATTTTTCCATTTGAAAACCAGATTTTGTCAGCCAACCATAACACATAGTAAAAATTCGAGAATAATTGTGGATAAGGTATTGAAAAGTATACAGAAAATGGACTTGAACCACAAAACTTCTCACTGATAATGGGGGGACATTTGCTAATGATAAATTTAGAAATAGGTGTACAAATATGAATGTAATAATTATGAATATGGCAGCAGAAATCCTTTTTAGCAAAGAGTCTGTGAAAGGAACCATTCAGTAACATTCAAAATGGTTCACTAAATTTTGGGCAGATTAGTCAAACCCTAAGTTTGTGTACTAGTGTGGGCTGTCTATGCTTAGAATTAACTGCAGATGGTTGGAGGATATAATCATTATCAGTTTTTGGCAGGAATCTTAAAGTTTCATCAGTAATACAAAAACAATTTCTAGCCATGGAAGGTGACACAACTAACTTACCTTTTTCATTAGGAAAGCCTGCATGTAAGTAGAAAGGTTTTCTTCAGAGCCAAAGTCTCAAAGAATTCCATGAGCCTTCAGATAGAAAGTAAGGCCTTCAGAAACCAATTTCAATCAGGGAGATATGGTTTATTAGGCTAGGGAAGGACTTTAAAGTTGGGAAAGGCTTCTCCCTCTCACAATAAATCAATAAGGATTAATTGAATATGTATTGGTTGCATTTATACAAGGAGCAAATAATCAGTGAAGTAGGACTGTGGCAAACTGAGATAAGCTCTTGGACTCTTAAAAATGCATTATGCTTTATGTATCCAATACTGCACAATGCTAAGGGATTGTCAGTTTATAGAAGATACCATTTTCCAAATGAGATCTTAAAGAAAATACTGTCTCCTCATTTCAATGTATGTAAAAGATCAATGACCCAATTCCAATAGTGAAAGAGTTCTATTATTTCATTTTTTTTTCTTTTTATTGCATTATTCTGGAAGGATTGGTATTCTGAACTTTTTTCTAATTTATTACAATATTTTATACTTTTGGAGGTCTGTAATGCTGGACATTTTATTTTGCTTTTTCTCATTTGTTTGCCGAAGAATTTGTACTCAAGAATCTGTACCTCACTATCTTTCTACGTTTATTTTGTGAAATTTCTTGACATCTTTCCTGGAGTGATGTTCCATGGTCTCTCTTGAGACTAATTTATATCCACACAGAAATTTTCCAGAAATACACTGAGTTACATTTCTAGCCATCTTGGCTTATATGTTATTTGTTTAAAGGAAAAGACCTGTTTTAGTTAAAAGTTCAATGTGTCCATAAGTAATTTTGGGTAGCATGGTGGTTCAGTGGTTAGCACTGCTGCCTCACAATACCAGGGACCTGAGTTTCATTCCAGCCTTGGGCGACTATCTGTGTCTGCGTGGGTTTCCTGCAGGTGCCCCGGTTTCCTCAATCATGCAGGTTATGTGAATTGGCCATGCTAAATTGCCCATAGTGTTCAGAGATCTGTAGGTTAGGTGCCTTAGTCAGGGGTAAATATAGGGGAGGGTAATGGTTTGGTTGGGTTGCTGTTCAAAGGGTCGTTGTAGACTTGTTAGGCCAAATGGCCTGTTTCCACACTGTAGGGATTCGATGATTGGTTGTCATAGCAACTGCTAGGGCAGCTTTCTATCTAATACTTCAAAAGTTCTTTGCCTCATATCATTTGCAACAACATGTAGCCCAGCCAAAGAAAGGTGTATTAATTTCATAAGCACTCACTAACAAATGCAATTATGAATGATGACAATAAAACCAATGAAGACTTGGCAGCTCCAAAAGGTCACCATATCAGCTCAACCCCTCTTGAACATTTCCTGGTCAATTATTGCGCCAGTGTAAAGGCCCCACCAGATCTCCCATGTGTCATAATGACATGGTCCTCAGCATATTCCGATCAGCTCATTCGTTAATAACAACATCAGTCATTCAAAATCATGTCCAAGTTGATGGAAAAAAAATCCAAGCATTGCCCTCATCACATACACCATGTCACGAAAATCACTATTTACCAATTCAAAATGCAATTTCACAGCTAAGAGCAGAAAAGAAAAGCATCATGTAATCTGCACTGTATACCAATATGATTTAAATATTAGCCACAGATGAAAAAAAGTCAATCAGCACACCTTATCAGAAACTCACAAATTCAGCACTTAATGCATTTACTTAATCAATGAGGTCCCTGTTTAAATTGCCCTTGTTACTTCAAAAGGTTAGACTAACAAATTGATGTCTATTATGGTATGAGACAATACCAGTTTTATAGAAGTACGAATTACAGAGTAAAATTTGATTTTAAAATATCTACAGCAACTCCTCTATGACAACAAGTGGCATACAGAAAAACAAAGAAAAAGCATTGAGTGAAAACATTCAAATGCCACTTTATGTCCTAGAGCATTTAAATCACAATAAACTATCCGTTTTCGTCTTTGGCAACAGATGCCTCAAACAGGGTGTTTCCTCTTGATTTTGAGACATTCCAATTTTAAGAAGGTGATCAAGCATTTACTGTTGCATTTCTGTGGTAATAATCCACAATCCTCAGAAGTAATTAGAGTCGTAGAGTCATAGAGATGTACAGCATGGAAATAGACCCTTCAGTCCAATTTATCCATGCTGACAAGATATCCCAACACAAGCTACTCCCACCTGCCAGCACCCGGCCCATATCCCTCCAAACCCTTCCTATTCATAAACCAATCCAAATGCCTGTTAAATGTTGCAATTGTATCAGCCTCCACCACCTCCTCTGGCAGCTCATTCCATATACACACCACCCTCTGTGAAGACGTTGTCCTTTACATGTCTTTTATATCTTCCACTCTCACCCTAAACTTATGCCCGCTAGTTATGGACTCCCCCACCCCAAGGAAAAGACTTCGTCTTTTATCCTATCCATGCCCCTCATGATTATAAGGTCACTTCTCAGCCTCCGACGCTCCAGGGAAAACAGTCCAAGCCTATTCATCCTCTCCCTATAGCTCAAATCCTCCAAACCTGGCAACATCCTTGTAAACCTTTTCTGAACCCTTTCAAATTTCTTGTCACAATTCAATTGCAGCAGAAATAATTATCCATGCACAATGCCTTCGAGAAATGGTCCATCCTTTCAACAGACAATGTTATTTTAATTACAGAAATTACAACTGTGTTTACTAAAAACTAAAAGGCAAAGAAACTATTTGCAGCTGTTTTGCTCATTATTTTCCACAATATGACATACACATCAAACACTTAGATATTGATGCAGAAACCATAATTCTGAAGATATATGCTCACTTTAGCATTTCTACAAACAGTTAAGGAAGTTCTGTAAGTCTGCTGAAGGAATATAATTTATTGAAGCATATTGTTACAAAGTTTTTTTTTCTACTGTCAGCTATCAACAAATGGCTGAAATGTTGGAAACCTGTGACAAGTAACTTTCAGGAGTATAACTCAGGAGGTTTATCCCAAAATACAATAGAAATGCTTCATGGAACTGCCAATAAAGTGGCTGAACTACAATTTTTTAGCAATGGTCAAACTCTGCAGGAATTGCATTGAAGCTTTAGAGGCCAAGTCATTCTGTGTTCTCTTAGTGTATGCTCTGATGAGTGACAGGAATTGGAACTTGGAGAGAAGATTTGGGGCAAGTTTTTAAGAGATTACAATGAATGGCAGGTTCAGGCAATTAACACTAGACATTTCAGGAAAATATGCAAGAAACTTGAAACTTGCTACCAAAGAGTCAATACAATTTTGTGTTACAAACTGTGATTTGTCTGAAAACTGATCCAAATCAGCCCTTACAATTGATCTGTGCTTTGAAAAATCTTATGAAGGCATTCAAATATGCAGTCTTACAGCGAATGACAAGAGTGCACTATATGAAAAATCAACACTTTGTTTCGTTTGAAGAGAGGAGATAACTCTTTCCATTGCCAGGCCAATGTGCAATGTTCTTATTTCAGCAAAAGTTCAGGAAAACAAATTAATGAGCATGAAAAGAATCAGTTTCAGTTTCAATAATTCTCTTTACTATGCAGCAAAACTCAGAGAATGAGTTTTCTTCATTGCTATACTTCTTACAGGGATTAATAATTTATAAAAGAATTTTGTACTTCCTATGAGAATGACTGCACAATCATTTTTTATTATTAAGGAATTAAAAGCAAGATTCGCGAAATACTGTCTGCAAATAAATTATACTTTAAACTAAAGAAAAAATGTTAATTTAAATTTATACATGTGACTATCTCACAGTTCGACTGTATTTTACACAGTCTCTTAATTGGACACTTGATTCCCAAGGACCCAATCCAACCTACTGCCACTTAGCTCCTGAGGGCCTATTTCCTTTCCCCCCCCCTTCCAATTGAATACATTTTATCACTAAACTGACTTTCACTGTGAGGATAAGTCTGGAGATTCGCATGCCCAATAATGTCTGGCTGCATCTATCTCTCTGTTCTGTGTTACATTCTTGCAGACTGAACATGTGACTGATGTACAAGGTGTAGTTTAGGAAAATCTTCAATGCAATCTTACAATGTCTTGCTATGGTGTGTCGCTTATCGAAGCTCATATTTGTGGCAACATGAACCACATGTGCTGTGTATCCAAGTGGAAATATTTATATAAAGTTTTTGTTTCTGCATACTCAAACTTGGAATTAACTAGACAATTTAAAGTATGACATTCGTTTAACCACGCACAAACCTTGCTATTCCTACACCTCCCTGAGAGACCTGGAGTCTAACAGATGCCCTTACCATAGTTTCAGGTGTGAATATTTTGTATATTGTCCCACTGTAACAATCTGGGCCCTCTGTTTTACTTTCAACAACCAAACCAGCTGTCACACAGGTTAAAGAACAGGATACATCACTCCATTTATTCCTCCATTTTACCCTAAATTACAGAAACTGTCTTAAAATATTCCCTTATAAACTTGATATTTGTAACTCCATGATGACCATTATTTGGAGAAATGAGAGGAACAGGCTGAAAGTGAGCAATGAAAAAGTAGGCATCCAGATCTATATCAATTTTTCAAAACAATTCAAAGGTTCCTGAATTCTTGCACAGCAGATCATATATGAATGCCATTAGAAATGGATAGTATAAACAGTAGTCATCAACTCTAAATTAGTGGTATTATTAGTTATGTAATTCTGTATATCAGACATTAGTACAGTTGTTATTGATCCCACAGTCCATGCCAAGCAGATATCCTAACCTATTCTAGTCCCATTTGCCAACATTTGGCCCATATCCATCTAAACCATCCCTATTCAAATACACATTCAGATGTCTTTTAAATGCTGCAACTGTACCAGCCTCCGCCACATCCTCTGGCAGCTCATTCCATACACTCACCACCCTCTGTGTGAAATAGTTGCCCCTTAGATCCCTTTTCTCTTTCCTCTCTCACCCTAAACCTATGCCCTCTAGAGTCATAGAGATGTACAGCTTGGAATCAGACCCTTCGGTCCAACCTGTCCATGCCGACCAGATATCCCAACCCAATCTAGTCCCACCTGCCAGCACCTGGCCCATATCCCTCCAAACCTTTCCTATTCATATACCGATCCAAATGCCTCTTACACGTTGCAATTGTACCAGCCTCCACCACATCTTCTGGCAGCTCATTCCATAGACATACCACCCTCTGCGTGAAAACGTTGCCGCTTAGGTCTCTTTTGTATCTTTCCCCTCTCACCCTAAACCTATGCCCTCTAGTTCTGGACACCCTGACCTCAGGGAAAACACTTTGTCTATTTATCCTATCCATGCCCCTCATAATTTTGTAAACCTCTATAAGGTCAACCTTCAGCCTCCGGCGCTCCAGGGAAGACAGCCCCAGCCTATTCAGCCTCTCCCTATAGCTCAAATCCTCCAAGCCTGGCAACGTCCTTGTAAATCTTTTCTGAACCTTTTCAAGTTTCACAACATCCTTCCTTTAGGTAGGAGGCCAGAATTACTTGCAATATTCCAAAAGTGGCCTAACCAATGTTCTGTACAATTGCAACATGACCTCCCAACAGCTATACTCAATGCTCTGACCAATAAAAGGAAAGCATACCAAACCTCTCCTTCACTATCCTATCTACCTGAAACTCTACTTTGAAGGAACTATGAACCTGCACTCCAAGGTCTCTTTGTTCAGGAACACTCCCCAGTGCTATACCATCAAGTGTATAAGTCCTGCTCTGATTTGCTTTTCAAAAATGCAGCACCTCGCAATTATCTAAATTAAACTCCATCTGCCACTCCTCAGCCCATTGGCCCATCTGATCAAGATCCCGCTGTAATCTGAGTTAACCTTCTTCACTGTCCACTACATCTCAAAGTTTAGTGTCACCTGCAAACTTGCTAACTCTACCTCCTATGTTCACATCCCAACCATTTGTATAAATGGCAAAAAGTAGTAGACCCAACACCGATTCTTGTGGCACTACAGTGGTCACAAGCCTCCAGTCTGAAAATTGGCCCTGCATCGCAACCTTCTGTCTTTATCTCTATATCTTTATCTTTGAGCTAGTTCTGTATCCAAATGGCTAGTTCTCCCTATATTCCATGAGATCCAATATTTCTAAGCAGACTCCCATGAGGAACCTTGTCAAATGCCTTTCTGAAGTCTATATAGTTTGCATCCATTGCTCTGCCCTCATCCATCCTCTTTGTTACTTCTTCAAAAAACTCAATCAAGTGATGATGGAAGAAATGATCCTCAGGTGGCGATGCCACAGCTCAAAGTCTTGTTTCAGAAAATATTACTTCCTTTTCTTTCTCTCCATGTCATATTTTAATCACTTAGAACAGAGAACAATACAGCACAGTAACAGGTCCTCCAGCTCACGATGTTGTGCAGAGTATGATGCCAAACTTAACTAATCCCTTCTGCATGCCCATGGTCCATATCCCTCCATTCCTTGCATATTCATTTGCTTATCTAAAAGTCTCTTCAACACCCCATTGTATTTGCCTTCACCACCAACCTTGACAGTGTATTCCAGACGCCTACCATTCTGTGTAAAAATAAATCTTGCCCCTCACATCTCCTTTCAATTTTCCCCTTCTCACCTTAAATGCATGCTCCACAGATTTAGATATTTAATGCATGCCCTCTAGTTTTAGATATTTTAGATCATAAAATCAGAGAATGAAAAATGGAACTAGACCATTTGCTCCATCACTGTTGGATTTGTACTTTTAGCAACCCAAAATACTTGCACTCTAAAATACTTGTGACTTCCAAATTATTTTAAGTGCATTATAAAATAATTGTTAATGTAGTTTGTTTACTATTCAAGACGTACAACTTATGATGGCACAGACTGATTTACAAAATGAAGCAAAAGACACATTAAAAGGTTAGGAATAGTGGTAAGGCGAGTGGAAACCAACAGAAGATGACCAAGAAATTAATATGGGGCTGAATTTTCCTAGCCCTTGAATGATGTTCCCAATGGCGGGTCATTTTGGGAAAGTATGGCATGACTAGACATATTAGATTAGGCAAAAGTGAGGACTGCAGATGCAGGAAACCAGAGTTTAGATCAGAGTGGTGCTGGAAAAGCACAGCAGGTCAGGCAGCATCTGAGAAGCAGGCTGTGGAAGTGTTAGATTGTTGACATTGAGTTGAAGACTAGAACTCTTTCTCAATGTTCAAAAGGCGAGATAAGAATGTCACTAATGAGCACAGAGACACCTTTTTTATGCATTTATACCTTTAGTGCCTAATCTCTCTTCATTTACATGCAATTTCCTATCTTTCTATTTGGTGAAGAGAAACTAGACATCAACAATTTTCAACATGGAAGACAGAGCAAGGACCTGACACTTCAGAGTCAGTTGCTCCTCCAAGCCTTTTTTTTTGGTCAACACATCCTAACATCTCAGGATATCTCTCCACAGACATTTGCATATGACAGACACCAGCTTCACCATATGCATGTCTCTGACTCACTTAGAATGCAATTCTCCACTTTTATTGAATGGCAAAGCAGTCTCGAAGGGGTGAATGGACTACTCCTGATCCTACTTTCTGTTACCATGTTTCTATGTCATGCTGTTCTTTGGAGCACACAAGCACCTTTCACTATAATGCTGTTTTGCACACAGGAACAGGGACCTAGCTCAGGCCCACAGCGGGGTGTACTTCATGGGTCTTTGCACTCACGCACTTTATGCCTAAATGGATGCTCACAGTTTCTTTGCCTTGCCATTTTGCACTTTTTCAGCACATTCAAAACTTATAGGCCTACAAATTTCTTGCCTTACAGTTTAGTGCAGACGGGAAACCAAGCAACTTGTCATGGGCATCAACAGTGAACAGTCAAGGGTGTGGGCATATTGCTGTACTGCACAATGCTACATCAATATCACACCCACAGCATGTGACAAAGGCTGAAAGACAAGAGGGTAATGTTAGGAGATTGAGATTTAAATTAAAGGATTGGTTGGGCCTGTTCTGAAGGTCAGAATTGTTGGGGTTGACATGGAGTGCAAAGAAGAAATGAACATGAAGATTTGATTAAGTCCTTGGATCACCAGGTTGAGCTTGTAACTTGCTTGGCCAAGTGCAATCTGTGAAACCTTCTATTCCTCATCAGAAATGCAAATTCAGAGTGGAAATGGAAAATGGATTTCTGCACACCCGGAGTGATCAGATCTGTTTTTTGCTGTTTGGCCTCAATGGCTCTTTTTGAGAGATGAGAAGCCCCTCAAAAGGTATTAATCAAGGACATATACCATAAAGGTTGAAGACATCTTTAATCATAAAAAACCTGTATGCGAAGCACAACAATATCTAACTATGTGGGATACTAATTCTAGACACAAGTAATTTTGATCAGGTCAATCCAAGATCTCATCAATCGCACAAGGACAAGGAGTTGACTTCCTCTTACCTTGAACTCTAAGTATTCACCAATATACACTGATATGCAGTGCTACCTTTTTGGGGTAATGTTGGGGTGGGAGTAAGATTTCAGTAGTACTAACAGCTTTACAATCTCCTAAACTGGAATAAGATCAACACAGATTTTTGCTGCTCAAAAAGCAAGCTAGTTGTTTGTTTTATCTTTGTTTTTGCTGTTGTTCAATAAAAATGCTTTTATCCATTTGAAGGCTTTCCAAAATGCGATGCTGTCAAATTTATAATGTTAAGATATTGTGCTATAGGCATTAGGGAAAGAGTAACACTCCCTTTAAACAAGGTTCTAATATGGTATACAACCAAGGATGGGTAGTTTATGTAGCTCAATGATTGTAGCTGCAGTTACAATGACAATAAATCAGACAAGTTTTAATGTTAAATAGCAAGCTTGGATTTCCAATGAAGTGCCACCATACCACCTATGTACTTTACTTTTTCATTTCCATCCCACTACATGCACAGTGAAGGACGATTCGTGCTGGCAGCATTTTACCTGGCACTCAGCTGGACTTGAAAAATGGCAATGGTGATTCCACCATTGCTGACTGCATGGTAATGGGGCCATTGAACATGGTGCATACATAATGAGATGAGAAGAGCAAAACTGCATGAGAAAACTCAGTGAGTCACAGAAGCTCTCTGAAATTGACACTTAGCTACTTTTGGTAAAATTCAGCTCATAGAGGTTTAAAGAGGAGAATATAAAGAATCTGATTATCCTGTAAAGGATAACAACTGCAAATATTTATGTCCTTGAAAACAAAAAAAAAGGTGAATCAGAATTACATATGGCAATAATAGAGGATAACGACATAATGGAACAGCTATTATAATACCGAGGTTTGAAAAATAAAAACATAATAAATATGAGGTGTTTGGGGAATTCAAGCCATTGGGGTGAATTTTTAGAAGCCATTTCAGATGGGGAGGAATGTAGAGACATGAATCAGGACAGAAAAAAATAGATAAATTAATGGAAGCTAGGCTCCTATTCATATCCAGTTTAGTTTTTAAAATTCAGCATTAAAAATTGATGGAATGAGAAATTTTTATTTCAAAATGCCTTTTCTTCTGAGAAAGCTATTGGAGAATTAAATAATAGGAAATGCAGCGCAAATATTCAAAGGAGGAAGAGATAAATTAATTAGTACACAGACCATTGAGTCAAATGGAAAAATTGTGAAAATCCATACAGATGTGAGAACTCAGGGCTAGATTTTCATGGAGACTCCAATTTCTAATAAGCCCCCATTTCCAACACATCTTGTTTTCACTAACAGGGGAAAGGGACAAGGCATGATGTACACATCAAGGAAACTTTGCATAACCATTAAATAGACCCCGTTTTCCCTGTTGCAAAGACTTTTACCTATAGTATGCAAGGTACTTTTTTTTTAGTTAATCTAATTGGTCTTGTAGGGCAAATATGATTTGTCAACTTGTTGCCATGTTGTTATTTAATCCCTAGCTCTTTAAAATTGAAAGAAAAAACAGGCTACATGTACCAGAGTTGGAAAAAAAAACTGATCTAGCAGGTATAATTGCATTTGTTGACATCTTCTGAAGGAAACTGTCATTATGGATGCTTGGCTGCTTTCCACATGCTCTATTCGTTTGTTAGGACAATAATAATGGAACAAGAGGGAAGGGAAGAACTTGAGAGCTCAAAATTTAAACAACGAGGATAAAATCCCAAAGAGCAAGGCAGGCCTTTCAACCAGCAATGCAGTCCACTATAGGTTCATAACCCCTCCAAAATGCCTACACCCCACCATAGCTGAAACCTAGGTCTCACAGAATGAACATGGGAGTCATGCAGATCTGTTTACAAGGAACAACAGCAGAGCAGTGAGAGAGATGGGTTATAATCAGAGTGATGTTAAAGAGAAATGAAACTTTAAGCAAGGACTTCCTTCTTTAACTTTAAGGGTCTCTGATAGGGGCATTCATGAGAATATTTAAAAAGCATTTAATAAGGTTATGTTAGAATATTGCGTGCAATTCTGGTCTCCATCCTATCGGAAAGATGTTGTGAAACTTGAAAGGGTTCAGAAAAGATTTACAAGGATTTTGCAAGGGTTGGAGGATTTTTAGCTTTCAGAGAGGCTGAACACGCTGGGACTGTTTTCCCTGGAGCGCGGAGGCTGAGGGGTGACCTGAGTGGTTTACAAAATTATGAGGGGCATGGATAAGGTAAATAGGCAAAGTCTTTTCCCTGGGATCAGGGAATCCAGAACTACAGGACATAGGTTTCTTTTATACCTTTCCCCTCTTACCCTAAACCTACGGGGCAACGTTTTCACACAGAGGGTGATACGTGTATGGAATGAGCTGCCAGAGGAAGTGGTGGAGCTGGTACAATTGCAACATTTAAGAGGCATTTGGATGGGTATATGAATAGGAAGGGTTTGGAGGGATATGGGCTGAGTGCTAGCAGGTGAGACTAGATTGGGTTGGGATATCTGGTTGGCATAGACAGGTTCGACCGAAGGGTCTTTTTCCATGCTGTACATCTCTATGACTCTATAAGATAGATTACTTGTTAAAAATAATGCACTCAGAATTGGTGACAACATTGAATGGGATTTGTTGGAAGATAGGAAGCAACATTTTGGACAAAGTGCATGTTTTTATATTAATTAAAGAGGCTCAGCAAAATATCGGTACAATGAATCTTGGATATGATGGCAACCTCAAGGCATAACTAACTTTCAAAATAGCAGCACGTTATAAATAGGTCAATCAATATATTAGACAATTTGCCGATATGGTTTAATATAGCAAAACATTGGGACAATCAAAACAACAGTATTTAATTCCTATTAGAAATTCTTCACCCTCATTAATGATTTCACCTACAGCACAGGTTGAACCAGACTTCAAAACCATTAAATCCATCAAGTATTTAATGTGACCCTGAGCTGAGCTTCGACACCGTACTTCTGATGATTCATATCTGTTGTGCAACTTCACCTCCCTTTACAACATTCGTGACCAAGCCTTCATTCAACTTAGCTTCAGACAAATTTCCTGCAGGAAAAACTTCCATCTCTGTTTCTTTAATTCCCTCCTTAAAACTAATTGTGACCAAAATTTTGATAATTTTTCTGAATGCATCTTTAGCTCAGCAATTTATTTACTTTTATTCTGTGATTGTGAATATTTTGGAGTTTATTTTTAACCTTAAAGACATTATGTAAGTGAAAATGGTTATGGCTATGAAATGAGGCAGTACGCTTGTGATAATGTCATTGTAAGGTGAATGGCAGGAGGTTTACAGGGAATTTGAGGAAACGATTGTTCACCAAGAGGGTGGTGGGAATCGAATGCATTGCCTGGGAGGACAGCAGAGGCAGGAAACCTCACAACCTTTGGAAAGAACATGGATGAGCACTTAAAATGTCATAACATTTGAGGCTATGGGCCATGTGCTAGAAAGTGGGATTAAAGTAGATAGTTCAATGCAGACTTGATGATATGAAGGGCCAGTTCAGTGCTGTGGAACAAATGCAGTTTAGAGCATTGTTTAACTTGAAGCATTGAGGATTCAGTGAATAAAACTATTTAAAAACAAATTCACAGGTACAAAAAGGAAATGTGCTATTAGAATTAAATGAATATAGAATATGTACACAAAGTACTTCTGCACACTACACCCATTGGAATGTTGTATTTCATTCTGGGTGCCCACTTTAGAGAGGATAGATTACTTTGATGAAAATCCTTGACAGTTTACCATGAGGTGGACACTGGAGGGACTTGTGACATCAGAAAATCTTAGATCATATTTTCTAACCATTATTAACCGTTATTTGATTAAGATGTTTAAAAATAATGGGGTAGAGAGGAAAATAAACTTTTCTTTAGTATGGGAAGTCAGTTTAAAACTTAACCTAGAAAAAACACAATCTTTACTAAAAGGATATGATAACTTAGGGTTCACTGTCCCAAACACCCATAGTTACAAAATCATGTTGGAAATATTTAAGAGATTAGATTCCCTACAGTGTGAAAACAGGCCCTTTAGCCCAACCAGTCCACAGCGACCCTCCGAAGAGTAACCCATCCAGACCCATTTCCCTCTGACTCATGCACCTAACATTATGGGTAATTTAGCGTGGCCAATTCACCTGACCTGCACATCTTTGTTCTGTGGGAGGAAACCCACAGCACCCCGGGGAAACCTACAGAGACATGGGGAGAATGTAGGTAAAAACAATGACTGGAGATGCTAGAAACCAGATTCTGGATTAGAGTGGTACTGGAAAAGCACAGTTCAGGCAGCATCTGAGGAGCAGGAAAATCGACGTTACGGGCAAAAGCCCTTCATCAGGAATACAGGCAGAGTGCCTGAAGGGTGGAGAGATAAATGAGAGGAGGATGGGGTTGGGGAGAAAGTCTAATAGAGTACAATAGATCAGTGGGGGTGGGGATGAAGGTGATAGGTTAGGGAGGAGGGTGGGGGAAGGTAGCAAAGAGTACAATGGGTGGATGGGGGTGGGATGAAGGTGATAGGTCAGAGAGGAAGGTGGAGTGGATAGGTGGAAAAGAAGATAGGCAGATAGGACAAGTCATGGGGACAGTGCTGAGCTGGAAGTTTGGAACTGGGATGAGTTGGGGAAAGGGGAAATGAGGAAACTGGTGAAGTCCACATTGATGCCCTGGGGTTGAAATGTTCCGAGGCAGAAGATGAGGTGTTCTTCCTCCAGGCATCGGGTGGTGAGGGAGCGGCGGTGAAGGAGGCCCAGGACCTCCATGTCCTCAGCAGAGTGGGAGGGGGAGTTGAAATGTTGAGCCATTTGGCGGTGTGGTTGATTGTTGTGGGTGTCCTAGTGGTGTTTCCTAAAGCGCTCTGCTAGGAGGCGTCCAGTCTCCCCAATATAGAGGAGACTGCATTTGGAGCAACGGATACAATAAATGATATTGGTGGATGTGCAGGTAAAACTTTGATGGATGTGGAAGGCTCCTTTAGGGCCTTGGATGGAGAAGGTGTGGGCGCAGGTTTTACAACATGCAAACTCCACACGGACAGTCACCCAAGGCTGGAATCGAACCTGGGACCCTGGTGCTGTGAGGCAGCAGTGCTAACCACTGAGCCACTGTGCAAGGGAGATAAATATCTAAGAAATTAGAGTAACTCAGGAATTTGGAGAATGGGTTTGAAAATATAATAAATTGCCATGGAAAAATTAACGTTTTTGGTGTTGGTGAACAGCCGAGGACTTATACATCTACATAAACATAATATTGTAACTGATCCAATCACATTTATTCATAAGGGTGTAAAGCAACAGGTCAACTTAAATAAAATTCTCTTTCATCAGCAAAATAATATGTTGTGCATTGCAAAATATAGTACTCCTGTCTTCATAAACCAATTTTAAGAGTGCATGTAGCAAGAGGAAAGGAAGAAGCAAAGGTTCAATAGGTCATTTATTTAGAGTATAAGATCTGGTATATTGAGCATCTGGGGACTGTAGCAAGGGAAACAGATAGTAGGAAAATGAAGGGTTTATCAATGTTATGGACTTGAAGTAGTGAAGTGAACATGACTGGTGAGGACCACATTCAACCTAAAAACCCACTGCAAATACGAACAAAGGGCCTTCTTAAGGCACAGCATCCCTAATCCTGGACCAGGAGACCCGGATTCAAGTCCTATCTCCTCCAGAGATGAATTTTTTTTTAAACCTTACCTTCCCTTTAAGAGAAAAAAGGGCAGAACTAAAAAATTCCCAGAAAAGCTGAGAAAGACAGACTAAAGTAAGTGAGAATGAAAGTATCAGCAAAACAAACTCTCTGACTTGCTGAGTGATGGCCACAGAAGATCAACTGGTAATGTATTAAAGGTCTTGTAAATATCAATAGTATTTCTTGTCAGTGTCAGACTTAAACTATTACATTTCAGACACATATTTGACTGCATTCCAATCCAAAGATGTGCAGGTTAGGTAAACTGTCTGTGCTAAATTGCCCATAGTGTTCAGGTATATGAGCGTTAGGTGCTTAGTCACGGTAAATATAGGATAATAGGTTAGGGGAGTGCGTCTGGGTGGGTTTTATTTCGGAGGGTCGATGTGGACTTGTTGGGACGAAGGGCCTGTTTACACACTGTAAGGATTCCATGATTCTAGGATTCTATCATTCTCTGAGTGAGAAATGTCACAGATGATAAATACTTCATACAGTACACGAATTTAATTTAGATATCCTAATATCATACACAAGTGACCTCCATAGAAGTTTATTAAATCGAGGGGTAAGGATAGCATAAATGGACAAGGTCTTTTGCCTGGGGCTGGGGAGTCCAGAACTAGAGGGCATAGATTTAGGGGTGAGAGGGGAAAGATATAAAAGCAACCTAAAGGGCAACTTTTGACTCAGAGATTGTTGTGTGTGTGGAATGGGCTGCTGGAGGAAGTGGTGGAGGCTAGTACAATTGCAACATTTAAAAGGCATCTGGATGGGTATATGAATAGGAAGGGTTTGGAGGGATATGGGCTGGTTTCTGGTAGGTGGGACTAGATTGGGGTGGGATATCTGTTGGCATGGACAAGTTGGACCGAAGGGTCTGTTTCTGTGCTGTATATCTCTAACAAGATCACTGCTGGTGCTGAATTCTGGGGTCTCTTCCAAATTTGCATTTGAACTGACCATGCAGATTCTAAAAAGTGCAGTTGAGATTGGCTTGTTGATTATTTACTTAATGCCTTCATTTCTAGAGAAAAGTGACACTTTGCTCCTCTTGATTAATCAGTCAAGATCATTCATCATGTATGACCAGATTTGACATTGTACCCAATCAAAAACATATTTCTAATTTTATAACCTCTGTTTTGACACCAGCAGAAATAAAGGAATAATTCCAAAATCTAACAATTTGTCTAGAAGCAATAGCAACAATTCAGATTTGCACGTAGTCATAATTCACACACCACGGTTCATTTCATGTTGATCAATGAATAAATACCTATAAAAAGTATCAGAGTTAAATAGATCCAAAGTATTGTTTTTTTCTATTTGCCAAAATTAAAGAACAATAATGCATGGCATTTATAAAACCAAAGTAAAACTTGAAAGTGAACATTAAAATCAATTCCCACTGCACAATGTAATAGCACGAAAAGCCTGCACATGATCAATATTAAACTTCTTTTTCTAATCTTGCAAAGCAGGCCTGAACTACAAAAACAGTAACAAGCAAACATGGGAATTTATGTTAAAAGGCGGGCTTTTGGACCTAGAGGAAATGTCACCCTCTACAGCTGCACTATCCTCCTTCAACCTTTAGGCTATGAATGTTTCTCATTCAGTGAGATATGAGCAGTAAGAAAGGAATACATTTGAAAAATCAGGGCGATGCGGTAACATATTTATATCTACATTTGAACAATTCAAAATAAATCATTTCTTACACTATTGAGAAGACTACAAGAAAAATCTGTCTCCCTCACTATCCTTTGCACAATTCTAATTTAATTTCCTCTCCAGGTGCGAGGAAATCCATCTCATCGAATCCAACTAAGCATCACATTCTAATAAGCACATTCATTAAAGAGAAAATAATTTACATGTCCGGTTTTCATTAATGGAAAATAAAAAGATCGCACTGTACCTTTCCGAGAGGAGGAGAGAAAAAGCGTAGTTTGTTAAAACGGGAAGTAATCTTCAATAAAAGGCAGTTTCAGGCTGAAAGTGCAAGAACTGTTACTTCCGGGTTGGTCAACTGTACGTCATTTGGTTCAGGTTTGTAACACCATCTAGGTCACAACATGACTAAAAATGGAATCAATTGCTAAAAGGGAGGGTTTTGCTTCTTATACTTACCGTTCATATATGTATAAAGTAATGGCATATATGATAAATAGGAGGGTTCACTGTGCTGTGGAAGAAAGGTGGGTAAAAAAAACTTGTCGGATCAACGGGAGATAATTTGGATAAGCTTTCACAATCACGCAGCTCTCTGGCTGGTGAGCAAGGGAAGCATGATTTAGCGAAATAACGAGCTTACATTGCCAGACATCGGAGCAGTTCCTACTCTGAGGATCTGATTAATTGTAAAATCAATCTATGTCCGTCTTTTTCTAAGAAAAAAGGGGAAGTGCCTGCAATGACTGGAAACGAGGATTGTAAAATTAAGATTCTGCTCATCGCCGGGACTAAACTGGGTTCTTTCAAAAGATTCTTCAAAGGGCGTTGTCGGTGCATGGATAATTGTGGGTGGGGGGCGAGGTGGCAGTCTTAGTTCCTGTAATAGAATCCAAGGGCTGAAAAAAAGCATTGCGCCATGTCGGGTGTGAAAACACTGGGTAAATGCTATTTCTGCCGCAGCACAACATTTTGCAATGCTGTTTCCTGTTCATTTTTTAAACCTGCAATTAGTTATTATTTTTTCCTCACCAGTAGACATGATACGTTTCCACAATGAATGTCATATTATTGGTTATTGCACTGATTATAAACCTGGCAAAGTATCCCGCACAAGGGTTTAAAACAACAGCAGTGTCCCTTTAAATGTGTGTTGTCACCTTCAATGTCTGGCCTTGACATTGAGGCTCCCCTCCCTTTGATACTATCATTAAATTTCGCTACCAAAATGTGATGTTGAGTACCTTACCACAATGCAATTTAGGGGTGTGTAAAAAAGATACGACTAGGTAAAGGGAGATCAAGTTTAGAATGCACTACAGTATAGAGCTGTATATATTTCAAAATTTGTAGGATTGGGATTTTCAGGGGTTTTTTTTAATAAAATCGATTGGTTACAACACAGGAGGCCATTTAGCCTAGCCTATGTATGCCAGTTCTCTCAGAACAATGCTCAGTCCAAGTCCCTGCTTCTTCTGTCGTTTCAGCACTTTTTTAATCTGAATACATAATACAGGGTATTCTGTTTTCAAGTGCGTTCCTAAAACCACTCAACCTGGGTGTTTTTTTTAAAAGGGGATTTTTTTCATGTTGTCATTTGTTCTGTAACTATCCATCTTTTATTGGTTTCATCTGCTTCTGGATCATTTGAAGAATGGAAACAGTTTCTCTCTGTGTAATCTGTCCAGACGTATTTCTTCTTTTTTGCCTTCTGCACAGATATAAGGCTCATGCATGCAGTGACTTCCAAAACTGAAAGTTAATGTGGGTGTAGGTTTGCTCGCTGAGCTGGAAGGTTCATTTTCAGTCAATTCATCACCATAACTAGGTAACATCTTCAGTGAGTCTCCGGCCGAAGCACTGCTGATGATTCCTGCTTTCTACTTATATGTTTGTGTTTCTTTAGGTTGGTGATGTCATTTCCTTTGTTTTGTCAGGGGGTGGTAAATGGGCTTCAAGTCAATGTGTTTATTGATAGAGCACATGAATATCAACTAGCCACAAAACCACATGACCCCCTCTCACTAGTATTCTTACATACAGATCAGGAAGGGCACCACTTCGACTGGGACAAAACATCCATCCTAGGACAAGCCAACAAGAGACGTGTATGAGAATTTCTAGAAGCATGGCATTCCAACTGGAATTCTATCAACAAACACATTGACTTGAACCCCATTTACCATCCCCTGAGAAAACAAACTGGAAATGATATCATGATAGGAAGTGACATCACCACAGGAAATGACATCACTAATCTAAAGAAACCCAAGCATATAAATAGAAAGCAGGAATCATCAGCAGTACTTCATCCGGAAGCTCACTGAAGATGTTACCTAGTAGGTGATGAAACATCTGAAAGTGAACCTTCCACCTCAGCAAGCAAAGCTACATCTAAAACCTCAACCTGAGCTACAAATGTTCTCAAAATTTGGTGAAAGTTAATGTATCAGCACATGAGTTGGCATGCATGGACCCTCAAAGTGGCTATGCAACTACGCACCTCAGAAGGAACATTGTCACAGTGGTCTATACTGTTCTGTTCTCTATCTTCTCTCAGGAAAACAGTATCATCTTCACAAATCTTATCCACACAACTGAAATCCTTTATCCCTTTATCTATTATTATAAAACTTTTCTACACTCTCTAAAGCCTTATCCTTACGAAAATGTATCTCCCAGACTTGCAAGTAACACTCCGACTGGGCAAAGCCAGTGTTAAAACTATAAGCCATTGGAGTAGAAATTAGGTCATTCAACCCATCAGGTCTTCTTTGCCATTCATTCATGGCTGATAAGTTTCTCAACCCCTATTCTCCTGCTTTCACCCTGTAACCCTTGACAATCAAGAACCTATCTATCTCAGTCTTAAATATACTCAATGACGTGGTCTTCACTGCCTTCTGTAGTAGTGAATTCCATAGATTCATCACTCTCTAACTGAAGACATTTCTCCCTATCTTCATCCTAAAGGGTCTTCCCTTTACTCTAAGGCTACATCCTTGGGTCCTGGTCTCTCCTACCAATGGAAACATCTTCCCAACATCCACTCTTTCCAAGCCATTCAGTATTCTGTTTCCATTAGATCCCCCTCCTCCTTTTAAACTCTATCAAGTGTAGACCTGAGATCCTCAAATGTTCCCCATATGTTAAGCTTTTCATTCCTGCGGCCATTCTCAATAAGTTCCTCTGGACCCACTTCAGAGCAACTACATCCTTCCTGAGATAGGGAACCAAAAACTGCACACAATACTCCAAATGTGGTCTGACCAGAGCGTAATAGAGCCTCCGAAGTACATCCCTGCTTTTATATTCAAGTTCTCTCAAAATAAATGCTAACATTGCATTTGCCTTCCTAACTACTGACTCAACCTGCAAGTTTACCTTGACAGAATCCTGGGCTAGAACCCCCAAATCTCTTTGCACTTCAGACTTTTGCATTTTCTCTCCCTTTAGAAAATATTCTATGCTTCTATTCTTCTTACCAAAGTGCATCACCTCACACTTTCCCACGTTGTACTCCATCTGCCACTTTGCACACTCTCCTAACCTGTCAAATCCTTCTGCAGCCTCCCCAATACTACCTGTTTCATACCTATCTTTGTATCATCTGCAAACTTAACCAGAATGGCCTCAGTTCCTTCATCAAGATCATTAATATGTAAAGTGAAAAGTTGTGCTCCCAACACTGACCCTTGCAGAACACCACTTGTCACTGGCTGCCATCCTAAGAAAGACCCTTTTATCCCCACTGTCCGCTTTCAGACAGCCAGTCTTCTATCCATGCAAGCACCTTGCCTCAAACACCATGGGTGCTTAATCAGCAGTTGAAAAATGTGGTGCTGGAAAAACACAGCAGGCCAGGCAGCATCCGAGGAGCAGGAGAATCGGGAAGAAGGGCTTATGCCCGAAAGGTCAATTCTCCTGCTCCTCGGATGCTGCCTGGCCTGCTGTGTTTTTCCAGCACCACATTTTTCAACTTTGGTCTCCAGCATCTGCAGTCCTCACTTTCTACCGCTTACTCAGCAGCCTCCTATACGGCACCTTGAAGTCCATATAGATAGCATCCATTGGCTCTCCTTGGGTCTAACCTGCTCGTTACCTCCTCAAAGAATTTTATCAGATTTGTCAGTCATGACCTCCCCTTGATGAAACCATGTTGACTTTGTCCTACTTTACCATACATTACCAAATATTCAGAAAACTCATCCTTTGCAATGGATTCCAAAATCTTACCCACTACTGAGGTTAGGCTTATTGGCCTGTAATTTTCCATCTTTTGCCTTACTTCCTTTTTGAACAGGGGTGTCATGTTACCAATTTTCCAGTCTTCTGGGACCCTCCTAACCCTAATGATTACTGAAAGATCACCACTAACACCTCCACTACCTCTTCAGCTATCTCATTTAGAGTTCAAGGATGTAGTCCATCTGGTCCAAGTGATTTATCCAATTTCAGATTTTCTAGCACCTTTTCCTTGGTGATGGCCACCATACTCAGCTCTGCCCTCTCACTCTCTTTAATTTTTGGGATATTACTCGTGTCTTCCACCATAAAGACTGATGCAAAATAATTATTCAGTTGCTCAGCCATTTCCTTGTTACTACTATCTCCCCATCATTTTCCGGCAGGCCAATGTCCACTATGGTCTCTCTTTTGCCCTTTTATATATCTAAAGAAACTCTTACAGTCTTCCTTTTTCATTACTGACTAGCTTACCCTCACATTCAATCTTTTCCATCCTTTATTTATTTGTTGCCTTCTGTTGGTCTTTGTAAACTTCCCAATCCTCTGGTTTCCCACTGCCACATTATATGCTTTCTATTTTTTTTATGTTATCCCTCACTTCCCTAGTCAACCATGGTTGCCTCATCCTCCCTGTACCATGCTTCTTTTTCCTAGGGATGAATTTTTGCTGTGTGTCCTGAATTACTGTGAGAAACTCCTGCCATTGCTGTACCACTGTCTTTCCTGCTAGGCTCCTCTCCCAGTCAATTCTACCCAGCTCCTCCCTCATTCCTCTGCAGTTGCCTTTATTCAGCTGTAATAACATTACCTCTGATTTTACTCTCCCTCTCTCCCTCTCAAAGGGTTCCTTCAGCTTAAGCTCCCTTATCAAGTCTGTCTCATTGCACAATACGAAATCCAGTCTTGGCTATTCTAGTGGAGTCTAGTCGGCTCCACAACAAGCTGCTCCAAAAAGCCATTTCGTAGACATTCCCCAAATTCCTTTTCTTGCAATACACTACCAACCTGATTTTCCCAGTCCACTTGCATATTGAAATTCCCCATGATCACTGTAACTTTTTCTTTCTTACACCAGAAGATGGAGAGGGTGTGTATCTTACGTCCCAGCTCCTGACGACTACTGTTCAGAGGTTTATAAATAACTCCAAATTTTTTACCTTTGCAGTTCCCTAATCCTACCGACAGATTCTACACCATCTGACCCAACTGCATTTCTTATTATTAATTTCATTTCTTACTATAAAGGCTCAATCTAATTTCCTTGCTGATGTATGCCACAGCTCAGTTTATAAAGTCTGAGATTCCTATTGTTGTTGATCAATTACCTCGAGTCAATTGCATAACCAAAATTGTATTCTTTTGCAACTCCTCACAATAACAATGATTTGTTTTACTTAATTTATGTTTGCTTATCTGATACTGTTGAGTATTGAACTAATAAATCTAGGATAATATTGCTAATGACCTATAGGGAGACAATAGTGTAGTGGTAATCTCACTGCACTAATAACCCAGATGCCAGGCAAGCATTCCAGAGTGATAGGTTAAATCACACCACAGCACAGCAGCCAGTGTAATTTAAATTTGATTTAAATTACATCATTGATTGTTGTAAGAAAAACTGGAATTCACTTCAGGGGAGGAAATTTGTTGTTCTCATCCAGTCTGCCCTGTATACTGACCCACAGCAATGTGACTGATTCTTAACTTCCCTCTGAAACAGTCCAGCAAGTCAATTCAAAGGGTTTGCTGGCAATGACCAATACCCATAAAGAATTAATTGAAGAAATACTTGTTCTTTCTTTTCAGCCTGGATATTTCCCTGTTCCATCAGATATTGTTGAGATTTTATAATTTTAAAAATTCTAATAATCAGAGTTAATAGAGGAAAAAGCCATTGTCGACCAATCAGCAGTTTGTAGACCTGCAGTGTGCTGTGCATATGTTTGTGCCGGAAATAGATTTAGAAATCATATTCCCGTCTTCTGTTATACAGCTACATTTTATTGAAAAATGTTTTACATTGCTAGAACCTGAAAAATACTCCAAAATTCCCCCTTTCCAATAGATTAAAAAGTATTAAAGCAATTTGTAATGCACATAAAATTCAGACTGGCAGTATTACATGGGGAAAAGTTTAATTATCCAAGATATACAGGAAAAATTCTGAAAATAAAAATTAAATTTGACTCTAACCACCATCAATATGTTTAGTCATAGTCATAGAGATGTACAGCATGGAAACAGACCCTTTGGTCCAACTCGTCCATGCTGACCAGATATCCCAACCAATCCAGTCCCATCTGCCAGCACCCGGCCCATATCCCTCCAAACCCTTCCTGTTCATATACCCATCCAAATGCTTCTTAAATGTTGCAATTGTACCAGCCTCTACCACATCCTCTGGCAGCTCATTCCATACACGTACCACCCTCTGCGTGAAAAAGTTGTCCCTTAGGTCTCATTTATATCTTTCCCCTCTCACCCTAAACCTATGCCCTCTAGTTCTGGACTCCCCTACCCCAGGGAAAAAACTTTGCCTATTTATCCTATCCATGCCCCTCATAATTTTGTAAACCTCTATAAGGTCACCCCTCAGCCTCCGACATTCCAGGAAAACACTTGTCACTTAACGAGAACAACACTAAAAGGTCATTAAAAAATAGGAGCATAAATAGGCCATTCAGCCCATTGTGTTTTAGGCAATTCAACAAGATCATGGCTGATCTGATAATTCTCGATTTCACTTTCCTGAATTTTCCCCCAACCCTTGATTTCCTTAGTGATTAAAAATCCATCCCTTCAGCCTGAATATACTTAATGACCCAGCTTCAATAGCACTCTGTGGGTGATATTAAAAAAAATTCCAGAGATTCAGCACCCTCAGTGGAAATTCATTCTCACCTCTATTAAATGTGTGATCCCTTAATCTGAGATAATGCCCACGGATCTGAGCCTTTCCCAAGGAGCCATCACCAAGTTGGACATTAGGTGAGTAACCTGCTCTTGACAAGCTAGCAAGTCACTTAAGCATATTATCATTCGGTAGTACAGAACTTGGATATTACTGAAAATATTAACATTTTGTCAAAACTTTTCATCTTGTACTTATCAGGACAATGTGCAAGAGATACCAGTGTAGAGGGAGAAGAAAATAATTTACACCATGTGAGAAGAGAGTGATGTCTGGTTGACAAATACACTCCAATTGGTACAGGTAATGCCAAAGAGACCTCATCAGTTATGAAATGACTGATGGTTAACTGTCAGCATCTTTCAATTTAAACCGTGTAAATTGCCTCTGATTAGTCAAATGTTGCCCTGAGAAATTAACAGAGAATGGCTGTCGCCTGTTTTATTGAGTTGAAACAGATGCAATTTGTGTACATGTTCTTTCTGTCGGCAAAGAACAAAGCCCTGGGTTTAATATATGCAGCTTTCGTTACATGCATCACAAGCCCCCCTCAATTACAAAATGTAATTGGTTGTCAGCTTAATTTGTAACACAAATCAGTATTATTTAGCAAATGTTTTCCTATTGCAAAATCACAGTGTTTTTGAGTTTTGCCTGTTTGTCTATAACAAACACCCAAAGGGATATGCAATTTGATACAATTCACCATCTTTTGCTTGAACACCAATCTGGGGGAAAAACACAGAAATGCTCCCAGAAATGTCAATGACATTGTTTTTTTCAATGCAAAACAAGTCTCCCAATGCAATTGGGCAATTGTAATCCTGCAATTGTAATAACCATCTGAAATGGGAGCCAATCAATGTAACTTGCTTTGACTTGTGGGAATCACATATAACACTGTTTTGTTTTCGTACACTATTGCTATTGTAGTTTAATCTCCATTGCACATTTTAAAGATCAAGTTGAGAGGGCTACATTACTGTGAGCTTTCAGAGAGGCCTTTTTTTTTGTTAGAGCATGGATCATTATAGCAAAGTACAGGCTATTTGGCCCTCGATATTGTGCTAACCTCTGGAACGAATATGAAGCCGATCCATCCTACAGTATGCCATATGTTTATCTAATGACCATTTAAATGCCCTTAAAGTTGTCAAGTCTATTGCTGTTGCAGGCAGTGCATTCCACCCTCCCTACTACTCTGAGTGAAGAAACTACCTTTGACATCTGTCCTATATCTATCCCCCCTCAATTTAAAGCTATGTCCTCTCGTGCGAGCCATCACCATCCGAGGAAAAGGGTCACACTATCCACTCTATCTAACTCTCTGATAATCTTATGTCTCAATTAAGTCACCTCTCAAACTGCTCTCTAACGAAAACAACCTCAAGTCCCTCATCCTTTCCTCATAAGACCTTTCCTCCATACCAGGCAGCATCCTAATAAATCTCCTCAGCTTCCACATCTTTCCTATAATGCAGTGACCAAAACTATACGCAATACGCCAAGTGTGGCTGCACCAGAGTTTTGAACAGCTGCAGCATGACCTCGTGACTCCAAAACTCAATCCCTCTACCAATGAAAGCTAACATACCATATGCCTTCTTAACAGCCCTATCAACCTGGATTAAAAAGTGAGGTCTGCAGATGCTGGAGATCAGAGCTGAAAATGTGTTGCTGGTTAAAGCGCAGCAGGTTAGGCAGCATCCAAGGAACAGGAAATTCGACGTTTTGGGCCAGAGCCTGATGAAGGGCTGTGGCCCGAAACGTCGAATTTCCTGTTCCTTGGATGCTGCCTAACCTGCTGTGCTTTAACCAGCAACACATTTTCAGCTATCAACCTGGATGGCAGCTTTCAGGGATCTATATACATGCACATCAAGATCTCTTTGCTCATCTACACTACCAAGAATTTTACCATTAGCCCAATACTCTTTATTCTTGTTTCACCTTCCAAAGTGAATCACCTCACACTTTTCTGCATTAAACTCCATTTGCCACCTTTTAGCCCAGCTCTGCAGCTTATCCATGTCCCTCTGTAACCTGCAACATCCTTCAGCACTATCCACAACTTCTCTAACCTTAGTATCATCCGCAAATTTATTAACCCATTCTTCTATGCTCTCCTCTAGGTCACTTATAAAAATGACAAACAGCAGTGGCCCCAAAACAAATTCTTCAGGTACTGAACTCCAGGATGAACATTTCCCATCAGCCACCACCCTCTGTCTTCTTTTAGCTAGCTGATTCCTGATCCAAATCACTAAATCACCCTCAATCCCATAACTCTGTATTTGTGCAATAGCCTACAGTGGGAACCTTATCAAATGCCTTACTGAAATCCATATACATCACATCAACTGCTTTACCTTCATCCAGCTGTTTGGACACCATCTCAAATAACTCTAAGGTTTGTGAGGCACGATCTCCCCTTCACCAAACCATGTTGGCTATCCCTAATCAATGTATTCCTCTCTGGATGATTACAAATCCTATCTCTTATAATCTTTTCTCATACTTTGTCCACATGGAAGCAAGACTCACTGGTCTATAATTATCAGAGTTGTCTCTACTCCCCTTCTTGAATAATGGGACAACATTTGCTATTCTCCAGTCTTCTGGCACTATTCCTATAGACAATGGCAACATAAAGATCAAAGCCAAAGGCACTAAATCTCATCCCTGGCTTCCCAGAGAATCCCAGGATAAATCCCATCTGGCCCAGGGTACTTACTTATTTCCAGAATTGCTAACACCTCCTTGTGAACCTCAATCCCATCTAGTCTAGTAGCCTACGTCTCCGTATTCTCCTCAACAACATTGTCTTTTTTTCCAGTGTGAATACTGACAAAAGTATATTCATTTAGTGCTTCCCCTATCTCCTCAGACTCCATGCACAACTTTCCACTACTATCCTTGATTGGCCCTAACCTTTCCTTAGTCATTCTTTTATTCCTGATATACCTATAGAAAGCTTTACGGTTTTCCTTGATCCTATCTGCCAATGACTTCTCATGTCCCCTCCTGACTCTTCCTAGCTCTCTCTTTTTAGGTCTTTCCTGGCTAACTTGTAACTCTCAAGCGCCATTTTTACATTAGCCTCCTTCTTCCTCTTGACAAAAGATTCAACTTCTTTAGTAAACCTCACATGATCACTTCCTGCCTGACAGGTACATACTAGTCGAGGACACGCAGTAGCTGTTCCTTGAACAAGCTCCACATTTCAATTGTGTCCATCCCCTGCAGTCTCGTTCCCCATCCTGTGCATCCTAAATCTTGCCTAATCGCATCATCATTGCCTTTCCCCAGCAATAACTCTTGCCCTGCAGTATATACCTATCCCTTTCCATCGCTAAAGTAAGCATAACCAAATTATAGTCACTATCAACAAAGTGCTCACCTACCTCCAAAATTTAGCTCCTGGCCAGGTTCATTACCCTGTACTAAATCTAATGTGGCCTCAACCTTTGTTGGCTTGTTTACATACTGTGTCAGGAAACCATCTTGCACACACTGAACAAAAATGGACCGATCTAATGTACTTGAACCATAATATTTCCAGTCAATATTTGGAAAGTTAGCTTTTTATTAAACCGATATGCTTGATCCAACCCAGAAATTGAATTCTGTCCTAACACAGTTAAATTACTTCTAGTTCATTGATGGATTTAGATATGCTGGCAATATCAGGATTCATGATCCTCTTATAGCTGCCCTTGAAATGGTGATGATGATGTGCCTCTTTGAAGCACTGCAAAGTATTCTCGCAAAATGTTGTGTCGGGAGTTATTAAAGTTTTATTCTAAAAGCTTTGATGTAACTGTATGGGTCATTTCTGAGGGCTGTTAAAAGTCACCTTAATTCCTGTGAATCTGGAGTGACTTATGAGCTCAACTGGGCAAAGTTTTCTGATTTCCTTCCTGAAAATACATTAATGAACCTGATGGGGTTTTTTTTAACCCAGACATATTTATCACAAAATGAGACTATCATTGTATACCCATTGCTTCTTGAAACAAAATTGCTTCTTAAAGAAAGCTAATTTGATTTGAACCAAAGACAAGTGCCAAGAACAAAAGCTGCTATAACTCACCTGACAATACGATCACAAGGTCACAGACCTGTAAGGACTGCTGTAATACCAGGAGTTTGCAGAAAGAAAAGATGATCGTGTAAGAATTCTAGTTTTGGAGAGTAACTGTGATGGTGAGGAAGAACTTCAATGGGACCAAGTGTTCATGAATTCCTTTGCTTTGTGGAACCCTTGGTTCCTGAAATGAATCTACCACTCTGTTGAGCTTCTGAACTTTTTTTTTAAAACCTAGCTAGGAACAGCAATTGTACAGAATTCCAAGAAAAAGTATTTGAAAACCACCTTCAGGAGAGTTTTGATTTAGGGGATGGAAACTAAGAAGTATGAAGAAATCAAATGCTATTCATTTGAAGGAAGTGTGGGCAGTGTGAAAGTGTTGAAGAACAAGGAACTTTGTCACTTCTCAATGCCTGCCCACCATCTACAAGGCACAAGAAAGGAGTATAATGGAATACTCTCCATTTGCCTGGATGAGTGCAACTCCAACAATACTCAAAACTCAATACCATCCAAGATATAACAGCCTCTTTGAGAGTCATCTCTTCTAAAACAAAACCTTCAACATTTCTTTCCTTTAACACCGATGTTCAGTCACAACAGTGTTTCATTGATAAGGTGCACTATAACAATTCACCAAGGCTGTTCAGCCAGCATCTTCTAAACATGCAACCTGTCCTACCTGAAAGGACAAGGGCAGCAGATACATGAGAGCATCAACTGACAAATTCATCTCCAAGTCAAACACTACCCTGACTTGGAACCATGTCACCATTCCTTCATTGTTTCTAGATCAAAATTCTGGAATTCCTCCTCAGTAGCATGTGTTTGTGTATGTGCATATATTTACCAGATAGACTGCAGCAGTGCAAAAAGGCAACTCATCACCACTCTCTGAAGGACAATTATGGAATGGCAACAAGTGGTGCTTTTATCAGTGATAATCACATTCTGTGAATGAACTAAAAAAATGCAACATGTCACTTTCAGATCTAACGTGAAATATAATTTATGATCAATATTTATCAGTGAATCTTCCACTATATGATTACTAATTAACACTGTTTCATGATGCAGTACTAACACCAAGATAGCTTCATCCCCAGTTAGTTCCACAACATATTTCTCCAAAGAACTGCCACAAAAACATTCAATAAATTAAGCTTCTAGATCATCCTTGCCAATTTGTTGGTCCCTGCCTCTATGAAGTCCTTCACAATTATGACATAGCCTTTGTTATAAGCACTAATAATTTATTATTTAATACTCTTTTGCTAATGGTATGACTACTGTTAGAGGACCATAAACTACTCTTGCTGTGTTTTTTGATTTTTGCAATTCCTAATTTCCACCCATACTGATTTTACTTCATGATCCTCTGAGGCCAGATCCTCTCTCACTAATATCCATTGATCATTCTTTATGATAAAGTCTGTCTATCCTCCTTTGACAATCTCTCTATTTTTGCCAAATATTGTTACTTTGGCATGTTTATTTTCCAACTTTGATAATCTGTAACCATATTTTTGTGTAACTATGTTTTGGCAATGGCAATTATCTATGTTAGTTCTGTTTGTGCCTTTACTTCATCTATCTTATTGCAAATGTTTTGTGTATTCGGTAAAGAATCTATAAGTTAATTGCTTTACTTCTATTCTCTGCAATGACCTTATTTACTTATTCAATTTTTGTTAAAATCCCTGTCCCTTCCTATCCAATTCTGATTGGTTTCATCAACAATGCTATACTATTGCAATGCCTTGACTTTCTCTTTGGATTTCTAAATCTCCTTTTCACATGAACATTTTCCCTCATTTTCTTCTTTAAAATTCTGTCCATAATCCCAGCTATACAAGTGGCCAGAGCAGAGGACCAGCCCAGTTTAGAGCCCTGCCCAATAGAATTGCTCATTCTTCTCTGAATACCAATTACAGTGCCCAAAAAATGGAAACCTATTTTTCTCACACCACTCCTTCTGCTATGCATTTAATTCACTAATCACGTCCATACTGGGACAGTTGGCTCAAATAACTCAGAAATGAATGCTTAACTTTGATGTTCTGTCTCTTAATTTGGACCCTAACTCCTCAGATTCTCTCTACTAATGCCATTGGTTTCCATGAGGACCACAAGAATAGACCTTCTTCTTTCCTTTCTAAGCTCTTTTCCAATCTTGTGGAGGTGTCCTTAATGTTGGCATCAGGCAAGCAATGCAACTTTAGAGCTTCTGGTTCCAGCTACAGACAGCAGTATCTGTCTCCAAATACAATCTGTTCTATCAATACCATTGTCTTTTTTTCATTCTTCAAACTTGAATCATGACCCTCAACTTAGTGCATTTGTCTGTTCACCTTCTCCTTCTCAACCACAGAGGTAGCAAGCACCTCATATCTGTTAAACAAAGTTGCTACATGCTGATGTTTTTTTTCCCCCCATACCTGCCTTATAACCCTGATGATTGACCATCTGTAAAGTTCTGCTAACAGAAGGGTTTGAACACCTCTTGGACAAAGTGTCCAGGTTGTTTTTCCCCACCCTGATGTGTCACAGTATCTATAACCTGGCCTCCAATCTCAATTATTCTGAGCTGTAGCTCTCAAGCCACATATACTTAGAGTCATAGAGATGTACAGCTTGGAAACAGGCCCTTCAGTCCAACCTGTCCATGCCGACCAGATACCCCAGCCCAATCTAGTCCCACCTGCCAGTACCCAGCCTATATCCCTCCAAACCCTTCCGATTCATATACCCATCCAGATGCCTTTTAAATGTTGCAATTGTACCAGCCTCCACCACTTCCTCTGGCAGCTCATTCCATCCTCTACCTCCCTCTGCGTGAAAAAGTTGCCCCTTAGGTCTCTTTTATATCTTTTCCCTCTCACCCTGAACCTATGCCCTCTAGTTCTGGACTCCCCCACCTCAGGGAAAATACTTTGCCTATTTATCCTATCCATGCCCCTCATGATTTTCTAAACCTCTATAAGGTCACCCCTCCGCTCCAGGGAAAACAGCCCCAGCCTATGCAGCCTCTCCCCATAGCTCAAATCCTCCAACCCTGGCAACATCCTTGTAAATCTTTTCTGAATCCTTTCAATTTTTACAATATCTTTCTGATAGGAAGGAGACCAGAATTGCACACAATATTCCAACAGTGGCCTAACCAATGTCCTGTACAGCCGTAATATGACCTCCCAACTCCTGTACTCAATATTTTGACCAATAAAGGAAAGCCTACCAAATGCCGCCTTCACTATCCTATCTACCTACAACTTCACTTTCTAGGAGCTATGAACCTGCACTCCAAGGTCTCTTTGTCCTTAGAATCTTCCTATTAAGTGTATAAGTCCTGCTAAAATTTGCTTTCCCAAAATGCAGCACCTCACATTTATCTAGATTAAACTCCATCTGCCACTTCTCAGCCCATTGGCCCATCTGATCAAGATCCCATTGTAATCTAAGGTAGCCTTCTTCACTGTCCACTACATGTCCGATTTTAGTGTCATCAGCAAGCTTACTAACTGTACCTTTTATGCTCACATCCGAATCATTTATATAAATGATGAAAAGTAGTGGATCCAGCACCGATCCTTGTGGCACTCCACTGGTCACACGCCTCTAATTTGAAAAACAACCCTCTGTCTTCTACCTTTGAGCCAATTCTGAATCCAAATGGCGAGTTCTCCCTGTATTCCATGAGCCCTGACCTTGCTCACCAGTCTCCCATGGGGAACCTTGTCAGATGTCTTACTGAAGTCCATCTGGATCACATCTACCATTCTGCCCTCATCAATCCTCTTTGTAACTTCTTCAGAAAACTCAATCAAGTTTGAGAGATACGATTTCCCACGCACAAAGCCATGTTGACTATCCCCAATCAGTCCTTGCCTTTCCAAATACACGTACATCCTTTCCCTCAGGATTTCCTCCAACAACTTGCCCACCACCAACATCAGGCTCACTGGTCTATAGTTCCTTGGCTTGTCCTTACCACCTTTCTTAAACAGTGGCAACACATTAGCCAACCTCCAGTCTTCTGGCACCTCACCTGTGGCTATCGATGATCCAAATATCTCAGTAAGAGGCCCAGCCAATCACTTACCACAAGATGTGTTTGCCCTGGATCATATTACTGTTTAGGACGATTTATCTTCTTCAGTCACATGCTATGAGTGGACAAGAGGCAGAAATATTTAGGAAAGGGATTCCAGAGCTTTGGGCCTATGCAGCTGAAGATACTTTCACCAGTAGTAAAATTATTAAAATCAGGGATGTTCAGCTGGAGGAGCACAGAGATTTCAAGGGGTTAGTCGATCATAAAAAGAATTATAGTGCCCAGTTCCAAATATTCATAATCAGCATAAGCAAAAATATGAAATGCATAAAAGTCACTAATCAGCACAGAGAGCTTGTTCATTTGGCTTAATCTGTTTTGCACAACTTGGTCAATCAAGATTATGATGTAAAAGAATTAAACTGCTTGCAAAAAGTGAAGGTATTCCATTCTGCTTAAATTATGAAGCTGTTTATACAGACAAGCATAAGAAAACAGAAGTTTACTGGATTCTGCAGGATATCTGCTCATTTGTAACAAATTGATCATTTATTCACTTCTGATTTCCAACTCAAAATATATTTAGAGCTGCGGAGAATGAGAGCAAGCCTTATTTGACATTTCACTTTTCAAGTTCATTTGTTTGCTGTGATTATAGCCATTCTTGTTTTCCTTTTTCATATGCAGATCCATTTAATGTAGGAATAAGACACCAGCAACGTTAGTGTTTTGTGGAAAGAAAAGGAGAACATAAAGATGCATAACGTTTTGTCACATCATCTGCTTCAAGGGAAGAGGTAATAAGTGTAGGAGGACTTCCACCATCAGGTTTTGAAACTGGCTACAAACTCTCCTCTGAAATACAATAAAGTGAGGCCTTCTTCTATTTGTCGAGCAAATTCGTTTTGAAATTCATAATGGCTGCTTCTAATCAATTTTTTTCATCACGATGCTTAATAATTAATTTTTCATTACAGATTCAAAAATGTTTCCTTCAATCATGTTGAATAACTAATCTGTAGTTATGATGTTTGAGATGCCTCCCTTTTTGAAAATGGCTATAACACAACTTGCACTCTCCAATCCACTAGCTACATCCAGTCAATAGCACAATGCTCAACTATAATTTCTAAGATCCATGATAATCATTACCCTGTTTCTCTAAGGATCCCCATGTATATCCTATTAAGTCCTGGTACTTCATCTTCCTTTAGCCTAATTAATGCTTCTACCACTGCTTTATTATTATGATTCATTTTGTATTTGAACAATTTAGGATTTACCTCCTCCCCAAAATAATTCTCCTTGTTCAAACAGTGAAGTGGAGTCATTAAATACCTCTGTGTTAATTTTCACTCAACCTCACCAAAGTAGCCTCTTCTGTGAGGTGTTCCTAACTTTTGTAAACAAATCTGTTTTTACTGATTATATTTGTGAAACACTTCAATGTGCCTTCAAATTATTTTGGAAATTCTCTCCTTAAAATTATTCCAAATGTTATTGTGTTCCTCCCTCAGTTTGATTGTATATGTAAACCTCAGAAAAAGTCAATTTTAACTTGATTGTCAGCTCTTTAGTTAGCCATGGAAGTTCAAGGCTTGATGTTATCTTTCTTCAAAATTTATATGATACATTCTAATATGCAGCAAGGTATAATAATCCAACTCTTTTGAATGGCTGACACAGTAGCTCAGTGGCCATTGTGTTACCTGACAGTGCCAGGGATTCGGGTTCAATTCCAGTCTTGGATGACTGTCAGTAAGGAATTTGTACATTCGCCCCATGTCAGTTTGCATTTCTGCAAATGCTCCAGTTTCCTCCCACAGTCCAAAGATGTGCAGGTTAGGTGGATTGGCTATGCTAAGTTGCCACAGAGTGTCCAGGGATGTACAAGCTAGGTGAATTGGCTATAGTAAAAATTGAGTAATGGAGATAGCCTGGAGACCAGGGTCTGAGTGGAATGTATCAGTGCAGACTCGATGGGCGAATGGCATCTTATCCACACCATAGGGATTCTATGATCTGAGTGCCAGTCAAAGAGAAATAGAACAAGAAGAACTCTTATTTTTTGCTCTGACTGTTGCAAACCATCGACTGTCGAAACAAACTTTACAATTAACCGCAAGTAAATAATTCTGAAATCAACATTCCGCCATCTCCTCTTCATGATTCACCGGAAAGACTTATTTATATTTATTTTAAACTTTTTACTTCTTTTTGGATTTACTTATTATTCCTAATCTGCATCTAGGTGTGTTGTGTTACTAATTCTTTTCACGTTTCGTAACTAATAAACTCACTCTTTTGTTCACTGTTGAAGTCCTGGTTAAATTCATTCTTTTAAAAAAAGATAAATTTGTTTGGTCTGAGATCAAGACATGCACAAGGGAGGGATGCTTTTTAACTAACCTTTATTATAACCAGCCAAGGGGTCAGGTGAATAAAGAAGGGAGCCAGTTTAATCCCTCCCAACCCAAGAGTCTAAGGATTTGGTCTGTCCTTCTGAAATTATATTAACTTGGAGAACCTCGCCCAGGTTTCTTTGTATCAATTTGGGGATTTGTGCTACAATTTTAACCACAGACAAAATGAAAAAAAAAGGTTCAATTGTCACTTTGAAACAAATTTTAACAATGAAAAACTGCAACAGGCTTACTTGTGTTTGCATTGCTGTATTACAGAAATGTCGACATTTGATGGCAATGTGTTCCTAGCAGAACTGGAGGAGGGAGAAGTTTGAAGACTTAAAAGTTCTACCCCTTCAACAGTTAAAAGATATATGTGGCTTTTGGTATTAGAATTTCTCCCAAAAGCCAGAAATCCTGAAATTTCATAAGGAGTGGCAAACTGTTTACAGGTAGAAATTGAGGACAATGAAACAGATAGAGTACCAATAGAGAGATTAAGATTGAAGCAGCAGAAATTAGAATTTCAAGGAAAAGGGAAAGTAAGCTGGGAAGAGAATTTCAGAAAAACGGCAGGTTCAGGAATTTGAACTAAGACAGCTGAGGAGTTGGAACTGTACACAATGTTCCATGGAGATAACACTGGCTCAGAATTATGGGCGGAGGCAACTCAGTTTATTGATTTAATTCCTAAGATTGAAGAAGTGGGGGTAGAAACTTTGTCCCTTTCAAGCAAATAACATAGCAGTTAGTGGTCAATCTAGCATTGGGTCTTAATGCTGCAGAGTAAGTTTTTGAGGACCGTGCACATAGTATATTGTCACTTGCCTGAGTAAAGTGCCACTGATTACAAAGCGGTAAAAAAAATGCTGTCTTAAGTGTGTACCGGTTAGTGCAGTGACATACTGTCAAACATTCCATACGGAAGGGAAATTCCTGTCATATCTCAAGTATGAAAGACAAATCAGCTTGCTTTTGACTGGTGGGTTCGGGATTAACATTGCAGCTACTTACAAAAAATCTCTGAACACTTCTCCTGGAGAGATTCAAAAATTCCATACCCTGCTCACTTAAATATGCACCTTGAAGAACAAAGATTGAGTGGATTTAAGCAAGGCAATACAGTTGGTGATGATTGAGTTGATCCACAAACCCATGTTCCAGAAGAAATTGTTCCCAAGCTACCCCCAACCAATTGGAGAGGATTCAGGTGGGGCGAATGAGCACCCATTGGAGAGAATGAACTGCTGCAACCCCTCCTTAAGATGCAAACTGTGGTGCTGAGATGAAAGATGACATGAAGAAACCTGTGTTTTAACAGCTGAAAAGTAAAACATCTGGGCCAACAGCTAGAAGCATTTTAGAAAAATCTAGTGTGATTTAACCAGGACACGTACAACCCATGTGGAGAATGGGAGTCTGTCAAAGAACATAGCATATCATGCCATTGCTTGGATTGCAGCTGTGAATCCCTGTAAAGATACTCCAGAGTGCACAGATGAAGTTAAACTGAGAATTACTAATTAATTATGCAACCTGGCTCTTCAGTGCCCATTTCATGCAATTGCACAGTAAAGGAAGTGGAAGTGCTTGACACTACTCAAACCTTCAGCATTCACACCATTGACACCATATTTAAAAACCAGCTGCAAAGATTTCAAACACTGCAAGCCAGGAACTGCCCTTCACACTATGGTGTTGGATTATACTGATGCAGAAAGGAAAGCACAGATGCTGTTTTGCAGAATGAATGATGGTGGAGAGAAGGAATAACCTTTTCCACCTGAGCTCTATAGGACAAAGCCAGCTTAAACCCAGACAGTAACCTAGGTCAGTGTAGTTTCTGGCATGAAGTGGGGTACCCAGCAGTTCAGAAAAAAAGTCAATGGCTGTCTGTGTTCCACGAGGATAAATGCCAATGTTTTCCTTCTGCTGCCTCAGACTCCCAGGAGCACCACTCAACTTATATCATGCTTTTTCTATTGTTCTCAACCTTGATATCAGAGGCTAAAGCAGAGTATTATTTTCAGTTTAAAATAAGCTATGCCAGCAAGTTGTTTAACTTATTGTTTGCAATTTTTCATTCCAGTTATTAGCATTATTTTTAAGGTCATGCTAAAATCAATATTCACTTGTCACAATCTTGTCTCAACCACATAAAACATATAGAATGATCAGTACAGACATTTTCTTGGAGCAAATTGCATTTTTTTCTAGTTTGGAGACACATCCATGAATTTACCAAGCAAAAACAATAGGAATAACAGAGTTTAAATTATCGAATACCTTTTAAATAGTGAACAGTAAGTAGCTATGCAGAGTTAAAAGTAGTAGATAAAAAGGGTAAGGTTGCGTGCTGGAAATTAGAAACAAAACAGGAATGTATGGCAAATCAATCAGTATCTGAAAGAGAAAAATATATCAACATTTTAGCTCAGATCCTTTAAATCCCAATATTTTCTCCCTTTCACCTTGCAGATTTCAGTTATCAAAGAGACCAGTGCCTCATCATTGTATTGCTAAAAACTGTGAAGTGGCAATCTTATTTGGTAATCTTTTGTCCAACTCCATGACCAATTCAAAGCACCGATTAGTGTCTGCCTGCTTTACCAAACAGAACTGCAAGAATTACATTGTTTACCTAAAAAAGTTATCTAGATTCTGTGGCTGCCATGCAACTAACAACATCTGCTCATATTTAGAATTCACGCTGCACACTTTAGCTCAACTTATCTTTGCCTACTGCGTTGCTGAACATGTTTGAAAACAGCACAGTGACAACAAACATTAGGACATGTCAGATTCGAGTAAGGAAGTGTAAAATAGAGTAGGTGAATTCAATGTCAAGTCACGGAGTGAAAGGGAAATAAAGACAAGGAAAAGAAGATTGGATTAAGAGAGAGAGAAAAGAATTTTGCAGACAGAATTTAAAAATAATGCAAAGTTTACACTTTGAAACTCTTGAATAATTAATACATGAAGGAGTGAGGATCCATCCTTAAATAGTTCATTTTCAGCCTTGGAGATTGATTAGTGCTAATTAATAATTATCGCAATGTGAAAAGGATTTTATGCTAAAAATGACAAGGTTTAAGCTTCCTTGGCAAGTTTAGCTTACACCTACTGCACAAATATACATCAACTTCATGCCTTTTTTTTATTGGGAGGCAGAAAGCAGAATGTTAAGAGCGGTGCACCAAATTTAGAGTATTTACATTTATCACATCATGATATTGCAGGATGCTCATTCCAGTTAAACAATTTATACACCACAACAGTATTCTAAACTACATAATCCTTAGATAATGCCCTCAGTGACTCCAGAAGTTACAACTGAGATTACACAGCAGGCCATTTCACCCCAAAATGAAAATAGATGAATGTGGTGCTGGATCTGAGACAACTGAAAAATTATATTTCACTTTCATAGGTTAACACTAGTATTTAACATGTTATCCAGTTATTTTGGATCATTAACAGAGTAGCTGAGAATCAAGTTTCCAAATTTCTACCCCATCTCCACCCCTCACAATTCTGTATGCTTAATATCAATGTATTTGCATCTTATTGGCCTTACCAATTCCCACATTTTATTGTTTTTCATGCCTCTCATTTGTCTGATAATCACTGTGCAGGCTATCACAATCTTATTACCATTTGTTTTAATTAACCAATGATCTGTTTACTGTGCTGTTTCTGTAATGATCATCTAAAATAAACTTTATGGATAGAGTTGAATAAGTCAATGACCATAAAATTACATATTATAATTTTGTAGATTGTTTTATGGTACTACACAATACAGTCAGTTCTCCTATAATGCGATGGTTGCATTCCTGCATAACCCAGCATTATAAGGAAATTGTGCAATAGAATCAGCTTTTAAAGTGTTGGTGATGTTACGTTATTTTTAAAAGTTCACACTTTAGAAATAATTCCGTCAAGCGGATTACAGTGAATTTGTATTGATGGAAACATGTTATAGCAGAACCACCTGCATTCAATTCAACAGCAAACTGGATTGGCATTTCCATACTAATATTGAGGCAGATGTTTATACTTTTTATCGTGCAAGTAGTAAGATCAATATGTTTGTCAAAAGGAGCAAGGAAAGTTCAGCAAAAGATTACATTATACAATTACTATATTACAGCAAAATACTCCTTTCCCCATGCATTTCTCAATGTTTGGTAGTATCACCTTTACCAACTTCAGGGCTTCTATTTATTGGGCTCCACATTATAAAAGGCTTTAGAAAGGGGATAATAATTTAATGGAATCTTGTCTGTTATGAATTAATACTAAAGAAAGACTTAAATGCTTAGTACAGATTATGGAATGATATCACAACACTATACCATATTATGAAAGGATAGAATAGATGTAGATTATTTAGAGTAATTGAGGGATCAAGAAAAGTGGATCCTGAATGCAAGATTGTATGTAATATAGACGTAGAATAGGTAATGCAAAATAGGCCATTGAGGTCAACTACACCATGTCAGTGCCCATACTCAACAGAAGCCTCCCTCGCCCTCTTCCATATATCATCATTACTTTCTCTCCCATCTTTTCATGTAGCTTCATCTGAAATGCATAGATCCACTAGGGCATGGGAAACCTATTTGTATGGAGAATTTTCAGAAATCCTGCTCAAAACAAAAATAGTATCAACATTCAAGATCAGAATGTTTAAAAGAATAAAAGAAATGATGAAAAAGTGGTATGAAATGAAAGTGAATGCATGTGATTGCTACTATTTGTTTGGAACAGAGGGAAATACTTCATCTGGACTAGTTGGTTCAAATGACTTGATTCCATATCCTTGCAAGGTCAATGAATTTCCAATTAAAATAAGGCTATCCGTTGTTTTGTGTGAGTTAAAAACATGGCTTAGAATATGTCACCAGTAGTATTCTATTCTTTTAAATGGGATTTTTAAAGCTTCTTGGTTCAGTTTAGTGAGATTCTTACTTGGCACACAACAGATAAGTTTACTTGATACCAAAAGAACACAATTATGTTATTGTCAATGAATAACCAGAACTTTTGATATCCTATTGGAGAAGTGTTTGTCCTTTTAAAAATATCAGCTTACAAATAAAGACATTATACTTCACCTTCACCACTCATATCATTTCCATAATAGAATTTCCATTTAATAGAAAGTATTTTGCTAAAAGCTTCTTGCATTCTAAAGACAAATGTACGGACACCAAATTTCAAACACACAGTCACAACAATTTAGATGATCAGAGAGAAAGAGTGTTGACTAATTGGCAAGTCAAATTTTGGTTAGTTGAGGTATTGCCGTGGAGAAAGCAAAAAGCAACTATTAGCTCTCTATGCTTTGAAGTAATTCAAGAAATTTTGCAAGACTTAAACGTTTAATTTTATTTGTAGGAAATAGGCCTCTGTGTAGGAATATTTTCACTTCTAGCAAATCTAAAGGTTATAAACTTGATTGATTATGTTTAATATTGCTGCACAAATAAAAATTTAAGTCCTCTACTACCAAGCAACTGTGTGTAAAACTCAGACACAAAGAAGAAATCAAAAAAATTAAACTGTGTTACAGAGTTTAGTATATGCACTTGACCTGGTCACCTGACCATGCAAATTGCCGCAGAAGGAATCAGAATCTTGGGAACAATTAAACAGAAGCAGGCCATTGGCCTACCATACGTTCATGCCAAATGACAGCAATTAAGCATAACTTTCCAGGTTAGCTCTATAGCCTTGTAAAATTAGAAGACTTAAAAATTTCACTTTTAAAAACTTCTAAAAGACTCTTAAAAATACAACCACCTGATGAAGGAGCAGCACTCCGAAAGCTTCCAAATAAACTTGTTGGACTATAACCTGGTGTTATGTGATTTTTAACGTTAAAAATTTCAATCTCAGAGTCTGGGCATTGCTGACAAGACTGGCAATGAGTTCCTTTCTCAAGTTGCACTGACATGGTAGGGATGGCCTCCTGCTGAGTTGTTTGTTAAGCTATTAATTAAGAATCAATTACATTGGTATGTGATTGGAGTCACGTATCAGCAAGGCCAGAGAAGAATGGAAGCCAAAGAAGGACAATTAGTGAGCCAGTTGGATTTTTATGACAACAGAGAACAGAGTATCTTAATATCTTTAAGGCAGAGTAGATTCTTAATAACTCATAGGATGAAAGATTATCAAGCATAATGGAGAATGCTGAGTTGAGATTGGAATCAGATCAGCCATGATCTGATTTAATACCAGAGCTGAATGACCACCTGCTCCTAATTCATAAGAATGGTGTAATAGCTCCCTGGTAAGTTTTACTGGTAGTAAGTAACTAAAATTTTATAAAATCAATTCCACTTTCAATCCAATTATGAAATTTAAATGTCTGATCTCAAAATTATTAGCTGAGATCTCTGGACTATTAAACCAGTAACATAATCACCACACAATGTTTTAGGAGAGAGTATTGTTTTCATTGCCAATCCAGTGCAATGTTGTTTTTGTTTGCATGGTTTATGTGTTATTGTGTTGTAGGTTATCAAATACACACTCTAAAATGGTACATTGGATTCACATTATACACAATTTGAGCATCAGTGCTGGTTCAGTTTTCATTTTGAGTTGACTCATCAATTGTTTACATGAAATTACTCTAGGGCCTAAGTACCTTCACACATTGTATTTTGGAAGTCAAGGTTAGTTTTCTTGGCACTAGCAAAAGCCAATTTAGATGTCTTATTTCACGTGTGCAGATATTCACTTCATTCCATTTTTATGGATTTAATACCCAAAGAAATTCAGTGGATCCACCATAAAACCATTGAAAAATGAAAATTCAACAAGCAGATCTTGTAGTGTGCATCTTGTTCTTCACAATTAAATGCAAATTGTAAAAGAACTATCATGACCATATGTATTGGTAATAACATTATAATATTAACTTACTGAAACATATCACTGAACAGAAAGTAAGAACAAGGCTAATAATCCTTACCTATAATTACAACATCATCAGATAGGAACAGCAAGATGCATGGACAACATGACCAGCTGGAGAATCTGAGAAAATAAAATTCCTAATATTTATGGACAAATAGGGAACATGTTTAAACAAAGGTAAGCTTTTTAGAAAACATAAGCTACATTTTATCAGGTCAACCCAGAATGGACAGGAACTATTTGAAGCTGTTTAACTAACTAAACTAGTTGTGACTGGACTTGGACTAGTTAATGCTGAATGTAGATTCCTCAGAACAAAAAGTCTGAGTAAAGTTGCTAATTAATAAGCCTCAATTGGATTAAACTACAGGGATAAGTGTAACAGCAAGGAAGTTTTCAAGTCTTGAGAAACCAACTCCTTAAAATGCTTCTGTGATAATCCTGCACATAATACGAAAATGTTAAAGTCAAATGCAGAAATATGCAAACAGTAAAATTCCTGTCGGAAGAATGGTGTGAAATTTGAAATGGTTCAGAAAAGGTTTACCAAGGTTGTTGCCAGGGTTGGAGGATTTGAGCTTTTGGGAGAGGCTGAATAGGCTGGGTCTGTTTTCCCTGGAGTGTCGGAGGTTGAGGGGTGACCTTATAGAGATTTATAAAATCATAAGGGGCATGGATAGGATATTTGGGTGGGGTGGGGAGTCCAGAACTAGAGGACTTAGGTTTAGGGTGAGAGGAGAAAGATATACAAGAGACCTAAGGGGCAGCTGTTTCATGCAGAGGGTGGTGTGTGTATGGAATGAGCTGCCAGAGGAAGTGGTGGAGGCTGGTACAATTGCAGCATTTAAAAGGCATCTGGATGAGTATATGAATCTGAAGAGTTTATAGGATGTCTGGGCCAAGTGCTGGCAAATGGGACTAGATTAGTTTATGATATCTGATTGGCATGGAACAGTTGAACTGAAGGATCTGTTTCTCTGCTGTACATCTCTATGACTCTAAGAGCTTGTTGAGGAGCGGTTGAGAACTCTAGGTCCATACTCGATAAAGTTTGGGAGAATGAGGGAGGTATTTTATTGACATTTATAGAATATTGAGAGGCCTAGAGAGAGTGGATGTGGATAAAATGTTTCCACTAGTAAGAGAGACTAGGACTGAGGACACCACCTCAGAGTGAAGAGGCGACCTCTTAGAACTGAGATGAGGAGGAATTTCTTCAGCCAGAGGGTGGTGAACCTATGGAACTCATTGCTACAGAGAGCTGTGGAAGCCAAGTCATTAAGTGTATCTAAGACAGAGATAGATAGGCTCTTGATTAGTAAAGGGGTCAAGTGTCACGGGAAGAATAAGGTTAAGAAACATAGCAGCCATGATGTAATGGCAGAGCAAACTCAAAGGGTTGAATGGCCTAATTCTGCTCCCCAATCTTATGGTCTTAAATCCAAGGCAACTAGAACAACCCAGTCATCCCAATTTCTCTGCTCTATGCCTGGAACCTTGGAAATTTATTTCCAAGTGCCTGTCCATGACTTTATTTACAGGCAATGTCACCACTAAGTAGAACAACCAACACTCATTCATAGAAGCACAATGTTTAAGTGTGGAACATCTCTGAAAATGGGTGGAAGTATTGTAATCATTGAACTTAATTTACTTTTGCAGCAGATCTCCAATTGTCCTGTTGAAATGTTTTAGGGAGCAGTAGAGTTACCTGATTTATGTGACTGCAAATTATGCAGAAAAGAATGGGGAGGAAGAAATTGTCTTTTTTTAATGAATACCTCAGACTGAGATTTTTTGAATTCATTTAATAAATGAAGTATTCAAATATTTGAAGGCCAATGTATATAACAGTATAACAACAGTTGTGTTGCGAGTGCATGTGCAGGTAAATCATAGTGGCCATTTTGATAGAGGCAATCAAATATCTTCATTAGGTACAGACATGCTGTTTTTTTAAATAATTCATCTTCATTTCCAACACTCTCACAGCCAATGAATCTCGAGTCTTTACCGCTAAACGCATAAAATGTTCTTCTTTAGACCCTCCTTGTATCTTCTAACCAAAACCTCAAATCTGTGAAAAACAAAGATTTAGTTTTTCATAACCACCAAACATCCCAAAGATCTTTCCATTTAATTAAGTACTTTTTGAAATGTAATCACTGTTGAAATATAGGAAATGTGGCACAAACTCTCTCAAACAGCAATGTGATGATGACCATAATATCTTCTTTATTGTGATGTTGGTAGAAGGATAAATATCAAACAGATGTAACTCCACTGATCCTCTTTGAAAATAGCTCCGTGGGGATTCTCACAACCATTCACCTAGTAGATGATACCTCCTTTTAAACATCTCATCTAAAAGGCAAAACTTACAATAATACAGTGCTCCTTTATTATTGCACCAGTAGATCAACCTTGACTTTTGTGCTCAAGATCACATGGGACTTGAATCTAAAAACTCATAATTCAGACATGAATTTGCTACCACTGAGCCACAAGTGACTGCATAGCTTAGTCCTTGTACCATCAGTGAATGGAAAATAGCTTATCTTTTTCTATCGTATCTAAATAAGTCATAATCTTGTAACAAAAACAGAAATTGCTGGAGAAACTCAGCAGGTCTGGCAACATCTGTGGGAAGAAAGCAGAGTTAACAATTTGAGTCAGAACTGTCCGTAGCTAGGAAAAATGGTATTTATACTAAATCTCTTTGTTTACTCACCTCTTTCATGTGTCTCTGTGTCTTTCTCTGGGCTCGATCTCCACCAAACCGCTCACCTCACCTCACCAAAACTTCAGCTACTAACAGTTCTGTTGGCGAGTCACCAGACACAAAATGTTAACTCTGCTTTCTTCCACAGATGTTGCCAGACCTGCTGAGTTTCTCCAGCAATTTCTGTTTTTGTTACAAGATTATGACTTATATAGATATGATAGAAAAGGATAAGCTATTTTCAGATCTCCAGCATCTGCAGTTCTTTATTTTACCACAATCTTGTCAACTCAATTCAAAATCCCCTCAACTTACTTTGGTCCAAGAAGAACAACAATAGATTTTCAACACAGCCCTTTAGCTAAGTTACCTCATCATAACCCTGTACCTAAGTTACCTCATCTTGGAACCATTTTGATAAATTTTTACTACATCCTTTTATGTGCTTTCACCACTGTCCGAAAGAACATTGACTAGAGCTGGACACAGTACGATAGTAGTGGCCTATTCAGAGCTTTATACTCAATTTCTTTTTTTCAAAATCACTAATTGTTTCTCCATTTGCAATCCCAGTGGATAATTAGTCACAGATTATTATCACTTGTACAAAAGAAAGGTCTTTCTAATATTTCCCCTCCAAAACTTGTATAAAACATAAATCCGTGTCCCCTAATCCTTGTAATATCAGCTAAAGAAAAGAGATTTTCCTTCCCTGCCTTATTTACTCTTGTGATAAGCTTTTGGCTGTATTTATTGCCAACGCTACACTTGACTGGTGAGCTCAAAAAAAACTGAAACCGGCAAGTTACAAGATGACAGAAGAAAACATTGCACAGATGAAGGAATGGGTAAAGGTCAGCCTGAGAGAATCATAGCTGCTAATGAGGACTATTAGTGGCTGACAATGGATTGTTTGTGAAGTAACCCACATGATGACAAGGCCTGGTGTATGAGGGTTGGGGTAAGGATATGGCAGAAGGTGCTTGAGCATCTTGAGATTCTTCCTATTCATATACATCACTTTTTATTCATACCCCCTCTTTCCTCTCCTAATTGCTTTCTTAAGTTCCCACCACATTTTCTATACTCTACTGGGGCCTCTGTTGATTTGCTCCCTTCACACCTGCTTAAAGCATCTCTTTTCTTCTTATCCAGTCAGGAGGACTCTCTGGGCTTGAAGCTTCTACATTTCACTCTAAAAAGAACATACCAATCCTGAACTCTCCCAAATTCCTTTTTGAATATCCCAACTGTTCTGCTGTAGATTTCCCCACAAATAGCCTTTCTCAGTCCACTTTTTGGTCTTATTTTAATCAAATCTGCCATCTCCTCAATCCAAAGTCCTTTTTGACTGTCTTTTCCTTTGCCATAACAAACTTAGATCATGCTGTGTTGAGGTCGCTATCACTGAAATGCTCCCTCATTGCCAACCAAAACCAGGTGTATGGATTTGTTCCCCAGAATCAAATACAGCTCTGTACCATTCTTTATATGACCTTCTATGTGTTAACATAAAACGCTCTCCTGAATATATTTCAAGAAATCCACCCCCTCTAAACCCTTTACAGTACGACTGCCCTAATTAATGTTCAGAAGTTTGAAGTTCCCTGATATAATTTGCCTATTATTACACACGTTAGTGAATTGTCTGCATATCTGTGCCTCTATTGTTACTGACTATTTGGGGGCCTCTAGTACACCCCCAGAAATGTGACTGCACTCTTTTTATTCCTAACCTCTATCCTCATTTGAAGACCCTTCCAAAATATTGTCCCTCCTACTACAGTATCTAGTCCTTCGTTAATAATGCAACACCACCTCTTTTGCACCCACCCACATCTCACCTGAAGATTCAAAACCTCAAAGCGTTGAGTTGCCAGTCCATCCCATCCCACAACCATGTCCCTGTGATGGCAACAATATCACAATTCTACATTCCAATTCACATATTTAACTCATCTGTCTTATCTTTGATTTGATTTATAGTGTCACATGTCATGAAAACTTTGTTTTGCAAGCAGTACATGCAGATCATAACAAACGTGGAGACATACAGATCTTAAGGTGCCTAGACAGAGTGAGGCATACAAGGTTATGACTGCACAGGAGGTGCACAAAAGCAAAGTCAACATCAGTTTTGAAGTTAGAGAGGTCCATTCAGCAGTGTGATAACAGCAAGGAAAAAGGTGTTCTTGAACCTGTTGATGCATGTGTTCAAGCTCCTGTATCTTCTGCTTGATGGAAAGGTTGGAAGAGAGTATTATTGGGGTGGGAGGAGTCTTTGTTGGTGTTGGCAGCCTTTCCATGGCAATGAGATGTGTAGACAGAGTCCATGAATGAGACTGTGGCTTTTGTGATGGTCTGGGCTGTGCACGCAACATTTTGTAGTTATCTATAATACCTCTAGCAATCTACACCTGAACCAGAATGAGACCAACATCCTTGCATATTGGATTATTAGTGCTGTTGGGAGGAGTTTACATTAGTTCAGCAGGGAGAGGGGACATACATTAATATAGTAAAGGAACCAAGACAGAGAGTTTAGTTATGTTGTGATTCAAATAAGTCATGCAAGGCTGAATGGCCTCTACTAAACTAGTAATTTAGCTAAAATCACAATTTCTTGAAATGCTGTCTTCAGCTTGTTATTCAAAGTTACTTTGACATTTTTTCTAACCAAATAAAGTCCTTCATAGAACTGAAAACTAAATTAATTTTTCTCTCCCCCTTAGAACCTAAGTGTCCAAGTAATGACAACATATTATGAGGCTTCACCACACTATAAAATAAAGCAAGTGGTCCTAATACTGGGCAAACCCACTATACACCATCTTGTAGTCTGTATAACATCGATTTACAACAACTTGCTGCTTTCTGCCTTTAAGAAATTTTTCAACTAAGCTGTAACTAACCTCATATTTCATGAGGCACAGTTTTGCTAAATAATCTCTGAATTGATATTTGTCAGACACTTTCTTAAAATCCATATGAGCAACTTGTACTACATTCCTTTCATCAACTTTCTCCATTACTTTCTCTATTTAAAAAAGAGAGCTTACATCTTTCCCATTAAATGAACAATGGTGTTGTTATTTATGGAAAGAGTAGGGATAAAGGCCTGGGTATGCCAAAATCAGAAATAAAATTCCCAATAGTAATTATTAGAAAACATGAGGCCTTTGAGTCATCGACTAATAGGATGATCCAAGCATCCTTTCAATTTTGCAAGGAAAGAAATTTGGGAATGATGGAGGGACTACATTCGTTGGGGGTCCTGAAAGAGGTTGAAACCTTCTTAGAAAAGAGGACACACCAAAATCCAATTGCAGGTGCTGAAGAATCTCTGAACAAACTGAACCAATAGTAACAAAATACCTACTCCATGGCCTGGAGGGAGTGAGAATTAGCCAAGAGGATGGACTTTCAAAGTTGGGGTCTCGGTGTTAAACATTATGAAGACGATAAGGTCTCTGATTCATGGATTAAATCATCCAAATTAATTAATCTGCTATTGTGATGCAACTCCTATCCAACAAGAACTTTAATTCAAGACAGACATCTTTTAAAAGAGGGTATGTCGATATGATGCACCATGGGAAACTGTATTGCATATTTTGGGTAAGTGACCATTTGTTAAGAACGTTAGAATTAAAAGACATAGTAAGGTAGTGGAAAAATTATATCGGTATGTTGGGAAGTATGGATGGACAACTTATGTAGAACCACACCTGAGGGATAAAGGAGGAGTCCTCTGGAAACCCAATCTGATATTTAAGAAATATTGTGGTATTTATGAAAAATAGTGGTAGCAGATGTCAAAGTTCAATTTGAAAATGATGATAAATAATTGGAAAAGACCTGGGTTGAAAAAGCAACAAAGTATAAACATCACGACCAAGAAATAACTGAATTAGAAGTCGGTTTTGAGCACATCCATTTTGATTTTGTAATGAGTGCCAGAGATAAATGTCTAGAACTAAATTATGGTCTTATGTGTCAGACAGAGATTAACTGTTTCTTTAACTTTGGAACTTTTACAGATTTTCAATGATAACTAATTGATTTTTATCTGCCCAGCAAATATTTGGATATTGTTCTAGTTCATGAAGATTAAAATTGCTATTTAGTCTTTATGCTTTATTAATTTTAGATATTTTGTTTATAAATGTAACCCTTTTTGAGTATTAAAATATATTCAAATATAGTTTAAGTTTGCTGAGCTTTTTTCTAGCAATTTCTGAATTTTGTTTCCAATTTTTAGCATCATAGTTCTTTGGTTTTTGTCTGTCTCCTTTGCACTTATCTGCCTTTCTTTCACCTTTCTGCATTTCCTGGCAATCTTTTCCTTTTTGCTAGATATGCCCCTCTGTTCTGACAACTTACATTCCTCTGTAGTCCTTTGCTCTTTTATATATTTGTATCATCATTAGTTTCTTTTGCCTTGCACCTTCGTCACTTATGTTATTTAATTCCTCACTACTTCACCATATTATTGATGTCTTCCGCAATCTTTTCAATACTTCTGTACTTGGACAAAAGCTGCTCATCATTCAAGCAACTTCCTAGTTGGTTCTCCTCCTACTTTACATTAAATCACAATTCCAATTTTACTTACAAACTAGTTCAACATGTTTACCATCTTCTGAACTATTTAAAACGTTAGTCATGTGTTTTCCAATAAGCAAGTGATCAGCGGGTAATTGTTAGATCTAGACTACACCAATTCATTGTGACAAAGTAAAAGGTTAAGGTACATTCTCTTTAACTTAACACTATTAGTTGTCTTTTGAAATCCATACAAATGGTCACTGGACTTTTTGAGTATTATTACCACCATAAATTTAGAGAGATTTCCAAAACCAAGAATTCTTTATGACTGAAACAAAAGCAAAAGCCAGCATGAAAGGAAAAGACAGCTTACTGCAAGGGAAGATTTGAGATCATTGTGGTTTTGGATCAGGATGTGGATTAGATCAACTTCCAAGCCTGACCACCAACTTCCTTCCATAATGAGACACCTGTCTATGTTAAGGCATGAAAACAAAAGGAGTCTACTCTATTGGGTTACTCTAAAAAGAAACCTCAGGATGCATTCCAGACTGCCTCCATCAAGTTGGATAATATCTGACTAGAAGTACATACAGATATGCCAAACATCTGAACTGAAATGTTTTGGAAAGCTGACTCACTGAGTATCTTGGTCACTGAATTCACAAATTTCCAGATGCTGCCTTCATCTCATGATTGTTATATTCATGCTTCCCATGAAGCAGCAGCTGACAAGCCTAAAGACATTTGTTTGCTTAAATGCCACTGCTATTCAGATTTGCAGGAGCCATGAGCAAATTCCAAGTACTGCTAGTTCTTTACCCAGACCTTCACAGAAGCAAGATGAAAATAGTAAACATTTTGAATTTTATTTGCCTATATTGCATGTCAAAACAAATTCCTTTTGGATCACTGTTTTCTGTTTATCCTTTAAGATATACGCTGAAAAAGAGGGACATGGTTTTCTTTGTGGTCTTCAGGATCTGTAATCGGTGGTGAACACTCACTCATCAAGCCTTTCTTCACATTAGCCAATTCTTGGACAAAGGGTTGGCTCGCTGTCCTTCGCAGGCTCTGCAAATTGGAGAGTTTGTCGGTGGCTCCACAGTTGGAAGCAATAGTAAGATGTTATGGTAGGCAACTGTTGGAGATGGTGCCCCAAGATGGAGCTGCATCATCTCCAATTTTTAAAAATATTGAAAAAAAAACACACCTTTTTATAGCTGCCTCCTCAGGGTGGCCTGTAGCTTCAGCTGAATCCAAGTGAGCAAGAAGTACTGGCACCAGGAAGCTCTCTCTGGACATTCTCTCACAGCCTGTGGGGACTTGGAGGATTGGAAAATGCAGGCCTTATTAGGATTTTAAGTGGCTTAATTACCAACTGCTTCCCAATCTACCAAGGAGGAAGTGGTCTGGAAGGAGGTTGGAGCCAGGGGAACCTTATGGGTGGCATGAAATTCTGGACACCCATCTCTGTGCCTACACCCACTGGAGGGAACAACTGCATCCTCAACATTGATAGTTTCTTTTCTTTTAATCTTTGAAAAGGTTTCCAGTCCAAGATGCTAAATTAATCTTGCTTTAAGCATTGAATGCAAACTTTAAAATCAAGGACTTTTGCTCTAGGAATCTCACAGGAACATCCAGGGATTCATAAAGTAATCAGTCTTCCATATTTCAGAAGATTGCAGACACTTTTCTTCCTTTGTCTAGTCTGGTCCCACCTATATGTGTGACTCTTCCAATTTCCATGTCACTTTAATTGTTTCCTGATTCTGCCTCCTTTTCATATAGGTGTCCAATCTCTTTACACATGCATTCCTCACCAGAATGGTCTGAGAACTCTCCACATTATCCCGGAAAGAAGGGCCAATCTCCTATCATTCCTGACCTTCCACATATTCTCACACACTACTCAGAATTACATCTGCAGGTCTCATCATTTCCCTAAGCCATGGCCCTACAGTTTAAAAATGTCCAGACCTCCTGTCAAGGTTATGGTAGTGGTGATTGCCAATAACTGACACTCCCCTTTATTCCATGTCCTACCATTCACCATTGATGCCCTCCATTATACATTGAGTAAAATTGCATAGCTACTTCACTGCCAATGTGAATGGCTTGTTCTCACAGTACTTGTTTTGAGACTCTTGTTTCACTACTTTACTGATTTTTGAATTACTTCCAAACATTTTCTCCTGCCTTGCATTTTGCACTTTTGTGCTGTGAGCTTTCAGTGCAGCATGGAGTGTGGAGTTTATGCATACCTCACATCTCTGGTAGAGAGCAAGAGAAGCAGTAGCACACCAGTAGCAGCAGGAGTAACACAACCAGTGGTTTCCCTCTATATGCTAACATGTACTCCAAAGAAGAGAAATGAATGTCAGGCTGTCCCCGAGGTTGTGTGCTCTCTTCTGTAATGAGAGAAATCAGAGTGTTGCAAGTGAGAAATGGCTCATGGCAACATTTGTGCAATTTGATTATAAGGCATGAATTTGAGGTGTCAGTCAAATAGGGGTGGGTGTTGGCTGTTTGGATGTGGATATGAGCAAGTGCCTCGAGAGAAGGGGAAATGAGTAGAACTTGTCTGACAATTGCTGTTCTGGGGAATGCCAAGGAAGCTAGGGTGTTTGGTTGGCACCTGAAAGCAGAATATCACACAGTGTTCCTGCCCAAAGAGCCCATTGAGTATTAGCAGCATTGTATCCAGGTTATAGGAACCACACTCCTGCTGCTCAATGTTCCCATGATTTCTAGGCGCAATAGTTTGTCGTGTGAGGTTGGCCTTTTCCGCCCATCCATGGGAAATAGAAGGCCCTCCGTGCCCGCGATCAGCTCTAGGGAACAGCCAGACCTCGGAAGGCAGCCTGCCTATAACTTATGTCCATTATTTTCCTTCAAGAACTATTGCACAATGCAGATATTCTGACCCAATGTCCATTCTTTGAACAGAAATCTTTCCATTAATGGATACACATTGCCATCATGCCCACACTGAATGTTTGGTCAGGAAACTTGGAGGCTATGATTGTGTTTAACTGCTGGGATGATTGGGTTTCTGACATCATGCCAGGCTCTCACTTCAGACAGGTCCTGTTTCATCCAGACCTGGATTCAAAGAAAAGAGAGACAGTTAGAGGAGAACAAGATCCACTGTTCATGAATCCAACATCCCATCTTTCAATGACATCATCCCTAAGGATTGACAACTTTTACAGTAGCATTTAAGAATTTTGAACCAAGGATATCTAATGGTCCTGAGAGTTCAGATGCAAATTGGTTAAACTAAGCTTGAATCTACTCATTAACACATTTAATTCTATAATCCTGTTTAGCAACACACTGACTGAAGACCTAGGAGGGGAGAGAAAATTTCCCACTTCTATTAAATATACATGTGTATAGGAATAGTTCACAGTGTTTGTTGCATGCTTCACAATGAGATCTCTTTTCTTAGAAGAGAACAAAATATGACATTGATTAAAATTGTTAATTTTGATACTTAGTTGTATTAACAATAAAAAAAAGTTAAACTGAACACTTCGACCAAAGTATCTAGATTTAAACATAGAATTACTTCTCAATGTCCAAACTCTCTAAATATTGGAAAAGTACCTTGACAAAAAGTATGGATCAATTTGAACTGCATTTCTTTAACAATTCTCTATAAAACAGCAAGTAATTTTGTCAAAGCCACCCCGCCCACTGGAATACACTATTTCTATTCTTCATATTAGTTTGAATTGAGTCTGTGATATTTCTTGAGGTGACAAACGAGGTGCCATTTTTTAAATTGTAAATCTAACACCCACTGCAATCTACAGATGGGAATTGTATTCTTTAAAAGAAATATTAAGAATTACCATTAACTTTGAAGGGTAGTTTGTTAATTTTTATTCTTTGTTGATTTTTTAAAATATTGTTGGTTCAAACTGAATGTTACAGACATCATTTAAAAATGGACTTCAAAGAATTATTTGCAGAAATGAAGATAATGTGACATTAACATTTGTAATTAACATTCATGGTTGAAGTGGAAGTATCAGAAGTAATGATGGTGGGTGGAAATGTCCTCTATTGGGTTTCAAGTGCAAAGTTCCTTACAGTAACCAGATTGCCAATGCACAATTAATAACTGTTTAAAATCTGAATATTATTCTTCTATTATGTTAAATAATCCAGTATAACATAAAGTGTAATCATGCACATTAAACTGCTTAATAACAAGAAATAATATTTGTCTTGTCTTAGATGATGATTTAGAATGTATTCCCTCTGTTGGCAATGAAGACAAAATGAAGCAGAGAAGTCTATAAAAAGGTGTAGACAATATTTTTGATATCTTTGTTCAAGTATTTATGTAAACAGATAAAGTAATGGTCGGGTACAACAAAGTCCAAAAGCCAGACACTGCAATAAACTCCACAGAGATCACCTGAAATGTAATTCTCGAGGAAGGAACAAAGTGTCGCCATGATATAAGATGGTTGGCAAATCACCAAATGGTCCATGATCAAGATGATTTCCAGTATCTGAAATTACTTCCACTAATGATGAAAGGTCACCACTGTTCCACTGTAACTCCTCCAAAAAGGAGTAACGGTCCCTGATTTTTGACTTATTGAATGACTTCCTTCACATCAGAGGTAGTTTGCAATTTATGATTGTGAAATGTAATTTCACCTCAATGTAACTAGCGTATCGGGATAGCTAAAATCTGGACTTTGGCACTCAAACCAAAATATTCATTGTTCATTTTAATTTCAATTCTATTAATTTGTGTATGCAAATTGATTGTGGAATATATTTTGATCAATTATTTCAAATATTTCCTCAGGTGGTGGCATTTCCAACTTTTAACATAATCAGTCACTCGTTTATATCCACAGACAATTCAACTTCATTGAGCTTCATGCATGATATTGCTGAAGAAACCATTATTGCTGAATACAGGAAGCAGAATAAAGATGGGAAAGAAGTGGGCACCACTGAGATTGTAGAATTTTATTCAATAAGTGAGAGCATAACAACAGCAGACAAAATTAAAGCTATTCTCATCTGAAAAACCAGAGCAGGGGCTAAATCTTCCAAAGTTTCCCTGGATATTTTTGTCAGTTTCTTTGAGGGTTTCTCTGTGAGGCCTTATGAGTGTTCTCACACTCATCTAATGCTAGCTTGATTCTCCCACCTCCCACCTGACGGCACGGTGGCTCAGTGGTTAGCAGTGCTGCCTCACAGCACCTGGGACCCAGGTTTGATTTCAGCCTTGGGTGACTGTCAGTGTGGAGTTTGCACATTCTCACCGTATCTGCATGGGTTTCCTCCAGGTGCTCAAATTTCCTCCCAAAGTCCAAAGCTGTGCAGGTTAGGTCCATTAGTCAGGGGAAATGTAGAGTAATAGGATAGCGGAATGGATCTGGGTGGGTTACTCTTCAGAGGGTTAGTATGGACTTGTTGGGTCAAATGGCCTGTTTCCACACTGTAGGGATTCTATAACCGAAGGCATTCATCACTGTCAGGATATCATGGGATTCCTGGGTGAACATCATATTTAAAAGACTGTTGCACACCCAGTCAGATCTGACAGTCCACAGTGCCTGGCATAGCTGCAGAGATTTGTCCCAAACATAGTAAACAAGGGGGAAATTGGTTCTCCATTTGCCAACAGGAGACTAGAGATCCTGCTGGACTCAAGGTTCAGAAGGAGAACATCCTCTTCCGTCAGGAGTGATAGAGGAAACTACAACACCGGACTCCCCTGCCAATCTGGTCCACGATGATCAGTGCAGAATGCATGACCCAGAGAAATAGCTAGTAATGCAGGAAGGTGGTCAATTACCTTCTCTGCTTTGCCAGAATAAATGCCACCATCTGGTCTCCATTACCTCACACTCTTTTTCTGCTGCTGCACTCACTTCCCACCAACTCTCACACCCTACCACTCTCACTATTGCTTTCAAAGTTTTCCTTCACTCAACCTCACCAAGCCCCAACTCCCCACATTCATCTATCTGCATACCCTCTAGGCTATTTACTCATTCACTTGGGGCCACTTCACCAACTTTCACTTACCTATACTAGCACTAACATCTGTGCCACCTACTTTCACCTTATCCACTTTCTCATTGCAGGAGAAAATGGCCCATAATAGGTGTGAAAGAACAAGGGCAGGTGGTGGGGTGCTGGATATTCATCTCCTCAACCACTTTGACCCTGGCATCCTGAGAGGATGCAGAAACCTCCTTGTCCCTAGAAACCAAATAAAAATCATCGTTCATTGGTGGTACTCTCCTATGACACACGCTGTGAATTTGTTGTTTTTATTTAATATATTTGTATTTAAAAAAGGAGTTTTTTTCTTTTGAATATTACAAATACAAAACCAAACAATTCCAACTAATATTCAAAAACAAACCTTCTAATTACATTAATAAATATCAACCAATAACTAAGCTAATAAAGAAGTCTTAACAATAATAACGATAATAATCATTATAGAGCTCAGCAAAACAAAGCATTAGCCCTCGATCATCGAAAGCATAAGTTTATACATATTCGTATGTTCTTGTTCCTCCCCTCTGGACATCAGATTCATTACACAGAATTGCAATGGCTATATAAAGGCTCTTAATAGTCTGGTGGACAAATCTGCAACCAGGTAATCCAAAAAGGGTTGCTAAGTCTTATAGAAATTCTCAGTTTTGTGGTGCACCATACTTGTAAGAAAGTGCAAGGGGATGGGCGTCATGACTAGCTTACACCAGCCCGCCCACCCCAGACGATTTATGACACCAACCCTAATAGATTGCTCTTTCTGGCACAAAAAGTGAGGACACTGGAAAGCCTTTTTTTGTATGCATCTAATGAAAGTGATTTAATAGACCCTAGAAGAAGAGATACCAGCTCCATCTCCACCTACGTCCCCAAGGCCTTCTCTATTTCACCCACCACAGCACTCCAGTATACCCACAGTCTGTGGCAGGACCAAAGACAATGAGTAAGCGTGCCCATGCTCACCTTACATTTATTCCACGTTGGAAATGCTCCCACTTTAAATTTAGTGAGGTGATCTGGGGCCAGATGGACCCTGTGGAGAATCTTCAACTGCAAGGCATGGGTCCTGTTTTGCAAATCGATATCCTTCTTGCATTTTCCTAGATATCCTCCCATATTTCAGAAGAAATCTCAACATCCAACTCCCTCTCCCATACCTTACATAGCCGTTCAGTCTAGTCTGTGGGACTCTCTCCCAATAGATGATAAGCGTTGCTAACAAGTAATATATCCTCAGCACTCAACACCCTCTTCTCCATATTGGAGCTATACGAATCAGTTAGAAATGTGGTCTCTTTTCCTATGAAGTTTCTAATTTGAAAGAAATGAAAGAGGTCCCTACTGGGTGATTCATATTTCTGAGCAAACTGGTCAAAGGACATCGATATGTCCACTTTGAATAAACCGCCCAGGCAAGACACGCCCATGCTGCCCATAGTTTACACCCAGAGACCATCATCCCTGGCTGAAAGCCCGGCATACCAACTATGGGTGTCAAAAATGATGTTTTAGCAATATTGCCCTCACCCTGATACATTGCTGTCCATGCATTGACAGTATTGTTGAGTATTGGACCATGGCAATATTCCTTAACTGTTCTCATTTTGTCTAAGAACAGCAGGCTAACAAGGGGGCATCGATGCTTCGATGTCCATCCAAAATGAATGAGAGTCCCCCCCAGGCCCAATCATTCACATAGATAGCAACGAGCTTTACTGATAGTTTTTGATATCCGGGAGGCCCATTCCTCCTGGTCTGTAAGGTAATTGCAATTTAGTCAATTTAATTAGGGGCCACATGCGATACCAGACAGAAGAACTAAACCAACTGCTCAAATCTTCTAATATTTGCTTATTAAAATGCAGTGGAAGCATTCACATAGGATACAATAGGCGGGGCAGAATGTTCATTTTAGTGATGGCTATCTGACCTAACCGAGAATTTGGAAGCGCCTCCCACCTACAAAAGTCCTGCTTGATTCTGTCGAATAAATGGGCAAAATTGGCTTTGAATACCTGATCAAAAATGGGAGTACTAAATATACCTAAGTAGAGAAAGCTGTCCTGCAACCATCTAAAAGGGAACTGAGATGCACCCTCAGGATCAGGCACTTTTGCAAGACCACCCATGGGCATGGCCTCTGACTTCGCAAAATTGATCTTATAATCCGAGAAGCCACCAAATAGATTGATGCATTGTATCAGGTGTGGCACTGAGACTGTTGGGTGTGATAAGAAGACAAGAACGTCATCTTCATACAATTTGATCTTATGTGACTTCATCCGCGTTTCTGGAGCAATTGTATTGGGATCCCTGCATATTGCCTCCGCCAGTAGTTCGATCACCAATGTGAAAAGCAATGGTGACAAGAGACAGCCCTGCCAACTGTCCCTACAAATATTAAAATTGCTTGACCGCACACCATTGGTGAAGACCGTGGCAAGAGGATCACCACAAAACCTTGATCCACCTGATGGAGGTCTCTCCCAAGCCAAACTGCTTCAAAGTATGAAAAAGATATGGCCACTTGACCCTGTCAAATGCCTTTTTCCGCATCTAAGGAGATCACCAATCCCTGTACTGATCACTGTTGACATACTTGGATTATGTTAAGTAACTTCCTGACGTTATCTGTCAATCTGCAATCTTTTATGAAACCCGTCTGGTCCTCCTTAATGATGGAGGGCAGTACAGTTTGTAGCCTTAATGCCAGAGTCTTGGATAGGATTTTGATCGACATTCAGGAATGAAATGGGTCAAAGTAAACACAATCCTCCAGGGCCTTCCCTTTTATTAAGAATGAGGGAGATGTTCGTCTCTCTTAGAGATGGTGGGAGGAGGACACGACTTTGTGAGTCATTAAACATACTAAGCATGAGCGCTGACAATATACTTATACAGCCTGATGATGGGCTTTTGCCCAAAATGTCGATTTTACTGCTCTTCGGATGCTGCTCCTCTTCCAGCACCACTAATCCAGAATATATTTATACATTCCTTATTCAATTCACTGGGGAGCCTGTCAGGACTCGGCTCCTTTCCATTCTGGATCTGCCTCACAGCCTCCTCCACCTCTTGCTCTGACAATGGGGCATTGAGGAGAGACTCCTGTTCAGGGGTCATTCTTGAAAGGTCCAAATTCTTAAAAGAAGACTCCATCCTAACCCGTCCACCCTCACAGCTTTCAGATTGGTATAATTCAGAGTAAAATTTCCAGAATGCTTTTAGAATCGTAGGTCAAATTTCCATTATCCTCTCTGACTGAGGTAATGGCTTGGGGGGCACTCTTTCTCCTAGCAAGATAGACTAGGTACTTGCCCAGCTTATCCCCATGCTCAAACAGCCTTTGACTTACAAACGTAAGCTTCGTCTTGGCTGTCCATGTGAGCATGGAGTTCAGCGTAGACTGAAGTGCCATGATCCTCTGCAGTTTAACCAGTGAGGGCCTGTCAAAGTATGCCTTTTCAACTACTTTCAGATATGTCTCGAGCAAGTATTGCTGCTCGCCCATCTGCCTCTTCTTACTGACTGAACAGGAAATAACCAAGCCCCTAGCATAGGATGGATGAGCTACTGGCTGAGCCTGAATTAATATCTAAAAAAAAACCTGAACTCAGTAGAAAAGAATTCAATAAACTTGTTATCCTTGAGGATCAAGGGGTCTAGTCACCAGAGCCTTGAGCCTACCACCATGTCCTTACTTTTAACTATTAAATATACTGGGGCCTGATCGGAAATAGTGATATTGCTAATTGTACATATTGCCACCGAGCCCAAATGTGCTGCGGGGGTCAGAAAAAGATCAATCCTGGTATGGCATTTATGTGGGTTTGAAAAGAACGTCAAGTCCCTGCCAGTAGGGTGAAGGTGCCTCCAAACATCCACCAACCCCAATACTCACGCAGATCCCTTAATTGTTTAGATCGCAAAAAAGGTATCGGTGGGCCTTCGGGGAATCTGTCCACCGTAGGGTCTATGAGACAATTGAAATCACCTCCTACCATGATATGTTGAGATGCAAGGTTAACCAGTCTAGAAGGTGTGTCTGTCAAGAATTTAAGGGGCTGGGCTGGGGGACAGTAAATATGTAAGATCCCGTATTCTTTCCCATGTATCAAAGCTTTAAGGATTACAAATCTCCCATGTGTGTCTTTAATACACTCCAATAACTTTTCTAACTAAAATAGCCATCCCTCTACTCCTCTTATTGAAAGATGAAAAATAAACCCAGTCATACCCATTCTGTTGCAGCTTTAAACGAGCTGTATCATCCAAGTGTGTTTCTTGTAATAAACCTGGAAAGTACCTTCTTCCTCTTGACAGGCGAATGACTCCCCTTAATATTCCAGGTGCACCACTTAAACACATCCTTAGCCATAACTTTCTATAGCACCATCTAGACCCCAGAGAGGAAGAACCTGAACTATATATTGCTGAGCTTTAATGCAAAAGAATCCACAAACCCAAAAACTACATAGACTAAAATAACTACAACTTACAAATCTCCAAAACTTACAAAAACTATGTACAGCAAAAGCAGAAAAACAAAAAATTGCAAAGGCACTGAGTGGAGGAATATCCCCCTCATTCAAAGGGAATACTTATACATCCTACAACCTGACTAATCAACCTAACCACCCTCTCAGCTCCTCCCCGACAGGGTCGTGTCATATACACCGACCACTTGGTAGAGAAAAAAACAAACACCCAAAAGCAAGGTTAGTACTATAAGCAAGTAAACTAAAAATAAGTATGTAATCCATCCCTTAGCATTATTCAGAGATTAAAGATAAATAATCTATCCATCCCGAACATCATTTCACACAACTTATTACCAGAAAGGAGACTCCACCAGGTCCTTTTTAAAGAAGAACAAACCCAAACAGCCCTGTCCTCTAACCCAATCGACTGTTCGACTTATGTCAACATATCCACAAAGTTCTTCGCTTTCTCTGATGAGTTGAACAAATGTATGGATCCATTATGATTGATCTGAAGCACTTCTAGATATCTTAGAGAATACTGGATCCCAAGATCTCTCAGTCTCTTCTTGACTCCATTGTAGGACTTCCTTTTCTGACCACTGCTGCTGAGAAGTCTCAAAAGAACATGACCCTGGAGCTGCCACATACCGACACCCTCTGGTCCCTCTTCTGGGCTCGAGAGGCTTCCATGACCCTTTGCTTGTCTTTATAATGATAAAATCTCACCAGGACAGGGTGTGGGCGGTGATCCACACCTGGCTTTCATGCCACGATCCAGTGGGCTCTCTCAATTGTTATCCTTCCCTTCTCAGCCTCCAATCAAGGAACTCAGGGAACCACTTCTTGAAGAATTCCACTGGCCACTCACCCTCTGTCCCCTTCCTGTATGCCAACAACACACAGGTTCTTTCTTCTGCCCCTGTTTTCAAGATTGTCTACCGAATCCAATAGATGCCTGACCTGTGTTTCCAGGGCTTCTACCTGGCTCTCGGAGGAGTCAGTCTCTGCCTCTACTCCTGCAGCATGGGGCTCGAGCTCATTGGTCCATTTTCCTAGTTTTGCAGCATAGACGATACAGGAGCCAGCTTCTCCTCGATTTTTTCCTGGATCTGCCTCCCCAGGACCTCATGAGATTTGGCCAGCTCCTGAAGCAGGGTGTGGTGAGTAAGCAAGCCTGCTGCTCCAGAGGCTGGGGCGTGGCCCCGGTCCCGGGTGAGCTTCCTCCTTTCTTCAGCATTCTCCAGCTGCAAGGACAAAGGGAAGTCAATTCTTTTCAGGTTTCTAGTTCCTTTACTGTGTATTTACTCACAGTAAAGTGTTTGGGATGGATCCTGGTATCCCTGCAAACACAATCCTAAAGAATGCCACCATCTTGGATCCCCTTGAATTTATTGTTAACATGCCACTACTTCTGCCCCTTTGGCTTAATTCATTGTCTTTTTTGTTTTCTGTAGATACTAGCAGGAGGTCCATGGTGACTGTAGTCAAGAAGTCTGTTGCACAAGACTTATCCTCTGCCACCTCTGAGGAAGAGAGCGCTGAGGAAGCACTGAGAAGGCTGTCTCCAGCATCCCTCGCGAGCTCAGATACTGAACCCTCGTTAGGTACGTTAGCTAGATTAGAGTTGGGAGAACATGCTGGTGAGCACTTCACAGCTTGCCATGGAAGAAAGACCCAAGCCGTTGGCACTGGGAGGACTGGCAGAAACTAAGAACCTGCTCTGACCCAGGTAGGTGAGGACCCTGTGGGAGTCAGCAATGAGAAACTTCGTATGAATGTGCAAGCAGACACAGTGCCAGCAGCAGGAAGGTTTGCTAGGAACACTGGGAAATGGAACACGAAGGCTGCAGCACCACTCAGGCATGACATTGTCTGGCTGGCTTCAGAGATGCCGACCTCTCGGCTTCTGAATATGCGCAGACCTGCACTTCTTTGCTCTAGCCATAAGCTCACAAGGAAGCAGGGCGATGGCAGTAGGCACACAGCTGGTGGAAGAGCCACATACAATACTCCCAGAAGTCTGTTCACAGGACACTTCAGAGGTGGCTGGACCTTCCACCTCCCTTTGACTATCCTACTTTGCCTTGTGGGAGGTCAAGCTGAGGAGGTTGCAGCTGACTCTGGGCAGAACACACTCGGCATGTCAGGCTCTTGGGACATCACACTCTCAGGGTCACCCAACCAAACGTCCAAAGCCAGTGGGCTCCAGTTTATGGATGCAGTTGTTGCTAGTGGACTGTGCTCTCAGGTGTTGGTGCAGGGTGTCAGGATAGAGGAGCAGTTGGGAAGCTGGAAATACCAGTTACCCACTGTTGTGGAAGTATGAGTTTTTTTTGCAAAATTGATCATTTTTATCCAGTTTATGTAAACATCATAAAATCCCTGTAATTGTACCATGGTTGATGCATGAACTAAAGCGTTAGATTCATTAAACAGCATTTTATAGAAGCTGAACAGCCTTAAAACGATGGAGGGACAATTCAAATTGCACATCACTCGTGACATTAATTCAATGAGTTCATATGTTCAGGTTCAGTAATTGCACCGAAATTCTTCCACTCAGCTAAGACATTAGGACTCAACACTTTATGCAAAAATGTTGGAAAAATCAACGGAAAGATATTAACATTATTTCATAATTAATGATAATTGTCTGACTGACTGAATTTTAAGAAGGGTAGATGGTGATATTCATTCTGAGCTGGAGTTTTACATTCCATTGTCATTAATAGGTGGAGATTTTTATTTGCCTTTGCCCAAGCATAATGTATTTCAAGTGAAAAATTATAATTGGAACTGTACTAATTTAACTTAATTAACTCTGTGACTGTAGTTATATATTGTAACAATGTCATGATTATATCATCTAACAAGTATTACATTTTCTACAATTTCATCTAGACTTCAGTGTTTAAAAACAGGTCAGAGTGAACATTCTGCAATATTTGACAGTTGGTTATCATGTGAAACTGCTGAAAATGTGTTGCTGGAAAAGCGCAGCAGGTCAGGCAGCATCCAAGGAGCAGGAGAATTGACGTTTCGGGCATGAGCTCTTCTTCAGGAATCCTGAAGAAGGGCTCATGCCCGAAACGTCGATTCTCCTGCTCCTTGGATGTTGCCTGACTTGCTGCGCTTTTCCAGCAACACATTTTCAGCTCTGATCTCCAGCATCTGCAGTCCTCACTTTCTCCTATCATGTGTAACTATCATCTTTAGAAGTTCGACTACACAAGCATACAGAAACCAACAGTGTTAATAAGCCCTCACAATATCTTCACATATACAGGAAGAGTTTTGCAGACTATATGGTTGGAAGTCCTTTAATGGCATTCCTTTTGACTCATAGGAAGAGATATGTTGAAGCATTACAACAACATACTGTGCTGCAATTCCTGTTTTGTAATTTTCTAGAAGTCCTTTATGTCTCACTACTAAGTTTGGTAGATTGAATTACTTACTAAAGACATGACAAAATGATTGTGGCATGAAAAGGCTATATCCAGTGTTCACAATGATTGCAATGTTAGTCAGTTGCATAGGAGGAAGTGGAAAAGGAGAAAAATATTTTGCATATATTTGAATGAGTAACCTGTGATGAATATTTTTGCTGTTAATTGTTGTTCAGCAACAATGATTTGCGTGGTCACTGACTTCCCAAATTGCACAATTGAACTCTGAAGTTCCAACATGAAAATAAACTAGGTATTAATTCACCTAATCTCTGGAGATGTATTCTAAATACTTATCTCCATTAGCAAACTTATGAGATATTAAGTTATATTTTATGATTTCAATACATATTTCTGTGTATATTTGTAGGTATGTGAGAATCAAGAAAGTAAAATGAATTGAACTAAACTGGCAAAAGCATACTACATTCAGAAAATGGTTATTTTCAGGAGGTTTCACTTTCATGCTCACTTACTTTAATATCTATTAGACATCATTATTTGGCTAAGGAGCCAGATGAGCAAACTGGTCCTGGGGCAGTGCTACTTAAGGCACTAGAAGGTGTCTGCAAATTGTCTGTGATAACTATCTTACCCAATTGTTTCTTTACATATGTTGCTCTGATCAGCACATAGACCCCAGAGATTGGGAACTTCCTATGTAGAAAATAAGGGATAATCCATTTCTTATGTCTCTGGAATAGTGCACCAACAGACAAAAAAATGTGCTATCTATTGAGACCCTTATTATTTTATTTCTTTTTAAATCAATTTTGATTTGGAGCTGTAGGCTGAGAGCTGAAGGCAAGCGTTTGACTATGAGCAGCAGTTAGTTGTGAAAAGAAAAGAGCAAAGATGTTTGTTTATGAAACCAAGTTAATTGCATGTTGTTTCTTGAATCTACTCTGAAGATGCTTCGACTTGGGAGAGGTCTTATGCTCAAGCAGATGGCAAATATTGAATGTTAACTGGGCCCTCATGGGAGGACAGTCAGTCTAGCAAGAAGAGGCCAGAGTTTGGACTGGTTTTTGAAATATCAGAAGAATTGTGTCTTTGAAATCTACATTTGGAGATTTGATTGCTTCTTAGTAGTCCTCTCATCATCAACTTATTGAAAGTTCAGAGAATAATATCTCACTAATAGGAATTAGTTTAACATTCCTTGGAGCCATCTGTATGAATCCATATCATCAGAAACCAAATATGGCAGAATCCCATATGCCAGTAATGTTACATATCATGGTGACTGCTTCACTGAACTCTCAGTTACTTCTGATCATTCCCTTTTGACTTATCTCTTAACCACATTGTTTGTCTATCTTTGCATAAAAGTGGAACCTAGAATGAAGGAAGATTGAGTTTAAAATCAGACATTAATTAGATTATTCTGTCGCTTAACCTTGCTCTGCTAAAGTTACTATATTATTAATAAATTGTGATATCCTTTGTTAAGCTGTAAACCTGATGTCTAGTATCAATTATTCACAAAGTCTGGTACTGGTTATTCAAAAAGTTTAATTATGAACCATTGGGGTCGTTAAGTAATTAAGTATTTTAACTTTGACGTGTTGTGAACATCAGGATAGAGAGACTGATTTCATTTGGCCATGGTCTCCATGTCATAACATATCCTAAAAACACACTTGTTTTTAAATATTATGCCATAAAGTCACAAGACACTTTCAGCAGAATCAATCAAGGGGAAATTTGCTTTTGTGTGAAAGAACTAAAACACAACAATTAACTCGATTAAGTTTATAGTCAACAATTTGAAAGGTTAAGAGAAAACTCTATTTCATGACAAAATTCAAGTACTCAAAGAACTAATCCACCAGGACCTGGACATTCCTCCAATCATTAACCTTCTGATCAAAGAAAGTTCAAAGTCACCAGGAAGTAAATGCTTCGAGTTCTCAGACAAAATAGATTATAGTTTAAAGAACTGTCAAGCAATACTCAAATAGTAGAAAACATTTGAATCCAGCCTTCACATCCAAGTCTGGAAAATTTCAAGAGAATGTAGTTGGAATTTTCTGAGGGCCTGAGCAACAAAAATCAGGCAAGAAATTCAGAGAAACCTATCTCAAATTTAGGAGCAACCCATCTCATCTTTGACAACTTTGACAAATGGCGAGGCAAGTTTCTCATTAGGCAATGGTGGGTTGCCAATTAAAGAGGGTTATTGCTTGATAAATGTTTTATCAATGCCACAATATGCCTTATTAATATTCATATTCATATATTACCCACATGCCAAACAAGCTAGACATCGAGAATTCTCAAAATGAAAATCAAAAGTGGATACCTGGTCTTTCACTGGATATTTGCCAAGTGGCAAGTTCTTCCAGGAATGGACATGGGGAACACCTTGGTATGAGATAGGTAGTTAATGAGATGAGTCGAGAGTGTGGTGCTGGAAAAGCACAGCAGATCAGGCAGCATCTGAGGAGTAGAAGAATCAATGTTTCGGGCATAAGCCCTTCATAAGGATGCTGCTTGACTTGCTGTGCTTTTCCAGCACCACACTCTCGACCTGATCTCTAGCATTGGCTGTCCTCACTTTCTGCTAGTTAATGAGTTTGTCAGACACACAAGAAATCTCACGTAGGCCTCATGGCAAAAACATCCTCTTTAATAAAACTAAACGCAATGCAACTTGCATTTAGCCAATAAAACTAGATTCAGTCGAGAAAATCAGCTGTATAAACATTGGCTTCAGATAAATGGAGCCACTCCAAGTTTTATAGCAAAGATTGAGCCAGAAGAGGGGAAAAGAGGAAGGAAAATAAAGTAAAAAGAAAGGAAAAATACGTATGTTGGGCTTTCTATGGAACAGTGCTCATGTATTTGAGGGGAAACATTTTAGTTCTAGCCTTACTGCATTAGGATCATAAATCAGTGAAATTGAGGAGGGTTAATCTCATGGAATTTCTTGTGATCAGCCTTATTACACCATCATAGAATGGACCCAGCTAAGGTGCTGCTCAGCTGTGACAACTCACTATGAGTGGGGCTGGACATAAAATGCAATTACAGTTGTTCTTTAAATTGGACATTCGTGGTTGCTGGTCAGCAGAAAACGTGACAATAAAATGGAATATTGTTTGGGATATAATTGGAGGTACCTCTCAAAAGAATTGCAGAAGAGGTCTCTTTGGGATTTAAAGACAGCAATTCTAAAAGAATAAATGTTCACTATGTAGGATGTAGGTCTCAGAGTAAATGCAGTCTTGACATTTTGAAGTGAGTGAGTGAGTGAAAAAGTAAATTACTCAAGGATATCTTCTAAAATAAGACTTGATAACATCATATTGGATTAAGTCAACCATTTGAAAAATAATTTACAAGATATGGGGGTTACTGGCTAGACCAGCATGTATTGGTCCTTGAGACAGTGGTTATAAATTGTATGAAGTATGCATTGTTCTGTAAGCTAATAAATCTGAAAGGTTCAGATTAAAGACTGTTCTACCCAATCTGATGATATTGTGTAGATTTAGGTGGGAATGAAGCAGAACATCTTAGAGCTTTGAGGAGTGCAGACATATATTCACAGATCTATTCATAGTATCTGTAACAACATTTATCTAACTCCTGTAACTTTTACCCAATTGCTATCATGCATGAAAACAAGAGTTTTCTTTTGTTAAGGCTCACAGGTGGTTTTCCTTCACCACCACAAACTAAATAGGTCCTTCAACACAATCAAGGTAAAAGGAAGATGGTGACAGCATCTTTCTGCCCTCAAGTATCACATGCAAGCCCATTAAAAGTTTGTTTTCAAATATATTGTTACACCCATTATTTTCTTGCATCCTAAGATGGATTATTCAGTTGTAAAATATAGCCTTTTTTAAACCTTGTATTACCCATATTGTATTAGCAAGTACTTAATTATTGTCATTTAAAACCAGAATTGCTATATTACCATTGGAAAGGTGATGTGATGAAGCAAGCTTACCATACACCGAACCAACATGTTCCACATACACATCCCCATACACAAGCTGGATGCAGATGATTAGTAGTCATCTGCTATACAAGCCCATTGCATCTCAGTACTATACGTCTGCTTGTGGGACAAAATATAGCACATAAGAGAAAGCTCAAAGTGAGAGGAAGTACTCTTTGGTCAACACAACATAAAATATTTATGCTTTTAGGTATATAGTTAAAAAGATATATGCATATACCCACACTGGATCACAGAATAACCTTCCTTGAGTCCTCTATGGCATTGTGAAGTAATTACTTATCACTTCTCACTTATTTATACTGTGGTCTCTCATTATAATCCTATTTAAAATTATCTACTTGAATAAATAGAAATAAAAATCAGTACAACACAGAATTATATCCAAACTATTGTTTTCCATATACAATGTGTCCATGTAAGATAGTGAATATCCAAATGAGAAAAATTGAAGAGTGGAATAGAAGATTGGAATTACCCGTCACATGATTTTAATAAAATACTGTTTGCACAACTCGATGCTTCTTTTGCAGGAAGGCTCAGAGTAGTAAAGGTATGTTGCAGCATTGTATCCTTTGGTGGTTGCTTCAGGATTCTACTCATCATGCTGAGTAACTTGCCTTCTGTAAACAACAGAAGCCCTCACTTCGGGTTAGTGTGAAAGACAACCTCGGAGCTGGCCTCAGATGGACAGTCCTATCCATTCAATGGTAAATAATTTATGTTGAGAGGCCAAGAGAAATAATTTGAAAGAAGGAAGTATGACAAAGAAAATATTTTCATTGATAACATTGTGCTGCACATATTTGAAATGCTTGCTAGCAATTAACTTTCCCAATATGTGTGGTGGGATAGTCATTAGTTAACAGTGCCCCCTTAATGTTATTTTGTTTGATTTTACTTTAGTACCTATTTCTTCAGGTTACCTTCGTATTTCTGGTTTTATGTGATGTATTGCAAATCATCACATTACCCTGTGTCAGAATCATCTGGTGACATGTCTTCATTGGTAACTAATCATAATTTAATACAGACAGGCCGCAGCTGGTGGAGGGCTCAGACCGATCTCTCTTCTATCATTCCTGCAGGCTTCAGCTGATAAGCAATACATTTAAGTTCAGTTAAGATCCAGGAATTAAAAAGCCCAGACCTCATGCAGAGGAATCCATGAGATTGGCCCACAAGTCTCATGCTGTACACTTATCAGCTAGCTAGGATAATGCCAATTAAACAGGCAGAGTAAAACAGGCAAGAATGTTATGTACATAATTTTGGAAATAAAGTTATATCATTGATATGATTTATGTCCGTAAATGATTGAATAGTATTGGCTCAGGGCATGCTACAAAGGTTATTAAACATGCTCATATACTAGCAGGCATGTATCACTTTATAGTAGCACTGCTGTTCAGCTTCAATGCAGCACTGAGTTTGTTTAAAATTACACACTAATGGTCTGTTGCTTCCTTTTGATACTTCGGCCAATTTGTTTTAGTTACATTGCCAAATTTCATGTCACGGTAATCATGAAAAGTTGGCAATGCAGACAAATATTTTGAAACCACACTTCCTGTAAGTATGTTGCCTTGAAAGAAATATGAACTTAAACTTAATTCAACAATCTCCTGAAATAGCAGTGCGGGAGGTAGAAGATCACATTTTACTGCATTATGTGGGATAGTTCATGCTCTTATCCTTTTCTTGTTTGTCCAAATTAAAGAAAGGGGTAAAATTAAAGTGTGGGTTTGTGTAAAATTGAAGTCTACAGTACTCTCAGATCCAATACCATTCAGATTGTTTGCAATGTTGCACAGTTGAACGTTGCCCTAGAAATGAGGATGTTTTTTGTCTGTCAATAGAGGTATAAATTGTGTTCCAAAGCACTGAACTTGGTCTTTCTTTGCTAGAAAACCAATTTTCTTCTGTCTCCCTGACTCTACACCCTTTTAGGAAAGGGAATTTTCATGGATCAGGAAGGCATTGGGTGCAAAATGCTCATGCATCTTTACCAAGATTGAATTCCTTATTGTGAGGGTCATTGGGAAATTGTATTCCCTCTTGCACACAATGTGTGGATGTGTAGATTTTGGAAAAAGTGAAAATAAAACCATGCTAAAGGATTCATGACCACTGGAAGAAGCCTGCTGAAGCATTCTGAAAGGCATTTATAAAATGTTTTGACAACTGCAACGTTACTGTTAAGTGCTGTATAGTAATCTAATGTGTATTCAGTTAATGATTCATCATTGGGATTCAACTTGCAAGGATAAATTGAGCACCATTATGTAAAAGTTCCTATGTATTACAGCACAATCTCCGTGTCAAAATGCAGTTGAAAATGCAAAACAAATGTCCAGTCAGCCTTCATTCTCAGTTTTTTTTGGTACTCTATTTGTTTAAAAGTCCCTGCTTTTGCAAATGGAAAACTTATATGATTTGATGGACATACATTTTAAAACTCAAAATGAGACAGTATTCTGTTTTGTCAGTTCCTGGCAATTCAACCAGAAGCTTTGATTCCAACAACTGTAGCTAGTACGAATGGTTGGCTCAGTTTCAAAAGTCCATTATGGCTTTACTCAGCAGATTGTGTATTGCTCTAAATCTTATCAACATATTTAAGATATAAAAGTAGAATATACCATAATGTGCCTTTTTGTTTGTTTATAAACCTAATGGGCATTCTAACCTTGTGTGGCTTAGCATCATAGATTTGCACCTAAACTCTTTATAAATATATCAAGGTTTCTGCCTCTGCCACCCTTACAGGTCATTCCTGATGAAGAGCTTATGCTTGAAATATTGACTGTCCTGTTCCTTGGATGCTGCCTGACTGGCTGTGCTTTTCCAGCACTACACTTTCAGACCCCCATCCTTACAGGCAATGGGTTCCAGATTCCCACCATCCTCTGGGTGAAAAGGTTCTTTCCTAGCATTCTTCTAAGCCTTCTGTACCTTACCTTAAATCTATTTCCCAGTCATTGATCCTTCCAGCAAGGGAAGAAGCTTCTTCCTGTCTCACCTTACAATCCTAGACCTGACAATGGTGCATTGGGCATGTAGCAGCACAGGTGGTCTGTTGAGGTACGGGGTAGGTGAGGTGAGAATTGAGGCTTAGGGGTTCCTAAAATAATTTTGAGTTGGGAAATTGAATTGGAAAACTAAGGCAAGCCTTCTAACTAGCCCACCTCTACCTACACCACTCCTGCATGCCAAATGGTGCACTGATAAGATGGATTAAGATGCATTACAAATGCAGCCCGTATGAAAGGACAAAAATCTCTGACAGAGGAGTCTGTATTACAGAACACAAGCCATTTTTTCCCTGCTTTTAAAAAATAAGTCTATATTTAAATCCAAATTCATTCTCTCATTCATTCATGCATTCAAAGTGTACACATGTTTCTAACTTGAATTTTTTTCTTCTCTTTACTAGGAGATCTTTGTTAGCTCTTTTGGTATATGCATTTCCAGTCCCTCGACCATCCACACACAAAAGAACCTTCAAGCTCAGCGAGCAAACCTGAGCTACAAGTCTTCTCAAAACTCGCTAACAAAAGTTCAATTGAGGACCATATTAAACTATAATAATTGTAAAAGACCAGAGGACAATTGGCCAACAGAATGGGAAGACAGATGCATCTCAGTAAAGAGGAGAATTAAAGATAAGGACAGGAAATGCACCTCTCACAATAAAATTATAAATAGGACATTGATGTACAGATATAATGTAAAAGTTACTAAAATAGCAGATCAGGTAGATCCGATCATAAAAACAGGTGACAAATACATGCAGCTGTTGCATGTATTGTTTTCTTTCCATTTCTCACTAAGCCACAGATTCCACCTCAGCCCTCAATTTCTTTCCCTTGTCCTCTTCAAGCTTATAGACAATAGACAATAGGTGCAGGAGTAGCCCATTCAGCTCTTCGAGCCTGCACCGCCATTCAATATGATCATGGCTGATCATTCCTAATTAGTATCCTCTTCCTGCCTTATCTCCATAACCCTTGATTCCATTATCTTTGAGAGCTCTATCCAACTCTTTCTTAAATGAATCCAGAGACTGGGCCTCCACTGCCCTCTGGGGCAGAGCATTCCACACACCCACCACTCTCTGGGTGAAGAAGTTTCTCCTCATCTCTGTCCTAAATGGTCTACCCCGTATTTTTAAGCTGTGTCCTCTGGTTCGGCACTCACCCATCAGCGGAAACATGTTTCCTGCTGCCAGAGTGTCCAATCCTTTCATAATCTTATATGTCTCAATCAGATCCCTTCTCAGTCTTCTAAACTCAAGGGTATACAAGCCCAGTCGCTTCAGTCTTTCAGTGTAAGGTAATCCCGCCATTCCAGGAATTGACCTTGTAAACCTACGCTGCACTCCCTCAATAGCCAGAATGTCTTTCCTCAAATTTGGAGACCAGAACTGCACACAGTACTCCAGGTGTGGTCTCACCAGGGCCCTGTACAGCTGCAGAAGCACCTATTTGCTTCTATATTCAATTCCTCTTGTTATGAAGGCCAGCATGCTATTAGCCTTCTTCACTACCTGCTGTACCTGCATGCTTGTCTTCATTGACTGATGTACCCAGATCTCTCTGTACCTTTACCTAAATTGATTCCATTGAGATAGTAATCTGCCTTCCTGTTCTTGCCACCAAAGTGGATAACCATACATTTATCCACATTAAACTGCATCTGCCATGCATCTGCCCACTCACCTAACTTGTCCAAGTCACCCTGTAATCTCCTACCATCCTCATCATATTTCACCCTGCCACCCAGCTTTGTATCATCAGCAAATTTGCTAATGTTATTGCTGATACCATCTTTTATATCATTAACAAATATTGTAAAAAGCTGCGGTCCCAGCACGGATTCCTGCGGTACCCCACTGGTCACTGCCTGCCATTCCAAAATGGAGCCGTTTATCACTACCCTTTATTTCCTATCAGCCAACCAATTTTCAATCCAATCTAGTACTTTGCCCCCAATACCATGTGCCCTAATTTTACTCACTAACCTCCTGTGTGGGACTTTATCAAAAGCTTTCTGAAAGTCCAGGTACACTACATCTACTGGATCTCCCTCGTCTATCTTCAAAGTTACATCCTCAAAAAATTCAAGAAAATTAGTCAAGCATGATTTCCCCTTCATAAATCCTTGCTGACTCGTCCTATCCTGTTACTACTATCCAGATATGTTGTAATTTCATCCTTTGTAATAGACTCCAGCATCTTTCCCACCACTGAGGTCAGACTAACTGGTCTATAATTTCCTGCTTTCTCTCTCCCATCTTTCTTAAAAAGTGGAATAACATTAGCCACCCTGCAATCCTCAGGAACCGACCCCGAATCTATCGAACTCTGGAAAATAAACACCAACGCATCCACGATTTCCCGAGCCACCTCCTTCAGTACCCTGGGATGTAGACCATCAGGCCCCGGAGACTTATCAACCTTCAGACCTAACAGTCTCTCCAACACCAAATCCTGGCAAATATACATTCCCTTAAGTTCAGGTACTTCAGTCACTGTTACCTCAGGGAGATTGCTTGTGTCTTCCCCAGTGAACACAGATCTGAAGTACCCATTTAATTCTTCTGCCATTTCTTTGTTCCCCGTAATACATTCCCTGTTTCTGTCTTCAAGGGCCCAATTTTAGTCCTAACCATTTTTTTTGCCTTGCTCATACTTAAAAAAGTATCCTCCTTTATATTATTGGCCAGTTTACCTTCATACCTCATTTTTCCTCTGTGTATTTCCTTCTTAGTAATCCTCTGTTGCTCTTTAAAAGCTTCCAATTCCTCAGTTTTCCCACTTATCTTTGCTATGTTATACTTTTTCTCTTTTAACTTCATTTGTTTCTTAACTTCCCTCATTAGCCACGGCCGCCCATGCCTCCTCCTGGGATCTTTCTTCCTTTTAGGAATGAACTGATCCTGCAACTTCTGCTTTATACACAGAAATATCCGCCATTGTTCCTCCACAGTCATCCCTGCTAAGATATTGCACCATTGAACTTTGGCCAGCTCCTCCCTCATAGCTCCATAGTTCCCTTTATTCAACAGAAGTACTGTCACTTCCGACTGTATCCTCTCCCTCTCAAATTGCAGATTGAAGCTTAATGTATTATGGTCACTACTTCCCAATGGCTCCTTCACTTCGAGGTCTCTGACCAATTCTGGTTCATTACACAATACCAGATCCAGAATTGCCTTCTCCCTGGTCGGCTTCAGCACCAGCTGCTCTAAGAATCCATCTCTGAGGCACTCCACAAAGTCTCTTTCTTGAGGTCCAATACCATCCTGATTCTCCCAGTCTACCTGCATGTTAAAATCCCCCATAACAACTGTAGTAACATCTTTGCGACAGGCCAATTTCAGCTCCTGATTCATCTTACATCCGACATCGAGACTACTGTTTGGGGGCCTGTAGATGACTCCCAAGAGGGTCTTTTTACCCTTAGTATTTCGCAGCTCTATCCACATTGACTCTACATCCCCTGACTCTAGGTCCCCCCATGCAAGGGACTGAATATCCTCCCTTACCAACAAGGCCACCCCACCCCCTCTGCCCATCAGTCTGTCCTTACAATAACATGTGTAGCCTTGAATATTCATTTTCCAGGCCCTGTCCACTTGAAGCCACATCTCAGTTATCCCCACAATATCGTATCTGCCAATTTCCAAAAGAGCCTCAAGCTCATCCATCTTATGTCTAATGCTTCTTGCATTCATATATAGTATTTTTAATTTGTTACTGCTCTCACCCTTCCCATCAACCCCTATTTCACTCAACCTTACAGCATGATCCCTTTCCGAGTTTTCTGCCTCATTGATACAGTTGTCTTTCTTGACTTCTCTTGTTCTAACTTTCCCTTCAATTTCTTTTTTAAACATCCAGTTTGTCCCCTCCCCAGTTCCCCAACCACACGTTCAAGTCCATTATCTCCCTGTTTCTGGCCACACCAGCCTGAGGAACTGGAAGCAAACCGGAGATAACCACCTTGGACGTCCTGCTTTTCAGCCTTCTTCCTAGTTCTCTGAAGTCCCGCTGTAGTATGTTCCTCCTCTTTTCCCGACATCATTTGTGCCGACATGTACCACCACCTCTGGCTCTTCACCCTCGTCCTTGAGGATTTCTCGCACTCTGTCCGCGATGTCTTTCACCCTGGCACCAGGAGGGCAACACACCATCCTTAAATCCCGTCTGCTGCCACAAAAGCCCCGGTCAGTTCCTCTCACAATGGAATCCCCTATTACCACGGCTCTGTGCGATGTCCGACTCTTCCGCTCTGCCTCTGCGCCAACTTTTGATTGACAGACCTGGTCGCCTTATGAACTGGCAGTGTCATCAGTCTCTCCTGTTTCCAAAAGCTTCAACTTGTTCTTGACAGGTACTTCTCCCGGGGTCTCTTACACCTGTCTCCTCTCTACCTTCCTCATCGTCTGCTCTCTTCTGCTCTCTTCTGGCATGATTGGTATAATAACCTCACTGAAGGTCTTGTCCAGAAAGATCTCGTTCTCTCGGATGAGCCTAAGGTCCTCAAGTTCTTTCATCAGCGCTGCAATATGCTCGGTCAATAGCTGAGTGTGCACACACTTTCCACACATATACGAGCCAGACACACCAAAGTCGTTGACCTCCCACATCAAGCACGTAGCGCACTGAACCAGCTGGGCAGTCATGTCTTCACCCTCTTCAACTGTGGCGTAATCACTTCACTCAACCTCCTTGTCAAAGACTCCTGAGCTGAAGCCTCACTCTTCGATCCAAACTTCCTTAAACCCTCTTTTTGTGGCAAGTCTGTGGACTCTTAATTTAGGTTAGAGGAGGAGGGAGGGAGGGAGACCCTACTTTGTAGGACCTGGGGTTTAGAACACACCCACTCTAATAGCAATCACTTACCTTCCTGACTGGCTTTGCGCTCCGCCTGAATTTCCACCCAGTTTCCGCCGCTCTCTGCTGCGAAAAAATTGACATTTCCCACCTTGTCCGATGATCTATTTCTACTAAGTTTTGATCACCTAACTTTCCTTCGATACTTAAATATTGTAAATATTGTATACTTTTCCAAACTATCATAACTCTCCTACTCATGTACAAAAATCAAGTGTCCATCCCTCTGTCTACTCTAACAAGTGCCTGATCGCAACCTTCTTCCCCAAACTCCCTAAATGTCCTGCTTCCTCCCTGTTTCACAATATTTTCCACACTCCCAATTCAAATCCCTCCAATCAAGCTTCCAATCCTCGAACATGGAAATAGCCCTACCCGAAATGATCAACGACATGGAGTCAAATCTTATTTTTAAGACTAAATATGGAGGCAGGAAAAGTTGAAGGTACTTCAATCTGGGATGAGATGGGTTTTCCCATGTGATTACATTCTTCTCAGCTCATTACATATGAAGCTGCAGGTTAATTACCAAATGTTATGATCAACAAGCATAACAGGCACCATAGTGGAATTGCCTCTCAGACATCCTCCGGGATTTACACTTCAAACATAAAACGAGCAACAATATTCAGCACTACATATGCACCATTATCTCACTAACCTTTCACCACAATTAGGGGATTGGTGAAAAGCTCGGAATTGTATAAAGGCTTACATGAGACAAGGACACAGAAATTATGACTGTGGAATGAAGAGCTTGCAGGTATCTCAGGCACACACTTAATAAGTTTAATTATTTGACATTGAACCACCTTGCATTCAGAATTCTTCAATACCCACCTACTCCCACACCACATTCTTCTTTTTAGTAATACACGTGGATAATCCCAGCTCAGACGATTGTTATTCCTCAGTGCAAGTAAAATGCTCATGTACCCAGGCTCAAATCTCTTAATTCTTCTCTCCTTCTGCAAGAGAGCAACATAGGCAAAAAGCATGCAATGGCCTGACAGTTGACGGGGTAGGGGGAGGTGATAGGTGGAAATGCCTGACATGAGGCTCCTAAAACCAGTTAAAGGAGCAGGCTTTGGAGTTAGCAGGTGAGCATGGAGAATGTGCCTGTGATGAAGGGTTACTCAATATCAATAGCTGTCTAGTGAGAGAGTCCCTCAGTCTGGTCCTCCCAGCTGCAAGTCAAACACCTTCTGAATGAAGTCAAAAGTCACACCATACCAGGTTTGGACCAACACATTTATTTTAAAGCAGAAGCTTTTGGAGAGCTTTTGGAATTTCTGATGGAGAGATTATGTTTGAAACATCAACTCTCTTGCTCCTTGGATGCTACCTGACTGACTCTGATCTCCAGCATCTGCAATGCTCACTTTCTCCTACTCCTTCGTTATGTCCAGCAGACTGCCTTTCTTCCTCAGCTGAGGAGCCAGGCAGCTGTTCCATGTCCTCCTAGTTCTCTACATTCTTACTCCATCATTATTTTCTGCATCTTACACAACCTAAATCATTATTCTAGAGACCTGTCTGATGAGTACTGAAGCACTCCCCAGAACAGTTCAATCTTTAAAAGACCAAATTTGTGTTCAATGGTAACTGCAGTGGATAGATGGGCAGCATTAAAGCACTGGGGTCATAAGCTATGCCTTCTGTGGGTACACCTTGATATGTCATGCCAATTCTGGTGTCGATGTGCTGGGGAGTGAACATTGGAGAAATCTGGGAATTGTACAGAAATGTGTTGGCTTGTTGGATAATGACTGCAGGAATTGTTGCCTTTGGGTACAGCTGTGCTAGACACTGTGGGAGTGAACCCTGTTCCTGGAAATCTGGCTGGATGATGCCATGGGGCTCAGAGTGCCACATATGCCCAGTCAATGGTCTCTTGTATAAGGATACTCAGAAATCCTTGGCTATTCTGGATGGTAAACTGGACAAACTGTACTGATTTTCAGCAAAGGGCATTGGTGAACTCATGAATGAATATGGGCTCCTGATTGAGAAATGTCACACATCTCTCAAGTTGAGATTAAACTCTGAGCCATCAGCTCCTCTCAAGAGCTTTTATGAGCTTCAGTGACACAGGTATTATGCTATCTCCCAAGCCAGGTGGCTGTGGATCTACCCACAGGAAGTGGCTAATTTCCGTGAGGGTTTCCCTAGTCAAAGACATATCTGCACAGCTTTTTGCTCAGCTGCAGGTAGCTGCCGCACTCTCAATATATCCCCTTGTGGTACACTGCTCAATGGCTGTGACAACCTGGTTTCACTTCTCAGGTGTGGAGATCCAGTTGTCAGAGCCATTGTCTCCATCAGCTCCTGCCTCACAAGACTCATCTCCTATGCGACTCGATTTTTTTTGCTCCCCTTTTCCAGTCTGTTCCACTTACATTCGTGATTCCTCTGACACTTTGTTAGTTTCGGATTTCCCAAATTGCGGGCTTCAGCCACCTGCTCTTTACCATGGTCTTCAATCTTTTACACATCCATCCTCCATCAGGACGATCCCTTCTTCCTGGTAAAAAAGGCCTGAACCATCCCCATTTATCATCACTCCTCCTGTGCCTGGCCAAGCTCATCCTCACTTCTCTTTTAACTCCTCCCCACTTTCGTCAGGTCAAAAGAGTGACCATGAATACCCACATGGTCCCAGTTAAACCCATTACTTTGTTGGGTACATGGACCAATCCTTGTTCCAGTCCTGTTTCTCCGATATATCAATGATATCATTGGTGCTGTTTCCCTTTCTTGTCCAGTATTAGAAAAGTTAATCAATTTCACTTTGATTTTGCACCCTGCTCTCACCTTCACCTGGTCTGTCTTTGAATCTTCCCATCCTTGATATCTGTTTCCATTTCTGGGGATAGGCTAGCCACCAATATCCATTACAAACCAACCAACATCCAGTTTCTCCCGTGGGATGCCATTACCAGGTACATATTCCTCCCCTCCTCATTCGTAAGCCTTCTGAATGGACTGTTTCCTCTGGGACACCCTGGTCCACTCCTTCTTCACTCCCATCACATTCCCACACCCTGCCATGGCACCTTTTCCTGCAACCACAAAAGGTGTAACACCTGCCTGTTTACTTCCTCAGTATCCATGGACCCAAACACATCTTGCAGGTGAAGCAATGCCTTACCTGCATTTCACTCAATTTAGTCTAATGCATTCACTGCTCACAATGTGATCTCCTCTACACTGGGGAAACGAAGCAGAGACTGTGACTACTTCGCAGAACACCTATGTTGTGTCTGCAAAAAAAGACCTTGAGCTTCCAGTACCTGCCATTTCAACACATCAATATGGGCAATGTTTCTGTGTCAGACTTGCTCCCATGTTCTAGTGAAGTTCAGCGCAAGCTGGAAGAACAGCATCTCATTTTCTGCTTGGGAACTTTGCAGACTTCTGGACTCAGTATCGAATTCAACAATTTTAGGGCGTCCTAACACCAGGTCTTGTTGTCACATGATCTGCTATTACACACCCCATTGTAAGCCACTAATAGTTCTCATTACGAGTCATTCATTCTCCTAGTCGAGAGTATGGTGCTGGAAAAGCAAAGCAGGTTAGACAGTATCCGAGGAGTAGGAAAATCGACCAGATTTTCAGATTCCTGATGAAGGGCTTTTGCCCCAAATATCGATTTTGCTGCTCTTCAAATGCTGCTTTTCCAGCACCACTCTCTCAACTCTAATCTCCAGCATCTGCAATCCTCACTTTCGCCTAATTCATTCTCCTAGGCTAACCTTTATCCATTCCTTTGTCTATCCATCTGTTCTCTCTCTTTGGGCTCTCTGTCCACCTATCAGTTACTGCTTACTCCCTCCCACCACCCTATCTTCTGCATAAAAGAACAACTAGCTACCATTGGGTCTGAGGAAGGATCACTGGACCCAAAACGTGAACTCTGATTTCTCTCCACAGATGCTGCCAGACCGCCCAATCTTTTTCCCAGCAATTTCTGTTTTTCTTTCCCTTTTCAGCCACTGTTTACTTATCCACAGCTGCACCCACTGAACCTTGTGTCTACTTCGGTTGATAGCAGACATTCATCTTTCTTAACCTCAGCAATGCCAATGCAGTTGGATTAGATGGTCAAATATCTGGCACGAAGTTACTAATTTTTGAAAAATATCAGGAATGACATGTTTGTTTTCCATTAGAGACCTTGACAGTTCTGTGGACCCTCAACAGGCTAGCCATGTCTTGGGGTGAAAGCCAGTCCTACTGCCCATACATAGCGAGGCACATCCTCCATGATCCATGACTGATTTACCTCTTTCTGATAGTGTCAGTGCAAGGTCTTTATAGTCTTGATCTTTACATTTACTTTCCTCGCACTTAGGAATTAGCTCCATCTGATTCTTGGTGATCTTCATTATCTCCTGTGTTACAGACCTACAGCACTGAAATCTATAACCTACAAAGATTCAGCCCCATGTCTTTAATTACAGACACAGGGCCAGTAATGCCCCTGTATGGCTGCAGGTGAAGTATCCCTGCTATCATCACTGTCAGTGAGTCTTAAATCCCTTTCTCCTCAATTAAATGAATCATGGAGAATGGTTGGGATGTTGTTTTAGGAGCTGGCAGCAAATTCACCTGTATTCTGCAATGAGTTCTTTCTTTCCGTGGTGGTTATGGCTGTGGGCCTAACCAATCTCAGCTTCACCTTTCTTCTGGAATTGCTGTTTGGCCAGATTTGGTGTTAATAGTGAAGACACCAAACATTCTTCGCTATTAACACCAAATCTGTAATTCTAAAACAAGTATGTGAGGAACAAGAGGATGGCTAGAATGAGGGTAGGGCTGAACAGGATAGTGGAGGAAACTTGTGCCTGGAGTCAGAGGAGAGAGTGGAGGTCCTTAATGAATAATTTGCTTCTGTGTTATCTCCTGAGAGGGGCCTTCACGTTTCTGAGGACAGAGTGAAATACACAGATATGCTTGAACAGGTTGATGTTAAGAAGGAGGATGTGCTGAAAATTTTGAAAATCACAAGGATAGATCAATCACCTGAGTCAAACAAGATATACCTGATGAAGAGCTCATGCTTGAAATGTTAACTCTCCTGCTCCTCAGATGCTGCCTGACCTGCTGTGCTTTACCAGCCTCACACTTTTCGACTCCAATCTCCAGCATGTGCTGTCATCACTTTCTCCCAGACAGGATATACCTTAGGTTACTACAGGAAGCAAGGGAAAGAGATTGCTGTGCATTTGGCGATGATCTCTGTGCCCTGACTACTGGATGATTAGAAGGTGGCAAATGTTATTCCCTTGTTTAAGAAAGGAAATAAGGATATTCCTGGGATTTACAGACCAGTTGGTCTCATGTCTGTGATAAGTAAAGAGTATTGGAGAAGATTCTGAGAGACAGGATTTATGATTATTTGGAAAAGCATTGTTTGACTATAAATAGTCAGCATGGCTTTGTGAGGGGCAGGTCATGCCTCACAAACCTTATTGAATTCTTTGAGGATGTGACAATACACATTGATGAAGGTAGAGCAGTACATGTGATGTGCATGGATTATAGCAAAGCATTTGATAAGGTTCCCCATTGTAGGCTCATTCAGAAAGTAAGGAGGCATACAGGAATACAGGGAAATCTGGCTGTCTGGATACAGAATTGGCTGACCTATAGAACACAGAGGGTGATAGTAGATGGAACATATTCAGCCTGGGGCTCGGTGACCAGTGGGGTTCCACAGGGATCGGTTCTGAGACCTCCGCTCTTTGTGATTTTTATAAACGACTTGGATGAGGAAGTAGAAGAGTGGGTTAGTAAGTTTGCCGATGACACGAAGGTTGGTGGAGTTGTGGATAGTGTGGAAGGTTGTTAAAGATTGCAACGGGTCATTGACAGGATGTAGAACTGGGCTGATAAGTGGCAGATGGAGTTCAACCTGAAAAAGTGTGAAGTGATTCACTTTGGAAGGTTGAATTTGAATGCCAAATACAGAATAAAAGGCAGATTCTTGGCAGTGTGGAGGAACAGAGGGATCTTGGGGTCCATATCCATTGATCCCACAAAGTTGCCACCCAAGTTGATAGGGTTGTCAAGAAGCCATATGGTATGTTGGTTTTCTTTATCAGAAGAGACATGAGGTTATGCTGCAGCTATATAGAGTCTGGTTAGAGCACACTTGCAATATTGCGTTCAATTCTGTTCATCTCATTATAGGTAGGATATGGAAGCTTTAAAAAGGGTGCAGCGAAAATTTACCAGGATGCTGCTTGTACTGGAGGGCATGCCTTATGAAGAAATGTTGAGGGAGCTAGAGGTTTTCTCAATGGATTAAGAAGGATGAGAGGTGACTTGACAGAAGTGTACTAGATGATGAGAGGTATAGGAAGAGTGGATAGCCAGAGACTTTTTTCCGGAGTGGAAATGGCTGTCACGATAATTTTAAGGTGATTAGAAGAAGGTTTAGGGGTGATGTCAGAGGTAGTTCATTTATACAGAGAGTGGTGGGTGCATGGAATGCACTCCCGACAGAAGTACTAGAGTTAGATACATTAGGGATATTTAAGCGAGTCTCGGATAGGCACATGGAAGATTGTACAATGAAGGGTATGGATGTTAGTCTGATCTTAGAGTAAGATAAAAGATCAGCACAACATCAAGGGCTAAAGGGCCTGTACTGTTTTGTGTTCTACCAAATAATTACAATTGTCACACTAGTGTAAAAGAAGAAGCAAACAGATACACAGCTGATTCATCACAGTAAGTTACTCGTGATGTAATGAGCATCATCTGACTTTTATGACAAAGTTTTGTATTTTCTAATCAAGTTTGTATCCTGCTCTCAATTTACTTTGACTACATTTGTATGATTCACAAGTTTTAATACAATGCAGTTGATATCTAAATCCCAGTACTTAACACAGATTTTTTAAAAAATCATTTGTGGGATGTACGTGTCATTCATTGCCTGTTCCTTGTTGCTTTAAGATGTCGGTGAGCTGCCATCTTGAACCACTGCAGTCCACCTGCTGTGGATTGACTCACAATGCTATTAAGGAGGGCGTTCCAGGATTTTGACCCAAAAACAGTGAAGGACCTGTGATATATTTCCAAGTCAAGATAGTGAGTGGCTTAGAGGGGAATTTGAAGGTGGTGGTGTTCCCACATATCTGCTGCTCTTGTCCTTCGAGATGGAAGTGGTTGAGGGTTTGGAAGGTGCTGTCTAAGGATTTTTTTTTGTAAATATACTTATTAGCAAATTTTTTTAACTTTACAAACATATGAAATTATTTAAAAATACAATCAACAACAAATATCAATATAATAAAAAGTAAAAGAAAACACAAATTACAATACAACTTCTGTCTACTGATTACTAACCTACCCTATAATACAAAACAAATCCTAACACTGTGCAAAGCAACACCAATAAATAACTAATAGATCAAAAAAGAAAGAAAAGCAAAAAAAACCCAAAAAAAACACAGAATACAGAATAGCTATGCTCAGCGCAGAGATCCCAAACAACTTCTCCCCCTCCTTGAGGCAACTGCAATTTAGTAAGTTTGATGAGGGGCCACCCACGATGCCAGACAAAGGAACCAAACCACCTCATAAGCTTCCACAGCATTGACCTGGGAAACATGACAGGGAGCATACACATGGGATAAAGCAAACAAGGAAGAACATTCATCTTAATGAGAGATATTCAGCCCTGCCATCAAATTGGAAGAGCCTCCATCTCTGGAGGTCTTGCCTAATATTGTCGAGCAAGTGAGTAAAGTTAGTCTGAAATAACAGATCAAACATGGGGGTAATAAAAATGCCTAGGTACTGGAATGGTGCCTGTGACCACTTAAAAGGGAACTTAGGGCCACCTTCAACTTTTGGCACATCCTTAAGGTTCCCCAAAGGCATAGCCTCCGATTTTGCAAAGCTAATCTTATATCCTGAAATAGTCTCAAATGAATTGATAAATTGTATCAAATGGGGTATAGAGGTCATTGGGTTTGATAAAAATAGAAGAACATCATCCGCATACGGTGTAATCTTGTGTGCCCTCGATCCCGCTTCCGGAGCGGTTATGTGGACGTTCTGACGAATGGCTTCTGCCAGCGGCACTATCACCAACATAAACAACAACGGTGAGAGGGGGCAGCCTTGCCAACTACTCCTAACAATCCTAAAATTCCCAGACTTCACCCTATTGGAGATGACCGCAGCCAGAGGGTGGCGATATAAAACCTTCGCCCACCTAGCAAAGACCCCACCCAACCCAAACTGTTTTAAGACATAAAAAAGATATGGCTGAAAATGTGTTGCTGGTTAAAGCACAGCAGGTTAGGCAGCATCCAAGGAATAGGAAATTCGACGTTTCGGGCATAAGCCCTTCCTGACAGAATCCCTATAAAATCTTTATAAAACTCACCCGGTAGACCATCAGGGCCAGGTGCTTTCCCACTCTGAAGTTTCTTAGTTGCCTCCTGTATTTCGTGAACTGTCAAGGGTGCATTAAGGAGAGAGGCCTGTTCCAAGGTTACCCCAGAAGGTCCAGGTTCTTAAAAAAGGCCTCCATTTTAGCCCTTCTGTCTTCGCAACCTTCAGAACATTACAATTCACACTGAAAGCTCCGAAAAGCCTCATTAATCTTTTTAGCTTCGGATGTAAGGACCCCGGCGCTGTCTCTGATTGCAGTATAGAACATAGAACATAGAAAAATACAGCGTAATACAGGCCCTTCGGCCCTCGATGTTGCGCCGATCCAAGCCCACCTAACCTACACTAGCCTACTATCCTCCATATGCCTATCCAATGCCTGTTTAAATGCCCATAAAGAGGGAGAGTCCACCACTGCTACTGGCAGGGCATTCCATGAACTGACGACTTGCTGAGTAAAGAATCTACCCTTAACATCTGTCCTATACCTACCATCCCTAAATTTAAAGCTATGCCCCCTCGTAATAGCTGACTCCAAATGGATTGGCGAGCATGCTTTTTCCTAGTCAGGTACGCTAAATACTTCCCTCGCCTATCCCCATATTTGAAGAGCCTTTGTCTTGCAAAAGCAGGTTCTTTCTTTGTGTTTTGTGTCAGTATTGAATTCAAGGCAGCCCGGAGGACGTGATCCGCTGAAGCTTAGTCATTGAAGAACGCACAAAATGTGCCACCTCAGCGGCTTTCAACTGTGTCTCAAGTAGATGCTGCAGTTCCTCCTTCTGCCATTTCTGGCTAGCTGAATAGGAAATAGCTAATCCCCTAGCAAAGGCCTTAGTGGTCTCCTATAACATAGACGGACTACTAGCCGTGCCTGAGTTGATAGTCAAGAATTCCTGAAACTCCTTCAAAATGTATTCTACAAATTTGGAATCCTTAAGGAGAAAAGGGTCCAAATGCCAGTGCTGCAAACCTAGCCCCTCACTCCTGGCCTTAACCTCCATATATACTGCTGCGTGATCAGAGATAGTTATTTTCCCAATTTTACAACCCATAATCGAATTCAGAAGGGCCGAGGGAGCCAGGAAAAGATTAATCCTTGTGTGACATTTATGTGAGTTTGAAAAAAAGGTGAAGTCTCTGCCGGTAGGGTGAAGACATCTCCAAATATCCACTAGTCCCAACTCCTCGCATAAATCAACCACCTGCTTGGCCTGTGAAGAAACAGTTGGAGGCCCACAAAGCATCCTATTCATTGTCAGATCCAAAAGACAATTAAAATTCCCCTCACCCCCCTGTAATAATGTGCTATATTCCAAAAACACTCAGCTTAGAGAAAGCACTAATCAAAAATTTGAGTGAATGCACCAGAAGACAGTAGATATTTAAAATGCTATATTCCTCCCCATGTATCAGGGCTTCAAGTATCACAATCGTCCCTGCTCATCTTTCACTTTCTCTAATAATGTGAACAGAAGATTTTTCTAGATAAGTACTGCAACTCCCCTACTTTTAGTAGTAAAAGATGAAAGAAGTACCCAGTCATAACCCCCTTGTTGTAATTTCAGGTGTTCCCCCTCATCAAGATGGGTTTCCTGCAACAAAGCAAAATCAACCTTTTCCCTCTTGAGGCTAGAAAGCACTTTTTTTCCTTATAACAGGCAAATGACTTCCCTTGATGTTCCAGGTGCACCATTTAATAAGACACTTAGCTTGAACCCCTGGGAGGGAGAGCCCTGCTTACAAAGCACCAAGCACAAGTAAATAAAGACTCATAGAGCTGAAGAATTATACATACAAAAACTACTCTATCATAACTATAAATACCTATTATTACCAAAAAACTACAAAGAATACCAACTATAAAACCTTGAATGGAAGACTTCCCGCTTCCCATAGGGGGCACTCATCCTACCCATCCCCTCCTTCACAGCTCTTTCAAACCCGGACTGTGCCCCAGCCTTAGGCCAGAAAAAAAATCAAGGAGATGATCCTTAAATCACCAAAAAAAGACAAAGTCAGGATGAGCACTCTATCCAACAGTGCATTGAGTGTAGGAGTTGGAGGGTCATGTGGCAGAAACAGAAGAAACAAGAAAAAAGGGAGAGACAACAACGAACATCCACAAAATTTCCCATCAGAAAATCCAGTTATTAAAAGAAAGGAACAACTTATTCCAAGTTTTCTCTCCTCCTTTCCAAAAATAAATTATTAGGGAGAAAGAAAGGGATAACAAAAAAGTAAGGGAAAACATGGGGAAAGAAGGAAAAGAGAATTAAACATTAACCATATTCTTCAGGCCAATCTGTCTATTTTAAAGTGTCTACAAAGTTTTTAGCTGTATCCGCTGAGTCAAATGTATAAACTGAGACCTCATAGCTGAAATGGAACACTGCGGGGTACCTCATGGAATACTGGATGCCCAGGTTCTTCAACCTCTTTTTAACTTTATTGAAGGACTTCCTCTTTTGAATTAAAGCTGCCAAGAAATCTTGGAAAAACATGATTTATGACCCCTTGTACAGCAGTGCCTGCGGATAATTTCCCAGTAATCTAGAAGCTTCTATCACTTTTTGCTTGTCCTTTTATGAGTGGAAGTGCACTAGGACCAGGTGGGGGCGCTGCACTGACCCTGACATGTGCACTGTAACCTGATAAACCCTTTCAATCTGCAGCCTGTTCAATGTTCAGGAGAGGCTGCTGCTGCTGCAGTCTCGGGTGTGGTAGGTGCTGCAGAGGAGTGTCCTCCCTGCTGCTGTTTGCTCAATCCTTTTCCCTTTGGCATCCTTCCCATTCCCAAATATTAACAAATATGTGTTCTGTAAGGTTTTAAACTAATAATACCATCACATAAGTTGGCCAGGATGGCAAAAAACACCGGTATGCCTTGGCTATTAGGCAGAGCTGTCCAGAGCAATCCTACAGAATCACTGCCATCTTGCCGAGTCACGTCTAAGGATCATTGATGAATTCCTGAAATGTATCTTATAGATAGTCAGAGATAGATCCGAGTCAGGAGGTGAGTTACTCACCGCAGTATTCCTAGTCTCTGACCTGCTCTTGTATCCATTGTGTTTATGTGGTGTGTCCAGTTGAATTTCTGGTCAATGATAATCCCTCAGGAAGCTGATAGTGAGGGATTCAGTGATGGTAACAACCGTTGAATGCCATGGGGTGGTGGTTAGATTGTCTGTTATTGGTGGTGGTCATAGCTTGGGATTTGTGTGACACGAATTTACTTGCCACCTGTCAGCCCAAGATTGGACATTGTCCAGATGTTGTGGCATTTGAACATGGATTGTTTCTGAGGAGTCAAGGATGGTGCTGAACATTGTGCAATCAGTGATCATCTGTACTTCTGACTTTATAATGGAGGGAAGATCATTTGTGAAACAGCTGAAGATGATTGGACATAGGAATCTATCCTGAGGAACTCCTGCAGAGATGTCCTGGAGCTGAGATGACTACCAGAGAGTTTGCCCCCGATACCCATTGATTCCAGTTTTGTTAGGACTCCTTGATGCCAAACTCAGTTGAATGCAGCCTTGATGTCAAAGGCTGTCACTCTCACCTCTCGAATTCAGCTCTTTTGTCCATGTTTAAAACAAGGCTGTCGTGAGTTCAGGAGCTGAGTGGCCATGATGGAACCCGAAATGGTTATCATTAGGTAGGTTACTGCTGAGCAGATGTTGCTTGATAGCATCGTTGATGACACCTTCCATCAGACTAATCTAAATACCCTTCATTGTACTATCTTCCATGTGCCTATCCAAGAGTCACTTAAATGTCCCGAACGTATCTGACTCTACTACCACTTCATTCCATGCACCCACCACTCTCTGTGAGAAATTTACTAGCCATGATTTAATGTCAGATTAGACTCGATGGGCTGAATGGCCTAATTTCTGCTCCAATGTCTTATGGTAATTGACTGGGTTGGATTTGCCCTGCTATTATTTTAATGGACAAGACATACCAGGGCAATTTCCCACATTGTCAGATAGATACCAGTGTTGTAACTGTATTGGAATGGCTTGGCTAGGGGAGAGGCAGTTCTGCAGCACAAATCAACAGCACTATTGCCAGAATGTTGTCAGGGCCTGTAGCCTTTGAAATATGCATTGCCTCCAACTATTCCTTGATATCACGTGGAGTAAATCAAAGTAGCTGAAGACTGGTATCTGTGATGCTGAGGACCACTGGAGGAGATAGATCATCCACTAGTTGCTTCTGAAAGGCAAATCAGGGCAGGACTTATACACTTAATAGTAAAGTCTGGGAGGACTTTGCTGTTGAAGAAAGAGACCTCAGAGTTGCAGATAGATAGATAGTGAAGAAGGCATTTGGTCTGCTTGCCTTTATTGGTCAGTGCATTGAGTGTAGGAGTTGGAGGGTCATGTGGCAGTTGTACATAACATTATTTAGGAGATTGGAATACTGCATGCTAATTCTCCCTGCTACAGGAAGGCTGTTGTGAAATGTGAAAGTATTCAGAAAAGATTTACAAGGATGTTGACATTGTTGGGGGGTTTGAGCTATAGGGAGAAGCTGTATAGACTGGAGCTATTTTCCCTGGAGCTTCAGAGGCTGAGAGGTGATCTTATAGAGGTTTATAAAATCATGAGGGGCATGGATTGGGTAAATAGACAAGTTCTTTTCCCTGGAATGGGTGAGTCCAGAACTAGAGAGCATAGGTTTAGGGTGAGAGGGGAAAGAAATAATAGGAACCGAAAGGGAACATTTTTTACACAGAGGGTGGTATATGTATGGAATGAGCTGCAAGAGAAAATGGTGGAGGCTAGTACAATTACACCATTTAATAGGATCGATATATGAAAAGGAAGGATTTAGAGGGATATGGGTCAAATAGGATTAGATTAAGTTAGGGTTTCTGGTTGGCATAGATGAGTTGGACCTGTTTCTGTGCTGTACATCTCTATGACTCTATGACTGAGGATTGCTGCAGCAGATTTAGCCTTATCTTTTGCACTGAGTGTTGGATTCTTCCATTATTGAGACAGAGCTGCCTCCTCCAGTGAGATGTTTAATTGTCCACCACCATTCATGATTGGATATGGCAGGGCTGCAGAGCTTAGATCTGATCTGTTGGTTGTAGGATTGCTTAGCTCTATCACTTGCTGCTTGTGCTGTTTGGCATGCAAGTAGTCCTGTCTGGTAGCTTCACCAGGTTAATATCTCATCTTCAGATATGCTTGGTGTTGCTCCTGGCATTGCCCTTCTGCACTCTCCATTGAACCAGGGTTGATCCCTGACTTGATGGTGATGATTGAGTGGGGGATATGTCGGACCATGAGGTTACAGATTGTGCTTAAGTAGAATTCAGCTGATATTGATAGCTCACAGCACCTCATTGATGTCCAATCTTGAGTTACTAGATCTGTTTGACGTCTGTCCCGATTGCATAGTGATAGTGCCACACAGCATGATGGAGATTATTCTCAATGTGGCAAATTTGAAAGGATGAGGTCAAATGTGTCTTTCCCTTTTGTTGGTTCTCTCATCATCTGCCGCAGACTCAGTCTAGCAACTGTATCCTTAAGAACCCGAACAGCTCAATCAGTAGTACCGCTGCTGAGCCACTCTTGATGATGAACACAGACATCCACCACCCACAGTATATTTCGTGCCCTCACCACCCTCAGTGCTTCCTATAAGTGTTGTTACCGATTCATCAGCTGATGGAAGACCGTACATGGTAATCAGCAGAAGATCTCCTTGCCCATTTTTAACTTGAAGCCATGAGACTTCATGGGGTCCAGAGTCAATGTTGAGGAATCCCAGGGCAACTCCCTCTCAACTGTGTGCCATTGTGCTACCACCTCTGCCGGGTTTGTCCTGTTGGTGGGACAGGACATATCCTGGAATGGTGATGTGGTGTCTGGGACATTGTCTGTCAGGTATGATTCCGTGAGTATGATTATGTCAGGCTGTTATTTGACTAGCCTGCTCTCCCAATTTTGGCACTAGTCCCCGGATGTTAGTAAGGACAACTTCACAGGGTTGACAGGGCTGGTTCTGCCATTGTCTTTTCTGGTGCCTAGGCTGATGCAAGGTGATCCCTTTGGTTCCAATTCTTTGAGACGTTCTAGGGAATGGTTGTTAGGCCATTTCAGAGGGCAGTTGAGAGTCATCTACATTGCTGTGGGTCCGGAGTCACATATAGGCAAGATCATGTGAGGTTGGCAGATTTCCTTTCCTGAAGGACTTTAGTGAAACGGATGGATTTTCCTGAAATCAACGATTTCATGGTCATAGAGTAATAGAGATGTACAGCACAGAAACAGACCCTTCGGTCCAACTTGTCCATGTCGACCAGATATCCAAACCCAATCTAGTCCCACCTATCAGCACCCAACCCATATCCTTCCTATTCATATACCCATCCAGATGCCTTTTAAATGTTGCTATTGTATTAGACTCCACCACTTTCTCCTGCATTCCATACACCCTCTGAGTGAAAAAGTTGTCTTTTAAGTCTTTCCCCTCTCACCCTGGACCTATGTCCTTTAGTTCTGGACTCCACCACCCAAGGAAAACACTTTGTCTATTTATCCTATCCATGTCCCTCATGATTTTATAAACCTCTATGAGGTCACCCCTCAGCCTCTGACGCTCTGGGGAAAACAGCCCCAGCCTATTCAGCCTTTCCCTATAGCTCAAAACTTCCAACCCCGGCAACATCCTTGTAAATCTTTTCTGAACACTTTCAAGTTTCACAACATCCTTCCAAAGGAAGGAGACCAGAATTACACACAATATTCCAAAGTGGCCTAACAAATATCCTGTACAGCCGCAACATGACCTCCCAACTCCTGTACTCAGTACTCTGACCAATAAAAGAAAGTATGCCAAACGCCTTCTACACTATCCTATCTACATGCGACTCCACTTTCAAGGAGTTATGTACCTGCACTCCAAGGTCTCTTTGTTCAGCAACACTCCCTAGGACCTTACTATTAAATGTATAAGTCCTGAAAATGTGTTGCTGGAAAAGCACAGCAGGTCAGGCAGCATCCAAGGAACAGGAGAGTCGATGTTTCGGGCATGAGCCCTTCTTCAGGAATCCAGATTCCTGAAGAAGGGCTCATGCCCGAAACGTCGACTCTCCTGCTCCTTGGATGCTGCCTGACCTGCTGCGCTTTTCCAGCAACTCATTTTCAGTTCTGATCTCCAGCATCTGCAGTCCTCACTTTCTCCAATGTATAAGTCCTGCTAAGATTTGCTTTCATCAATATATTCTTAATTCCAGATCTTTTACTGAATTCAAATTGTACCACCTGCCGTGGCAGGATTCAAGGAGGATTGGGTCCTGATCTTGTCATACTCATTTAGCTAACTCAAAAATTATTGTCTCCTGTTCATTAGCCAATTCCTCTATCCGTGCAAATAGAGATCTACAACATGGCCCTTCAGCTCAACTTGCCCATGTCGCCTGTTATGGACCAGGCCAGACCCCTTCAAAATATTTTAAGAAAGTAGCCGAGACCATAACTGTCTATTATTTTAAAGGTGGTGTTCCAGGTATGATGCAACTGGTCAAACCATTCACTTTAAGCATAACAGTTTATTTAAACACTACAGATAAAACGTGAACAAAAGAAAGCAGAACTTAGAACAACTTAACTATTGGAAAACTTAACTGAATACTTGAAACAGTAACTTAAAAAATGAACTGTTCCGAACGGGGATCCAAGATGGCGGCGACCCAGCAAGTCTGAGTCTATAGTGCTCTTCCTAAGACTTGGGTAAAGTGGGTCACCCACCCCCACCACACTCACCAAATCGTTCATAATAGCTGATAAATTTAAATAGTTGCTTAGTATTACATTTAAATAGTCTAATATTTAGTAAAAATGACCAAAGGGAAGGGAGCCCGCAGCCCTCAACAAGCAGGACCCCCTCCCCCACCCTCTCCCTCTTCAGCTGCAGCAGAGGCGTCCACAGCCGCCCCGGGGGACTTACTGACGGTAACAAGCCTTGTGGAGATGATTACCAAGCTGGACGCGAAGATCGACGCCTTTATCGAGGAGTCCCGAAATTGATGGGACTCACTCTCGGCCGCGCTGCAGAAGCACGGTCGAGACATCCAGGAACTCGAGCGCCGAGTCGGAGGGGCGGAGTTAAAGGCCGCGACCTCCGAGACTGCAGCTCAATCAGCTGTGGATCAGGTCTGGACTCTCGAACAGCGAGTCCGGACCTTAGAAAATCATATTGATGACCTCGATAATCGAGGTTGTCGAAAAAATATTCGCTTGCTGGACCTTCCCGAACGGGAAGAGGAAAGTCAGCTTACAGCATTCCTGGAGCAATGGCTGCCACAACTTTTAAATCTGCATGCTGGATCAGGCCAGGTAAGGGTGGAATGGGCCTACCGGGTCGCAATACGTGGGCCCGGCTCGAACCAAGGGCCCACGCCCGGTCCTGTTCCGGCTGCAGAGCTATAGGGAGAGGCAGATGCTCCTAGAAGCCTCTAGAAATCTTGGAAAAGATCCCCAAGCCATGATCTATAAAGGATCCAAGATCATGCTATTCCAGGACTTTTCCCCAGCTCTGGTCCAAAAGAGGAAGGCATTCGATGAGGTGAAGAAGTGTTTAAGGGACTTAAATATTCAGTTCTCCTTACGCTATCCAGCAACGCTATGCTTTAACCACGAAGGATCCATATATAACTTCGGATCACCAGAGAAGGCTAAGGAATTCTTGGACTCTCTTAGATAAACTGTAAGAGATAGTGGATGTTGGTTTGCCTTCCCCCCCACTTTGGTCTATATCCCCCTTTTTTTTTCTTTTTTCTTACCTTATTGTTTAATATTATCATAGGGGGCGGGGAAAGGGATTTGATTTTCTCCCCCCGGGGTTGTTTTCTTTTATTATTTTATGTATATTTGTGGGTATGTATATGTGTATATATGTGTGTGTATGGTTGGGGCGTTTGGTTAATGTTGGTGGGGGGAGGTGGTTACCTTATTCTATTTTACCTCTGTCTTTAGGAGCGGGTTTGCTTCTCCCTTGTTATTTTGTATTATTATATTTAATTATTACTTGTTGAGATTGTAATTTTATAGTTATATATTTATATATGGTATTAACATTCCCAAATATATCCAGGTGTTGGTGTGGGCAGGAGTAGCATGCTCACTGTTATCTCTAGCTTTGTATTATATTTGAATTCTCCTCATTTTATTGAGGAGCAGCTGGGTCAAGGGTGGGGCATTGGTTGGAAGAGGATAAGATGGACTTTTGGAGAGGAAGTGACACCCCCTGGGAACAAGGGGGAAAATCTCCACTTAGGTACGTTTTATATTTTTTTTATTTAGAAATAGTTTTTTATTATACTGTTATGAGTGTATTAGAGAGCCTTTATTTTTGTAAATTTTATATGCTCTATGCTCGGGATGTTCCAGATAGGGTTTCCCCTCCCGAGGGGTCTCGGATTTGCCCAGATGATTATGGTTGATCAGTTGGTTAAGTGGTGCACCTGGAATGTCAAGGGGAGTAATTCGCCAGTCAAAAGAAAGAAAATATTATCAAATCTTAAGAAAGAGAGAGTTGATATAGCTCTCCTACAGGAGACACACCTGTCGGATAAAGAACATTTGAAATTACGACAGGGTGGATTTGATCAGGCCTTTTTTTCTTCTTTTAGCTCAAAAAGCAGGGGAGTTGTTATTCTTGTTCGGAAGAATTTCCCTTTCAAAATCCTAAATCAGATAAAAGACGAATCTGGACGATATATTTTGATTAAAGCCCTCATAAATGGAGAGGAATATGGGATTTTAAATTTGTACTGCCCCCCGGCACACCCCTTTAAATTTATAATGGAAGCTTTTTCAAAATTGATGGCCTTTGGTGCCCGTCATACAATTATAGGGGGAGACTTTAATTGTATTATGGATCCGGAAATAGATAGGATTCCCAAGAGTGCTGCAGGAGTATCTCCCAGATCTAGACAATTGGCGGATCTGAACAAAGAATTAGGATTGGTAGATGTATGGAGATGTCTTCATCCACAGAGCAGAGATTTTTCTTTCTACTCTAATCCACATAAATGTCATACCAGAACTGATATGTTTTTTGCCTCCTCGAGTTTTTAAAATTCCATATCATCCTGTAAAATAGGTAGTATAGCAATTTCCGACCATGCTGCTGTATATATGGAAACTAAGGTGAGGAACAATGGGACATCCGCTCGGCATTGGTGTATGGACCCCTTCCTGATAAAAGATAGTAAATTTGTAAAGTACTTCTCCCAAGAATTTAAAACTTTTTTAGAAATTAATTCAGGTACGGCTAGCAACCCATCAATGATGTGGGAGACCATCAAAGCTTACACGTGAGGTTTGATCATCTCCTACTCAGCGACCCAGAAAAAATTGAAGGGAGAACAACAGCGTCTGTTTGAAGCATGCTTAAAAGCGGCTGAAACAGCATACACTGATAGAACTTCTATTATCAAATTGCAAAGGATTACGGCTCTTAGGACAGCTCTAAACACTACGCTTACTCAAACGGCTAAGAGGGAAATATTATTTGCAAAACAAAGGTTATATGAATATGGCGACAAACCGGGTAGATACTTAGCATTTCTTGCAAAGAAAAAGAAGGCCCCTCAGACTGTTACATCTATCAAGGAAAGTACAGGTATTTTGACTCATGATCATGAAAAGATTAATGCGATCTTTAGAGAATTTTATTCTGAGTTATATAAATCGCAGGATTGTGAAGATAGGACTAGAAGGATGCAGTCATTTTTCAAAAATTTGACCTTTCCGGGTCTAACTCCGGAACAGGTATCGGTCCTAAATGCTCCTCTAACAGTCCAAGAAATACTTGATGCAATTAGGCAACTTCAGAGTGGAAAGGCACCGGGCCCAGATGGTTTTCAAGCTGAATTTTATAAAGAATTTACAGAAATATTGGCTGGTCCACTTATGGACATGTATAACTATGCATATAGTCAGGGCTGTCTCCCGCCTTCGCTGAAAGAGGCAAATATCTCTCTTACCCTTAAAAAAGGAAAAGATCCAGAAGATTGTAGGTCATATAGGCCAATATCCTGGCTAAATGTAGATTTTAAAATCCTTTCTAAAATGTTAGCACTGAGACTAGAAAGGGTACTGCCACATATTATAAAGGAGGATCAGGCGGGGTTTATTAAGGGCCGTAGATCATCCAATAATATTAGAAGGGTTTTGAATATGATACCAGGAGTAGTAGTTTCATTAGACGCGGAAAAGGCATTCGACAGGGTTGAATGGTCATATTTGTTTTACACATTGGAAAGGTTTGGCATTGGACAGGTGTTCACCAAATGGGTCTCAACATTGTACAGTGATCCCAAAGCAGTTGTGGTTACCAATGGATTAGGTTCGGATAGCTTCAGTGTGGGTGGGGCTGCCGTCAGGGATGTCCTCTCTCGTCATTGTTATTTACGCTAATAATTGAACCACTAGCAGAAGCTATAAGAGCTGATCCTAATATAATGGCCCTGAGGATTGGTACAGGTAAACATAAAATTACCCTTTATGCAGATGATGTTCTTCTATTCCTCAGTAATCCTCTGATGTCCGTACCTCGCCTAATCCAAGTTATTAATACATTTAGCGCATTCTCAAGCTATAAAATTAATTTTTCAAAATCCGAGGCTATGCCAATAGGTGGCCTTGCTATGACACCCCACTTAGTGGATGGATCCCTTTTTCCCTGTCATTGGTCCCTGGAGGGCATTTTATATTTAGGCATTTTTATTACTCCAGTATTTGGTCAGTTGTATAAGGCTAATTTTGTGCAATTACTGGAAAGGATAAGGCAGGACCTCCAGCGATGGGGAGACCTTCCAATTTCCTGGCTGGGTAGAATAGCACTAATTAAAATGAATGTTCTGCCCCGTCTCCTATATCCTATGAGAATGCTTTCGGTGATGCTGCCGAGGATGGCTCTACATAAATTATATGGCTGGCTGGGTTCCTTTATCTGGAATCATAGACGGCCCCTCATTAAGCTGAAGAAGCTACAGCTTCCACAGGCAAGGGGAGGACTGGACTTCCCAGACTTTAGGAAATATCAGTTAAGTTCCCTATTAAGTTACATAGCTGATTGGGTCTTGTCTGATCCACAATCAATCTGGCTGGACATCTAGGCCTCTCAGGTAAAATACCCACTTATTAACCTCTTATTTTCAGACAAGAGGAAAATCATTACAGATCACTGTAAAAACCCCATAATACTAAACACAATTAAGGCTTGGAATATAATGCGACAAAATGAGGGTAATTTACATAAAACGTCCCCCTATGCATCGATAGTAGGAGCATGGGGATTCCAACTGGGGTTTACAGATGCCACTTTTAAACTCTGGAGATCCAGGGGTATCTCATGTTTAGGGGACCTATTTAAAGATGGGGTCCTGATGTCTTTTGAACAGCTGCGTCAGAAATTCGGATTACCTAATGGAGACCTCTTTCGATACTTCCAAATTCGAGATTATATACAGAAGAAGAGTACATTATTAGATAGTCTTTATAAATCAGATAGAGAATGTAATGTCCTACGACCAGTGGGGGTATCCTCCATCAGTACTATTTATCATTTCCTACATGATGAAGTATCGGGAGATATGGACAATCTGCTTAAAACATAGGATCAGAATTTGGAACTAGAAATCTCTATAGAAATGTGGAATGATATTTGGGAAAATGCTAGAAGAATTACTATCTGTAACAGAACCCAGGCTATCCAGCTGAAGATACTTCATAGGGCCTTGTTGGGCCGAAGGGCCTGTTTCCACACTGTAAGTAATCTAATCTAAAATTATGAACTTCTACTTCAATTCTAAATTGACCTTTTTTGGTGTCTGAAAAGCTCTACTGATGTCCAACATGTCCATTATAAAAGCGCTGATTCTGAACTCTTATTTCTCTCATTTATTGCTGGACATTTTATTTTTCTAATTTTTTACCCTATGAGTTTGTGCTTAGGTTCTGTACCTAGTACCTTAGATGGCACTGTACGTGGTGACTGGTAAACTTTTCAATGTACTTATGGGAGTACGTGACAATAAATTAATTCTAACGTACAAGAATAAGCCATATTAGTATCCCATTGTACTACAATTTTCTGCCTGTATATATGGGGAATATACACATTTGTAAAATTGTAAAACAACAAAAATAATTTAGATTCCAACTGGACTAAATTAAGCCATTAACAGGTGCTAGAAACTTCTTCTGAGCAATATTTCTCTACATATATTTTGACTTTATCAGAGAGGAAATTGACCTTTCCGATACGTTCATGGGCAGTTCAACGTGCTCCAAGCTCCAGAAAACCCAAGTCATTCAAAACCTTAAATCTTCAATTCACTTCACATCAAATACCACTTAACTAAATTTCACCTCCAAAATGAACTTATGTTCAGTCTCTTATACCACATTGAAAATCTTCAACTTTTGGTGAGGCTGTACATTACCTTATCATTGCCTACAAGTGTTTCAGAGAGACGTGCCAATATATGTCTGCCCTTAACAAATTTAGCTCCTTTCCTAATATTCTACCCGGTAGCATTGAATTCAGACTCTCTTGAAAATATTTTAAAGCGTTCAAATGGTGATTACCACCTGCAAAATAACCTCTTAAATATTAGTTTTTTAAAAATACTTTAATTCTATTAGTACCTATTTCAGCTCTTTGAAGCATCCGAAGTGTTTTACAATGAAATTAAACGATTCCAAAGGCTGCCAATGCTTACAATTCTAGGAGTTTTTTCTTAACATTTATCCTCTCTTAAAAGAGAAAGTTACAGCATATCCTTTAGCCTCTGTCTAATGCATTATGTTTATTCCTGTCTTTACCTTGAAGGCCAGCTCCTTACGTTCTGATGACCTAGTCTTTGCTCTTTACAGATTTACTTCTCAAATATGTCAAAAAAATTCTGTTTTAAAATATAATTACCACATGTCAATTTCTCAATGCTTCAGAAAGAAAACATCAAACATATTTGCAGCATAAAACATTTCTTTCATGCTACATCTTTGTGTTTTCTTTAACATTATTTTAAAAGCTGTACAAATACAACAAGGTTGCTTCTTACTAGTGTCCAGCATAATATAAAATGGTCTTAGGGTTCTATCTAAACTCCAGCTGTTTGAAATAGATTAAAATGTTAACTACTCAGATCTGGCATCAACATCCTCAAGGAGATCCAAGTTACAGTAGACAGCACAGTGATGCCAGATCTAAGTAGTTAATATTTTAATCTATTTCAAACAACTGGAGTTGGATAGAACCCTGGGATTAGACACCAATAGAGATCAGGTGTAAACATTGCTCGAGCTAATCAATCTCTAATGCGATCAAGTATCTGATTAGAAAGAAGGTCCAAGTCAGCCAGCAGCAAAGCGTCAATTAGAGATTTTTGTGTGTGTGTGTGTGTTATGAGGGTCATGTTTCCTTTAGCATTGAATTCATTAATCGATCAGATTGTGGTTTCTCCACGTGCAACCCCACGTTCATTTCTGGGTCCGGATGTTTGTAACAAATATATAAAGCCTGACAAAAAAAAATCCCTGTTTTCTAGGAAACAACGAGAATGGGGAAGGAGAAGCCTCATATCAATCTTGTTATCATTGGCCATGTCGATTCTGGCAAGTCCACCACTACAGGCCAACTAATTTATAAATGTGGTGGCATTGAGCAGCGGGCGATTGAAAAACTAGAACAAGCAGCAAATCAGGTGCGATTGTTTTTAAGGTCATCTAATGGGTGTTCAGAGAACATAGTTTCCTGCTGTAAATGTTTGTATATCTGCGATAGGCTTATTGGATTGTTATACCTTTCTCTTACGGTCGACGAAATTTCTACAAGGATAGTTTAGAAGTGACTTATTTAATGTCCTTTTAAATTGCTTTGTACTGTCACGTGACTTTTTTCCCTTTATAGATTGGAAAAGGGTCATTTAAATACGCCTGGGTTTTGGATAAACTGAAGGCTGAGCGGGAAAGAGGTATCACAATAGACATTTCACTCTGGAAATTTCACACCCAGAAATTCTACTTCACCATCATCGATGCTCCCGGCCATCGTGATTTCATTAAAAACATGTTGACTGGAACATCCCAGGTACAACTACAGTCTTATCTCCTTCCCCACCCCCCACCGCTTCATCTTCCTCCTTGAAGAATCCCATTAAACAGACAGAATGAAGCAATTTTTTTTTGTTTGAAAAATCATGTTAACAACCACAGCTCACCAATACTAGGAACAGAACATTAAAACCCACTCCAGTTTACGGAGATATTGTGGATCTCTCCTACAGAGGTATATCTGTAGGAGAGTTCTAAACTGCGTGTCAGTTGAAATAGATGAAAAAGTTAACTGTTCAGATTTATCCACTCTGCGTCCACTGTCATGCGGTTCATTGACCTGGGAATCAAAAAAACTCTACTCCAGAGACATTTGTTTGTTGGAAAATAAACTGGGAAGGAGAATTGTTTAAAGTTTGGAATCGTTGTTCCTCAGTAAACCCTAGCCGCTATGTGTCGCCCCTATTTCTTAAGTAGGTAGTGCTTTCGTTGCTAGCATCCTGCAGCCTTCCTGACCTAGTCTCCTTTTCTTTCCCGCCCCTGCTACACTCTGTAGGCTGATGTCGCGCTACTCGTGGTTTCGGCCGCCCCGGGCGAGCTCGAAGCTGGGATTTCGAGGTCCGGTCAGACTCGGGAACATGCCCTCCTCGCCTTCACCCTCGGAGTGAAACAACTCCTCGTCTGTGTCAATAAGATGGATGTAACTCAACCGCCATACAGCCAGAGAAGGTTTGAGGAAGTGGTAAAGAATGTGAGCGTTTACATCCGCAAGATCGGCTACAATGTGGCGAGTGTGCCGTTCGTGCCGGTCTCTGGCTGGAATGGGGAGAACATGCTGAGCCCTAGCCCCAAGGTAGGTGTCTGTCCTTCCAGGCACGGTATGCCCGGAGTACATAGAACAATACAGCACAGAACAGGCCCTTCGGCCCACGATGTTGTGCCGAACATCTATCCTAGATTAAGCACCCATCCATGTACCTATCCAATTGCTGCTTAAAGGTCGCCAATGATTCTGACTCTACCACTCCCACGGGCAGCGCATTCCATGCCCCCACCACTCTCTGGGTAAAGAACCCACCCCTGACATCTCCCCTATACCTTCCACCCTTCACCTTAATTTTGTCCCCTTGTAACACTGTTGTACCCGGGGAAGTGAGAAGCCTTCGTTATGTCAGTTCCAGTAAAGGGACATGACAAAATACATCAATAACTGATCAGTTCGAGTACTGATCACAAAGCCGTTTTAGATTTAGATTCCCTGCAGCGTAGAAACAGACCCTTCGGCCCAACAAGTCCACGCTCTCCCTTTTGGAGAGTAACCTACCCGGACAATTTCTCCGGTATCTATAAAAGCTATCTCCACTGTCGACAGTTTGCCAAGACTCAGAAAATTGGATATTCATCGTTCGGTTTCAGGTTGTTTCTACCATGCCCTTAACCAATAATTGCGTTTTAACTGACTCGGCCTGATGTTTGTAGATGCCTTGGTTCCGAGGGTGGAAAATAAAGCGGAGAGAAGGCCATGCGAGCGGTCAGACCCTGCTGGAAGTACTGGACGCTATCCTTCCTCCTGGACGTTCCTTAAACAAACCCCTGCGTTTGCCGCTACAGGACGTCTACAAAATTGGAGGTAGCGCCTTGAGATTACAAACTTTAAATTTGATTCCGACTCGAGGTTTATACAGCTATCGACTGCGTCCAAAAGATCTGAAAATTACATGAATGCATGCAGGAGGGGTGCTTCCTTCAGTGGAGGAAGGCCTTGAATTGAACTGAATCTCTTGGCATCTGAGCGTTACATAAACGTAGAGTTTAAATAAACAATTGGCGAGTGGCTGTCTGAATTTTTAGAATATCTAAAACAATGACTACACGTAGGTTTACCAACTCAGTACGAACACTTGGGTAGTGGTCATACACAATGTTGATAGAATGGCTATATCCACACTATCCCTCTTCCTGGACTCAATGGTGGGGAAGAAAATATAATTCGTGTGCCTCCTTCAACACTCGGTCAGTCACAGGAAGGGTTTTTTGTATTTAAGCATTCTGCTCTGCCTTTCAATTGAAACGGTTTCCTTACAATTTAAGGAATAAATTACCAGTTTTCTTGAAAGGGGAATCTTTAGTCGCTAATCCTGAACACACACTCTCCCATGTCAAAGAACCAAACCTAAGAGACCCAGTTTTGATTTAATTGGTGTTAAACAACTGATTAATTTATTGTGGACTTTTATTCTCAGTAGGATGTGCAGGTGAGTTTTTGTGAATAGCTGGTTCCCCTAATTTGCTTTGTAACCAAACACTTTAGATTGTCTGGAAGATTTCCAGCTCTTGACATGTATGCTATCTTATTAAAGCAACTGCTAAAGTATATAATTGAGCGTTCTTGAGTTAGCTGCAGTTAAGTCTTGAATGGGTGACCAGCAAGCTTGCTTTTCTGTGAATGTCCTTAGTTGCCTGGTTTATGTGGATGACTTTTTCCCATGTGCTTGTCTCAAAGCCAGCTGAGTAAGATGACCACTACAGCTACTTCAATTCTATTGAAGCATTTTACTTAGCATTGCTGCACACCAATAAGATTGAAAAATTTTTAAATCCATATTTACCACAATCTTATCTTCTGATATGAAGGGTAAAGGATGTTTGTCATGTAATCATGGTCCCTTGAGCACTATTTCAGCTTTTATGGGTTTTTCTTGAGCTGCCCCCATACCAAATTTAGTTAAAACCTACCCCCTGCTTAGGAAATCTTGTATCTTGCCTTAATATTTTTCAAGTTTGCTTAATTGTTTCAGTTCCTTGGGATATTTTAAGCAAGTCTTATTTGAAACTTGTGAAATTGAAAACCTATTATTGGTTTATGTAATGAGTGGCAGAAAGAAGAATGGCACACCCAAGTAAGACTGGAGATCTACTAGGTTCATTTGGACTTTTGTTTATGGAACAAATCTCTAAAATTGTATAGATGGATGCATAAAATAAAACTGGCTAATGGATGCTTGTATTGCTAATGAGTTTCAGCTTGTGCCTTTGGTACGCAGGGTTTTCTGCTTCCAGGAATACAGACCATTAAAATCATGCACAGTAGAAAATGAAGGCGAATAGGATTTTCAATTCAAAGTTTGAGAGAAGATTCATAGCATGGGTGCTCGTTGTTGTGGTTCTGTTAGCTGAGCTGGGAATTTGTGCTGCAGATGTTTCGTCCCCTGTCTAGGTGACATCCTCCATGCTTGGGAGCCTCCTGTGAAGCGCTTCTGTGATCTTTCCTCCGGCATTTGCAGTGATTTTGAATCTGCCGCTTCTGGTTGTCAGTTCCAGCTGTCCGTTGCAGTGGTCGGTATATTGGGTCCAGGTCGATGTGCTTATTGATTTGAATCTGGATGAGTGCCATGCCTCTAGGAATTCCCTGGCTGTTCTGTTTGGCTTGTCCTATAATAATGTTGTCCCAGTTGAATTCATGTTGCTTGTCATTTGTGTGTGGCTACGAAGGATAGCTGGTAGTGTTGTTTTGTGGCAAGTCGGTATTCATGGATGTGGATCGTGAGCTGTCTTTCGGTTTGTCCTATGTAGTGTTTTGTGCAGTCCTTGCATGGGATTTTGTACACTACATGGGTTTTGTAGTTTACAAAATCCTGTGCAAGGACTGCACAAAACACTACATAGGACAAACCAAATGACAGCTCATGATCCACATCCATGAATACTGACTTGCCACAAAACGACACTACTAGCTATCCTTAGTGCCACACAGATGACAAGCAACATGAATTCAACTGGGACAACACTATTTATTTATTTAACTTTATTTATAGGACAAGCCAAACAGAACAGCCAGGGAATTCCTAGAGGCATGGCACTCATCCACTGATTCAAATCAGTAAGCACATGGCCTGGACCCAATATTACCAACCACTGCAGTGAACAGCTGGAACTGACAACCAGAAGTGGCAGAGACAAACTACTACAAATGCTGGAGGAAAATCACAGTGCTTCACGGGAGGCTCCCAAGCATGGAGGATGTCACCTAGACAGGGGACGAAACATCTGCAACACAAATTCCCAGCTCAGCGAACAGAACCACAATAAGATTTTCAATTCTCTTGGTAGAGACTATATGGAGAACAAATGGGTAGTTCTGGGCAACACATCTTAGGATTTATTCACCTTGGCAGGAATGTAGTGTTGATCTGTCTTACACTCCAATTAATTTTGGTGATTACTAATGAGTACAGGATGGTATTTCTAAAGGATAGTGATTTTTGAAGCTATTAATAGGATCAACTACAGCTGATGGGGAAGTCAAAGAATGAAAAATCTTAATTCAGCAATGAAAAGCCTTAAGGCTGGTAGATATTTGAAAAGCTCTTGCACAAACAGCAACTAGTCACAAGCTTGGGATGTTTAGCACAAGCATAGCCTTTGGTCCAACTTACATGCTGACCAGATCCTACATTAAACTCACTTGCCCATCTCTCCCCAAACTATTCCTATTCATTTATCCATCCAGATGCCTTTTAAACTATCAGCCTCCATTGCCTCTGGCAGCTCATACCAGAAACACAACCCTCTAAATGAAAACGTTGCTCCTTTTGGTCCCTTTTTTTTAAATCCTTCATGTCTACCTTAAACTTCTGCACTCTAGGTTTGGACTCTCTGCCCCAGATAGACCTGTTTATCTACTATATTCGTGTTCCTTGTGATTTCATAAAACTGTCACCCTCAGCCCCTGACTCAAGGGAAAACAGTCCCAGCCTATTCAACACTCCATAGCTCAAACCCTTCAACTTTGTCAACATCCTTAAATCTTTTCTAAACCCCTAAGTTTTGAACATCCATGCAGTATTCTAAGTGCCCTAATCAGTGTCCTGACCAGCCAAAACATGCCTCTAACTCTCTCTCCATGCAGAGACCAATAAAGCAAGCATACCAAACACCACCTTCATGATCCTATCTACCTGCGACTCCTTTTCAAGGAGCATTGAACCAGCATTCCAAGGTCTTTGTTCAGCAACGCTCCCCAGGACCTTAAAGTGTACAAGTCCTGCCCTGATTTTGCTTTTCCAAAATGCAGAACCTCTTATCTAAATTAAACTCCATCTGCCACTCCATGGCCCATTGGTCCATTTAATCAAGATCCTGTTGTACTGAGGTAATCTTTGCTGTCCACTATACTTCCAATGTTGGTATTATTGCAAACTTACTAACAATACCTCTGTTCACATCCAAATCATAAATTACAAAGCAATAGGCCCAGCACAATCCTTGTGGCACACTCTGGTCACGGGTGTCCAGTCTGAAAAGCAACCCTCCTCCACCACCCCCTCTACCTTCAACACCATTCTGTATCAAATGGCTATTCTGTATATTCCATTGATAGCATCTTGCTAACTAGTCTACCATGAGAAACCTTGTTGAATGCCTTAGTGAAGTCAATACAAATGTTTATGGCTCTGACCTCATCGGTCCTCCCTTTTCATAAACTATGAAAAGCTCACTTGTTAGTGAGACACTTATTTCCTGTGTATAAAGCCATGTTGACTCTTTAATCAGTCGTTTTTTTCTTTTTCCAAATGTTTAAATTCTGCCCCTCTGGATTCCCCCAACTTAAAAGTAATTTGTCTGCTTGAGCTAGATACCTCATGGATTGTGTAATAGGGGACTGGGGCCAAGAGAATGGTGTTGGGTCATAACTCCTCGTTAAATGGCACATCAAGAATCCGACTGTTTTACTCTAGTTAATTTGTAGGTGTTGGTTACATTTAATCTAGATGAATTTGTTGAAAGATGTTACTTGTCATTTTAATTTTTAGGCATTGGCACTGTTCCAGTTGGAAGAATAGAAACTGGAGTCTTGAAGCCTGGTAATATGGTGACATTTGCTCCAGTAAACTTGACAGCTGAAGTGAAATCAATTCAGATGCACCATGAACCTGTATCTGAAGCATTCCCTGGCTTTAATGTTGGTTTCAACATTAAAAATGTGTCTGTGAAGGCTATTCGTCGTGGTAATGTGGCTGGGAATTGCAGAAATGATCCACCAACTCAGGCCAACTGTTTCACTGCACAAGTATGACTATCTTTTGAAAATACACTAAACTATATAAGAAAGTTGCATTTGAGTGGGTGGGCAATAAAGAGCTACAAAGTTGAGGTTAATGTTGAGGGTAACAAAGTGACTTGGCTAGTTTTCACCCTGAATTTAGTTGGGGTTTTCTGGTCTTTGGATGAGGTCGTGATTTTCAGTTGCAAACCCTTAACTCTAATTGAGGCAGTTTCATTTTGTCTCTAAAACAAATGGATTACTCTTCCAGTTTTAACACTATGAAACTTTGAATGCAGGTTGAATAGAGGTTAAATGCCCCATCTTTACCATGGACATCTAATTCCTATATCCATTCATCTGCCATGAAGGCCTTCAAGCCCTCTGTTTCTTCTCCACTGACACTCATTTGATCTTGAACTGGTCCTCCCCCTCATCAATTCCTCATTTTGAATCCACTCTGACCAGACCAAAAGGTGAGCCATGGGCCCAAGCTGTCTGCCTCTTGGGTATGTGGAACAGCCCATCTTCAGCTACACAGCACCATTCCCTACCTTTCCTCCACTATAGACTATCAGTACCACCTTGTGCTCCCATGAGATTGAACAGTCCATCACCTTCACTAACATGTTCCACTCTGACCTTAAGTTCACTTGGACCATCCCAGACATCTCCCTCTCCTCCTGGACACCACCATCTCCATTTCTGGCACCCAATTCACTGACAACTATTTCAAACACCAACTCCTACAGCTACCTGGACCACACCTCCCACCGTACCTCTTTTTTTTTAAAAAAAAAATGCTACTCCTTACACTATTATTCCACACCCTCTGCATCTGCTCCCAGAAGGACCACTTCCACCACAGAATTTCCCAGGTGGCCTTGTTGTTCAAGGACTGCAATTTCCCATGATGCCCTTCAATGCATCTCCCTTCCTGCATTCAATCCTTGAACTCCACCCCTCCAATCACAAGATTCCCTAGTCCACACCTTTTCATCCTACTAATGTGTATTACAATGCATCATCCTCTGCCATTTCTACCACCCATAGATCCCACCACCAGAGATTTATCACCCTCCCCACCCCATTTGCATTCTGCAGAGACCATTACCTCCATGTCCCTCTTGTTAGGTCTATGTCTCCTACCAACCCACCCTCCACTCCAACACCTTCCCTTGCCACCACAGGAAGTGTAAACCTGCAGCCATTCCTCCCTCACCTTTGTCCAAGGGTCATTCTATATAAGATGGAGATTTTCCTGCACCTCTCCACACCACCTGTGCCCATTGTCCCTATTATCTCCCCTTGTCTACACTGGGGAGATGTGCCAACTTGCACATAACTTCAGAGCATCCATGGCGCACAAAACAACCCCACCACCCTGTGGCCAAAGATTTCAACACCCCCAGCCACCTCCACAAAGGACATGCAAGTCCTGGGTTGTCTTCACCAGTCTTTTCACCTGACACTTGGAGAAAGAACGCTGTATCTTCTGCCTTGGGACCCTCTGATCCCCATGGGATCAAGTCAATTTCACCAGTTTCCTCATCTTATCCCACATCTGACCCTCCAACTTGGCTCCACCCTCTTGATCTGTCCTACCTATCCACTCCACCCTCCATTCTGACCTATCATCACCCCACCTCCATCTACCTACTGCATTCTTAGCTACCTCTCCCAGTCCCACCCTTTCCACTTATATCCCAGCCCCTTGGGCTTCCCACATTCCTGATGTAGAGCTTGAGCTCAAAACATCAACTCTCCTGCTCCTTGGATGCTGCCTGACCAGCTGTGCTTTTCCAGCACCACACTTTTTTTTTGACTGATCTCCATCTGCGCACTGTCAAAAATTGTGGCAAAGATTGTCTTCAGTCGGATTATCTTTACTGATCTTCAGCATGGTGTACAAGCTGTGGACAATAAACAATTGCATTGGTGTGCAGTAGCTACCTTTTTTGAAAAACTGAGTTAGTGCAGAAAGCCACCCCGCTTTGGAATAATGGCTGAATTGATTGTATTGCTAAATTTCATAAGGGCTTGGCTACTTGCTTGAAGAACACTTTAATTCCTTGTTACACCAACTTACAGCTGTCAAACTGACTAGAAGGGATAGTGAGGTGAAAGTGAAGACTGGAAAAGCACAGCAGGTTAGGCAGCATCCCAAGAGCAGGAGAGTTAACTCTTCAGGAATGAGACTGAGCTGAGGGTATTGAGAAGTAGGAGCTGGTGGGGGCTTGGAGGAAGGTGAGGGAAGATGGAGGCAGTAATGGTGATACATCAGTGGAGGAGATAGGTGGGAGGAAAGATGCACAGGTAATGAGGGTAGTGCTGAGTTGGAAGGTTAGATCTGGGATAAGGGAAATAAGAAAACTGGCATCTACACTGTCATGGGGTTGGAGGATCCTGAGGTGGAAGATGAGTCACCAATGTGGATTTCAATTTCCTCACTTCCCCTCTCCTTTCATCCCAGATCTAACCTTCCAACTCCTGTCCTCATGACCTGCCCTACTTGTCAATCTTCCTTCCCAACTATCCATTCCACCCTCCCCTTTGACTTAGATGGAGGTGGGGACAATGGTGCTATCTATCACACTCAACTACCTACCACCCCCTCAGCTCTCAGCCTCATTCCTGATGAAGGCTTTTGCCTGAATGTAGACTTTTTTCTTCTTTTGAAAGGGATAGTGAGCATAGGGAAGTTTTAAACCTTAGATCTGTTGCTGGTTGGGCTATACTTAGTGCCTGTCCCTAGTCAATTTAAAACATCCATTCTAAATGGCAGACAGACTTAACTTTCACTGCAGCAGTACTCCAATTCAGGTTGTTCAAAATTCTTAAGGTTGTAAACTGGAAAACTCTTGTCATTTGCAGATAATTGTCCTCAATCATCCAGGCTTTATCAAAGTTGGTTATTCTCCAGTAGTAGACTGCCATACTGCCCATGTTACCTGCAGGCTTTCTGAGTTTAAAGAAAGGCTTGACAGACGTTCTGGACAGAAGCTAGAAGACAACCCTGTGGTCTTGAAATCTGGAGATGCTGCCACAGTGGAATTTACTCCAATCAAACCATTCTGTGTTGAAACCTTCTTTGAATATCCACCCCTTGGTAAGTATCCAACACTGTATTTAATTTCAACATTTGTCGGTCTTGCTTTGCAAAAAACATTTTGTAGTCAGTTTGAGAAATGAGCATTGGATTTTTTTGGTTCAGCCTGAAATGGAAAAGTACCAAATTAACTAGTAGGAATTGTTTTTTAAAAAGCCACCTTTTGGTTGAGGGGCAAATTAGTTGAAACAGTCTTTACACACCCTGTGAAATTGTTTCCATTGTCCACATTTCAACCTATAGTTAATCAAATTGACCAGGTGGGTTGGAGAAAACTCTATCATATGCTGATAACAGCATGAATCTACACTTCAAACAGCTTTTTCTGAATCGGAGGTCCATGTTTGACCAAAGGTGGTATTCTTGTTCCTGTTAATGTTTTGCAGCAGTGTTTGACAACTTGAATTTATTTTGGTGTCTAAGTAAATTTAGCTAGACTACATATTAATCTCCTTCAAATAATTTGGTATGGATCCTGTAAATCTAAGAACAGGTACTGTGCTCACACTCCTGGTTCCAGTGGTGCAACATAAACACAATTGTTTTCTTTTCATCTTTTGAGCCCCTTGTCTATTTGCTTTCCAGTTTAGCTGTTAGAAGCTTACTCTTGGTGCACCACCTTTCTTCATCTGTTGAACCATGACCACTCTGGGCAGGCAACACAAATGTCTGGCCAGGTTGGATAACAGTTTAATCCCTTAACTAGGTAATCCTTTAAGAGCCACACATTTCTCCTGTTTAACTGGCTTCCTATACCATAAACCTTTGCACTACCTCCACTCTGGCCAGTGAGCTCGTGCACCTTGCAGTCACCTGATTTCAAATGGCTTTTGCATTGCTGTTTTCTGGGCACCTGTATCTGCCTGTTTGTAGTTATCTCTTCCTTTACTAACTAAATCAGAAGACCTAACTGAAAGGGTATGACTGCATCCCAGAAGTGTCCAGGTAACTTGCTTTGCAGTAATGTGTAATACAGCCTCCTGTGCTGAAGCTTCACATCAGATATTTACTGCAGACACATCCCTGGATCTCTGACATTCTGAAATACCCATGTTTCTGAAACTAATTTTCTAAATCCTTAAATGTATTTGCATGACTTGCTTTTCTAATAGAACTTGGAGGAAAATAGTTTAAATTTACACTCTCCCAAGAACAATTATCAGCATTTGACTTTGCTGTATTGCTGGTCTTGCTACAGGGTTCCCTCATTCCTTTTAGGTGTTGCTGACTGCCCATCTTTCATATAGTTGAGCTTTTCATGACTTGAACATGCTTAACTTGAGGCTGTTTAATCTCCTGAACCATTCCAGCAAGACTTGCTGAGAACTCCTGAATTTTTCTACTTGATAGCAAAACACATAATAAGCAGTGACTTTATCAGACTTGCTGAGTATTTGCAGTGAATTAACTCTAATCTGAAGCACCCTCCAGGAAATTTGGCAATACTTGTCTGACCTACACACTCAACCAATCTTAACAAGACCTGTTAATATGGAGACAACTTAACAATGCTATCCGATCAAAAGTCTAGTTCGATAGCCAAGATTTTTTGTAATACAGATTGCTGGAAAAGCTCAGCACTTCTGGCAGCATTTGGAGAGCAGTCACTTAATGTTTCGAGTGATCTGAATGTTAACTTGAGGCAAGGTCACTTGACCAAAACATGGATTTCTCCCCACAGATGCTATCAGACCTGCTGAGCTCTTCCAGTCATTATTGTCTTTGAAGATTAGCAAGAAAAAAGGGCTATGGATGTTGTAAATCAATGTTTACCTGTCCACTTCATATGCATCCATCTTCAATTACATGAAGATTGCTATAGTAAAATTTGTGAAAGAGCATTTGAACTGAGTGTCCATATTAAATCATGCATGCTTCTCTTACAGGAGTAAGTGAACTGTTGAGTTGTATATCCATACAACTTATATGGATACAGTAAGCTAAATGGTCTCTGTGGTAATTTAAGAATCAATGTCACTTCCACAGCTGTATCTGATGTATTTAGTCTTCATGCAATCGGATCATTTGATCACTTTAAGATTAGTTGACACTTCAGGTCCAGTGACTCTTTGGATTTTATCATCAGATACTTCAAGACCTTAACCTTATTTACAACCTCTTGTCATTTAAGACCTTGCTGTGTGTACTGGTGGCCACACATCCTATATAAGCAATTTCCTGAAATAACATTGGGATAAAAAGTTGAACAGTGCTAAACCCAGTTTGCTTTGACAACTTTGTTCTCATTCTCTGATCATGAATTTTGAAACGGAACAGTCTGCTCAGTGCATTAAGCTCCAGTATAACTTCCACTTTTTTCCTTGCAGGTCGCTTTGCTGTCCGTGATTTAAAGCAAACTGTTGCTGTTGGAATAATTAAATCTGTGGACAAAACATCAATGGCTAAAAGGTTGACGCAGAAGGAAGTTTAAGTTTTCTAAAAGGTTGAAAATTGATGATTGAAGCAAATAGACATTTTGGTTCCAATGAATTTTCCATTTAATTCAGTACAATGTTTTTGTTTTTGGCACCTCAGTTAATGTTAGCACTGCTATAATCAGCAATAAACTCTATGCATAGTGGTTGTGTAGCTAACTTTTTTGTTTTAATTCAACACTAACATCTTTAAAATGGCATTTCTACATGGTTTAAATCCAAATCAACATTCCACTGAACCCTAATGTATACAGATTGCCTTTGTAATCTGCCACTGAGCACATGTATGAAATACAGCAAGACATGTAGATTTAGTCAACTGTTCAGATGTGTTCTGATGCTCACAGGTGGGATTTGAATCCAAGTCTCCTGGTATAGAGGTTGATCTTGCTACTGCATCACAAGAATCTGATTTGCATGTTGCTTGAAATGCTAGGACCAATACTGAACATATGATCCAAGTGGAATTTGTGAAAACTAGTCAGTTGACATTGTTCCCTCCTCAGACATCAGCTGTGCTTTTACAATTGATTAGATCCTGACTTAGATTCTAGACAAATCTGACAGGTGGAAAAGGTAAATAAGTTGAGAACTTCAAAGTAAAATAGGTATTGAAGAACTGCACCTAACAACATGTTGCAGTAAGTTTTTAAATTTTTAACTTTAGCTTTGCAATATGGCATTGTCTCAAACATCCAGATGTGATTGAACACCACCTAGATGTGCTAACACCTTCCATTACTTAAAGCAATGCCCCTCTAACCAAAATATTAAGTTCAAAGACTTTGGTTGGAAGTGACAAAATTGCACTAAAATTACAAAATTTAAGGTGCAAGTATTAGGGTAATTGGTAATCATGGGCCTTAATTATAGACTGGATAATTCAAATTAGTACAAAGATTTTTCAAATACAAACTGATTGCTCAGCACCCTGCTCTGGAAAACTAAAGAACAGGTTATGCTATACACAATTAGATATGAAGTAATGAAGCTATAGTGACAACCATTGGTGATTAGATTTTTGATCTGGTCAGACGTGTCAACACTTATGCTGCCAGACCTGCAGAGTTTCTGGAAAGAACTGCTGTTGGGTCAACTCAGGTATGATCTTCAGCTCAAAGTTGAGGGCAAAGGTAGATGTTTACTTGAAGTGAGGCCTTTAATGTTCTGTATGGTAGATGAGTTTAGTAGAACTAGATCACATGGGATGCAGGGTGAGCTTGTCCATCAAATGAAATTCTCTTTTTAATATATAGGAAAGAGGGCTGCTGGTGGAGGGTTTTTGGATTGGAGTTTCCACTTACAGAAAATATTTCTGAGAATATAGAAGACATGGTTAGTAAGTTTGCAGATGAAACAAACATTACTATAGTGGATAGTGAAGTGATCAAAACTCCAAAATCTTGATAGATTTGCTCAATGGACTGAGGATTGTCCAAATTAAAGTCCAGCTGCCAAATGCATTTGTAAAACAAAAGGGTGGGTCTTCTACAACACTACGCAGGGTACTACCATTCACTGCTGAAAATGTGTTGCTGGTTAAAGCACAGCAGGTTAGGCAGCATCCAAGGAACAGGAAATTCGACGTTTCGGGCCAGAGCCCTTCATCAGGGAATCCCTGATGAAGGGCTCTGGCCCGAACCGTCGAATTTCCTGTTCCTTGGATGCTGCCTAACCTGCTGTGCTCTAACCAGCAACACATTTTCAGCTGATCTCCAGCATCTGCAGACCTTGCTTTTTACTACTACCATTCACTGTATACCAGACCTAGATGCTAGGTACACAAGTCTTTGCAAATTTGCATCACAGGTAGGCAGTGTGGTTAGGAAGGTGTTTAGCTCACTTGCCTTCATTGCTCACTGGGTATACAAGTTGATATCCTGTTAAGTTGTACAGGATGTTAGTGAGGCCTTTGGAGTACTGAGTAAAAAGTGAGGTCTGGAGATCAGAGCTGAAAGTGTTGCTGGTTAAAGCGCAGCAGGTCAGGCAGCATCCAAGGAACAGGAAATTCGACATTTCGGGCACAAGCCCTTCATCAGGAATGAGGAAAGTGTGTCCAGCAGGCTAAGATAAGGTTGGGAGGAGGGATTTGGGGGAGGGGTGATGGGTGGAAGGAGGTCAAGGTGAGGGTGATAGGCCAGAGTGGGTGGGGGCGGAGAGCTCAGGAACAAAATTGCAGGTTAGGAGGGCAGTGCTGAGTTCGAGGGAATTGACTGAGACAAGGTGGGGGGAGGGGAAATGAGGAAACTGGAGAAATCGGAGTTCATCCCTTGTGGTTGGAGGGTTCCCAGGCGGAAGATGAGGTGCTCTTCCTCCAACTGTCATGTTATGTGCTGGCGATGGAGGAGTCCAAGGACCTGCATGTCCTTGGTGGAGTGGGAGGGAGAGTTAGTGTTGAGCCACGGGGTGGTTGGGTTGGTCGGTCCGGGCGTCCCAGAGGTGTTCCCTGAAGTAGGCGGCCCGTCTCCCCAATATAGAGGAGGCCACATCGGGTGCAATAGATGATGTGTGTGGAGGTGCAGGTGAATTTGTGGCGGATATGGAAGGATCCCTTGGGGCCTTGGAGAGAGGTAAGGGAGGCGGTGTGGGCGCAAGTTTTGCATTTCCTGCAGTTGCAGGGGAAGGTGCCGGGAGTGGAGGTTGGGTTGGTGGGGGTGTGGACCTGACGAGGGAGTCACGAAGGGAGTGGTCTTTGCGGAATGCTGATAGGGGAGGGGAGGGAAATATATCCCTGGTGGTGGGGTCCGTTTGGAGGTGGTGGAAATGACGGCGGATGATACGCTGTATATGGCGGTTGGTGGGGTGGTAGGTGAGAACCAGTGGGGTTCTGTCCTGGGGCCGTGGGGCTCAAGGGCAGAGGAGCGGGAAGTGGAGGAGGGCATCGTCGATCACGTCTGGGGGGAATCTGCGGTCTTTGGAGGAGGAGGCCATCTGGGCTGTACGGTATTGGAACTGGTCCTCCTGGGAGCAGATGCGGCGGAGACGAAGGAATTGGGAATATGGGATGGAGTTTTTACAGGGGGGCAGGGTGGGAGGAGGTGTAGTCTAGGTAGCTGTGGGAGTCAGTCGGTTTATAGTAGATGTCTGTTGATTCGGTCACCTGAGATAGAAATGGAAAGGTCTAGGAAGGGGAGGGAGGAGTCTGAGACAGTCCAGGTGAATTTGAGGTCGGGGTGGAAGGTGTTAGTAAAGTTGATGAACTGTTCGACCTCCTCGTGGATTTTGGGCAGGAGGTAGAAACGGGCGGTGCGGGCTTGTGGGTCTATGAGGTTGGAGGCGGTGGATGGGAGATCCCCTGAGGTGATGAGGTTATGGATGGTCTCGGAGATGGTGGTTTGGTGGTGGGAGGTGGGGTCATGGTCAAGGGGGCAATAAGAGGAGGCGTCCGCGAGCTGGCGTTTGGCCTCAGCGGTATAAAGGTCGGTGCGCCAAACTACTACCGTGCCTCTCTTGTCTGCCGGTTTGATGGTGAGGTTGGGGTTGGAGCGGAGGGCTGCACGTTCTGAGAGTGAGAGGTTGGAGTGGGTAAGAGGGGTGGACAGATTGAGTCAGTTAATGTCACGGCGGCAGTTGGCTATAAATGGTTCGAGGGTGGGTAAGAGGCCAGCACGGGGTGTCCAGGTGGATGGGGTGTGTTGGAGGCGGGAGAAGGGGTCGTCAGAGGGTGGTCGGGAGTCTTGGTTGTAAAAGTAGGCACGGAGGCGAAGGCGGCGGAAGAATTGTTCAATATCTCGCCGCGTGTTGAACTCATTAATCCGAGGGCGTAGGGGAATGAAGGTGAGGCCTCTGCTGAGTTCTGGTTGCCCTGTTGATAGGAATGATGTGAAATTTGGACAAGGTTCAAACAGTTTGCCGGGAAGTTGCAAGAACAGAGGGCTTGAGTTAGGCTGTGACTTACTCACTGGAGCATAGGAGGTTAAAGGGTGACCTTTGTAAAAGTTGATAAAATCAGGGGCATAGATCAGGTAAATTGCAAATATCTTCACTAAAGGTGGGGCATTCAAAACTAGGTGGCATATTTTTGCTATTTAAAAATAGCATGAGACATACTTTATCATTTGTACCATGAACTGTCAGGAAATACTGGATGCATTTTTATTTGGATAAATTCTCTAATAGGAAAGTTTTGGAGGGATATGGGCCAAACAAGTGTGCCTAGTTAGGGAAATGTGGTTGTGGACCAGTTGGTCTGAAGGGTTTGTGTTGACTGATTCATCAGAACAGTGGAGATTGTTTTCCTCGACTTGATATGTGCATACTCTGCTTTATTTTTTGCATTTTAAATTATCCAGTATCTGGTGTCTTGCTTCCAATTATATTACTATCGATGATGCAAATATCTCAGCAAGAGGCCCAGCAATCACTTCTGTAGCTTCCCACAGAGTTCTCAGATACACCTGATCAGGTCCTGGGTATTTAACCACCTTTAATCATTTCAAGATATCCAGCACTTCCTCCTCTGTAATCTGGACAGTGTCAGTGGGGGAGCACTTTGGGGCCAGTGACCATAATTATTTTCACTAATAGAATGATGGAAAAGGATAGACCAGATCTAAAAGCTGAAGTTCTAAATTGGAGAGGGGCTAATTTTGACTCGTAGGCAAGAACTTTCAAAAGCTAATTGGGGGCAGATGTTCACAGGTAAAGGGATGCTGGAAATGGGAAGCCTTCAGAAGTGAACTATAATCCAGAGAAAGTATAATCCTGTTAGGGTGAAAGGAAAGACTGGTAGGTATAGAGAATGCTGGATGACTAAAGAAATGAGGGTTTGGTTAAGAAAAGAAGCATATATCAGGTTATCAACAGGATGGATTGAGTGAATCCTTTAGAATATAAAGGAAGGAGTATACTTAGAGAAATCAGGAGGGCAAAAAGAGGACATTGCTTTGGCAAATAGAATTGAGGAGAATCCAAAGTTTTTACAACTACATTAAGGACAAAAGGGTAACTAAGGAGAGAATAGGGCCCCTCCGATCAGCAAGGCAGCCTTTGTGTGAAGCTGCACAAAATGGAAGATACTAGAGTATTTTGCATTAGTATTTATTGTGGAAAAGGATATGGAAGACCGATTGTAGGGAAATCTTGCAAAATGTCCACATTAGAGGAGGAAGTGCTGGATGTCTTGATGCATAAAAGTGGATAAATCCCCTAGGATCTGATCAGGTGTACTCTGGAACTCCATGGGAAGCTAGAGAAGTGATCGGGCCTCTTGCTGAGATATTTGTATCATCGATAATCACAGGTGAGATGCTGGAAGACTGGAGGTTGGCTACCATGGTACCAGTGTTTAAGAAAGGTGGTAAGGACAAGCCAGGGAATTGTAGGCCAGTGAGTGATGTTGGTGGTGGGCAAGTTGGAGGGAATCCTGAGGGACAGGATGTACATGTATTTGGAAAGGCAAGGATTGATTGGGGATAGTCAACATGGCTTTGCACATGGGAAATAATGTCTCAAACTTGAGTTTTTTGAGGAAGTAACAACGACTATCGAGGGCAGAGTGGTAGATGTGATCCATATGGACTTCAGTAAGATGTTCAACAAGGTTCCCCATGGGAGACTGATTACAAGGTTGGATCTCCCGGAATACAGGGAGAACTAACCATTTGGATACAAAACTGGCTGAAAAGTAGAAGAGAGGGTGGTGGTGGAGGGTTGTTTTTCAGACTGGAGGTCTGTGACCAATGGAGTGCCACAAGGAACGGTGCTGGGTTCTCGACTTTGTCATTTACATAAATAATTTGGATGAGAGCATTAGTGGTGCAGTTAGTAAGTTTGCAGGTGCCACCAAAATTGGAGGTGTAGTGGACAGTGAAGGAGCTTACCTCAGATTACTCCAAGATCTGGACCAGACGGGCCAAGGGGCAGAGAAGTGACAGATGGAGTTTAATTTAGATAAATGAGGTGCTGCATTTGGGAAAGCAAATCTTAGCAGGAATTTCCACTTAATGGTCAGGTCCTCAGTAATGCTGCTGAACAAAGACCTTAGAGTGCAGGTTCATAGCTCCTTGAAAGTGGAGTCGTAGGTAGATAGGATAGTGAAGGCAGCATTTGGTATGCTTTCCTGTACTTACTACTGACCAATAAAGGAAGTGGGAGGTCATGCTGTGGCTGTACAGGACAATGGTTAGGCCACTCTTGGAATATTGCGTGCAATTCTGGTCTCCTTCTTATCGGAAAGATATTATGAAACTTGAAAGGGTTCAAAAAAGATTTACAAGAATGTTGCCAGGGTTGGAGGATTTGAGCTATAGGGAGAGGCTGAACAGGCTCTGGCTGTTTTTCCTGAAGTGTCAGAGGCTGAGGGTGACTGTATACAGGTTTACAAAATTATGGGGCATGGATAGAGTAAATAGGCAAAGTCTTTTCCCTGTGATCGGGGAGTCCAGAACGAGAGGGCATAGGTTTAGAGTGAGAGGGGAAAGATATGAGACCTAAAGGGGCAACCTTTTCAGAGGGGTACGAGTATGGAATGAGCTGCCAGAGGAAGTGGTGGAGGCTGGTACAATTGCAACATTTAAAAGGCATCTGGATGGGTATATGAATAGTAAGGGTTTGGAGAGACTGGGTTGGGGTATCTGGTCAGTATGGACTGGTTGGATCAAAGGGTCTGTTTCCATGCTGCATATCTCTAACTGCTTCTCTACTCTCTATGAAGTCACTGGCTTCAAACTAGAGACAAAGTCTGAAACAACTCAGTGGTCACAAAATCAGAAGTACTGTCTTGCTTTTGCCATCTTATTAGTAGTATCCAGTTTGCTAACACTTTCAGCCATGCTCAAGGAGACATTGATGTAAAATCCTAATCTACCTCTGTATCTCAGATGCTCCACTTGTTTGAATGTGTTGCTGCATACAAGGATTTCTTACATTTAAACCATGGAATCTCAATTGCTCATTGTGCTTGAGATAACCGTATGACGACTTAGATTGCTTTCCGTAAAGCCACCTTCACAGGTCAATTTATCTGTTGGGATTTAGTTATCTTTACAAATTACAACATTGGTGTCCATCTTCATTAGATCCCTAGCCATTTGCTCATGTGAACCAAACATTGTTCTGTTCCATTTCTATCTGCAGGGCAATAGCCACAATGCACAAACCATGCTTGCTATATATACAGTTGAGTAAAAATGTGATCTTTGAATGTAAAATTTGGTTTGTTTCAAATTATCCAAAACAATATCTACAGCATTTGCTGAACATCACTAAAAGTGACATACATTTTTGTGCCAAAGACATTTGCCTCAAGGATTATGTTCAAGCTTTAACCTGCTTCAAACTACCTTAAAGCAAAGGAAGTCCATAATGTTTTCTTGAGGGCAATGCCTTAGCCAACAGAATAGATTTACCAACCAATCAATATTTTATTCTGATCACTTAGTTCTTTGCTCTCAAAGCAAAATAAACCTTTGCAAACATTTTTTCAATATTCAAGTTATGTAATATGTGACGGAAGTACTTATTTCTTTGTCCCAATGTTGTTGGAAAGTTTCAATGAAAAGCCGTTTCATTTAAAGTGTAATTTAAGAAACACTTAAAGTTGACGTTAAATCAAGAAAAGCAAAATTTATTTTGGCTCAGTATTATGAGCCTTTGAACCTTAAAACAATAATCTGTACTTTGCTACCTTTTTTTATTTCCAGACAGTAGAGTTCAGCTGGTAGCATTCATAAATTCCACAAAATATTATGCATGGAGGCATAATGAGGTTGAACATTATCTGGAATTATCTAATGGAAATGAGGTTGTCCTCAAATGAAGGTCCCATGATGGCATGCAGCAAGTAACTTGCATATTCCATATTTGAGGCAAATCTAATGAATCAGGATTTTAGTTGTATACAAAGGTTAAACTTGAAACATGATTAATGGCTTTTATTTAAGTACAAAAACAAAATGGATTGTCTTAATGTATATCCTTTAAAGAAAAAGGTTTTGTCCATTTTTAAGATTAGCTTATTGCATGTAACCAAACTGGTTCAAATACTTGACTCTATATTCCATTGAATGAAAATAAGAGCCTAAATGAGAAATTTAAGTTTACCTCAAGATAATCTTTTTCTAAATAGAATAAAGTGCAATTTAAGTGTTGACTGATTTCAGGTGTTAAGAAACTGGTATCTCATTTCACCATGCTGAAAGTGAAAGCTTGCCTGTGGTGTATCCAGTTTGGTGAAACAATGGAACCCAGCTTTGGGAATACATAATTGGCATACTTTGAGCAGCATAGGGTAAGAGAGTTTGGTAACATGCAAGACTAGAAGCCTGTCTCTTTTTGCATGTTTAAAAACCATGCACAGTTGAAGGTTTTTTTTGAAGAAAACATTCACTGAAAACTCATGGCAACAGATTTTTCTACTGCTGAGGTAAAGTCAAACAAACATCTCCGCTCAAGGGACTTCAACCTATGTAGTCTTTATTCTTACTGTCTGTATCTGACAGCTTAAACCTTTACTTGTGTTGGATGTGTATTTGTGTTTTTATTATGTTTCTTGTTTTGTAACAATTCCTTTCTTTCAAGAAAGCTTTAATTGGCTCCTTTTCACAATTGCTACATTTGAATTAAAACATGACTAAAGCTGCATGTGAAAAGAAATAGTTGACAAACCAAGAGGGTTTCAGATGGGAAAAGACTAATTACCCCCTTATCTAGTCAGTATAGTACAAATTTCGATTCACTATTTAGGACAAAGCAATTTGTTTGTATTGTGGCAAAATGTGTCAACACTAACTACAGAATATATTGGCTGTTTAGTAGTTCCAGCTACAAATGGATACCTTTGCATACAGTATTGGCATTGTAATTCAGTATGCTGTAGATTTAAAGCAGAGTTGCTGATTAAAATACTGTCTGATCACATGAATTACAGTTTCAGTTCAATATGTTTCATGCCATTTCTAATATCTAATAATTTGAACTGTGAAATTAACTTCAACTTATTGAGCTGTTAACCAAATTATTTTGCATTGGAATGTTAGACAATTTTTCATTTTGCTGTATATGGCTTGGGCTATGGAAAACACATATATAGAATAGAAAGTTTTTGCACGTTCAATGGAATGAATGAGGAAATAAATACATTCAGTTTAGAATACTTCATAGGATTTTATGTTGCAATAACATTGGAACATAAACATTTTGCTTTTTAAAATATCTTCCCATAGCAATTTTTATACATAAAGAATGCAAACACATGATATAGTAAGCTGCGGTTATATCGCACACCTTTACATTCAGTAGGTTGATTGTACCGCCTGATTTACTGAATACATAATTTAACGGAAGCCTAATCCAGGATGACAGGGATATGTTGCTGAAAGAACCAGAGCGAAGTGCTAAAATCCACAATAGTTGCTCATCATTCAGTACATTTAGAAGTTATCCATTTACAAATCATTATTTTAAAATGAAGTAAATTCATCTGAAATGATAGCATAAAATTGTAGTTTGAAGCACAATGTGCAACCTATTTGCATTTGAATGTGATTAATCAAATATTTATCTTCTGATGATTATGCACTGACTTATAACAAGCTCTGGCTAGCCAAATGCTGGCAATCTGATGCAGTAACTATGGCAAATGTCAAAGTCCACCATCAATAGCTTGTTCACACTTCCACTTGAAATCAAAATAAAGGAAAATTAAAAACTGAATTTCAAAACGCTGGGGTAAGATTTGGGACCCAGCCAATTTGTGGAGCTGAATATTTCAATATAAGTATACTGGTAGCAGTTCAGCATTGCACAAGACCACTGTGGCACCAGGCCAGAAGTCTTATCAAATACAGGTTATTCAATTTAATTATTTACTTTTATCTAAACTTAAAGAAACAGGTACCTTTATTAAGAATTAAATTACATCCTTGTAAAGAATATAGTCGGTTGTCATTAGAGCTAAGCTTAACTCCACATTAACTAACCGAATATTTTAAGAATCATATCAAAACCTACCTTTTTCTTGGCCAGGTACGAAATGTAAATAGATTCCTTTTCAGAATGATTTGTTTTTTTTTGGTCCCTAAAATGAGTTTCAGTAACTGAATATCAGTAATGAATATGAAGCTGTATAGTTATTAAAGCTTTAAGCAACCTAACGATTCACTGTCACTTTTGTTCCCCAAGCAATTCAAGAGTTGTGCAAAGAATGCAATTTATTCTCTATGACACAGAACACAAGTAACCAGTCTGAATTTGTAGGTATTTTGTTTAAAAACATGTATAGCCCCCCTCTCCCTCAAAAAAGGCCAATTTATCCATACAATGACTAAACTGATATATTCAAAGACAAGGTCTGTTTCATGTGAATGCTTGCTGCAACAGGAACAGCAAATTTCAAAACCATACTTTAAACAAAAAGGAGGGAGATCTAACAAACATTAGAACAGTATCTTCAGCGTACAGGTTTACGTGCAATGATGTACTATTCCAAATGGTGTAAACATATGGTATACAATGTATATATTTAAAATTGATAACTGCACACATTGCACAATGTGTGCACAGTTGCTTTTGCACTGTTTACTGTTTGAATAAGCAAATGACAATGTTAATTTTTGAGGACCTTCACTCCCAGGTGTTAGTACCAAGAGGAGTTAAGGCCATCCATCTCTGGAGAAGGAGGCAGTGACATTCCCTCTGTCACAGCTAAAACTGGACTTGTTTGTGTTAATGTCCTGTCACTCAATCAATTTTATTTAAAAGTAGACTCTTCAGAGACTTCCAAATCTTAGTTATAAATTAAACTAAAACAATGCATTGATGATTGAGATAGGATTTAACCTATTTATTTAGGTTAATAACATTTAAAACGTTAATAGATGAGAGGGAAATTGAACTTTTCCATCCTAGACAACCCAATCCTGAAAAGTTATCCACGCTCTGCTTTCAACCCCTAACACCAGACTTGGAAAAATTAAAAACAAATTTTGAATTTTCAATTATTCTTAATGGATCATCTTAAAAGCTCTCTTGTAGCAACTTCCATTTATTAAACTGTTTATCTGTAACTCCGATATCTCCTCAGATGAGGTAAAAGAAACTATAACAAGTTTCCCAGTCATTCACTCTCAAGTAACTTTGTCTGATCACTTACAATCAAAACCACATATAATCCCATGAGTATATTAAGAGTATGCACAGCATCCATGTTAAAAGCAGAAGGACAACGAGGATCAGTGCAAACTGAAACCTGAACCTATTCTCAGCAAAACCACTATTTTTAACTTTATTTAGAATACTGAGATGATGTCAAGAACAAAAGTCAAGCTTATATAGTTAAATTACTAAATGAGGCTGCCTATAAATCTGACAAGCAGGCAGATGTATCCCATCAACAGCATAGGTTAATTAGTAAGTGCTAGTTGCCATGGATGGCTGCAGTACACCAAATAAGGTGTGCCTGGTTCCAAGGCTATTATAATACTGGCAAAGGCAAGTAACAGTATTTACAGTCACCTTGCAAGGTGGATCTCAAATGATTTTCTTGATCATCTATGTACAAATATGCACAGGAATAAGCAAGTTTCAGCTGCTTTACAACATCAGATGAAAGCATCCACAGTTGTGTGTGTGTAACGCTGAAGTTTGTAGGCTGTTAATCGGATAAAATGTGCACGAAGGATACTGGAAAGACACCACTTCTGTCAGGTTGCCCCTCAATATAGCCAATCTGTCAAAATTGAGGAAAAGGAGGTTTAGTATCTCAAGAAGCAAATATTTTCTCTTATACGTCAGGTGTAAATATAAAACATTTTCAGTTAATCCTTGTTGTATACTTGTACCAATATGATGGGTATGATTTACTTGTTTCATCGTTTGCTGTTCCAATGTCAAGACTTCAGATTTTCTGTTGAAAGCAAAATAGTCCAAATCCTAAAAATGTGCATGAGGCTGTGAATACTACAGGATGTACATGACAACAAGTGGTTTGGAATTTTGTCACTGGGGAAAAAGTGCTGCATGAACTCTTCAAACATCCATAAATAGGCCTCTACATTAATCCTCAATAGCACTGCAAATTTACTGACCAGGAGCTTCTCAGATTGAATTCCCAATCTGTGCTGAACTGGTTTCAGTGATAACTTTGATCAGGATTCTCACTAAAAATTGAACTGCGTAGATGTGTGCAAAATTGGACATAGCCATCCTTTCTCAACCCATTCCCGGAATCATTGAACCTTTGGCCATGAAGAATGGGTATGATATTGCTTGTGTTTACTGTGGTAATTGAAGTACAGGAGGGAAGCAGAAAGGAAGTACCAAGAGGATTCCCATTTAACTCTGGTAAAATAAAACATCTGCTAGTTGAGCGCTTTCAGAAATCTTTAAAATAAAATTCTCCTCATAGCGTGTTGATTGAAATTGGGGAGGGCCTTGATGAGCCTTGGTGAATTCCCACTGCCAAATCAGCATGCAGCACTGCCATTGTAGCTCACCAACTATATGGTCTTGCTCCTTCAGAATAACAATGTGCTCAGAGCAACATTTGTGACTGCAACTAGGTTTTCAACTGAAGATTAGTTCATGTGTAACATTTTTGTTGAGTTAGGGAGTTCAGTTCTGTTCCTAGGCTGTCCTGGACTAAAGAATCAAATTTGGATCCCGAGTCAGGATCTTTGCCAGAACTCAAGATGCCGAAGATGACATTAGTGAAAGGAGCAACCACACCTTCAAGAAGGTCTGAATGTTAGATAAGTACAAGTTTGTCTGCAAATTTCTTGCATGTTTTAGGATCTAGTAAGGAATAGCCACATGTATGACTGACACTGAAATGAATAAGCTTTAGCTCTGTGTGTGTGTGTTACAGATCAGAGCAATTCTTAATTCCAATACTGCAAATGTAAGGAGCAGTGATTATTATAATCAGACACAACACAGTTCCATAATATATGGTTTTAGCAGTATGAGGTAATACATGAGGCAAATTCACTAACATATCTTTACCCCACCTCATTGGAGGAATACTTGAAGATGAACCTCACTCCTTGAAAAGCAGCTGGCCCACATTTCCACAGACCTGAGACTGGCAAAGGCCAGTCATTCATCTTAGAGTCATTCAGAATGGAAACAGACCCTTTGGTCCAACTCATTCACGTCAACCAGGCACCCCAATCTGTCAGTTTCATTTGCCAGCATTTGCCTGTATCCTTCAAAATCCTTCCTATTTATATGGTCATCAGATGCCCTTTAAATATTGTAATTTGTATTCACCTCCACCACTTCCTCTGACAGATCATTCCATACATGCACCATCCTCTTCGTGAAAAAGCTATTCCTCAGGACCTTTATAAATCTTTTCCCCTCTCACTTTAAACCTATGCCCTTTAGCTTTGAACTCCCTGACCCTGGGCTTCCATTTTCCAAAATCTTTCCCCTGCATTAACAGTTGTTAAATATCTGACTTGATATAGTTTGTGAAGAGTTTGTTGAACACCACTGAGGTTATGAAGGTACAAAAATAAATCAAATGACTGTACAAATATACCTAAGTACATCTTTTATTATTGTCTTGCTTTAATCGGGTAGAATGTAATGTACTATACCAGAATATTTCCCTAACAACAGGAGCATATTGATATAAGCCTAGGTCAGTGGTTTGGGGGAAGAGGCAAAGAGTCATAAAGATGTACAGCATGGAAACAGACCCTTTGGTCCAACTTGTCCATACTGACTAGATATCCTAAATTAATCTAGCACCATTTGCAAACACTTGACTCAAGAAAGTAGGAGTATACTTAAGAAGCAAATCAGGAGGGTAAAACGGGGACATGAGATAGCTTTAGCAAATAGAATTAAGGAGAATCCAAAGGGTTTTTACAAATATATTAAGGACAAAAGGGTAACTAGGGAGAGAATAGGGCCCCTCAAAGATCAGCAAGGTGGCCTCTGTGTGGAGCCACAGAAAATGAGGGGGATACAAAATGAATATTTTGCATCAGTATTTACTGTGGAAAAGGGTATGGGAGATATAGACTGTCGAGAAATAGATGGTGACATCTTGCAAAATGTCCAGATTACAGAGGAGGAAGTGCTGGATGCCTTGAAACGGTTAAAGGTAGATAAATCCCCAGGGCCTGATCAAGTGTACCCAAGAACTCTGTGGAAAGTGAGAGAAGTGATTGCTGGACATCTTGCTGAGATATTTGTATCATCGATAGTCACAGGTGAGGTGCCAGAAGACTGGAGGTTGGCAAACGTGGTGCCACTGTTTAAGAAGGGTGATAAGGACAAGCCAGGGAACTACAGACTGGTGAGCCTCGGTAGTGGGCAAGTTGTTGAAGGAAATCCTGAGGGACAGGATGTACATGTATTTGGAAAGGCAAGGACTGATTCGGGATAGTCAACACGGCTTTGTGCGTGGGAAATCATGTCTCACAAACTTGATTGAGTTTTTTGAAGAAGTAACAAAGAAGATTGATGAGGGCAGAGTGGTAGATGTGATCTATATGGACTTCAGTAAGGCATTCGACAAGGTTCCCCAGGAGAGACTGATTAGCAAGGGTGGATCTCATAGAATGCAGGGAGAATGAGCCATGTGGATACAGAACTGGCTCAAAGGTAGAAGACAGAAGGTGGTGGTAGAGGGTTGTTTTTCAGACTGGAGGCCTGTGACCAGTGGAGTGCCACAAGGATCGGTGCTGGGCCCTCTACTTTTTGTCATTTACATAATTGATTTGGATGCGAACATAAGAGGTACAGTTAGTAAGTTTGCAGATGGCACCAAAATTGGAGGTGTAGTGGACAACGAAGAGTGTTACCTCAGATTACAACAGGATCTGGACCAGATGGGCCAATGGGCTGAGAAGTGGCAGATGGAGTTTAATTCAGATAAATGAGGTGCTGCATTTCGGGAAAGCAAACCTTAGCAGGACTTATACACTTAATGGTAAGGTCCTAGGGAGTGTTGCTGAACAAAGAGACCTTGGAGTGCAGGTTCATAACTCAAAGTGGAGTTGCAGGTAGATAGGATAGTGAAGAAGGCTAGGAGAAAGTGAGGACTGCAGATGCTGGGGATCAGAGCTTAAACATGTGTTGCTGGAAAAGTGCAGCAGGTCAGGCAGCAAAGGAGAAGGGGAATCGATGTTTCGGGCATAAGCCTGAAGAAGGGCTTATGCCCGAAACGTCAATTCTCCTTCTCCTTTAGTGAAGGCGGTGTTTGGTATGCTTTCCTTTATTGGTCAGAGTATTGAGGTCATTTTGCGGCTGTAGAGAACATTGGTTAGGCCACTGTTGGAATATTGCATGCAATTCTAGTCTCCTTCCTATCGGAAAGATGTTGTGAAACTTGAAAGGATTCAGAAAAGATTTACAAGAATATTGCCAGGGTTGGAGGATCTGAGCTGCAGGGAGAGGCTAAACAGGCTGGGGCTGTTTTCCCTGGAGCGTCGGAGGCTGAGGGGTGACGTTATGGAGGTTTGCAAAATTATGAGAGGCATGGATAGGATAAATAGAAAAGTCTTTTCCCTGGGGTCAGGGAGTCCAGAACTAGAGGGCATAGGTTTAGGGTGAGAGGGGAAAGATATGAGAGAGACCTAAGGGGCAACTTTTTCACACAGAGGGTGGTACGTGTATGGAATGAGCTGCTAGAGGATGTGGTGGAGGCTGGTAACAATTGCTACATTTAAGAGGCATTTGGAAGGGTATATGAATAGGAAGGGTTTGGAGGGAGATGGGCCAGGTGCTGGCAGGTGGGACTAGATTGGGGTGGGATATCTGGTCGGCATGGACGGATTGACCGAAGGGTCTGTTTCCATGTTGTACCTCTCTATGACTCTATTCATATATCTGTCTGGATGCCTTTGAAATGTTGTAATTCTACCAGCCTCCAACACTTCCTCTGGCATCTCATTCCATACATGCGCCACACTCTGCGTGAAAAACTTTCCCCTTAGGTCCCTTTTAAATCCTTCCCCCCTCACCCTAAATCTATGCCCTCTAGTTCTGGATTCCCCCACCTGAGGAAAAGACTATCCATGCCCCTCATGATTTTATAAGCCTCTATTATTTTACACCACCTCCTCCAACCTAACCCAACTTCCAATGTTTCCCCAAAATATAGATCATTATTTTGTAGGCTTCAATTTCTGCCTCTCCATTTCTCAAAGTCAACCTTATATTTAGAAGTGTTTCAAGATTCAAAGGATTAACTTACTGGATGGAAGTGCTGTGATTCTGAAATGCAAGGTTCATCCTCCTCCTCTTTTCTGACTCTCCATAATAAATATTACCTCTATGCCTGAGCTCTGCCATTCAATGAGTTCATGGCTGATCTGATAATGCTCCACCCCACTTGCCTGCCTTTCTCTAAGGTACTTGGTTCTGTACTGATTAAAAATCTTTCTCAGATTTGAATATGCTTAATGATAGAGTCCCTACAGCTCTCTGTGATAAAGAATTCGACACATTCACTACCCCAGAGAGAAGAAATTCTCCATATCAGTTTCTTAAATGGGTGATGCCTTATTTTGCAATTAAGACCCCTGATTCGAGTTTCTCCCACAAGGGGTATCAATCTTTCCATATCTACCCTGTTGAGACCTTTAAGAATCGTGTATGTTTCAATAAGATTGTCTCTCGTTATTTTAAAACTCCAATGACTACAGGTCAATCCTACTCAACCTCTCCTCATAAGAAAATTCTTCCTTGACTGGGATCAACCAAATGGAACTCCTTTGGACTGCCACAAATGCCAGTATATTTTTACTTGGTTAGGAGAACCAAAAGTGTTCTGAGTATTCTAAGTATGGTTTAACTACTGTCTGGATGCAAGCTTCTGTGTGTTATGCATGAGGGCTCCCAAATTCATCTTTGCTGCAGCTTTCACCAGTCTTTCTCCATTTAAATAATATTCAACTCCTCTAATTCTCCTGTCAAAGTGCATCATCTCACATGATATGCCATCACCAGTTTCATGCCCACTCATTTAATCTATTTATATCCCTCTGCAGACTCATTGCATGATCTTTATTACTTGCATCCCACCAAATTTTGTGTGATCCACAAATTCGGCTACAAGATATTCACTTTCCTCATCAAAGTCTAATGTTTATTCTAACACCCTTCTAAACCCAAGTGGAAATAAACCCAGTCTATTCAATCTTTTCTCATAAGAGACAATCTAATTATTCCAGGTGTTAATCTAGTAATCATGTACTCACCTAATTTCTGTTTTAGGCTTGCTGCAGTGCTCCAGTGAAGCTTAATGCAAGCTAGAGAAAGAGCAACTGATTTTCCACTTAGACACTGTACAGCTTTCAGGACTCAACATTGAATTCAATAACCTTTGAACATGAACATCGTCTTCCATTTTAATTACTATCCCCAACCCCAATATCTCATTTACATGGGATTTCTCTCAGTGAAGCCGGATTATTTTTGACTATTCATAACCTTTAGCAACTATTTTACAGCATTATCCATTCTATACTACCATTAGCATGCCTCATTTCTCTCGCTCTGGAACGTTTTGTTCACTCTTCCTCCTCATTCACCACAATATAAAACACATTATTTTTCAGCCTTCTCTGTTTCTGACAAGTCATATGTTAACTTTGTTTCTCTTCCCTTTGCTGTTGCCAGACCTACTGAGTTGATCCAGCACTTTGTTTTTAATTCAGATTTCACGCATCCACAGTACGTAGTTGCGCAAACATTTTAGGAAACATCCTCTGTACTGCCTCCTGTGCACTTACATCCATATTGTGTGTTGCATGTTTTTGTGTATGGCATGTGTGTGTTTATTTGTCTGTTGCAACTTGACAACTTTGCAACTTCACAGCTTTAATAAATTAATGGATTGTAAGAATCAGCAATAAATCTTTCTAGAGTGAATGGTTTCTTGAGATGAATGGGACAAAGAGAAGCTGTATTAAAAGAATTAAAAGCAACATGTGAATTAACCATTTAGGGGAAGACTGAATGTAAACAAGCTGCTTCCTGAAAGACAGGAGATAATAACTCCTGATAACTTGCTGCCTCATGACAAATGGGCAATTAAGACTGCCTGCAGAAGTATTGCCCTGAAGTAAAGGGGTTAATTGCAAGAAAAGCTGTGTCGCTAATGCAGAATGTAAAAAGGAACAGGGGAGCTACTTCTGATAAGAAAACAAGCTACAGACTTGAGGTCTCCAGAAGTATAATCAATTTGGGGCATGAAAGAATCTAAAGGATATCAGCACCACAAACTTGAAAGAGAAAACTGGATAAGAATCCAAGCCCAGAACTTTGAAGAACAACTCTGCATAAGGATTGAACCCTGGACACTTCTGGAGTCAGAGTTGGTGGGATCATGGCAGAGTTTCACCTTAATCAGGAACTAGCCTGGTTGAGAGGCTTAACCTGCTTACTTCAGGAATCTTACTTTGTTTGCTACATGTAATAAATTTTAAATCATTGTTTTAGTAATTGATTGTCTATAAGATTTTTGAATAAATAGCTGAATTAAAGGTAACTTTGGTTGATTTACCCACAACAACGTAAATTCAAGATGTGTATGTGTCTGTTTGTATATACAGGAAATAGGAGCAGGAGGAGATCATTCAGTGTTTCAAGTTTGCCCCACTATTTAATCTAATCATGGCAGATCTGCCAAGGCCTCAGCTCCTCCTTTGTATCAGCTCATCACGGTATTCAACTTCCTGATATTTTAAAAATCTATTTACCTCTCATTAAATACTTTGTGATCCGGTTTCTACAACACTCTGGGGTAGAGAATTCTGGACGTTCCTATGCCTCCAAGAGAAGAAATTCTTTTGCATCTCAGTTTCAAGTAACCGTTCCTTTAATTTACAAATATGTCCTCAATTTCAATTCCCCACAGACTCTTTATGTTTTAATGAGATCACCTCTCAACATTCTAAACTCTAACGAATATAGCGTAAGCTAATTTTATGCATTTACAGGATAAGAGTGTCACTGCCTAGCATTTATTGTCCAACCCTAATTGCCCAGAGTTATCCACATTACTGTGAGTCTACAGTTACATGTAGGCTAGACCAGGTAAGGGTTTGAGACAAAAAAACTGCAGATGCCGAATCCAAAGTAGACAGGCAGGAAGCTGGAAGAACACAGCAAACCAGGCGGTTTTAGGAGACGGAGAAGTCAACACTTCGGGTGTAACCCTTCTTCAAGACTGGGGGGGGGGGGCGGAGGGAGGAGGAACTGCAGCTAATGGGGTTGGCGGGGGGGGCACAGTGGTGAAGTGGGGGGTAGGTGAAGACAGGCAGAGGATTTAACAGTTGGTCAATGGAGGAATGAATCCAATAGGTGGCTAGGAGGAGTGGAAGGGAAGGGGAGGAGTTGGAAAGGGAATTGGGGGATAGGAAGGGTCGTTACTTGAAATTGGAGACAGCAGTTTCCTTCCCTAAAGAACATTAGATTTCAGATTTTAAATGAAAATCTGAAACTTCAAATGCCTTGGTGGGATTTGAACTCTGGTCCACAGAACGCTACCTGGATCTCTGAATTAATAGTTCAATAATAATTATCACCTCTTTCATGATAAATCAGCCCCTTCATCCTACAAATTATCATAGGGATTCACTGTGTCTTATCTCCAATGCCAGTATATGATTTCTTGAATATGGCAACTAATATTGTTTATCATTTTTCAACACCAACGTAATTCCCTTTTTTAAAAAACAACTCTAACTCCTTAGCAATAAGGCTCAAAATGCCATTTCCTTTCTTAACTATTTGTTGCACCCGTATGCTAACTTGTGCTTCACGTGCAAGAACATGCAGATCCTTCTGTGATGCACCTTTTTGGACTCTATTTAAAAAATACTGTTTTTAATTATGCCTACCAAAGTACCTACACTTTGTGCATTAAACTCCATTTGCCAAGTTTTGTTCACTCACTCAACATATTTATATCCCCTTGCAGATTCCTTATGTCCTCCCACCTATGTTTGTACCATCAGACAATTTGGAGACTTGTCCAATAGTTGCATTCTCCAAAGGATTTGACTTAGTTCAGCTACTGTCTCTTTACCATTGAACCAAGTGTTGGAAAATGGAATTATAATAGTTAGGTGGTTTGACTGGCATAGACTTGATTGGAATAAAGGCCTTTTTCTGTGCTTTGGACCTCTATGGCTCCATTGTGATGGGCCAACTTCTTGGCAGTTTTGATTTGAAAATGTCTTCTAATCTTGAGGGTAGGGCAGGGAGGTCACCACAGCTGGAATGGGAAATAGCATCTTCTTTGATGGTAAATTCAATTTTTCTTGCCTTGTCACATACCAACTATATTAGCCCTCACTATGCCATCCACTAATGGCTCCAGGGATCAACTAAGATCAGCACTACTGTTTCATTTGTGTCAGTGAACTAAAATCTAGTACATTTCATGCCCTTATTTCCACCCATTTGGACCTTAACCTTCTCTCTCAACTAAAAACATAGCGGCATGGTGGCTCAGTGGTTAGCACTGGGTTCTAGGTTCAATTCCACCCTCAGGTGACTGCAGTGTACAGTCTGCACATTCTCCCGGTGTCTGTATGAGTTTCCTCCAAGTGGTCCGGTTTCTCTCTCACCCCAAAGATTGCAGGTTAGGTGGATTGGCCAACCTAAATTACCCATTGTGTCCAGGGATAGGGTAGGAGTGTGGATCCAGGTGGAATGCTCTTCAGAGGATCAGTGTGGACCTAATGGGCTGAATGGCCTGCTTCCACACTGCAGGGATTCTATGAATCTAAAAACAGTTGGAGATCTGCTACCTCACCATTAGTTTATCAATCTGAAACAATTCCTGACCAATGCCTCAAAGCAACAGTTAGTAAATTAGATATTGGAGTATATTTGTCAGATAATTCATTTATAAATAAAGCATATAGTTTTGTCCTTGTACAAGACTACTGTTAAACCTCAGTTAGAATATGGTATCTAATTTTGGTTGTCACACATTGTGGGTAATATTGGTGCTTTGGAAAGGATTCTAGGGAGGATCACAAGATTAATACCCAGTTTAAAACATCATACTTTAGAGAAACAGTGATGTTGAAAGTGTTTTGATCAACTGGTGAAAGGATTGGTTAGCACAGTTCATTGGATGTCTTGGTGTCACCAACAATGCAGGTTCATTTCCAATCCTAACTGAAGTCATCAGGAAGACCATGTCTTCTCAACCTCACTCTTTGAGACATGGTACTCTTCATGTTAATCTTGACACCAGTCATCTCTCTCTAATGTTCCTGTAGTACGATGATTTTCACTTTGAAAAGACTATACTATGTTTCTGTAAGCTAACTGTTTCTATTAAATAGATTACAGAATACGGGATCACACATACATTATACAATGTTAGAGTGATGTTAGATGAGCATTTTCCAAGTAGGTCTGAGGAGCAACCCGATAGGTTATGCAGTTAAAAACTGATTCACTAAATTCCTTCAAATGAGTGTAAATACCACTAGGTGAACATTATCTTGGACTAGACGTGGACAGGGTGGGAACTTCAGACTACATTCAGAAGCAAGAAAAGTTGGAAATGGAAAACAAAAGTTTTTAAACCTGTTTAGAAGACAAAGAAGATAAAGGCCAAAGATTTGGCAACAGTGGGATTTTGGTACATCCAGCAAATCCTCTCTATCTATAAAATCACAAATTCGCCTATCTGCACCAAAAAACAGTTACAAGAATCAACATCAGTGGACTAAAATCACACAAGTGCAATTTTTAATGAGTCACACGCTTGCAAATTTCATCATTCACAGGGATTCTCAGGAAACGAATGGTTCAATCGAGAATTGTTGAGAATGTTTCAGATGAGTTATACGCACAATTTGACACAGGGGAGTATGTTTTTAGCTATTACTGAGGTATGACTGAAAGGAGAGCAGCTCAATATTTCATTACAGGATTTCAGAGAAAGATTGAAAAAGTGCGATGATTGCAATATTGACTAATGAAGCACCTACACCTGTCGTCAGGAGAGACAAAACGGTAAAAGGATCTTCAAATGAGCCCAAATGAATTAAACCAGAGGATAAAATCACAGACTGGAAGTGTAATTCTTTTTCCTACTTTCATGGATATGAGCATCACTGTTAAGGCCAGTATTTGTTTCCCATCCCTACATGTCTTCAAGAAAAGGGCAGAGAGTTGTCAACAGTGAATGAATGGCAATATAGTTCCAAATGAGGTTGGTGTGTAGCTTGGAAAGGAACATGCATTTGCTTTCCTTGTATTTGTTGCCCATGTTCTTTAGCTGTTAGAGTATCTAAGGTTTGAATGATACTTTCAAAGGGAGCCTGACATGTCACCACAGTACATCTTATAAATGGTAAGTGTTGAAGTAGTGTGGCAGTAGTAGAGGTAGTGAGTGTTTTAAGGACTGATGGAGTGCTGATTAAGTTTTCTGCTTTGCCTTGAGCAATGCTAAGCTTCTTGGGTGTTGTTGAGAGCTACATATTGCAATCAACTAGGGAGTATTCTATTACAAGCCTTAGTTGCGCCTATAAATGGTGGAGAGGCTTTGAGGAATCAGGAAAAGTTGTTTGTTGTAGAATTCTCAGCCTTTGACCCATTCTTGCAGTCACAGCATTAATATAGTCAATTTAGTTGAGCTCATCAGTGGTAACCTCAGGGTGCTGCCAGTTAAACAATGCTAATATCACTGAAGTAAAGGGAATTTGTTAAGACCCTCTTGTGGACATGGTTTTTGTGTGTTACAAACAATAGCATAGACCCCCAAACTATCAGGGGCAGACTGAAGAGCAAATATGTATGCAAACCCTTCAGAGCTGAAAAATATGAGAGCAACTACCATAACATTAACTGGCATAAAATTAGTCTGAAAGGCACAGAGGGAGCCAAATTCTTAATTTACATTTAGGAGAATTAGCCAGCACTGAGTAAGCGCATGTGAGTGATTTGTGGTTTTGTTTTCGGGAATGAAGCCGGGGAATGGCCATTGGTGGGGAGCAAATACAGTCACAGATGTACAGCACAGAAACAGGTCCTTTAGTCCAACTCATTGATACCAACAGGATTTTCCTAAACTAGTCTCGTTTGCCAGAATGTGGCCCATATCCCTCTAACTAAACCCTTCTTATTCATGTACCATCCAGGTGTCTTTAAATGTTGTAATTATACTAACCTGCAACACTTCATTCGATAGTTGCACCATCTGCTGTGTGAAAAAATGGTCCCTTAGGTCCCTTTTAAATCTTTCCCTTCTCACCTTAAACCTATGCCCTCTAGTTTTGGACTCCCCTACCAGGGAAATACTTTGATTATTCACCCTATCCATGCCCCTTATGATTTTATAAACTAATATAAAGTCACCCCTTCACCTCTGAGGCTCTAGGGAAAATAGCCCCAGCCTATTCAGCTTCTCCCTATAGCTCAAAACTTCCACTAATCTATTATAGTTCAGTTACATTTGAAGTGGTTATGTAAAAGGAAATCCAGAATAAAAAGTAAGTTAGGGCAAAGCTAATTTTACTAATCTGAAGTTTGTGATTTTGTTAAAATGGACTGTAGGCAGCTATTTGAAGTAAATCAGCATCAGTTAATACTAATCAGAAAATGTCGAGTGTGTTCAAAGCAAATTTGTTCTCGAAGAAAAAGGGTAAAATGAGAAAAAGGGAAGTTTATGACAAACATCAAAGGCTCGTTGCTGCAAAAAACATGGAACACATAACAAGTGTTAGCATGAGATTAAACAGCAAGGTAATGATAAAAATATTGGCAAGTAAACTTAAGGAATCTCAAAGAATTTCTTCTAAATATATTAAAAGCAAGAGTGAACTAAAGGAACAGTATGGCTCAGTAAGAACCATGACAGTGATCTCAATATAGAAGTGGGGGATATCGGTATGGTTCTTAATAGGTACATGAAAACACATGAATTAGGAGTAGACCGTTTAGCTCCAAGCCTGCTCCATCATTTGATAAGATTATGGCTCATATGATTTTGGCCTCATCTTCACAGTTCTAATATAAATACATGATACAAAATCTTTTAGGACTGGCTTTTAAAAATTGTTTTAATTGCACAAAATGCCAATGAAAAGTTCCAAAAATGAACATTCTAAAGCAATTACTCATAAGACTTACCCACCACTCCTGGTCCTCCTCACCAGTTACGACAATCACTTCTCCCTCAATAAAGGTAAGTTCATCGTCATTGTCAGCTTGGCAGTCATATATGGTTTTTACCCTCCGGATTTTATTCTTTGCCTTTGAAGAAAAATTGTAATCATCAAGACAGATAAACAAAGCATTTGTCACAGTCAGAAAATGCAGCATTATGTTTAAGCATGAAAACAGAAAACCTTTGGCACAGGACAAGATAAATATTATAAAGATTTTACAAATTTTAAAACACCATTTTTATTGTCATAAATTATCTAACATTTTCATTTGGTGTTATACCAACTTCCTATTTTCAAATGCTGAATACAAAATTCATATAACTACAATACAGTAACTTGTGTCGGTAAACAGATTACTTGTCAGTGCATTTATATGATCTATAAAACATCAATTATTTTTATTCAGACATAAAATAAACAGTAGAAATCATTTATGGGCACTTGGTAGCTACAAGCATGAGATCCGGTTTGCCAAATGCCACTTACAGTTAAATTGGCTGTACTTATTAGTTGGATGGTCTCTCAAAACGTTGGAAAGGTAGATGTTGTGTTTGGATGACATGTTGGCTCAGTGGTTAGTACTGCTGTCACACAGTCCAATCCAGCCTTGTGAGACTATCTTGTGGAGTTTGCACATTCTCTTTTGTCTGCGTGGGTTTCCTCTGGGTGTTCCAGTTTCCTCCCATCGTCCAAAGATGTGGAGGTTAGGTAGACTGCCTATGCTAAATTGCCCATAGTGTGCAAGTATGTGAATTAGCCATGCTAAATGCAGGGCTGCAGCAACTTCTTTTTTTAGGTGGTGGGGGGAGATGGGGTGTCTGGGTGGGATGCTCTTTGGAGAGTAAATTATACTGAATGCCCTCTTACACTCTGTAGGGATTCTATGAAATACATTCCGAGAGTATAGATAGTTTGAATTGGGTGGTAGGGATTTTAACAGTTCATCATTAAACTGCTGATGAATTGCACAAAACTGTCATGGCTATCTTGAAATTCTACGCAAGTACCTGATCTCAATGTTACTTGCTGTTTAACAAGTAGCTTCAAACAGCAGCAGTGCTGTACTCACAATGATAGAAAGCTGTCTATAAGGCACTGTGTGGTTTTCATGCTATGACCATATGAAGATCTATACAAACTATTGACAACAAAATATATACTGTAATAATTATTTAGCTTTTAGGGCTGAATATATTGAATGGCAATGCTATTTAAGCTCTGAATTTAATATGCAAGATCAAAGAGTACTGCTTTGACATAAATTCTTCCCTTCTCCCAAACAGGAATGCTTCAACAATCTGATAGATCATCTGTTTTGAAGAGAAGTCACACTGGACTCCATTTCACTTTCAACAGGTGCTATCAGACCTGCTGGGTTTTTCCAGCAAGTTGTTTTTATTTGGATCAATAGCATCTGCAGTACTTTGCTTTTATTATGTCACTACACAATACTGAAATCATTGAACAATTTCATGGAACAGACACTCCTAAGTCCAGGTTTCATGACAATGGAAACTGCAAATATACCAGGAGTCAAAATCACACACAACACTTTTCTGTATTTTGGGATAGTCCAACAGAAATGCTCTCTGACTAATACTAAGGTTTGTGGAGTTCCAAAGTTACCTATTCTTGCCACTGTGTGGTGCTGTTCTTCCTGTACTGACAAGTTATACCAGTAGTTAAAATTGATTGGTTTAAGCTAACCAAATAACTGAATTTTATTGAAATTGATTGCTATTGAAATTGATTAAGATTTAAAAAAATTGTATGGAAAATATTTTTTTCATTATGTTAATTTATTTCTGAAATGATTTTCCTAAAACCTTCAAGTGTTAGTTTATGTGGGCTGAATAAATTATGGAGTCAGTCATAAAGATGCAAAAGACAGAAACAGACCTTTTGGTCCAACCTGTCCACGTCAACAGGATTTTCCTAAATTAATCTAGTCCCATTTGCCAGAATGTGGCCCATATCCCTCTAAACTCTTCTTATGCATATATCTATCCAGATGCCTTTTAAATGTTGTAATCATACTAGCCTCCAACATTTCCTCTGGCAGCTTATTTGGTATGCGCACCACCCACTGCGTGAAAAAGTTGCCCCTTAGGTTTCTTTTAAATTTTTCCCACACTCGTAAACCTATGCCCTCTAGTTCTGGACTCCCACACTCCAGGGAAAAGTACCTTTTCTATTTACCTTATTCGTGCCCTTCATGATTTTATAAACCTCTTTTGTTTTAATTTATACGATTTTTATCAGAACTTTTGATGATCTTATTCCTAAATTCCTTTTTTAATGCAAATTGAAAATTATTGTTTTGGTTATAATGTTCAGATTAATGCTATCTCGGAAGCAAGGGACACAATGACTGACTAATTTCTCAAATTCATCATTTATTTCCCTTTGCTTTTACACAATGACATGAAGATGTTTCTCATATCTTGACATGAAACTGGTTACAAACCAGCAAATTGTTACAGCTTGGGGATTGCATTTATTTTACAGGCAGCACCACAATACATGTGTTAGAACAAGACTTCAAGCTTCCTGATTGCTGCATCATAAACCATTATGTCACTTGCAGTACTTTAAAAGTGCAGAGAAAACACATCCTCTCTTTTTCAATCCATGAAGGAAGAAAGAGTTATGGGGAAAACAGAGGAAAGTGTAACTGAGGATTACCTGATCAACCATGATCTCAATAAATAATCTCAATACTGGATGGGCTGAATGTCTATTTCTGCTTCTATGTCTTATATTTGGAGAAGAAATTCTCATTGGAAATCAACTCTCTGAAGGTTAAGTGCATTCTCAGTGACATAGAATTTAAATTGTCAATGGTTTTGACTACTGTGTTGCTTGCTTTCTTCTTGACAAACACTTCTACACTGCTTGGTAGTCACTCAATCTTTTCCGTCCTGCAGTCCCTTGTGCCTTCTAAATGTGCTACCCATATAATTCAGCTTCATGGATGCACCACAGTATCTCCAGCTGCCATTATAGCTCTGACACCTAGGGCTCTTTTCAAGGAAACAATATAATGAAGATACAACTGAACAATCAGATGACCTTTTTAAACTATGTGTAACTGGGTAGGAGGGGGAGACAGCTTATAGATTTGCTTTTCATAATCCAGGTATTGCAATTTTTTAACCCATGTTTCACAAATGCTTTTTCTACATGCACATTGTAATTAGTTGCTTTGTTGTCTGTATGCAACAATTCAATACAATTCAAATACAATTCTAACAAATATTGCCAAAGAATCCTTTGGGTAGTTGAAATAGTAAAGTACTCCTCTGATGTTCAGGCTAAAGAAATGATTTGGTAAAAGACAGTGTTAAATATATTTAGTGAACACGTGATGTTGACATTCAATGCATGAAATGCATATTTTTCTATTTCAGCCTGGTATTACTGGCCTTTTATATTGATGAACACAAATATTGTGCCATGGTAATGTCCCTTTCTCTGAGCCACAAAGTTCTTCCAGCCTCAGAGGTGAGTCAAAACATGTTCAAACATGCTAATTTAAATAATGTTTTTTAAAAAAATACAACTGAAATAAACAGAAAACAAGTGCTCAGGATCAATCTTTAGTCAGTGCTGAGGTAACTTCTGTTTGAGTGACAGCAGCATTCCTAAAACGAGCCTCCGCATTGTCAGTTAATAAAGGGTAATGGGCCATATTCCTGCCCTGAGCATTATTTGATATCCTGAATGAAACATTGGCGTGTAAGAGTGAGGTAAGGAGGGGATTGGGCTTGGTATCTGCAGTTGAATAATTTACAAATACTAGTTGGTAAGATTCACATGCGTAAAGGCCGCTTGGAAGAGGTAGTAAACCTAGTAAATAGACAGTGCTTTCAGGACCAAAGGTAAGGAGAGAAAATAGAGAGGTAAAAACTACTACATTATTCATCAAGTGGTCATGGAAATATTCCTGACAAATACAGACAATTCCACTGCAAGTTTTCAAATGGTAATATTTATTGTGTTTTAAAAGGTTCAACATCAAGGACTGTCAACAATCCAGAGAGGTTTCATGAATACCAGGTGGCAGTGACTTAGAAGAATGTTAGATGATAAGGAAAAGAGACTTGTTGTGATCCTCTGGATATTTTAGGACGTTTCCTGGACTTAATACAGCCTGGTCCAGGAAAAGGAGTGTTTCATTTTTAAAGGTTGTCTTGGTCTCCAACCTCTGAACTTTGCCTTTTAGAAGTTTCTCCCGATGAGCTGTGTAAGAAGCCATTCTCACCTTTAGGTTGACACGAGTTTTGTAAATTGTATTTTCTTCTATTCAAGATGAAGGATGAGAAATTCCAAATGGAGCTTCTTCTTAAAACAAGGATATCAGCCTGAATAGGCAATATTAGTTCTGCAAACAGCATGGGTGATTTTGCTGAGTCAACAAGGCCACATTCTATTATTCAAGAAACCCTATACACCTCACCTATTTGAAAAGCACTGATGGTTTAATCATTGTCCCAAAATAGACCTTGTATTTCATATGGAACCATGAAAACATTTAAATACTTTGAACATGGCCAAAAGAGTAGAGGCGAAAGTGACAGTCCTTGAAAAGCAACACTTGGCTGAGTATGGTATAAAGGGACCTTGGAAAAATGAGTCACTTGCAATTTGGTGGTGGTGGTGGAGGAGTGAAAAAGAGGCTCACCATCATGTTCTCAAGGGCAACATATGCTGACCATCCCAGCAGCACAAACTTCCCATGAAAAAACATCAAAAAACCTTCACTGGTTGGAGTTTTAGCTAGCACAAAGGAAAATGACTGTGATTGTAGAAGGCCAATCATCTCATACCTGGAACATCTCTGCAGGTTTTTCTCAGGGAAGTGACCTAGGCCCAACTCTCTTCTGCTACTCCAATGATCTTCCCTCCATCATACATTCAAAACGAGAGATGATTGCACATATTCAATACATTGAGCACTTTTCAGTTACAAGTACAGTCGTATCCACATGTAGCATGATCTAGATAACATTCACTGCCAAGTAACATTTACAACAAACCAATGTTAGGCAATAACTATTTTCAGTATGAAGGAATCTAACTGTCTCTCCTTGACATTACCATTACTGAATATCCCATTATCAGCTTCCAGAATTTACCACTGACCAGAAACTGAATGTCCTTCCTAAATGTCAAATATTCCTGAATATTCAGTTCCCAGTCAAGACCACCATGCAGCCACGTTTTTGTAATTCCAATTATATCAATCATTTATCTTACTTTTTGCTGTTTAGATCGTCTACTTGCGAATACTGTGTGCATTCAGATGGAGTGCCCTTTGTCTTTTCGACATCATTCCGCATTTAAAGTATACTCAATACTCGGCTTTGTATCACCTTATTTTTAGGATTCCTCACAGCTTATTTCCTGTTACCAACTAAATTCACTTTCAAACGGGGTTATCCCTCAGCTTCCACTGAATAAATTGATTAAATTAGACCTGTTTTGACATTTAGGAATGTGATCTGGACTCTTATGTCTATCACTGAGACTGTTTGCAGATTTTAGAATGAATTGCCATATGCCACAATTCAACTTTTTTCTTTATTAGAACTGACCAAAACATTTTTGATGACTAATGAGAGACATAGGAAGTAATACATCAAACCTTAGTGAAACTAAATTACCCAAATTTTAGCAAATGCCAACATTTTCAACATATTGTCATACTGCAAAGGCATCTTTTTTCCTGTTGTTGGGAAAGAATAGTGATGTGCTAATGGTTCCTTTGTGCCAGGGTCAAGGATGTCAGTAAGCAATTGTAAGAAAATCTGATGGGGAAGATGAATAGCAGAAATCATAGCCCACACTTGTACAAATGACCAAGGCACAGAGAGGAAAGATGTCTTGCAGTTAGAATTTAGGCAGCTAGGTAGGAAATTAACAATCGGGACCTCAAAAGAACTAATCATTGAGTTACGGGAATATGTTGCAATTGCCATGTTGAAATATAATATTATAACTTTAACAAAGACCTGGCTCAGAGAAGGGCAGGACTAAAATTTCAGAAATACTGGCCATAATGTTTTCCCTTGGGTGGTGCTAGGGGACTGAAGAATTCGAAACGTTACATTCTTGTTCAAAAATGGGTGTAAAATTAAACCCAGCGATTACAGGTCAGTCAGTTTAAATTTGGTGGTGAGGGAAACTTAAAGTAATTGGAAATACAATTAACATCCGCACGGAGAATTGCAGGTTAATTAAGTAACATTAGCAAGAATTTCTTCCAGGAAAATCATGTTTAAATAATTCGAGTTTTGTTTTGAAGAGGTTACAAATAGGGTTGATGAGGTATACATGTATTTACAAAAGGTATCTGATACAGTGTTGTGAGCAAAACTATAGTTTTTGGATTAAAAGGGACAGTAGCAACATGCACATGAAATTGGCTCAGTAACAGGAAATGAGTAATGGTTAGCAGACGCTTATCAGATTGAAAGAAGATGTATAATGGAGATGTCCAGAGATCAGTATTGGGACCCTTACTTTTCCTGACAGAGATCTTAATGCCTGGTTGTTTGGTGTGCAGAACAGTTTCAAAGTTTGTACATGCCATGAAACTTGAAAGCATTTTGAACAGTGAGGCCAAATTGGTGAAATAAGTGCATAGGTGACCAATAATGCCTATAATTCTTTGTCTGGTGCGTGGACTCTGAGGTCCCTTGAAAGTGACGACTTCTAAAACCATAAATCAATGATGGCATGTTGATGAGCGTGCATGGAATCGCAATTGCTGTGCAGCTTAGAGGGAACACCACAGGTACCAGACAGAGCTTAATATGATGAAATGTGAAATCACAGAATTGTCATGGTGCAGAAGGCAGCTGTTTGGCTCATCATGTCTGCACCAATTCTATTACCTAGTGTCAATCTCCTGCCTTTTCCGCATATCCTTGCACACAATTACTATCCTAAAAACCATCCAATGCTCTTTTGAATACCTCAGTCAAAACTGCCTCCACCACAATTCATTGGATGCTGCCTGAACTGCTGTGCTCTTCCAGCACCACTGATCCAGAATTTATTTCATACCCTAACCACTCAATTTTTTTTCTTTTTCTCTTTTATGAGCATGAACAGCTACCAATCTACTATACTCAGCCTGCCCATGATTTTGAAACCCTCTATCAAATTTCCTCTTGGCCACCTTCTCTTCAAGGGTCCCAAATTCGTTAATCTATTCTCATAACAAAAGTGATACATATCAGTATGAGGAATATGGAGAGATAATATAAAATTAAAAGCATAACTCTAAAAGGGGTGCAGAAGCAGAGAGACTTTGATGCAGATATGCATAAACAATTAAAAGTGGCAGGACAGGTTGAGAAAGCAGTTAAAGTATAAAGCAAACTCGGCTTTATAAATAAATGCACAGAGAGCAAGAGTGAGGTTATGCTGAACTTGTATAAAACACTAGTTTGGTCTCAGCTGGAGCACTGCACTTTTGGAAGGACGTAAAGGCACTGAACAGTATGCAGAAAAGACTCAAAAGAATGATTTTAAGGATGAGTTATGAAGATAGAAGAAATGGTGACTGTTTTCCTTGTAGAAAAGAAGATTGCAAGAAGATTTGATAGGGGTACTCAAAATCTTGAGGGATCACAGTGTAGTTAGGGAGAAACTATTCACATTGGTAGAATAATTGAGAACAAGAGGACACAGATTTAAATAAATAGTAAAAACTGCATAAGTATCATAAGAAAAGCATTATAACAAAATTATCAATGATTACTCGATGTAGTGATATTGGACTAAGCCCAACTCTCTGCAACTGGATCTTCAGTTTCCTGACCCACAGGCCACAATCAGTGAAGATTGGAGACAATATTTCATCCTCACCAACATTCAACACTGGAGCCCCCCAGAGGTGCGTACTCAGCCCCCTACTGTACTCACTGTATACCCACGACTGCATCGCCAAATATCAGACTAATGCCATTTACAAGTTCGCTGATGACACCACCATAGTTGGTCAAATCTCAGATGGTGATAAAACAGACTATAGACAGGATAGTGGAAGACCTAGAAAAATGGTGCACTGAGAACAATCTAGATCTCAATGCCAGCAAAACCAAGGAACTCATTATTGACTTTCGGCGGGATGTTACTCCTGCCCCCTGCACAGCACAGAGGTGGAACAAGTGGAGGGTGTCAAGTTCCTAGGAGTGGTCATCCACAACAAGTTTTCGTGGACGCTTCATGTGGACACACTAGTTACAAAGGACCAACAACATCTCTTCTTTCTCAGGCAGCTGAGAAATTTTGACATGACAGCAAATACCCTTGCCAACATTTATAGGAAGGCCAACCTCCCATCTATAGAATCCATCTACCAGGCCTGCTGTCAAGGAAAGGCCACCAGCATTCTCAAAGATCTACCTCACCCTGGCAATGCTTTTCTACAACCTCTACCATCAGAGAGGAGGTACAGAAGCCTGAACACACATCAGCGGTTTTGAAATGGTTTCTACCCTACTGTTGTTAGAATACTGAATGGACTCACAAACTGTTAACATTTGCCTGTACCTGTGTTTTTGTTTTGCCACTGTTGATCTATTTTTTACTTATCTATGCTATTTAACTATGTGATCTGCCTGTATTGCTCAGAAGACAAAGCTTTTCACTGTGCCTTGATACACAATTAAATTCAATTCAATTTAATGCAACAAGTGGTTATGGTTTGCAGTGCACTGGCTTAGAATATGATGAAATCAAAGGGAATTAGACTTTAATCTGAAAAGGATGTACAGGGTTAAGGTGAGAAGGCAAGAAAATAGCATGAGGTGGATTGCTTATTTGGAGGGCAGTGGAAAAAACATTGGGTTAAATTGCTTTCTTCTGTAATTTTATAATTCTGAGATTCTAGAACATCAAGATTGAATCTGCCTCTATCACTCCCAGACAATGCATTCCAGAATCTGAGCTAAACTAGAAAATAAAGGTCCTGCTCAAGGCACTTTTGTTTTCTTTTGGCCAAACAGATTAAATATGCCTTCTCCAATTCTCCAACATTTCCTACTTGCTACTTTGTGTAGAATAGTTGTGATTTTGAACACTGCTATCAAATCTCCTCATAATCTTTTCTTCTCTAAGGAATTCAACTACGACCTCTACAATTAATCCAAGTAATTCCATTATGCCAATGAAGAAGAACCTAATTCTCATAGATCTTTCTTACACCTTTTCTAAAGACTTCCTATCCTTCCTAATTTGCGGTGGTTAGAATCAGACACATCATTACAACCAGTGCCGAACTGCTGTTTTATAAATGTTCATTATAACCTACTTGCCTTTGTTGTATGAAGGGCTTATGCTCGAAACGTCGAATTCTCTATTCCTGAGATGCTGCCTGGCCTGCTGTGCTTTGACCAGCAACACATTTGCAGCTACTTGCCTTTGTCCCCTTGCCTTGGAGGCCCACTTTCTCAACCTGTCCTGTTGATCTTCAACGATTTGGATATGGAGTTTGCTGATTGGACTCTCTTGAATGTATTTGTTACTGTTACTTTTGTGGTGACTGAAAGTGGGATTTGAGATTCGTATCCTCATTTCCCTGAAAACTGGTTGAACGGTGGGGTTTAGGGTCTGCCTTTGCTGCCCCTTTCCCCTGGAAATTGCTGTTTCTTGTATATAGCAGTTCATGCTAACTATTTGCTTGTAATTTGTATTGGTTAATAAAATAAAAAAAAAGCAACAAATATATTCAGGATATTATTGGCCTCTCCAATGTTTTTTCCCTTCCAGGTGGTGGAATATCAGTAAAGTTTTCTGCACTCGATGTTTCTTCACTGTGTATTGCATCCTACACACACATGACATGGGTGCTGGGGAGAAATAAGCATTACTGCACTTTGGCAGTAGTGTTGCGGATTAAAAAAAAATTTAACCAGGACACGAGAATCTCCTCAGTTCAGACACTGATTTGGAGTTGGCTGGCCACAGCCAGTTTGTTACTGTGGGTTCTTTTGTTTTTGAGGACTGGCTGGGGTGAAGTCATTGTGATTTGCTGTTTGTTTGAATTGGCTCCTGAACTGACCGCCAGTGCCACTGAAGAAACAAAGAAATATAATCAGGAGATGAGAATCTCCTCAGTTCAGGCGATTGACCCTGAGCTGGCTGGCTATAGCCAGTGTACTTGCACAAGTACATAAAGAGTGACTTGATGACAGAATACCAGCTCTGTGCAGTTATTTCAGCATAATTACACATTAAATTGAACTTGAAATAAATATACTTACTGTATTTATCTTCCGTGGTAGGGGTACAGGGGTTTCGGGTAAACTGGGAGATGTACCATTTGCATCTTCAGATGGCTGTTTCTGCAGTATGTCCCTTGTCTGTGGCTTTGGAGAAATCTCCTGAACCTGTGGCTTTTGGGACATCTCCACAGGCTGGGACTTTTGGATGACTTCTCCGATATGGGGTTTTTGAGGGATTTCTCCTGGCTGTGGTTTTGGTGGCAGATCTTTGGGTTTTTGAGGCAGGTCCCCCGGATGCGGCTTCTGGGGTAAGTCCCCTGGATGTGGCTTCTGAGGCAGGTCCCCTGAATGCGGCTTCTGGGGCAGGTCCCCTGGATGCGGCTTCTGGGGCAGGTCCCCTGGATGCGGCTTCTGGGGCAGGTCCCCTGGATGCGGCTTCTGGGGCAGGTCCCCTGGATGCGGCTTCTGGGGCAGGTCCCCTGGATGCGGCTTCTGGGGCGGGTCCCCCGGATGCGGCTTCTGGGGCGGGTCCCCCGGATGCGGCTTCTGGGGCAGGTCCCCTGGATGCGGCTTCTGGGAGGGATCTTCCACATGTGATTTCTGGGTCAGGTCTCCCGGATGTGGCTTCTGAAAAGTGTCTGGATTTGATTTATCTACTGAACTGTGATGGATACTATCGATTTTTCTCAAGGACACTGGAAGTTGGAAAAGTACAAAGATTAGTGTTTTTCAGTTGAAGTACTCATTTGGATTATAAAACTAAACATCACTATAAAATATCTTTCACCCTTTAACAGGGTGAAAGTTTGTGAAAATCATTTCACAAATAGATGAAACATGACTAGACAAACAATATGAACCTTACTTTGAATGAAAATCAGTTCTAATCAAAATATAAAGCTTATTTTACTGTGTCTTACACCATTCCTCCCTTTCCCTCAAGTTCCTCTAATTTTCCTTCAAATGACTAATGTGGGTCTAACTACACTATAACCCTACACTATATGCTTTAGAAAATCAACATTTATTTTTTTAGAGTTTTTGTTCATTTCTTAAGATGGTCTATTACTGAGAGATACTCAATTTGGTCTCCTAGCAGAAAACTTGGAAATAAAATGTCACAATTTTTGTTGTAAGTAGGATTTGAATGTCAACTTAAAGCATTTTAAAGCTTATTCCTACAATTAGTGAAGGACTTTAGGATTCTCTCATTTCAAAGGTCTCTCATATCGTCTTTCCAATATCCATCCGTGCATGCACTCCCAAAAACATCAGCTAATTTCCAGTTGTTTTTATTTTTCAATGTTCTCTTATGTAAATGTGTTGCTTCATGCTGGCAACATTCATAGTTGTCACATCTCTTGACATGTGACTCTGGTGAGAGCTTAGTATGAATTCGGCAAGCTAATAATCTAGTCAAAAGAATTTCAGTTTCGTCCATAAGCAGCCTCAACCAAAACCTACACAAGTACTTTCCAATACTGGATAACAATTATGGGTGTAGTACAATGCAGCAGTGATCAATATTTTAACTGATGGCATCACAGAAAGTGATGTAACGTCATGTGACATTCTGTGTTTAAGGACTTATTCTAATATAATGATGTAAAGATTGCTCCCAGCTCTGTACATAATGCATATAGTTAAACAAAAAGTTCTAGTCAGTGAGGCCTGCTATAGGTCCATCTTTAAGCATATTCACAACATGATTTTCAGGCCAATTTTGTGAATCTCTATAACTCTAAACTATTCCCATTGTATTACCGGGAAATGTGGTACACCTGAGAAGTGTTACAAGCATTAGTGATTTAAATGCTCAGGTAAGTTTTTTTTTGGTTGAGGAAAAAATATAGGACCAGGACTGAAGAAAATTCCTCCACTAATCATTTGTCTCATTTGAATGCAAAATGACCACTACTTTCATCTGCAATAGAGTGACTATATTTCAAAGTAGATAGTAGATAATATATATAATATATGACATTGAGAGGCTTTAAGGTATTATAAAAAATTTTTTTTTTCACAAAGCATTTCTCCTATACCATACAGAGAAAAATAATTCCCTTGTCATTGTTCCTCTAGTGATTTAGCACCTTATTTCCTTCCATGCGTGTTTTATTTTGCTGAATGAGCCAACCTATTTATCATTTCCTTTATTCTTAAATTAGTGGAATATCTCTTATTTCTATTTCACTCTGTTTTTGCAATTCTCACCATACTTACATATATGGCTTTCAATTCATGGAATGTTCACAATTTCTTTAATTAAACGCTCAAGTTCAGAGTATGCTACAGGACTTAAAATAGCATAGTCAATGGAGCAGCACAAATGTTCCTGGGAACTTGAAGGTTAGGACTGACGTCTTAGGCTGAGAAGAACTGGCAGGCATTATCCTGGTAAATGTAGTTTTCAAAATTAGATGACTGATCTGAAGCTTAGCCAGTCATGTGTGCACACCATGGACAAAGTGGCTTCTTTTTGTGCGGCAGAGTTTCTATGATTCTATGTTAGAGATGTTGCTTTAAAAGGCATAATATGAGTGTGTGGGAAAGAAACATGGTACTTAAAGACTTTAGAATTCTGCAGGATGTCAATTTTATTTCAAAAGAGGAGTTATCTTTTAAGATAATGATGTGCATTATGTTCTTCTGACTACTTATAGCATTTAACAAGCTTTACAAACTCATGAGGGAAATTGGATGTGCACCAAATGAAAAACTTTTAACTAACTAGAGTCCACAGGTATTTCATAAATATTTTGCAAAAAGAGTGGGAAATAATACATGCCAATGAAAGAAAGCTTCAAAATAAGAGCTAATCTTCTAAAATGTTACAATGTCGTGTTAATTTACAAGTTTAAGTATTTGAACATCAAATGCAACTTACACACGTTTAATCTCACCTTTTTGAGGTAGTTTTGGAAGCACTCGTGGACCTAAGGCAGTTTTTGTGGTTCCAGTTCCAGTACTGTAAAGCAAACGAAAGACAATGAGTCACCAAATGGATAATCACCTATGAATCATGCTTTCAGGTTGAAATTAAAAGCATATAGTCTATTGAATCTCTCATTCTGTTTTGTCCAATACATTTCTTAAACAAGAATAGGGACTTTATGTTATGAGTAGGAATATTTCTTGAGTAATATTTAAAATATTGTCAGTCTTTTAGTTGAAATCTATAAAACTGTATTGTCTAACACATCAGAAATATTGAAAATTTGCTACGTTATTTCTGGCCAATGAGCAATTGTCACAGTAAATTTTTTGGGAGACAAAGAAGAGTGGGCCACCTTTCAAGTTCAAAAGGGCCAGATGACATGACTGTGGTGGTCACTTACAAGTTATCTGGTATATGCAGATGTGAATCAGTTGAACCTTTGATTGCACTACACTTAGAGGAACCAGGAGTAACCATGTTATTCATACATTATCATCATATTGCTGAGGGGATTTGCACTGTTTAGATACTTTCTTTTACAAAGCTCCTTGTGCTCAAAAAAAAATGATGGAGAGAGAGAGAGAGATAGGTTAGTTGCAAGGGGAGGATAGACTTTTACTGAACTTCTCACAAAACTAGTCTTATTGGATAATGAAGCTTGAGACTGTATAACAGTAGAAGATGAGCTGCTGGATAATAGGTTGAAACACATGTATCCACCTATTGATGAAAAGAGGGCAATCTGTGTTGAAACCTTGAGAAAAAGGTTTATCCAATACCTTGGAACAATACTAGACTACTGAAAATGAATTAATATATGTACTTTCACTAATTGTTACATACAACAGAATCACCATGTACACATGCACCATTAAATGCTCGAACATTCACTGAAATAGATGGTATCTATCAATTAAAGGGCCAGAATTAGACTGATTCAAATATGACACAACACTAAACCAGCAGGAGGCTGTTAGATGACTGTTAAATGGTTCATTGCCCAACAGGAACACTTTTTTAAAAATGACAATCAATTATCTTAACTTCTTTCAAAAAGATTAGATTTATCCAACATTTAAACTCCAGTAATCCTAAAACAAATGTGACCTTAAACTGGCATTTGGAAGCTCTGATAGCTAACAATTGGAACTACTCCAATTTCAGCAGGATATTGCTCCTTTTGTTTGTAAAAAAAGGGCTCATTCATAATTTAATTTAAACAAAAACCATGTACCAAAAAAATCTATAGTTACCTTGATTGTTGAGACAACCCCTCAAACTTATTTCCTGTTCGGTTTGACTGTGGGGGACCAGAATCTGTACCTTAGAGACAGTTAAATATTATTTTAGATTGGTTTAACGTTAATTTAGATATGAAATTATTTAGAAAACAAAAACACACAATAAGCCACCAAAAATGGATGCAAGCAAATTCCAATACCAAAAGGGAAGCATCAAGGAACACTAATCAGAATTTAGATGACTGATCACTAACTCTAAATGCAGCAATCCAAAGAATTCCAGTAAAAAAAATTGGGAATATATTATCCAAAACGAAGAAACAAATGCTATTTGTATTGTCCACTATTAATTTTAAAATTCTGAACCACAAAATACATTATTTAAATCACAACATTTACCCTAATTCTAAGCAGTGTTTCATGTTTTAGAAATAAGCCGGAAAATTAATTAATTGACAAATCATTAGTTCAGATTTTGTATGATTAGTTGTGAGACCACTATTTTGGAATAAATTCTCTCGGCAGCTTTCAAGGTATGCACATATATAGTTCAACATGAAAATCAGGAAGCTGCTGTTCAATTTGTCTTGCTCCTCCAGCAGCTTTACTACAAGTAAATTTGCATTAAAATAAATTAAGGTGTGTGAAGTTTTGGTACTTACCCACGAGTCACCTACTAAACATGCCAGAAAAAGCCAAGGTTAAGTTGTCAAGTTTAAGTGAATTTTGAATGGCGTGATAAATTTTAATCATAGTTGACAACCAGTCAGACAAAATTTACTTTTCTAGGATGTGGAGAGTTACTTTTCAGAACTGAATTACTGCAGATCATGGTGCGTAAGACAAACTTATTTTTCTGGTTCCAAAATCATGAATTTGTATATACACATTACATAAGTCAATTCTTTCCCAGCCGCACACTATAATTGTATTAGTAGTCATCCTTAAATTTTTACCTACAATGGATGTTTCAGTTACCAGTACCTTGTAACAGATTGCAAGGAATCAAGCAGATGATGTGATGTAAGCTATAATGTGGGGGATGTGTAACAATTTAAGATATATCAACGCAAAGAAGGCAACCACCCACATCCAAGGTTCGCTTTCACATTTGCTGGATCAATTCAACCAGTTTTTGCAAATGTTTTTCTCTGGGGCTTCAAAGATGGTCTTGTACAACATTTTTGGGACTGTCAAAAATGCTTAAAAAAATTAAAATAATTTTTCAAGCCAGAAGATACTTTTCCAGTCATTTGAAGAGCAGCATTGGAATTGACAGTAAATAATTGTGGGAGCTGGCAGAGAATTGAGGGGTGGGGCTGTAAAGGGAATAAGAAATGGACACTTGATTACTTGCAGGACAGCTATAAATGAGGGGAGGAAAAGGTACGTAACAATGTATTGGTGAAACCCAAGTAGAAGTTGCAGAACCAGGGCATCCTGGGCAGCAACGTGTGCTGTCAAGGGTGCACTCCTCTCATCACCTTGTTCTTACTTATCTATCTCCTCCTCTCCTCGAATAGGCATTCTGTTCTGCATCTTAATCACCCAACAGTCTGGAATCTCAAGGTTTTGTAGAGAACAGTGCAGTTTGACCATCTTGGAGACCCTGGCTGAGGTGCACTGAAGGGAACATCGAGATTTTTCCAGGATTGTTTTAGTCTGCCGCCTAAAATCTAATACCTTCTTAAATGGCTGCATTCTACATGTTGTAGGTTGAATCACAATGCCCTTAGGGAGGGAATTCCAAGATTTTGACCCAGCAACAGTGAAGGAACGGTGATATATTTCCATGCCAGGATGTGTGGGGCTTGGAAGGGAACTTGCAGGTGATGGTGCCCCCATTTATCTGCTACCCTTGTCCTTCTGGATGAAAGTGGTTATGGGTTTGGAAGGTGCTGTCTGAGGATGTATGGTGAATTTCTGCATTGCATCTAGTAGATAGCACACACTGCATCTAGTAGATAGTACACACTGAGCATCAGAGGCAGAGGGAGTCGATGCCTGTGGATGCGCTGTCAATCAAGTAGGCTGCTTTGTCTTGATGGTGTCAACCTTCTTGTGTGTTGTTGGACCTGCAGCCATCCAGGCAAGTGGGAGTATTCTATCACACACCTGACCTGTGGCTTGTAAATATGGTGAACAGGTTTTGGAGAGTCAGGAGGTAAATTTCCGAGCCTCTGATCTGCTCTTGTAACCACTGTGTTTTTCTGATGAGTCCAATTAAATTTCTGGTCAATGGTAATCCCCAAGAATGTTGATAGTGGGTGATTCATCAATAAAACTATTGAATATCAAGGGGCGGTGAACAGATTCTCTCTTTTTGGAGACGGTCATTGCCTGGTACAAATGATACCTTTGCCACTTGTCGGTCCAAGCCTGGATATTGTCCAGCTCTTGAAGTAAGAGTTGTACGCCACAGAAGCAGGCCCTTCTGTCCAACTCATTCATGCCAACCAAATATCCTAACTCAAATCAGTCAATTTGCTAGGATTTGGCTTTTATACCTCTAAACCTACTCATGTACTAATCCAGATGCATTTCAAATGTTGTAATTGTACCAGCCTCCACCACTTCCTCTGGCAGCTCATTCCACGCATGCATGACACTGCATGAAAAATTTGCTCATTAGATCCCTTTTCCCTTTCACCTTAAACCTATGTCCTTTAGTTTTGGACTCCCCTAACCTGAGAAAAATAACTTGGCTATTCACTCTATCCATGCCCCTCATGATTTTATTAACCTCTATAAGGTCACTTCTAAGCCTCCAATGCTTCAGGGAAAATAGCCCCAGCCTATTCAGCCTCTGCTCCTCTTGATGCATTTAAAGATGGACTACTTCAGTATCTGAAAAGTCACGAATAGTGCTGAACATTATGCAATCATTGGCAAACATCCTCACTTCTGACCTTGTGATGGAGGGAAGATTACTGATGAAACAGCTGAAGATGGTTTGGCCTAGGGCATTATTCTGAATAACTCCTGCACTAATGTCAAATAGCTGAAATGACTGACCTTCAACAACTATACCTATCTTCCTATTAACCAGGTATGACTCCAACCAGAGAGTTTGCCCCTTAATACCTAGAGATTCCAGTTTGGCTAGGGCTCCTTGACGCCACACTCTGTTGAAAGTGGTCTTGATGTTAACAGCTGTCACTTCACCTCCAATCTATGACAACATAAGCATCCTCCATGTAAATCTGACAGGCTAGAATTCTGAACTACTAAAGTACACAAGATAACCTCTCAGTACATGTACTATGAATGAAATTATTCCCATTAGCAGGTGAGAAAACAGCTGTCAGTACTGAGTACGTGGACATGTTTTCTTGGCATTGTTTCAGTCCCTTAACATGCCACAATGTCATCTTGCTTTCACAAACATGCATCAGAAAGCAAAGGGAACCAATGGACCAAAAGCTTAACTTAAAAACACAAATTAATACTGTTCTAATTAAGTGAGCAATTAATGTTAAATGGCAACCTTTTCTCCTTAGGGGGTTGCTTATATGTGGCTGAAAGATGTTTTGATGCTTATTTTAAATCACACACTTCTATAAACATCAAAGTCAACCAAACAGATCTTACTAAGGAACTTTTCAACCTTATTGATCTGAGACACACAATGTTGTTTGCCCTGTTCACAAACCTCACAAATGTTCTGTGGAGGGTGTTGTATTGAAAACATTCTCTGGTAACTATCAGGTGCCTCTCAGAAGAGCACATTAAACTTCTGGAAGCTACAAGCAATTGCCATTTCTTCACCACTGACAGTAAAATCCAAACCAATAACCATTTGGTTAATATCACAAGCAACTTTTGGTCACTTCTTTACATTCATGAACTCTATTTAACTTCTGTCACATATGCTATATTTTCAAATGATTAGAAGGAGTTTCTATTTCTGGCTGGTATTTCCAACTTTGACACAATTTTCAGCAAAATTAAACAGCATGATTTGTAGTGCAAGGTGTTTATTTATATCTCCAAAGTGATGAATTATTCTAAGCCAAAGATGAATAACTTGTACAATCCAAAATGTTTTACTATTTAATGAAATTATACAAACTAACTAGTGGAGTTCTTGCGGTACAAGGTTCAAGTCCCATCTGCTCCAGAGGTGTGTAATAGTATTTCTGAATAGGTTGATGAGAAAACACTTCCACCTCCAGGGATGTGTCATAACATCCTGACCAGGTTGTTACAAAATGTTGACAAATTAATTAGTGTCAATGACTAATTAAGATGAAAGCATTCTATATGCCAGTTTAAGTTGGTTGGACATTGAAGCCCAGCTGCAAGAACTCAACAATCCCAACATGCAATTCTGGTCTCCTTCCTATTGGAAAGATGTTGTGAAACTTGAAAGGGTTCAGAAAAGATTTACAAGGATGTTGCCAGGGTTGGAGCATTTGTGCTATAGGGAGAGGTTGAATAGGCTAGGGCTGTTTACCCTGGAGCATCGGAGGCAGAGGGGTGACCTTAACGAGGTTTATAAAATCATGAGGGGCATGGGATAGGATAAATAGACGTCTTTTCCCTGGGGTGGGCGAGTCCAGAACTACAGGGCATAGGTTTAGGGTGAGAGGGGAAAGAGAGGAATAGGGAGAGAGAGCAGTTAAATGCGTGGCTACAGGGATGGTGCAGGAGGGAGGGATTCCGGTTTCTGGACAACTGGGGTCCTTTCTGAGGAAGGTGGGACCTCTATAAAAAGGATGGGCTACACCTGAACCTGAGGGGCACCAGTATCCTTGGGGGGAGGTTTGCTAGTGCTCTTTGGGAGGGTTTAAACTAACTCCGCGGGGGCATGGGAACCAGGACTGTAGCTTTAGGGTACAGGACCTTGAGTGTAGGGAGGTTAGGAATAATGCAGCGATCTCTAAGGAGGGTGCCTGTAACCAGAAAGGTGGATTGAAGTGTGTATACTTCAATGCCAGAAGTATAAGGAATAAGGTAGGTGAACTTGCAGCGTGGGTTGGTACCTGGGACTTCGATGTTGTGGCCATTACAGAGACGTGGGTAGAACAGGGACAAGAATGGCTGTTGCACGTTCCAGGGGTCAAATGTTTTAGTAGGATCAGACATGGGGGTAAAAAAAAGGGGGAGGCGTGGCATTACTTGTCAAAGACAGTATCACAGCAGTGGAATGGACGATGGAAGAGGACTTGCCATCTGAGGTAGTTTGGGCTGAGGTTAGAAATAGGAAAGGTGAGGTCACCCTGTTAGGTGTTTTCTACAGGCCTCCTAATAGTCCTAGAGAAGTAGAGGATAATATTGCGAGGATGATTCAGGAAAAGAGTGAAGGTAGCAGGGTGGTTGTTATGGGGGACTTTAACTTCCCAGATATTGACTGGGAGAGCTATAGCTCGAGTTCATTAGATGGGTCGGTGTTTGTACAATGTGTGCAGGATGGTTTCCTGACACAATATGTCGACAGGCCAACAAGAGGGGAGGCTATATTGGATTTGGTTCTAGGTAATGAACCAGGCCAGGTGTTAGACTTGGAGGTAGGTGAGCACTTCGGGGACAGTGACCACAACTCGGTGACTTTTACTTTAGTGATGGAGAGGGATAATCGTGCGCCGCAGGGCAAGAGCTATAGCTGGGGGCAGGGCAATTATGATGCTGTGAGGCATGACTTAGGATGTGTGGATTGGAAAAACAGGCTTCAAGAGAAGAACACTAATGAGATGTGGGGATTGTTCAAGGAGCAGCTACTGCGTGTCCTCGATAGGTATGTACCAGTCAGGAATGGTGTAAAGGGCCTTGTGAGGCAGCCGTGGTTTAGTAAGGAATTGGAGTCCCTTGTGAAAGGGAAGAAGGCGGCATATGTAAAGATGAGGCGTGAAGGTTCAGTAGGGGCGATTGAGAGTTATAAGGTAGCCAGGAAGGAGCTAAAGAGGGAGCTAAGAGAAGCGAGAAGGGGACATGAAAAGTCTTTAGCTGGTAGGATTAGGGAAAACCCAAAGGCTTTCTATAGGTATGTCAAGAATAAAAGGATGACTAGGGTAGGTATCGGTCCAGTCAAGGATAGTAGTGGGAAGTTGTGTGTGGAGGCGGAGGAGATTGGAGAGACATTAAATCAGTACTTTTCATCAGTATTCACTCAGGAACAGGACACTGTTGCTGATGTGAATATGGAATCACAAATAATTAGAATGGATGCCCTGGAAATATGCAGGGAAGAGGTTTTGGGAATATTGGAAAGGATGAATATAGATAAGTCTCCTGGGCCTGATGGCATTTACCCCAGAATCCTATGGGAAGCTAGGGAGGAGATAGCAGAGCCATTGGCCTGGATTTTTATGTCGTCGTTGTCAACGGGAATAGTACCAGAGGACTGGAGGATGGCGAATGTGGTCCCATTGTTCAAGAAAGGGAGTAGGGATAGCCCTAGTAACTATAGGCCAGTGAGTCTGACTTCAGTGGTGGGCAAAGTCTTAGAGAGAATGGTAAGGGATAAGATTTATGAACATCTGGGTAGGAATAACGTGATCAGGGATAGCCAGCATGGTTTTGTGAAGGGCAGGTCGTGCCTCACAAACCTTATTGAGTTCTTTGAGAAGGTGACTAAGGAAGTGGATGAGGGTAAAGCAGTAGATGTTGTGTATATGGATTTTAGTAAGGCGTTCGATAAGGTTCCCCATGGTAGGCTAATGCTAAAACTTCGGAGGTATGGCATTGAGGATACATTAGAGGTTTGGATTAGGAATTGGCTGGCTGGAAGGAGACAGAGGGTAGTAGTTGATGGATTATGTTCATCTTGGAGCGCAGTTACTAGCGGTGTACCACAAGGATCTGTTTTGGGACCATTGCTTTTTGTTATCTTTATAAATGATCTAGAGGAAGGACTTGAAAGCTGAGTAAGCAAGTTTGCGGATGATACAAAAGTCGGTGGAGTTGTGGATAGTGAGGAAGGAAGTGGTAGGTTACAGCGGGATATAGATAAGTTGCAAAGCTGGGCGGAAATGTGGCAAATGGAATTCAATGTAGCTAAGTGCGAAGTTGTTCACTTTGGTAGGAATAACAAGATGATGGATTACTGGGCTAATGGTAGGCTACTTGGTAGTGTGGATGAGCAGAGGGATCTTGGTGTCCATGTACACAGATCTCTGAAAGTTGCCACCCAGGTAAATAGTGCTGTGAGGAAGGCATATGGTGTACTGGGCTTTATTGGCAGAGGAATTGAGTTCCGGAGTCCTGAGGTCATGTTGCAGTTGTATAAGACTCTGGTGAGGCCTCATCTGGAGTATTGTGTGCAGTTTTGGTCGCCATACTATAGGAAGGATGTGGAAGCTTTAGAACGAGTGCAGAGGAGGTTTACCAGGATGTTGCCTGGAATGGTAGGAAAATCTTATGAGGAAAGGCTGAGGCACTTGGGGCTGTTCTCATTGGAGAAGAGAAGGTTTAGGGGAGATCTGATAGAAGTGTATAAGATGATTAGGGGTTTAGATAGGGTAGATACTAAGATCCTTTTACCGCTAATGGAGTCAGGTGTTACTAGGGGACATAGCTTTAAATTAAGGGGTGGTAGGTATAGGACAGATGTTAGGGGTAGATTCTTCACACAGCGGGTTGTGAGTTCATGGAATGCCCTGCCCGTATCAGTGGTGAACTCTCCTTCTTTATGGTCATTTAAGCGGGCATTGGATAGGCATTTGGAAGTTATTGGGCTAGTATAGGTTAGGTAGGATTCGGTCGGCGCAACATCGAGGGCCGAAGGGCCTGTACTGCGCTGTATCCTTCTATGTTCTATGATATAAAAGAGACCCAAGGGGCAACGTTTTCACTCAGAGGATGGCACGTGTATGAAATGAGCTGCCAGAGGAAGTGGTGGAGGCTGGTACAATTGCAACGCTTAAAAGGCATCTGGATGGGTATATGAATAGGAAGGGTTTGGAGGGATATGGGCCAGGTACTGGCAGGTGGGACTAGATTAAGTTGGGATATCTGGTCGGCGTGAATGCGTTGGACCGAAGGGTCTGTTTCCATGCTGTACATCTCTATGACTAGAAGTTGAAGGATGATGAAATCTGGGAAATGGCATTGCAGTGTAAAAGTAATAGGCTCCACAACGATACTCCACAAATGTCTTAAAAATCCAAAAAAAGCAATGATCTTAATGGTACTGGATCTTAATGGAAGCCACCATTCTATACTTTTCACCAAATTACTCATCATTACTCTCTACTTTTTGTCAGTTTTGCAGTTATTGCTCCTTTAATTCTGAAGTGTTTTGTTCAGTCACCATATCAAGAAAATAACACACAGTTAACACACTTGACTTATGCCCAGAAGGCCAATAAAATAGATCTTGTGAAAGTTGTCTTATAAAGTGCAGTCAACAATGAATGGTGTGTGTGAGCTTTTTCCTTGTAGGAATGACATGTTGAGTTGTGTTCTGATACCCATCTAATTTACCTTTGGTTAATGACAGTAAAACACCTCAGTGCTTGTTATTCTCAGAAAACTTAATTGTTTTACCAAAGCTGAAAAAACTAAAGCTCACTTCAACGAGTAATTCAATTGAAAGGAAATGAATCACAACTTTCAAGACATCTTTATAATCAGCACACCCTGAATGACTTAATAAAAACTACTCTTCTAAATACTGGCCATTATTTTGTAATAGCTCCTCAAAAGTTTCTTTTACTTGGAACTTCAAAATACTACAGTTCATTCAGAGCCTCCCACCAAAATTTCCTTAAATGTTTATTGTGGTTGAGAGGTGTTTCTTTTCCTTTCTGGCTTTATTGTTTACGCTGTTTGGACAAGTGAATTATAAGGACAGGTCTTCTTTCATACATTAAATTACTTCTTTTAATTCCCTAATCACCTAAATTATCTTTCTTGGTGGAGATAATGCCATTTTAGTGACTAGGTGAAGTAAATCCACACAATGCAGATTGAGTCTGGCCAATGCTCTTTACCTGACGGACATTCTTTAGATTTATATTCTACAATTGTCTAATGAAACCAAATATTCCACTTTTTAATAGAACAGTTAAATAATGTTCCATGATTTCACCGATTTATCCACTAATTTCCATCTTTCTTTCTGACCAGTGCACAGGCTGCCATTTAGTTCCATTTAATATACTTCATTTCTTTTTGTTCTCAGACTAGTTATTACTTGCTTGCCCAACAGAATTCTGAAAATTGTTTTCAAATACTTTCTCCACAACGAGTTTTGAGAAGATTTGTAGCTCAGGTTGAGGTTTTGGATGTAGGTTTGCTCGCTGAGCTGGAAGGTTCATTTCCAGACATTTCTTCACCCTACTAAGTAACATCTTCACTGGGCCACAGGCTCCACTAAAAAGAAATGGGCACCCAATGAACACAGTCTGCTGATTTCTCAGCAACAAACTCAAACAAGCAGACAAAATACGTCCAGAAACCATAGCCACTCTACCCTACATCAAAGACATTTCAGAAATGACTGCCAGACTATTCAGACCCCTTGGCATCATGGTAGTCCACAAATTCACCAATACACTATAACAGCAGCTAATGAACTTGGAAGACCGCATACAGACAACAAGCAAAACTAATGTCATCTACAAAATACTGTGCAAGGACTATAACAAACACTACATTGGACAAACAGGCAGACAACTAGCCACCAGGATACATGAACACCAACTAGCCACAAAAAGACATGACCCTCTCTCACTAGTACCCTTACATACAGATGAGGAAGGACATCACTTCGACTGGGAGAACACATCCATCCTAGGACAATCCAAACAAAGACACGCACGAGAATTCCTAGAAACATGGCATTCCAACTGGAACTCTATCAACAAAAACATTGAGTTAGATCCCATCTGCCACCCCCTGAGAAAAGCAACAGAAAGTGACTTCACCACAGGAAATGACATCACCAACCTAAAGGAACCCAAACATATAAATAGAAAGCAGGACTTATCAGCAGCGCTTCGCCTGAGGTCCACTGAAGATGTTACCTGGTAGGGTGACGAAATGTCTGGAAATGAACCTTCCAGCTCAGCAAGCAAACCTACATTCAAAACTTTCTCCATAAACTTACTGGTCCTTATTTTCCTGTTATATTATTTCACATCTTTCAAAAATAATGCAAGTTTTTTTAAAGCTAATTTACAATCTTAAAGAAAAATCACTTCATAGTAGAACAAGATTATCAAAATCAATAAATTCTTTACATTATAGATTCCATATACTTAATGAACATAAGTTATCTGAAACAGGTTTCGCAGGCTTTTTCAAGACTCCACAGCAGGACCTGAAAAAGGTTAGAGTGCTGGGCTATTGTTCTGTGTGTTGCAGCATTCTGAAAGTTTGACTGATCATCCAAAAATACATGTATTAGCTCAAGTACTGCTTCTGAGAATGCATTAGTCAAAGCGACGTATTAGAAATATTAGCCAAATAATGTCAATGTTGCTATGGTTTTTCTTTCAAATAGTAACAAGTTCCTCCTATCAACAATTTTAGATAAGATGCTGAGCATTGTATTTCAATTTTCTTCAGGTCTGATTGTGTAATGCAATCTAATCTTCCTAACTAATTTAGTGAAAAGCTAGCCATAAACAAACGTTCCAACCGTGGCCGTGGCAAGTGCCTTCAAGTCATTGTCTCTCAGATTCTTCCATATTATTTCAGAATTCACATTAAAGGAAAAGACAAACAATCAACAGTATGGTGGACAATGACAGAAAAAAATAATTGTGCTGTCAAGCACGACAACTTACATACAACTGGGTTGATGATAAATATTTATCTAAGTAGCACTGCAAGCTTGTGAATTTCCTCATTTGTCAAAGTGTCCAGATAATTTAGTTTCCATACTCTGATGATAGCAAATTCCATTGATTATGCAGAGGTTGAATGAATGAGAAAGAACCAACTTTTTGTAGTTTTTCCCTTTTATACCATTTTTACTTTAATAGACATTAATATAACTTTCTGCTTCCTACAGTAACTTAACTAACTTAATATAAGAAAAACTCACCCCAAGGAATCAGACCTTTATTCTGGGGACCATGAGGTAGCGGGCTTGGTGGGTCAGATAAGGTTCGTTTGTGTCCAGGGGGTGGGGGCGGTGGTCTCTTCTTTGATAAAGTGGAGCTGCCAGTTGTGACCTGGGGACCTACAGGAAGAACTGAAGGAGGGACTGGGCCATGTGGAGCTGGAGAAGCACAAAAACACAGCTGACTACTGCACAATATGTTAAGAGCAGTTATGAAAGCATGCAATACGGTGCAATGAAGGATCAAAGCAATGTAAAATAAATCAATTTTCTCCCATCCACCACTGACTAAAACTGATGAACAGAAATCAAATTCTCCTTTCAAGATTTTAATAGTGATGATCTAATTTTAGATATATTATACACATATGCAACATTCCAAATATTAATTGTACAAGGCCACAATTTCAAAATTGATTATATTTAATATTACAAACAAAAGGAAAACACTTGACAATCACACTTGATGATTATTAATGATCTGCAGCATCTCGAAGTTGAATTCTCAAACTTCTTTTTCTGTCTTACCAAGCAACAGCTCTAAGTCGAAAGGAACAGATTCAAGCAGAATCTAGGTTGTCACCAAATGCAACACCAGAGGTGGGCTAGACATAATATTTATTTTCATTGTTAATTTACTGTATATAGGTATCACTGGTAGGCCAGCATTTGTTGCACAGTCTTAATTTCTCTTGAGGAGATGGGGTTGAGTTGCTTTCTTGAACAGATGAAGTTCATGTGGTGTAGGTACAATGGCTGTTGGGAGGATTTTCCAGGGTTTTGATTCAGTGACAGTGAAGGAATGACAATATTGTTCTAAATCAGGATGGTATGTGTCTCTGAGGGTGAGACACAGGTCGGCACAACATTGAGGGCCGGAGGGCCTGTTCTGCACTGTATTGTTCTATGTTCTATCTTGTAGGTGGTAATGTTGCCATACATTTGCTATTCTGTTCAAGCTTCTAGTGTGTTGTTGGAGTTGCATTTAACCAGGCAAGTACAGAATATTCCAATGCACTTGACTTGTGCCTTGTAAACGGTGTACAGGCATTGGGGAGACGGGAGATTACCCATTCCTGTAGCCACATAAATTTGTATGTTGGTCAAGTTCAGCTTCTTGCCAAAACAAAGGTCAAATCACCATAGTCATATTGGACATTAGGATACTCTCTCAATAGAGAGAAATGAAGGAATTGAACCCACACTACTGGCATTACTCGGCATCACAAACCAGATATCCAGCCATCCCTTTCTGGTCAAGAGCAATTTACAGGATGTTTATAGTGGAGATTCAGCAATGATAATGTTGCTGAATGTCAATGATTGATGGTTGCATTCTCTCTTTTTGAGGTGGTCATTGCCTGGCACTTATGTGGTACAAGTGTCACGTGTCCCATATAAGCGCAAGTTTGAATATTGTCCAGATCTTAGTGCATTTGCACACAAACTGCTTCAGTATCTGAAGAGTTGTGAATGGTACTTAAGTCTATGCAATCATTGATGCATATCCCCATCTCTGACCTTATGATGGAGGATAGGTGATTGATGAAACTATTGAAGATGGTTGATCCAAGGACATTACCCTGAGGAAATCCTACTGTGATGTACAGAATAACTATCTCAGGTATAGAAATAAGGATCCAACTGCCTGTTAAGATATAGGCTGTAGAAACGGCAGGAAATTATCCCAACATCCTAGTCAATTAGCAGCCCTGAAGCAACGCCATCAAAAACAGATTAGTCTCCGATTTATATTATTAATATGTATTGTACCTGCTTCAAAACATCTTTATCGACACGTTTGTCTATATAATGCAGAATTGCTACATTTCAAAAGTCACACCTCAAGCATGAAATAATCTGGCACATGCTGAGAATACTGTGTAAATGTATAATCTCTTTCAAAGTGGGAATAAGGCAACCCCTCCTTCCCAATAGAAGAGTACACTTTGTGGCCAGAGGAAGAGATGCAATACCATAATTTTGATTTTGCAATCTGCGTTCCTTGCAAACATGACTAGAGTGTAGAATTACTGTCATTATCAAATATCAAAAGGGACTTTTGCATATTCTCCTTTCTCCTCGTTCAATTTTTGGCAACGTTAAATTATGCACTTCAAACTACTCTGACACAGGCTGCAGAAAGACTTCAGAATTCAGTTTGGGATAACAAACCATTTACAAATGCATTACATTAGATATCTGGGCCTATAAATGGATTTATGTTTGAAGGAAAATCAAAACCAATTGAAGATATATTTCACGGACATAATCTGGATAGTAAGAAATTAAATATGCAACAATATTGCTTAAGTCCTAAAAATTGTATTTTTACTACAAGTTCTATTATAAACATACTATTAAACTATCAGCAGGTCAGGTCTTTTGTAAATTGATTTATATCAGTGCTTTAGAAAGCTGAAATTATTAACACCAGTCAACATTGATCTTTTCCTCTAATACAGAAGTAAAATACTTTAGATGCTAGAAATCTGAAATAAAAGCACAAAATGCTGGAAATATGCAGCACTCTGGTAGCACTTGTAAAGAAAAACAAAATTAATAGGCTGAATGTTAATCCAAGTTGTGTCATTTTGTTTTTGGAAGGATGCCCACCATGATGCCTACTGGATTTTCTTGCCAAATCTTATCAAACTTGCCTCATTAAATACTTACTCTCCCCATTAATGGAAATGCTCATGTCCATTTCTCGGCCCATTTTACCACATACTGTTTCCAGAACAACTTGCCACTCAGTGGATATCCCTGAATTAAAAATATTGCTAGTGCCTGCACATCATTGTTGTGCACCCAAACAAGCACAGACAGAGTGGAGGTGCCCTGCACGATTCCTGACACTTCCCAGATTTGACATGCTGTGCACGCGGGGATCAGGAGTTATAAGAGACTACAAGGCATTGGAGCAGAATTAGGCCATTCTGCCCATTGAGTCTGCTCCACTATTCAGTGAGAGCTTGGTACTTTGATAATTCTCAAATCCACTTTTCTGCCTTTGGATGGGACCTCCTCTTTTCCCACAGAGGCCATGACATGAGGCCATACCAGCCTCGTTCAAATGCGTCACCAGGGCTAAAGTGGTCTCAGCCAAGAGCGGCATCTATTTCACTCAGAGGATGGTTCATGTGTGGAATGAACTGATGGGGAAATGGTAGATGCAGATACATTTCCAACATTTAAAAGACATTTAAATAGGTACATGAATAGGAAACGTTTACAGAGATATAGGCCAAATGCAGGCAAATGGGATGAGATCAGTCTGGGAAACTGGTTGGCATGGATGACTTGGTCAGAATGGTCTGTTTCCGTGCTGTATGACACTATATGGAGGAAATCACAGTAATGTAGGAAAAAAGATCAATTACCTTCTCCAATTCACAAACTTAACTGTTACCATCTTCTCCCTGATACCTCACTTCCCACCAAGGTTACTGCTCTACTACTCTCACTAATACCTGCAATATCTTCCCTCACTTGCTGTCAATCACCCCAACTCCAAACACCACTAACTCCAAATGCTCTCAGCATTGCTGAATCACTCACTCGGGTCACTCCACTACTTGCACCAAGAGTAACAGGTATGTCACCTATTTTCATTTTCCTTAATACTTGTTCGCATTTCAGAGAGAAAGCAGTCCCCAACAGGGCAGAAAGACTCAAGACGGGTAGTGGCTGCATGGCATTCAACTCCTCACCTCCTCACGCAGAGAGTATCCTGACCATCCAGATTAGCTTAACTGATAATTTCCAAGCCCTAGATTGATATCAACATGTCCTTGACTAACTGTTCCAGGATTCCCTGAGTGAAGACTATCCTTTTGACTCGGCTAAGGACTGCCGACAATCACGACAAGCTTCCTTCCTTTGTTCTGTACTAAAAGAAAATATATGACAAAAGTTATATGAGCTTGGTATCTCTGACTGAGAGGGGAAAGCACAAAAACAGATGGCAATACAAGGCAGAGATGCTCTAAGCATCCAGGTTACCAAAGTGAGTGAGTGCAATGACTGTGAACGAAAAGTCTTGAAATGCAGCCTAGTTCAGTCCATACGCTGGGCACTTGTCCCTAAGTGCAGTGTCCTTGCTGCAGCATTACATTGATAGTGACCAGCATAGCCCGAAGCACTGAAGTGCAGAAGTGGAAGTGGATTGGTAGAGGTTCATGTGAGTTCTTAGAAGTTGGTACATTGCAGATTCCACTGTCTGAAATAGTGGTGTAAGTGTGGCTCGTGCCAATAAAACATGTCCTAACTTACTGGTGCTTGGTTCTCAACATGGAGCTCATTTGGAGCAAGTGAAAGCTGAATTCACCAGGTACCTGATCAGGCTTCCATGTTTACTTTTCTTGATTTCTCACTTGTTTGTCAAGTTTGGTTATATAAAAAAAACTTAAAATTATGACGTGACTTGGGTCATCAATAAGGTGTTTAACAAGATGTAATCCACCTTAGTTGGCAATCACTGCAAACTAGTGAGAAACTCATTGCTATCTAGCAATAAGCTTACCATGACCCTTGTGAAAAACATGGAAGTTGGAGAGAGATACAACAAAGCAGGGGTTGGTTTTGCTGGACTTACGATCCAAATCTGTCACAAATCTCACCACAGCCCGACGTTGCTCAGACCTCTATACGATCCTGCCAAACGTTTCAAGTTGATAACCTTCTATCATAACTGAAGAATGAAGTAATAGGTTTGAGTATGAAGTGGAGGAAGAGGGAAAAAGTCTGTTAGGGTGCTCAGCAAGGAAGATTAAATGACACAAGATTTCATGCTATAAAAGCCAAAGTGAGAAGTAATGGGAAAAAGCTGTAAAAGCATATTCCAACATTTTTTGTTTTTAAATCATTTCTAATTTGGACTTGTATTCATTGTTATCTATACTCTTAAGAAAAAGTGTTTAAAAATCACTTCTAAATTTTAATTATTAGTAATGCAGCTTGAATCGGAAATACTTTTTTTAAAAAAGTAATGGCTCCTTAGTTGTATGCATGAAACAATGATTTTTATCTCAGTTTGTGGGTAGTATTACTAGTTTTTACAAAGGTCAAATTAATTTGCTCAGTTTTGTGATTATGAAGTGTTGCTTGGTTTGAAGTATATTTATTGCAGTAAGGAATTATAATTGGATCAAAATTCTAATTTTAAGATAGACAACTATTGTACTTCTTTTATTTATTCATAGGATTGGGCATTGGTGACAAGGTGCTCTCGTGAAGATTGTGGTGGGCTACTTTTTTGACCTACTGAAATCTGTGTGGTGCAAATATACTTATGTTGCTGTCAGGTAGCGAACTGCAGGAGATTGGCTCAATCCTATTGAAGAGAGAATACTTGATTTTCAATTCAGAGTGGTCAGGCTTGGAGGGTCATATGAGTTACAGATGTTCCCAATGCACATGCTGCTCTTGTTCTTCTAAGTGTTAAAGCTGTGGCTTTGGAAGATGATGTTTATACAGTATTAGCCCATTATGGCAGTATTTAGATTAAATTAGATTCCACCTGCCGAAGCGCAACCCACCCAGACCCATTCCCCTACATTTACCTCTTCACCTAACACTATGGGCAACTTAGTATGGCCAATTCACCTAGCCTGCACATTTTTGGATTGTGGGAGGAAACCGGAGCACCCGGAGGAAACCCACGCAGACACTGGGAGAATGTGCAAACTCCACATAGAGAGTCGCCTGAGGCGGGAATTGAACCCGGGTCTCTGGCGCTGAGAGGCAGTAGTGCTGACCACTGTGCCACTGTGCCGCCCACTTCATGCACTGCAACAATCTTTTTTTGTTGTGGATGTTTAAGGCAGTGAAATTTGCAGGGATGCATAATACAAAGTGAGAGTTTCCAAGAAAGTGGATCTGTTAGCACTAAGAAAAATGGCTAACAATGGATCCCTTTGCATTTGTCAAATACCAACTGATTTAATACAAGTTTCAATGGATTTGTTAACCTCCACTGGTGTACCTATGTTACTGTTACTGGAAGTAACTAAATATCAGCATACATTTATTTTCAATTATTTTTAAGTAGGAAATTCATTATAAATCCTTTTTCCTGTCCTGGAGCAGTGGAAGACAGAAGTGGAGGTAACCTTGGGAACAGAAAGTTTCCAGGAAGATAAGCAAACCGTATAAATACTTACCTTTGAAGCCCGCAACCTGTTGCCTGTCCGGGAGCTGCGGGAGACAGAGCAGAGGTGAAGTTGCAGACCAGGAGGTTACTGGGAAGGTAAGGACTTCATGTATATTTGGGAAGTGGTTAAACCAGAAATACCGCATGTGTAGTATCTCCCTCCTGCTTCAACCCCTCCCCCCCCCCCCCCCCCACCAAACAACCAAAAACAGAAGAAAAGGACTCTAAGGTAAGGTCTATTTTTCTTTTCTTTCATATTTTTAAATGCATTGTTTGGTTTTAGTTAGTTGATATAAAGCTAAGGCTTACAATGTCAGGGGACCTCAGACTGGTGGCATGTGCCTCTTGCTTGATGTGGGAGCTCAGGGACATGGCTGACGTTCCGGACTCTAACACTTGCAAGAAATGTGTCCAGCTGCAGCTCTTGTTTGACCACATGACGCTCTGGAGCTGTGGATAGACTCTCTGTGGAGCATCCGCGATGCTGAGGAGGTCGTGAGTAGCACGTTGAGTGAATTAGTCACACCGCAGATTAGAATTGCTGAAGGAGAGTGTGAATGGGTGACCAAAAGGCAGAGAAAGAGTAGGAAGGCAGTGCAGGTGTCCCCTGCGGTCATTCCCCTTCCAAGACAGGTATACCGTTTTGGATACTGTTCAGGGAGATGGCTCACCAGGAGAGGGCAGCAGTTACCAGGATCATAGCACTATGGTGGACACTGCTGTTCAGAAGGGCAGGAAAAAGACTAATTGGGCCATAGTCACAGGAGATTCTATTGTAAGGGGAGTAGATAGGTGGTTCTGTGGCTGAAAATGAGACTCCCAGATGGTATGTTGCCTCCCAGGTGCTCGGGTCAGGGATGTCACCGACCGGCTGCATTGCATTCTGAAAGGGGAGGGTGAACAGCCAGTTATCGTGGAGCATATAGGCACCAATGATATAAGTAAAAAAAAAACAAGATTGGGTGCTGAAAGCAGAATTCAGGGAGCTAGGAGAGAAGTTAAAGAGGAGGAGCCAACAATTGGATGGTTTACACCTGAACCAGACTGGAACTAATGTCCTTGGGAGAGTTTTTGCGACTGCTGTTGGGGAGGGTTTAAATTAATGTGGCAGGGGGCTGGGAACCTGAAGTGAAGACTAGTAGACAGTGAGGTGAAAACTAGAGACTGTAAGGATCATGAAATCAGCATTACCAAGAGGAAGAGTAGGCAGAGAGCAGATGAACGCAAAAGAACTTGTGGTTTGAAGTGCAGGTACTTTAATGCAACGAGTATACTGGGTAAGGCAGATGAACTTAGGGCTTGGATTGGTGCCTGGGAGTATGACGTTATTGCAATCACAAAGATTTAGTTGAAGGAAGGGCACGATGTGTTCCAGGGTATAGATGTTTCAAGTCAGGACAGAGAGGGAAGTAAACGTGGGGGGAGAAGTTGTATTGCTGGTCAGGTATGATATCACAGCTGTGCTAAAGGAGGGCACTATAGAGGGCTTGAGCAGTGAGGCATTATGGGTAGAGCTGAGAAATAAGAACGGTGCAGTTACATTGTTGGGGCTGTATTACAGGCCTTCAACAGTGGACATGAGATAGAAGAACAAATAGGTAAACAGATTATGAAAAGATGTAGAGACAACAGGGTGATGGTGATGGGAGATTTTAATTTTCCCAACATTGACTTGACAACACTTAGCGTAAGAGGTCTGGATGGGGCAGAATTTGTAAGGAATGTTCAGGAAAGTTTTCTAGAGCAGTATGTTAATAGTCCAACAAAGGAAGGGGCTACATTGGACCTGGTGTTGGGGAATGAGCCAGGCAAGGTGGTAGAAGTAGCAGTGAGGCATTTCTTTGGAAAGTGTGATCACAATTCTGTAAGTTTTAGAATACTTGTAGACAGAGATGAAAGTGGTCCTAAGGGAAGAGTACTAAATTGGGCCAATTATATCAAAATTCGGCAGAAGCTGGGAAATATGGACTGGGAGCAGCTATGTGAAAGAAAGTGCACATTTGATATGTAGGAGTCTTTCAAAGATCAGTTGAATATATGGCAGGATAGGCATGCCCCTTTGAAAACAAGGGATAGGAAAGGCAAGATTCATGAACTGTGGATGACAGGAGAAATCATGCGATTAGCCAAAAGGCAAAGGGAAGCGTACATAAGGTCCAGTCAGCTAAGAACAGAGTGGGCCTTAGAAGAATATCGGGAGAGTAGGACCAATCTTAAATGGAGGAAGCAAGCGGGCTAAAAGGGATCATGAAATAACTTTAGCGAGCAGAATTAAGGAGAATCCAAAGGCCTTTTATTCATATATAAGAAGCAAGAGGGTAACTAGAGAAAGGGTTGGTCCACTAAAGGATTAGGAAGCAAGGTTGTGCGTCAAACCTGAGAACATGGGTGAGATTCTCAATGGTTACTTTGCATCAGTGTTCACTGAGGAGAGGCACTTGATGAATGTTGAGATTAGAGATAGAAGTTTGCTTCCTCTGGATCAAATTGACATAAGGAGAGAAGATGTGTTGGGTAGGCTAAAGGATATTAAGGTGGACAAATCCTCAGGACCAGATGGGATCTATCCCAGGTTGCTGAGGGAGGCGAAAGGGGATATAGCTGGAACCCTGACAGATATCTTTGTAGCATCCTTAAACACAGGTGAGGTGCCAGAGGATGGAAGGTTGCTAATGTTGTTCCCCCTGTACAAGAAGAGTAGTAGGGAAATTCCAGGTAAATACAGACCAGTAAGCCTGATATCAGTTGCGGGAAAAGATACTGAGGGATAAAATCTACTTAAATTTGGAAAAGATTGGGCTTATCAGTGATAGGCAACATGTTTTTTGTGCGGGGGAGATCGTGCCTTACCAAGTAGAGTTCTTTGAGAAACTGACCAAATTGATAGATGAAGGAAGGGTTGTAGGAGTCATATACATGGACTTTATTAAGGCATTTAATAAGGTTCCCCATGGTAAACTAATGAAGAAAGTGAAGTCATATGGTGTGCATTGTGTTCTAGCTAGGTGGATAAAGAACTGGACGAGCAACAGCTGACAGAGTGTAGTGGTTGAATGGAGTTTCTCGAAATGGAGTAAGGTGACCAGTGGTGTTCCACAGGGATCGATGCTGGGGCCACTCTTGTTTGTAATATACATAAATTAACTGCAAGAGGGCTTTGTTGTTCTGTTCAGTAAGTTTGCAGATGACACAAAGATTGGTGGAGTAGCATAAAGCATAGGGGACTGTCAAAGAATACAGGAGAATATAGATAGACTGGAGTTGGGCAGAGAAGTGGCAGATGAAGTTCAATCCAGGCAAATGTGAGGTGATGCATTTTGGGAACTCTAATTCTACAGCGAATTATACTATAAACAGAAGTGGTAAAAACAATGAGTGCAGATGCTGGAAATCAGATTCTGGATTAATGGTGCTGGAAGAGCACAGCAGTTCAGGCAGCATCCAAGGAGCAGCGAAATTGACGTTTCAGGCAAAAGCTCTTCATCAGGAAACGGAAGAGCCTTGGGAAAAGTTGATGAACAGAGAAATCTGGGAGTTCAGGTCCATTGTACCCTGAAGGTGGCTGCACAGGTGGATAGAGTTGTCAAGAAGGTATATGGTATGCTTGCCTTCATTGGACAGGGTATTGAGCCCAAGAGTTGGCAGGTCATGTTAAGATTGTACAATACTTTGGTTCGGCCGCATTTAGACGACCGTATATAGTTCTGGTCACCACATTACCAAAAGGCTTTGGAGAGGGTGGAGAGAAGATTTACGAGAATGTTGCCTGGTATAGAAGGTGCTAGATATGAAGAGTGGTTGAGTAGGTTAGGATTGTTTTCATTAGAAAAAAGGAGATTGAGGGGGGACCTGATTGAGGTCTTCAAAATCATGAAGGGTATAGACAGGGTAGATAGAGGTAAGCTTTTTCCCAGGGTGAGGCATTCGATAACGAGAGGTCATGCGTTCAAGGTGAGAGGTAAAAAGTTTAAGGGGGATACATGCGGAAAGTACTTTACACAGAAGGTGATTGGTGCCTGGAATGCGTTGCTAGCAGAGGTAGTAGAGTCAGGCACGGTAGATTCATTTAGTTCTGTCTGCACAGATGCATGAGTAGGTGGGGAGCAGAGGGACACAGATCCTTAGGAATTGGACGACAGCTTTAGATGGTAGATTTGAATCGGCTAGGAGGGCCAAAGGGCCTGTTTTGGGCTGTAAAAATTTCTTTGTTCTTGAAAACAAAAAATAAGTACTGTATAAAAATTCCATATATGCTTTATATAACCTTTCATTTCAATTTCAGACAACAGTATCATAAATGGAAAGCTAAAACTAATTTAAAAACACCCAAATCTTTGTACAGTATTCTTGGGAAGATTGCCACGTGTGTTTGTATACTGGCAAACGGAGTATTTTATATGAGATCAAACGTTAACAAAGTGGCTATCTTTGTGATGAACAAAATTGTAAGAAAGGAATTACAATTTGGATATCATACCAAATGTTTACATTCTGTATTGTGTGTAGATAAAGGGTAGTTTTACTGGGTGTTGTACCCATACAAGTAGCTCCAGTGCTAATCCTTGTTCTTTACTTTGTTCCCACACTGCACTCTGAATTTTCTGATCAAATGGTTGAACCCATGTAAAATGTTGCCGATATTTGTAAGGAACTAATGTACTCAAATCAGCTAGTGTTAGATGTGGTTCAGGACCCAAATTATTTTTTTTTAAAAATCATATCTCCTCAAAAATATCTAGAATTGCCATTTAGGTGCTACCTGACTTAAAAAGGCAAGGTTACTCTTGTCAAGGTCATGTCATATTTTGAGTATTTGAATTTAAAAAAGGGGTGCATTTTCCAATACCATTGTAGGATATTATAGGCCTTGCCCATTTCTTATTGCTTGCCATGCATAGTTAGGTGCGTCAAGTTTAGTGAAATGGCATTTTTGAGATAGAAGAATGTTATTAACCTGTTCCTCTCCACCAGTATACATGAGCCAAGGTCTGGATTCCCTCCATCTTCTCCTATTTATACAATAGCTCCAACCGCAATTAACACAAAGAAAATAATCTCAATCTGACTGCACTCTCCTCCTTTCCACAAACTTTGAATGCATGTGCCCACAGTTGATTTCCCAGTTCTCCTTGCACAATCATTAATTATGACTGAGTTTCAACAGTGATTACTTAAAAGATGGTAGGTAGATGAACATTTATTCATTATTATAGTGACACTTTCTTATCCATTTTCGAGACAGAGGCTGAGTTACCTGTTCAAGTATGTCCAGCCTCAGACCTGCTCTTCAAATCATTGCATTTATATTGCTAGTCCAATTAAGCTCTAGTCAATGGCAACACCCAGGATGTTAATAGTGAGGGATTCAACCAATGCCACTGAAATTTAGGAGGAAAGGGTTAAATTCTTTCCTGTTAATGGTCATTGCCTGCATTACCCTGACCCTTGTACGCACAAATATTACTTGCCAACCAACATCTCAAGCCTGAATATTGTCAGGTGCTGCTACATGTGTGCACACCTACTTCACTATCTGAGGAATTGCAAATGGAATTGAATAGCGCCAAATCAACAGTGAATATCCTCACTTCTAATCTTACTATGACAGACATGTTGTTGAGCAATTAGTTGAGGATGATAGAGGCTAGGCCTCACAGAAATTGTGATGGCTTGGGACTGAGATCTATCTATGACTCCTTCAAGCAAACAGACTACCATTTATTCCTGATTTTGTTACAACTACTTTATGACATGCTCCATCAAATGCTGTATTGGTGTCAAGGACAATCACTCTCAGTTTACCTCCAGAATTCAGCTCTTTTATCTAGGTCTGGATCAAGATTTTACTGTGAAGGTCTGGAGCCAAGCACATTGGTAGACCCAAGCCAAGCAATCTGTGACCAGGCTATTACCAATTTAGTGACACTTGACAGCAATGTCAACACCAACTTTCATCATTTTGCTGATTGTTAAGATTAGACTCATGGGGCAATAAGTAGCTGAATGTATCAATTTATTTTGCTTTTTGTATTGCAGCTGTAATGGAACTGCTTGGCCACAGGTGCAGCTAGTTCTGAAATACATGCCTAAGACTGTTTGCAACAATGAAGGAGTCTGGGATATTGACTTTAGCATCTTAGCAATTATATCATTTATCAGACTGTTCAACCTTGGTTTTAAAAGAGGCAAAGAGGTGAAATTTCAGATGGAAAACAGGGAAAATTCCACACCAAGATCCCTCACTTAGAACAGCCTGATGAATGTGATTTCCATCCAGTTGGTTGCAGTAAAATCCAGAACAAATGGCAGAATGGGGGTGGGAGGGGACTTGAGTATGGTTCAATCTCTGACTACGAAATGGGTTGAGAGCTGTTGCAGCTTAGGATCCAGGAGAGTAAGTTACCATCCGTGGTTACTATATAAATTCATAGAAAATGCATGAATTTTTGAACTAGTTTAAAACTTGAAATTTAGTTTTAATTTTGCTTTCTCGAGTACCTACCAATACTATTTCTGTCTGATACTGTGAATCTACCTGTTTTTCTAATTGTTCTACATGCATTTGTGGTGTTGCTCTATAATATTTGTGTCCTTTAAAGTATATTAATCCATCTCTGATTGGATGTCACAATTTTAGTTTGATTTTGCAACTGGAACTCTCAAACCAGCAAAAATTATAGACCAAAATGGTAGAAGTTTACTCCATTTTTGCGATCTCCAAATAGTCAGTGCAGGGCGCAAATGAAAAGGTTCTTTGCCGGAAAGTTTTATTTAAGGCAAAGTTTCATTATTATTATTAAAGATGTAAATAAAAGTAAAAGTAATGTGTATACCATCTGCATAATGCTTAATTTACTTAATGTGTGTTTTTACACTGATTATGTGAACCATTTGATCCAACTAGTACACTCATGGTCTCATAGGTGCCTATAAATAAAAAGTTTGCTATACTATGTTCTTATTAATGGTCTAAACAAGGGATAAAAATCAAATCAATTGATTAAAATCAACTTTGTTTTCTCCATAAATATAATTTGTGGATGGTTTGGAATACTTAAGCATTGATGCATCGTCAGCTAGCAATCTGTTACTTGGATTGTATCATTTTCTTTCCAACATTTGTCAAAGCTTGGTGAAGACAGAAATTTTGGCACCATTGAGTTACTGATAATTACATCAAACTCTTTTGCTAAACAATGAGAGAATTATAATGGAGTTAACCACTTATTAAGAGATATAGAAAAACAATGTTCCTGTTAATGGCAAATGGCACTATTTTAAAAAAGTACACATCTGTTTGACCAGAACATTTACCAAGGTGCTATTAACACTTCAGTGCACAACTGCAAATCATATTTAAACACAATGACAATTCAGAGAAACTGTTCATTCATTTTTATCACCAACCTTTGCTTGGATTCCTAGGAGGAAGAGGAGGGGCATCAGTGGCTGGTGATGTTGGAGAATCCGTTCCACCTCCATATACTTGATTACTAAATGCCCCATAAGACAGTCGCTGTTTTTCCCGTGCTATGCCAAGTCCCGGAATCATAAGCTTATCTTGTGGGGAGAGACTAGAAGAGTGGCAGCAGCTCTGTGGCCTTGGAGAACGCTCTTTTTTTACAGGGCTTGTCTAATGAAAGGGAAAACAGGACAAGTTTAAAATATATCAGCACTCAAAATCTGAGCAAAAGTTAACCTCTGTTGAAATCATGATGATGAGAGTTACCCAAGGATCAAAAATGTCTGCATCTGACACATTCAGTTTTCAGTGGTTTCTCTTTTTTTCCAAAGGTATTTTTATTTAATAAATAGTTTTAAATTTGGGTTCTTAAGATTGGATGTTTTGGCTGTATATGGGACAGTGATTTCTCGGCGAACATACCCCATAACGTACATAGTTACAACGAAGAAAGACAACATTTTTTCAAACAAATATATTCCCTCTTAGACACTGTTCCTTTCCAGAGTTATAATAACAAAGATTAATTCTAAATCATATCAAATTTCCATCATATTTGAATCATATCCTATAAAATAGAAGAAGAATCTCGCCTTTCTACATTTTATTATTTAGCTTTTATTGCTATTTAGGTATAGGAGTCAATATTTGTCTATGGACTAATCAAATAAGTAAAATCATTATATAACCTGGAATTAGACAAAATTATTTGTAAATATACTACATAGTTGAGGAGTTTTGGTTTAGTTGAGACATTCACAACTTGAGTCATATCATAAACTGAGATCCGACTTAAAGACTGAACTGATAATTTTGATCTACTTCACAGTGCAGTACTGCATTGATTGATGTGGTATCTGCTGCAACACTTAAAATGATTACTTATTTTATCTAAAATACAGGGCTCAAACTAAATTGTTTAGGCCAAGTCCAAGTTGTGATGAGTTTGTTTTTTAAAAGAGGGATTCCCATCAGCGAAGCCCAGTAGGTTTGTCTCCAAATCTTACCAACTTCACCTCATCAACTAACTACCCAACTCAGTTATGGCACAGATTCATAGAATCCCAAAGAGCCATTCAGCTCATCAAGCCTGCACTGACACTCTGAAGAGCATCCTACACAGACTCACCCCCACTATCCCAATAACCTGTATTTACCATGGCTAATCCACCTAGACTGCACATCCCTCAACAGTATGGGGCAAGCTAGCATTGCTAATCCACCTAGCCTGTACATCTTTGAACTGTGAGAGCATCTGGCTGAAACCCATGAAATAATAAGGAGAACATGCAATCTCAAAGTCTGAGAAAGTAGCTGGAGATTCCGAGGCTGGAATCAATCCGGGTCCCTGGGCTGTGAGACAGCAGTACTAACCATTGTGCCACCATGCTACCTTAAAAGTAGAACCCGAACATCCAATTCTGGGTTATTACATGCTGTTCTTAGAACAACTTGCTACTCAGTGGATATCCTAAAATTCACTGGCTTTCCTGCGTAATTTTTAAAAGCCAATTGTGCACCTTAGCAAGCATTATCAGTCCAGAGTTCCCCCACGCAGTTGCTGAAGTTTGGTCTGTTCTTTGCATTGCCTAATCACTTGTTGGAGACTTCTCCTGCACCAATGGTAACAGCATTGCCATCTACTTTCATCTCCCTTAATCTCTCTCTCTCTCATCCTTATTGCAGGGAGGAATCTGGTCCCTAATAAGACAGAAAGACTATAGACAGATGGTGGTTTGCCCTACATTTAGCGCCCCATCCTGTACGTATAAAGCATCCTGAATCTGTCCATGCTAAGTGGCTGACTGACCATTTCCAAGTCCATGGATTGGTATCAGAGGCTGTCATTGACTTACTTGTATTGGCATTCTCAATTGAAAAATATTCCCCTTGTTTTGGCTAACAAGCATGACAAGCTTCCTTCCTTTGTGCCTACACTAAATAGCAAGGCAAGACAAAGCAGATATCTATGGCTGAGACAGTAAAGTGCAAAAAAGGCAAGGCCATGCAAGGCAGAGATGCTCTGAGTATCCAGATAGGTTCGGTGTGAGCAAGCACAATGACAGCAAGTAAACAACATAGAGACACAACCTAGTCCAACCTATGAACTGGGTGCAAGTCCTAAGTGTACATTATCCTTGCTGCATCATTACAATGATTTGCTGGTGCAGCATTGAAGGGCAGATCTATAAGCGGATCAAAATTTACCACGATAGTGTCCTTAAGAGGTTGGCATAAATCAGGTTCATGGATGTGTGCATGTGGCCAGTACCCATAAAGTATACCCAGAGAAGTAGGTGCCAGGTGCCCAATAAGAACCACCTTTGGAACAAGATGCAAGCTGAATTCACAAGGAACCTCTTCTGATTTCCACAATGAGTTTGTTTGATATCTAGCTTGTTGGCAAGATGGCAAGCTAAATAATAATGAGGTGAGTTAGGCTATTAACAAGGTGTTAACAAGCAATAAACCCTCTAATGGTAACTCGTCACTGCAAAGCCAGGAACAAGCCTTGTCACTTACGAATATTGTGTAACAGATGGAGTGAGATGCTCCCAACTGAGTAATTAGCCTCGCTGGACTTCTCAGCCGTTTGTGCTACAAACTTCATCAAAGCCCATGTCATTCAGATACCTAGAAAATTCTGCCCACGGTTTTAATCAGATCAGGAAAGCAAGAGCTGATTAAGTATTTTGCCAATCTATTATCCACAAGCTCTCCCACTCCTATTTCATGTAGTATTTACATAACATAGGATTGATAGTGACATTCAATAGGGTCCTCTTGTAGTGAGGAGGCAAAGGGCTAAAGTACATATTTAATTATATTTTCTTAGTCTATCTATTGCCTGGACTCTATAGAAAATAAAAACTCAACTGAGATAGATTTTTCAGTTGTACTAGATCTTCTCTAAGATATCCTCCATTGAAATTTGTAAAAAGGAAGTTGAAGAGCAGACTCTTAACTTCATGCAATCCTAACTAATTAATTTTGCTTCCTCTGTTCTACTCAAGTGAAATCTCAAGTACAGTAAAGTAACTACCTCAGCGGTGAAAGCTTCCAAGGATCTCTTCAACTGGACTATTACATCTCAACTACAGTTCCAGCTACATTTGCCAATTTATCACATATCAGGTTAGAGAAGCTTCTGATGCTTATGACTCAAGCGCCACATTAAATAATGCTATCACCCAGAGAGCTATCTGAAATTTTTCCATTCAATGCCGAATCTATATTCTATATTTATTCAAAACTTCATCTTGCTTGTTCAGGATGAAACATGTCCACAGATCATACTTCAAATGAACTTCTCATTATGAATCCAATTGATGTGATTACTGGACAGGTCAGATGTCAGACGGAAATCTGCCTCGATAGATTAAATTTATTTTCTTTTAATTTTTATGAGGTGTATCTCGCAGAAACATAATCATGCAATGTTGCAGACTTAGTTTTAACAATAATTTCTTTTGCCTAATAAACTTTTAAGGTAAAAGTACAACAGACCAAACCATTTACATCCAATTGGCTTTTTCTGAAAGCCCTTTCCTGCTGCTTTCACTCAGGTTCAAACAACCTCTTCAGAGTTTTATCCAAACACTTAGTCTGGAATTATTACTAAACGCCTTATTCTAAGGTAATCTAGTTTTACTATCTTCTTTCTCAAGAGTACTTCATTACACATTCATCTTCATCCAAGCACTTCTGTATAACTGCCCCAAAACTGAAAACTAAAAAAACCCTTGTATCAAGCTGTGGGAGTTTCCCTTAAAATAAAAAAAAATTCTAGGTCTTTCTAACAAAATCTTATTGCACAATTGCTCAGTAGTAAACCCCCCTAAAGTAAAGATATATTCTGAAGGCTATTCCTTCAAAATGTTTGGAAATAAATCATCACAACTACAGAAATATCTACAAGTTAATGATTAACTATTTAGATACGCAGAAAATCCATATGGCACTAATTCAAAATTCAAAGCCTAAAATAAATTGTGACATATATCAGATAAAATCACACTTATAAAATGCTATTCCTAAAAATACTATGTTAAAAATAGTTTAAAAGATAATTTTCGCTATCTTTTTAGAATAGTCTTGCGCACCAAATAATGCTCTAGAGAATGTTAAAATTGTGCAGTTTGATGGACTAAAACGAAATTATTTGATCCGATATTATATATTCCATGTTCTCACCTTTACATCCAAGTCATCATCACTTTCATCAATTTCCTCTTGCCGTAATTGCCACTCATATTCTACATGAACATGAGGATTAATTTTTCCTAAAGCAGCTTGACTGATCTGAAATTAATATAAAATATTACACTAAGTGCAACTGTGATCAGAATATTTGCATAATTTAGCCTCCAATTAGTAACATTTTCCCTAGGGAAGGAAAGGCAAACGGTTCCTACTCATAAATATTGCACATTTCACCATCAATTTTTTTCATCCTTATGGTATTAATCATCAGGTATGATGGCTAAATAAACAGATCATTTAATTTTTTTTACATGTGTAAGGAGCCATATAAATGCACTGCTTAGGATTGCATCAATACTTATTATCTACAAATTCCATATTATACAACAGAAACTGTCGGGTCTACAAGCTCAATCAGCATTTTGAGATCAGCATCTTCTTAGGTACTATAAGATTTCAATCACACAGCACTGTTAGTTTATTCAATATGCATTTGGAGGAAATTTCATTCTTCATGTCTGACAAGCATTTGAAAACTATGGTTGAAGGATTGAGGTGGAAGAGATTTAGAGCTGGATGTCTTCAGAATGCCAGTGCAAGTTAAACCTTTGCCTGCCGAAAATTGCTTTGTTATGCCTTTTTCAAAAAGGGAGCCCAGAATACATTTCATGATTTATTACATCTGGCTGTATTTACTGGAATCTGCTGTAGAGAGTGAATATAATGGTGGGACGGGTTGGGGGAGTAATAGAGAATTGAGCAGGATTGCTTGTATAGGATTACTGGTGTTGGGAAATCCATCCCATTTAAGCTGAGGACAGGAAGGGTCAATGTGGGAATGCTGCCTGCCTTTGTAGAAAAGGGAATTAGGATCATTATGAACCACTTTAAGCCAACTGTCATTGAATTCACAAAGCATAATGGTGACTAACAATCTATAGGGACTCAGATGTTTTCCTATATCTCCGAAAGGTTGTTCAACAAATAAGACTTGAGGCTTCATAGAGGGGTTGCCTTGATGTCAGACATTCTGTGCCCAATCAAGGAATTTAGAATTGGGAAGGGGGAAAAGCCACTCCTTTGCCCTTGCCTTTGAACCATTAGCCCATACTCTCATGCACTACCCCAGAACTGCTAGTCTCTGTTAAAGTCACAAAGGCACTAATCTCACAAGTAAAATGGCAAGACAACGGCAAATAAATTGTCAAGTGGTGTTGGAAACATCTGTCTTTGTGACAAAGCTTATGGTCCTCCAAGCATCAGACAGATATTATGAGGTGCCAGAAATAACTGTTCATGGTACCAGTTAATGACTGTAGATAATGTCTGAGGCTTGAATGTCATCTTTAAAAAAGCCACAACTGACAAAGATATTCATCTACACATTCTATTGCCATGCAGTTTTGGCAGTGGTGAAAAAAACAAAGGCAATGCTTCTTTGATAGCGCTGTAAATAACAACTTGTAAACTTTTCACCCTACTCACGTGAGCATATGTGACAATAATCTAATTCAATCCAATTTTTGTAACAGTTTGACAAGCACACATTTCACAGCAAGTTAGCCCATGTGACAGTGGAAAAGTGTATGCTGTGCTATCAGTTATAGAAAGTTCACTAACATATTAGGACAAGGTGGCTATGAAAAAGCAGTTCAAAAGACAGGGGAGAATCTTAACGTTGATCATGACCTTTCTTTGGAATGTTGCTCATAACTCCAAATAAGTATGTTCAAATCTAGTCCAATGGTTATCACAGCTAAATTTTCTGTAGCATAAGTCACATCCATGACTGATGATTGCCTGGTGAGTCCAAAGTTACAAAGTGCTTTTTTGATTGAGCATGATGGAAGTAAGGGTTTGTTCCTATTTAGATGTGTAAATTTTAAAAATTACATAAATAATAAAGAAAATACATTTCATTATGTCTCTCTCTTATCTAGTAATTTGGATTCTGTGTAGATTTCAGAGCAGTGCACATAGCGGAGATATTCTTACAACTAACTTGAGATTGCAAAGTTGTAGCATTCATCAAAGTCTGCGAAGCAACATCTTTTCTGACAGATGTGCTGAATTGAAACACCATAGCTTTGCTAGGTAAAGTGGACGTACTCTGATAATTGCAGGAAAATACAATCTTCAAGTGAAGGAGAACCTATCCTTCCTGCAATTAACAGAAAAGAATGTTGCCACTCAATTTCCTAATGCCAAGCTCTAAATAAACATGGGATAAGTGAATGAGAAAGTGAACATAAATCTATACAGAATGTGTTTTGAACATTTTAGTTGGATGTGATACCATGTTTATGTAATGCTGAATAAATACATAGATTTTTCTGCTGGACAGAGTCTGTAGAAATTTAAAATTACGCAGGATTATAAATGCTAATAGGTGAACTTTCTGACTTGACTTAAGTATACTTAAAAAACTTCAGTTTTAAAAAAATGTTAAAGTCATTCATGATCAATATTGTAGTAAGGTAAACAGCCAGCAAAATGATTTTATTACTTCCATTAGAATTAACATTTCTTCAAATACAAAGGTTGGATTAGAAATTCTGTGAAACAGGAATTAATATGAATGTAAGAAAGGGAACTGCTCCTTACCAATTCTTCACACTGTGGACGCTGCAATCTTCTCGCAATATCTAGGGCTGTTTCTCCACTCTGGTTTACTATATAAGTGAAATAAATCCAACGCACAATACTTAAGATAGCAAAACGAAAAATGCAAGTCAATCAATTTTTCTCACACTAGAAAGCAATTTTCTGATATAGCTTTTGGGCTTGATTATAGAAATACATTTTCTTGTTTCAATGATACTGAGCAAAAGCATAATAAATCTTTTTAGATGATCCACTAAAAATGCTCACTTGTGGACTTCCATTTATAGACATTTTACAAAAAACTTGTTTCCTCATGTTATAAGGCACTTCTGGAGTGGTTGGGACTGAACCCCAGTATTCTGGCTCAGAAGTAGGGACACTACCACTGCTCCTTAAGGGGCCTGGACTTCCGATCATATACTGAGATCATGCATGACTTCATCAATTCACCATTTTTTACTAATCACTGAATTCCCCACATTCGTGGTGGTTGTTGTCTACTTATCTATAGTCCTTTCAGATCTGCCTCCAGCTTAGCCGGCATGGTGGTATCAAGCATCAGGATAGTGTACTGATAAAATGAAATTCGTGGAAGCATTTTAAAATGCACATTTATATCAATGATTCCCAATTTGAAGCTTCCATATATATTTAATCTGGATTGTTATCTCATCTCTCATCCCTCCCCTCTCGTAATTTTCTTTTTCTCCTCCTTCACCAGTCCTTAGTCTTTGGTTGCGTGTCCAAACCAATCTTTTTCTTGACTATTTTAAGAAATTGGCTCTGTACAATCAGATGTACTTATTTCCCTTAAAGTAAACTTTCTAAAATTTTCAGTTGTTTTAACTCAATCATACCAATTTGGGTAATATAAACTCACGGGAGCTACCAATTTGTCAATTTGCAGCATGTGGACTTTCAGTTGGTTGAAATTGTGGTTTTCATGGTTCTTACAGACTGATTAAAGTATTCTTAATTCAATTTGTTCACTTTGCAAAATGGTTAGTGATAACCAGTTAATGAATGAAGATAAATAGGAAATTTTGAATTTATTTTAGGATGGCAAAGAGAATAGAAGCTAGTAGAGTGAATATATAAAATGAAACGGGCAGTTTAGAAATTAATTTAAATTTGTAATTGGTCTAAATTATATTTCATATTTGGTTTTGTAATTTGTTGCTAATAATACTGTAATAAGGCTAGAATGGACACTGAATAGCTTTGCAAAGAAAAAGAGAAGAACTGCAGATGTTGGAAATCAAACAAGAATAGAAATAGAAATTCTACAATGAAAAAAGATCAAAACATTAACTCTACTTTGTCTCCACAAATGCTGCCAAACCTGCCGAGTTTTTACAGCAGTTTCTATTGATCGAGTAGCTTTGATTTTGGAAACATTTTGCCACACTGCTTGAGCTGAATATTGAATACTAGAACAGGAAGTGTAATTTCCTAGGATCTGCTGGTAGTCTTGGGCAAAAGGAAAATGTAATTCAAAATCACTGACATTACACTCACCTAGATTTAAACTTGGTTTGCCCCGAAGAAGCAATTTTAAACATTCCACTTTATCAAACACGCAGCAGTAATGTACAGCTGTGTTTCCTTTTGCTGTAGGCTTGTCCAGATTGCCACTATATACGAATATAAATGATAAGAAAATACCAACATAAATTTAGTTTTATTATATGAACATGATATTTATTGATAGATCATAATTCTATTGTTCACTTTTCAGAGTGAATAAATGCCATGGGGATACAGTTTCCTTTCTCTCTTACAATCTTTCACTATACATCATCTCTGATGGAATGCTCAAGGGCCCTACACCCAGAACTGTTCCACATTGAAATGTTTAATAGTGAAGTATAACCTCACTACTCTGGACAGACATATTCTTAAACTTAGTAATTTTGACAGGAAACCTCCTCAACTGAGTATGATTAAGAACAGTTTACTCACCACCACTACATATCAACAGTACATATCTATTAGATCTTAGTACACTCTACTTGAATATTTGTGTGAAACATAATAGGGACCAGATATAGCAAAGTCATGTGAAATCCACTGACAATTTTTAATTAAGTGTAAAATGGAGTAGGTAGGCAGAAGGCTGGAAGACCACAGCAAGCGAGGCAGCATCAGGTGCTCCCCAAGCTGACATTTCGGGTGTAACCATTCTTCAGGATCTGTGTTTTTTTTTTGACCTTATAAGAGTGTAAGATGGAGGGCAGCACAGTTGGAATGAGAAAAAGTGTACAGGAACCTCAGAATATAGGAAAATATAACTTCAGAATTTAGGAATGGTTGAAGAAACTGGGGGTGAACTTTACCAGAAATTACTTCATTAACTATGCACCATGTTTCAATGACATCCCACACATCCTCCCTCCTGCTAGAGGTGGAGGAACCTACCATGGCCAGGACTTCTTGGATTTTTAAAGTCTGGGTACGCAGCTGTCAAAAGCTGCAGCCACACAGATGCCAGCCATATGTTACACTTCATTGTGCACGTAGCAGGAAGAAAACCAAATAAAAATGCTATTCAGCTGATACATCACTACAAATATTAGTGCACATTCGTAAATGTATTGCAACCATCCTTGTAAGACAACCAGTCCTGGAAGCAAAGCAAGAACATGAGAATCTTCATTAGACTATTAACTGAGGAACTCAGATGATGTTCTGTAGAACCAGGTTTGAATCATGCCACAGTATGTGGTGGAATTTGAATTCAAAATATATCTGTGATTAAAAGTTCACTAATGACAATGAAACCACTGCAAGTTTTCAAAAAAGAATGTAGACCCACAGCAATGTGGTTCACTTTCAACTGCTGTATGGCCTAGCAAGCCACACAGTCATTATAAGTCTCAAAGAACTGGGCATCAACCTTGGCATTGGAAACAAAAATGTATAAACAACCTACTGACCCTACAAAGCCTTCCTTACTAACATCTGGGGTTCAGTGCCAAAGTTAGGAGAACTGTCCACAGACTAGTTAACCAACAGTCTGACATACACTCACAGAATCATAGTTAACAGACAATGTCTCAGACATGACCATCACTATCCTAGGATATATCCCACCGGCAGGACTGGCCTGGCAGAAATGGTGGCGCAGTGGTATATTTTTGGGAGGAAGTTGCTTTGGGACTCCTCAAAATCTCATGGCATCAAACATGGAAAAGGAAATCTCCATATTATTAACATGCACCATCCTCTATCAGCTGACGACTCTGTACTCCACCATGTTGAAGAACACTTGGAGAAAAACAGAGGGTAGCAAAGGCGCAGATGTACTGTTGGTGGGAGATTTCAAAGCCCACCACCAAGAATGGCTCAAGAGCAGCACTACTAATTGAACTGGTCGGATCCTAAAAGACATTGCAGCTAGACTGGTTCTGTGGCTGGTGGTGAAGGAACCAAAAAAAGGGAAAAGCATACCTGACCTCACCAAGCTGCCTGTCACAGATACATGACAGTATCAATAAGAATGATGGCTGCACAGTCCTTGTGGAGATGAAGTCCCTCCTTCAAACTCACAACACATTGCATCATGTTGTGGGTACTATCACATGCTAAATGGGACAAACTTTGGATGGATCTAGCAACTTAAGAGTGTGTATCATGAGCAGAAGTGGAATCATACTCCAATACAATTAACAAACCCATACCCAGCATAACCCCTACTCAGCATGCCGGTTCAGCTGGCAGTTTGGATGGCAAATGCAATGTCAGCATTCTTTTCAAGAGGGTTAAAATATAACAGGGCAGCAAGGTGGCTCAGTGGTTCGCACTGCTGCCTCACAACACCAGGGAACAGAGTTTGATTCCAGCCTTGGGTGACTGTCTGTGTGGAGGTTGCACATTCTTCCCATGTCTGCGTGGGTTTCCTGTGGGTACTCTGGTTTCCTCACACTGTTCAAGCAGGTGGATGTTAGGTGAATTGGCCAAGCTAAATTGCCCATAATGTTCAGGGTTATGTAGGTTAGGTGCATTAGTCAGGTGAAATTAGGGTAACGAATCGGACTAGGATACTCTTCGGAGGGGCAGTGTGGACTTGTTGGGCCAAAGGGCCCGTTTCCACACTGCAGGAATTCTAATTCTAATTCTAATAAGAGCAGGCATGTAATACTGAGACTGTTTAATGCTCATGTTTTGGAATATTGAGAGCAGTTTTGATTTGATTTATCGCAGTCACATGTACCTAAGTGCGGTGAAAAGCTTTCTTTGCAAGTAGTGCAGACAGATCAGAGTAAGCAAGTACACATGGCTCATAGAGTACTTAGACAGAGTGAGGCGTAGAAGTTACACTGCAGAGATGCGTGAAGCAAGATCAACATTAGCAAGGTGAACATTATTTGAAGTTAGAGAGTCCATTCATCAGTCTAATAATGGCAAGGAAGAAGCTGTTTTGAACTGTTCGTTGTGTGTGTTCAGGCTTCTGTATCTTCTGCTCTCTGTAGGAGAGCATTACCAAAGTGGGAGAGGTTTTTAATGATGTTAACAGCCTTTCTGTGGCAACAAGAAGTGCAAATGGTGTCCATGTATGGCAGACTGGCTTCCATGATGGTCTGGACTGTGCATACAACCTTCTGTAGTTTCTTACAAAACAGTTGCCATACCATGCCGTTATGCATCCAGATAGTAGTCCATCTATGGTGCATCTGTAAAAGTTGGTGAGGGTCCTTACATATATGCTAGATTTCCTAAGCCACCTGAGGAAGAAGAGGCGTTGTGCTTTCTTGACTGTCGCATCTATGTGGAAAGTCCATGACAGATTGTCAGTTATCGTCTTTCCTACAAATGTGATGCTCTTAACCCTCCCAACCTTTATTTTGGCCTTGTATCTAAGGCAGGACATGCTGGCCTTGGAAGGGGTCGAGAGGATGTTTACAAGAATGATCCCATGGTTGAGGGGTGTGTCATATGAAGAGCTGTTGAGGACACAGTCTGTACTCAAGGGAGTTTAGAAGAATGAGGGAAAAATCTGACTGAAACTTACAGGTTACTAAGAGGCCTGCATAGAGTGGACATGGAGAAGATGTTTTCACTAGTGGGAGAGATGAGGACCTAACGGCACAGCTTCAGAGTGAACGGATGACCCTTTAGAACTGAGAAGAAGAGGAATTTTTTCAGCCAGAGAGTGGTGTATCTGTGGAACTCATTGCTGCAGAAGGTTGTAGAGGTCAAGTCACTGAGTATCTTAAAGACAAAAAAAGATAGGTTCTTGATTAGTAAGGGGATCAAAAGTAATTGAAAGAAGAATGGTGTTGAGAAACATATTAGCCATGACCAAATAGCAGAACAGATGCGAGGGGCAGAATTGCCTAATTTTGCTCCAGTATCTTCTGGTCTAATGCCAGGTGTAGCATCAGGCATATCTAAAAATGATGTGCTAACCTAGTAAAGCTACAAACAGGACTACTTGTGTTCCAAACAGTTTAAAGCAGCAAGTGGTAGACAGAGCTAAGCGAGCCCATAACTAATGGATCAGACCTAAGCTCTGCAATTGTGCCATATCCAGTCAGTGGATGGTGGTGGATGATCAAACAACTCACTGGAGGAGACGGCTCCACAAATAGCCCTATTCGCAATGATAGGAGAGCCCAGCACATCAGTGCAAAAGATAAAGCTGAAGTATTCACAAGAATCTTCAGCCACCAGTGATGAGAGAGTCATCAAAGGCCTCCTCCAGTGGTCCCTCAGTATACAGTCTTCAGCTAATTCAATTCACTTCACATCGATATCAAGAAACGGTTGGAGGCACTGGATACTGAAAAGGCGATGGACCCTGACAACATTCCAGCAACAGGACTGAAGACTGGTGTCCCAGAACTTGCTATTCATCTAGACAAGCTGTTCCACTACGGCTACAACATGGCATCTATTTAAGAATGTAGAAAATTGCCCAGGTATGTCCTATACACAAAAAGTACGACAAATCCAATCACCAATTACTATTCCGTGATCTATTCTGATTCATCAGTCAAATGAAGGATGAAGGAAGAGATCATCAGTGGTGTTGTCAAGAAGCAGCTGTTCAGAAACAAATTGCTCAAGGATGCCCAGTTTGGGTTTCACCAGGGCCTCTCACCTCCTGACCTCATTACATACTTGGTTCAAGAGAGCTGAATTCCAGAGGTGAGGTCAGAGTGTCAGCTCCTGACTGAGTGTAGCAACAAGGAGCTCTAGCAAAACTGGATCTAATGAGATTTGAGGGAAAACTCTTCATTAGCTGCAGTCATTCCTGGCACACAGGATGATGGCTGCAGTTCTTGAAGGTCAGTCAACTCAACTCCAGGAACATCCTTGCAGAGTTCCTCAGGGTAGTGTTCTAGGTCCAACCATTTTCAACTGTTTCATCAATGATCTTCCCTCCATCATAAAATTAGAATTGGGATGCTCAGCAATGATTGCACAACGCTCAGCACCATTCACGATTCCTCAGATACTGCTGCAGTCCATGTCAAAATGCAGCAAAACCTGGGCAATATCCAGGCTTCAGCTGACAAATTGCAAGTAACATTCGTAATATATAAATGCTGGGTAATGATCATCTTCAATAAGAAACATTCTACCCACACTTGATATTCAATGACATTACTATCATTGAATCCTCCACTATCAACATTTTTGTGGTTACCACTGACCAGAAATCCAACAGGACTTCCCATAAAAATACAGTACCTTAAGTGCAGACCAGAGGCTCAAACATTGTGGCAAGTGACTCACCTCCTGCCTTCCCAAGCCTGTCCACCATCTACAAAAAACAAGTCACAAGTGTGGTGAAATATTCCCCACTTGCTTGGATAGATGAAATGCCAACAACACCCAAGAAACATGACACTATGCAGGGCAAAGCAGCCCCCTTGATGAGCACCACATTCACAAACATCTAATCCCTCCACCATTGACGCTCAGCAACAGGAGTGTGTATTATCTTCCAAGATGCACTGCAGAATTCGCCCAAAATCTTGAGACAACACTTTCCAATCGTGACTACATCCGTTTAGAAGGGCAAGGGCAACAGGTTCATGGGAATACCACCAGCTGCAAGCTCCCCTCCAAACCATTTACCATCCACACTTGTAAATATTTTGCTTTTCTTTCACTGTTATTGAGTCAAAATTCTGGAATTCCCTCAGCCAACAGCTTTGTGGGTTTACCTACAGTACATGGACTGCAGCAATTCAATAAGGCAGCTCACCACCATTTTCTCAAGGGCAGCTAGGCACAGCAATAAATGCTAACCCAGCCAGCAACACAAGTGTCCCTCAAATAAATTTTAAAAAAGGTGCAGACTTCTAAGATGTGGCATCAATAATCACAGATGACTTGTATCTTGATGGAATGAATGCATTTCTGTTCATGAAGTCAGCCATATTACGACATGGTGCTCCCAATGTGACAAACATACCGTTTCATAAATTCATACAAAGAGTCAGAGATATACAGCATGGAAACAGACCCTTCGGTCCATGCCGACCAGATATCCCAACCAAATCTAGTCCCACCTGCCAGCACCCGGCCCATATCCCTCCAAACCCATCCTTTTCATATACCCATCCAAATGCCTTTTAAATGTTGCAATTGTACCAGCCTCCACCACAAGCTCTGGCAGCTCATTCCATACACATACCATCCTCAGTGTGAAAAGGTGGCCCTGTAGGTCTCTTTTATATCTTTCCCCTCTCACCCTAAACCTATGCCCTCTAGTTCTGGACTCCCCGACCCCATGGAAAAAACTTTGTCTATTTAACCTATCCATGCCCCTTATGATTTTGTAAACCTCTATTAGGTCATCCCTCAGCCTCCGACGCTCCAGGGAAAACAGCCCCAGCCTGTTCAGCCTCTCCCTGCTATACTAATACCTACACTAGTCCCATTTTTCCACAGTAGGCCAAAGCCTTGAATGTTGTGACTCAAGTTACTCAAATACCCTCCCACATTCCCACCATCCTCTGAAAACGTCTTTCCTCAAGTCTCCTCTAAACCTCCTCCTTTTCAATTTCACATTCTTTCCCTTCATTATTGTCCCACCAACTAAGGGGAATGGCTGCTTTCTATTTATCCTATCAATGATCCTCAGAATTTTATAAACCTCTATCAGATTCTCCCTCAACCATCTCTACTCCAAAGAAAACAACCTGAGCTTATCGAGCCTCTCTTCTTAGCTGAAATGCTTCATTCCAGGCAACATCACGGTGAATCTTCTTTGCACTCCTCCAGTACAACTGCATTCTTCCCATACATTAGTCCGCTTCATCAAAGTTCTATACAGCTCCAAAATGACCTCTCTGCTCTTGTAATGTATGGCACAACTGATAAATACAATGCCTTTACTTAACTACCCAATTAACCTGCCCTGCCACCTTCTGCAATCTGTGGACAAGCACCTCAAGATCCAAAGAGAATCACCTCGCAATGATCAGCGTTAATTCCATCTGCCACTGACCTGCCCATTGGTCAATCTGCTGATATCGTCCTGTAACTTAACAACTTCCTCATCACCGTCACTCACTCAGCCAAACTTTGCCATGACATCCTGCAGCTGGGAGAAGCCAGCTAGGTTGCTAAAACATGCTGCCCAACAGCAGCATTAACTCTAACTCTATAATGGGGAGACGAGATGAAGTGCTGTAACCGGGCATAAATTGCATCGGTAACAGCGTTAATAGATTTGTGGGTTGAGGACTGTGTGATCCCACACAGGTGCCTGATCAACCCTGTTGACTGTCATTAAGTTAACCTCCAGGACTGACCCTGGCTCACTCTCTTGACCAATTTCGATGATTTGGTGAGTGTGGTGGGGGTGGGAGATCCACTTTGCCCAAGTCTTGGAAGGAGCACTGTAGGCTCAGACTTGCTGAGTCGCCGCCATCTTGAATCTCCGCTCTTGACCAATTTCAACAGACATCCCTGACTGTTGACTGGCCAGACTTCCAAATGATCTCTCTGCAGCTCCTAACTGATTTATCATAATTCTTCTAAATACCACCAATTGTAACTTCCCCTCTAAGCGACACACCACCATGAGTTCGCACAATATTACTGTTATTTCACTTCTGGGTCAAAAATCCTAGAACTCCTTGCCTAATAGCATTCTGGCTATACAGATATCACAAGGACCACAGCAATTCAAGAAGGCAGCTCACCACTCTCTTCTCAAAGGTAATAGGTATGGGCCAAGCTGCCCGCATCCCGTGAACAAATATAAATAAAAGTCACAAAGTTGGTATACTATATGCACTGCCAAAGCTTGCAAATAAAACTAATATGATCAAGATGAGTTAAAAGAAGATATTGGCTATTAATAGTAAACACTTGCATTTGCCATTGGGTGATTGCTTACCTATTCTGTACAAGAAAGTCAACCAGGTGGAGAGAGGTTCGGTCAGCAGTTCGAACAGCTAGGTGAAGGACTGTTTCCCCAGGCTCCTGCTTGTTAAATAAACAACCGAATTAACTGCACATACAAAAATTATGACAATTTATCACATAACCAAAAATTATGACTTCTGATACTGCCAATATATATAACACATGTTAGTATGATGACACTGCTTGACAATGACTGAGAAAGCAAAACTGTATTTTTATCTATATTTCTGGGGTACTTCACCTATGTTTTTACTATCAACCTATTTCAAAAGCTGGACTGAATAACCGAGATGTTACCAGGTCAGAGGTACCTACAAGGATCATGTCTGGAAACAAAGAGGACACAGAAAACAAGAAATAATACGTGGACTTCAGATTCAGTTCATAAAGGATCAGGATATAAGGGACCAGGTGAAAGCCAAAAAGGGTTGTAATGCTCCAAAGAAGGGCAAAGCAAGCAATGAACAAGTGAAACATAATTATGGTGGGGAAGAGGAGTGGAGAGGCAATTTTCTATTTTATTAGTTCCTGAACAACAAGTACTTCACTTACTTCCTGAAACTCTCAAAAATGGTAACAATACTTGCTGCAATTTAACCACAACATAGGCTTAAGTTACATTAGTCTGGGACTTGCAGGGATAAATGTACTTGTCAAGTCTCCAGACAGGCAAACTGAAATTGCTGGAAAAATGATCAACGACTCAATAAAGAGGCCTCAACCAGTAAAGTTTATAACAAGGCTAACTCAGATTTAGAAGTCAATGAGATGGGTAAATTTGATCATGCTGCTTCAAAAGTATTATTATGTCGTTCTGACAATGTGAAATTTATCTGTGGTATGACAATTAAAGAATAAGATGTCAGCAAGAGGGTGGTGAATCTGTGGAACTCGTTGCTGCAGAAGTCTAGGGAGCTGAAAATGTGTTGCTGGAAAAGTGCAGCAGGTCAGGCAGCATCCAAGGAACAGGAGAATCAACGTTTCGGGCATAAGCCCTTCTTCAGGAAGTCAAGGGAGGCCAAGTCATTGAGAGGCTTTCACACTGTGTGTGTCATGGAAGTGGAGTCAATTGAGGCTTTCAAAAGAGAGAAATTAATTAAAATTGAAAATTTACTGAATTCTGGGGAAAAGGATGGGAGTAGCACTAGGTAAACTTTCTCCCACTTTATTAGAGAAATATACCCAAGTATAGTATGCCTGTCAGCCTCCCAGCATTATTATATAATTGTGCCTGTCCTTCATAGGCCAGCACAGATACAATAGGAATAACAGCCTCCTCTGTACTATAAACATTTAGGATTCATAGAGCTAATTCTGAGAAACATCATTAAGCATCTGTAGTAACAATGGCTAAAAATAATAAATATTCATATGTATACAGTGAAAACCATATCATGGACACCTATGGGACTGGTATCATTTATCCATTTTGCAGGTGTCCTTTGTTATGACCAGTACCTAGTTAGCTGCATCAATGAAGAAAAAAAAAAATCAGTCTTCATTTGCCCCAGAGTTTAGCTCTATTAATTTTATATTAGTGGTGTGGATCAATGTAACTGTGTTAAATGGAGTGAGTTTGCCATGAGGCACATTGTGTCATAGCTTGCTGGAGCATTTTTGTCAGTCATAATTGGGTCAGTAAACTAGTAATGACATGACTTAATGGCTAAGATATGTCTCTCAGTCAAGATCAACAAAAGGACCATAAAGATGATGAGCATCACCTTAGCAACGTGGACATTTTTTTAATAAAAAAAGGTCTGCCATTCTTGGCAGTTTCTTCTTGCCATCTTTGCCATTCAGGGCACACAGTTAGTGAGAGAGAGCGATTACACACAGTTAACACACTAACATTCCCCTCCGCTACAAAGCCAAACTAATTCTGTATGTCGTATTTCAGAACTTGCATTTCTCCTTTTCCCTCTCAATGCCTCTGCTTAACTTGACCATTTGACCCACATCACACTTCCTCAATCCTCTTACACTAAACTGTTGGTCACCCAACTTCCCCAAACTGATATTGTAAATAGTTCTCTCTCTTCAGCTGTTGTCCCTCTTTCCCTGACATCTGTTATTACCATATTCCTCAACAGAAAAATCCATGAAACCTCCATCCTTGCAAACAGCAATTCCATCTCCAACATCCCTTTTCTCTTGAGTCTCAAATGCTTTCACACCTTTCATAGAACTCCATGTTTAAATCTCTCCTATCAGGTTTCCTCCCATGCCCAAATACCAAAATAACTATAATCCAAGTCAAAAATAACATATTATGTCACAAAGATAAACTTCTCTTGTCACCCTTCATAACCTGTATGCAGCCTTTGACATGGTCTGGTTTGAGAACCATTAACAGTTAATTGCTTCCGCTGCATCTCTATGCCAAAGGTTTTAGTCATGTTTCTCATCTATCGTTATTTGTATATGTGCAATTGTAAACCATATTAGTTTTACGACCAGCCATATGGCCGGCGGAGTCTTCCTAGACTTGCAATTTCCTACATATTTGCTTACTGGGATATACCATTTGCTTTTACCTTCACAAACAAAACACTCTGGGGTAATGATAGATTTTAGATTGAAATGACAATCCAGGTGAAACGTCAAACTTTAAAAATGTTAAGTTTATCCATCAAAATCATATCATTTGTATGTCATATTTTCACATCATATACAGAACTGTAAAGTATAATCTTAGGCAGTTAAAATACTTATTAGTTCTCACCTGTCCAAGATCTGATAGTGACTCCATTAGTTCAACTCCCTCTGCATAGACTTGAATTAGTGCAAGTAAGTCCCTGGACTTCACAGAATCCAATAACTGATTCATTTTAGCTAAGGAAGAGGTGCACAACCTTTTGGCAAATTTATGATCTACATATTTTGCATGTATGTATTCTTTACGTGCAGTCCTGTTAAAAAGACAACAAACTATGCTGTTGCAAAACATATCGTAGTTATCTGGCAAATAAAGATACAAAGGAGAAGTAGAATATCTAATTATATATATAATATATAATTTATATATTTGGTGGCATTACCTGAATATAGTCATGCTTATTAATTAATCTATTAACCTTTTTAATTATATGTCACTTTTTATAAATTGCCGCTAAATATTGTAAATATTTTACAATGTTGCGACAATTTGTATTAACTAATGTGAATTAAAGTAGAGGTCTTACTCGATTGCAAGTTAGTAAAACAAATTAGATTTTTGAAAATTCATAGTCAAGTCAATGAGCTAGGATGCTACTGCGTGAACATTTTGTGTTCTTTTTCTGTTTCCAATTGCTTTGATGGAGAATGTTAGCATTAAAGAAAAAACACATTCCTACATTGATGGTTTTCCCATGACATTCTTTTGCTTTGCTACTTCATTAAAACAGTTAGCCAATTTAAAAACAAAACTCCTGCCTCAGAAGTAGAGCAGAGGAAAGCTTAATTTACTGTGACCAATAAAATATTAAAACTTAATGCCAGTTGTAAAGTTTTCTTTCTTCCCATCCAAAAGAATGTCAATGCTGGCAAATTTGAAGGAGCTTTTGTCATTCAAAGTAACTGCTAAAACTTTGTTAAACCTTAAATTCTTTTAAGTGCAACTCAACATTGCAAAGCTTGCAAAGATAAGCATGTTCTCATTTTAAACTAAACTTGAAGCATCAGTATACCTGACATTCAGATATGACAAAATTGTGATTAATAGGATGTGCCAGATGTGAGATTTTTAGATCTCTTCTTACCCCTTAGAGCAGGCAGACGGGACCATTCTTTCATCACTTAGGCTTAGATTGAAATCCAGGTAGCAGAGGTGGCACAGTAGTATCTAATAAGGCCACCAATTTTTATGCTGGGTACAATGCAAGTCAATTAACCATAAAGCTGCTTCTATAAAGTGCACTGCTAAAAGTAAGTTTAACTCTTCAAATGCAACGCCCAAAGCTAGGCAAAGGATGTTTAATCAGGATCATGAGAGAAGAGAATACTCAGGAAGAGGAGGTACCTAAAGCAAGGAAGCAAATGAGGTTAAAACACATCTTTTCATGCTCATTTTGTGTAGTTCTATTGATGTATATCGTATTGAATATAATTTCTGTCAAATTTAAATTTTTTTTCCTACATTTTGCTTCTCTTATTCTTGCTCGTCTTCTGTTTTGTTTGTTTCTTCTCTTGGCCAAGAATTGATGGATGGCATGGTGTAGTAGAGGTGGGAAGTATTTCCTACACACTGATGAAGGGCTTATGCTCGAAACGTCGAATTCTCTATTCCTGAGATGCTGCCTGGCCTGCTGTGCTTTGACCAGCAACACATTTTCAGCTGTGATCTCCAGCATCTGCAGACCTCATTTTTTACTCGAATAGTTTTATGAAAGCCAGTTTCCCAGTACTAAGTTGAGAGACCAATATTTGATTTTTAAATTGCTATAGAGAAACTACTAGAACTGCTTTATAAGTAAAACTAGTGACAAGGAAGAAAATGCACAAAACTATGATCAAAATAACATATGTTTGAAAGCGAAGAGAGACAAGTAGACACTGGATTCCACAAGCTGAGTGGATATGTCCACAGTCTTTGAATAATCCTTTCTGAAGGATTTTACCAGTACTCTAGATTTGGTCAGGAGGCAGCAAAGTCTAGTTCTGAGGAAGGGTCATTAGACTCGAAACATTAACTCTGCTTTCTCTCTACAGATGTTATCAGATCTGCTGAGTTCTGCAATTTCTCTCCTTCTAATTTTATTTTGCCAGCAAGCTTGGAAATATTACATTTGATTCCCTCATCCAAATTTCTGATGTATACTGTGAATAGCTGGGACACAAGGAGTGATTCTTTCTGTACCCCAGCGGTCATCACCTTCCATTCTGAAAAAGACCTATTTACTCCAATTTCTGTTTCTAGTCTTCTAACCAATGCTCAATCCATGCTTGTATTTTAACACCCTATTCCTGTAATTTAGTTTTCCATGTTAGCTTATGTGGGAATTTATCAGAAATGTTCTGAAAGTCTAAATACACAGATCCACTGGTTCTACATTTTTTACTCTACTAGTTACTTTCTCAATAAACTCTAGTCAGTTTGTCAAAGGTTTCCCTTTCAGCTTTTATAATCCCACTGATATTTTCTAAGTCCCCTTTCATCCTTTATAACAGACACCAGCATTTTCTACATGAATTATGTTGGGCTAACTGGTCTGCAATTTCCTGCTTTCTCTTTCTTTCCTTCTTTAAAATAGTGGCATATACATTTGCCATCTTCCAATTTACCGAGATTGTTCCACACTCTACAGAATTTTGGAAGATGATAACCTACCCATTGAGTATTTGCACAGTCACCACCTTTAGCATCAGAGAATGTAGATTATCAGGCCTTGGGGATTTTTCTGCCATTAGTCCTACTAATTTTTTCAGAAATACGTTTTTACTTAAACTAATCTCCTTCACTTTCCCCTTCTCAATGGACTCTTTGCTTTCTAGAATTTCTATTTGTATCTTCATCCATGTGACTTTTTCCTTGTTCTCCATTATCGATTCTCCCCTTTCAGAATGTAATAAGTCTACATTTGCTTTCAATAACATACATATTTATGCAAACTTGTACTGTCCACTTTTATATTCCTAGCAAGTTTATTTTCATACTATATTTTCACTCTTAATCAATCTCCTGTTCATCCATGTATGAACTACTGTGTGTGAAAAACTTGCCCCTCAAGTCCTTTTTAGAGCTTTCTCCTCTCAGCTTAAAAGTATGCCCCCTAGTTTTGAGCTCCCCAGCCCGAGGAAAAGGACTATGGTTATACACTTAATTTATGTCCCTCTTGATTTTATAACCCGCTATAAAGGTCACTCCTCAACCTCCGAAGCTGCAGTGAAAAGACGTCCTGGCTCATCCAGTCTCTCCTTATAACTCAACCTTCCAGTCCTGGCAACATCTTTACAAATCTTTTCTGCATCCTCTCCAATTTAACAATACTCTTCCTATTGTAGGGCAACCAGAACTATACAAAATACTCCAAAAGGACTCACCAATCCCCAGTACAACCGCAACATGACGTTCCAACTCCTAAACCTAATGGTCTGAGCAATGAAAAGGTCAAACCATAGTAAATATGTGCAAGGGGCCTTACCTTACACCTTGTATTTGAAATATTACTTAATTTAAAGACCAAAGCAGCTTCTTAACAATTAGTCAATTCACAACTTTCCTGCGATATCAATTTTGGATTTCTTTTCATACTCAGCCAAGCAGCTGGATATGGTCTGATTTGACTTTGCTATGTCGTTGCTCTAGCTGACTACGGTAAGGTATCTTATTTCAATTGGTACTTAAAGGAGAAATTGCTCTTCCTTCTCCACCTACTCAGACAATAGTATTTGTTAATGATATCAAATACTACGGAAATCATTTTGATTTGCTGGCAATTGAACTAAAACTAATTCTGGAACATGGAAAGCAGTTGAAGAGAAAAAACAAACTTAACATAAACAATGAATAAGTGTGTGTTTCGGTTCACTTTCTCTATTATTCCTAAATCACTTTTTTCAATTTTACTTACATGTCACTATGTGGAATTGGCTTTGGTGATGGTTGTGGTAGATTGGCTTCTAGAATTTCATTGAAACTGATATTTCCTACATTCTTGGCCAGCTGGAAGCAACATAATTTGTTTATTTCATTTCTTCAGAATCACACAGAATACATATCATGGCATCTGTTAATTATTGATTAAAAAATAACAAATAATATTTCATTGACAGCGTTTGGAAAGCCTTCTTTTCTTGTCACGTGCTGTGCTAGAATCTGTTGGTTTCATATAAACCAAGGATACATCAAGGCACTCAACTGTCTTTACCATGACTTCTTTTATTTAACATTCCCAAAACAAAAGCCATGGTACTTTCATAAACTGTAGCAGACAAATAAGTGTAATAGCGGAATATAGCCCGAAGTACTTACATTTTCAATATCTTGGAGAAACAAAATATTTCAGGCAATCATCGTTCACATTTATCCACCTCATAAAAATATTATTCAGGTATAGCATATTTATTATTTATTAATATATAGTTCCACTGCATCACAATCTTGAAAATCTATTCTGTTACAAGTAATTGAATTAGGAGATGATTAAGTTATAAGGATGCAGAAATTGGAATTTTATAGGAAGCAAATTTGAAATGAGTTAGTAAAGAAGAGACATTTCCAGCAGGGTTTAAATCCTTCATGTATATGTATGAAATTTGTACTGTTTCACATCTAAATTCTAAAAACACCTGCTGTAAACAACTTCGGGTTAAATTATAAATGTTTTATTCTGCATATTCAATGACTATAACTATAAAACATTATACAGCATGTTTAACTCTCAAAGTAGCTGACTGTCTCCACTGGAATTAGTCTTGCATCTTGTAAGAGATTAAAAATATGTTGAGAATTTTGTAAGATTGTTATCGATTAGCATTGTCCCAATTCATCTCTAGATATGCAAAAGATTAGGCCAATGTAAAGTAACTTCCTCTCACTTTCTTCAAATTAAAATGACATTTATGGCAGATTTTAATTATCTTGACAGATATTAAACAATATCAGTCCACTTGGTCCATCTAGTCAATAGAAGATAATACTCTACAAAACCAAAAATAATTTTAATTACATTTTTTCACCATTTCAATATCCCTTCAAGCTTCCTATTGGATAATGTTGTTAAAAATGGCAAACAGAAGTCTTAATTTAATAGTGAGAGATGTAGCATATTAAAGTCACAAGGTAATAATGATACTATAAAAACTTTAATGAGACCTCATTAGAATAATGTGTGCAGCATTTAGAACCATAAGATGGATATTGAGACAGTGTAACAGAATCATTATAATTCTCACCCTAACTACGTACCTTTCAATCTTCTCTAGTGATCTCCTTAGTAGTATTTGTAGAAAGCTTTCTAAAATTGCATGTTTATTGCATCTACAAAAACAACCCAAACTTATATAGTGCCTTTAATATAATAGAAGTGGAAGTTCTCATTAATTCATAGATTTCCATTGCTAGTAGTCTGGTGGTAAGGATAAAGTTGGCATTGTCCCAGTGGTCCATAGGGCTGCTGTCTTTCATTACAGAAATAACTGGTGCTGAGTTTAACCTGAAGGTCACCATCCCTCAGGAGAATCCCCTCAGGGAGGAGATTGAGAAGGCTGGACCTTTATGGTAACCTCAGTTGGTGTGGAAATTGAATCCATTCTGTTGGCATCACTGCAAACCAGCTATTCAGCCAATTGAGCTAACAACAAATGTGGCTCATCCAGGACCTCCCAAATCTCAACCTAACAAGCAAGTTGAAGGTTGAGTTAACAACTTTAGGGGTCTACTGAATCAAAAGTCCAGAACAGCAACAAGGTCACAGAAAATCTACCTTCAAGTCTGTTTATTATGTCTCTTGCTGGAGAGCCTTTATAATATCAGGCGAAGACGACTATTAACTCTTCCTCCATTTACAAGGCACCAAATTCCAATGCCGTATCTACTGGGATATTCCTAGCTGGAGTAAACCAAGAACTGATGTGTCAAATCGGCACAGATATTCTGAAATTGTCGCCTGTTATTTAGTGCTCTGCTATTGACTGCATTGTGCCCCCAATTCCAGAGACACAAATCACTGAATTCAGAAAGAGCTTCAACATTTCAGATCCCTGGAACTGTTAGAAACCCATATAAAGTTCCAACATGTTCAATCAGGTGTGAAAAGCTTTGGAACAATATTGTGATTAATAATGTTGATAAACAACAGAATTGGCCTTGAGAAAATCATTTCACTCACAAATGTAAAATTATGAACCAATATACTTTTTATGCTAGAATATTAGAAATAATAATTTTAATAAATAAATTTCATAGTATTTTAGCTTTTCCTTCATTCCAGGTATCATGAAAACAGCAACGACCTTCATACGGTTATTTTTTCCTACAGAACATCTTAATTATAGTAACTCACCAAGAGCTCAGAGGTTCCTAATTTATCCAGTTCTAGGGACTGTATTCTAGAAATATGCACTCCCATTTCTCTATGTATTCCAGAACATTCTATACATGTCAAAATTCCTAAATTGGTTGACAGCCAAGTAGGATCTGCATTGAAACAAAACAAAAATTATCAATGTGAGTATTCAATGCAGAAACCCAAGAAATGCTCACTGATATCCTTCTGTAAAATATTAAGAGAATTTGTGAATATTAACTCATTTCAAACTAACTACTGCCATAAATATATTTTAGCTGTTACACTAAGGAATTTTTTATGCATTCACTTTGTTAATGCTTTTTGTTTGTTCAAAGTTGGTGGCATAATTAATTGAAAAAACTCTGTGATCTGTATTCCTTCATTTAATGAAAGGGGTAAATGGGACAATTTTTGTATACATCATGACTGAAGGGTGTGGAAAGTTTGGACAAAATTTGGCATTTTGTGCCAAATTTATCCAGAGGGTAAACATGGCTGTACTAAGTTTTGGTACGTGAGCAATTTTGGTTCAGAGTTTGAGAGTTTTGGGTAAGCTGCAGACATTACAATTCAGCAGGAAGGGAGAAGTTACCTTGATGCTTTATTCAAGGAGACAGTCAGACCACTTAGGACAGGGCCCTTTGTTGAATTTGATCAGCCTTAAGAGACAAGATGGTGTGACTGCGAATAAGTCATGTATGGAGACCAAAAAGCTAAATGTGCACCAGCCATTGCAATTGTTCACAGATTCCGTGATTTTCCAGCCTGTACAGATGTAAATGGTGGCTGCAGTGTGGATGAATGAACCATCCATGACACATGGGGCATGAAGTCATTCAGGTGGAGAATGTTAACACGAATGTAGTGGTAATAGGGCAACACAGTTGGGGGAGAGATATAGTTCTCGGCAACTAAGAGCGAAAGTACAACTGGCAGTTGAGCGTGCCTGGTTCCAGTGTTCAGGACATCTACTCTTGGTTGGAGAAGAATTGCAGTCAGAGAGGGAATATCCAGTGGTCATGGCCCATGTAGGTACTAACACCATTGGTAGAACTAGGAGCAGCTAGGAATTTTTAAAAAAAGAACTTCAAAGGTCAAAATCTCTAAATAGGCATTGGATAAATAAAATTGGAGAAATGAATATCCAGCTCAAAGACTGGTATGGGAAAAATAGGTTTTGTTTCCTGAGGAGCTGGGGAAAGTACTGGGGAAAGTAGAAGCTGTCCTATTCCCGACTCAGGCGACTGACTGTGTGGAGTTTGCACATTCTCCCCGTGTCTGCGTGGGTTTCCTCCGGGTGCTCCGGTTTCCTCCCACAGTCCAAAGATGTGCGGGTCATGTGAATTGGCCAAGCTAAAATTGCCCGTAGTGTTAGGTAAGAGGTAAATGTAGGGGTATGGGTGGGTTGCGCTTCGGCGGGTCGGTGTGGACTTGTTGGGCCGAAGGACCTGTTTCCACACTGTAAGTCTAATCTAATCTATTGGGATGGCTTTCACTTGAACTGTACTGAGATTCATGGTATGGCAAATTGTAAAATTAGGATGGTAGAGAAGGCTTTAGTCTAAACAGAGGAGAATCAAGTGAGGGTAGACATGATAAATTTAAGGGAAACACTTATTGGAACAGATGGAGATAAATATGGATAACCTTATAGTAATGTGAGAAATACAGCTGAAAGGTGACCAAGACTAGGATCTGAATATGAAGGGTATATGACAGAAAGCTAGGAAAGGTGGCAGGTTCACTCTGTTAATTAAGAATAGCATTAGATCAATACTGAGAGATTACCTTAATTTAAAAGATCAAAGATGTAGGATCAGTTTGAGTAAAATACAAAATGATTTAAACAAATAGATTAAAATCCATCATAATCACACAAAATCTATGTGTAGAATGGGAGAAGCAAACTGGTAAACGTAGCTTGAAAAAGGAGTTCATATTGCGTCTTTGCTACAGTGATGTAGTTTGGCATGTTCTACAGCCAACTTATCTTAGGTCTGGTAATGTGCAACAATTAATCAATAACTTACTGTTGATTAATAACTTAACCAATAACTAAAGGAACCTCTAGGTGATAGTGAGGACAACACGATAAAATGTCATGTTCAGTCTTGAAAGGGAGAACTGTGAATTGATGACGAGCGGTTTTAAAACAAAATAAGGATAACTCTGGAGGATATAAAGAGCTTGCTAAGATGAATTAAGAAACTAGATTTAAAAGTAGGTCAATGCAATTATAGAGGCAGATTTTTAAAGGAGACATTTATAACATTCAAGGGAGCATTGGAGAATTATTTGGATAGAAATAGTGTGCCAATGTATGGGGAAAAGCAGAAGATTGGCACCAAATAATGATGATTATTTGAACATCCAGTGCAGGTACGATGGGCCAAATGGCCTCCATCTACACTAACATTTCTATGATTCTATGATAACTCTCAGGCAAGATCATCCCAGTAAGCAAGAAAAACTCTGAGAAGGATAATTCACTCCTGGCTAAATGAGAAAGTTAAGGATAATAGTAAATTGAAAAAAAACATTTTACAAATCTGCAAAGAATAATGGTAGGTCAGAAGACTGAACAGTAAAGAATGACTGAGAAGACAGAGGCAGAAAGCAAAATGAGAGAAAGTTAGCAAGTAATATAAAAATAGAGTGTAAATATTTAAACAAAAGAGTAACGAAAACTAACATTGGTTCTCTAATACAATGAGTATGAAGAATTAATAATGAAAATAAAGAACTGGCGAAGACTTTTGACATTTCATTTGTCTGTCACCATGGTGAATAAATTCGTAAACTTCATAAAGATAACTGGGAAGCAAGAAGCATAAGGAAGGGGATAGACTTTATGCAATTATGATCACTGGGGAAAAGATGTTAGGAGAGCGAACGGACCAAAAGAGTGACAAGTCCTCAGGGCTAGATGGCCTACATCTTAGGGCCTTTAAAGAATTGGCAGCAAAGATGTAGGTTCATTGCCTATAATTTTCCAAAATTCCTAGATACTGGAATGGTCTGTGGATTTTAAGGAATGAGGAAGGTAGAAAGCAGGAAACTATAAAGCAGTGAGTCTAACATATGGGAAGATGCTAGAATCCATTATTAAAGATGTTATAGAAGGATATCTAGAAAATGATGATGTGATCAGGAAAACACATGATTTTATGAAAGGGAAAGCTCAAAAGGCTAAATGACCAACACTTACTCCCTACTTCACATCCCACAGAGCCTTCTATACACAAGACACAGGAGTCAGCTTGATCCAACTGATAATGGATATTTATGCTTTAGGAAAGCTTAACACATTTTTCCAAGTTAACGATCATACATAGGTCTGATTTGAATGACGATATCAAGGAGCTCAAAGTTTGGCAGCAAATCTGGCGGGACATCCATTCATTCAATCTTTCAAACACTGAGGAATTAATTTCAGTACTGGCAGCAGAAATCTTGTTATGACATTCTTGGCTTCAAGGGAAACGGTGAATTGTAGGGCTTGCCCATCCCTAATGAATGAGCTGCCAGCTGCTTCATTACTAATAGCAGCACCAGGAGCAGTGGCTGCCAGCCGGGGTTTATTTGGTTCTTCAACAGGTATCACAGCTGAAAAAAAAAGGCATGTAACAATGCCATTATAGTTGGGATTGCCACTAGCAGGGAAATGTAAGGAGAGATGAAGAGGAATCAAAGAGAATGATTGGTTGGGTTTTACCAAGCCTCTCTCACCTCCTTGATCAAATGCAGAATATCTGTGAATGAGGATCCTCTCCAGAAGGCTGCAAGCAAACTCAAAAGGATTTACTTGTCTCCACGCATGTGGCAACTGCTTTTCAAATGGCTACCCTCAGAGTATAAAATGAACTACTGTGTAAAAACCTTTAATAACCAGCCCAACATTGTTTTTGAAATAAATACAAAGAGATCTAGCAACTTTTAGCACATATTTCCTCTGTCACTTTACAATAGTATTAGAATTGATTCTAGCATGTTTAGGCATTCCCAGTGTAGAGTCATGCCATAAAGTTTGCCAAACAGCTTCTCACATTGATGAATTTATACATACATCCAATCAGGGAACAAAGAGCAAAAAAAAAATTACTTCTAAATAGCAAGTAAATTTAAGATTGACTGAGACATGCATATGAAAGTAAAAGACAAAATATTCCATAAAACTTCTGAAAAATGTTAAATAATTTAGCTTAAAACATCTATTTGCTAATCATATGACTTCTTTGGATTTTTTTAAAAAAGGGATCAGTATAGTTGTTTATCAAATATCAATAATCATATAGCTGTTATAAACCCAGTTACACCTGACTGAATTAATTCCAACATTTTGTAACTGATTAACAGCAGTAGTATAATGAGGCCCTAACGTGGTAACACATTTTCCATTCAAGGACCTCAATTAATATCTGGGTGGCCTTGGCTTCTGAAGCCGAACATGCCTCTGGGAAGGTATGTTTACATGAGCATGTGTGCGTGTCATCAACAATAAATTCAGACTATTAGATATGTACACAGTTTTCAAGATTTGTAATCAGATCATTATATAGAGAGATAGGGTATAATACGGATTCTGAAATGACTTGAGCATTCCACGTCAGGGAATATGCACCAATTTGTAAATGATCTCTTAGAGTTCAATGAGATTCACTTGCTGAAAAATATTTAAAACTACACGTTTCATAATGGAAAAGACACAAGATTAAAAAAAAGTTTTGATAAATAGGAATATGCCTGCTATGGAGGCATTATACTTTGTGTACTAAAAATACTACCTTTTAGATCTGGATTTACAGTGACAAGTAGAGCAGGAAGAATATACTTTAATATCAAAATTGCCTTTTCAGAGAAAAATAAGCACAAAATACAATATTATGTTTTATATGAGGATTATCTGGAAAGAAAGCACTAGAAAACCTTCTTCTGAATGTTATGCTTTGTGCAGAACCAACACTAAACAGCCAGCTACAAACACCATTACAAAACAAGGCTTTTTGCATACCAACTCTTAACTGTTTTGGAATTGAATATAGTTTAAATCAAACCTAACTAAAAAGCTTTCTTGTGAGAGGCTTAACTTGTATCACTTTGATGAGGTACATAATTGGTGATATTCTGCATTTGATCAGAAAATTGCAAAAGTAGACAATGCTATCAGGTAAATAAAATTTCTCTGAGGAAAAATAATCAAAGACCTGGAGCTCCACAATCACAACAGACATCATTGCCAGGCATCCGCTGCACATCTTCAATGATGGCTTTGGTTAGGTCCTCTATACTGTTCTCTCCACTGCTTTGTTCTCCTCTGAATGCCATGTTTAATGCCTCCTCTTTACTGTTAGTTAATACTGATATCCATCTGTTAAAAAAAGAAACAACTTTAAAATCTTAAGGCATGACAAAACTCAAAGGGAGCACATAGTTATTCACAAAAAAGATACCTCTCAAATTAAGTAAATGGGGTTATTTTGAAGGTAGAAATATAAAAGAAATTGCTCACCTTGCTTTGCTCTCACCTATCTGGTCACCGCCATAGCTTTTTCAGCAATGGATTTTCTTTCCAAGCTGAAAGCTTGATCCCTCCTCCACTGTCTTCTAACACACAGTTCCAATGTCTCAACCCTCAGATTAAAAGAAAATTCTCATCTGTCCTGAAAGGATGAACCCCTAACTTTAAAGCAGTGCTCCCTAGTTCTGGATTGACCCACAAGACAACACATTATTTTCGCATTCAACTTGTCAAGAACATTTACAATCTTACATACTTCAATCAATTCAATCTCACTCTTCTAAACTCCAGTACAAGCAAAACCAGTATGTCCAACCTATCATTAAACATCCTCATTCCAGGTATTAGAGGCAGTTTACGAGTCTGAACTGCCTCCAATGCATTTACATTCTTAAAGAATGATAGCAAATTTCAGACAGCATGAGAGATGTAGTCTCACTAAAGCCCAGTATAAATTTAAGTTTGGTTTCAATTTCTCTCACAATAAAGGATAGCATCCCATTAGTTCTATTGATTACATGTTTTACCTTCATACTAACATTTTTGATTCATGCACCGAAACATCTAAATCTGTCTTCATCTCAGACTTCTGCATATGTACTCTGAGTAACTGCTTGCTTTTTCATTCTTCCTTCCAAAGTGAAAAACATCACATTTTCCTATATTACCCTCCATCTCCAATATTTGCCCACTCATTTAACCTATGTCTGAAACTTCGTCTCTTCTTCATAGACTTTTCTACTTAGTTTGGCGTGATCCTACAAATTTAGCTGCCACGCATTCACTTCCCTCAACAAAGTCATTACTGTGAATTCAGGACCTCGCATAATCTACTTGTGACTTCATTATTCTAGTTGTTATATCCTGCCAATCAGGCCGATTCTTTAACTTTTGCTTTTGTTTTTGTTCCTGTCTTTTGTATATTAGGATGGAGCCAGAGAATGGCAACTTTATGATTTTCACTGTACGCCTGTATTACTGTACTGGAGATAATAAATAATACTCGACAATAAAATTGATATCTAAACCTAAACAAATTTGTGTATTTTTTTGCCAGTTAGCCAACCTTCTATCCATCTAAAAAATATCCTCTACACAATGAGCATTTATTTTCTGCACTAAACTTTGGTGGAGCACCTTATCAAAAGCCTTCTGGAAATCCAAGTATATAACTTCTACGAGCTCCCCTTTGTCCTCATTGTATGCTACTCCTTCAAAGGTCTTCAAAAGAATTTGTCAAACAAGACTGCCCTTTGATAAAACCATTCTGACTTTTCCCAGTTACTCCAATTTTCTCTAAATGTGCAGCTATAATTTTTTTCAATAACTGATTCAAACACCATTTCCATGGCCGATGTCAAGCTAACCAGCTGATAGATTCTAGTGTTTTTCCTCCCTCCCTTCTTGAAGAGATTCTGTTTGCTACAATGAAACTTTACTTGAATTTAGGGAATTTTGGGAAATTAAGACCAACATATATTTTCTCAATACAAACTTCTTTCTAGACCCTAGGATGATATCCATCTGGATTAGTGGTGCTGGAAAAGCACAGCAGTTCAGACAGCATCCGAAGAGCAGTAAAATTGACGTTTCGGGCAAAAGCCCATCATCCCCTGTATTCTTGATGAATATTTTTGCCCGAAATGTCGATTTTACTGCTCCTCGGATGCTGTCTGAACTGCTGTGCTTTTCCAGCACCACTAATCCGGAATCTGGTTTCCAGCATCTGCAGTCATTGTTTTTACCTACCTGATATCCATCTGGACCTGGAGATTTGTCAGTACAAAGCTCCCTTAGTTTGCTTCTTCGTGAATGTAATTTTGGTAAATAACCATCGCCTTTCCGATTTACAACTATCACTAGAATTGTTTTTGTATTCTCTATAGTGAAGACATTTCCTTATCATTTATTATTAACTTCCCATTCTCACTCACTCAAGGACCACTCACTTACCTTACTTTTTTCCTTTTAGAATACCTATAGAAACTCTTCCTTTTTAAAAGTAAAACCATTTGAAAATTCATATTCCAATTTCATCCCCCGATTAAACTGCTGTTCTTTGACAAGTCATCTGACTTGCCAGTCAACTCTGCACAGTTGTTTGTGTGCCTTTTTCAATTAACAATGGATGATATAATTTTTATTTAAAGTTTAAGTATACTTATTCTGAAATGTCCTCTTAAAAGGTCTTCCATGGTGTCTTTAATGATCTATCCCTTAGCCTCTTGTTCCAATTTCAGCTAGTTTAGCTTTCATGCTGTCATAAGTAGCCCATATTTGGATGTGGAATGCTTCTTCCTTTCAAACTGGATGCAAAATTCAAACATACCCTGGTTGCTGATACCTAGGGGTGTTATAACTCTGAGATCATTAATTAATTTGGTCATATCACAAAACACCAAAACTAATATAATTTGCTAACTGGTTGGTTCTATGATGTGTTGTTCCAAGAAATTATCTCAAAAGCATTTCATGAACTCTTCTTTCAGGCTACTATTGCCAACCTGATTTTTGCACTTTATTTGCAGATTAAAGTCATCAGATTGTTGGCATCCCCTCATCAAAAGCACTCAACATTTCTTCTTGTGGTTACTGTTACAATACCTGTGGGTCATTTCACTTATTATTTCCCATCTTTACTCAAACTGATTCCACATCTAAGCCAACTCTCATCCTGATCTCTTGAAGCAAGATTATCTGTAACTATTGGGCAAATGCCATTCCTGATTAACAATACTACTCATCCACCTTTACCTAGCTCTTTTTTTTTTGAATGTCGCATAATCTTCAATACTTACCATACTGAAGTCATGTCTTTGAAATAGCTATCAGATTTTTTTTTACTTCAATGCTTGCTACCAATTTGCTAGTTTGTTATGAATGCTACGCTCATTCAGATACAGAAACTTCAGTTTTACCTTTTTGTTATCTTTGTAACATCTAGTCTTGATTAATATAAAACAAAGAACAATGGATGTTGGAAATTACAGGATAAACTCAACAGTTTTGGCAGCATCCATATCAAGAAAGCAGAGGTAACATTTAACAATGACACTTCTTCAGAATTAGACTAATCTAATCTTCATTGTTAGTGCATCCTATTCTTTTTATCCCCCCTCTATTCCTTCCTGCCATTCTTTGACCATCACTCCACATATTACAGTTCATGGCACTACTCTTTGAAAACAGCACATCTTCCCACATTTGATATCTTACCCCTTTTATTTAGTTTAAAACGCTCTCTACTTCCCCAGTGATCTGGTCTGCAAAAACACTGACAACCAGCTTACTTTAGGTGTTGACTATCCCAATGGCACAGCTGCCATTTTCTCCACCACTGGTGTCAGGGGCCAAGAACTAAAACCCACTTCTCCCACCCAAGTCTTTGATTTGCATATTCATCTCCTGGCATGTGTACCAACGTCCCTTGGATCTTGGCGCTTCCCAGGTCTTACTGTCCATCATGTATTGTTTGCCTTGTTGATCCTGCCCAAGTACATTGCCTCACGCTTATCTGGATTGAATTCCATCGGTGATTGATCAACTCATCTGACAACATGCCTATACCCTTCTGCAATTGAAGGTTATAATCCTCACTATTTACTACCCAACCAATTTGTGTATCATCCATGAACTTACTGATCAACTCTCGTATCTAAATTATTCCGATATAGAGGAACCTCAATTAACCGAATATCAAATATCTGAATATCAATTATCCGAATATTGGATTATCCTAAGGGAATCTCAAGGTCCCAATAGAAATATTATGTAAAAGAGCTGTTTCAACCCTGATCGTGTTTTTTGTTTACGGATACAATGATTAAAAACGAACTTGGCTTACTGAAATGCTGCTGAGAACAGTCATGGACAGTCGAGGCACAGTCTGTAAATGACTGACCTTCCACCCTCTCTATCTTCCCCCAACACTTTCCCTGGAGTTCTACATAGGGGTGAACCCTAACCACTTCCCTTCCCAGATAATCTCTCCAACATTTCCTGTACAGGGCAGAGGTGGAACCTGTCAAAGATAGTAGCAGTCTTACTGCTGGTATCCAGTCTAGCTGCCCCGGGGGTGGGGACGAGTCTGACAGGGTCGGGGGGCACGTCGGACAGGGCTGAGGGTGTGGATGGGGGTTGGATGGGGGGGGGGGGGGCGCAGTGGTTGGACAAGGTTGGAGGCGGACGGGGGTTAGGGTCTCACACGCAGTGTGCTGATGCCTAGTCTCCTGAACAGGGAGCAGATTTCACAGACAACTCAGAGCTCCAGAGGAAATCAATTAACCGACTAATCAATTATCTGAACGAAATAGTACCCGCCTATCTCATTGGATAATCGAAGTTCCTCTGTATACCACAAACAGCAAGGGTCCCAATAATAATCCCTGTGGAACTCCACTGGATACAGATTTTCTGTCTGAAAAACACTTCCCAACCATAATCACCTGCTTCTGACCACTTGGTCAATTTTGGATCCAATTAACCAAATTTTCTCACATCCTATGGGCCTGACTTTCACTATCAGCCTTGGAAACTCACTTAAGTAAAAATAGGTTACATCAAATGTATTGCTCTCATCTAGGGTGGATGAAAAATTTAATCAAATTGGTCAGACACAAATTCCCCAAGACCATGTTCTTTGTTCTTGGCTAATCCCTGCCTCTCCAGATGCAGATTAATTCTGTCCTTCAGAATAACTTCCAACAATTTCCCAGCAATAAGGTTAGACTGAATGGCCTGCAGTGTCCTGCTTTATCCCTTTCTCCCTTCTTGAGGTTTAATCCTGCTAGAGTATCCAGTTCAGCAGTTAAAGATTACTCTTGTTGATTGACTTTAATATATATGAAAATAAATATTGTATCAGTAGGGAAACAGATTATTGAATGTACGGTAATTCTGAAAACTGAAGGCAGAGGGCATCAGTGGTCAATGAGAATCCGTTTAGCAAAGCTTCACCAGCCCAACCTTTGATTCAAAACGATCATGGATTTTTCAACATTGTTTCCATTGCAAGATCATTATTTGCAACCAAAGTACTAAATACACTTTCAAATTTCAGTGGATATATGATTCAATGTAAGTTGATTACCCTCTTTTTACTTTCTTTTGTCCCTAAATATTTTCAGTCTTCCTTCAATGTGAGCAATGTGCTAGTTAAACCATACATATTCACTGTACAAATAACAGTTGCAAATACCAATTTTAGTGAGCCATTTATCTGGTCTACATTCATCAGCACTATAATCAACTAATCATTTAATATCTCAGTGTAATGAGACTTAGAAAACACAATACTTTGGATGTTTCAATAGGGGACCAGTACTTTTAATGCTATAAAAATAACCTTAAAACAACAAATGGAGAAGTGGTCTATTCTTTCACAAGCTATACACCTGCAATTTCTCAACGTAAACTCCACTGAGAACTGCTTCCTCACTTGAGGTACCAGATTGCAAAATCAACGCTTTAGATTATTCTTTACATTTTAGAATGATAAAAGGCTACAAAAGGAGGTCAGAGGTTGGGAATTCTGCAGCAGTAACTCACCTCCTGACTCACAAAGCCAACATGAGTCAGAAGTACAATGGATTACTCACCACATATATAGGTAAGTCTGATTCCAATAACTTTCAAGGAGTTCCAAGTCATCCAGGTTAATGTAGCCAACTTGATAGGCACCTCATTCAGTAACATCAATATTCATTTCCACCACTATTTACTAATTACAAGATGCACTGCAGCAACTCAGTGGGGCTTCTTCAGCAGCACTTTGCAAACTCTCAGACTCTTACCATCTAGAAGTTGGGGACAGCAAATTCCCAGGAAATCACATACCATCTTAACTTGGAACCATATTACTATTCCTTCAATGACATATCAAGATCCTGGAACTCATTTTCCAGTAGTACTTTGCTGTACCAGCACCCCAAAGTCTGCAACAGTTCAAAAAGGTAGTAGACTAGCATTTTCTCACGCACAATTAAGGGATGGTAAGAAACAATGGCCTTGCCAGTGACACACCCCTAGAAAGAAATAAAATGAAACAAAATTGGAAATTTTGGACAATATTTGTTCAATAAAGTCTAAGAAGATTAAGGACTGTTTACAAATGATAAGTTGTAGTTCTAAGAATCCATTAAGGGACTCTTAGAGCTTCAAACTTTCTATTTAAGGTTTAAAGATTGGGGCCAATAGGAACAAGAGAAAGCCATTTGAGCCTGCTCTGTTATACATAATCATGACTGAATCAATTCAAGACCATATTCGTGCTTTCACCCCATACCATTGATACTCTAGCCATCAGGACTATATCCAAATCCTTCTTGAAAACATTCAATGTTTTGGCCTCAACTGTTTTCTGTGTCAGAGAATTCCACAGGCTCACCACTCTCTGGTGAAGAAATGTTTTGCCATCTCAGTCCTAAATGGCCTACCCCATATTCTCAGACCACAACCCCTAGTTCTGGATTCCTCGCCACTGGGAATTTCCTTCCTACATTTACTCTTTCTAGTCCTGTTAAATTTCATAGGTTTCTATGAGATTCCCTTCTATTCTTCTAAAAACTCCTGTGAATATCATCCAGACTGATCCAGTCTTCCTTCATATGTCATTCCTACTCATCCCAGTAATCAGTATGGTAAATCTGCACTCCCTCAACAGCCAGAACATCTGTCCTCAGATAAGGACACCAAAACTGTACACAATACTCCAGATATAGTCTCATCAAAGCCCTGTACAACTGAAGCAAAGCATTCTTGCTTGTGTTCTCAAAGCCTGTCATTATGAAAGTCAACACATCATTTTCCCACTTCACCACCTGTGGCACCACATTGCTTTCAGCAACTAGTGGACAAAGACAGCCAAATCTTGTTACACTCCCAGCTCTCCCAATCTATCACTATTCAGATAATAACCTACTTACTGTTTTTGGTACCAAAGTGGATAACGTCTTATTATATCTACATTATACTTCACCTGCAATACATCTGCCAATTGCTCAACTTATCCAAATCACACTGAAGCATCTTTGCTCCAACATCACAATTTACCCTCCTACCCAGCTTTGCATCATCTGCAAACTTGGAGATATTACATTTTGTTCCCTTATCTAAATAATTAATATATATTATGAGTAGCTCGGATACAAACATTGATTCCTGCAGTATCCCATTGTCACTGTCTGTCACTCAGAAAATGACCTGTTTATTTCTACTTATAACAAATTAGCATATCAAGTTATGTGGGACCTTATCAAAAGCCTTTTAAATTTCCAAATTAACTACATCCATTTATTCCTTCTTATGAATGCTACCAGTTACATTCTTGAAAATTCCAATAGATTTGTCAAGCATGATTCCCCTTTCATAAGTCCATGCTGACTCTATCCAATCCTGTCACTGTTTTCCAAGTGCTCTGTTATTAAATTTTTATAATAGACTCTAGCATTTTCCCTACAATCAGTTCATGTACCAATAGTTCTTAAAACAGCTAGAGGACGTAAAATGCAACTTACCTTTTGTACTGTGACATCCAAAGTGCTAAATAGAAACTACAACACATGACAACCATGATATAATTTGCGACTATAAGTTAAGCAGAGACGTCTTTCAATAGTTCCAGTTTTGCTTCTAGTGAGAGAAGTCCACAACACAAAACTGACTATGATTTGCTTTTTATTGGCAATCGAGTAGCCAACACACCATGTGTTGTGGAACAAAATTTTCAAAAGGGCACAATAATGATTGTTCATTAAGGCTCCTGTCAATACAAATGGATGAGTCAATGGTGGATGTAATTTATTTTGAGTGTATCAGTTTTGATCCAAAGGGAGAATATTTTGTGAAGACTCTGGATGTAAAAGGATAATGTGTTGGAATTTCTCCAGGATACAAATTCACTACTTTGGGAAACAAATCAAAATACTTCATTGATAGTTTCAGCATACAATTTTTAGCTCAAACACAGTAAATAATAAATTTTCTTAAAACCCTGCATCAGTGGGCTACTCAGATCCATAATGAATGGGTATGTAAAGATGAAGTTAATTTAGTAATCTCATTACTGAAATGCAATTTCTCAGGAATCAAATGTTCTCCGATGCCTAGTGTGACGATACTACGGCTAAAAGAAGTGCATATTTTTCATGAATACAGGTTGAGGCAGAGGTACTGAGCAGTTTGTCCCAAGCCAATGAAGTAAACAGACTTGAGGCCTTGGGTTTTTTTTTAAAAGTTGGAACAATAAAGCAGTACGAAAAAGTTGGAACAATAAAGCAGTACGAAGGAGTGGATTCAAGCTCCCACAGAATCATGATTTTAGTTTAACTTTCAGTAGTTGCTAGGGTCTTGAAGCTAGATGCGGAAGCTATTATTCCCCTTTCTGCTACAGCTAAAAGCCTAGGTTCTCTTCCTGCTCCTATAATTGCACATAAGACAATCTATTTTACTGAATTTGCTTTTGTCAAAGGTGTATTAATGGGCTGTTACTACGTTGGAACAGATGTGGTTTAGAAGTTAAGTAATCTGTTATTCTGGTACGTTTTCCAAATAGAGTTATTTCAATTCTTCTTTCTTTTGTTTGCATTTTGCCCTATAGAGTAAGAATTAAGTGTGTGTTGCTTCAAAACTGCCAGTATGACCAATCAAGTTGCATCCAGAACACAACACCTTATACTTGCCTTTAAAAATATGAAAAGGTTGGGGTCTAAACTACCTCCTCGTCATATTTAAAGGGGTTTGGTCCAGTCCATAACATCTGTCAAAGTGACCTTTATCCATGAGTACAACAGTACTCAAACATCAAAAGTAATTAAGGTTTTCATCTCACATCCACAAAGATGTAGTTCCAGCAGACTAACTTCTTTCAACACTGAAGCTGATTTTCAATTGACAAATTGACCTCAGTCAACGTAGCTAAAATGTTTATACCACTATACACAACATTTATACCACTATAAATGCCAGAGGAAACATCACAGAAGCGCTTCACAGGAGGCTCCCAAGCACTGAGGATGTCACCTAGACAGGGGACGAAACGTCTGCAACACAAATTCCCAGCTCGGCGAACAGAACCACAACAATAGCTAAAACTATTACAAGATGCAAAACAACATTAATTTTCAGTTTATACACCTTTTCAGTTGCTTTTGTCACTGGTCAAACAGTTCTCTATTTTAAAAATTCCCAAAACAAAGTTGATTATATTTAGTGCAATATGTTTTACAACTGCAGATATGCAAGGTACACCTAGCATCTTTAAAGTGACTATCATGTGGTGGTAGTGAAGGTCGGGCGTGTGTTTGTATGTGGGGAAGTGGGTATTCCAAAATTCTGTTAACAGAAAGTGTAAATGAATGGAAATCCTGAGAATGTTCAAGCAATCTTAAGTGTTCATACAATCAGATAAAATTTATATAGAAAACAACACTGTTTTCTCTGGAAAACCATACTTCTAAAGAGGTGATTGCCTTGGTCAGGACAATGTTACTTTGCGAATGATTGAAACAGGGTTCAAAACATGTAGAGGTTTTCATTACAGTTACTAATTAGTCTGTGCTTAATAAAATTCCAAAGATAAGTTTTCATGTGACCAGATCAATCCACTTTCCTCATAATACAATCTTGATTAAAATGACTTTTGTCACAAAAGCACTTACACTAGACATTCCTGTTCATCATCGGCTTGGAAGTGATAGGTTCTGTTGTCTGTTGAAAGGAAGGAAGATAAACAAAGTAAAAAGTGACAAGGCCAGGTTAACAGGCATGAGGAAAATAGCCAAAAAGTAACCAGAAATAATTTTCCATAAATACTATGATCTATCTATGCAGAATTCCTAAAATTTAAGATTACTAGTTGTAAGAAAGATTTACTTAATTCTTTAAATGTAAAGTGCAGAGAATACAAATGTGTAATTTTGTTCCCTTCCTCAGGAGCAATGCATTTAGTATTACTGGCTTTTAAATCTTATTGAATAAATGCAGCCCTATTCCCACTCCCACTGTGTCATAATAATTCATAAACTGATCTATGTTTGAACTGGATAAAGTGCAGCCTATGTATATGCCAGTACAGTATCCATCTATGACCTGGAGTACATTCTTCCAAGCTGAGAAGACGACAATAATGAGTTGTAAGTATCATCCAAACACTACTGCTGATGTATTTCATCCACACTTATTTCAACCTTGTCGATGTCCACTAATATGGCCTCAGCTCTTCATAATGCTTACAAAATCAAATTTAATAAGTAGGCCATGATTAAATTTCAAGTCCTGCTTGTATGTTGCTCTATGTCAATGAGTAAAGGAGTTGAATATTTTAGATAAAGGACTGCAATTAAATAGTTTTGATTATCAGTGATTAAATTAGATTACTTACAGTGTGGAAACAGGCCCTTCAGCCCAACAAGTCCACACCGACCCTCCAAAGAGCAACCCACCCAGACCCATTCCCCTACAGTTACCCCTTCACCTAACACTACGGGCAATTTAGCATGGCCAATTCACCTAACCTACACATTTTTGGACTGTGGGAGGAAACCGGAGCACCCGGAGGAAACCCACGCAGACACGGAGAGAATGTGCAAACTCCACACAGACAGTTGCCTGAGGCGGGAATTGAACACGGGTCTCTGGCGCTGTGAGGCAGCAGTGCTAACCACTGTGCCACCATGATCTAACATCCTTTGTCAAATATCGGTCTTAAATTAAATAAAACCGGTGGTGATCTGATTTCAACTTAAGCCAAAATATTCAATTTCAGTTTTTCATAAACTATCTGTCACCAACGCATTGTTGGATGCTACTCTTATGTTCCCTGCTGTTTCCTTTCCTTGGTTCACAATTCTTGGTTCTCCAATCTTAAGTAGCATGTTGGTAGTGTCACTGGGTTAGTAATTCACAGACCAAGAATAATATCCTGAGACAGATTGAATGTGAATTCAAATTATTAGTCTGGTATCAAAAACTAGTGACAATGATGACATTAAGCCAACATTGTGTGTCACAAAAATCCATCTAGTTCAATAATATCCTGAGGAAAGATCTGGCCTACATGTGACACCAGATCAATTGTCATGTTGCCTAAACATCCTCTGAAAAGGACTAAAAAGCTTCTCAAATCATGAAAAATAAAAGACGGACAACAAGTTCAGACATTTTCAATGATGCCTACCTCACAAGAAAAAAATGAACAAAGCTCATGAGGAATATTGTCTGGTTAGGATCAAAGAAGTTATTTCAAGAATGGCAAAGTGTACCTGTTCTATAATTCAGAAGGATCTTCTCAACACAATTTGAGCTCTTGAATACCCCTTGTTTAAACCATATATTATTGTCATTATGTTACAATCCCTGCAATTGTATGTAATCCACCACTGGTTTCGATGCTTATTGTAGAGGATCAGTTAGCTCAGTTGAATGGATGGGTAGTTTGTGAAGCAGAATAATGCCATCAATTCCTACTCAGGGTGAGGTTTCTATGACGGTTCCGACTTCTCAACTTCTCTCCTCACATGATGCGTAGTGACACTCAGGTTAAACCACAATCAGTTGTAGAAGCATCTGCTACACACACTCATGAGTCAAGAATGTGGTGCTGGAAACGCATAGCAGATCAGGCAGCATCCAAGGAGCAGGAGAATCAATCTTCCAGGCATAAGCCCATCATCAGGATTCCTGATGAAGGGTTTATGCCCAAAACGTCGATTCTCCTGTTCTTTGGATGCTGCCTGACCTGCTGCGCTTTTCCAGCACCACACTCGTGACTCTGATCTACAGCAACTGCAGTCCTCATTTCCTCCTACACAATCATGATCCTACACAAATTATTTTCAACTGTGAATTCACCATTCTTGAAATAAAAATTAAATCTGATAAACTGTATTACCACTTAAAGGATAATTATTATCAATATCCCTGATTAATAATGAAATTATGATAATCTTAAACAGATTTTAGAATGATAATATGTTGTTTGTTGGATTTCAAAGAATAACAATACAAATAGGAATAGGGCATCATAATTGGGAAATGTTTTGAAAGTTATTTAGGTCTAGCTCCACAACAACAGATTTTTACATAGAAAATTGATGATGGGTTAATAACTGTTTCTCTGCTAATGCTAATGTAAATTCTTCATTTACATTTACCTTCAAATTAGTAACTCAACATTTTTGTTCAAATAAAATTAAAAATATAAACAAAAGTATTGAAAATTCCAAAGAACACATGTTAAACAAAGGACTAGCAATATCATCCATTGTAATTATTTTCCTTCTGTAAAAGAATCTGAATGGTGAGACTTGCTCTTTAGTTAAAAGCTAAGTACTACTTGCAATACCAAAGGACTGTAAATGTTGACACAATACTTAGACTATACAAGTGATTTATATACATATCTTAGGAAAATATATTTCCGGATACTTGCAAAGTTTAAACATTGAGGGAATTTCGAATCATCAATTTATTTTACAACTACAAAATCCAAGCTAATAACAGTACAGAAACATACGTGATATCAAGTCAAAACATTTCTTCTCATCAGCAGCGGGTTTCACCTGGCAAGTGAGGAGATTCAGTCTTGCTGGTTGTCTGTTGGTCTAAAATTACAAAATAAATATGAAAATGTACTTGAGAAGGAAATAACCAAAGGTGAAAAGTATCTTCAGAGCTCAGTATTTATTTGCCTCTTTTGTTTGCAGACAACTTTATAGTTGAAATGTTCTCCGAGCAACAGCTGAATATCAATAATTTCTGTCTTAATTAGGAGATATTCTTGGCTAATAGTAATTTTCTAAATTTTCCACTACATTGTAAAACTTACAATTTAGAAGTTTTTTTTCAAGTGAAGCAATTATAGAATGTTGGACCTTATCAGACCAATCAAATTTAGCTATCAAAAGTTAGCATACGCTTTCTTCAGCTTCAGGAGTGAAGTAATGGAACTAAGCTGTGGATGAAATATTTCAATGGCAAAGTCCTGGATTCCTAATGCAGCTTCTAAAGTTTAATCCTTCAAAGTGAGAGAGCAGAAGCAGAAAATTTATAAGCAAAAGCATTATTTGGATCATTCAAACAAGATTTCAAACTTTATTGGAAACATGAGACCAATGACATACGACAAACTTTCTAGTACATGGGTCCCTGATTTACAAATGCTCGTACATATGAACATGATCCCATACAGGGTCGCATTAATACTGATTTTAAATATCTGATATATGAATGTTTACTTGTACTTACGAACAACTTGCAACCTGGGGACCACCTGTACTGTTCTTGTGGTTAATGATTGTAATGTAGTGGTAATATCTTTACAAAGTGAGTTTTGTTTTTGGGAGGAGCAGAACAGCACTTATTTGTTGTTGCCACAATGTCATATGTAAGGTACAAGAAATTCAGCTAATACAGTTTGAAATTAACCAATAACAAAACTTGACAAAAACTTTTCACAAAACTTAATTATATTAATCCTCTAAAAACATTGTTTAAACATATATAAAAAAAAGCATACACTCTATAAACTGTGGAAATTAAAATATAGAATATTTTGGACAGAAATGTTTATTCACTTTTATGTGTTACATCCTTAAAATAGTCATCTTGCTTTGCTCAGATTATCATTACAGGAAGGCAGCAAATATGTTAATCAAGCATACACATCAAAACAATTATGCAAAGCTGCACTTTTAACATATCACTTAGAAATCCATTTTCTCAAAAAGGAAGGCATGTCTTTGTCTGTAGGTCAAGGAAAATGCAAAGCAAGTTTGTGTCCAGGTCACCAACCTAGAACCAGCAAGCAATCTTTCCCCGCCTTTGGGGTCTTATACAGGTAAGGGACATGTTTGCTTTCAGTTAGGTTTCCAGGATGCAGAAACAGGGGCAGATTGGTCAGAATAAAAGGTCTGCCTCAGCCATTAGATATTGCACATGAATCATCCTACCTATTTTTTCAAAGAGTTGTCAAGGGATCTTCAGATAAGAGAAAACCAGTTCTGAAGCTTCTCTTTGTTGTTCCCCATTTGTATAGGTAAAGTCACCACAGTCTTACCAGATCATAAGAAGAGAGAGAAAGAGAAAGCTGATAATGAGTTTAACCTGAGGGTAACCAGGCCTCAGGTGAGGGGACGGGTTGAGACGCAGAATGCTTCATGGTAACCTCAGCTGATACAGGGATTGAAAGCATGCTGTTGGCATCATTCTGCATCACAAGCCATCCATCCAGCCAACTGAGCTAAACTAACCCCTTCCACCGCTTGTAAAACCTTGTGCAAACAGCTCTAGCATAAAATCAGTTGAAAACTTTGAAGGATCCATTGCTTTGTCCCTTCATTTTGATGGCTTAAAGCACCACTTCTCTCCTCCTGTACATGTATGGGGTACTGTGCAAGTGACCGAGGTGTCATGAAGGCTGTAATAGAGTAGAATAGCCACTTTGAGCAGCCTAATTCCACATGTGACTCTGAATAAAATAACCTCTCAAAACTCCCAATGTGACCATGATGGGAGGCTACCAAATGAACAATGTCTTGAGTACTCCTGATTTTACACAATCCCATAATTCTGCTTCATAATATGGACAAAGCCACCTAATGTCAGGTCACCTATATCATATGTGCAGGCTGAGGTCATCTTTCCTGTAACATCTGCACGTTGCAAGCCATCTTGGCACAGAATCCAGGCTTAAAACGACTACTGGGATATCTGACCATAGATTGAAACAAGTTAAAGAGACCCTTGTGGAATCAGTGAAACTGCATCAAAATTAACACATTATCTAAAGATTCAAAAACCAGACAACAAAGCATTAAAACATTTGCATCTCCTGTTTAATTCATGCTTATTTAATAATAATAATTTCACACATTGGGAGATGAAGGGCTTGCCTGAAACCTATCCAGCTTTGAAAGACAATGTGTCTGGACTCAGGAATCTGCAAACGAAAACTATTCCAACTGCTGACTTTGAGGAGTAGAAGAGAAAAATGTGCATGGATTGATAACTTGATCCTTGAGATCCACTTCATGTTCTTGATCCTATTTCCACTGAATTGCTGATCACCCAGCTTTCCCTTGATCCCTATGGTAGCTGATGAAATATTCAATTTCAAGATTCCTGGCTATACAGGTTAGGCAAAACTCTTTTGTCATGTTTCATTAGGACATGGTTGGCTTGCTGATGGGCTTCCTTTTTTTTATACCTGCAGCGAAGGATATTTAATGGCTGTCATCAAACAGTGACCCTCACAACAAACTACTCCATATTAGCATATCAGTCCTCTAGCAAACAGACCACAGGTGCAGTTGGTTTTTAACCCTTCTTTTGGATATTTCTACAAGAATAAAGCACAAACATACCTTTTGACACATATCCATAGTTTGGAGTATAACTTATGGCAGAAGATTTCCTGATGAGAGGAACTAATTAATGGGCTCATATTTCTGCCTTAGCAAGTTTCCTTCTCTTTGAAGCTCCCTGGCCTAACTACAAGGAGCAACATTCCAGGGGTTCACACAGGGAACCTTTCATCAGTTAGAGAATTCAGGACTAGAAAATTATATTTTCAGCAAGGCTTGGCCTGTAGTCTTCATTTTTAAAAAAGCAAATTGTCTTGTCCAAAAAGCTCAATGTGATGCTAAAGTAATTCAGGGGTCTGATTCATCACAGAAATAGTGATACTCTACTTGGCAGTGATGAGAATCCTCAGTGTAAATAATTGGTGATCTATTGGAGTTCCCTAAGCTTTGAACAGAGGAATCTTTGCAATATCTGCCTTCATGGCTGCTGTCTTTGTTTCAAAGGGATCTGTTGTGGCCTCTTATGAGATTGCTTTTGAATATTCAAACAAGGGTAGCCTGTGTCGCTGGGCTCTGTTCCTCAGATACTCCCTCTGTCAAAGGATGATGAGCGTGTTGTGATGAATTTGGCATATCCCTGAACAATATTCTTGCTGCCCTGAAGAAAGATTCCTTCAGGGTGCAGGCACCTGGTCCAAGCTCATCATGTATTCCATAGATGTCACTGCTTAGGTTCTTAACTGATGGGTGCAGATTACATAAAGTGCTGTGCATTTTGATCAGGTCAGCATGCTACTCTTGCATGCGTTCCAGCTGTGGCTATATACGACTCGAAATGAGTTTTGCCACCTTCTCTTCGGGAACTAGTTTGCTTCAAGGCCTGAAAAATGGCCATGCTCCAGTTATCATTTCCAAATGCATCTTTCACTTACTATGCAAATATAAAAACAATAAGCAGGGCTATGCATCCCACACCATTTATCAAAAACATACTTGATCTGACTGTAAACTCAAAGCCACATTTCTGCTAATTGATAACCTTTCCCCCCTTGGTTACCAATGATCTATCCACCTGTTTTAAACATTAAAAATCAGATAATGTCCAAGGAGCCTGGTTGACTGATCCCATGCTCAGAGGACAGCCAGCCCTTTAGGTAGCAAGGACCTTACCCCACGGTCGCTCTTCCTATCCCTTAATAAGCTTGTGCATCTCACACCATTCAGTGGCTATTTTGTCCTTCTTATCTTGATTCAGAACTGGAAACTCCAGTCCATGGTTTCTTGCTGGCTCTCATGCATCAAAAAGGGACTCCACTCTACAAATCAATCTGAAAAACACAGAATGAATTTCCTTTGCTCCAACCCAGTAGTAGCAAATGCAATCTGCTTCAATTCTGCTACTGTGAAATATCTCCATAAGCTTAGTGTGCCTTCTCTATAAATAAAAGTTAAAAAAGAACTTGACATATTATATACCTAAACAGCGAATTACATATCAAGAGATATTTAAGAAAAGGGTCATGTGCATACTGAAAGGAAATTGGAAATTAAAAAAAGCTAATGGATAGCAGGGGAAGACAGTGAATAAATACTGCAAAAATACACCGTGAAAAGATACCAAATTTCAGAGTACTCATGCTAATGATGCTTTGCCAGCAACATAATCTAATATCGTGGAGGTAATATTTGCTCCAAAAACATTATGATGGCAACATAACATCAAACGTTGCCATCAGTTAACAACAGTTTCCTAACTTAATGGCTGACATATAATTAATGATCCTCAATTGTGAACAATTCCACCCTCACCATTCCGCCCCCCCCTCAAAAAAAAGACCCTCATAAAGTAGATTACAATCTAACCAAGACAGAAAGACAGGAACTAAATTCACAGAACTTTTAATGTACTGGCAAGTAGAAAAAATCCTTGAAATGTTCATGCTTTTATTATACCTTAAATTTTGAGTGAATATATTTCCATTTCCAACTTAGATGCAATGGCATCACAAAAACATAATACTATGCTAGAACTTGGACTGACTCTTTATTTTCACTTATTATATTCAGTAAAATGGAAGTCCAGTAAAATTGAGTAGAGAAAATTTAAAAATTTTTTTAAAAATGAATTATTTGTTAAAATACACAAACAACTTCACTCACCAACAATCCCTGGTCCTAATTTCCTCGCAAGGAGGTGTGACCAGAGCCTGCAGCTCTCCTAAGATACATTGATGAGATTCAAAACCAATTGCTATTGATATTTTAGCCATATCACTTCCACAAATGGTGCCCAAACAAATTTTTATCCCTTAGTGTTCATTCAACTGTCCAATTATATGGCACCGGGAAATCATTTAATTTTGGTTTTGCAAGATAGTTCTATAAATAACTTCAAGCAAGGAACTTTCTATTTTCATTTCAGTCTAGTAGTTCAACTACAAACCTCCGATACAGTCTAGGCTGCCTAAACCTTTGAGTTTGACACAATTGCATATATGGCAGGTTAAAATAGCCGTGATTTCCTGCCCAATTCTTCAGATTGTCGAACCTCCCTCTTTGTTTCCAGCACCGAGTGGCTCCACTTCCATCTTGCCTTTATATACCACCTCTAATGTAGTAAAATTTCCTTAAGTCCTTCACTGGTGTGCTATCATGCAAAATCAAGTTACATAAGAGATTAGGACTGATGACCAAATTTTAATGCAGCAATTTTAAAGAACATTTCAAAAATTCAGAGATTGAGAGATGTGAAAGTTTACAAAGGAAATTTTAGTACTTTGAGCCATGACAGTTGAAGGAACAGTTTCTAATGGTGAAGCTGTGAAAATTGGTGGTGTACAAACTGGGATACGGAGGAGGCCAGAATTGGAGGTGAGCAGAGATCTTGGATTGATGTAGGGCTACAAGAGACCACAAGACCATAACGTGTAGGAGCTAAGGTAGGCTATGCAGCCCATCGAGTCTGCTTCACCATTTAATGAGATGATTGCTGATCTGATGATTCTCAATTTCACTTTCCTGCCTTTTCCCGATAACCCTTGATTCATTTACGAAATAAACTGCAGCCTATCTCAGTCTTAAATATACTTAACCAGCCTCTACAGCCTTCTGCAGTAAAGAATTCCACCGATTCACAATCCTGCGAGAAGAAATTCCACCTCAGCTATACCTTAAATGGGTGACCCCTTATTCTGAGCTTATGTCATCATGTCCTATCCTCTTCTTACAAGAGGAAACAACCTTTTCAAGCCCCCTTATGTTCCAATATGGTCACATCTCAATCTTCGATTTTCCAGTGAGTCCAGGTCAAACCTACTCAATGTCTCCTGATAAGATAGTTGCTCTATAACCAGGATTAGCCGAGTGAACGTTTTCTGAACTGCTTCCAAGCCAGTATCCCCTTGGATAAGGGGACCAAAAGTGTTCATAGTATTCCAGCTGTGATCTGACTAGTGCCTTCCATAGTTTTAGCAAGACTACTTTTACAATAAACAAAACAAATTACTGGAGAAATTGAGCAGATTTGGCAGAATCTGTACAGAAAAACAGAATTAATGCTTCTAGTCCAGTCACCTTTCTTCTCCTATTATGTGAGGTTATGCAATTTAGCTAGACAAATAGAAGAACCGAATGTTACTTAAAAAGAAAAAGACTTGAGAAAGTTTAATATGACCAGCCTATCCCCCATAATGAAAACAGATATGTTGAGGAAGGGAAATGAGGAGTTTGAGATGGACCAGGTGAAGATGAAAACACGGTGGAAATTGGATGAGAAATTGATAAATTTATTCCAAATGAGAGACTGAAGCAGCACCAATTGGCTAACGTGGTGCTACCATTTAAGAAAGGGGATAAGGAAAAGCCAGGGAAAAATAGAGCGGTGAGCTTCACATTGGTGGTGGGCAGGTTATTAGAAGGAATCCTGAGGGACAGGATTCACATGATTTGGAAAGGCAAGGACTGATTAGGGATAATCAGCATGATTTGTTGGTGGGATATCATGTATCACTAACTTGATTAAGTTATCTGAAGAAGTAACAAAGAAAATTGTTGAGAGCAGAGCTGGGGATGAGATCTATACAAACCTAAGTAAGGCATTCAAAAGGTTCCTCATGGTTAGAATATGTGGAATAGAGGGAGAACTAGTCATTTGGATACAGAACTGGCTCAAAGATAGAATACAGAGGGTAGTGGTGGAGGGTTGCCTTTCAGACTAGAAGCCCGTGACCAGTTGAGTGCCACAAAGATCGGTGCTGTGTCCACTGCTTTTAATCGCTTATATAAATGATTTGCAGGTAAACGTAGGAGGTATAGTTAGTTAAGTTTGCAGATTACACCAAAATTGAAGGTGTAGTGGACATCAAAGAAAGTTATCTCGGAGTACAACTGGATCTTGATCAGATGGGCCAATGAGCTGGAGTGGCAGATAACGCTTCAGACTGGGAGGCCTGTGACCAGCGGTGTGCCATAAGGATAGGTGTTGGGTCCACTGATTTTCATATTTTATATAACTGATTTGGATGTGAACATAGGAGGTATTGTTAGTAAGTTTGCAGATGACACCAAAGAAGGTTACCTCAGAGTGCAATGGGACCTTGATCAGATGGGCCAATTGGGCCGAGTAGTGGCTGATAGAGTGAGGTGCTGCATTTTGGAAAGGCAAATCAGGGCAGGACTTACACATTTAACGGTAATGTCCTGGGGAGTGTTGCTGAACAAAGAGACCTTGGAGTGCAGGTTCATAGTTCCTTGAAAGTGGAGTCTCAGGTAGCTAGGACAGCGAAAGCGGCATTTGGTATGCTTGCCTTTACTGGTCACAGCATTGAATACAGGAGCTGGGACGTCATGTTGCAGCTGTACAGGACATTGGTTATGAATATTGTATACAATTACAGCAGTGGAAAGGACGATGGATGAAGACTCGCCATCTGAGGTAGTTTGGACTGAGCTTAGAAATAGGAAAGGTGAGGTCACTCTATTAGGAGTTTTCTACAGGCCTCCTAATAGTCCTAGAGACGTAGAAGAAAAGATTGCGAGGATGATTCAGGAGAAGAGTGAAAGTAATAGGGTGGTTGTTATGGGGGACTTTAACTTTCCAGATATTGACTGGGAAAGCTATAGCTCGAGTACGTTAGATGGGTCGGTGTTTGTCCAATGTGTGCAGGAGGGTTTCCTGACACAATATGTAGACAGGCCAACAAAAGGTGAGGCCATACTGGATTTTGTTCTGGGTAACGAACCAGGCCAGGTGTTAGAATTGGAGGTAGGTGAGCACGTTGGGAACAGTGATCACAATTCGGTGACTTTTACTCTAGTGATGGAGGGGGATAAGTGTGCACTGCAGGGCAAGAGTTATAGCTGGGGGCAGGGAAATTATGATGCGGTGAGGCATGACTTAGGATGCGTGGCTTGGAAAAGTTGGCTTCAAGGGAAGGGTGCAATCGATATGTGGAGCTTGTTCAAGGAACAACTACTGAGTGTCCTTGATAAGTATGTACCTGTCAGGCAGGGAGGAAAGAGTCGTGTGAGGGAGCGTTGGTTTAATAAGGAATTGGAATCCCTTGTTAAAGGGAAGAGGGCGGCCTATGTAAAGATGAGGCGTGAAGGTTCAATTGGGGCGATTGAGAGTTATAAGGTAGCTAGGATGGATCTAAAGAGAGAGCTAAGAGCAGCAAGGAAGGGATATGAAAAGTCCTTGGTTGATAGGATTAGGGAAAACCCAAAGGCTTTCTATAGGTATGTCAGGAATAAAAGGATGACTAGGGTAGGAATAGGGTAGGAAGTTGCGTGTGGAGGCTGAAGAAATTGGGGAGACACTGAATGAATACTTTTCGTCAGTATTCACTCAGGAACAGGACATTGTTGCCTATGTGAATATTGAGTCACAATTAATTAGAATGGATGGTTTTGAGGTATGTAGGGAAGAGGTGTTGGAAATTCTGGAAAGGGTGAATGTAGGGTGATGGCATTTATCCTAGGATTCTCTGGGAAGCAAGGGAGGAGATTGCAGAGCCATTGGCCTTGATTTATTATGTCCTCAATGTCTACAGGAATAGTGCCAGAAGACTGGAGGATAGCAAATGTGGTTCCCTTGTTCAAGAAGGGGAGTAGGGATAACCTGAGTAAAGAGGCCGGTGAGTCTTACCTCTGTTGTGGGCAAAGTTTTAGAGAGAATTGTAAGGGATAGGATTTATGAATATCTGGATAGGAATAATATGATCAAGGATAGTCAGCAACGTTTTATGAAGGGCCGGTCGTGCCTCACAAACCTTATTGAATTCTTTGAGAAGGTGACTAAGGAGATGGACGAGGGTAAAGTGGTAGATGTGGTGTATATGGATTTTAGTAAGACGTTTGATTAGGTTCCCCATGGTAGGCTACTGCAAAAAATACGGAGGTATGGCATTGAGGGGGAGTTGGAGGTTTGGATTAGGAATTGGCTGGCTGGAAGAAGACAGAGGGTAGTAGTTGATGGTAAAGGATCATCTTGGAGTGCAGTTACCAGCTGTGTTCCGCAAGGATCTGTTTTGGAACCATTGCTGTTTGTCATTTTTATAAATGACCTGGAGTAGGGGCTAGAAGGTTCGGTGAGCAAGTTTGCAGATGATACGAAAGTCGGTGGAGTTGTTGACAGTGAGGAAGAATGTGGCAGGTTACAGCGGGATATGGATAAGCTGCAGAGCTGGGCAGAAAGGTGGCAAATGGAGTTCAATGTCGCTAAGTGTGAAGTGATTCACTTTGGTAAGAGTAACAAGAAGATGGAGTACTGGGCTAATGGTCGGACACTTGGTAGTGTGGATGAGCAGAGGGATCTTGGTGTCCATGTACACAGATCTCTGAAAGTTGCCATCCAGGTAAATAGTGCTGTGAATAAGACATATGGTGTACTGGCTTTTGTTGGTAGAGGAATTGAGTTCCGGAGTCCTGAGGTCATGTTGCAGTTGTATAAGACTCTGGTGCGGCCGCATCTGGAGTATTGTGTGCAGTTTTGGTCGCCATACTATAGGAAGGATGTGGAGGCACTGGAACGGGTGCAGAGGAGGTTTACCAGGATCTTGCCTGGTATGGTAGGAAGATCGTATGAGGAAAGGCTGAGGCACTTGGGGCTGTTTTCATTGGAGAAAAGAAGGTTTAGGGGTGACTTGATAAAGGTGTACAAGATGATTAGGGTTTTAGATAGGATTGACCATGAGAACCTTTTTCCATGTATGGAGTCAGATATTACGAGGGGGCATAGCTTTAAATTAAGGGGTGGTAGGTATAGGACAGATGTTAGGGATAGATTCTTTACTCAGCGAGTCGTGAGTTCATGGAATGCCCTGCCAGTAACAGTGGTGGACTCTCCCTCTTTATGGGCATTTAAACGGGCATTGGATAGGCATATGGAGGAAAGTGGGCTATGTAGGTTAGGTGGGCTTGGATTAGCGCAACATCAAGGGCCGAAGGGCCTGTACTGCGCTGTATTTTTCTATGTTCTACAATTCTGATCCCCCTTCCAAAGGAAGGATGTTGTGAAATTTGAAAGGGTTCAGAAAAGATTTACAAGGATGTTGCCAGGAATGGAAGGTTTGAATTATAAGGAGAGGCTGAATAGGCTGGGGCTGTTTTCCATAGAGCGCCAGAGGCTTATAGAGGTTTATAAAGTCACGAGGGGCATAAATATGGTAAATAGCAAGGTGTTTTCCTTGGGGTGGTGGAGTCCAGAACTAGAAGGCATAGATTTTGGGTGAGAGGGGAAAGATTGAAAAGGGAGCTAACGGGCAATGTTTTCACACAGAGGGTGGTATATATATATAGATTGAGCTGCCAGAGGAAGTGTTGGATGCTGGTACAATTACAAAATTTAAAAAGCATCTGAATGGATATATGAATAGGAAGGATTTAGAGAGATATGGGTCACGTGCTGGCAAATGGGATTAGATTAGTTTAGGATATCTAGTCAGGATGGACAAAGTTGGGCTGAAGGGTCTGTTTCCATGTCATACATCTTTATGACTCAGTAATGTCACTGATGTATGGGAGTGTATGTTTGGGAAGGGAACTCTGTAAGGAATGTTCTATATATGCCACAAAGAGACAGGCATAAATGGGGTACCATGCAGGTAGCAGTGGCCACATCTCTGATCTGAAGAAAGTGAGAGGAATTAAAGGATGAGTTCAAAGGGAGAATGAGCTTAGATTAGTGAAGGTCCATAGGAATGGTTGAGGCCTTTTTTCCAGGAAGGAGCAGATAGCCCCGAGACCATTCTGATAAGGATGCCTAGCAAAGGCAGAATCAGGCTGTATGGGGTCGGGGGACTATAAGCTGGGAAGTTGTAGAGGAGAGATATCTAGATGAGATGTGATTAGTGACAGATGTGAATACAACAGCTGATATTCAATGGTCAGGTCATGTGCAAGGGGAGACAGGAGGTGATGCTTAAGAGATGGTGATCAGCCTCCTTAATGCCAGCCTACAACAGCACCACCCTTGGTGGCAGGCTTGATTACAAAGTCAAAGTTGGAATGTGAGAGCAAGAGTACAGTCAATTCAAGGGAGATAGGTTACAATGACAGAGGGGAGTAGAGAAATTAAAGCAGTCATTGTCACATTAATGATTTTCAATAATCAGGTCAACTACAGGTAAAAAGCAAGGAGAGGCTTGCAGGTGGAAAGTGAGTGTTGACAGGCATGTGAAAGGCTTTGTGGGACAGGGAGAGGACTGTTATCCAAAGAAATGGACACAGAGGCAACAGAAGTTTGACATCATGTCATGCGGTGGGAGTGCAGACAGATGATACAAATCCTTCGCTAAGTACAAACATTCAGCCTCAGAGAATGGAAGGTCAGAAGAGATAGTAAATAACTAACAAGAAGTGGGGGTTAGGAGAATTGGCAACATTTTTTTGAAAACACCAATCAACTCTAAATTAAATTTCATAGAATGTTAGACAGGTCATAGGATCAATTGCTGTTTGTTTAAACCAATGCAGTTTTCTGGTTGTGCTGTAACTTCAGTAAATTCAACAAGAAATAGTCTTCAACTTATTTTTAGATAATTCAACAAGCGTGTTTTTGGCATTTCAATGGCCTCCTGTTATGGGAAAAGTTTGAGTCTTCTTGGCATTAATCTGATACTCAGATAAGATGATGATTTGCTACACCTTTAAAACGTTGTATGATGCATTCATTCTGTGTATACTACAATCAAAAAAATCAAAATCATTAACTTTTGAAGAGTGTAATTCATTTCTGCAATAGGATTCATTTGTTTTAAGTAATTTCATTATTTATTTTGCATCACCCCATTGAGTGCTTATTAGTTTATCTTACAGGCAGTACTTCCTCTTACTCGGCTTCCTGGCTTTGCTTCATTAGTGCTGAAAATGTATTGCTGGAAAAGCGCAGCAGGTCAGGCAGCATCCAAGGAACAGGAGAACTGACATATCGGGCATGAGTCCTTCTTCAGGAAGAAGAGCTCATGTCCGAAACGTCGACTCTCCTGCTCCTTGGATGCTGCCTGACCTGCTGCGCTTTTCCAACAATACATTTTCAGCTCTGATCTCCAGCATCTGCAGTCCTCACTTTCTCCTTTGCTTCATTGGTGTTGTTCTGAATGACATTTCCTTGTAATGCTGAATTGACCCTGAACTGATGCAATGTTTGCTGGAATCCTTCTGAACTTTGGACAGAAAATACTGAGAGTATCACTGGAAGTGATATTTGATGCACCAGGGTTATAAAAGGACCATGAGATGAATGTGGTTGGGCTCATTTGTGGACTCTAAATCAAGCAATCCCGACCTGGCTGGGATGCTGACATTTCACTTAGCTCACTGTAAGGAATTGGAGACTAATCCTATGAAAGTACACCTGAGGATAAGCCTCCTTTACTTGGCATCCAGTACATTTCACCAAACTACCACAGTCCAATCAAAAATATCAACCACAGTAAATGAATACCACATGCATAACAAACACGGTTGAGTTTCAAATTTACAATATTCAAAGTGTAAAAATTTGGATCTCTCAAACTACTGTCCTTGCAAGTATGTAAAGTGTGGGCTAGATTGGTACATTAAACACATCGCAATAGGAGTGAAGGAGCATTGGAGTACTGGAGTAGCCACCAGGTATAAACTATAGGACTGACCAAGGTGCACAAGAAGTATGACAGCTTTTACACACAGTTAGCTCTGGTTTTATTAGCTCTGTGATGCAATCATTGGAACATTCCTTGGGAATATGGTATAAGTAACAGGAACAAGATTCAGCCATATGGCCCCTCAAGCCTCCTCTGCCATTCAATACAGTCATGTCAACTTCTGGCTTCATTGTCACTTTCTTGCCTATACCCAGAGTCCTTGAGAGACCAAAAATCTGTCTATGTCAGCCTTAAATATATCTAATGTAGAAACATCCACAACCAACTTAATTAGAATTCCAAACACTCACACCCCTTGATTGAAGAAGTTTCTCCCCATCTCAAGTTAAAATCATCTATCCCTTATCCTGAGTCTGTGTTCATGCATTCAAGATTCTCCATCAGGGAAATCAACCTCCTTTTAGCATCAATAGCCTGATGGCTCAGTGGTGCATTGCTGCCTCACAGCGCTAGGGATCTTGGTTTATTTTCACCCTCAGAGTTGTATGTTCTCAATCATCTGTCAAGAACCTTCAGAATTTTATATTTCCCAAGTCTTGGTGCACACCCCAGTCCCACTGAAACAAATACCCAGCACGTTCAGGTGGTCGGTCTTGATGGTGAAGGGGATCTAGGATTGGTCAGCCCAATTCCCAAAGAGCATGGTCTCGCTCTTGCCTCGGTTTACCTTGGCCCCCGAGGCCCGCTCAAATTGGTCACAGATGCACATGAGTCTGTGCACGGACAGCGGATCCGAGCAGAAAACGGCGACATCATCAATGTACAGGGAGGCCTTAACTTGTAGGCCCCTACTGCCAGAAATACTCACTCCTCTCAGGCTTCCTGATAGACTCGGCAAATGGCTCGATGCAGCGCACACACAAGGCAGGAGAGAGAGAGCAGCCTGTCTAACTCCAGATCTGACAGGGAAGCTATCTGATTCCCACCCATTGATTGGGACTGCACTGACAATGTTGGTGTAGAGCAGTCTGATCCAATTACAGATTCCCTCCCCAAAGCCCATTTTGGAGAGAACATTCCACATATTAATGCTGTATCCTGTCAAAGGCTTTCGCCTGGTCGAGGCTGATGAGGCAGGTGTCCACTCCCCTGTCCTGCACGTAGGCAATCGTATCCCTGAGGAGTGCGAGACTCTCAGCAATCTTCCTGTCCAGTACAGCACAGGCTTGGTCAGGGTGAATCACCGGTCCCAGAGCAGACCTGACCCGGTTGGCAATGACCTTTGACAAGATTTTGTAGTATGTGTTTAACAGTTGAGATTGGTCTCCAATTTCTAATTTCCTCTCTCTCCCCCTTCTGCTTGTAGAGGAGGGTGATTATGCCTTTCCTCATGGATTCACTCATGGTACCTGCCAGAAGCATACTGACACACACCTCCAGCAGGTCCTGGTCAATCAAGTACCAAAGAGAAGAATAGAGCTCGACCGGTAAGCCGTCGCTTCTGGAAGTTTTATTCTTTTCAAAGGACTCGAGGGCCTTGGTCAGCTCATCCAGAGATAACGGCTGGTCCAGTCTCTACTCTGTTTTATCGTCTAAGACCTCGGTGATAGAGTACAGGAATGACTGGGAGGTTGCGCTGTCAGTTGGCTTTGAATCATACACATTGGCATAGAAGGATTTGCTGATCCTCATGATGTCAGCCTGAGATGATGTTACCGAGCCAGCTTCTTCCTTCAGGCTGCTGAGCACAGAGCTCTCTTTGTGCACCTTCTGCAAGAAGAAACGTGAGCACGTCTTGTCCTGCTCCACAGAGCAGACTCTGGACCAGAAGTTTATCTTGGAGGCCTCCGAGGCAAACAGCGAGGCTTGCTGGCTCTTCACCTCCTGGAGGTCCTCCATTGTACCCCCATTGTCTGCAGCAGGAGCAGGTTCTACACACTTTCTTGGAGTTGGGACAGTTTTCCCTGCCTCTCTCTCACCTTCTGAACACCTCTGAGGATGAAGAACATCTTGTTGTTGCCTTTTACTGTTTCCCACCAATCAGCTGGAGACTCAAAGAGGGGCTTCACGGTTCTCCAAACTGCGTAATCCCTCTTGAGCTCTTCAATGTTTCCCGGGGTCAACAGCTTTGTGTTCAGCTTCCACATTCCCTTACCAGCCAATGCTCATCCTGTAGGTGAGAATCGGCCAGCAGGAGGCAGTGGTCAGAGAAGAACACCGGCTTGACATCGGTGGATCTAACTGAGGACATTCGGGACACAAACAGGTCATCTATCCTTGAGCGGATAGACCCGTCTGCCCGTGACCTGCGCTCCATCTGCAGGGGTGCTGAAGACGCTGTGCAGCTTGGCATCTTTGACCGTTTCTATCAGGACTTTGGACGTGCCATCCAGTTTACTGTATCCCTTGCCGGATCGTCCAACTGCAACAATGATACAGTTGAAGTCTCCGGCCAGAATGACCTGCCTGGACGTAGCCAGCAACAGTGGAAGCTGCTGCAGGACGGCCAACTGTTCACTCTTACCTGTTGGGGCGTACACGTTGATTAGTCTCAACGGAGCATTTCTGTACATAACATCCACGACGAGGAGGCGCCCACCCACCATCTCCTTAACCTTGAATGTTGCAAAATGTTGAATAAAGAGCTGAAGTGGATCAAGTGGATTTGGGGGATTGGCATGGGTGTAAGTAGCAACCTGACTTGAACAACCACCTTCTCAGACTTCTCAACCTATCTACCACTAGCCACCTTTCATTAGTGAGATTAAAAAACATTTCTGTACAAAGAAAGTTGCAGATATTTGGAACTTATATCTGCTAAGGGGGGCAATTCATGTTCGATCAATTGTTAATTTTAAAGTGGAGATTATATATTGAAGTTATATGGGCAAAGCTGCATGGCTTCTCCTTGCCTCTGCTGACAGTTAACATAAACATTGACAGAAAAATAAATCAATAACTTCTATTTAAACAGCAAGTTATGCTGAAACTAGGTGAGTATTTCAGTAATATTTCAAGAAATTAAGCTTTAGTAATAGAAAATAAAGGGAAAGACCTGATCAATATTTTCTCTTCAGTTATCTTTATTGGGAATGATCAACTGATTATTTTCTCACAGCAAGTAATTAGGATCTGTTGTGAGCATTTCTTACCCTTTGCATTAGTAGGCCAAAGAGATACCCTGGAAGGAGAAAGGGGGAGGAATTCACAGATGAAAATAAGAACGTGAAGAAAAATGTTAAAATGGAGATCAGAGATCTGAAAATTCTTGTTAGAAGTGTTCAACCTTTTCTAGACTTTTCAGGAAATAAAATTTTCCAATGAAATCTCTCTCTTTGCTACTCGGCAAAGCAAAAGCGTAAGTCATGATAAAATTCAGTTTGCAATGTCACGGGTCAATGCTGGTTTTAATTCAGCATTGTTATTCTGTTGTATGCTCATTCTTATGGAAGCATGTTGAAGATTATATGTCATCTTAAACTGTGATTGCTGGTGAAGTCATTAGATTCAGAGTCACAACATGCACACAGCTTTATACTGAATTATCCTTATTAATACAGATGTGGTGATAAATATATCAGTTCAATTTCTTTTAGGTTTAGTTAATCTTTGAAATCATCAATTCTAATTAAAAAAAAAGGAAACCACCCTGAAATTAAATGGTTACAATATAAAGCTACTTAATCTCTTGTATTGGAAAAGGCAGCGTACAAACATAACAGGCAGTTTATACCCAGGAACTAGAGGTTCAAATTCTGTGTCCGGTCGTGGTCTCCTTATATGTTTGGAGAATACGGAGACTCTGGAAACGGTGTACAGGATAACAATAAAGGTCAAGTTCCAGCTAAAAATATTTTAGTTACTCAAATATGTTCCAAGAGGAAGCTCTATACATTTATGGGTGGCATGTGGGTCAGTGTTAGCACTGTTGTCTCACCGCGCCCAGGACCCAGGTTCGATTCCAACCTCGGGCGATTGTCTGTGTGGAGTTTGCACATTCTCGTGTCTGTGTGGATTTCCTCTGGGTGCTCAGGTTTCCTCTCAGTCCAAAGATGTATTGGTTAGGTGACTTGGCCTTGCCAAAAAGCCCATATAGTGTTCAGGAATGTATAGGCTAGGTGTCAGGGGAAATGTAGATTAATAGGCGTATGGGAATGGGTTTGGGTGGGATACTGTTTGGAGGGTCAGTGCTGGTTTGTTGGCTCAAATGACCTGTTTTCACACTGTTGGGACTCTATGATTTAGAACCCAGGGTGATTTGATCAATGTGTAAGAAAACACAAAAGGTACCAAATTGTGATTTTATGGATCAACTAATTTAAATTCAAAGGTTATGGAGGACCGGGGTATAGAAGTGCAAAACATACACTGGACAGACAGTTCTTGATTTCCCAAATAACCATGAAATTGTGGAAAAGGTTGCTGGTTTGTGTGGTGATTGCTGATCCATTATATTCCTCCAAGGGAAAGCTGAACCCATTTCTGTCTCAAATAGAGATTACCTTGTCCAAGAGGTAGGTATCCTATAATGTAAATTCGGAGCTATGTGATCTTCTGGACTCATTCAGAATGCCAAAAGAGATTTTCAGTAATCTTGTCAAACTCTCCTTGGCGAGTACATGCCATGTCTATGAGTAGATATGTCAAAGCATCGTTTCCTATTCATTATTTTCCATTTAGGTGTGTGTGATTAGGTATTAGTTTTACTGGTTTTCTTCTTCTAACTGTTTTGTTTCCCCCACCCCTTCCTGCCCCTCAATTTTCTACTTGTGACTGCGATTAGCATATTTTCCCCCCGATGACAGTATGTACAAAATACTTACTACGAAGGCGAATGTAATAGAGAGGAATAATGATAGATTTAGATGCAAAAGAATGGTATGAGACACAAATCGAATATAAATACCAGCATGGATTGGTTTAGCTGATTAGCCTGTCCTGTGTAATCTAACTGTCAGAGAAATAACATAGCCTTTTTTTAAACGAGGAAAACTGTCAATTTTTAATTCTGCTGCACTGTTTGCACTTCCATGTCTGTTCACCAAATATCGTACGTGCTAATGTAGTCAACTAATTCAAAATCGATAAGCAACGAAATTCCTTTTCGCTCTAAGAAATTACAAAGACATTACTCACAGTTGCATGGGATATTGTCAAGTAGCCATTCTTGACCGTGCACTTTCTTCTCTGCCAAACTTTTCGAAGACTAAAACGAAAACCATCCAAATAATTACTTCACGCAGTAATATAAAATTAGTAACATTGCTGAATTCTTACTTGCTCTTATATGTACCATGTATATTCAAAAAGGCACACATGGATTCACATACTATAATTTGCTGCAAAATAAAGTAGAAAGCATAAATCTGAAAGAAAGTGAGAACATACCAGAGTGGCCAGTATCTTAAAAGGGAGATATTAACATTTCAGTTTGGAATCAGTCATCAAAATGAACTGTTTCTACTTTAAATATTAATTTAATCACTGCTGACACACTTGCCATATATTTGCATCTCAACCTTTTTAAAGCCATAATCAGCTAGTTTAGCAGAATCCATACACTTCTTCACACATTCTTAACTTTTAAAAATAATCAACCTATTTGGACGGGCTATAATGGAGGAATGGTCTTATGAATAAAGATTAAACAGATTGGGATTCTACTTTATTCAACTGGTCATAATCTTGTATACTTATATCAAATCTCCCCTTAATCTCTTTTCCTCCAAGAACAACAAAACCAGATTTTCAAACATAAGCAAAATCATGCATTCATGTAAACTGAAATCCATGTTTTGGAAAATCTTTTTGTCATATTCTCAAGTAATCTCAAATATTTTCCTAAAGTATGGTTAGAGAACTGGATGTAATGCTCTAGCTGGGGTCTAACTAGTGCGTTATACAGCTTCAACATCGATTCCCTGCTTTTGCACACCACGCCTCTATTAATGAGTGGAATAGATAGAGTCAATAGTCAGAGACTTTTCCACAGGGTAGGATTGACTGGTTTTAAGATATAGTTTTAAGGTATTAGGAGAAAGGTATAGAAGAGACGTCAGTGGTAGGTTCTTTACTCAGAGTTGTGAATGCATATAATATGTTGCCAGCTGTGGTGATGGAAGCAGAGCCATTAGGGACATTTAAGCGACTGTCACACAGTCAGCCACACAGCTCCTTGCTTTATTAGAGCCGCAACTCAAATGACAAAAGAGCTGAATTCCAGAAGTGAGGTGAGAGTGACTGCCTTTGACATCAAGACTGTACTTGACTGAGTGCCGCATCAACGAGCCCTCGCAAAATAGGAGTCAATGACAATCAGGGGTTTGACAACACACCTGGCGTATAGAAATATCAATGTGGTTGTTGTTGATCAGACATTTCAGCTCCAAGATGTTTCTGCAGGAGCTCATCAGCCTAACCATCTTCAGATGCTTCATCAATGACTTTCCCTCAATCAGAAGGTGAGAAATGGGGTTGTTCACCAATGATTGCATCAGGCCTAGCACAATTAGTGACTCCTCAGATACTGAAGCAGTCCATATCCAAATGCAGCAAGACCTGGACAAATCCAATTTTGGACTCAAAAGTGGCAAACAATGTTTGTGTTAAACAAATGCTAGGCAATGACCATTTTCAACAAAGAGACATTCAGCTTGATGTTCAATTGCACTACCATCACTGAATCCCCCACTATCAACACGCACTATCAATACCACAGACCAGAAACACAAATGGATTTGCAATGTAAATACAGTGGCTACAAGAGCAAATCAGAGGCTAGGCATGCTGCAGTGAGTAATTCACTTCATCATTCCTCAAAGCCTGTCCACCAACTACAAACACAAGCCAGGATTGTGATAGAATACTTCCCACTTGCCTGGATGAGTGAAACTCTGGCAACACTCAAGAAGCTTGACATCCAGAACAAAGCAGCCTGTTTGATTGATACCACGTTCACAAATATCCACTCCCTCCATCACTGACACTCAACAGAAGCAGTGTGTACTATTTACAAAATACACTGTTGAAATTCAAAGATCCTTTAACAACACCTTCCAAACCCATGAACATTTCCATCCACAAAGATGAGGGCAGTAGGTACATGGGAACACCATCATCTGCAAGTTTCCCACCAAGCCAGTCACCAACTTGCCTTGAAAATGTATTGCTTTTCCTTTGCTGTCGCTGGGTCAGAATCCTGGAATTCCCTCCCTAATTGCATTGTGGGTCAACCTCCAGAATATGAACTTGAGATTTTATGGAAGTGGCTCATTACCACCTTCATAAGGGCAACTAGGCACTGGCAATAAATGTTGTCCATGCCAATGATATCCACATTCCACAAGTGAATTAAAAAAAAACTCTACCTTTCCATATTTTCACTGACATGGAGTATAAGGCATGGAAGCAAATCATTCTCTCATGTGCATTGCCCCCATTCCTGAGGCTACTCAAGATTCAGAGCTTCAATTATGCCAGGTGCAAAGCCAATGATCAGAGGTTCTGTGCTGCAAAGACTATATCTCTCTGTTTTTCTGTTCTTTTGACTGTGGACTGAAATGGGAAATGAACTGTTTAAAAGCCAAGGATTGTTGCACTTTTTAAAAGCAAGTCACCCAATATTCATTCGAAGTGCTATTTATATAGCTTTTGGTTTAAGCAGTGTGAAAAGCCGAGGTCCATACGCGCAGGAGCAGGAGCTGTGTATGAATGGAGATTTTGAGTGGCAACAAGTAGCTGATTGGTAATTGGTCAGCACTTCATAAACCTACGAAAAAAGCCACCTGCCTGCCATACAATTGCCTCCCAGATAGCTGAACAGTTTGATAGTATAAAAGCCATGGATCTCTCTAAGGCAAGAGGTGGTTTTGCACTGCAGTTAAAAAAAATTATGAAGCCGTTAAGATAGCTAATTTATTTCTCATCAGTTGCTGTAAGTTGCTTTAACCAGTAATGTGAACCAGCTGCTGTATGCCTCCTGCAAATAAAAAGTACCTGGAGAAGAAAAATCAAGAAGTAGTGTTCCAACAGGCATAAGAAAAACTGAAGTAAACCCTGTGGAGAGTAACCACTAAACTACTTTTCCAATCTTTCCCTCCACCCATAATACCTACCTTTTGATTGATCATGTGTGTATGGTGAGCTTATAAGTGGGTTAGAGTTTTGAGTAGAATTGTATGCTAACTGTTCATAATTGTTTATCTACACATTTCTTTTGTTAAAAAAAATAGTAATTCTTGTTAACTACAGAAGCATCGTCTGTTAAGCAGGGTTTAAAAGTCAGATAAATTGAGGAATTCTGTGTACCTCAAAAAATTATTTTAACTTTCAAGATGACTCCAGTAATAGATTAAATTAGATCACTTACAGTGTGGAAACAGGCCCTTCGGCCCAACAAGTCCACACCGACCCGCCAAAGCGCAACCCACCCATACCCCTACATTTACCCCTTACCTAACACTACGGGCAATTTAGCATGGCCAATTCACCTGACCTGCACATCTTTGGACTGTGGGAGGAAACCGGAGCACCCGGAGGAAACCCACGCAGACACGGGGAGAACGTGCAAACTCCACACAGTCTGTCGCCTGAATCGGGAATTGAATCCGGGTCTCAGGCGCTGTGAGGCAGCAGTGCTAACCACTGTGCCACCGTGCCGCCCACAAAGGGGGGGCTTGATTTCCAGATCCCTACCCCATGAAGCTTAACACAGCAGAAGTGTTAAGAAGGTGAAGTAGGCTGAACAAACTTAGAAAGGTGCAGGATTAAAACATGTTTAGCTGAGAAAGTAAATCTAATGTGCTTTTTTTACAATACAGGGTGAGAAACTACACACGAAAATTATTTGAAGAACCCATAATCTGTGATGTTTCATTATAGAGGATTGGCCTGAGTCCGTCTTGGAGGTCCCGAAATATCTGAGAACGGTTTGACTATATCAAAATAAGATCAGAATGCTAATGAAGTACTCTTCAAAGGATGCCAAGTACTCATTCCGTCACTTAGACCTGACATACTTGATCAGCTCTACCTAGAAGATGGAGAAGATGAAACACTTGACGACGAGTCAATATTCTAGCCCAGCATCAGCAAGGACATTAATTCAGGTGGTAATCAGGTAAATATCTCCAAATCACATGACAGACTGTTATTGCCATAGACAAAGACATTATCAGCACAAAAGAATATAATAACTATCACTCAAATTCCAATTGTCCTGTCACTTTGGGGCATAGAACAATGTGTATTGCAATGGTAGCACCATTTGCACCAATTTTACTCTTCAAAAAGGTTATTCAACATTAGCCCATAACATACGGGAAAACAGTTTTCGAGCATGTGAACAATGATCCATCAAAGATTCTCCATGTTCAAATGCAATGACTGCAGAGAGACAACGCAGAAAAATGTGTTGCTGGAAAAGCGCAGCAGGTCAGGCAGCATCCAAGGAGCAGGAGAATCGACGTTTCGAGCATAAATTCCTCCTGAAGTATAAGCCTCTCCTGCGCTTTTCCAGCAACACGTTTTTCAGCTCTGATCTCCAGCATCTGCAGTCCTCACTTTCTCCTAGAGAGAGAACGCAGTCAAATTGCTGTTCAAAATGTTTTGGAAACTGGACAAGATAGCCAATTGTTGATACGACATCTTCATGCAATTCCATTAGACTCTAAATTGTTCAGCTGACCAATGAGAACTACACTATCAAGCTATCTCAACATTTCATTACTGATCACACGCTGATTAAATGAAAAATAAAAAAAAAATGCAAATGATGATTCAGAATGACTACCATTACACATTGACATGAAGGTGAGGGCCCCACATCTGGAAGAACAAAGAAGGATTATAGAAGAGCTGTCCAAAGTGTGCAAAGAACCATGTTCATATAAGGTGACAAAAGCAAACTCCTGGAGGTGTGAATGGCTCTCTTATCCTATCAAAGTCCTGATAAAATGGGAATCATTCATTTTCAAGGCCAAGATATTTAAATAGTTAATTAGCTTAGCTAAAAGAATGAATCAATGCTCCAGAACTAGACCAGCTCAAAACTTAATATGGAATTATAGTTCAACAGTTTGGGATAATAACCAGTAGATATAGCTAGAACAACTATTTTGAACAGAGATCTTTAGAGACCCTGATAGCTCTTATTCCAGCTTCAGGCAGCATTCTCAGTTGAAATAACTGAACAGCTTAGAATAGTTGATTTTTTTCTCTGACATTGGGGAGGTATAAAAGAAGGAAGGTATCTCCCTCTTCAAATGAAAAGGAATTCAGGCAATGTTTAAATATTGTACCTGCAAAACCATTAGGAAAAATTCGCTTAAACTCTCTCCCTGATCATGCTTTAACTACTGAGTTCACCTACAAAGGCGAACTCTGGCTATTTGACTACAGATGTCATCTTAGCTGCTGAATCTGACATCAATTTTCAACTTTTTCACTTCAGAAAAAGATTCTTCAAACAAGTCAAATCTGCAGTAATATTAAACTGATCTAATTTTCATCATATGTTATTCGTTACCTTGCTTACAGTAAGTTACTGTGGATGTATTTTAACTAATGGTTTTACTATTTCTTTCTTAAGTAACTTGCAGTAATAGTTGAGTAATAATCTAACTTCTCTAGTTTAAAACACAAAATATACTAATAGATACTTTTTAAACTAAAAAAAAACCGCAAACAGTAAAATATACTACTAGCTTATTTAAATTCTTTGTTCACAAGGAACGTTTGTTATGTAGTTGTTATACCATCAAATTCTATACTTTCCTCTCAGCTTTATTTCCATTAATCTAAAAAGTGGTAATAAATATTGTTCAAAAAAGATAATGGATTATATTTAATGACACCTGCTTTCAGGAAAGCCCACCTGAGTGTGAACGGAAACTAAACTGGGCTGTGTTATGCTTTCCCTGGGATCCTTGATCCCAGGAGCAGAAATCCCACCCCTAAGAATTGCCAACCAATCAGGAGCTACCAGCTGAGATTCATCATCTGGTCAGGTGAGGAACAGTGAAAGCTGCCAGATGTGGATTGGGTTCACTAAAGCATCCTACAATGATAAAAGTGTGAGGTCATGCGGGTGAATGAAGGGGCTCAGCAATTAGAGCTTGAGTTTGTTTCTTAGTGGGCCTCACTCTTTTCCCAATATAAAGTCCTTCAATAAGGCATCGAGTATCTTTGAACAAGAGTCCCCCTCCCCAGGAGCTTGCAACAGTTTCATTAAGGTTTGATTCCACAAAGCAAGTTCTTCATTTGCTTATTAGTTGAATGCTAGTGATGACAGAAAGATTATTCACAAGTCTTCCTGCCCTGGTCTTAATTAGATCAGAGGTGGAAAGACAACAGGGTCTCCATCCAATTCAATAGCCATTAGCAATTAAACCTGTCTTGGGAGAAGGCATCTAATCTGCCCAATGCCCTGGATACTACAGAAAAATTTCACTCCAACAGAAACTCATTTCTTTTTGCAAAATGACTCATTTTTCTAAGACTGTAATGATTGGAACCAGGTTGATCTTTTTGACTTTGAGATCCTTGATTGGGATTGTTAACTGGGGCCAATCAAGGAGCCCTGGGTGACAGATGCAACCAGTAGACTATAAAATCTCCTCAGACTGAGCCACTGCCAATGTGTTCCTGCTGATACTAGTGGTCTTTGTGTTTTGAGGAGGAGTAAATCATTTGATTTACTTTTTTGGGGGGTTTGTTTTTTTCTTTGGCTTGGGCTGTGCTCAGCTGCACTAGTAGCCACCACCACCACTGCTACTGCTGCAGCAGCCTGGGCCTGCTCCCATTATAGAGTCCTTCAACAAGGCATCAAGTATCTTTGAACAAGGGTCCCCTTCCCCAGGAGTTTGCAACAGTTTTATTGTGGGCCTTGCCCACAACTGGACACTGTTGCTGGTGCCTGGGGCCTTCTGCAACTGCTTGGGCCCCATCTACTCCTGGGACTGTTCTTGTTGCTACCTCCATCATTCTGTCTGGGCCTCAGCCAGATTAAAGGACTATTGGTCCTGCCTGGGGCCTGCCACAACCCCTGCTGCCTGGGGCCTCCTCTCACTGCCACTGGGACCTACCTTCAACACCGCTGTCTGGGCCCTGCCAACACCTGAGACTGTTGCTGCTGCTGCTGTCGCCGCCGAGACCCAACTAACATCTGGGACTGCTGCTGCTATCAGAACTTTCCAGTGCAGGGATCACTGTCATTTGCCTGAGACATTCATGGGAGAGGTCTGTGGAGGCTGCTTATCAGCACAACATGTCAAGTTCCAAGAGAGCAGGCCTAAGCCACACCTACGCCAGGGTAGCCACTGCCTTAGGCTTGGCTGCTCCAGTCCAAGCTACAACACCCAACCCCTTTTAGGCACCTGATTAAACGCCTAAGGGTTAAGGCCTATCTGCATCCACACATGACCATCGAGGCTTGCAGTAAGGCCATGGCTAGTGTGGTTGGCCCGCTAACAAGTCCCAAGACAGCAGGTTCTAGCTGCACCTATGCCGGGGTAGTTGCTGCCTTAGGCTCGACTGCTCCAGCCCCAGCTACAACCCCAACCCCCTTCTGGCACCTGACTAAACGCCTAGGGGTTAAGGCTTATCCGCACCCGCAACGACCAGAGGCTTGCAGTTAGGCCAAGGCTACGTGGTCGGCCCCACTAGCCATTGTCGTTGCAGCTCGAAATGTACAAAATGGCTGCATTTTTCCTTTGGATCAAGTAGGCAGTCCACCTAGACGTGCAGACGGGGCTCACTGTGGGTGGAACATTTTTTCTCATTGACCCATTGGAAGTCACGGCCAGCAGCACGAGGAGCTGCTGATGGGTGCTCTGAGCGTGGCCGCCTTCTCTTCGTACACCCCCCACAGGGCCGGGTCCACATCGGGCTGACTGAGATGTAACTCCAGATCAAATACCTTCTCCAACTCCTCTATCCTAGATCTCAGTCTCTTCATCAACCCACTTGCATACTCCTGACAGAAAAAGTGGACGTGAGCCTTGTCCACATCCCACCATAGCCTCAGGGAAGGGAAGCTTTCCCACTTTTTTCTCCAGCTGGCCCAGAACTGATAAAATGCGTCCTGGACCCTTGAGCTGTTCAGGGCGAAGTGAGCACCATAGGGAATGGATTGCTTTATTTCCCCAACTCTATTTTGATTTAATCTCTGCCCTCCCCTTCACTTTTTTTGCCCACTGATTTTCACCAGGGAGTTGACTTCTTGCCTGGCTTCCATGTTGGACCACACGATTCACCCAGACCATTGATTAGAAGGGCATTACTTGTCACTGGCCACTTTGGTGTTTCCTTTCTTCCTGGTGAAAAATGAATAAAGATTTCTACATCTGTTGTTCTTCACTGTGTCTCAAAATATATAACCAGAAGATTTAGAATCTCCTCAGTTTAGGAGGCTGATTCTGTGCTAGCTGGGCCACAGTCAGTGTGTTACTGTTGGTTTCTGTTTGTTTTTGGAGGAAACCTGATTCCTGAACTGGCTCAACCACATCACCAGTTTGTTAACTGGCATTCCTTTTTATTGAAGACTGACTGTTTAAATCAGCCAGTTTAAAAATCAATGTGTTACAGGTGTAACTCAGTTCTCATTAGGGAACTGCTGTTTCACTAGCTGGTTACAGCCTGTATGATAATCTTTTCTCTTTTACTTTTGACAAAAGCACTATACTGATTTTGTGGCAGGGCTTAGCCCTTGCACTCTGGTTTTTGTTTATTTTGGAATGTGCTTTCACTGTTTTGGTGTTTGGACTGAGACTTCATGAGAAAATACATCTTTCCACACGACCTGCTCCTGTGGGGGTAGGCCTGGCCCTTTGTGAGTGACGAGGCCTCTGTAAAGACTGAACCTTGTGTGTGCGCTATGAGGCAAGCAATTGCTGCATCCTGGAGTGGACCAAACCACTGCTTTAACTGCCTTTACAATGTTCCTGAGAGTGGGTCTGGTCCTTTGGATGGATTAGGCCTCTGTGAAGACTGAACACTTGCATGTATGCTGTGGCCTCTGCCTTCTGGAGTGGGCCAAACTCCTGTGAGTAAACTGCAGCTTCACAATGTACTGTGTTCCTGTAAATGGGCCCGGTTCTCGATGGATGGGTGAGACCTCTAAAGAGGCTGAACACCTGTGTGCGGGCTGTGTGTTTGCTGCCTTTGGGCATGGACTCTGTCTGCATATTGGAAACTGTTGAGATGATTTTGTGAATTCTGTTAATGTATGTGAGTTTTGTAATTAATTGTGTTGGAGTATGGGCCAGAACGGCCGAGTCAGTACATGGGGTGGCCAGGAGCTGGAGGGTCAATAACCTACCTGGGGCAAAGTGGGGGAGTCTGGTGTATGCAAGGTGGCTGGGAGCTAGGCAGCTGACGGCATAGTCGTAGGAAAGCTGGTCAGAGGAGGGTTAGCCAGTTCAAGGGTTGATGACTGGATGGGAGGAGCCTGTCAGTGCGCGGGACAGGCAGGGCCAAACAATTGATAGCATCCTCGCAGGAAAGCTGTATAGGGAAGGCCGGTCAGAATGCTCGGAAGTTGAGCTAGGCGGCTGACGGCAGCCCTTGGGAAGACCGAGCGGGGGAGGTCCGGGTCAGTACATTTGCAAGGCTGGGAGCCGGAACGCTGGCCAGGAGAAAGGGTCAGTCAGTACGCGGAGCGGCCAGGTGCTGGAAGGCAGACAGCCTGACTGCATGAAAGCAGGGGGGCGGTTAGTATGCGGGATGACCAGGAGCCAGTGGCCGATCGTGCTGGAGGTAAGTGGGCTGGGGAGGGTCAGTCAGTACACAGTACGGCCAGACACTGGAAGGCCAACAACCAGCTTGTAGTAAAATGGCCCGGGTAGTCTGGTCAGTATGTGGAGTGACTGGGAGCTGGGTGGTTGATGACCAGCCTGGAGGAAAGCAGTCCTAGAAAGGGTCGGTCAGTATGCAGTATGGCCAGAGACCAGAAGGTCGATGACTATCGTGCAGGAAGGCTAGCCAAGGATGGTTTGACTAGTAGGTGGTGTAGAAGGGTGTCTGGTGTCTTTCTTTATCGATATATTGGGTCTGTGTTCTATGCACTGTTTCTCATTTGATTACACTGTCTTGTCCGTGTTTGTTACTGTTATCTTTGTGATGAATGGAAGTGGGATTTGAGGTTTGTCCTCATCTCCCTGAAAACTGGTTGAACGGTGGGGTTTGGCTTTGCTGCCCTTTCCTCTGGTACATACTGTTTTTTGTGAACTTCTGTTTTCTGTTTATTGTTAACTGTATTTTGTTCTGTTTAATAAAAATTTTTTAAAAAATAGGATTCTCCTCACTTGAGGGACTAACTTCAAGCTGGCTAAGCGCAACCAGTGTACTATGCACATGTAAATAAAGGTTTGGGCAATTATCTTTGGTGTGAGAAAGTTCCACAAATCCTTTATGGATGTGAATTTGTCATAATAATGGATGATGAAACGCTGCTAGGGCTACTTAAAGACGACAAGGCAGTGGCACCTGGAGCCCTTATTCTCAGTGCACGTAAGTGCAAAATAAAAACCAAAAGAACTGCGGCTGATATAAATCAGAAACAAGAACAGAAATTGCTGGAAAAGCTCAAAGTCTGGCAGCATCTGTAAACAGAAGTCAAAATGCTAACTTTGATTTGTGTTCACAGATGCTGCCAGACCTGCTGAGCTTTTCCAACCTATGTTCTTACAGACAAGTATAAGTTGGAACACCTTAGTGTTCAACAGGCCAAATGGTCAATGTGGATGCCTTGAGCCGACTCCCACAGGCATATACTCCACTGGTGATGCCTCACCAGAAGAGTTTTTTCTGGTTTTAGACTTCCTTGATACCCTTCTGGTCAATATCCGACTGTGGACATAATAAAATCCTGGCCTGGCTAAACTAAAACAACTGGGAATAATGGGGAGGGAAGAAAGAGAAATAGAAAGGCCATTGCAACTACGATCAAAACCTTTCTGGACCCGGTGAGGTCACATCACTGTACAGGACAGCTTATTACTATGGGGAACAAGAGTGATTGTCCCGAGTGAAGGTCCCGCCTGATACTGTCCGAATTTCGCCAGGGTCAGCCGAGGTTTCCAAAACGAAAAAATTGATGAGCAGTCATGTCTGTTGGCCAGGTATTGGATGCCAAGATAGCTGTGTGGTTGGCAGCACCCAGAATACCAATAAGGGCAACTATTGCCACTATCAGCGCCACACGTTCATGGGAATGGGCAGGTAAACCCTAACTTTGGTTGCATGTCGACTACACCGGTCCTTTCATGGTCCATGTTGCTGGTCATTGTGAATGCCCAAAGTGGTTGGATGTGCAGTGTTCTTTTGGCAAACTCAGGGATGACGACCGAAAAGCTGCTAGCATCATTTGCGATACATGGACTCCAGAAAGTATTGGTCATGGACAACAGGACATTTACCAGCAGGAAATCCAGTATTTCCTAAAGTTGAATGGCACCCAGCATGTTCAAATAGTTCCATACCATCCATCATCCAATGGTCTGGTGGGAACGTTGAAGGCAGGCTTTAAGAAACAGCCCACTGTCACTTGAGACCGAATTGCTCCGGTTCCTGTTAGATCAAAAGACCACCCCTCATGCAACTACAGGGATAGCTCTAGCAGAGTTGCTAATGGAGAGAAGACTGTATACCTGATATTCCTGGAAATGAGAGGGGGTAGAGGGTGAAGTGGATGTAGGAACACCAACGCAGGCCACACGTGAGAGAGAGTTTACTTCAGGGAACAAAGTTTGGTGTTGGTACCTAGTGAGATCAATACAAGGTCATGTGAGGCGGTCTTGAACAAACATGTGGATCGCCTGAAAGCTGCTACCTCGCAAATAGAGAAGGAGCAAAACATATCTGACCTCTCAGAACAGCCAAAAGGCCTATAGGAAAGTGTGTTCTCCCCTTCCATCTAGTGTCCATGATGGATGCAGCCTCGATAATGTTACTGCCAGAAGAGGAGATGCACCAGATGCAAGAGACAGGCTACGATCTAGTACATACCACCCGTGTCAGAGTCTGAGTAAGGGGAACTGGACTTGGGGGTGGAAACATCATGGGAGAAACGGAGAAAGATCAAGCCTACATACTTTAGACTTGGAGAGGTGGGGATGTAGTGATTCAAACCAGGTGGCTCTTGTTGACTATCTGATCCTTGATTGGGGTCGTTAACCTGGGACAATCAGGAAAGCTCTGGCTAACTGATATAAACAGGAGATTCAGAGTTTAGGGGACTGACTCTATGCTGGCTGGTGCTATAGTCAGTGTGTCACTGCTTCCTTTTTTTTCCTGGAAGGGGAGAAACCTGATTCCTGAACTGGCTGAATTATTTAGCCAGTTTGTTAACTGGTATGCCTTTTAGTGAGTACTAATTGTTAAACTCCTGATACACATAATGTGTTTCAGGTGTAACTCAGTTCTCATTAGGGGATTGTTGTTTCACTGGCTGGTTACAGCCTGTGTGTTACTCTGTCTTTTTCTCAAAAAAAGAGTAAAATGTTACTTTTATGGTAGGGCTTAGTCCTTGGACTCTAGTTTTCTTTGCTTTGTGTATGTGTCTTCACTTTTTACTGGTGATTGGACTAAGCCTTTGTGGAAGACATACATCCTACCAGAGGAGCTGTTCCTGTGGGGAAGCCTAGCCCTGGAACTGGGCCTCTGAAGATTGAACACCTGTGTGTGTAGGAGGTGAGCAGTTGCTGTATTCTGGAGTTTGGGAGAACACCTTTCCCTCAAGAGTGGACCAAACTGCTGTGAGTTAACTGCACCTGTACAATGTACTGTTCCTGTGAATGGGCCTGGTTTTCCAAGGCTGGGCCAGGACTCCATGGAGACTGAACAACTGTGCTGGGAGGTGTGCATTTGCTGCCTTCAGGAGTGGACTCTGCCCTTGGTTGTGGACTGTGTTTTTAGTAATGGACTCTGCAGTTTGGAGCGGACTCTATTTCTGACCACATACATCGTATACTGGAGTGGACTTTTCCTGGCAATGGATTCTATATCTTGAAGATTATGTATAGATTTGAACTGTGTACCAGAAAGGACTTTTTTTGTGGTAACTAACTGTAATGTGGTGTTGCACTGTCTTGTGTCCTTGGGTCTGGCAGGCCTTGCTGTGAGCTGGGAGGCTCATGCATCGCCCTGAAAGCTGTCACCTTGAGAGCTGGGAGGTGGGTAGGCAATCCTGTGAACCTGAAGGTTTGTAGGCTGTCCTGAAAGCCAGAGGGTAGGTAGGCCACCCTGATGCCAGTTGCCCTGAGCCAGATGGTGAGTAGGCTGTTCTGAGCGCTATCACCCCGATAAGGGGTAATCGGGATCGGCTGTCCTAGAGATGGTCGAAAGGTGTCACAGCAGCCGAGTGCCAGAAGGTGCGTAGGGGCGGGCTGAGATCCGGAAGGCTTGTGGGCTACCCTACACCCTGTCGTCTCAGGGAAGGGGACGGGCTGCCCTAGAGGTGGTCGAAAGGTGTGTCAGAGCGGACCGAGAACTGGAAGGGGCATGGGGCGGACCGAGAACCGGAAGGTGGGTAGGGGTGGGCTGCCTTAGTGGTCGAAAGGTGTGAGGGGCGGGGGCTTGCTGGGTCTGTGTTGTCTGCACTTCTGTATTTAACCATATTGTCTAATGTACAAATGTCATTGTCACTGTCTTGTCATATGTGGAACTGGGATTTGAGGTTTGTCCTCATCTCCCTGTAAAATGGTTGAACGGTAGAGTTTGGGGCCTAGCTTTAGATAATTAGATTATTTACAGTGTGGAAACAGGCCCTTCGGCCCAATAAGTCCACACCGACCCTCCGAAGCGCAACCCACCCATAACCCTACATTTACCCCCTACCTAACACTACGGGCAATTTAGTATGGCCAATTCACCTGACCCGCACATCTTTGGACTGTGGGAGGAAACCGGAGCACCCGGAGGAAACCCACGCAGACACGGGGAGAACGTGCAAACTCCACACAGTCTGTCGCCTGAGTCAGGAATTGAACCTGGGTCTTAGGCGCTGTGAGGCAGCAGTGCTAACCACTGTGCCGCCCACTTTGCTGCTCCTCTCCCTTGTAAAATTGCTGTCTCTTGTACAGCTGTAAATGTTTATTGTAAACTGTTTTGTAATCTGTTTAATAAAATTATAAACAGGAGATTGAGTTTAGGGGACTGACTCTATGCTGGCTAGTGCTACAGTCAGTATGTTACTATTGGTTTCTGTGCTTTTTGGAGGAGAAAACCTGATTCCTGAATTGGGTGAATAACTTGGCCAGGTTGTTAACTGGCATTCCTTTTAGTGAGGACTGATTGTTAAACTTCTGATGCTGTTTCAGGTGCAATTCAGTTCTCATTAGGAGATTGTTTCACGGGCTGGTTACAGCCTCTGTTACTCTGCCCTTTTCTCAAAAGTAAAAAAAGAGAAATGTGGATTTTATGGTAGGGCTTAGCCCTTGGACTCTAGTTTTTTTTGTATATATCCTCACTGTTTTTGGTGTTTGGACTGAGCCCTCGTGGAAGACATACATTTTACCAGAGGAGCTGTTCCTGTAGGGAGGCCTAGCCCTGGGACTGGGCCTCTGAAGTTTGAGCACCTGTGTGCACGTGCTGGGAGGTGAGCACTTGCTGTCTCCTGGAGTTTGGGAGAAGACCTTTGCTTCAGGAGTGGACCAAACCCCTGAGAGTTAACTGCACCTGTACAATGTACTATGTTCCTGTGAGTAGGTCTGGTTTTCCAAGGCTGGGCCAGGACTCCATGGAGACTGAACACCTGTGGGGTGTGCATTTGCTACCTTCAGGAGTGGACACTGCCCTTGGTTGCAGACACTGTTTTTAGCAATGCACATTGTATACTGGAATGGAGTCTGTTCCTGGAAATGGACTCCATATTTTGAAGATTCTATAGATTTGGACTGTGAACCAGAAAGGACTCTTTAGGTGTTTTTTTTTGGTAATTAACTGTATTGTGGTATTTCTTGGGTCTATCACCTGCACTGTCTTGTGTCCCTGGGTCTGACCAGCCTTGCTGGGAGGTTCATGGGTCATCCTGAGAGCCGGAGGGTGGGTAAGCCATCCTGTGAACCTGAAGGTTGGTAGGCTGTCCCAAAAGCCGGAGGGTGGGTAGGCCATTCTATTCCAGTCACCCAGAGAGCCAGATGGTGGGTAGGTCGCTCTGAGCGCCATCGTCCCGCGAAGGGATAATCGGGACGAGCTGTCCTAGAGGTGGTCGAAAGGTGTCAGAGCAGCCGAGAGCCAGAAGCTGCATGGGGCAAGCTGAGGTCCAGAAGGCTACCCTGTATGCTGTTGTCTGGGAAGGGGATGTGCTGTCCTAGAGGTGGCCAGGTGTGCCAGGATAATCCACTGGCCGGATGGTGCATCTGGGTGGGTGAGTGTCCAATGGTATTTAAGGGCAGACAGCTAGAAGGCAGGTAGCCATCCTCGGCGCCATCACCCTGGGCAGGTACCAGGGTGGGCTGAGAACTGGAAAGGGCATGGGGTGGACAGTGAGCCAGAAAGTGTGTAGGGGTGGGCTGCCTTGGAGTGATTTGGAAGGTGGGAGGGACGGGGGCTTGCTGGGTCTGTATTGTATGCACTCTATGTAATTGGACTGGTTTTTATGTACAAATGTTGTCGGTCTTATGTGAAAATGGTATTTGAGGTTTGTCCTCATCTCTCTGTAACCTGGTTGAAGGTTAGGGTTTGGGGCCTGGCTTTGCTGCTCTCCCTTGTAAAATTGCTGTTGTCTAAAGTTGTAAATGGTAACTTTTTTTGTAAACTGTTTTGTAATTGCTTGATTTAAAAAAAAACAGGAGATTCCACATCTCCTCTTTTGGGGGGGGGGGGAAATAAACAGGAGCGTCAGAGGTCTTCTCAGTTTAGGGGACTGACCCTGTGCTGGCTGGTGCGGACAGTCAGTGTGTTACTGTTGGCTTCTGCTTTTTTTAGGGATAAACCTGAATCCTGAACTGACTGAATTATTTAACCAGTTTGTTAACTGACAATCCTTTTGTGAGGACTGATTTTTAAACTCCTGATGCACAGTGTTTCAGGTGTGACTCAGTTAAGGGAGTGTTGTTTCACTGGCTGGTTACAGCCTGTGTGTTACTCTTTTTCGAAAAAAGGACAAATGTTGATTTTTGTGGTAGGGCTTAGCCCTTGGATTCTAGTTTTTTGTATATGTCTTCACTGTCTTTGGTGTTTGGACTGAGCCCTTGTGGAAGACATGCATTTTACCAGAGGAGCTGTTCCTGTGGGGAAGCCTAGCCCTGGGACTGGGCCTCAAAGAAGACTGAACAACTGTGTGCTGGGAGGTGAACACTTGCTGTATGCTGGAGTTTGGGAGAAGATCTTTCCTTCAGGAGTGGACCAAAACTGCTGTGAGTTAATCACCTTTAAAATGTACTGTGTTCCTGTGAGCGGTCCTGGCTCTAAGGATGTCCCAGGACTCCATGGAGACCGAACACCAGTGGGGTGTGCATTTGTTGCCTTTGGGAGTGGACTCCACTTCTGACAATGCATGTTGTAAACTGGATGGACTGTTCCTGAGAATGGGCTCTATATTTTTGAAGACTCTGGAATCTGTACCAGAAAGGACTTTTTTTGCTAACTATCGTGTTGTTTATGGGGTCTAGCACTTGCACTGTCTTGTGTCCCTGGGTCTGGCAGGTCTTGGTGTAAGCTGGGAGGCTCATGGGTCGTCCTGAAAGCTGTCACCAAGAGGTAGGCCATCCTGATGCCAGCCACCCCAAGAGCCAGATGGTGGGTAGGCCATTCTGAGCACTGTCGTTCCGAGAAGGGGTAAGCGAAACAGGCTGTCCTAGAGGTGTCAAAAGGTATGTCCGAGCAGCCAAGAGCCAGGTGTGTAGGGGCAGGCTGAGATCTGGAAGGCTGTGAGCTACCCTGCATACTGTCCCTGGGGAAGGGGATGGGTTGTCATAGAGGTGGTCAGAAGGTGTGTCAGGGTAGCCCACTGGCCAGATGGCACATCCAGGGTGGGTAAGAGCCCAAGGGTATGTAGGGCAGATAGAGGGCCAGAAGATGGGTAGCTGTCCTGACTGCTGTCACTGTGGTGGGTACCAGGGCAGGCTGTTCTAGGGGTGATCGGAAGGCGCTGAGGGTTGTTCGTGAAGCCGCAGGTGGGCTGTCCTAGAGGTGGTTGGAAGGGGTTTGGGATGGACCAAGAACCAGAAGGTATGTAGGGGTGGGCTGCCTTAGTGGCTGGAAGGTGGGAGGGATGGGGGCTTGCTGGGGCTGTATTGTATGCACAGTCTTAGATAATTGGATTGTCTTTTTATGTACAAATGTCATTGCTGCTGTCTTGTAATGTTTGAAACTGGGGTTTGAGGTTTCTTCTCTTTTCCCTGTAAACTGATTGAACGGTAGGGGTTGAGGATCTGGCTCTACTGCTCCTTTCCCTTGTAACAGCTGTATACAAAGAAACAGCAATTTTAATGTTAACTTTTTCTGTAAGCTTTTATAATTTTTTTTTTTAAAAAGAAAAATAACAGATTTGCACAGCACTGCCCTTTTGATGAGAAGTGCATTGCTTGTCACTGGCCACTTAGGTGTTATTCTTCTTCCTGGTGGTGGAAACTGAACAAAGATTTGTACACTGTCTTTCACTGTCTCTCACCTGCACACATGGGTGCTGGGGAAAACCTAAGCACGACCGCAGTTAGGTGGTAGTACAGGATAAAGGAAAAGAAAAGCCAGGAGACAGTCTGCTTGGGAGGGGGGGGAAGCCAGGGCTTTAGAGTCTGTGTATTTTAGGGAACTGAGGCTGTGGTGGCTGGTGCCACAGGCACTGTCTTTGCCCCTTGTTTAGTGAAGATATTTGTTTCATGTTGGGTTTCTTTATTGTTACAAAAAAAATAAACAGGAGATTCAGAATCGCTTCAATTTAGGGACTGACTCCAAGCTGGCTAGCCATATAAATATAGGGTGACTTGATATCAGGATACCAGCCTCTGTGCAGATATTTCAGACTAACCTTGAGTTATTGCGACCATCACCATTTCTAAGCATTTTTTCCTGTCTGCTGCTATGTGCCATGCAGGACAAATTAGGTCAAAATCCATTCTTTGGCATAGCTGATTCAGATTTTATTCAGGTAATGTCACTTATGCTATTTTGTTTACAAAATCATACTACAGAAACAAATTTTTAAGTGTACTGGCTGATAACCTTTGGGTAAACTGCAAGTTCTCACTTCATTCTCGTCCAAAAATGTTGTCTAAGAGTCAGATGGAAAGCACAGAAACAGACCCTGAGGTACAACCCCTCCACTCCAACCAGATATCCCAACCCAAACTAGTCCCACCTGTCAGCACCCAGCCCATAATCCTTCCAAACTCTTCCTCTTCTTATACCCAGCCAGATGCCCTTTTAAATGTTGCAATTGTACTAGCCTCCACCACTTCCTCTGGCTGCTCATTCCATACACATACCACCCTGTGTGTGAAAATGTTGCCCCTTTGGTCTCTTATCTTTCCCCTCACCCTAAACCTATGCCTTAGAGTTCTGGACTCCCCGACCCCACAGAAAATACTGTCTATTTATCCTATCCATTCCCCATAATTTTGTAAAGCTGAGGTCATCCCTCAGCCTCCAATGCTCCAGGGAAAACAGCCCTAGCCTGTTCAGCCTCTCCTGATAGCTCAAATCCTCCAACCCTGGCAACATCCTTGAAAGGGTTCAGAAAAGATTTACAAGTTTCACAATAGGACAGGAAGGAGATGAGAACTGCACGAAATATTCCAACAGTGGCTTAATCAATGCCTGTACAGCTGCAACATGACCTCCCAACACCTGTACTCAAGACTCTGACCAATAAAGGAAAGCATACCAAACACCTTCAATATTCTATATCTGCAACTCCACTTTCAAGGAGCTATGAACCTGCACTCTAAGGTCTCTTCATTCAACAACACTCCCTAGGACCTTACCATTTAAGTGTATAAGTCCTGCTAAGATTTGCTTTCACAAAATACAGCACCTTGCATTTATCTAAACTAAACTCCATCTGCCACTTCTCAGCCCATTGGCCCATCTGGTCCAAATCCTGTTGTAATCTGAGGTAAGGTTCTTTGCTGTCCACAATACCTCCAATTTTGGTGTCCTCTACAAACTTACTAACTGTACATCTTATGCTCACATCCAAATCATTTATGGAAATGACAAAGTAGAGGGCCCAGCACCGATCCTTGTGGCACTCCACTAGTCACAGGCCTCCAGTCTGAAAAACAACCCTCCACCACTACCCTCTGTCTTCTACCTTTGAGCCAGTTCTGTATCCAAATGGCTAATTCTCCCTGTAATCCATGAGATCGAACCTTGCCGATTGCCTTACTGAAGTCCATATAGATCTCATCTACCACTCTGCCCTCACCAATCCTGAGTTTTTTTGAAGTAACAATCAAGTTTGTAAGACATTATTTCCTACGCATAAAGCCATGTTAACTATTCTTAATCAGTCCTTGCCTTTCCAAATACATGTATATCCAGAAGCGGCAAGGACAGACCACTAAGTACCGGAAGAAACATCAAAGAAGCGCTTCGCAGGAGGCTCCAGAGCACTGATGTCTCCTAGCCAGGGGACGAAACGTTTGCAACAAAAACTTCCAGCTCGGCGAACAGAACCACAACTCGTTTAGTATCTCCCCCATTTTCTGCAGCTCCACACAAAGGCCATTTTGCTGATCTTTGAGAGGCCCTATTCTCGCTCTCATTACCCTTTTGTCCTTACTGTATTTGTCAAAACCTTTTGGATTCTCCTCCATTCTATTTGCCAAAGTTATCTTATGTCCCCGTTTTGCCCTCCAAATTTCCCTCAAGTATACTCCTTTTGCCTTCATACTCTAAGGATTTACTCGAGCTATCCTGACATATGCTTCCTTCTTTTTCTTAACCAAACTCTCAATTTCTTTCGTCATCCAGCACTCCCTATACCTACCAGCTGTTCCTTTCACCCTGACAGTAATATACTTTCTCTGGTTTCTCATTCTCATTTCTGAAGGCTTCCCATTTTCCAACCGTCCCTTTGCTTGCAAACATCTGCCCCCAATTAGCTTTTCCAAGTTCTTGCCTAATAGTGAAAATTGGCCTTTCTCCAATTTAGAACTTCAACTTTTAGATCTGGTCCATCCTTTTTATCACTATTTTAAATCTAATAGAATTATGGTCACTGGCCCCAAAGTACCCCCCTACTGGCACCTCAGTCACCTGGCCTGCCTTATTTCCCAAGATGAGTGTTTAGGAGGCGTGGTTGGTAATTTTCCATTTGACACCAAAATTGGTGTATAGCAGACAGTGAAGAATGTTATCTAAGATTACAAAGGGATCTTGATCAATTGGGCCAATAAGTTGAGGAGTGGCAGTTGGAATTTAATTTGGTTAAATGCAAGGTATTGCAGTTTGGTAAAATGAACAAGGGCAGGACTTGTACAGTTATTGGAGCATCTTGGGTGTACCTGAACCTCTAGGTTTCTGACCTTGTTCTTTGGAAGTTTCGTCACAAGTAAACAGTGAGTAAGAAGGCATTGAATACATTAGCCTTCATTGCTCACAGCATTGAGTATAGGAATTGAGATGTCATGTTGAGGTTGTACGAGATGTTGGTGGAGCCACCTTTTGGAGTACTGCTACAACATGCGTTTTGTTAATGCAAATTTGCTGTAACATGATTGAGGAATTAGGGTTACTGTTTCTAAAGTGCAAACTTTTTTAAAACGTATGAACTATAACAAGTTTACACTGGCAACATTAAGTATTGCTTCTAAAACAGGATTTTTCTATAAGGTGGGGTTGCACAAGAATGTAACCATTGTACAGGTCGTTCTTCTATAACACAATGTACAGTTCTGGTTATCCTGCTTTGGAAGTTATTAAAAAGTGGAGGAAGTTCAGAAAAAAATTAATGTTGCTGGGCTTGGAGGGTTTGAGTTACAAGGAGAAACTGGATAGGCTGGGACTTTTCTCACCAGAGCATAGGAAGTAGAGGGGTGACTTCAGAAGTTTTGAAATCATGAGGGCAGAGATAAGGTGAATAGCAAAGGTCTTTTCCCTAGAGTCAGGAGTCCAAAACTAGGGGCTTATTTTTAAGGAGAGAGGAGAAAGAGTGGTTTATATGTACTTTTTAAATCTATGTGGAATGAACTGCCCGAGAAAGTGGTAGATGAAAGTACAGTTACAACATTTAAAAGACATTTAGATAGGTACATGAATAGGAAAGAGTTAGAGGAATATGGGCCAAATGCAGGCAAGTGGGACCAGTGTACTTTGGGAAACTTTTGCGACATGGACAAGTTGGACCAAAGGGTCTATTTCAGTGCTGTATGACTATGATCGAGCACATAATCCTGGCTGACACTTCAGCATAACATTGGCGTGCTGTCTTTCAAATGAGAAATCAAATCAAACATCTATTCTTTAAAGTGGATGTAAAAAGATTCCATTGCATTCCTCTAATGTGAATAATTGTCACTTAGTTTTGAAGCAAGACTCATTCATTGTTTATTACATATAGAAAAATACATACCCATCACTTTTTTTCATGAGATATCCCTTCTTCTCGCTGCCATATTCCTTATTGCCTTGAAGCTGGTGCATACTGTATCCAGATTGTCTACTTTGGGAATCCTAAGACAAACCAATAGGGTTTTCACTACGAACACCATACATATTGAAAAAGCAAACAGAGTGCAAAACAAATTTCAAACAAACAGAATACTAGTGCCAGGACTCTAAGATACAACATGCAAAAAAAATGAAGTTCCACGGTCATTCCCCAACAAAGTACTTATGTAATTATTTAAATGCCATTATTGACCGTTTAAGATCAATGGTGATAGTGTGATTATAATGAACAAATAGCATTTAACACCCTGGAAAAAAATACTTACACCAGTAAATTACGGTCAACCAATAGCAGGAAAGAAAATTCATCAAATCTGATGTACAAATCAGACAGTGAGGAATGATGGATGAACTTGGATCTGTCCTAACATTGGCCCAGGTCTGTTCAATTCTGATTTGCTATATGCAACTGTTCTAAGAATACCCTAGTGTTGTAGAATTTGTAGCACAGGACTTGTAAAACTGGAGGCAATTTATACTGTGGAGTTGTAGTCATTGGAACAAGGGCCAGGTGGATATTGTTCAGTAAGAGATTCCTGATTGGGGCTGTTAATCTGGGCGAGTTAGGGAGTCCTGAATGACATCTCAAATGGAAACTTAGCGATTCTCTTCACTCTAGAGACTTCTTCTCAGCTAGCTGGTCAGACCCCCACGTACAATGCACATGTAAATAAAGGCTGACTTGATGGGATACCAGCCTCTGTGCAGTTATTTCAAAAGTCTAAATTCAAGTTGAGATTCTGATATTAGAGTTTCACCTCCATTTGCCTAACTTAAACTTTATCCAGGCTCAGATCAAGCTTTTTAGATCCAAATATCGCCACAAAATAACAAAACTCTTAATTACTATCTTTTTCTCTCATGGTCATACTCTGTTCTTATTGCTATTTAATATAACAAACAACATTTAATGTCGGAGTAAGAATTGCCAGCAAATTTAATGCAATTGGGGAACAACATAGATTAGGTTCTCCACATAACTAAAAAAGAAACCGATAGCATAACCTGCATGCAAATGTTAATTAGAACTGGAACTTACTCTCCTAGACTTTGATCAGGAAAGGCAAATGCATTTGAAGGAGGAAAAAAGGTGTAAATTTAAATAAAAATTTGTTGACAAAAATTAGACAGATTAAATATCAGATGAAGTACAACCTTAGTGTCAAAAACAAATCTACATTACAATTATTCACCACAAACTTTTGTTAAACTTATATCTTATGTACAGTTCATCAATGGCTCAGCATACAAAATACAATATTTTCAATCAATCACTTAATTCCTTTTTAAAGCCAGCAGACAGGCAAATCAATGGTTCTATATGAAATTGTTTAATAAATGTTCAGTATGGTCCACAACGCCACATGCGCTCTATTCAGAGCTGATGTAGATCTGTCTCATGCTAGTTAAAACATACTTTAAATGTAATATAACATGTATTATAATGATATCTCAGTTCACAGGGAACAGCATAAAGCATTTCATTGTTCAAAGTTATAATAAACAAAAGCACGATGCAGTACAGAAGGAAGCCACAAAGCTAATCAGGTTTGCACTCTGCTTTCGGAGAAAGATCAAGTCAGTTCACGAGCACCTCACCTCAAATCCTTTGGTTGTTTTTTCCAAATTCATTTGAATGAAACTAAATCTGATCATTCTTTCAGTCATTACAATCAATTTCTATTTGTCCTTTCTAAATACTATCATATTTTATACCTAGTCAGTTTTCAGAAGATTTGTAGCTCAGGTTAAGGTTCTGGATGTAAGTTGTTCAACGAGTTGGAAGGTTCAGACTGTGTGTCACATTATGGTCACAATCAGTGAGCCTCCGGTCAAGCACTGGTGTTATGCCCCACTTTCTATTTATGTGTTTAGGTTGGTTATGTCCTTTCCGAATCTTTTTCTCAGAGGATGGTAAATGGGGTCCAAATCAAGTGTTTGAGTTCTGGTTGGAATGCCATGCTTCTAGGAGTTCTCGTGCGTGTCTCTTTCTGGTTTTCTTGAAGATAGATATGTTGTCCCAGTCGAAATGGTGTCCTTTCTCATCCATAAGTAAGTATTTTAGTGATAACAGGTAGTGTCTTCTGTGGCTAGTTGATGTTCATGTATTCTGATGGCTAGTTTTCTGCTGGTTTGTCCAACATAGTGTTTGCTACAGTTTTTGCAAAGTATTTTGTAAGTGACATTCATTTTGTTTATTACCGTATAAGGGTCTTTTAAGTTCATTAGCTGCTGTTTTAGTGTATTGGTGGGTTTTTGGTTACCATGATGCCAAAAGGTCTTAGTACTCTGGCAGTCATTTGAGATGTCTTTGATGTAGGGTAGAGTGGTTAGGGTTTCTGGAAATGTTTTGCCTGTCTGCTTGTTTGGGTTTGTTGCTGAGAAATTGGCAGACTGTGTTCATTGGATACCCATTCTTTTTGAATATACTTTATAAGTGATTTTCCTCCGTGCTGCAGTGTGTGGTGGCTCGTTGAAATTAATGTTCTAATGCAGCTTAGTTTGTGGGTATTCAGAGGATTACTTCTGTAGTTCAGTATGTGGTCAGTATGTATTGTCTTCCTGTAGACACTGGTTTGAAGTTCCCCATTGACTGTTCACTCTACTGTGACATCTAGGAATGGCAGTTTGTTCTTTTCCTCCTATTTTGTGAATTTTATGCCGGTAAGAATATTATTGATGGTCTTGAAGGTTTCCTCTAATTTGTTTCGTTTGGTGATGACAAAGGGTTCATCCATGTAGCAGACGCAAAGTTTGGGTTGGATGCTTGGCAGAGCTGTTTGTTCGAGTCTCTGCATTACAGCCTCTGCTAAGAACCCTGATATTGGAGATCCCATGGTGTTCTGTTGGTTTTTCTGTAGATTTTGTTAATGAAAGTGAAGCAGGTGGTAAGGCATAGGTCCACCTGCTTGACAATGTTGTCTTTGCTCATGACATTGGTGGTGTTAGTATATGTAACATTGGTTCTTTTAATAATCAGTGTTTCTTTGGTCAGGTTGATGTTGATGGATGTGAACAGGGCTGTTACAAAGGAGACCATTATTTCATCCTCTTCTATCTTGGTGTCCTTGATGGTGTTCAGGAATTCTTCGGTGGAGTGAATGAAGTGGCTTGAGTCTTCTACTAAGTGTTTTTAGTCTTTGTAGTTCCTTGGCTAACCTGTATTACCATGTTCCAGGTAGTGAGATTATGGGTATGAAAGGGGCTCCTGGTTTGTGAATTTTGGGGATCCATCTGGTTTCATTTCTTGGAAGTCTGTCTTGTTTAATTCTCCAGATTTCTGAATTTTGAGTAAGGTGGTGATTCGGTTCTCTAGTTGTGGGGTCGGGTCTATCACCACCTGTTGGCAAGTGTCGGTATTTGCAAGCAGAGCATTTGTTTTCTCAATGTAGTCTGTTCAGTTTAAAATGACTGTCAAGCATCTTTTGTCTACCATTCACCACTCTGAGAAAAAGAACAGGAAATTACATCACAAACCCAAGGAAACCTGAACACAAATAGAAAGCGGGACATAACACCAGCACTTAATCGGAGGCTCATGGGCGATGTCACTAGTATGGTGACAATGTCTGAAAATGAACCTTCCAGCTCAGTGAGCAAACTTACATCCATTTTATACACCTCTATCATCCACTCAAACATGTATATAAATATTAGAAGTTACATTATACAGTATTTACAAAAATGGGCTAGTCAGCTTTGATATTTATACTACGAGGCTTTTTCAAACCTACTTCATCCAGTCTCATTTACATATTTTGAAATTCCTATCTCCCTTAGATGTTTATCCAGCTTCCCCATTAAATTTTTGATTTGAGCCCAATACAACCAAAACAGATGAAAGTAAACATAAAATTCACTAATTTTCCTGCATTTACTTTATACCATTACAAGCAACATACAGTAATAAAATTAAATATAAGTGTGTTTTGTCAGATGAAAGTTCACATTCTTCAAAATCATTCTGATCATTACTCGAATTACCAATCCTACAAATAATTTGGCAGCTTAATTCCACAAAATTTTGTTTGCTACTGCCAAATGCATCAAATGTTCCAAATATTTACATAATTCCAAGATTATCAATAGAATAAAGATCATTTCATGCATCCACAATCTTTTGACACTTAGACTACTTATTTTTACCTTTAGTCAATAATCTTTCATCTTGTAGCATGTAACTGTTTCACATTTTCAGATACTGTTCTCAACTGGTTTACTTATACACACATCCAAGAACAACAGGTAGCTGGAAAAAATCTGCCAAAATGATGGGGGTTGATCTCACATCACTAACTTTATTGCTGACAAGTGGGAGTGTGCGCATTCCAGATGACCGACCTTTCTTCTTTGCCCAATTCTTCTGGTCTCAAATCCAACACAATTTCTTTATTGCAACTGTTTTCACCCATCCTGCCGTTCTCATGGTCATGGAGAAATGTCTTTCTGAAATTTTCCTTAAAGGGAGAACTTTGCGCTCAAATATCACTATTAGCTTTCATTTCAGTTATACAGTGTACAGGGTAGAAACAACAGTGAGCTATATCCTTTTGTGGCTGCTGACATTACAAGGAGGATACTTTCACCAATCTTGGTAATAATTTTGTTTGTTGTAATGCCATTGATATTTTATCCAAATTTGCGATGCAGGCTAACCAATTGACATTCTTCTCTCAATGTCAAGTGACAAAGTTGAGAATGAATGAATGATTTTATCATTGAGTTCAGGAAGTAGATTGCCATTTGTTTTCTGACTAAGTTCTAAATTGCACCTTTTTCGTGAAGTTTGTGCTCTAAATGGTACTGGTCTTGAATTCTGAAGTACAATTTTTCTTTGCTTCTGAGGGTGTAGAGTCAGATGGCCCTGTGGGTGATTATGTGACCATGTTACCAATGCTTGGCAATCTAGTTTGCTCCAGTTTAAATTGAGCTGTGTACCTTTCGTTCGTACTAAGACATTGTGATAGATCACATGATCTATCAATCTGTCAGTTGGCTAGGAAACTGCTGCCAGAGCTAGCAGAGGGACAATCTAAATGTCTTCCTGCATGTTTTTAAATTTACAAACTAATTAATTACGAATCATAACATTCTTTCATCCCTATATAATTAGTGTAAATATTTACATAAAAGACAGTTTTTAGGCCAAAAGTCATGGATATGGCTTTCATATGACATCAACTTTTCACAAGAGAATATATATTGCATCAATCTATTTGAAATTTAAATCTTAGTTACAGGAACAGAATCACAGTATTCAATAACAATAATGCAACTCCTGACTTAAAATCAAGAGAATTTGCAAGTCTCCTCTTAATGTTCTCTCTCTACATAATACTTAAATTTTGTCATTCACTTTTTGTTGCTCTTGCTCATTGCTTTTCAACTTTTCCACATCACTAACCTAAACCTTATGATACGATAGTCATTCCCCCAAATTATCCCCATTTGCTACTGTTCCATGTCATTCCTTAGAATCAGATCCAGGAATTGACTTCTTCCTCAATGGGTTGGGAACATAATGATGTAGGAATTTCTTCTGAACACACCTCAGACACTCTTTTCTCTCTCCATTCTTTACACTATCATCCCAGCCTAAAGTAGGATTACAGCCAGTCATCAATTTAGTTTTTGCAATTCACTGTACTTTTTAAATTTTTTCCCCCCGTTACATCCGCTCTTCTAGTTGGTGGCCTATAGCAATGTTTACTACATGATAGCAGTGTAACGTTTCTTAACTCTGACTAAATAGTTAGTCAACCGCACCCCTCTTCTTCTGTCACCCAGCTCCTTTATTGCTTTACCTATCTTTCCTGAACATCTTGCATCCAGGATTTTTTAGTTTCCATTCCATAATGATTCCTATTCTTACCTGATTATCTAGAGTATGTTCCATACATTCAAAGAAATGAGCTGTAAACATAATTTAGCTCCTCCTGCATTTCTTCTTACACTGATCCCAATTAACTTTCCTATTCCTTGCTTCAGTGCAATCTGTTTCTCCTAACTCTTTTTGTAGTCGGGTTTCCATTTCGCTGGCTATTTATAAATAAATAACACTAGTGCAATAGGTGGCAGGACAGCTGTCTGGCCAGCAAAAAATTATGAATTTTTTTTTACAAGAAACAAACAATATATCCATTTCTTAGTGCATTCATGATTTTAGGAAACCAATGAGCTTTATAGACAAATACACTTGAAGTATACTCACTGGTGCAATGTGAAAAATGTGCCAAATCTATGCTGATCAATATCACATACCAATATAATTTTTTTTCTTTCAAGCTGCCAAAGCCAATATATATTGCCTATTCCCAAATGCTAGAGGTTTGGTGAACAAACTACATGACCTTGGCAGTTGATATAGTATAGGTATACTCAGTGCTAATTGGAAGGGAGTTCCAGGATTCTGATGCAGTGACAGCAATATATAGTGCTAAGGCAGGTTGATGTGTAGCTTAAAGGGCGTTAGTCTTCTTTGTTGGAGACGGTCAGTGCACAGCATTTGTGTAAGGCAATGTTTCTTGCCACTCATCAGTCCAAGACACAGATGTCAAGGTCTTGCTGCATTTGGAATGCTTCAGTATCTGAGGAGTTGAGAACACTGTTAAACATCGTGCAAAAATTTGAATAATTTTTAGGAGGGAAGGTCATTGATAAAGCAGATACAGATGGTTGGCCCTAGGAATGACATTGAGGAACTCCTGCAGCAGTCTCCTGGGTTTGAAACGATTGGCCTTCATGATCACAACCATCTTCCTTCGTGCCAGGTATGACTTCAACTAGTTGTAAGCTTTCCCTTGATTTCCAGTAATTCAATTTGCCAGAAGTCCTTGATGCCATATACTGCAAATACTGCTTAGATGTCAAGGGCAACCAATTTAATTTCACATTGCTAGGTAATTTGTCTTTGTGATGCAGGGGGAGGTATAATTATTCTACCCCTCTCCAAAATAGTAAAATGGGTTCTTTTAAGGCCACCTGATAAACAGAATCCTTGGTTTAGAATTTCATCTGATACAGATAGGGCTTTCAAATGGACTGCACTTGATCAGTGTTCCGCTTTTAATAGCAGTTTAGATTTCACGTTCAAGTTTGATTAGGATTTGATTCAGCAGCAAGATTGCTACTAATTAAAAGGTGTCTTCCTTCCTAGGTTCTAGGACTTTGTTTTCCACTGCAAATAATCACTTATCTGCAAATAATCAGCGAGCTGAAGATTAACAAAAACTAAGTGGTTATCTTTTCTATATCTCAATGTGTCAAAAGGATTGTTCAGGTAAGTAAATACCAGAATGTGAGAGACATGCAGAAAGACCAAAAAAAAAGCAGATGTACTTTGATGTACACAATTCAAAAACACTTTAAAAATTCATGTAGTTGTGTTGGACAGAAGCAATCGGAAAAAGCGAGATTGGGGGAAATAAACAAGACAGGGAAAGATAAAGATTTAGCATGTTAACAAGCGTTAAGCAACTTCAGCTGTAATAAGCAAAAGTGAAAATTAAGACTATTCTTAGGGTCACTGACCAAATCAGCATGGAGAGAACGACAAAGTACTCAAATCATTTTTTTCCTCTATTCACTGTAGTTATTTGGTGACTAGAGGGTAGGAAGCAGAGATAATTACAGGGCCGCAGTACTAGAAGACAGCAAACTGAGCAAGTAAATAAACAAACAAAGTCTGATTGAAGATTTGTAGCTCGGGTATCCGTTGTTGTGGTTCTGCTCGCCGAGCTGGAAGTTTTTGCTGCAAACGTTTCGTTCCCTGGCTAGGGAACATCATCAGTGCTGTTGGAGCCTCGTGTGAAGCGCTGCTTTGATGTTTCTTCCGGTATTTATAGTGGTATATAAACAAACAAACCAGGACAACAAAGTATCTCAAAGAATGACCCAGATGCTGGTGCAGCCATTTAGGAAATGTTGGGCATAAAGGTTTTCAGTTGTGGCAATGCACCATAGAAACGCAAAGGACCTCAAAGAAATTATTTTACATTGTCAAAAAGACAATAGTGGTGGCATACACACAAAAATGATTTCTACTATCCCGAGGGGAGTTGCTGGAGAATTGCTAGAATAACATGTTTGATGTTCTTTGGCAAATTCACTTTTTGAGTGCCATCCTGTGGTGAATATGAACTAATACACTAGAAATCGATGGTAAAGTAGCATGTTATAAATTATCAGTATGCAACCATCACCTTTAATGCTGTTAATATCACTCAGAGTAATGTGGAGTGGAGATGGGCTCAAATTCCACACTCGCAGCTGGTGAAATCTGAATTCAATAAAAACAAATCCAACATGAAAAGCTAGGCCAATGATTACCATGTAACCATGATCAATTGTAGTAAATTCCCCATCTGGTTTATTAATTCCCTAGGAAAGGAAACTTTCCTTACTGCCCTGGCCTATATATGACTCCAGACTCTCAGCAACATGGTAACACTTGACTTTCCTGTGAAATGGCCTAGCAAGCTTAGTTCAACAACAAGTAGGAATGGGCAATAAATGCTTGTTTAGACAGCAAAGTCCACGTCCCTTGAATGAACAAAACAAGAATCATGTGGCACAACATTCTAGCAGCAGCACCTATGAGTGCACTAAGATTAGAATGTTGATATCACTTATTTTCCATATGCAACTATTTGACATTGAGACATTGCACAGGAAGTAAAGATTATAAGAGCAGGGTTTAGCAGATACACACTTAGTTGGTACTGAGATAGTAAGCGAAGAGAATGCAAAAAGAGAAAAGATGACTGAAGCAACCAAAAAAGGAAATAAGAAATGGTTTTAGGAAGTTATAAATGAGGGTGAGGAGCTCAGCAAAAGCAAAGACACTACCTCAGTTAAGCAGAGGTACTTCAGATTTTCTTTCTTCCTCACAATCTTTGAGTATTTCTCAGATTACATCTACTGCAGGTATAATGATGAACAGGTATGTTCATTTTCAGTTTAATGTTTGTTGATACATTTTCCACATGCAACTGTTTGACATCCTGAGACATTACTTAAAAATGTGTTGCTGGAAAAGCACAGCAGGTCAAGCAGCATCAAAAGGAGAAGGAGAATCAACACTTTGGGCATGAGCCCTTCTTCAGGAATGAGGAGGGTGTGCCAAGCAGGCTAAGATAAAAGCTAGGGAGGAGGGACTTGGGGGAGGGGCATTGGGAATGCGATAGGTGGAAGGCGGTTAAGGTGAGGGTGAGGGGGCGGAGGGGTCAGGAAGATTGCAGGTCAAGAAAGCAGTGCAGAGTCTGAGGGTTGGGACTGAGAAAAAGTGGGGGAGGGGAAATGAGGAATCTGGAGAAATCTTTATTCATCCCTGTGGGGAAAAGTAGTACTAAGCAAACTGAGGATTGATGGCAGACAAGTCCTCAGCACTTGACAGCCAACAACATAGGGTTTTATTAGAAGTGGTAGCAAAGTTAATGGATCCATTCCAAAATTCCTTGGATGCTGGATTGGAAAAAATATGCTAAACTATCACGGATTCAAAAAGGGAGGGTGCAAAAAGTAGCAAACTACAGAGCAGTTACTGACCTATAACTGAGCTAAAAAGTATTGCTGGAAAAGCGCAGCAACACATTTTCAGCTCTGATCTCCAGCATCTGCAGTCCTCACTAACCTATAATAGCAATCACCCCAGCACCCACAAACAGAGCTGCATTATGACATTATTTAAAATGGTCAAAGGCACACTGCAGCAATCTAGAACTCCAGAAGGCAGAACAGGAACACCTATTCAAAAGGATTTAAGCGAAATGGATACTCCAAGAGCACTATCCTCCACTACTTATGGGACAAACCCAAAGAAAACCACCAATGAGACAGGAATAATTAATGACCTCCTAGTCAGGGATCGTTTTGGAAGGAGTGATCGCAATATGGTTGAATTTAAAATACAGCTGGATAGTGTGAAGATAAAATCAATACCAGGGTCCCGTGCTTGAATAAGGGGGACAATGATAAAACGAGGGAGGACCTGGCTACGGTAGACTGGAAACAGACTTTATGGTGCAATAGTTGATGAGCAGTAGAGGACCTTCAAAGAAATTTTTCCAAAGTGCTCAGCAAAAGTACATTCTGGTGAAATGGAAGGGCTGTAAGAGGAGGAGTAATCGGCCATAGGCGGCTAAAGAAATAAGGCAGGCTATCAAAGTGAAACAGATGGCATACAAAGTGGCCAAAAACAGCAGGAATCTAGAAGATTGGGAAAAATTTAAAGGTCAGACAGCCACAAAAAGACCTATGAAGAAAAGATAGAGAAAAAAAAACTAACAATATAAAGACAGCTACAAAGATTTCTATAAAATGAAGAAGAATGGCTAAAGTAAGTGTTGGTCCTTTAGAGAATGAGAAGGGACAGTTAGTTAACTATGGAATATGATGAAATAGCTGAGGCATTGAACAGGTACTATGCATCAGTCTTCACAGTGGAGAATACTATTAATATGTCAGTAAGTGATGAAGAGACAAAAGGTAGCCGAGGACCTGGAAACAATTAGTATTATGGGAGAGTTAGTTTTGGGTGAGCAAATGGAGCTTAGGATAGATAAGTCTCCTGGCCCTGATGGAATGCATCACAGGGTACTAAAAGAGATGGGAGAAATAGGAGGAAGACTGGTCGTAACTTTGCAAAATTCGCTGGACTCTAGGGTAGTACCAGCAGATTGGAAAATAGCATTGTTTAAAGTAGACAAAAGATGGGGAATATAGACTAGTGAGCTTAACCTCTAGTGGGGACAATGCTTTGACAAGGTGCCACACGAGGCTGTTGCATAAGGATGCATGGTGTTAGGGATAGAGTATTAGCGTGGATTGAGGATTGGTTAACTGAAAGGAAGCAAAAGTGAGGATAAGTGATTGTCAGCCAAACTAGCAATCAGTGACAAAGTGGTGTGCCTCAGGGATCAGTGTTGGGACCACCATTATTTACAATTTATATAGATGATTTGGAGTTGGGGACCATGTGTACAGTCTCAAGATTTGCTAATGACACTAAGATGAGTGACAGAGCAAAGTGTGCAAAGGACTGTGAAACTTTGCAGAGGAATATAGATAAATTGAATGAGTAGGCAAAGGTCTGGTAGATGGAATACAATGTTAGTAAATGTGAAGTCATATGTTTTGATAGGAGTAACAGCAAAATATATTACTTGAATGGTAAAAAGTTGCAGCATGCTGATTTGCTGAGGGACGTCTGTATCCTTGCACATGGAATCGCAGAAGGTTAGTCCACAGGTACAAGTAATTAGGAAAGCAAATGGAATTTTGTCTGTCATTGCTAAACAGGTTGAGTTTAAGAGCAGACAGGTAATGTTATAGCTGTATAGGGTACTGGTGAAGCCACACCTGGAGTGTGAAAGGATGCACTGACACAAGGAGGGGTGCAGAGGAGGTTCACTAGGTTGATTCTGGAATTGAGGGGGTTGGTTTATGAGGAGAGGCAGGAGTAGATTGGCAATATATTCATTGAAATTCAGAAGAATGAGGGGGGATCTTATAGAAACAAAATTATGAAGGGAATCAATAAAACAGAAATAATAGGATGTTTCCACTGGTAGGTGGAACTAGGACAAGATTAGGGGAAGCAGGTTTAGAATTGAACTGAGAAGGAACTTCTTCAACCAGAGGGTTGTTCATCTCTGGATTTCCTTGCCCAGGGAAGTAGTTGACACTACTTCAATAATCGCTTTTAAAAGATGATAGATTTTTTTTGAAAGCTAAAGGAATTAAGGGATTTGGTGAAAACATGAGTAAGTGTAACTGAGTCCAAAAAAAGATTAGCCATGATCTTACTGAGCGGCACAGCAGGCTCAAAGGGCTGGATGGCCTACTCCTCGTTCTTAACTTATGTTCTACATGACCAGACACATTAGCAACCATACCATTCAAAGACACCTCAGAGATAACCACTTGACTACTCAGACCGAGAAATCATAGTGGCCCACAAACCAGTAAACATCTTCCACCAGCTCCTCACAAAAGGTTAGACTCGACACATTTCCAACAGGATGAATATTATCTACAAGATACCCTGCAACGACTGAATAACACTATACAGGACAAACAGGAAGAAAATTGACTATCTGAGCACACAAACATCAACTCTCCACTTCCAGGCATGACCAGCACTCTTATTTCCAACCATACAAAGGAGGCAAATTCAACTGGGATGATGTAACCATTCTAGCACAGGTGTAACAGAGACAATACCAGAGAATTCCTTGAAGCTTGGCACTCCAGCTGGAACTCAATCAATAGGCACATTGAACTGGACCCCATATACAAACCATTCAGGTTTAAGACCATAAGACAAAGGAGTGGAAGTAAGGCCATTCGGCCCATCGAGTCCACTCCGCCATTCAATCATGGCTGATGGGCATTTCAACTTCACTTACCAGCATTCTCCCCATAGCCCTTAATTCCTCGTGACATCAAGAATTTATCAATCTCTGCCTTGAAGACATTTAGCATCCCAGCCACCACTGCACTCCACGGCAATGAATTCCATAGGCCCATCACTCTTGGCTGAAGAAATGTCTCCGCATTTCTGTTCTGAATTGACCCCCTCTAATTCTAAGGCTGTGTCCAGGGGTCCTAGTCTCCTCGCCTAATGGAAACAATTTCCTAGCGTCCATCCTTTCCAAGCCATCTATTATTTTGTATAGAACCGGAAGTCCAACAAACAGAGACATATAAATACCAGGTGGGACAAAGCAAAGCACTGACACCTTATCAAAGACGCACTGATGTTATCACCTAACGAGGCAATGAAATGTTTGCAGAAAAACACACCAACTCTGCAAACTATCCACAACTTCACCTACTGACCAGTTAGTTCGAGTAAATTTTTAGAATCCATTAAGTAATAACAAAACATTCCGAAAATCGAAAGTCAAAATATAATCCATCACAGTCAGCATGGTTTTAGGAAGGATAAGTCATATTTGACTAATTTGCTTTAGATTCTTTGAATATGTAATGAGCAACATGGATCATGAGATCCTGTAGATGTATTATGTATGGAATTGCAGAAGACATTTGATTAGATGTCAAAACACAAGGTAAGATCATATGGAATTACAGGTAATTTATTAGCTTGGAAAGAGAATTGGTTAACCAACAAAGCAGAGATGGGTCGTCTTCTGATCGACAAGGTCTAACTAGTGTAGGGTCACAGGGTTCAATCCTCAAGTCCCAACTAGTTCCTGTCTGATGACTTGGATGAGGGGATAGAAATTACTACTGCCAAATTTGCAAATGACACTAAAACAAATGAGAAAGTAAGAAAAATTTTAAAATGGATAGAACAATAGTACAACAGGCCCTTCGGCCCATAATGAAATTAAACTAATCCCTTCTGCCTGCCCTTGGTCCATATCATCCATTCCTTGCAGGTTCATATTTATCTAAAAGTACCTTAAATGCCCCTATTGTATCTGCCTCCACCATCAATCCTGGGAGCATGTTCCAGACACAAACAACTATATAAAAAAACTTGCACCTCACATCACCTTTGAACATTCCCCTTCTCCCTGCATAAAACATTTCAATTCTGTGAAAAAGATTCTAACTGTCATTATCTGCATCTCAATTTTATAGACTTCTATCAAGTCTTCCGCTGCTCCAGAGAAAACAACTCTAGTTTGTCTAGCCTCTCCATATAGGTCATACTCACTAATCATCTACAACAATGCTGATTGGTTACATAAATGGACCAAAACTGGTATACGAAGTTTAATGTGGATAAGTGAGAGATCATCCATTTTCATCAGAGGAAATGAAAGGCAATTTATTATCTAAATCGAGAGAAACTGGAGTACTTCAATGCAGAGGACTCTTGAATGATCTGGTGCATGAATCAAAGAAAACTAGTATGCAGGAATAGTAAATAATAAAGGAAGGCAAATGGAATTTTGGTATTTATTGCTAGAGACTATAAAATAGAAAAATGTTGCTGCAATTATACAAGGCATTAGGGAGACTCAACCTGGAGTTTTGCGTATAATTTTGGTTCCGTTACGTGTGAGGTGGGATGTAGTTGTCTTGAAGTAGGTTCAGAGAAGGTTCACTAGATTGATTCCAGAGAGATGGGTTTTGTCTTCATAGATTTGCTATAGTATGGAAAGCAGGCCAGTCGGCCCAACAAGTCCACACCAACCTTCTGAAGAACATTCCACACAGACCCAGCCAATCCCTGTAACCCAGCATTTCCCATGGCTAGCCTGTACATCCCTGGACACTACAAGCGATTTAGCATGGCCTATCCACCTAACCTGCATATTTTTGGACTGAGGGGGGAAACTGGAGCACCCAGAGGAAATCCATGCAGGCACGGCGAGAATGTGCAAACTAGACACAGACAGTTGCTTGAGGCTAGAATCAAATCTAGGCCCCTGGCACTGTGAGGCAGCTGTACTAACCACTGAGCCACCCTATGAAGAAGAAATTTACAAATGGCTATGGATAAGTTAAGTGAATCCATTTTGGTCTTATGGACAGAAATTCATTCTCTGGACTGTAGAAGAATGAAAGGAGATCTAATTGTGGTATACAGGATGCTAAATTGAATTGACAAAGTCGACAAGGAAAGATTGTTTCTACATGAGGGATAACCTAGAGTGAGAGATTGGATAAGGGGGAAAAAAGGATTGTGAATCTGTGGAATTCAGGACTCCAAAATGCAGTGCATGCTGGGATATTGAATAATTGAGGAGATAGACAGACTATTAAATAGCAATGGGTTGAAGGGTTATGGAGAGCAAGTGGGAAAATGGAGTTGAGACTGAAAAGAGATCAGTCATGATCATATTAAATGGTGGAGTAAGCTCAATCGGCTGAATAGCCTACTCCTGCTACTAGTTCTTAGGTTATGAGATGCACTTAAATCAAACTTGAAGATTTGGTTTAACTGCGTGGGTTTTTTATAATTTGACTCGCTGTGATAATGTTAAGAATCAGATAAGTGTTTGTCTCAATGAGCATTTTAAGATCTTTCTAAACTATTCCATATTTAGATAGCTTGTCAGGTTTTATTTTGTTTTTGTTTTCTTAAACGAGCTGCCTTGTGTGTGTGTTTCAGTGAATGACCACCATATAATAAAGAAAACCGTCATCTATGAAGCCAAATTTCATTCTGGAATCTCATTTGTCCAGTAGTAACATCAACTAAGATCACAATTGGCATCCCATCCACCACATTCACACTGTTACCCAGCGTTTAGTGGCAGAAGTCTACTGTCTGCAAGATGCACTGTGTAGCTCAGGAAGCTCGCTTCAACAGCACCCAACTCAAGAGCTCTACCACCTTGAAGGACAGGACACCAGATACATGACCAGCTGAAGGCTCCCTTCCAAGTTACACAGCACCATGACTTGGAACTATATCACAGTTTCATAACTGTCCTTGGGTTAAAATCCTGGAACTCCCTTCCAGCATCATGGATGCCCCTTTACACCAAGGACTTCAGCAATTCAAGCAGATAGCTCAGTAGCACCTTCTCCACGACAATTATGGATGGGCAATAAATACTGACATAGCCAGTAATAGCTATATTTAATGTGACAATCATGCTGTCAATGAACAGAATTTCAAAAACTGATTTCTAAAAGACATTTCATAAGATGCCATGTTCAAGATTATTTTACACTGCAGCTTATTTTGTGATCTGCAACATTTTACCGTGGATAAAAGATCAATTAGCTAATAGGAGGCAAAAAGAATGGCTAAAAAGGAGTTTTTTACTGCTTCGGAAACTATTACTAAAAAGAGCCCCAAGGATCATTACTGAGGCCTTAATAATTTATCATCTATATTAGTAACTTGGCTGCCAAGTATCTAGGTTGCTATTGACGTGAACTAAGTGAAAAAAACAAATTGTGAAGATAGCTTGAAAAAGGATGTAAAAGTGAGGGGGTGGGGAAATGTTTGGGATTTGGAATATAATGTGGGAAAATGTGAACTTATCCACCTTAAAAGGAAGATTAGAACAGCAACATACAGTAAATGGAAATAGATAGCTAAACTGAGAACTTAAGTGGACATGGTTGTCTTGACAATAATCAGAAACTGTTAGCAAGCAATTCATAAAGCATATAGGATGTTACTATTTGTAGGGATGAGAATGAAATACAAGATTAGGGAAATTTTGCTGTGGCTGTACAAGGCACCATATCTGACTGCATCTGAAGTAATACCTCCTTAACTTTTAACAAATCATTTACAGAACGTGGGTACCACCGGCTATACTAGCATTTATTACCCAACCCAAATTAAGCTTGAGAAGTTGGCAGTGAGCTACCCTCTCAAACTGTTGCAGCTCATGGATATATGTCCGCTGTACTATTAGGTGAGTCCCAGGATTTGTACCCAACAGTGAAGAAATAATGATATAATTTCAAGTTAGGATGGTACGGGACTTTGAGGTGAACTTGCACTTGGTGATGATTCCATGTGTATGCTACCCTGTCTTTCTAGGTGGTAGAGGTCACAGGTTAAGCAAGTACTGCTGAAGAAGTCTATGAGAGTTCTTTGCGAGTTGTTTGAGGAACATAGCAACATAGGAAATAAGGAATAAGCCATCTGGTATGTTCAGCCTTCTCCACAAAAAAGCTCTTAAGACTGCTCCCCTTTCGCACTATTTTGAAGCAGGGCGTCATTTCAAAATATGCAAATGCCAAGAAACTTGGACATGTAGTAAACAATGAGTAGAACGAACAAAAGGATATAAAAAGGCTGCCAACTGGCATCCACATGACAGATAAAAGTTAATGTACAGAAGTGTTAAGTAATGCATTCTGGTAGGAAGAGGCAGCAGGAGGCAAATTAAAGTAAATGATACAATTTTAAAGAAAGTGGAGTAACAGAAACATGGAGCTTATGCACATGAAAATTTAAAAGCAGTAGGACAAGTTAAGATGGTTGTTTAAAAAGGCATATAATCCTTGGCTCTATGACACAGGCATACAGTACAAAAGCAAGAAGATTATTCTAAATCTTTATAAATCTTATTAGGCTTAGCTGAAGTATTCTACTTAACTGTTGGTCTAAGCCTTTAAAGGGAAGATGTCAAGACTTTAGAAAATATATTTATTCAAATGTTACTTGGAATCCAGGACTGTAGTAATCTCGAATGATTGAGTGTAAACCCAGCTTTTCTAATAATTTTTGCTCCAAGATTGAAATTACAAACATTTTTGAAAAAAAAAGAGTAAATATGGAGTATTTGCTTCCAGTGATGAGGATCAGTAACCAGAGGACACAGTTATTTTGCCGTTATCATAACCAAGGACAGAATGAGGGTACTGTTTTCAAAAAGTGAATAGCTGAGATCTGTTATGTACTACCCTGAAAGGAAGTGCAAACATATTTAGTATAGTAAATTTTGTTTTAACTGGCACCTTATAAACCAGCAATTATATGCCTGTAATAGTAGAAGTTTATTGTATTATCACAATCTTTGCTATTTCCAAGTAGTCAGTTCAGGGTGCAAGTGAGAAGGCTCTCTGCCACTAAATTGTATTTAAGGCAAAGTTGCATCATCATTTAAGTGATTTATGCTGCAAGTATAACAGCGGTGTACCCCTGCATTACATTTCTACTACTTATTGTGTTTTTACGTTAATTATGTTGACTTCTGTATATTCCTAGTTCTGTACGTGCTGGTTAATAAAAAGTTTGCTATAGTGACTTATTTTAGAAAATTTGAAACATGGATAAAGAACACATTTGCAGGGCTACAGGTAAAGAATAGGGGAATAGGTCTTATTGCACAACTGTACTAGCAAGCCAGCAGAGACACAATGGTCTAGGTCACTTCCCTGTGTGGTATCACTCTTGATTTCTATACATGGTAAATCAATCTGCTCTTTGTTCCAAATGAAGTCTATTTAACTTCTAGCCTATAAATTAGACCCTTTCACTTTGGTACCTGACTAGGCTCACTGCTGCTGGAGCTCAGCGAGTAAGGAGACCAAGGTACAGCCAAGTTAAGATTCTTTTGTCTTTCTTTGTGTAAAGGGGCAAAGTGACATGCTCATCCTGCTAGATGTGGAAATCCAGGAAGCAGTCTAGTATCCTTGACCGCAGAAGGGTGGGAAGGTGGGGGCGCAGGCAGGAAGAGAAGGAGAAGGAAGAAGAGAGGACACAGCCTCTCAGGGTAGAATAACTGCAGCAGCCATGCCTGGGGCACTACAACAAGCTCTGCCATTAAGCACAGTTGGGCAAAGTCTAAGCATGTGATGATGTTAGCAGACCCATTGGTTAGGGGCACAGACAGGCGTTTGTGTCCACATCCAAAATTCCAGCAGTGTGTTGCCTGCCTGGTGCCAGGATCAAAGACATCTCAGAGGTTATATGAAATTCTTAAGGGAGAAGGGTCAACAGCCAGAGGTTGTTGTGCGCATGGGTACTAACGACACAGATAGAAAGAGGGATGAGGTCCTGTGGAGTTAGAACAGGGAGCTAGGAAAGCTGAAAAACAGGACCGAGGGGGTCATAATCTCTGGATTACTTCCAGTGTCATGTGCTAGTGATGCAAGGAATAGAAAGTAGGACTGATGAATGCGTGGCTAAGAAACTGGTGTAGGGGGCAGGGTTTCAGGTTCTTGGATCACTGGGACTTCTTTTAGGGCAGGGGCAACCTGTACAAGAGGGATAGGTTGCACCTAAACTGGAGGAGAACCAATATCTTCGTAGGAAGGTTGGCTAGTGCTACTCAGGAGAATTTACACTAGAGCAGGTCAGCAAGTGGAGGGGAAGGTACTAGAAAGGACGGACAGACAGACAGAGACAAGTATATGAACACAATGGTACAAATGGACTGAAGTATGTTTATTTCAAAGCCAGGAGTATTATAGTTAAGATAGATATGCTTAGTCCCATGTACTGATCCAAGCTCTATGACATTGCAGTCATAACAGACGTGGCTGAGGGGGACAGGATTGGCTGCTCAAATGTTCGAGTTTTGTTGTTTTAAGATGAGATGGAGAAGGTGAGAGAGATGGAGGAGTTGCACTACGAATCAGGGAGAAAGTCACATCTGCATTCAGAGAAAACACACGGAGGCAAAATTGGTACAGCTCAAAAATAGGATGGGTGCAATCACTCTGGTAGCATTATACTTTGGCCCCCTGACAGCCACTGAGGAACAATGTAGACACATTATGGAAAAAATGCAATATTAACAGGGTTGTCACAGTGGATGAGTTCAACTTGCCCAATATTGATGGGAGTCCCTTAGAGGAAAGGGCAGAATTTGTTAAGTATATACAAGAGGGATTCTTAAAACAATATGTGGATAGTTCAGCTAGAAGAGGGGCCAGACTGGACCTTGGATTGGCTAGTGAGTCTGGCCTTTCAGTACTTTCACACTTTGAAATCCTTAAGTTTTAAGAATAAGGATGAATCAAGATCCTGTGGAAAGGTATTAAATTGGGGGAGGGAAAATTACATCAGTATTAGACAGGAGCTAGGAAGTGTTAATTGGGAGCAGCTGTTATTGGGCAAGTCCACATTTGACATGTGGAAGTTGTTTAAAGACCTACTGATCAGAGTTCAGAGCTGGCATATTCCATTAAGGAAAAAAGAAAAGGATGGCAAGGTGAGGGACGAGGGAGGTTGTGAATTTAGTCAAAGGGGAAAAAAACAAGCTTATGTAAGGTTTAGGAAGCTAAAATCTGACAGGACCCATGAGGAATGTAAAGAAAGCAGGAAAAACTCAGCAGGGAATGATGAAATCAAGAAGGGCAATAAAATGACCTTGGCAAGTAGGGTTATAGAGAATCCCAAGGCATTCATACATTCAAACAAAGAGGATAACTAGGGAGAAGGTAGGACTACTCCAGGATAAAGGAGGAAACTTGTGCTTGGAGACAGAGGATGTGGATGAGATTCTAAGTGAGTACTTTGTGTCAGTATTTATCTAGAAAGAGGATATGGAAGACAGTGAGAATCATGTGGAGCATGCTAATTAGGCTCGGGCATTTTGAGATCAAGAAACAAATTATGTTGAGTCTCTTGAAGAGCATTAAGGTGGATAAATCCTCATGGCCTGGTATCTACGTAAGGTTATTAAGTGAGGCAAGAGAAAAGATTGCTGGAGCCTTGACCAAGATCTTTATCTTCATTAGCCATTGGAGAGGTCCCAGAGGACTGGCAAGTAGCTGATGTCATTCTTCTATTCAAGAGCAGAAATAGAGGCAATCTGGGAAACTATAGACCTGCTAGTCTCACATCAGTGGTTAGGAAGCTATTAGAGAGAGTTCTTAAGAATAGGATTTGGAAAGCTTTGCCTAATTAGGGACAGTCAGAATGGCTTTGTGAACGCAGGTCATGTCTTATTAACTTGACTGAATTGTTCGAGGTAGTGACAAAGGTGATCGATGACGGTGGAGCAAATAACGTTGTCTCCGTGATTTCAATAAGGCTTTCGACAAGGTCCCTCCTGGTAGACTCATCTAGAAGACTGAGATGCATGGAATCCATACTGACTTGGCTGTGTGCATTCAAAATTGGAGACAGAGGACAGTGGTGGAAGGGTGCTTTTGGGGCTGGAGGTCCGTAAGACAATAGGTGCAAGAGTAGGCCATTCTGCCCTTCGAGCCTGCACCACCATTCATTATGATCATAGCTGATCATCCTCAAATCAGTATCCTGTTCCTGCCTTATTTCCATAACCTTTGGTTCCACTATCCTTGAGAGCTCTATCCAACTCTTTCTTAAACGAATCCAGAAACTGGGCCTCCACTGCCTTCTGGGGCGGAGCATTCCACACACCCACCAGTCTGGGTGAAATAGTTTCTCCTCATCTCTGTCCTAAATAGCCTACCCCTTATTTTTAAGCTGTGTCCTCTAGTTTGGGACTCACCCATCAGCGGAAACATGTTTCCTGTAACTAGTGGCGTTCTACAGGGATCCATACTGGGACCTCTGCTATTTGATGACTTGCATGAAAATGTAGATGAATGGGTTATTAAGTTTGCAGATGATACAAAGATCAGTGAAATTGTGGATAGTGCAGAAGGTTGTGAAAGGATATAATTGGATACATATCAGTTGCAGATATGGGCAGAGAAATGGCAGGAGATTAACCTAGGTAAGTGTTAGGTGCTGCACTTTGAGAGATCAGGAGTTAAGGAAAAGTATACAGTTAATGCCAAGACCCTGAACAGCACTGATATACAGTAGAATCTTAGGGGTTCAAGTCCATAGCTCCCTGACAGTGGCCACTCCGTAATAGGGTGATAAAGATGATATATGACATGTTTCCCTTCATTTGGTGAAGAATTGAGTACAGGAGTCAGGATGTCATGTTGCCGCTTTTTAAGACTTTGTTTAGGTCACACTTAGAGTATTACATTCAATTCTGGTCACCACATTACAAGAAGGCGGAGGTGGTTTTGGAGAGGGTGCAGAAGAAGTTTACCATGATGTTGCCTGGATTAAAATGTATGAAGTGTAAGGAGGTGCTAGAAAAACTGATTATTTTCTCTGGAACAGTGGAGGCTCAAGTCTCCCCTGACAGAAGTCTATACAATAATGAGATGCATAGATGGTCAGAAACTTTCTCCCTGGAGTTGAAGTGTCTAATACTACATGAGGCACAGATTCTCTTTGTTATCTATTTCAATTATACCTGATCAGTATTGCTCTGTGTTCATTCATTCCCTCCACCTCCAATTAACAGCTTGAATATCAGCCATTGCATTTTCATTAGTTTGAAAAAGTGGAAGTATAGTAATGGGACATACATTCAACACCTGTGAGCTTCACGGAATCATCAGGGGCATGGATAGAGTAAATACATGTCTTTTTTCTATGGTGGGGGTGTTCAAAACGAGACGACTCAGGTTTAAGGTAGGAGGATAAAGATTTGAAAAGGACCAGATGGATAACTTTTTCCATGATGATGTGGTATGTGTATAGAACAACCTGCCAGAGGTGGTTGATGCAACTGCAACATTTAAAAGGCATTTAGATGGGTATATGAATACAAAGGGTTTGCATTGAACGTAACAGCGCAGTACAAGCCCTTTGGCCCTCTATATTGCGCCAACCTGTGGAACCAATCTGAAGCCTATCTATCCAAAACTATTCCATTTTCATCCATTCGTTTATCTAAATGACCATTTAAATGCCCTGAAAGTTGGCGAGTCTACTACTGTTGCTGGCAGTGCATTCCAAACCCCTAATACTGAGTAAAGAAACTACCTCTAACCTGTTTTATAACTATCACCCCTCAATTTAAAGCTATGACCCTCATGCTAGCCATCACCTTCCAAGGAAAAAGGCTCTCACTGTCCACCCTATCTAACTTTCTGATTATCTAATATGTCTCAATTAAGTCTCTCAACCACCTTCTCTCTAATGAAAACAGCCTCCAGTCCCTCAGCCATTCCTCTTAAGACCTTCCCTCCATACCAGGCAACAGCTGAAAAATCTGTTGCTGGAAAAGCACAGGTCAGGCAGCATCCAAGGAACAGGAGAATCAACATTTCGGGCATAAGCCCTTCTTCAGGAATTACCAGGCATACCAGGCAACATCCTAGTGCATCGCCTCTGAACCCTTTCCAAAGCTTCCACATCCTTCCTGCATTGCAGTGACGAGAACTGTACTCAATGTTCCGAGGAGTTGAGGGATATGAGCCAAATGCTGGCAAATAGGACTAGATCAGATTGAGATGTCTGGTCAATAGAGGCAAGTTGGACCGAAGGGTCTATTTCTGTGCTGTATGACTGTTTCAAGCATGGTTCCCTAAATGACAGCCTTGTCGACTGTGGCCTTGCACCACAGACATTCCAAAGGCGCTCACTGAGCTTTCCAAAAACTAAACTGGCTTTGACAATGCTGCAGGATGCCTGGCTGGATAGTGGTGTCAGTGGTCTAACAAGGTAAATGAATCTGTCTATAACCTCAATAAGATCACCAATAGTAATGACAGTGGAAATTTTACCAGGAACTGGTTCAGAAAGTATCATTGAAAAGTTATATAAAATAATAAGTCAGCTGTTGTCAATATTTCATTATTGCTTGCATATCATCTCCAGGGTGAAGAATAAGATATAGGAATCAGGAAGTAGGACTTCAGGTTTGTTTCAATAACTTGTTGTAGCACATATTCTTTAAAAGTTGAGACAACTGCTCAGGTGTTGTGAATTTAATCTCAAATTCTGTTCAAGGCCCACCTGCCTAAATGGGTGAAATAATATCTCTGAACAGGTTGATTAAAACATGTAAGAAGCCCTCTTGTGGTGCACTGGTAGTACTCCTAGCCCCAGACTGAAAGGCCCACCTCCTCCAGAGGTGTGTAGTAACATTATTAAACAGGTTGATGAGAAAAATAAGTTAAGAAAATTAACATTATTATACTCAGGGAAACAACATTTGGGAAAGCGTTTAATTAAATATCTAAAGATCTACAGTTCAATCCTGGGTTTCAGCAATAATTGGCACTGTAGTCACCCCACCTGTGCCAGATTCAGGTTCAGGTCCCAGCTGCTCTCGACGTGTGTACTAACATCTCTGGTCAGGGTGATTAGTAAATATCTAATTGAGATTATAGATAAAACACTGAAAAGAACAAAGAATCATCTATTTAACGCCACAGACACTAAGGAAAAAATTCCATCATGGAATTGTAGATCACTTCAGTAAATTTGTCTGCACACTTCAGATTGCCTAAATGACACCTACCGATTGTGTCAAATGCCAGTATCAGGTCAAAGAATCTTCAGTTTTGTCCCTTTCTTCAAATTACCTAGCTTTGAAGAATAAATTGGGACTATTCCCTTTGAGTCCACATAAACAACTTAATGCTGGAAGCACAAAGTTCTTGCAAGTACCTTTTGAGCAATAACAAATTACAGATTAAATTACTTCCCATTTCTGAGAGATGGACAATTAAAGCGTCTTTGATTCGGTCTATGAAGTGATCAGGCAAACAATTTGTTGAGGGGTTCGGCTAAGAAGTCACCACTAGGTTTATACACCTCAGGTGTCACTACATTTCAGTCAAGTATCTGGTCATTCAAGAGCAATCATATCGTCTTTTCAGCCTTGGGAAATACAAATTCTTCAAAAAAAAAAGGTATAATTGATGGTAAATTGAGGCATCGAACTGAAGAAAGTTAATTCATCACCCATGCTTCAGTTGGTCACGCTGACATCGGAATATCAGGCCTCAAGATCTACCAACCTTCAGTCTTATTACTCAAACAACTTTTCGAAATTTTTTTTCAATTTCTCATTTTCCCTAGTCCTTTGGATCCACAATTCTGGTAAATTGCTTGTATTTTCCTCAAGGAAGACAGACAAAAATTGTTTAGCTGGTGAGCAATTTTTCTATTTCCCATAAGTTATCTGATATGAACACATCACAACAAATGCAATGAACACATTTGTCTTAGCCAAACATTTTCTTTTCATATCCCTATAGAAGCTTCTACAGTCTGCTTTTATATTTTGAGCTGGTTTACATTTACATCAAAAAACCAAAATTAAAAACCTTTTATATCTGTATATTAGGCTCAAATATGATATCAAAGGAGCAAGAAAATCAATGTTTGGGGCCGGAGACCTTCCTAATGAATTCCTGAAGGTCTCCGGCCCGAAACATCGATTCACCAGCTCCTCAGATGCTACCTGACCTACTGTGCTTTTTCAGCAACATACACAACTTTGATCTCCAGCATCTGCAGACCTCACTGTCTCCTTAAATAGGATATCTCCAAACCAGAATATTAAGGGCTAATTGTTAAGTGTTAACTAGATATGGCAATAGCAATTGAAGGAAAACAAGAAATAGACTTGAGAAAAGACTAGTTTGCAGCGACATGTGGATTAGTCTATGACCATGATCCCAGAGGAATGCTTGGGAAAGTACTTAGGAATTGCAATATATCACATGACATCAGATTCAAAATAGTATGAATTTGGGAACTTTCCACAATGGAGGCCTCTTCAATATTGGACTGGAGTTTGTGGACTAGTGCCGTGGAAACTCAGATTGAGCTCCAAGTGCCAGTTGTCCTGAAGGAGTCCCCAATGGGCAAAAGGTAATGAGACTCGCTTGTTAAACATGTCTAAACTAGTTTAAGCTAATTCTTTCAGCCACTAGTTTGCATAAGCAGAAATTTGGTATAAAGCAAAACTATTAGCTTACTTCAAGTGCATATGTCCTCGTGTATTCATTTTGATCAGTCATTAAAGATAGGCACTTTCTGTCTACCTAAAATAATATTTTAAGATATTGTAGAAGTGTTTTTAGGCCTCTTATAATAAAATCATTCCAGATATACTGATATTTGTCAACTTTATGAGCCTTTTAAATCTTTTACAATACTTAACTTCCTTTGATCTCTAAACTTTTGGGAGAATTGTCCGCTTTGAAGGAATGTATAGATGCTGTTAACCAAGTTAGCAATTCTTCAAAATATTATCCTGGTATTAGATAAGAGTTCACACTGTTTGAAGAGAGTTATTTCAATTATATTAGAGCTCTAAAGGGTTGCTTTTTAGAAGGTTCTTTTACAAGATAATAAATTAGCCGTGTTTCGTTATTTAATAGATCTAATATAACCTATTCTCAAGCCAGTTTCTCAGCACACAATGCTGCAAAGTCATTCCTAACACATCCTCCACAATGTTAGTACTCATTATATTAATGCACATTGAACGCACCCACCATGCTACAAGCTCCTCTAAAGGTCCTGATTAATACCAGGCCCCACACTATCACTGATGAAGGGCTTATGCTCGAAACGTCGAATTCTCTATTCCTGAGATGCTGCCTGGCCTGCTGTGCTTTGACCAGCAACACATTTGCAGCCCACACTATCACTGCTGCTTGAAGGCCTAGAAGCAACCCTTACTGAGGTTTGCTGCTCCTTTGCTATTTCTTATTGCCATCAAATATATTCTACATTTTGTTCTTACCATCTGAAAGCCCCCCTCATTAATGTGCTGGTCTGATCCCATCTGACCACAAAACCACTTTTTTTTGCCTGTCCTTCCTAAACATTCACTCCTTGAATACCAACTCCCAGTCTTGGTCACTCTACAACCATATTTTCATAATGGTAATTAGATTATAACTACTTATTTTTACATGTGCTTTTAAATATTCTACTGTTAATGGAATGCATACAGCGGCCTTTAAATATTCTGCTTTTTAAGCCTATTTTATTTTCACCATTGTAATTTCCACTTATTTTTACTTCCTATAATCAGCTTTACAGCTTTTCAGTTTGAGCTACCTCTCAGGTTCCCACCCTCCAGGTTAGATTAAAACCTCCACAGTAGCATTACCAAACCTCCCTGCTATCAGACCCAATGCTATTGAGGTGTAACTTGCCCAGCTTGTATTGGTCCAAACTGCTCTAAAACCAGTCACAACGCCTCCGAAATCTGTGCTTTTCATCCTGCCCCAATTCTCTAATCAAATGTTCAATTGATCAGTCCTCCTATTTCTATGAGCTATTAGGGTTACTTTTATTGAAGTCATGCTTTTTAAACTTTACTTCCTAAAATCTGCTTTCATGATCTCATACCTCTTCCCTCTTATGTTGGGAGCAACGTGGACCATGATCTCTAACTGTTCACTCTCTCCAGAAGAACGCTCTGCAACTGTTGGAACATCCTTGGCCTTTGCAATAGTGAAGCAAAGCACCATCCTGGAGTCATGTTTTCTACCACAATGAGATCTGTCTGTTCCCCTTACTATGGAATCCCTCGTCACTATTGCTCTTCTGTAGTACTTCTCCCCTCTTGTATAGCTCAGAGTCAGAGATGTACAGCATGGAAACAGACCCTTTGATCCAACTCGTCCATGCTGACCAGATATCTCAACCCAATCTAGTCCCATCTGCCAGCACCCTGCCCATATCCCTCCAAACCCTTCTTTTTCATATACTCATCCGAACGGCTCTTAAATGTTGCAATTGTACCAACCTCCACCACATCCTCTGGCAGATCATTCCATGCACATACCACCCTGTGTAAAAAAGTTGCCCCTTAGGTCTCTTTTATATCTTTCCCCCCTCACACGAAACCTATGCGCTCTAGTTCTGGACTCCACAACCCCAGGGAAAAGACTTTGCCTATTTACTCTACCTATGCCCCTCAATTTTGTAAACCTCTATAAAGGTCACCCTTCAGCCTCCGATGCTCGAGGAAAAACAGCCTGTTCAGCCTTTCCCTATAGCTCAAATCCTCCAACCCTGGCAACATCCTTGTAAATCTTTTCTGAACCCTTTCAAGTTTCACAACATCTTTCCGATAAGGAGACCCAAACTGCACACAATATACCAACAGTGGCCGAACCAATGTCCTGTACAGCCCAACATGGCCTCCCAACTCCTGCACTCAATACTCTGACCAATAAAAGAAAGCATACCAAACGCCACCTTCACTATCTTATCTACCAGCAACTCCACTTTCAATGGAGTTATGAACCTGCACTCCAGGGTCTCTGTTCAGCAACACTCCCTAGGATCTTACCATTAAGTGTCTAAGTCCTGCTAAGGTTTGTTTTCCCAAAATGCAGCACCTCGCATTTATCGGAATTAAACTCCATCTCCCACTTCTCGGCCCACTGGCCCATCTGGTCCAGATTCCGTTGTAATCTGAGGTAACCCTCTTCGCTGTCCACTACACGTCCAATTTTGGTGTCATCTGCAAACTTACTAACTGTGCCTCTTATGCTCGCATCCGAATCATTTATGGGAATGACGAAAAAAAAGAACTCAGCACCGATCCTTGTCACTCCACTGGTCACAGGCCTCCAGTCTGAAAAACAACCCTCCACCACCACCCTTCTCTCTTCTACCTTTGAGCCAGTTCTGTATCCAAATGGCTAGTTCTCCCTTTATTCCATGATCTCTAACCTTGCTAATCAGTCTCCCATGGGGAACCTTGTCGAACACCTTACTGAAGTCCATATAGATCACATCTACTGCTCTGCTCTCAATCTTCTTTGTTACCTTCATCAAAAAACTCAATCAAGTTTGTGAGACATGATTTCCCACACACAAAGCCATGTTGACTATCCCGAATCAGTCCTTGCCTTTCCAAATACATATACATCCTGTCCCTCAGGATTCCCTCCAACAACTTGCCCACCACCAAGGTCAGGCTCACCGGTCTACAATTCCCTGGCTTGTCTTTACCACCCTTCTTAAACAGTGGCACCACATTTGTCAACCTCCAGTCTTCCGGCACCTCACCTGTGATTATCTATGATACAAATATCTCAGCAAGAGGCCCAGCAATCACTTCTCTAGCTTCCCACAGAGTTCTCGGGTACACCTGATCAGATCGTGGGGATTTATCCACCTTTAACCATTTCAAGACATCCGGCACTTCCTCCTCTGTAATCTGGACATTTCCCTACAGTCTATATCTTCCATCTCCTTTTCCACAGTAAATACTGATGCAAAATACTTATTTAGTATCGTCCCCATTTTCTGCAGCTCCACACAAAGGCCTCCTTGCTGATCTTTGAGGGGCCCTATTCTCTCCCTAGTTACCCTTTTGTCCTAAATGTAGTTGTAAAAACTTGTGATTCTCCTCAATTCTATTTGCCAAAGCTATCTCACATCCTCTTTTTGCCCTCCTGATCTGTCTCTTAAGTATACTCCTACTTCCTTTATCCTCTAAGGATTCACTCGATCTATCCTGTCCATAACAGACATATGCTTCCTTCTTTTTCTTAACCAAACCCTCAATTTCTTTAGTCATCCAGCATTCCCTATACCTACCAGTCTTTCCTTTCACCCTATCAGGAATATATATTCTCTGGATTCTCGTAATCTCATTTCTGAAGCTTCCCATTTTCCAGCCGTCCCTTTACCTGTGAACATCTGCTCCCAATCAGCTTTCGAATGTTTTTGCATAATACAGTCAAAATTGGCCTTTCTCCAATTTAGAACTTCAACTGTTCACTCATCTGCTGCCAGAGACTTGGGCCTGATTGCACTCCCTTGAGGCACTGTCACCTTAACTAGTACACAAAGTTGGAAAAGCAATTAGCAAAACAGATTCAGGATACCTCTTGCCTGGCCAGCTGACTCTTTCAGACTGCCTGGTAGTCGTGTATTCCAACTCCATGATAAGATTAACCCCCTAAATGCAACATCCACCGTAATTCTCTACCGTACTGATGCACAACAATTCTAACACCTGCTGAAACTCTGAAATATAGGGCTCAAACTTGTGATGCTGCAGATGTGTTTGAGATGCATGGTGGTTCTGTGACTTAGAGCAATTTTAAGGTAATCTTACAAGAAGACTAGTGTATACAAGCTGAGAGTAGCTGTAGCCAGCTGTTGAGGTAGCCAAATTGACCTGGCTTTCAGAAGATTTGAATTGCTTGTTTTAAGATTAGACCTGAGGTTCTCAGGGCAAAATGAGGGCTGAAAGGTCAGAGTCCGAGTCTCACCTGATGAAAACGGTCCTAACAACTTCAAACAGGCTAATTAAAAATAATTTAAAGGTCTTCCTCAGTGCTAATTCTGTGTAGCCAAAGCAGTTATCATTGCAGAGGAGTGTGTTTATTGAGGCAGTTTGAAGAGAAAGAGATGCACTGTCTTCTTTCAAATGTTTCAGCTTTCAGAACTTGAAGGATAGAAAGTGGTTTAGTCGAAAACCACAATAAATAGATTATCTTGTAAATCTTTTCTGCATTCTCTCAACTTTAACAAAATCCTTTAGTAGGGCGACCAGAATTGTATGCCGCATTCTACAGTGCCCTCACCGACGTCTTGTATAGCTGCAAAATAACATCTCAACTCCCATACTCAATGTTCTGACTGATGAAGGCAAGTGTGCCAAATGCCTTCATGACCCTGTCTACCTGCAACTCCACTTTCAAGGAGAATTGCACCTGCATTCCTCGGTCTTTGTTCAGCAACATGCCTCAGTGCCCTACCATACATCTTCACGTTTACTGCATACCCCACAGTCTACACCCTCTTTCATACCTATGCCAATTGTGTGGCAGAAACATTGATTTGTGTTTGTTGAACTTCAGAAAGATGATGAGCACCACTTCAGGATTACAAACAAACATGAGCATAAATATATTTCTCACTGGGGCTAAAAAAGCTGCAAAAGAAAAAAAAGGGAGGATTAAATTGGAAGATAGTTGCACAAGTATCAAGAAGAAATGGAAGGCCACAGACTAGACATGGAAAATAGAAAGTTGCCACATAAAAAAGAAATTGAAATGGTCAATATGAAATATCAGAACTATAGCTTACCAAGTATTTGATTGTCTATGCCTTGAACATGCCATTTTGTCCGTGGGAGCCTTATATCGCAATAGCACAAGTTTGAAGTGGCCCAAATACATGATTCTGTCCAAAATATGAGTGTCACATTCTTGATTTAAGATTTGGAATGACCAAAGTTGAAAAATAGGCAGTCCAGTTCTACAAAATGTGGAATAGATTGGTGAACCAAAAGAAACAGGTATCTGGCATCTCTGGCAAGGACAAAACATGAGATAGCTATCCACACAAATCACAAAGACCATTTTGCTTCCAAAGGTCAAACCCATAATAGAACAAGCTGCCAAGAAAAAACTCATCACTGGAAATCTTTTTCATTTGCAAATTGTCAAGACAGCTGTCTCAGTAGGTCATATCTGATTTAGTTAGTGCTAACTGTATCAATAACATACTGCACAATGGTTAAACCATATCTCAAAACAGTGAACTGTTCTGATATCCATGTCTTTTCAGCATAAGATTACACTTCATCTGCCTTTTGGCAGAATCAGCTGTACAAAATACAGAAAAATGATAGAAAAATTTTTAATTATAGTACTTGGGTAGACTTACAAATGAAGGACTTCTTGTAAATTCTCTCATACCAAATAAGTAATAACAACCATCAGTAAAACTTATTTTAATTGTTTTTTTCCCTCATTAATCTTTTTCACCTTCATCTGCATTCAAATTGTAATTTTTACAAGAATTGTTCATTTCATCACACTGTTTTTATTCCAAATTTGCACTTCCACAGTACATGGTATTTTATTTTTACATATGGGCAAATTGATCTCAAAAAGATTATCTGAGGATCTGTGAAGACTATTTAATTATCTATTAATAAAGTCTTGTTTGATTAAATGTCAATTTTAATCTCAGTAAACCATTTTGCGTTTCCTTCATGAGTTACTATACCAGAGTTATACTGAAGTATTCAGTTTATGGAAAGAAACAATTTTAAACAAATTTTATATTTTCAATCAGATCGATCTGCATTTCATTTCATCTGACCGAAACAAATTGAGTTGTGCAATAATACCAATATATAATTAAGCTTTTTATAAATAAAATACAATAAAGTAGACTACTTGGAAAACAAATTGTGTGATTTTATGACTTTTTGTTTTGTAGGTGGTCATTCAGAACTCTGCCTTTACATCCTTCCATGGGTCAAAATATAACAAGTCATTCATTAATAGTTAAATTCTGAATTAATACAATTGAGTTGTTGGATTTTGACCATTCATGTGCAGATTAATATTTAAAAAATCACATTACAGTTACAGGACATCTAGTGATTTTATAATTAGGTTCCAAAAATTCAATTTAAAACATGAGCAAACTTTAATTGTCTATAGCCCACAAAATGCATGGGTGCTGGAGGAGAACGGAGATCATCTGAATTGTTTCAAAGACTTCATGAATCATCTCTAGTGGCTTAAGAGAAAATTGGAAAGACTTCGATGCAATTGTTCGAGCAGATTGGGTGCTTGTAGTGTGATTTCTGGAAGAAATAATAGGCATTCTAGTTTTTTTTAAGACATGAGAAGAACTTCCCCCAGTCATGTCTAGTACCTGGGGACAGTCTAGAATTAGGGGTATGTCAGTTTAAGCTGAAAAGCGTGTTGCTGGAAAAGCGCAGGTCAGGCAGCATTCAGGGAGCAGGAGAATCTACGTTTCGAGCATACACCCTTCTTCAGGAATGAGGTGTGTGCGTCAAGCAGGCTAAGATAAAAGGTAGGGAGAAGGGACTTGAGGGAGGGGGCGCTGGGAATGCTTTAGGTGGAAGGAGGTTAAGTGAGGGTGATAGGCCGGAGAGGGGTTGGGGGCGGAGAGATTGGAAAGATGATTGCAGGTCATGAAGGCGGTGCTGAGTCCAAGGGTTGGGACTGAGATAAGGTGGGGGGAGGGGAAATGAGGAAGCTGGAGAAATCTGCATTCATCCCTTGTGGTTGGAGGGTTCTTAGGCGGAAGATGAGGCGCTCTTCCTCCAGGAGTCGTGTTGCCATGGTCTGGCGATGGAGGCGGCCAAGGATCTGCATGTCCTTGGTGGAGTGGGAGGGAGAGTTAAAGTATTCAGCTACGGGGCGGTTGGGTTGGTTGGTGCGGGTGTCCCAGAGGTGTTCTCTGAAACGTTCTGCAAGTAGGCGGCCTGTCTCCCCACTGTAGAGGAGACCACATCGGGTGCAGCGGATACGATAAATGATGTGTATGGAGGTGCAGGTGAATTTGTGATGGATATGGAAGGATCCCTTGGGGCCTTGGAGGGAAGTGAGGGGGGATGTGTGGGCACAAGTTTTGCATTTCTTGCAGTTGCAGGAGAAGGTGCTGGGAGTGGAGGTTGGATTGGTAGGAGACAGGCCGCCTACTTGCGGAACGTTTCAGAGAACGCCTCCGGGACACCGGCATCAACCAATCCAACCGTCCTGTGGCTGAACACTAACTCCCCCTCCCACTCCACCAAGGACATGCAGGTCCTTGGCCTCCTCCATCACCAGACCACGGCGACAATGCCTGGAGGAAGAGCACCTCATCTTCCACTTAGGAATCCTCCAACCACAAGGGATGAACTCAGATTTTTCCAGCTTCCTTAATCCCCCCCCTCCCCCACCTTATCTCAGTCCCAACCCTCGGACTCACACCGCCTTCTTGACCTGCAATCTTCTTCCCGACCTCTCCACCCCCACCCCCTTTCCGGTCTATCACCCTCACCTTAAGCTCCTTCCACCTATCGCATTTCCAATGCCCCTCTCCCAAGTCCCTCCTCCCTACCTTTTATCTTAGCCTGCTTGGCACACTCTCATTCCTGAAGGGCCTATGCCCGAAACGTCGATCCTTCTGCTACTTGGATGCTGCCTGACCTGCTGTGCTTTTCCAGCAACACATTTTTCAGCTCTGATCTCCAGCATCCGCAGTCCTCACTTTCTCCTATGTCAGTTTAAGACCAAGATGAAGAGGCACTTCTTCGCTCAGAGGATAGTAAATTCTGTACTCCAGAAAGCTGTACAAGCTCAAATCATTCTTCATGCTTAAGACAGTAATCAACATATTTTTGGATAATGACATCAGGAGATAGTGGAGGTAAAAAAAAAAAGCCTTGAACTAGATGATCTGCAATATTTATAAAAGCAGAGCAAAACAACAAGCTAAATGACCCTCTCCTCCTATATTCTGCATACTCAATTCATGACAGATTAAGTTCATGTAATCTTGAAATGATCTCTGAAATTCAACTCTTCACCTGGACATTAGTCAAGAAACTGATGGTTTTCTTCAAGAAATAGGTTAGACTTCAGATTTAGTCAATACATAGTAGATGAGAGGGTCTGTTGTCCAGTTGGCTGGAAGGTTGGTTTGTGATGCATACGATTCAATTACCACACCAGTGGAGGTCATCACTAAGGACTTTCCTCTTAACTTCGCCCAAGGCGTGGTGACCCTCAGGTTAATCCACTTCCGCTCATCTCTCCAAGAAAAATGCTCTATGGTCCTCTGGAACAATGGCGACTATACCTTAAATCTAATAATGAATATCTAGTGACTACAATCTAATTTCAAAGTTTAAACGACAAGTAAATAACAGTTACCTAATGATGCAATTTTTTTTTAAAGACACCAAACTATAACTCTTCAGAAAACCGTAATTACTTATGTTAAAAGTAGAACTTTAATCTTTGAAAGTTTTACATTCAATCAATATCATTTTATTATTCACGATGTACAAAAGATAGCATTTTAGGATAACTTATTTTACTGAAGGCAATGGCGTGTATTTCAAATGAAGTCAATCATTCTCATTCTTCCATTTGGTAACTACCAACTGTAAAAGGTCCAATTCACGCCAGGTCACTGAGAAAAATTAAATGATGATTTCAGTATGCAAACGTTAAATTTGTTGCCATGACAGATTTTCACCAGATGGACTCTAATGGCATACACTTCCAGGAAAGAGCACTCACTCTGCTTCACAACTTCAACAGTTATTTGATTTCCCACCCAGAATCAGAAATTTCTCCAAGGTACAATTGAAACCTTTTTAGTTGCTCTCCTCCAGTGATCCCCAACTTAACAAATATCAGTCTCAAGCCAATTCAATTCATTCTACATGATACCAAGAAACAGTTGGAGAAACTGCATTCTGCCAAGACTATTGGCCCCAACAACATTCTGGCTGAAGACTTTTACTGCAGAATTTATCACTCCCCTAGCCAAGCTGTTCCACTACAGTTACAACACTGGCATCTACCTGAAAATGTAGAAGATTGCCCAAGTATGTCTTATACATAAAAAGCAGGACTAATCCAAATCACCGCCCCCCCCAAAATCGGTCTACTTTCAATCATCAGTAAAATGATGGAAAAAGTGTCCTGAACAGTATCATTAAACAGCACCTGCTCAGCAATGCTCAGTTTTGGTTTCACCAGGACCACTCAGTTCCTGACCTTATTACAGCCTTGGTTCAAGGACTAAAGAGCTGCAGTCCAGAGGTGAAATTAGTGTGACAGCCCTTGACATCAAGACTGCATTTGATGACATGTGGCATCAAGGAGCCCTGGCAAAACTCTCCAGTGGTTAGTCATACCTGATACATTGGATGATGGTTGTGGATATTGGAGGGTTAGTCATCTCAGCTCCAGGACAGAAGTTGCTCACAGCAGTATCCTACGCCCAACCATTTTCATCTGCTTCAATGAGCTTCCCTCCATCACAAAGATTGGAAGTGGGAATGTTCACATATTATTACAATGTTCAGCACCATTCATGACTCCTCAGATTCTGAAGCAGTTCATGTTCAAATGCAACAAGAGATCTGACAATATCCAGGCTTGAGCTGGCAAGTAACAAGTAACATTTGTGCCACACAAATGGCAGGTTATCACAAATAAGAGGCCATTTAACCACCTCTCCTTGACATTCAATGGTATTACCACAAATGGACTTACCACAAACACAGTTGCGACAATAGCATGTCAGACGCCAGGAATATTGCAACAAGTAACACTTCCTGACTCCTCAAAACCTATCCACTCTCAAGGCACAAGTCAGGAGTCTGATGGAATACTCCCCACTTGCCAGGTGCCTGCAGCCCCAACACTCAAGCAGCTTGACACCATCCAGGACAAACAGTCTGCTTGATTGACATCCACAAGCATCCACTCCCTTCACCAATGCTGAGTAGCAATGTGTACCATCTACAAGATGTACTGCAGAAATTTAAAGAACCTCATGCAACACCTTCTAACCCAAGACCACTTCCATCTAGAAAGACAAGAATAGCAGATACATAGGAATACCATCACCTACATGTTCCCCTCCAAACCACTCACCATCCAGGCTTGGAAATACATTGCCATCCTTCACTGTCGCTGGATCCAAAATAGCGGAATTTCCTAATGACATTGCGGGTCAACCAACAGCAGATGGATTATAGCAGTTCAAGGAGGCAGCTCACCACATCTTGAAGGGCAATCAGGGACAGGCGATAAATGCTGGCCATCCAGTAATGCCCACATCCCACAAATAAATAAAGTGTTAACACATCCTTGTTAAAAGTGTTAACACAAGTGTTGTGAGCAGCGGTGGCACAGTGGTTAGCACTGCTGCCTCACAGCGCCAGAGACCCAGGTTCAATTCCGGCCTCAGGTGACTGACTGTGTGGAGTTTGCACGTTTTCCCCGTGTCTGCGTGGGTTTCCTCCAGGTGCTCCGGTTTCCGCCCACAGTCCAAAGATGTGCGGGTCAGGTGAATTGGCCATGCTAAACTGCCCGTAGTGTGAGTTAAGGGGTAAATGTAGGGGTATGGGTGGGTTGCTCTTCGGCGGGTTGGTGTGGACTTGTTGGGCCGAAGGGCCAGTTTCCACACTAAGTAATCTAGTCTAATCTAATCCTAAAGGCTCCATACCCCAGTGTGTATCTTCTCAGATGCTCAATCAGATACGACAATTGGTCCGCACGATACTGAGCTTCCAACCACCAGTCGGATTGTTTATCTTCAAAAACATTACTTATTTTTGTCTCATTATAACCCCTGTGGACACCGAAAGACATCAAGTGTATAGAGTGATGTGTCATTATATCTCAGCCACATTTTCCAAACCCCAAAATCATGTTTTTGCAAACTGTCAACATACAAATTCATTCCCCTCTTTTCAGTCATATGTTATCCTCACATTAGTAGTCAGGCTCAATTTGGCTCAATACAAATGCATACATTACTCACTGGTACCTTGCAACTGGACGCAAGTTGCTCCCATTTTCAGAGGGATTTTGAGGCTTGAATACCCCAAGCTCTTTGCTTTATAAAGATGAATTTGCCCAAAACTGTTACTTAACTTTTGCCATACTTTATAACAGAATGTTATAGCTATTACTCATGTCTTCCCTGAAATCCAAAGGCTCCTTACTCCCAAAACATCAAATTTGACATTTTTGCTTGCAAATTTCTGCATAAAGTTTAAAATCATTCCCTTTAGTTAAAAATTCATCAGCTCTAAGCTGTGTGACGACACATTAGCACTAGCCACCAAAAAGATAAACTCAGAACAGTAGCATGCCAGTCCAACAAAGGTTTCTCTGGCCAAAGAATGCCCCTATTTGGTAAATCTCATTTATAAGATTCCAGGTACTTGAAAGAAGTTAAATGAATTTGTTACAATTATCCAGTCTCTTGACATTATCAGCTTGTGCTCGGTGTACGCAGAGAGAAAAAGGATGACAGTATTCCCTAGGCTGGAATGCTAAACTGGAATCCATGAAATAAAAGGTATTGCCCCAACAATTAATTGAAGCAGCACAATATATATCTGACTATTCCAAGCAATTTTCTTCCCCTGAGCTGATATGAGAATTAATACATAATCTGCAACTGCATAGAAATCTGAAGTCATAGGAATCTATGAGCCAAAATATCTGGCAACTACAGATGCCGAATTTCATGTCCTTCAGAGGAAACTTTCTCTCAAACAAAAAAAAAAGCTTTTTCTCATCATAATCCCTGTTAGAAATGCAAGAACAAACAAGCAACAATAGATCACAATCAGAGTATAATAGCACAGAAAGAGGTCTTTCATCCCATCATGTCCATGCTGGTAATTAAACACCTAGCTATTCTACTCCCATTTTCCATCACTGAGCAGAGAGTTTTGGATGCTTTAGATTTAAGTATTCATCTAAATACTTAAATGCTGTGATGATTCTTGCCATTAATATCTTTTCAGGCAGAGATACCTATGCTCTCGGGGTGAACAAAGTTCTCAAATCCCCTCTAAACATCTTGCATTTTACCTTGAATCTATGCCACCTACTTATTTACCCCTCCACTCCCTTCAACTATCCTAGGTGGTCTACAAAATTGAGGGACAATCATATTGAAGTAGAGCATCTGTAGTATATTAATACATGCTCAAATTCCACTGTACAATTTGGGTAGTGAAGAAGCATGATAACGATCATCTCATTCTTGTAAACACTGTTGAATAAAGTCCCAGTTTACTCTGCCACTTCTTATGAGTCAACAGTTTTATCCCAGGAACAGATTTTTTCAACTGTATTTGTTTACAAGCTATTTGCCAACTGGTGATTCCTCTAGAATTATTGTGCACAATCCATTTTTGTTTTCTCATGCATGGATTATTTAACTTTTCTGTGCAGCCATTTGCATGTGTTACTTCTTTCATAAGGCTTGTGCAGTGTATTTTTCTCCTGTGTGACCATGCTGCTTAGTAGAAATATTACAGCCAACTTGAAAGATACAGAATACTGTAATCAGTTTTTGAATGCTCTGATCATTTTTTTTGGGAGAAACAACACAGGCATCGAACTTCAGTCAGGTTTCCTCTAAACAATCCAAAAAAATTTTCAGTGTCTAAGATTTTCCAAGCTAAAAATCAATGCCTGATTATTCTAAAACCAAAAAGCCAGATTGTGCATTTCAATATTTTCTTTCTTCTCACAATGTAAACAAACTTCCATTAACACCCGGAGTGGAGAATGGGTAGGCACGGGGGCAGGAGTGGAGGAGAAGGGGTAAGGGGAGGGAGGGGTGGGGGGGGGTGGGGGGAGAAGAGAGAAAGGAAGAGAAAAGTGTGTGGGGCAGAGGTAGGGTTGGGAAATGGGAATCAGAGTAGGGGTCGTACTGGGGGATGGGAGTGTGGGCAAGGGGTGGGAGATGGTGATTTTGGAGCACACCAGATTATTAACCTTCTTTCTGTACTGTTGCACAATTTTAACCTGGATGCAGCACTAAGCCAGGCTGATTGGGTCTGGTGGCTTAGTCTCCTTTGCCCATCAGCAGAGTAAAAAAAAAGCACTATCTTCTTCTACACCTCCTGGACTATCAGCATCTCGAGGTGTCCAGTGAGGCAGAGAACTAATTTGTTCCTCTAGCTTAAGCACTCTGTGATAACGACGCAACACCAGAGTGTGAAGGTAGTTCTTGAATTGCTGCATCAGAAGTGGTGTGCAGTTGAGCTTAAAGTATGACACCAGCAGTGTGAATACAAGAAAGCCCCAGCAGCAGCAGCAAGCACTTCTGCCTAATCTGCTGCATGACACCATAAGAAAGATGGCACAGAGCCTAGATGCATAATTTGGTGAAGGCAGGAAGATTGAGAAGAGTCAGAACCAAGGCAGACTGGGTGCCATGAATCTTTCAAAAAGACATTAAGTAAAAGCGAGAAAGTGCAAATCACTGTATTTCTTTAGCTTCACAAGTAACTGTGCAAGAGAAGGAGAATAACACCAAAACATGAAATTGAAGTTATATCCAAAACATTACTTTAGGGTCACCAAATACAAAATGGCAAGGAGGCACAAGTTAAAATGAATAATAATTATGGGTCCAATTCAAACAAGGAAATACAGTTAACATAAAAATGATGATGAAAATAACCAAGGGTCAGTTGCAGTACAGAACTTAATTCCTACTCAGTGACTACAGGTAACTGTTCATGTCAAACAAAACAAGTTCAATATTTTGACTAGATTCATAAGTACAAGAGGCAAAGACATCAGACTTATTAACAATTATAGTGGATCCTATTATGGAGAAAATGTGATTTTTAAAAATATTTTGTGAAATAACCAGTAATGGGTAAAATGCCCTTCATTTTCTGTTCTTATCCATCAACAATAGTACTTACAATATCATAGTTCTATTAGTGTGGGGCAATCAAGACCTTGGCCTATTGATAGTATGATTAAGAGGCAAAGCCAAACAAAATTTGGATTTTCTACAAAACCATGCCGTAACAGCCCAGAGTCCCTTAGCACTCCAAACACTCAACTGCATCCGCATTTTGTTTTTATTTGCAAACAATGAGAACTTAAAACAAAAAGTAAAAATGCCTGGAAAATACAGGTCAACCAATTCATTTAGAAAAGAAAAAACTTCTTGGAAAATGACAAGTGTCTCAAAGGTTAAAATTTCACTAGATTTTCTATACTAATAATTTTAACACACTTTCCAGAAACATTGAATTGATACTTCCCAAATAACCAAACAATGCATTCTTTGTTTTCCAAACATTACCCAGTTAATTTACAATGTGGAAAACCTTCCTAGACTTCAAGAAAACAGCAGTGCATTTGGAAGACAACAAACATTTACTGCCACTCCAGAGTATGATAGCTGCTTTCTTTTTACTGTTTTGAACAAACAGTAATGAATGCATTTACTAAATTGGATAGAAATGATTTTTGACAATTGCCTACATATCTCAATGTTGACTACAGCTGCAACCCAAGTTGCTCTCTAAATCACATATGAATGGTTTCTCTATATAACTCAAATGATTTCTTTATTATTGGCATCAATCTATTCAACCCATTTTTGATATTACCAACCCATCACGAAGATTTGAAAATAAGCTCAGTTCTTGGTAGGTCCATGGCTTCCTTTTTTTAAAGCAAAGACATTCTACACAAAAACTGAAAACAAAAGGAAACAAAATCTCTACATTCGTTTACAAGCAAACAGAAATAGCCTTAGTGATGCTGGCAAGAGGAACTCTGGCTGTTATCCGCAGACTCAACCACTCAATGCATTAATTCAAGAACTGGTTCAGCAATGGAGTCATACAGGACAGAAATAGATCCTTTGGTCCAACACATCCATGCCACACATGATCCCAAACTAAATTAGTTCCTCCTGCCTGCTCCTGGCCCATATCCCTTCAAACCTTCCCTTTCATGTACTTAACCAAACATCTTTTAAACAGTGGTTATTTGTACCCACTCCCTCAATGTTCATTCAACACATACCATCCTCTAAAAATGTTGCCACTCATCCTTTTAGAAATACCAGTCCCCTCACATTAAATATGAACCCCTAAGTCTTGAAATGCCCCATCCTATGAAAAAGACAAGTACCATTAACATTATTTATACCCCTCAATATTTTATAAGCTTCTATAAGATCACCCCTCAACCTCCAGAGAAGGAAATCCCAGCCTTTCTTTATAACTCCAACCTTCCTTATCCACCAGCATCCTAATAAATCTCTTGAGCCATCTCCAGCTTAAAAATTTCATGGCTTGCTCCTGTCCTTCTCAATAACCATCTCCAGCTTTGAAGTCACCATCTTGAAATCTGTGTCCTTGTAACCACTCTCCCCCAACCCATCTCCCTTCACTGCAGCACTGACCAGTGTATCTCTGCTCTTGACCTCAAATCTATTGTAACGTTAAACAATTAAACTGGAAAGTCTCTCTGGAATTAATGTAATATTAAAGGGTTAAACTGACATACTGAACATCCTGGAAGTGGATGGAGACAATATTCATGCAATAATGCAGATGACACCCACTCCATTTAGACAGTCATTTGTTACTACTGCCCTACTATTATCAAATTAAACTATCATTCAGTGCCTTCCATTCAGAAATGCTTTTATAGCCATCCAAAGTTAGGACATATTATGCCTACATTGTCTTAGGGAACCACAGTCAGGAAGCTAGGTGACCCCTGCATAATAATTCCCCTGGATTAGGGCATTTACATTACCTCAAATTGATCTCATCCTACTACTGTACCTGGAGTAACATGTGACTGAGGGAGTGGGTGGGTGGGTGTGTGTGTGTGTGTGTGTGTGTGTGTGTGTGTGTGTGTGTGTGTGTGTGTGTGTGTGTGTGTGTGTGCGCGCGTGCGCGCGCGCGCGCGTGCGGTCAAAGGGGGTCATCTAGCTCATACAGGCTTTAATAAACTTTAACTGTTTGCAGAAGTTGGTGTGTGCAAATTGCATCTCGTGTGAAACCTCGAAACAAACCTAACACTATGGGACACTCAGGCCACCAATATAAATCCTCTGCCTGCTCAGCACAAGTAAAATACAATTCTGGCCAAGATTTTGGTCACCTCTCCTAATCTCATTTTTACTAGCCTCTCTTTTAGATTATGCCTCTGAGGAACACTGGATATACATTTAGGTAGCATATAAATCCAAATCAAATGAGACTGCACAAAATACAAATTGTTTACACGAAAACAAACAATCCACAATCTATTTCCACAATATCTGTGGTAAATTTAAGAAACCCCATCAATCTGTATCAGTATGTAAGCTCAATTCAGATGCCTTATATTTCACAAGCCACACTCAGTCGTGAACTCAGTAACAAAAATCAGGTCATTGATTGAACTGATTTTCTAAGAATTTGAGATTGTCCAAAAATTAAGACTATGAGACCCATAAGAAATAGGAGTGGAAGTAAGGCCATTTGGCACAGAGTCCATTCCACCATTCAGTCATGGCTGATGGGCATTTCAACATCACTTACTCTCACTGTCCCCATATTCCTTAATTTCTTGCAAGATTAGGAATTTATCAATTTCTACCTTGAAGACATTTAACATCCTGGCCTCCACTACACTCTGTGCAATGAATTCCACAGACCCACCTCTCTGGCTGAAGAAATGGCTCATTTCCATTCTAAATTGACCCCCTCTAATTCTACGGCTGTGCCCATGACTCCTAGTATCCCCACCTGACGGAAACAATTTCCCAGTGTCCATCCTTTCTAATCCATGCATCATCTTATAAGTTTCTATTAGATCTCCCCTCAACCTTCTAAACTCTAATGAATTCAATCCCGGGACCATATGTTAAATGATCCCTGGAATGATAAATTTATGTGAATCTCTGCTGGACACGCTCCTGTGCCAGTTTGCTCTTCCTGAGGTGTGGGGCCCAAAACTGGACACAGTATTCAAAATAAAGCCAAACCAGGAGCTTTATAAAGTCTCAGTAGCACATCACTGCTTTTACATTCCAACCCTCTTTAGATAAATGAGATGAGATAAATTAATCTAGTATCATCTGAATTTTTAAACTGAGATGCCATGATCAACCACCATAATTATTATACATTAGTTAAATCAATATACCTTTAACTATACATTAAAATATTTGATTACAAAATTAAAATTCTTACTTTAAATATACTTACTTCTTTCTGTTCAAGTTGCAGTGAGGATTTGAGCATATCACGGAGTGTACACAGCTGCTTCTTTTCTTCATCCTGTGTTTGCTTGATCTGCAGAAAAATTATTGATTCAACATCAATTGTGTTTGAGTTCCACACAGCTACCATCATTTGCACAGAAAAAATTCCAATTTCACTCCTGAAAGCACAGGCTCCAATTTTTAGACTTTGCTTCCTGCAGCAGACACTGCAACATGCAGTTAGTTTCCCCAAAACTACCTAAATTGCCACCCTCAATGTCCTGCAAAGTTTGATAAAGTCACCCCTTTGTCATCTAAATTTCAAGGAATACAACCATAGTTGGTGCAATCACTCCTTGCGATTTAGCCTCAGATTCCAGACAAGATTCACAAATCTACAATACAGTTCTTCAAGGACAGTTTGTCAGAAGTATGGTGGCAGAACTACTCAGCATTGCAGCTGTGACCTGACTCGGGCTTAAGCGTAGGTGCATGACTTTGACCCATAAGGTTTCTATTCCTCTTGATAGAGATGTCAACATTACGAACTTTTTGATCATTTTCTACACTTGTTTATGATATTCTAAATGATGCATATAACTAAATCCTCCAGTCTCACTGGACCTCGATCACCTGTAGCTCATCACCATCTGAAAATACTAATTGTATTTTTTCCAGGTTCCAAGTATATGACCCCATATTTGCTGACGTTGAAATTCATTTATCTCAACATTGCGCACACACTTTATCTTTCAGTATCTCATCCTAATATTATGTTTCTGATTATACTGTTTATCATTCCTTTCGTAGCTGAAATATAATATTTTATTGCAAATTTCAGCTCACACATAAGGTCAACTCACAAGAAGTGACCAAGTTAAAGGAAAGCAATATTAATACTTCAGTAAAGGAAGCTACTAACTAGTTGGCACATGGGCTTTGGTAAAACCATCGTCCTGAGAAATGAACCAAAGAATGGCTGTCATCTGCTTTGTCAAGTTGCAACATGTTCTTTCTGTCTGCAAAGCATAGGGCCCTATCTCTTAGGGTATGTAGCTTCATGCTAAATTTAGAATTGTTCCTATAAATTAGGAGAACTTTGCAAGATTAGCACAAAGGAAGATGTTTGTGTTTGTTGGAGGTCAGAAATCTTAGTCCAAGGACACCATTTTAGAATTTCCACAAGATAGTAGTGACCGAGCTCAACAATTAAATCAGTTGCTTCACCAGTGAGCTTGTCTCCATAATGAAGGTAAGTAGTGATATTTGCTGAGGATTGGAGCACTCTGCGCCATTCACAACTTGTGAGATACTTTATCCAAATGCAAAATCTACATACTCTCTAGCCTTATGCTGATAAGTTGTAATAAACAACTGTCAGGCAACGATTATCTCAAATCAAAGTGAGCAATTGCTCCTCAATATTCAATGGCATTATCATCTAACAATCCCATCAACAATTTGGATGTTAACCAGTAGCAGAAATAAACCAGAACAGACATATAAATACACTGGGTATGACAGTAAGTCAGAAGTTTGGCAATTCTGCAGCAGGTAACTCAAATCCCTTTTCACAATGTCTCTCCATCATCCAGACAGCATAAGTCAGGAGTGTGATGGAATACTTTGCACTTGCTTGGATGGGTACAACACTAACAATACTCAAATAGTTCAACACCATCCTAGACAATGCAACTCACTTGACTGGTATCCATTCACTATCACAGATGGTGAGTGACAGCAATGTAAATTACATTGCAGTACTAAACCAAGGCTTCTTTGACATCACCTTACAAACTAGCAATCTCTACCACGTAGGGCAATAAATGCATGAGAACATGACCTGCAAACTACATTTCAAGCTATACAGCATCTAAATTTTGAACTATATTACATTCCTTCACTCTACTAGAGTTCAGGTTCTTCAAATCCCTTCAGTGATTTAGGTTTAGCACCTTAAAACTGAATGATTTTTTTTAGAAAATATCTATTTGAGATTGCATGTCAGTACTCAAGGATAGCAGAAAACCTTAAAATCTTCCTAGTCACCTGAAGACAAATTCTGCCACTGAAGGATAACACAATAATACAAATTATAACAGATGCAAACATATACTTTTGAGAAACTTAACTGATCAAAACTATGAAGTTAACTGTAAGCCAAGTAGTAAATGGTAGACAATTAAATAATGATTGCGGAGAAGTGAATGCAATGTAGCTGAAAACTTATTTTGTGATAAACTGAGATATACTAATTACTTACATTGTATAAATCAGCAGCAAGTTTCTCAATGTACTGTTTCAGCTTATCTGCGGTTTTTAAGCCATCCTGAAAAAAACTTCAATTACATTGCAGATTTAGTACTGTTTGGTCAGGTCATAAAATTGAAATCACCACAGGCTTTGAAAATCTGTTTTCACAAAATTGTAAAACGCAACTTTTGGAATTCTTTCTTCCATAGTCAACAAACCTTGTTGATAGCTGCTTCTTAGTCCACAACTAGAGTTATTCCAAACAAAGTTATGTTGCCATGCTTTCCATCTTAAACTCATTAAGATAGAGTCACAAGCATATCAAATCTTAAAGGGAATAACCACTTATACGACATAAGGACGTCCTGATTTTAATTCATAAGATACTGATTGGCAGAGATACTGCAACAGAGAAGGTTTGAGCAACAGGTGAAGCTGGCCATTTCACATGATGGCATTCCCTATATTCTAACGACTGGCATTCCTTCAGTTGTTTGCAATAGACTAGAACTGACTATAATCCACCATCCCATGTTTTCAAAACTCAACAAAATGGATAATATTTGCTAAACAAGCCTTTGTGTGCAAAGAAATATAGGGGAGGCAATGGTCTAGACTGTTAATCCAGAGACTCAGGTAATGCTTGAGGACTTGGGATAAAATCCAGCAGCAACAGATAGTCTAATTCAAACTCTAAAATCTGGAAAAAAGTTTTATGATGACTCAATTGTTGGAAAATTCCATCTGATTCATGAATGTCCTTAGGAAGGCAATCTGCTTTCCTACCGGATCTGGCGTACATGTGACTCCAAGCCCACAGCAATGTGGCTGACTCTTAATTGCCCTTGGTCAATTAAGGATGGACAATAAATACTGGTTTGGAGACAAACAAAATTGCCGATGCTGGAACCCAAAGTAAACCATCAGGAGGCTGGAAGAATGCAGCATTATGTGGCAAAGTCAACTCTTCAGGTACCTTTCTTCAGGCACAAGTCCACACTGACCCTCCGTAGAGCCTCCCACCCAAACCTATTCTCCATTACTCTACATTTACTCGACTAATGCATGGCCAATTCACCTAACCTGCAGATTGTTTGATTATGAGAGTAAACCAGAACACACGTGGGAAATCCACAGACACTGGGAGAATGTGCAAACCCCATACAATCTCCAGAGACTGGATTGATTGTCCCTGGCTCTGAGGCAGTGCAAACCACTGAGCCACCGCCCCACCGTAATAAATGCTGGCTTAGCCAATGATGCCCTCACCCTGTTAACAAATAAAAAACCCATAAACCTAGGATTATTTAGTAAGGCTTGCTTCATATATTCACAAACAAATTCCCCTTGCAAACAAAGAACACGTCCACACATTGCTCATTTTCAAACAATAGTTTGGAGAACCACTGTTGCTTGGCACATTGCCCATTCAAACTGGACTGGTTTTAATTTTATCAAACAGTTGGCACTTAACTCTTGCCCAGGTTTTTATCACTTGCCAAACAAGCAGAACAGTTTTCAAATAGAGATACTTGTTGCCTGCAAGATTTGGTATTCTTGTAACCACACGCTGATGAGTTGAACATGAAAAGCTTCATTTGCATGTTACTTTTGACAGCAATGCTTAAGTTTGTTGACCTTAAGTAAAATGGTTCCTTTGCATGAAGTGCTGTTTGCAATATTTCATGATTATTGGACTAGAAATCAAAGCAACTTCAAAAAATTCGAAAGATACTTTTGTAACATACAACATTGTTGGACAATCTGTCAGCACTTTAGATACATCTCACGTTTTGTCAGCAACTACAATTCAATCTTAAACTACATGAAAGCAGCTCTCAATCTACAACAGAAAAATTAATTTCTAACAATACATGACTCCTATGTGCATGAACACAAGCGATTGCGCTATCACAGATTTAACAAACAATTTCCACCTTACATGTACATTTCAAGTGTAATAAGCAATAAAGTTTTAGGGAGCTGGTTTTCATTTTTTTTAATATACACTACAACACTGACTACTCTTCAAAACTATGTGAAGAAACTCTGAAGTAAAACACTAGAGAAATATTTTAAGATTCTAATAGCCCTCTAACATTATCTGGAGATTTTTATGGAGACAATTTGTTTTAATGGAGTGGAGAGAATCTGGAAAAAGCTGAAGACATCCATCATCTCCTGTGAAGGAAACATCTGCTACAAGACCAGGAAACACCAAGACTGGTTTGATGAGAATACCACATCATCCAGGACAAGAGGAGGAAAGCTCTCCACATAAAACTTCACCAGTGAAGCAAAGAGGAGAACTCATTGAACAGCATAGGCTGAGTTACAAAGAAGAATAAGGGAAATCAAGAACCAATGGTGGATTCAGAAAATGAAGGAGCTGCAACTCTGCTGAAACCAAAATTGGTGGTGAAGTGAACAGCAAAAGGAAGGTTACCTCAGAGCACAACCAGACCTTGATCAAATGGGTCAATGGGCTGAGGATTGGCAGAGGAGGTTTAATATAGATAAGTGAGATGCTACATTTTGGTAGGACAAATCAGGGCAGGACTTATACACTTAATGGTGAGGTCCTGTTGCCCAACAAAGACCTTGGTGCGCAGGTCATAGTTCCTTGAAAGTAGAGTCACAGGTATACAGAATAATGGAGTCGACATTTGGTATACTTTGGTATACTGACTTACAGGAATTAGGAGGTCATGTTGCAGTTGTACAGGACATTGGTTAGGCCACTTTTGAAATAATGCATTCAATTCTTGTCTCTCTGCTTAGAAAGAGGTTATAAAACTTGAAAGGGATCAGAAAAGATTTACAAGGATGCTGCCAGGGTTGAAGACTTTGAACTATAAGCAGAGGCGGAATAGGCTTGGTCTATTTCCCTTGGAAGATTGGAGGCTGAAAAGTGATCTTAGAGGTTTATAAACTCATGAGGGACATGGATGGGGTGAACAGTCACAGTCTTTTCTTTGGGGTGGGAGAATCCAACACTAGAGGGCATAGGTTTAAAGTGAGGAGAGAGAAGTAAAAGAAAAGGGACCTAAGGGGCAACCTTTTCATGCAGAAGGAGGTGCACATATGGAATAAACTGCCAGAGAAAGCGGAGGAGATTGGTATGATTACAATATGTAAAAGGTATCTGGATTGGTATATGAATAGGAAGGCTTGAGGGGGATATGGGCCAAATGCTGGCAAATGGGACTAGATTAATTTAGGATACCTGGTTGACGTGGACGAGTTGGACCAAAAGGGTCGGTTTGTATGTGCTGTACATCTCTATAACTATGAAAAACCACTCCTATGCTTTCTTGTGCTGCCAAAGGTAATATATAGATCTGCCACTCTTGGTGTCAAGCCAGTGCAGTTAGAAGCCTTTTGAAAAGGACAGAAAACAGCATCCTCCAATAGAGAGAACTCAACTGTGACATAAGATCGATGAGGACCTGTTTGAGGAAATCTCCCAAATTCCCAAAGATAGCCTTAAATTGCCATTTAGTGTGGCAGAAGGTAAAACCGCCAAGAGACAAATAAGAATGAAAATGCCACAGGATTATTTCGGATTCTAGCTGAGATTGTCAAACTTGAAGCAGAGCTCTTCTGTCATCTCCATGAATGGTTCTTCAAAATCTGGGACAAAGAAGAAATCCCTGCCAATCTCAGGAATTCTTCCAGCCCTTTAAATTCCAGTCCATCCTTCTTAAAATCAAGCCAAACATGGAAAATTACTGACAATATTAAGATTTGCAGCTCAGGTTGTATGTTTGCTCACTGAGCTGGAAGATTACAAATCTTCCAACTCAGCGAGCAAATGTACCACCAGAGCTACAAATCTTCTCAAAAATGGCAAACACCAATGGGCGCAATATACTCAAACTAGCCCAAAGATGGGAAATCAACGGCATCTGACTGAGCAGCACCCATGAACAACTGTAACAAATCTTCCATCTCAGCAAGGAAATGTTCAACATGGAACACAACTCTTAGGTTGAGTATTACCTCTAATCTAAGGCTGACATCAATGTAGAGATTGAACATGACATCCAACCTAGGAGTGGTACCTTCAGACCCCAAGAATGAGTATCTTCAACAACTGTGACATCTGCACTGATACAAAGTCTGACAATACTGTCATTTTGAGAAGGTTTTGTCCTTTTTTTGCAGGTAGGTTGTAAAGGCAGAGGTACTGAAATGTCTAGTTTAACAATGGAAGGGAAGTGGTCAGTCCTCCCAAATCAGGTTTTTTCTAGTTTGTTTAAGCTGTACCAGTTACAAAATGTTAAGTGTTATGGGGAGTCTCAAGCTTCTGACAGTCTTCCAAAATCTCTTTGGATGTTGCTCCCACCTGCCTATAAGAATCGGTGTTTGAACTACCATTTGCCAAAGGGTGTTTTGTGAGATGTTGCTGTATTGGAACTGTTAATTAGCAATAGTTACTGAATCGGGTCAGTTATATTTTCCAATAAAGCTATTCTAAATTCAGTTTTCATTTGTTAGTATTGCAACTGTAATGTTTAAATACATTCTGTTTTGCTTAAAGCAGAGTGGTTTGACCAGCTGCATGACACCTGGAATATCCATTTAACATCTGCCTTTAAAATAAAACATTAGGGTCTAGGCTACCTTCTTAAAACATTGGGGTCTAGCCTGGTCCCTAACACAAGATTCTTGTATACATATATATCTTCCCAACTCTTTCATATGGCTCCGAAACTTTGATTCCATATCTGTGTCACCTCAAAACTGTCAAGTAGTATTATTTGAGATAGATTCTCCGTGTCAGCTGGAGAGAGAGGCATACTGACATCAGCAGCATTGGAGCAATGATCATTCAGAACCAATTCCACGGGGCTGGCTACTTACTTAGGATGTCCGAGTTCTGACTACCAAAGCAATCCTCTTTGCCCAGTTCAAGGAAGGCACTCAAGTGAGAGGAGGATGAAGGATGCTTTTCAAAGATTCCCTGAAGCTTTTCCACAAGAAACACAACAAAATGTCAAAGCATGGAGATCCTCAAATCAGAAGAAACCAACATGCAGGAAACTCCTGTATGAAGGAACATAATTCTTAAAGAAAACCTGTCAGCAACAGGAAGTACAAACAAGGAACTGGAGAAAAGAATGCCAAAGATCGCAAGACCAAGGATCAGTTCCACCTCCCAGAAACATCTGCCAAATTTCTAGCCAGAGATGCAGTTCTATGCCAGGATCGTCAGTTGCACAAGGACCAACAGAAGGTGAACAATCATACTCATTAGCAGGTGGGTGATTGCCAACAAAGTCTTTTAAGTTCTTTTCAAACTCTTGCAGTATTTTCTATGACTTATTTTAATAAACACTGTCATAAAGTAACTTACAGTTAATTAAGGATTTTAAACAAAACTTTTTGCACATCATGAAAAATTGTAAGCTGCTCTGACATTTCCTATATCTTTGTTTCAATAATCCCAGTTCTACATTTTCTCGTTACACTGGGATTGTCAAAGTCTTCTATTTTTTTACTTTACTTCATCCCTGGAAAAATCATGGAACTCTTCACCTTATTCAGCTATTTCTTCTTAGAAGTTTCAGTTTTGTGGTTAAAAAAAAAATCAAAAGCCCAACAACTGCTTTCAGATTTCTTACTTTTGCATTCATTCTTCTCACCAGCATCACTTAAGTGAAAAATAAGTTTAATTTTTGTACCCAATAACAACCTGTTCTAGCACAGTTTTTTATTTTTAAAAACTGAGATTTCATTACTTGTTTTCTCTACTACTTGGGATTTCTGGAAGCAAAAGGATTTGCTTTTATATAGCACCATTCTCAACTTGCACACTTTCCAAAGAACTTTGCTGAAGAAAATGAAATATTTTTGAAGTGAAATTACAACTAACGTAGGATTTTAGATGTAAGCAAATGGCTTCTGTCATTTACACAAAATACTAACATTGTATTGTTTCTTAAGCAGTAGGCTGATTATACATGGGTATTGTTACTGATCCACAAAGACTGCAAGACCAAAATAAAGTGAATTTTATTTTAAAACTTACTTGCATTGTGCATGGTAATATTTGATGAGATTTTGGAGCAAATCCACACCCTTTTTTGTCTTGATTTCATTCACTTTAATGAGATACTACGCAAGGGAAAAGAAACAAGGTACATTTTTAATTATGAGAAGTCAGTCTCTTCAGTGCTAACAATTATACGGGTACCTTACAAACACCAATTTGCATTAAAACCAAAAAAAATCTGCAGGTACTGTAAAGCAAGAACAAAACCAGAAATCCTGGAAATGCACAGCAGGTCTGGCAGCATTTGCAGAGAGATATCAAAGTTAATATTTTGCATTGAGTGAACCTCCCTCAGAACTAGGTTGCAGAATAAGCAACTGAAGGACAGCATTTCACCTTCAACACATGAATATATCAAGCATCAAAGAGAAGGAATTTCAGAAATAAGCTGATTCAACATTTAAACAGAAATGTCAAAGCGATGTAGCATTAAGTACAAATGAGTTGCAGCAAAATGAGGTGTTATGTGTTTCTAAAAATTAACCAAACTAGCTTCCATAAGGATCTATTTTTCACCATTTGCAAAGGTGAACCATAAAATGAAAGCAAGTATAACCAGATTTTCCCATTTGGGAATGATTCAAAGAGAGTTTTAGGTCTTCTGTACCTAACAAGTGTCCAGACATTTGTGTTGGAGCCTCAGATAACAGACAAAACTACTGCCCAGATTTCTAATATAGTGATACACAACTGGTAAGCGTTCTCCTGCAGGTATGCCCTTTCCTGAACTTTATGCTGCTCTCATGTTTCAGGGATGCAAGCACACAGTTCTTACTGCCAGTGATTTGAATTTCTTGCCTTTGTATTCACTATCTTAAACATGCTACTTCTCTTCATCTTGCTGCAACCATTCTTTTGTCTGCTTTTCTTTTTCCTCCCTTATATCGTATTTCCTCTCTTTTCTTTGATGGTACCCAACAGCAGATAATCCGGGAGTGATCTGGACCAAAAGACAGATTGCCTCCCAGGGAGAAAATGAGGAAGGACATTTAGCCAGGCACAGGAGGTGGAACAAATACACCGGTGAATACAGGCTGGATTAAATAGTAACACTGATCAAAAACAGTCTTTGCAGATCTGGCACAAATCTAGGCTTGAGGCCACCAATTGCAGAATGAAAAGTAAACCAATAAAGTGGGTGAGATCAGAACTTGTTGTTCAAGGTTCAAAATATTATACACAGTTAACTAAGTTGGCCAGGGGTTCTGAGGTACCCACCAACTGAATAAAAGTCACATTTTAAAAAATTTTGAAATTACCAAGCAAAGAAAAATCACGACAAAAATCAGGTCAAACATAAAACCAACAAATGTGGAAAATCCATCTATAGCATTATCCTAATATCTCAGAGATCTGAAAATGCATCAAGTTACACAAAAAGGCCTTTCTCAATCTAAAGATATTGAAAAATGATGTTAGCGACAAACCTAAATCATAAAAAATTTTCACACAAAGATCAATTTATATACGTAGACAGTCTAACCTCACACATCTGGAGCTGAAAGACCCGTCGCTCCTTTTCCATTTCTTCTGCTATTTCAGCTCCTGTAATTTCAGTTCGAATCATCCCATGCTGCTTTGCATGTTCCCGTTTCTCTTTTTCAATTTTAGCACTGTAATAGAGGTCACATTTTTTTGCAGCATGTTGCAATATAAAAGAAACCCGCCAATAAGCCCCTCATCAATCATTTCAGCTTCCTTATGTGAAGGTTACATGCGCTGAAGTCTGGATTAGTCTGATTATACAAAATCAAGTAAAAATGAAGAACATTGGATCTTCTGAGACACGCTCAAAGAATTATCAACCACCTTAATTTTACATGCCTCTATGGAATTTAATATGTGAATTCCACTGAAAACTCCCAAGTATTTCAGTAACCATTACTCTTGTAGACAATGCTGTAATCTGTATTTATAAGTGTTATATTCACATATGCATGATTTTCTGTAAAATCTCCAAAGTGCACTAAGCAGAGATAAAGAGACAAAAAGACCCACTTTGTAAATTTCTTATTCTAACAATTTATTTTTTAAAAATTGCTTATTGAAAGCAAACTAGGCCTCTTGGAAGAAAGAGGGGCTCAGCAAGGAGAAAACAAAGAAATAACCTAACCAACCACAAAGGGTTAGGCCTCTTGACGTCATAAAATAAATAAGGCTAATTAAAACTGCAAATCAGTTGATGCAAATCAAACAGAAACAGAAATTGCTAGAAAAACACAGCAGGTCTTGCAACATCCGTGAAAGGAAATCAAAGTTAACATTTCGGGTCTGGTGACCCTTCCTCAGAATTGAAGGCAGTCAGCAATGGTGCAGAGCAGTATGATCAAGTCGTTAACATAAAAAAATGAAGAGGTTTGTGTAGAAATGCTAGTCAGAGAATGGGAAGGAAGCAAAAACAAGATGAAGGAATAAGGTTCATAATGTGAGTGGGAAGATGCATCAAGTTTGAAGGCTGAGATCAGAAGAGAATGGCCTACAGTTACATTTCAGCATAATTTCCATCCAAATATACAAACTAGAAACATTGTTGACTCCATCCCTGTATGACATGCCATAACACACCAGCCTTCCTTTAAAAAGGATGAGGGGCAAATGACAGTTTCAGGCACAGAAGCAGGAAAAGACAAAAGAATCAGCAATACAAAAATATCAGACTACACAGAACGGCTGGCTTACAATCTGCATTGCATGGGAAATCAACTTAATATATTGCCTTTAATATGGTAGACTCTTCCGTAAGGTTCAACAGGAACACTATCAGACAAAGTGTGGCACCAAGTTATTTAGACAGTCGACCAAATGTTCGATCAAAGATGTAGATTGAAAGAGTTATCTTGAAAAGGAAGACAGTAAAGGGCGAGGGGAAAAAATTTCCAGACCTCAGTACCAAGCCAACTATAAACAAGGTTGGCAATGGTGTCGTGAAGAAAACCAGGATGCCCCAGAGACCAGAATTGCAAAAGGGCAGAGATCACAGATGGAGAAGGGTGCATAGAAACATAGAAGATAGGAGCAGGAGGCTGATCATCCAATGCAAAGTCTAACCCTGCTTTCTCCCCAAAACCTTTGATCCCATTCACCCCAAGTGCTATATCTATCCTCCTCTTGAAGACATTCAATATTTTGGCATCAACTAGTTCCTGTGGCAATGAATTCTACAGGTGTACCGCTCATAGGGTGAAGAAATGTCTCATCTCCATCTGAAACAGTCCACCTCGAATGCTCACACCGACTCCAATTCTGTACACACCCACCATCGGGAACATTATCCCTGCATCTATCCTGAATAATCTTGTTAGAAGTTTATAAGTCTCGCTGAGATCTCTCCTCACTCATCTAAACTCCAGCATAAACAGTGCTAACCTAATCAGTCAATCTTTCCACATGTATCAGTCCATTCATCCTCAGCGTCAGCATGATAAACCTTTGCTGCACTTAAGAGCAAAAGCATCCTTCCCCCAAAAACAAGATCAAAACTGCACACAATATTCTGTGTGGCCTCACCAAGGCCCTGTATAACTGCAACACAGCCCTGTTCCTATACTTGAAACCGCTCGGAACAAAGGCCAGCATTCCATTTCCCTTCTTTACTGCCTGCTGCACCTGCATGCCTACTTTAAGCGATTGGAGCACAAGGAGACCCAGATCCCACTGAACACTCCCCCCTCCCAGTTTACAGCCATTCAGGCATCAATCTTCCTTTGCATTTTTGCTTTTAAAAGTGAATAACCTTGCATTTAACCAAATACTACTGCATCTACCATTGATTTGTTCACTCACCCAACCTATTGAGATCATGCTAAAGGATCTCTACATCCTCACAGTTCACCCTCCTACCCAACTGGGTATCATCTACAAACTTTGAGATGGTACATTTTGTTCCCACATCCAAATTATTAATACATATTGTCAATAGTTGGTGCCCTAGCACCGATGCCCAAAGCATTCCACTAGTTACTACCTGCCAAGTTGAAAAGGACCCATTAACTGTTTCCTCTCTGCCAACCAGTTTTTTATTCATCTCAATTCACTTCCCCCACTCCCATGCACTTTAATCTTGCGCAATCTTCTTATGCAGGATTTTGTCAAATGCTTTCTGAAGATCCAAATACACCACATCAACTGGCACCCCCTTGTCTACTAGTTATATCGCCATTGAATTCCAACAGACTTGTCAAGCATAATTTCCCCTTCATTAATCCATACAGACTATGCTACTGCAGTTTTATCTCAGGTTGGAGAAATTATTGTAGTCTTACTATTCCATGGATCATAACAGAAAATAACTTCTTACACAGTTACCAGGGCGGCCAATGATGTACAGTTTATAAACAAAACTGATCAACTGGGTCACTTAATAAACACAATTATTGCTGTTAAAACAAAACATTAATAAAAATACAAGAATAATTAACCTACTCAGTAATACCCAAATGCTTAGCTCTATAAATCATTCCAAAACACACAGATGTACACAACGGAGGAAAAAACATTTCTCTGTAGAGATTGACATTCATGGCCCAATGGCTTATTCATAAATTGTTGAATCGCAGAATCCCTACAGTGTGTAAACAGGCCATTTGGCCCAAGGAGTCCACACTGACTCCAAACAGTATCCCACACATGATTACAGTGGGGTGAGTCTCTAACTCCACATTTCCCATGGCTAATTCACCTAACCTTCACATCCCTGGACACCTTAGCATGACCAATCCATCTAACCTGCACATTTTTGCAATAAGGGAAGAAACCAGAGCACCCAGAGGAAACCACAAGATATTTGCCTGATGCTAGAATTGAACTGAGGTCCTTAACACTGAGGCAGCAGTGCAAAAGGCTAAAGAGTAGGATTTGCTAAAGTCTGGTACTCTTATGTTGTCGCACATGCAGTTATCACTGAAGCCTTGAAGGTACAGCTTGCTCAGAGAATATAATTGAGATTTTCTTTTAATCACAAACAAACACATAGGGATCACTCTTGACTGATTTTCGGAAATGGGAGATATCAGATAAGCAGCTTGTATGCAAGGAAAGGACAACTATAAGGACTGAGCAATGATGGCAAGCATGCCAAATGCATTTTCCACCTTGGCTATGCATGACATAATCAGGGACCTAGCACTGATCTCTGGTATGCCACTGGATACTAGCCTCCAGTCACACAAACTGGATATCTGGTCAACAAGGACAAGTTGGATCGAAGACTAATTACAAAATGCAGATAGTTGACTTATTCCCACTCCATGGTAGTTAATTTACTGTCAACCAATTACATTGAGCACAAATCATTGAATGCATGATTAAAGCAGGCACTTAAACACTGAAGTATGACTAACTGCAATAAGGTTGACTGCTTTTAAATAGGCCATCTTGAAATCATTGTGACATGCCTTACACTAATAAGCTGTATTCACTATGCTGGCCACCAAAATGTCTTATCCATTTTCATGGATCATAGACATGCATAAAATTTCTGTAGGGAACCTGGCATTCAGCATTTTGTTTGAAAATTACATACTCATATTTTTTAAACATTTCCATTTCATAGTTTGGCTGTATGTCAAAATTCACGGATTTTATCCATGTTGCTGATTTAATAGATATTCATGTTTTATGTTGCTGTCTGACAAAGAATTGCTGGAAATAGATAATTCTGGCAGAGGTCTTTTGGTAGGCTGTGAAATCTTGGTCTTCTGTCACAACACTAGATTATTTCATCCCATAAAACTGCTGTGCCAAATAGAATTTGATCTAATATTGGTGTTGCTCTCAGTTTTGGTTTGACCTGCCGAAGTGCAATACATGCTCTTCCATTTCAGCCTTTGAGAGATATTGAGGAGGGTTGGGTGCAAAGTAATGTGTTGAGGAACCAACAAGCAATAGGAGATGGCAGGTTTAACAAGTGATGGCCAATATGGACTGCAATCAAGCCCCGGTGAGATGGCAATCCATCCAGTAGGAGCCAGGGTGGGATGTGATTTATACGTTGAGCATGGGAAATGATCAGCTTTCCGAGGAGGGCATTTTCAAGGTAACATACCTCAATTTAACTTCCACTGTATCTACAACTCTGATGACTTAAGGATATCCTGGAAGTCACATTCTTTAGTTTGAACAAGGACTTCTAAGGAATGGCATATTGAATTTTGCAAGTACCAAACTATTGCCTCATTTTTACTATGTGAAGCAGTCAACTGATATCAGCATAATAAACTTAATATAGTTTGAGAGAATCCAACAAAAAAAGCTGAACTCTCATCATGCTTCCTGCCAAACAATAACTACTTACAATTTTGTTTCATAATCCTTCCATGCTTTGTCAAAAGGTTTCTTCAGGTCCTGTTTAATACAAAATATCGAATGACAAATAATTTATCAAATAGGCAGTTTTCAAAAAAAAAGTCATTTCTGCAGTACAGATGAATAAGAATTAGACAGACCATTTGGGTCATTAGTTCATACTTCTAAAGAAACAACTGATTTCGGTCTCCAAAGTGAGAGAAGTATTCGCCTCTTGAATCTTAGCCAGATACCTTAGCTGAGTATTCATCACAAATTTCCTGATGGAGCTATACTCTCCTTTGCATAGTCCTTTGCACTAAGCATGAATATGCATTGTAGCCCAAGTCATAATGTTTTGCAATTGCTCAGGAAAGAAAGTCAAAAATTTTAAGTGCCCGATCAAGCAAGATCCTCTCCTGAAGTTCTGTTGCATACTCGTTTGGTTTTCTGATAAATATCAATACCTTGACTGTTGACCTCATTTGTTCAAGAAAAGCTAATGGAAAGGATCTTTGCACGTATGGGTCCTAAAATGGTTGCATAATGTCACCTAACAGACAACTTCATGGTAAATGTCACCAGTATTCAAATCTTTTAAAACATTTAAAAATACTATGAACTTAATGCTTATTTGAAGGAATTCTTTGAAGTTTTGCAGGACAATTTTATTGCTATTAAATAAGGCAGAGTTTAGATTGGATCCAATGTCGTCATTCTACAAAAGGCAACACCACAAACAGCTCTAAGGAGCTGGACTTGCTGGCACATTTCATTCTTTCACACACACACACACCGCTTGATGCTTTCTCCTGGTTATCTGATCATGGGCTAATCCGTAAGTTGAATGCTCTCAATTTTCCAAGTGGCCAATGGAAAAGGTAACCTAACCAATCTCTCAGGGAAGCATCACCCTGAACATAAACAAGTGGAGACAATTGGTCTGCCTTGGACATTTTCACATAGGAAAATAGTTTCTTATGCACCTGTTAGCTCCGATTACTTGTAAAGCTGCAAGCAGCTCCAGTAAACAATTTATTAAAACTTTAGCTATTCTCTTCGTCCACATTCTCCTCCATTCAAAGCAGTCATTTTCAGATTTGGTCCATTGTCAAAAATAAAAGTATGTCATCTTTACACAAGAAACTGCATTCAAGTCCATTTTATTTTCAATGGAAATGAAGGCACAGAAAATTACACATTGTGCAGCCTGCTTCAATAAGGTGTTTGACTATCCACAGAATTGTAGAATTACTCATCAGATGCATTTCCTGGTGAAAACTTCAAAGATGTCACTGTTAGTTTTTCTTACGAAGAAAGAATAAAATGCTCATCTTTATTTTGGTTTTCAAGTGCTTCACTAATAGCTCCCTTGCTAATCTTGTACTGCAATAACTTATTTTTACTCTCAGCATCCTACATTATACTTATTTATTCTTTGTTCCCTGCTCATCTGAATGCCCCGGTGACATACTTTTACATTAATCTCATTACGGTTCTCCCTCCACTAATATAAAGAAAGTACAAAATAATCAAGGGAAAATGGAAGGAACTTGGTGTATTTAATATGGATAAATAGTAATGGGGAAAATCAGACATGGGGCATGCTGGACCAGATGATTTTCACCCCAGGGTTTTAAAAAGTAATGGGTGAGCAAGTTAAACATGTGGTCATAATTTTCCAAATTTCTCCAAATTCAGCAACCATGCCTATGATTTTTACATAAATAAACCTCAACTCAATTTCAATTGAACGAGGGAGGAAGATAAGAGTTGACTACAAATCAATTTATCAGTCTGTTTCTCTCACTCAGTATAGGCACTGCTTCCAAAGTTGTCATTTAATTTCACTCAAGGTGTTGAATTTTATGAATTGCTGTTTTCAAATGCACAGAACACTGAAGTAGGAATTTCCAGGCAAGTGGAACAGGTGTCACACACCTGATTTGTGCCTATGGGTGTAGAAGATTGAGGACACATTACCAGAATCTGTCATCAGGGATAGTGTAACTTAATTAAGCAAATCTCAGTTAATCAGGAGAATCAGCATGGATTTGTAACAAGTCGGTTACATTCATGGAACTTTGCTGACGTTGAAGTCAATGCAATGACGAATATGAAAGTGCATACAACTTTTGTCAATGCAAATTTTGAGAATAAATTTGAAATCAGGTTCCACATAAGTGATCACAAATGAAGGTACATGAAAGTGGAGGTAATTTTGTGACACGGTTAGTAATCGGTTTGGATGTAGGAGGACCAATTCTACAGATTTCCAAATTTGTCCCTAAGATAGGGTGGCATGGTGGCTTAGTGGTTAGCAATGCTGCTTCACAGCATCAGGGACCTCTGTTCAAGTCCAACCTTGACTGTTTGTGGGGTTTGTACGTTCTCCCCATGCCGGCATAGGTTTCCTCCAGGTGCTCTAGATTCCTCTTGGTGTCTGAAGATGTGCAAATTAGGTAGATTGCATCTCTGGGTACAATGGAAAGCCATAGGATGGGGGCTGGGTAGCCATTGTGGTTGTGGGGATAGTGTGGGGTGGCTAGATCTGGGTGAGAAACTCAGATGGTCGGTGTGGCTTTGGACAGGCTAAATGGTTCTTTCTGCATCTTAGGGATTCTATGAAGTACAGATGACAGGAACAAAACCAACATTTATTGCCCAATGGTAGTGCCTCTTGACAAGAGAACAGTTAGCCTCCATGAATCACTAAATCATCAGGTGAAGGGCTAGTAAGGGTAGGAATTTCCAGGAACTTCATTCAACAACTAAATGAATATATATTTCCAAACAAGGATGATGTCTGACATATTGGAGGTTCCCACAAATATTTTTTGTAGCTTTTTTTAAAAAAGGAGATAGACGCATAGATTAAGGATGTTGTGCCGACAATCGCTGCGGAATTGCTGCAGAGCACCACAAAAGGTAGCACATAAAAGTCATTGCCAGCCAACCAGCACAATCACAACTCTTATTTTGAGGTGGTCCGTTATACTTGTTATTTGAAGCAGTAGGAAAATGAAAGATAATTTCTAGGAACTTCAAGTAAACCTTTCTGGGCCGGCTTAGCATCAGTGCATTTGGAATCCAACTACAGATATTATGTTTACGCATTTGCCATGATTAGTAGTAATTGGGGAAAAGTAACTAAAGAAAACTTTCAAATGTTTACACAAGTTAAGTAGCTTCACAGTACAGACTTTACAGGATACATATGGTCATCTTGGTCTGCTCACTTCAAACCTTGTAAACTGAGCAGGGTCTTTGCATTCATTGACCAGTAATCTTACCAAAGTTTTTTTTCCTGTTATATGTAAAGCACCACATCGACTAAAAATGAGCTTTTTCCCTTGGTGAAAAACTCAGTGATGACATCATCTTCAAAGGTACAGTGTTATTTGGCACTTTGAGGCACCCGATTCACTATGCAAATATGAACATCCTTATCTTTTGCATTTACATCAAAAATGGTCACCAAATCCAAATACTTACCCCCTTGACATCTTTCAGATCTCCCTTCAATAGTGAATCCAAAGTGAAGATGACATTATGACTAAGATTCTGCAGCTGAAAGTTGCATATAGACAAAGACAAAATAAGCATACAGTCTGACAATTTGCTCTGCACAGTTGATCAACCATTACACTCTACTGTAAAATAGTGCAACAGGTTGTTACCGCAATCACAATGAGTGATTTCTTAATTTTCTTGCCAGTCAAATACTGATTTGTTTTCTTTATGCTATTAATTATTAGCAAATTTGAAATATATTAGCTCATACAACAATGCTCTCTGCCACAACCCTGAGATACGTAACGCTGCATGGACATATTTTATGAAAAAGACAAAAATATATTAAAAATGTCAGGCAGCACAACTTTAGATGCACCCTCATTTGTTCAGACATGCACTTCTGAAAAAAAATGAACTATTTGTAATTCATTACGAGCAGGTCTCTATTTGCAGCAGAAATCAGTAATTGACATACATGTTAGTGGACCACGTGACCTCAAAAGGTTAGTAAGTGAAGGGGTGAGGTTGCATTAACTTGATCCCCATGTCCATCATAGCTACAAGATATAACATGAACATATCCCAGGGAAGGGAGAGACACTGACAGCCTTTTCATATCAACAGGGTAAACAATGAATCACACTCTGGGGAAAACACTTCATTCAATAGTGGTTCAAAATTGCTACTACATTCCTCCAAAAAGGTAGATTACAGTCAAACTATTTCAAAATCAGGTTACACAACGTAAGCAATAAATATTTTGTCATTCCCAAATGTAAATTATGTTTTGTGCACAATGTAACAGTATAGTAAATTCCTAAAGTCTAACATTTGATGTAATGCATGATAAATGCATGATAAAAGATATTCTGGGTTTCAAAGTATCCTGGATGAGTATATGTCTACTGAATGTCACAGTAAACTAAGTCAGGGGCCATCTCAACACTCCTCAGCAAAACAGTGTTGCTGGAAAGATATCTTGCAGCAGTCACCATTTTCATAAGAGTAAAGCGATATAAAGAAGGAAATAGTTAACCATGTGGGTGGGTCAGTGTGAGATATTGCAACAGTTAATTACTGGGTTGGAAACCCAAGGTCCCCGATTAATAAATCCAGGGAACATTAATACAAATGCCACCATGGCATTTTGAGAATTTGAATTTAATTATAAAAGGTAACACAAGCAAAACAAAACATTACATCAATCAGGCATCCAGTTAAAAACCCAACTGGTTCACTGATGCTTTAAGAGCAGGAAACCTTCCAGACTTGAGAACAAACTGTCACTGACCCAATCCACTACCACTAGCCATCCTCACTTAAGTATACTGCAATATAAAATATTAAAGATCCTGATCATGGTGAAGCATTTTTGTCCTAATTAACCAAGATATGGAGATAAAATAAAGGCAAATATAGAAATGGCACATGAAGACAGTTGCACTTGAGAACAGCAAGCCATGAAATCTCAGAGCAGAAAAGCAGTTGTAAGAAGTTTGTAATACTGGTTGCAGTAGAAGACAGCTTATAGGAGAGATGAACTTAGTGAGAAGTTGAGTAAAACTTATCAGAATATAACATATCTTGAATATGCTTTGAGACTTCAGTCTAAAGAATTGAAATTTGGTGCACTTGAGATACTGAGGAAATACTGGACTTTTGTTTAAAAAAAAAGGGACAGTTTTCTTTAAAAAGTTACAGTAAGTTGTGGAGCTTAAATTGACTTTTCATTTAATGGAAGTCACATGCCTGACCTTACAGGATTCAAGACTGGCTATTTGATGTTGCTCAAGTGTTTAATTTGGGGTGTAGTCTATCAAGAGATAAGACACCCAATTCAGCCTTTTGCAGCTTTGTGAGAAATGCTCAAGTATTCCTTCTGAGCGCTTAAAGCGGAAACAAGCTATTCTTCCTGAAAAGCTTTTAGAAGACATCCTCTCCATATTTCCTGAACAAACTGTATATGAAGATTTTCCAGGAACAACTGCATGGGGCTAGTGACATCTGCCAACATGATCAAAGGCATCAGTGAAAGTTATCTGGATCATTTCCTATTTTATCCCTTAATTCTCCAATAGTTTGGCCAAAATGGCTTACTTTTTAAAATTTAATTTCTCCAAAAAAACTAATTTTATTTCTCTTTAACAGCTGCATTGTTGTGTTATTTAAAAGATATTTAGAAGTGCAATAAATTTCAAAAACAAATTAGCCTGAAGACTGTCTCCATGCAAGCAACATTTGTAATAGGTGGATGAATTAACTAAACAAAAAGTTATTAATAGATACGTTATAATTGGGATCACAGAGACCTGGTTCCAGGGTGACTAAGAATGGGAACGCAACATCCAGGGTTATTCAATTTTCAGGAAAGACAAACAAAAAAAAAAGGAGGTGGGGTAACATTGTTGTTTAAGGAGATTAACACAATAGTAACAGGAGGACGCAAGCCTGGACGACATGGAATCGATGAGTAGAGCTGCAGAACACCGAAGGACAGAAAAAAAGCGTTAGTGGGAGTTGTGTACATGCCACAAACAGTAATGTTGGGAACTAGATCAAAAAGGAAATTAGAGATGCAGGCAGTAAGGGAACAGCAGTTATTATGGGTGACTTCAATCTACATACTGATTGGACAAACCAGTTTGGCAGCAATGCGATGGAAGAGGATTTCCTGGAATGCATGATAGATGGTTTCCTCAACCAAAATGTCGAGGAACCATCGAGACAGCAAACCATTTTTAGACCGAGAGAATTAATTAGCAACATTGTGGTGCGAGCTCCTTTGTGAAAGAGCGACCATAACGACATAACTCTTCATTAATATGAAGAGAGATACAACTAAATCTGAAACTCAGTTCTGAACTTAAAGAAATCTAACTTTGATGATATAAGACATGCATTGACGAGGATAAACTGTCCAAGCTTACTTAATGAGTTGACAGTGGATAAGCAATGGTAGACATTTAAAGAACACATGGATGAACTTCAATTGTACATCCCTGTGTGGCATAAGAGTAAAACAGGGAAGGTGGCTCAACCACGGGAAAGCGTTAAAGCCAAAGAGGATGCATATAAATTGGCCAGAAAAAGCAACAAACCAGAGGTCTGAGGAAAAAATTTAAAATTCAGTGAAGGGTGAGGGTTTAATTCAGAAAGGGAAAAATAGAATATGAAACTAAGTGGTGGAAAACATAAAACAACTGCAAAAGCTTCTATAATTATATGAGGAAAAGAAAACTGAAGAAGAAAGTCCCTTGCAGTTAGAATCAAGTAAATTCATAATGAACAAAAAAATTTGGCAGACCAGTCGAACAAATAGTATGGATCTGTCTTCACTAAGGACAACACAATAATCTTCAGGCAATGCTCGAGGACAGTGGGTCAAGCATGAAGTAGGAACTAATGGAAATCCTTATTAGTCAGGAAATGGTATTGGGGAAATAGATGGGATTAAAACCTGGTAAGTCCCCAGTGCCTGATGCTCTGCATCCCAGAGTACTTAAGAAAGCTATCCTAGAAACCATGAGATCATTTTGCATCATTCTGTAGACTCTGAAAGAGTTTGAATGGATTGGAGGGTAGCTAATGTAATTCCACTTGAGGAGAGAGCGAGAGCGAGCGAGCGCGAGACGAATGATAGAGCAGTTAGCCTGACATCAGTGGTGGGGAAAATGCTGGAGTCAATCATTAAGGATGTAATAACTGAGCATTTGGAAAGTGGAGAGAGAACTAGTTGACAGACAGGAAGCAGAGACCTGGAATAAACAGCTCCTTGTTGGAGTGGCAGGCAGTGATGAACGGGGTGCCACAGAGTTCAATGCTGGGACCTCAGCAGTTTACAGTATACATGAATGATTTGGACAAAGGTATTGAATGCCATAATCTCCAAATTTACAGATGAATCTAAGTGGGTGGCAGTGTCTGCTGTGAGGAGGATACTAAGAGAATGCAGGGCGACTTGGAGAGGCTGGTTGAGTGGCAAATACTTGGTAAATGCAAAATATTATGGATATGGTGTGGTTATACATTTTGGTCACACAAGGTAGATTATCTGAATAGTGACAGCTTAGGAAATGAGAGGGGTAATGAGACCTGTGGGTCATGGTGCAACAGTCAAGGAAGGTTGGCACGCAGTTGCAGCTGGCAATGAGAAAAACTAAAAGGCATCTTCTCCTTCATAAGAGGATTTGAGTATTGGAGCAAGTATATCATGCTGCAGTTATACAGGGCCTTTGTGAGGCCATATCTTGAGTATTGTGCGCAATTTTGGTCTCGTCGGAGGAAAGACACTCGCTATTGAGGGTGTCCAGCAAAGGTTCACCGGACTAATTGCCAGGATGGCAGGGCTGACGAGAGGAAAGACTGAATCGACTGGGCTTGTATTTGCTGGAACTTGGAATAGTTGGGGTGGGGAATCTCAAACAAAATCCTGATGAGGGGAATGCTCCCAATTTTGGGCAAGTCCAGAGCTAAGGGTTACAGTCAAAGAATAAGGGGTAAGACTTTCAGGACTGAGAATTTCTTCACTGGTGTGAATCTGTGGATTTCTCTTGCACAGAAACTATTAGAGCCTGTTCATTAGATGTATTCAAGAGAGAGCTGGACATGGCCCTTGCAGGTAAAGGGATCAAGAGGTATGGGGAGAGGACAGGAATGGGACATAGAATGCATGATCGACCATTGTTGTATTGAATGGTGGTGCAGACTCAAGAAAGGGCCATGTTAAGATAAGCATCTATGTTTCCATGTTAAGATAAGCATCTATAATTTAATACTTCAACTGTATTGATCAGTTTTGCATCTGTGAAATAAGTCTAGTTTTGATATTATTCATGGGGAGGAGACAACCTTGTTATTATCCTAGATCATTAATCCAGGGACGCAGGTCATATTCTGAGATTGGAAGCTCATATCCGACCACGGCAGACAAAGTCTGCAAATTCAATCAAAACTTGGAATTAAGAGCATAATGATGACCATGACTACTGCCGATTGTCAGAAAACTCCTTTGTTCTTACCTGGTCTGATCTATGATTCCAGACACACAGTAATGTGGTTGACTCTTAACTGTCTTCTGGAAGATTAGGGATGCTTGCCTATTCAGTGACGCCATATCGCATGAATTAATTGTTGTTAATAAAATTAATGCATTTTAGAAACTAGGTTGATTTTGTCTTTTTACTGAACCTAATAAGCCATTTAAGTGGTCTTATCAGCAACTGGGTAATAAATCTCAGAATTATCCTATGACCAGTGGATTAAGTGAGACTAGAGAGAAACAATGCAATCTCCTGAGCTTGGCTGCAACAATATACAGAAAGGATTTCACATAGGATATGAATATGGTCCCCGCTGATGTTAATACTGGACAAGTCAAAATCTGGAGTGAAACCTGGGTTGATGAACCCTAAATTTTAGATTTACAATTTTGATACCATAACGGTCAGCCAATGAACGTATTCACAAAAGGCTGCCAAAATATTTTTTCTCCTTCAGTGGAAGGCTGATAAAGTTCCAGGGACTGATCATCTCCATTCCACAGTACTTAAGGAAGTGATCCTGGAAACAGCGGATGCATTGGTGATCATCTTCCAAGATTCTTTAGACTGAAAAGTTCCTGCAGAGTGGGGATAGTTACTGCAAGCACACTACTTAAAAAGGGAGGTCAAGAGAAAACAGAATTATAAACCAGTGAATCTGACGTCAGTAGTGGGGAAGATACGAAATCCATTATCAAGGATTTAATAGTAGATCACTTAGAAACCAGTGATAAAAATCACAGTCAGCATCGGTTTACAAAAGATAAATCATGCTTGACAAATCTACTGGAATTCTTCAAAGATTAACTAGTAAAGTTGGTCAGTGGAGCCACCAAATCTGGTTTATTGGGATCATCAGAAAGCTTTCAACAAAGGCTCACCTAAGTGATTAATGTGTAAAATTAAAATACATTGAGATAGATAGAAAATTGGTTAGCATACAGGAAATAAAGTAGGAATAAATGGGCCTTTCCCTGAATAACAGGCATTGACTAGTGGGATATAGTAAGGATCAGCACTAGGATGCCAGCTATTCACAATATATGTTAATGATTTAGATTAACGTACTAAATTTAATATCTCAATTTGTAGACAACACAAAGGGTGAGTTTGAGAAAGATGCAATGACATTGCAGTGTAATTTGGGTAAGCTCAATGAATGGGGAACTCGTGGCAGATGTAGTGTATTGTGGATCAATGAGCGATCATCTACATGCAAGCAAAAATAAAGAGGCAGATAATTTGAAAGGCTGCAAATTGAGGGGGGAATGCTCGCTACTTGCTGTAAGCAGTAATGCAGACAAAGCAGGTAGAAAAAGGCAAACTATATGTTGGCCTTCACTGTGAGAGGATTCAAGTACTGGAATGAGAATGCCTTTCTGCAAATATGCAGGGTTCTGGTGAGGCCACATCTAGAATATTATGCAGAGTTTGGTCTCCTTATTGGAGGAGGAAGGATGCTTTTGCTGTAGATGCCTTGCAGTCAAGGTTTACCAAATGGATTCCTAAAATGCTGAAAAATGTGTTGCTGGAAAAGCGCAGCAGGTCAGGCAGCATCAAAGGAACTGAAGAATCGACATTTCGGGCATACGCCCTTCTTCAGGAATGAGGAGGGTGCGCCAAGCAGGCTAAGATAAAAGGTAGGGAGGAGGGACTTGGGGGAGGGGCGTTGGGAATGCAATAGATGGAAGGAGGTTAAGGTGAGGGTGATAGGCTGGAGAGGGGGTGGGCGCAAAGATGACTGCAGGTCAAGAAGGCAGTGCAGAGTCAGAGGTTTGGGACTGAGATTAGGTAGGGGGTGGGGGGGGGGGGGGGTGGGGGGTGTATGGGGGCGGAGGGGCGGAAATGAGGGAGCTGGAGAAATCTGCATTCATCCCTTGTGGTTGGAGAGTTCCTAGGCAGAAGATGAGGCATTCTTCCTCCAGGAGTCACGTTGCCATGGTCTGGCGATGGAGGCGGCCAAGGACCTACATGCCCTTGGCGGAGTGAGAGGGGGAGTTAAAGTGTTCAGCCACGGGGCGGTTGGGTTGGTTGGTGCAGGTGTCCCAGAGGTGTTCTCTGAAACGTTCCGCAAGTAGGTGGCCTGTCTCCCCAATATAGAGGAAGCCACATTGGGTGTAGCAGATGCAGTAAATGATGGGTGTGGAGGTGGTGAATTTGTGACGGATATGGAAGGATCCCTTGGGGCCCTGGAGGGAGGTGGGGTGGGGAAAAAGAGGTGTGGGTGCAAGTTTTGCATTTCTTGTGGATGCAGGGGAAGGTGCTGGGAGTGGAGATTGGGTTGGTGAGGGTTGTAGACCTGACGAGGGAGTTGCGGATGGAGTGGCCTTCCCAGAACGCTGATAGGGGAGGGGAGGGAAATGTATCCTTGGTGATGGGGTCTGTTTGGAGGTGGCAGAAACGACAAAGTATAATACGATGTATCTGGAGGTTGATGGGGTGGTAGAGGAGGACCAGTGGGGTTCTGCCCTGGTGGCGATTGGAGGGGTGGGGTTCAAGGGCAGAGGAGCAGGAAGTGGAGGGGATGCAGTGGAGAGCATAGTCAACCACGTCTGAGGGGAAATTGCAGTCTTTGATTCCTAATATGGCCTAACCAACATGATGAGAGACTGAATCAAATATAATTGTATCCTCTGGAGTTAAGAAAGAGGCGGGGGGAAGAAACTCTCTCAAATCTTCGAAATAAGAGGAATAAATAGGTTAGATGCAGGAAGGATATTCCCTATGCAGGAGAGTCCAGAACTTTGAGATTAGAAGAGATTCTTTCAAGCAGAGAATGGGGAGCCTGAGAAATTCACCAGAGAGAATGGCCGTGACTAAGACATTGCATTTGTGGGAAGGTGGTATGGGGTATCAAGCTTGAATGATCAGTCATGGTATACTCACTGGTGGAACAGGCTCAAGGTTTGTTAAACACAGAAACATAGAAGATTCAAAGTTTACTACATTTACTAAAAATTAGCAAAACTATTGGAAAGACATCATGAATAGCAAAGAGGTTCTACTCTTGATCCAAGCAACATCCTTCAGAGCATCAATCCAAGTATCAATCCACTCTAAATTCCTACGTAACGGAGGTTGTTAAAAGCATTTCCTGTGCAATCATGTGATTCTCTCCATTACTACCTATCTCCTAGATGAGCTAACTTACTGACTTCTCATTAGGGAAAGCTCAGAGCTTTTCCAGCCCTATCTACTTAGACTACTAAAGAGCTCAAGATTTCTTTTGAGTCCTAATAGCCTGGAAACTGCCAAAACTAAACTGCTCTCCTGCTGATTATGGATCATTTCTCTTCAAACTAGACCTGCTTGTGGCCCCTTACCAAATGTCTTTCTCTAGGTCATAAACAATTTCTTAAACAATTATGCAGTTTCCCTTAACTAGTCATTTAGCTCATACATATACATATGAGATGATTTCTTGGTAATGCTATCTGTACCCACTGCTTTGGGAAAAAAATGCATTTCTTAACCTTCAGTCACTTTCACAGAATTAAAAATTCAATCTAATTACCTCTATAATTGAAGTTCCCAAATAGCATAATGTAAATCTTTATCACATTAACAAATAGAAGTCAGTAGACAATGTATATTGAAGAAACAAAATTAAATGTTTAAATCGTTCCTAATTCAAATGGGGTAAATTCTAGTTCAAGGAAGAAATTGAGGTTTTGATTCATTCCAACTTGCAGATCCTTTCAGAGAATACCTCTGGGACATGCACACCAACCAACCAACCCCATTGCCCCATGGCTGAACACTTCAACTTCCACCTCCCACTTCACCAAGGATATGCAGGTGCTAGGCCTCCTCCACCACCAAACTCCAAACACCCAATGCCTAGAGGAAGAACATTTCATCTTCTGCCTTGGGACCCTGCGGTGGAGAGCATCACCGATCACGTCTGGGGTGAAACTGCAGTCTTTGAAGGAGGCGGTCATTGGGTTGTTCGGTATTGGAACTGGTCCCCCTTGGAGCAGATACAGCGGAGACGAAGGAATTGGGAATATGGGATGGCGTTTTTACAGGGGGCAGGGTGGGAGGTGGTGCAGTTTAGGTAGTGGGAGTCAGTCGGTTTATAGTAAACGTCCATGTTGATTTGGTCGCCTGAGATAGAAATGTAGGGGTCTAGGAAGGCGAGGGAGTGGTCTGAGACGGTCCAAGTAAATTTGAGGTCGGGGTGGAAGGTGCTGGTAAAGTGGATGAACTGTTCAACCTCCTTGTGAAAGCACGAGGCAGCACCAATACAATCATCGATGTAGCGGAGGAAAAGGTGGGGGGTGGTGCCAGTGTAGTTGCGGAAGATGGACTGTTCCACATATCCAACGAAGAGGCAGGCATAGCTGGGGCCCATACGGGTGCCCATGGCTGCTCCTCTGGTTTGGAGGAAGTGGGAGGATTGGAAAGAGAAGTTGTTCAGAGGGAGGACCAGTTCAATCAGTTGAAGGAGGGAGTCAGTGGAAGAGTACTGGTTGGTACGGCAGGAAAGGAAGCAGCGGAGGGCTTTGAGTTCTTTGTGATGGGGGATGGAGGTGTACAGGGACTGGATGTCCATAGTAAAGATAAGGCATTGGGGACCGGGGAAGCGAAAATCATGGAGGAGGTGGAGGGCATCCCGAACGTAGGTGGGGAGTTCTTGGACTAAGGGGGATAGGACCGTGTCGAGGTATGCAGAGATCAGTTCAATGGGGCAGGAGCAGGCTGAGACAATGGGTCGGCCAGGGCAGTCAGGTTTGTGGATTTTGGGCAGGATGTAGAAACAGGCAGTGCGGGGTTGTGGGACTATGAGGTCAGATGGGAGATCCCCTGAGCTGATGAGGTTATGGATGGTTTGGGAGTTGGGGTCATGGTCAAGGGGGCAGGAGGAGGTGTCCGCGAGCTGGCGTTTAGCCTCAGCAGTGTAAAGGTTGGTGCGGCAAACTACTACCTCACTTCCCTTGTCTGCCAGTTTGATAGTGAGGTTGGGATTGGAACAGAGGGAGTGGAGGGCTGCACATTCCGAGGGTGAGGGATTGGAGTGGGTGAGAGGGGTAGAGAGGTCGAGGCGGTTAATGTCGCGGTGGCAGTTGGCTATGCAGAGATTGAGGGCAGGTAAGAGGCCAGCACAGGGTGTCCAGGTAAATGGGGTGTGTTGGAGGCAGGAGAAGGGGTCATCAGAGGGTGGGCGAGAATCCTGGTTGAATTAGTAGGCGAAGGAAGAATTGTTCGATGTCTCGCCGAGTGTTGAACTCGTTAATCCGAGAGCGTAGGGGAATGAAGGGGAGGCCTCTGCTGAGGACTGATCTTTCATCCTCAGAGAGGGGTAGTTCTGGAGAGATGGTAAAAACACGACAGGACTGGAGCTGGGAGTGGGGACGGGGTTAGGCATGGGAGCAGGAATCAGGGTGGGGACGGAGATTGGGGCAGGGTTCGACATGGAGGCAGGATTAGGCATGGGGATGGAGATCAGCATGGGGTCAGGGTTAGGAGATCTGTCACCACGCCTAACCCCGCCCCCACACCGATCGCCGTTCGTGGTCATTGTGCAGGTGAGTGATGTCACCGGGGGCGGAAGTGGCTGCGGCAACGGCAACCCAGGGGCGGAAATGGCTGTGGCGACAGCAGAAACAGTGTTGTTCCTGAACCCCACAAATTCCAGCTCTGTTGATAGGCCTAAAGTTCAAGGATTTCAGCAGTTCAAGGAGGTAACTCACCATTTTCTCCAAGGAAATTAGCAAATACCAATGATGATGATCATAAACCATAAATAATTTTTCTCAGTTACTAAAATTTCTTTAAACACAAGATCCACAGGTGCCAAATCACCAAGCGGTCTACACCAGAATAATAATGCATAGTTTCCCCAAAGGTTCAATAGGGCTACGTTTTCTGTTCTGGACTTTCCAGCACAAAATTCTATAATATATTTGTGCTTACATTAATAAATGAAGAACAGAGTTAGAGTGAGTGACACAATCAATATTAATTTTTCATTTGTTACCAAGCCAACAAATATAAAGGCTATGAAGCGTGCAGATATTCTTCCAAACTTAAGATGGACTTTTGTTCTGTGAAAATCTAAACTTACTACTTCAAATAATAAAAAGTGCACCATTAAACTAATGTACTAATAATATTAATACCAATGTAATTATTCACAATTAACATATCCATGCATAGTTTCAATACTTTCTACAGCTTTAACTTGAAGTATTCTGTATACAGGATCAGCAATGTGAACGAAAAATACAAGACCTAAACTCTTACCAAGTTTTTCAGCAATGTTGAAAGCTCCTTTGTGAGAGTGGAAAATTTAACAAAAGCTGTGCCAAGATCAGGATTATCGCGACTTAAAAAATTACTACCAAATTTATCTAGTGCTTGTGCATAGTTTTCTTCATTTTGCACATGTTCTGTAAAAGAACAAGAAAACATGAGGAGATGTAGTTATCTTCCACAAACTAATTTCAGTTGCCTGTAAATATCCCAAAGCTTTAACTTAATATCAGCTGTTTAACATTTTCTGTTATTCTTGAAAGTCAGTTACTGATGTTTGATACTGGAAACATCTTGACTCAATAATACTTAATTTATGGAAATTGTATTACAAGAATATACTTCCTAATTCAAACAGACCACAAATTCTACAAGTGGTCTTTTGTACATGCTCGAGTTAAAATGTCAGATATCATGCATGCACCTCATGCAAACAAAAAAACAATAGAATGAATAGAATAAATCTAAACAGTTAGAATGATACAAGCGTAAGTTACTATGTGCATATGAGTAGTTATGAACTGGACCAGACCAAAATGCCTCAAAAAGTATATTAAAAAGATAGCCTGGATCTTAACTTTTTAGCTTTAAAGGCAAGTATAAGGCACTGCGCTCTGGATGCAATTCAATTGGTTAAACTACCAGGCTCTAAGCAAAACACAAAGAACAAACAAACAAAAGAACAACAACTTTATTAGAAAATTTAACAATAAAAAATATCTAACTGTTAAACAGCAATGTTCCAATGTAGTAATATCCCATTAATACATTTTTGGCAAAGGCAAATTCAGTAAAACAATGTCTCACATGCAATCCTAGGAGAACCCAAGCTTTTAGCTGTAGCTGAGAGAAGGATAACAGTTCTACATATAGTTCGAAGACCCCAACAACTACTGAAAAACTAAACTGAAATCCTGGTTCTGTGGGAGTTCGACTCCACCCCTTCATGCAGCTTCTATTGTTCCAACTTTTAAAAACAACCAAGGTCTCTCAAGCTGTTTACTTTCAACCGGCTGTAAACAAGCTACTCATTTCTGTCTCAACATCTCAAAAAACAGGAAAAAAATACACCACTTAAAGCCTTAGCACCGTCACAATGTGGGATATATCAATGCTAGATAATGAATACATCATCTGTGGCAGCATCCAACTTCAAGTAATATCATGAGTATCTGCAATATACTTGAAATAATGATGTTCCAAGTTATCCTTCCACCAGATTCATTAAAATCTGCTGCTATTGGTGAGTTATAACTTACAAAGGTGACAAGTTTGCTACAGTAACATCTACTTTCACATAAACAGAGTTAATTGATTATAAAGCCATATAGATGTACAATGCAGAAACAAGCACTTCAGTCCAACTTTGCCATGCTGACCAGACATCCTAAACTAATTCAGTCCCATTTGCCAGCACTTGGCCCATATCCTTCTAAACCCTTCCTAGTCATATAGCCATCCAGATGCCTTTTAGATGTTTTAATTGTATCAGTCTCCACTATGTCCTTTAGCAGCTCATTCAATACATGCACAACTCCTTTCCCCTCTCATCCTAAACCTATGCCCTCTAGTTCTGGACTCACCCACCCCAGGAAAAGACCTCCTCTAATTAACCAATCCATGCCCTTCATGATTTTATAAACCTTGACATGGTCACACCTCACCTGACGCTCCACAGAAAAGCAACCCCACCTACTAAACCTCTCCGAACAGCTCAAACCCTCCAATCCTGGCAACATCCTTGTAAATCTTTTCTGAACCTTGCAAATTTCATAACATTCTTCCTATAGGAGGGAGACCAGAACAGCAACACAACATTCCAAAAGTGGCCTAACCTATGTCCCATGCAGCAGCAACATGAGCTCCCAACTTCTTCACTCAATACTGACCAATAAAGGAAAGCATACCAAATGCCTTCTTCATTATCCTATTTACCTGTGATTCTACTTTCAAGGAACTACAAACCTGCACTCTAGGGAGCCTTGCTGAAATGAGACCTTAGGACCTAACCATTAAGTGAATAAGTTCCGCCATGATTTCCCTTTCTAAACACAGCAATTCACATGTATCTAAACTAAATTCCATCTGCCACTCCTTCGGCCATTGGTCCAGCTAATCAAGATCCCATTGTACGGAGGTAACTTTCATTACTGTCCACCTCCAATTTTGGTGTAATCTGCAAACTTACTAACTATACCTCCTATATTCACATCAAAGTCATTTATATAAATGAGAAAAAACAGTGGACCCAGCACTGATCCTTGCGGCACAACACTGTTCGCAGGCCTCCAGTCTAAAAAACCAACATTAATCTATTATGAAGCCAGTTCTGTATCCAAAGAGCTAGTTCTCTGTATTCCATGTGATCTAACCTTGCTAACCAGTCTGCAATGAGGAACCTTGTCAAATGCCTTACTGAAGTCCATGCAGATCATGTCTGCCATTCTGCCCTCAACAATCTTCTATTACTTCTTCAAAAAAAATATATTTTCCCACACACGAAGCCATGTTGACTATCCCTAATCAGTCTTTGCCTTTCCAAAGACATGGCAATCCCATCCCTGAGGAGTCTCTTCAACAACTTGCCCACCACCAATGTCAGGCTCACCGATGCATAGTTCCCAGGATTTTCCTGACCAACTTTCTTAAATAATGGCACCATGATAGCCAATCTCCATTCTGGCACCTCACCTGTGACTATCAATGATACAAATATCTCAGCAAGGGGGCCAACAATCACTTCCCTAGCTTTCCACAGAGTTCTAAGGAACACCTGATCCTGGGGATTTATCCTCCTTGATGTGCTTTTAAGACATCCAGGACCATCTCTTCCGTAATGTAGATATTTTCCAATATGTCATTTATTTGCCAACATTCTTTATATTCTATGTTCTTCTTTAATATTAATCACCGATGCAAAATACTCACTTTTTATCTCCCCCAGCTCCTGCAATTCCACACAAATGCTGCCTTGCTGATCTTACTGAGGTTAAAGTGAGGACTGCAGATGCTGCATATCAGAGTCCAAAAGCGTGGCACTGGAAAAGCACAGCCAGTCAGGCAGCATCCGAGGAACAGGAGGGTAGCCATTTCGAACATAAGCTCTTCATCAGGAATAAGGGGGTTGGCCAAGCAGATATAAATGGGAAGGGTTGGGCTGGGGTGGGGGGCCTGACGCTCGAACACAGCCTGACACTCTAATACACCCCCTTAAAATGTTGCTATTGTACCAGCTTCCACCACTTCCTCTGGCAGCTCATTCCATACACGTACCACCCTGCGTGAAAAGGTTGCCCCTCATACTAAACCTATGCCCTCTAGTTCTGGACTCTCTCTCCCCCCACCCCAGGGAAAAGACACTATCCATGTATTCTCTCCACGCCCCTCATGATTTTGTAAACCCCGATAAGATCAGCCCTCAGCCTCCGATGCTCCAGGGAAAACAGCCCCAGCCTGTTCAGCCTCTCCCTAGAGCTCAAATCCTCCAACCCTGGCAACATCCTTGTAAATCTTTTCTGAACCATTTCATGTTTCACAACATCTTTCTGATAGGAAGGAGACCAGAATTGCACGCAATATTCCAACAGTGGTCTAACCAATGTCCTGGACAGCCGCAACATGACCTCCCAATTCTTGTACTCAATACTCTGACCAATTAAGGAAAGCATACCAAACGCTGTCTTCACTATCCTATCTAGCTGTGATTCCACTTTCAAGGAGCTATAAATTTGTACTCCAAGGTCTCTTTGTTCAGCAACACTCCCTAGGACCTTACCATTAAGTGTATAAGTCCTGCTAAGATCTGCTTTCCCAAAATGCAGAACCTCGCATTTATCGGAATTAAACTCCATCCCCCACTTCTCAGCCCATTGGCCCATCTGGTCCAGATCCTGTTGTAATCGGAGGTAACCCTCTTCGCTGTCCACTACACGTCCAATTTTGGTGTCATCTACAAACTCACTAACTGTACCTCTTATGCTCACATCCAAATCATTTATGGAAATCATGAAAAGTGGAGGGCCTAGCACCAATCCTTGCAGCGGTCCACTGGTCACAGGCCTCCAGTCTAAAAAACAACCCTCCACCACCACCCTCTGTCTTCTACCTTGGAGCCAGTTCTGTATCCAAATGGCTAGTTCTCCTTGTATTCCATGAGCTCTAACCTTGCTAATCAGTCTCCCATGGGGAACCTTGTCGAACACCTTACTGAAGTCCATACAGATCATATCTATCGTTCTGCCCTCATGAATCCAATTTGTTACTTCCTCAAAAAAATGCAACCGAGTGGTAGATGGAGGTGGGGAGTGATGGCAATAGATCGGAAAGAACAGTAGAGTGGATAGGTGGGAAAGAAGATGGACAAGAAGATGGACAGATAGGACAGTTCAAGGAGGTGGCGCCGAGTTGGAAGATTGCATCTGGGATAAGGAAGCAGGAGGGGAAATGAAGAAACTGGTGAAATCTATATTGATCCCATCCAGTTGGAAGGTCCCAAGGCAGAGGATGAGGCATTCTTCCTCTGGGTATCAAGTGGCTGGAGTTTGGCAATGGAAGCAGTGCAGGACTTGCACGTTCTTGGCGGAATGAACAGGGTAATTAAAACGTTCAGCCACAGGGCAGTGGGGGTGTTTAGTGCACGTGCCCCAAAGATGTTCTCTGAAATGTTCCAGAAGCTGACATCATGTCTTCCCAATGTGAATGAGACTACACAAAGCAACAGACACTGTAGATGACATGTGTAGAAGTACTGGTAAATCTGTCAGATGTGGAAGGATGGAGAGGGGCAGAGGGGCAGAGGGGCAGAGGGGCAGAGGGGCAGAGGGGCAGAGGGGCAGAGGGGCAGAGGGGCAGAGGGGCAGAGGGGCAGAGGGGCAGAGGGGCAGAGGGGCAGAGGGGCAGAGGGGCAGAGGGGCAGAGGGGCAGAGGGGCAGAACTACTTGCTGTGGCAAGGGAAAGTGCAAGGAGTGGAGGGTGGGTTGGTGAGGGCCATGGACCTAACAAGGTAGTCAGAGGGAATAGTCTCTGCTGAATGTAGTTGGGGTAGGGAGGGTAATATATCTCTGGTGGTGGAGTCCTTTCGTAGGTGACAGAAATGGCAGAGGACAATGCGGTGTATCCAGAGATTGTTGGGATGGAAAGAGAGAACTAGGGGGATTCTGTCCTTGTTGGGATTGGAGGTGTTCAAGGACAGAGGCGCAGGAAGTGGAGGGGATGTGCTGGAGGGCATCAACCACCATATGGGAGGGGAAATTGCGGTTCTTGAAGGAGGCGGCCATCTAGGATGTCGTTTGGTGGAACTGGTCCTCTTGGATGCAGATGCAGTGGAGGCCAAGGAATTGAGTAAGGGATAGCATTTCCACAGGGGGCAGAGTGGGAGGTGGTGCAGTCCAGGTACTGTGGGATTGTGGAAGATTTCAGTGTTGAGTCTGTCACTGGAAATGGAGAGGGAGGGGTGCAGAAAGAGGAGGAATGTGTCCAAGATGGTACAGATGAACTTGAGGTCAGGGTGGAAGGTGATGAAGTTGATGAACTGTTCAACTACCATCCAGGAGCATGAGGTGGCATAAATAGTCATCAATGTAGCAGAGAAAAAAAGGTGGAGAATGGGGCCAGTGCAGCTGTGCAAGATGGTCTGTTCAATGTACCCAGAGAGGCAGGCATAGCTTTAGATCTTTGAGGGGCCCCATTCTCCCCCCAGTCACCCTTTTATCCTAACATATTTATAAAATCCTTCAGATTCTCCTTATCCCTATTTGACAAAGTTATGCTCCCTTTCTGCTCTCTTTCCGCACGCCACCCCCGCCAACAGACATCCAATTTCCCTCTATTTTACTCCGACTGCATTTATACTCTTCTAGGGATTAACTCGATCTCTGCTCTCTATACTGAACATATGCTTCACTTTTTTCTTGACCAAAGTCTCAACTTCTCTCATCATCAAGCATTCCCTACACCTACCAGCCTTGCCTTTGCACATTACCAGGAACACCATCTCGAGTCGTGTTATCTCACTTCTGAAGGCTTCCCATTTCCCAGCTATCCATTTACCTGCCAGCATCTGCCCCCAAACTCTTGCTTAATACTATCAAAAATCAGCTTTCCTCCAATTTAGAATTTCAACTTTCAGATCTAGTTTATCCTTTTCCATCACTGCTTTAGAACAATAGTCACTGGCTCCCCCACTGACAACTCAGTCACTTGCCTTGCCTTATTTCCCAAGAATAGGTACATCAACATACTGACTCAAAATTTTCTTGTACACATTTAAATTCCTCTCCATCTAAATGCTTAACATTATAGCAGTCCCAGTTTTTTTTTTGCAAAGTTAAAATCCCTACCATTTCCACCCTATCAAGACATCAGGAGGGCAAAATGGAAACACAATATCTTTAGCAATCTTAGAGATAACAGACCTCCTTACAAATTTGTTTCTCAATTTCTGCTGTTTTGGGGCAGGGGTGGGGTTTATAATACAATCCCAATATAGTATTCATCCCTTTATTTCTCAGTTCCACCCAAATAACCTCCCAAGAACATCCTCCTTCAGTAAAGCTGTAATATTATCCTTTATCAAAAAGGCCACTCCCCCTACCTCTCGCCCACCCGCCTTGTCGTCCCGCTTAACCCTCAAATCGAAGAGACACACTAAGTGTTTTGCTAAGTTTACATCCTTCATTTTTATTCCAGGCCCTGGAGGAAGAGAGAACAATGGCCCATGTGCAAATACATGAGTTCACGGTCTTCTCTGGAACAGCAGTTTCTCAGTTATTTTACTGGGAGAAGCATCCAGATAAGGCAACATGCATATTGATTGGGTGACTATTATAATCAGTGAGTGTCAATAGTAAAGATTAAGCCACCTGCTGTTACACAATGAATAACTAGCTTCACATAATGAACACTCTCCACCTTGTTAACCAACATTACATACTGAATGGGAGAAAATGAGATCTGCAGATGCTGGAGATCAGCGTAGAGAGTGTGTTGCTGAAAAAGCACAGCAGGTCAGGCAGCATCCGAGGGAGAGAATCAATGTCTTGGGCACAAGCCCTTCATCAGGGATGAGGCTGGAGCCTTGGGGGTGGAGAGATAAATGGGAGTGGGGTAGGGTGGAGGAAGGGGAAATGAGCAAACTGGAAGTCCATATTGATGCCCTGGGGTTGAAGGGTCCTGAGGCAGAAGATAAGGCGACGGATACAATAAGTGACATGTGGAAGTGCAGGTGAAACTTTGATGGAGGTGGAAGGCTCCTATGGGGCCTTGGATGGAGGTGAGGGGGAGGTGTGGGCGCAGGTTTCACAATTCCTGCAGTGGCAGGGGAAGGTGCCAGGAGACAAGAGTGAGTTGTTAGGGGATGTTGACTTGATCAGGTAGTCGTGAAGCAAGGGGAAAAGAGTGGGGAGGGAAATATATCCCTGATGGTAAGGTCCATTTGTAGATGGCGGAAATGTCAGCGGATAATGAGATGTATTTATTTAGCAGGAATATCTCCAGGACATCTTATCTTCCACCTCAGGACCCTTCAACCGCAGGTCATCAATAGGGACTTCACCAGTTTCTTCATTTCCCCTCCCCAACCTCACCCCAATTCCAACCTTCCAGCTCAGCACTGTCATGACCTGTGAATCTTGCTTCCCACCTATCTACTCTACCCTCGTCTGACACCTTTACCCCCACCATCATCCACCTATTTCAGTACCTATTCCTCTGCCTTCCCTGTTAGGCCTCTTGCACTGAAATAAATGCAGTTAAATTTATCAGTCCTACCTTGTTCTCTGCTTTGTTCTTGCCTACCCTGACTGTTGGACCAATTCCTTTTCCCAACTGCACCAATGTCAGACTGATCTCTTCCCTCACCATCTCCCTGGGTCCCACCTTCACACCTTACTAGTTTAAATCTTCCCATGTAGCTCTAGCGAATCTACCTGCCAGTATATTAGCCCCCTTCTGATTGCACCTGAAATGGTCTCTCTTATACTGGCCACATCTACCCCAGAAGAGATTCCAATGATGCAAAGATATGAACCCTTTTTCTCTGCACCAGCTCCTCAGCCACAATTAGCTGCTCTATCCTCTTCTTCCTACCCTCATGAGCTCCTTGCACCAGGAGTAATCCAGACATTACTACCTTTGATAACCATCTTAAATACTTGCCTAACTTCCTATATTCTCCCTTCAGAATCGCATCCTTTGAGGCTTCAACTTTCATTCAATCATGTGGTTGACCAGGAATCTCTCTTGTGCCATCTTGACATGGAAGGATACATAGTATGAAAGTCAATTAATGGATGTTCCTTAGTACCACTCCACACTTCAGAGGCAAAACTAGAGCTTTTAACTCAGAGGTGGGAATACTATCCACAGTGCCACAGGACATCCATCAGTATCCACCTTGTATGAGCTTAAAGATAATTGTCCTCTAGTCTCATTGTGCAGAAACATAACATATGAACATTTTATCTGATCAGCATTTCCACAGTAATGGTCCTATATGCACTCCCAGCTTCTTTCTTTGAGGCAAGAGTGTCACTGGTTTGGCAAGTGGTGAGCAAAAGTTTTTGAACTCCATATTCACGGCTGATACATAGACCAACAGTGCTACTGGGAGGGAATTCCAAGATACCAATCCAGTGACAAAAAAGGAATGGCAATACAGTTCCAGGGCAGAATAGCCTGTGGTTTGAAGGAGAATTTGTAAATAGAACAGCATCCCAGTTATCTATTACCTTATTTCATGGGTGTGGATGGTGCTGCTGAAGGAGCCTTGGTTTGTTGTGCACCTTGTAGATATGTTGCTGCCACTATACATCAAGGAATGAACAAACATTGAAGCTGATGAACAGGGGTGCCGATCAAGGCTGCTTTGTTGTGGGTAGCATTTAATCTCTCCAATTTTTGCTACCGTAACACTCATCCAGGCAAGCAGAAAGCATTACATCACACTTCTGACTTGTGTTTTGTACATGATAGGCAGGCTTTGGGAAGTTAGGAAGTTACATACTACAGAATTCATCTTCCTTCATACTAGAAGGGTCCAATCAGTGGAAGACTCTTTGCCTAGATCAATGTCTGCAGGTTATGCTTAGGTTTCTTGATATGAGACTCAAACGAATGCGGCCTTGATGTTATAGAACATAGAACAATACAGCACAGAACAGGCCCTTCGGCCCACGATGTTGTCCCGAACATCTATCCTAGATTAAGCACCCATCCATGTACCTATCCAATTGCCGCTTAAAGGTCGCCAATGATTCTGACTCTACCCAGAGAGTGGTGGGGGCATGGAATGTGCTGCCCGTGGGAGTGGTAAAGAACCCACCCCTGACATCTCCCCTATACCTTCCACCCTTCACCTTAAATTTACGTCCCCTTGTAACACTCTGTTGTACCCGGGGAAAAAGTTTCTAACTGTCTACTCTATCTATTCCTCTGATCATCTTATACACCTCTATCAAGTCACCCCTCATCCTTCGCCGTTCCAACGAGAAAAGGCCGAGAACTCTCAACCTATCCTCGTACGACCTATTCTCCATTCCAGGCAACATGCTGGTAAATCTTCTCTGCACCCTCTCCAAAGCTTCCACATCTTTCCTAAAGTGAGGCAACCAGAACTGCACACAGTACTCCAAATGTAGCCTAACCAAAGTCCTGTACAGCTGCAACATCACTTCACGACTCTTGAATTCAATCCCTCTGCTAATGAACGCTAATACACCATAGGCCTTCTTACAAGCTCTATCCACCTGAGTGGCAACTTTCAAAGATCTATGTACATAGACCCCAAGATCCCTCTGTGAACATGTATTCTCACCTTCCATACTTAATTCTTTTGTTCATAATTAGTCCACGGCTATAATGGGGTCAGGATATCAGAAGGTTCAATGAAAGGCGTACTGAACATCAGGGAGCAGGTTATTCCTCAGCCCCTTGATCATACGGTCAATGGCCCCTTCAAATCACACTGCTGATCAAGAGTAGCTTGATGGGGTGCTAACTGGGCAGATTGAACTGGTGTGGATAAACCAACATTTTTTGGTTTAACTGAAACTCTAAGAAACTCCCATATTTGCATTAGCGCAATCTAATGTTAAACTGAGAGAATATCAACATTTGTTTATATGAAACAAAATTCAACTGAAATGAAAAATTTACTTCATTTTTCACAGAAGTAAAGTTTCTCATTGCATGCAGATTAAGAAATTGTGTTAAAATTTTTATGGAATTTAAACCCACAACTTCCCAGTATATCCACAACTTTAAAGGCTCCATTGTAACAGCAAAACAAACTCTTTAAATACAACAGGACAGTTTCATTCAACCCAAATCACAAGGGTAAACTCTACTCCGTGTAACAGATATTCACACTTAAGCTACCATGAGAAATGGACAGATCATACAGGGTAGACAAGACAGCTAATCTTCAGTAATAGGATATCACGAATAGATTGCTACAGATGCAAAGTAAGAGATCCTCTCCAAATTTCACAATTCAAAAATCGAAAGCAAGGTTAAACAGCTTAAAAGGTTTTATAGACTTTGTGGGGTAGTATTAACTTTCCGTTAAGTTTTGAATCTTATTGTTGAAGTTTAATTTCAAGGAACATTGATGCAAGCTACGAACTTCAGCAAATTCAACATCCTCTCACTATTTAGCCAATAGATTTTAAGTCGACAAGTGTGGTGCTGGAAAAGCACAGCAGATTATGCTCGTGATGTCAACTCTCCGGCTCCTCAGATCCTGACCTGTTGTGCTTTTCCAGCACCACACTTTTCAAAACTTCAAAATAGAGCATACTGAGATAGTATACTGATAAGCAGACAATAAAAGTCATTCAGGAATAAGTGAAGATGAAAAATTTGTTAATTTATGAATCTTTGAAATTCTTTATGTTGGAAGGTTGTGGATACTCCAAATATAGCTGCATAAAAAGATTAATACACAGAAGAACACATGATGTCTGGGCAATTTCTTTGCTTGGACCAAGGACTGGCTAACCAACAAACAGCAGTGTGTTGAGATAAATGAGATTTTTTTGGTTGGCAAGTTGTAACTAATGGGTGCGACAGTCCTCTGGCCCCAGCTATTGACAATTCACATTGATGGGAAAAAGTAGTTTGCAGATGACAGTAAAATAGATGGAAAAGTAACCTGCAATCAAATAAGAAATTTACAAGTGGACATGGATAGGTGTGGCAGATGAAGTTTAATGCTGATAAGCAAGAGGTTACCCATTTTGGTCACAGGAATAGAAAGGTAAATTATCTAAATGGAGAGAAACGTCAGCGTGCTTTAGTGCAGAGTGATCTGAGTGCCTTTGTGTATCAATCACAAAATTAGCATGCAGGTACAGCAAGCAATGAAAAAGGTAGGCAAATGCATTATTTAGTCCTCGGCAAGAGATGCAGAGAGAGGAAACAGGGAAATGTAGTTGTCTTCGAAGCAGTTCAGAGAAGGTTCACAAAACTGATTCCAGAGGATGGTTTCATCCTAAGAATAGAGATTGAGCAGTATAGGCTTAGAAAGTGAGGGGGGATCTAATTGAGGTATGCAAGATGCTAAAGGGAACTGACAAAATAGATGTAGAAGGTTTCCTCATATGGAGTAATCTGGAATGAGGGTTTTTCCCCCCAAAATAAAGGGATGGCATATTTAAAACAGGGGAACTTACATGTCACAGAGTTGTGAATCTGTGGAATTCACTACCCAGAGTGCAATTGCTGGGATAGTAAGTACATTTGAGGAGGAAAGAGAGAGAAACACGTTTACTTGTGATGGGTTGAAGGGTTATCAAGAGTGGGCAATAAAGTGGAATGGAGGCTGAGAAGAGATCAGCTGGTCATACAAAATGGCTAAATAGGCTTGAAGGATGGATTAGGAGACTGAGGACTGCATATGCTGGTGCAGACCAGAGTTGAAAAGTGTGGTGCTGGAAAAGCGCAGCAGGCCAGGCAGCATCCGAGGAGCAGGAGAATCGATGTTTCGGGCATAAGTCCTTCTTCAGGAATGAGGCTGGTGTGCCAAGCGGGCCGAGATAAAGGTGGGGTGGAGAAGTGGAATTTGGGGGAGGGGTGCTGGGAATACAATAGATGGAAGGTGGTGAGGAGGAGGTTGATAGGCCAGAGAGGGGGTGGGGGCGGAGAGGTCAGGAAGATGGTTGCAGGTTGAGGGCGGTGCTGAATTCAGGAGTTGGGACTGAGATAAGGTTTGGGGGAAATGAGGAAGCTGGGGAAATCTACATTCATCCCTTGTGGTCGGAGGGTTTCTAGGCGGAAGATGAGGCATTCTTCCTCCAGGTGTCACGTTGCCATGGTCTGCCGATGGAGGCGGCCAAGGACCTGCAAGTCCTTGGTGGAGTGGGAGGGGGAGTTAAAGTGTTCAGCCACAGGGCAGTTGGGTTGGTTGGTGAGGGTGTCTCAGAGGTGTTCCCTGAAACGTTCCGCAAGGAGGCGGCCTGTCTCCCCAATGTAGAGGAGACCACATCAGGTGCAGCGGATACAGTAAATGGTGTGTGTGGAGTTGCAGGTGAATTTGTGACGGATATAGAAGGATCCACTGGGGTCTTGGAGGGAGGTGAGGGGGGAGGTGTGGGTGCAAGTTTGGATTCTGCTCTACATTGTGTTCTCAAGGTTGAAGGGAACACATTCCTGGTCTCAAAAAGTTAACCAATAAGGAACAGCGCAAAATGGTGTTGAAGTACAAAGTAATCCATGATGGTCGTGAATGGCAAAGCAGGCTTAATGTACTCACTGGTTACTACCATTTATGTTCTTTCTTTCAAATGCCCACAAAGTGTGCAAGCAAACAATTTCTAATATCTGCATACTTTTTATGGGAAACAGCAACCTTCCCTGACAAAAATTGATAATAACTGGCTAATTTTTTCAAACAATGTCTTTTTAAAAGAAAGATTTAAGAAGCTAGTGTACAGAGTTTGCTAGATAAAATAGCGACAAACTTCATTAATATGAAAACAAACTAACTAATGAACAATGTACTTCAATTCATCTTGTAAATGGAGTTATAAATTCAGAAATTTGGCTGTCTGAAGTTTTTGTCATTTGAAACATTTATTTGGAGCACCACTAACTTAGATATTCCACACATCTTGGGACTTGTCAGAAAGAGCACTTTGTAAAGACAACAACTGCAGCAGGGAGAAATATTGCATTGGCAAAAAGCACAAACTGCTCAACTTAAGTCACCGAGTACAGAGAGATTTTTGAATGTAATAAATGAACTCAATTTGTTTGAGAATTATTTTTTGTCCAACCAGTTCTCTTTCTGCAAAACTCTGCCCAAAGTTTGTGTTGAAAACTCATTGGAAGATTCATTCACGAAGCGGAGGATTCCTACAGGAGAAGTCTCTATTGTTGCAACCCAAACGCTGTCAAAAGGCAAATTTCGAATCCACCACCACTAACCAGTGAAAAATAAATCAGCCAGCCATAGTGACAGCTTGCATGTTCATTAGACGTCTAGCAAATCATTAGATATCTTGACATCAGATTTTGACTTAAGGCCAACATTTGAATAATTATTTTTCACAAATGTAACAACTTGGCCAAAGGACTTTTAAGACAGCAGTACAGTGTTCTTCATTTCATCCCCCCAGAATTGGAAGGGCTATGCTAGCTTTCAGGTCAGGTAATTATATAGCTTTATAAAAATGAATAACAACACTTTCTTAGAAAAATGCTGTGACTAGTAGGGGAAATGAGAAATAGAAAGGAATCAATTTACCTATCCTAACTAGGTCACAATGCATTACTTACCACTTGCAAGATACAAATAAATAATGCAAATCAAACTCACCTTGACCTGAAGTGTTTATTGATTTTGCCGATTTCTTTACCTTTTGTAGTGCATTTTTATCCAAATCTAAAGTCTGGAAAAAAAGCAAAAAAATTAGTTAATTCTAACCAGATTAACATTTGTCCTCTTAAATCAGACCACCCCCATTTAGATTCCATTAGATTACGTGGAAATAGGCCCTTCGGCCGAACAAGTCCACACCGACCCTCCAAAGAGCAACCCACACAGACCCACTTACCCCTTCACCTAACCTAAATTGGCAATTTAGCATGGCCAATTCACCTAACCTGCACACATTTGGACTGTGGGAGGAAACCAGAGCACTCGGAGGAAACCCACGCAGACACGGGGAGAATGTGCAAACTCCACACAGACCCGAGGTGGGAATTGAACCCAGGTCTCTGGCGCTGTGAATATTCAATTAATCAGGTTACAGCAAGCTTTCTTTCCTCTAAGTCCCTGTAACTTTTCATCTCCATATCAAGTTAATCATTAGATGTCCTGCCAATTCAATCCAAACAGGAATTTGGATGAAACCATGAGTACTTAAGACTCTATCCTCAAAAAGTAAAATGTTATTAGATACAGAATCAACAGTTTTTTTAAAAAAAATTGCAATAACCTAGTGCCTCTGCACTTCAACTCTAAGTTACTGAAAACTCCAATGATCATGAAAGATTCAATTTAAATGTAAACTTTGACTTCTTTCAGGACCACCAGACATCCCAAAAAACTTTTGAGGAACTACTAAATTACAGGTTGTTCTGCTATAATGCATGTTTTGTCAGGATGAATTGGCTATAAACATGATCGATGAATTGTGGATGGTGTTTGAATAACTTTCTACTGAATGCATGTACTGATTTTCTATTAGCAATCCTCTACACCACAATTTTCTGTAGCAGTTTTCCACTGTGCGATTTTCTGTAGCACGAGGTTGCAGAAGAATACAACTGCTGCGTTAAAGCAGAATGACCCGTAGCTGCAATGTAGCTGCTTTGAAACACAGCAATAAAGGATCCAATTTATACACAGCAAAACGCCAAAATATACTATCCAATACTCATATGCCTTGAGCATGTTAGGTTGAGAGATTAGCATTGCTTTGGCTCTCCTTTGCGATTGTGCCATGGATTTTTCATGCCCAGCTGAGGACATAAGACATCCCATTTAGTCTTTCACTTGAGACAGTACTTCTGATAGTGAGGTTTGAGCTCAACCCTCAACATTTTGCATTAGAGACAAAAAATGCAACCATATGAGCCATGGCTGACATATTGGAAACAGCAAGAGAAATAATTAATCCAGTTGGTTTGTTACTTTATCAACCATTGATTGGCCTAGATTTTCTTGAATGGCAGAAGATTTTTCACCATTAATTCCTCAAACAGTCCATAAGACAACGGACCATTTTCACCATCAATTTCTCATGCAGACTCTAAGACAAAGGAGCACTCATCAGTTGCACTCAGATGTAGATCATCACCCAAGCAGAACACAATGCCATCCATGCTCAAGACAAATTGCAACATTGTCCTCAAAAACAGCAAAGGAGGAGCCATCATCATGCAGACTAAAGACGACTATGGCAAAAAACATAACTGAACAGGCAGACGACAATACCTGCCAATCTGACCAAATAACACACTCGTGAACTCAACAGATTGATCAAGACTTTCGATCCAGTCCTTCAGAATATCCTTTACACTCGCCTCTCCCATATTTCTCACATAGGGAACGTCTACTGCCTTCCAAAGATACACAAAGCCAACACAACTGGACACCTGTATTCAGCAATGGGACCCTGTATGAGAACCTCTCTGGCTATATGTCAAAGGCATCTTGAAACCCATTGTACAAGGAACATTCAGCTTCTGTCATGACACACTGATTTCTTACAGAAACGCAGCATCCATGGACCAAATGAACCAGGAACATTCCTCATCACAATGGACATTTCGCTACTCTACACCAACATCCCCACAACAGACACAGTACTTAATATCAATGTATGCCAATTTCCTGGACACTATCCTACAACTCATCCGCTTCATCCTCGACCACAATGCCTATTCCATCAACTAGTTCTTCATCCTGACACACAGAACAGCCAAGGGGACCATATTTGCAGCCCAATATGCTAACACTTCCATGTGCAAGTTCGAGCAAGACTTCTTTACTGAGCAGGAGCACCAGCCCTCGCTATTCACCAGATGCATTGACGACATTTTCTTCATTTGGACTCATGGTGAGGAACCACAAACAACTACATAGCAATGTCAACAAGTTTCATCCCATCAGACTTAACTTGGACTACTCTTTAGAATCAGTCTCATTCAAGGACAGACACCTCAGTACCTCATTACCAAAAGTCCACTGATAACCTCAATGCTGCACTTCTCTGGCTTCCACCCAAAACGTATTAAAGCAGCCATCCCCTATAGACAGGCCCTGCACATACATAGGATCTGCTCGGATTAGGAGGAATGCAGTGATACCTGAAGGTGTTGAAGGATGCCATCATAAAAATGGGATATGATGCTCAGCACATTGATAGCCAGTTCAGATGTGCCACAGCAAAATATCACAACAGCTTCCTCAGAAAACAGACAGGGTACAACCAATATAGTACCCTTTGATGTCCAGTACTTTCCCAGAGCAGAAAAACTACGCTGTGTTTTTCACAGCTTTCGGCACATCAACGACTATGAGCACCTCGCCAAGACCTACCCTATGCCTCCATTTCTTGCCTTCAAGACAACTGTCAAACATTGAACAGACCACTGTTTGCAGCAAACTACCAAGCCTTCAGGACAAAATGACCACAACACCTCACAACCCTGCAAAGGCAACCTCCGCAAGTAGTGTCAGGTCATCAACGTATTTACTACCATCATAAGTGGGAACAGCACCCACCACGTACATGGCAGATACTCATAACTCATTCACGAACTCCATCAATAAACACGTTGACCTGGACCCAATATACCAACCACTGCAAAGTACAACCGGAACTGCCAATCCAAAGCAATGGGAACGAAACCACACAAATTCCAACTGAGTGTTCAGCAGTGCTTCACAGGAAGCTCCACAGCACTGAGGACGCTACCTGGAAAGGGAACAAAACATCTGCAATCCACATTTCCAGCTCGGCAAACATACCCACAACTGTTACACAATCATTACACTTACAAAGCTGAACCCAATGCCTTTTAAATCAGATAAGCTTGAAATAATAGTCAGTTAATGGGTCAAAACTTGCCATGGCTACTGAATCAAGACTCCACCTCTGGACTATAAAGGAAATGTCTCTGCTCTGCGTTCTCTGCAAGCAACCTTGTGCTCAAACAACAAAAGCAGAAATTACTTTTCATCGATATTCCACAGACCTTCAAAGAAAATGAGGGAGCAGAAATTGTCTAGAAATTTCTAAATGTCTGAAAACAAACCTTCCAGCACTGTTTCGCGCCCCTTCCTGTTCTTTTACTCGGGGGGTAGTAAACAGGATCCAAGTGAATGCATTTATTGATTGTATCCTTACACACAGATGAGGAAGGACACCTATTCAATTGGGACAACACACCCATCCTAGAACAAGCCAAACAGAGACACGCACAAGTGTTTCTAGAAGTATGACATTCCAACCAGAACTAACAAACACATGGACTTGGATCCCATTTACCAGCCCCTAAGAACAGGAAATGACACCACCACAGAAAATGACATCACCAACCTAAGGAAACCTAAAACTCAAATAAAAAGCAGGCCATTCCACCACTGCTACATCTGGAGATTCACTGATTTTACCTAATAGGGTGACTAAATGTCTGAAACAAACTTCCAGCTCAGCAAGCAAGCCTACATCCAGAACCTCAACGCAAGCTACAGGTCTTCTCAAAACTCGCTAAAAATCAACCACCTTCACGAAAGGAATTCCCAACCTCTGAACCCCATCTTTCAAGCAAGGACTTAATGAAGTGTGGTTTTTCAATTGTTTGATGCTGAAGTTGTTGCTAATTAAATAATGTCTTTCCCCTTTCCAAATGGATGCTTGCAACACTGCCTATATTGAAGTAGTTAACCATCACATCAGTTTTTCCAAAATAACCCCTACTTTTAGTTTATATTTGAACAGAATTACAGTTCTTAAAGTCAGAATCCAAAAAGAGATGAAGTGGGAAAATACATTTTCAAATTAGTGGTTGTGTAAGGGGGGCGGTTGGGGAGAAAATGAGATCAAATCACAATATTTTCACACCTGTCCAAAAACAAAGAAAAATTTGTTTAAGTCTATCCATAACATAACCAGAAATGTTCGTGCGTGTTTACCCTCTACAGCACTTTCACAAAGAAACAGCAGGGATTATGAAAGTTAGCAAAATTTGAACACATTTCACAAACGATACTTTTGACTAACATTTTTACGTTACTTTTATCCCTACCAAGACTTTCCTGTCTTGGCTTTTTCAAACAAGTGACAGGAAATGCAGAACTAGACATGACAACTCCAGAATCTAATTAGCCTGTCATTCTTATATTAAAAGTTCCTAAATTGAACTCTGCACTGTTTAACATGGTAACCAATCACCCAGAAAGCAAAAGCAAGCACTCACCAAGGCCACATTCCAATAGTCAGTCAAGTATCTTTGAACTAAAACATGCTCTTTGAAACAGTGTCAAAATGTTTTCACATTTACAAATGTAAATATTTCAGAGTGCAGCTATTAGAAACATTCACTTGTGAGTGATAGGAATAATTAATTTATATACAATCATGGTAAAAATAGTTCAAAGAGAGCCACAGCTCTAAATGTAACTGCTAATATAGCAAGGCAATCAGACCACAGGGAGGGTTAGGATAAAGAGTGAAAGACTCAAATTTAGGACTTCAACAGACCCATGAATTTGGGCAGCAAGGGTGGACAATGGAGCAAGGAGAGGCCAACTCCTATAAAGTAATATACCAAGTATTGGGATAACTATAGGTTCAAAAGTTTCAGGGCTGGTTGCCACACAACTTTCCTCAACCATTCATGACCCCCACCAGCACATAACCCAAAAATGAAAAGAACAGTTAGGGAATGTGCAACTCAAAATGAGATACACAGGGATGCAAACCACCTCAGATAATGATTTCAGCAAAAAGTGTGTAGTAGATGCTTTATTGATAAATATCTAGCATGTTTCCAGCAGGTATAATCTAGGCAGTATAACTATTATAGCTGCCATAACTGAAATGTTGAATGACATGAAATAAAACAAAAACCAAAATTCAAGATTCATAATGCACATGTAAGATAGTACATACTAGATGCTTCATTTATTTTTAAATTCATTGTGGGATGTTGGCGTCACTGGTTAGTCAATATTTATTGCCCAATTCTAGCTGCTCTTAAGGTGGATGTGAGCCGCATTCTTGAACCACTGCAGTCCAATTGCTGCACATCATCCAACAATGCCCTTTTGGGAGAGAATTCCAGGCTGTTTACCCAGTGACAATGAAGGAACAGGGATATATTTCCAAGGCAAGATGGTGAATGGTTTAGAGGGGAACTTGCACATGGTGTTCCCATGTATCTGCTGCCTTTATCCTTCTAGATGGAAGGGGTCATTGGTTGAGGTGGTGATATCTATATACCTTTGATGAACAGCTATAGTGCATCTTGTAGATAATACATACTGCTACAACTGCACCTTGGTGGTGGCAGGGGCAATACTTGTACCAAGAGGACTGCTTTGCCCTGGAATGTGTCAAGCTTCTTGAGTGTTGTTGGTACTACACTTATCCACTCCTAACTTGTGCTTTGTAGATGATAGACAGGTTTTGGGGAAGTCACAAAGTGAATTACTCACCATACACTATTCCTAGCCTGCTCTTGTCACTGTTTATCCAGCAAGTCCAATTGAATTTCTGATCAATGGTAACCACCAGGATGTTGATCAGTGAGAGAATTCAGTGATGGTAAAGTTAGGCTCCCTTCTTGAGATTTTTACACCCTTGATGCAACTGCAAAATGCCAATTTCTGTGCACAGCCACGACTTATTTCTGAGCGTACAAGCTTTGAGGATCAGTTAACACATCACTATGCTTGCGGAGCATGTCAAGCAAGGCTCTAGGGAACCACTGGTTTTCCATCAGTCATTCACTTGAGACAACCCCCAACCACTCCCCCGTAGTCACATGTCACCCAAAATCAAAATGATTAGCTTATCCCTTAAACTGCAACATTTACAGAGTACAATTAGATTGTCACATCCTGCCTGTAAGGCAGAAAAACACACCCCCGGGACATCCTTTCTTTTTAAAAAAAAAGTCAGCAGAACAAATGAACCCTTTAACATCTCCAGTGAATCCAAAGGGCAGTAATTGTATTGTCTCTTACTGGCGATGGTCACAGTTTTGGATTTGTGGCATGAATGTTACTTGCCACTTGTCAGCCCAAGCCTGGATATTGTCCAGATGTTGATGCATTTGGACATGGACTGCTTCAGCATCTGAATCACTGCTAAGTGTTCAGCACTATTTGCAATCAGTGAACACCCCAACTTCTGACCTGAAAATGGAGGGAAGGTCATTGATGAAGCAGATGGTCAGGCTTGGGATACAACCAAAGAACCCTTGTGGAGATATCCTGGAGCTGATCTCCAACAACCACTACCATCTTCCTGTAGGCCAGGTTTGACTCCAAAATCAGTAAAGTTGGCCACCGATACTCTGATTCCAGTTTTGTTAGGGCATCCTTGATGCTACACTCAGTCAAATGCAGCGTTGATGTCAAGGGCGACCACACTCACCTCACCTCAGGAATGGAGCATTTTATCCACATTTGGACCAAGGCTGTAATGAGGTCACGAGCTGAGTGGCCCAGGCAGAACCCAAACTTGGCATCACAGAGGTTATTGCAGAGCAGGTGCTGCTTGATATCACTGTTGAGGAGACTTTCCATCACTATGGATGATCAAGAGTTGACTCATAATTGGAGGAGTTAGATTTGTCCTACTTTTTATGTACAGGACATAACTTAGTAATTTTCCACGTTGTCGGGTAGCTATCAGTGTTGTATCTGTCCTGAAGAGTTTGCCTCGGTGAGCAGCATGTTTTAGAGCACAGGTTTTCAGTACTATTGCTGGAATGTCGTCAGGGCTCAAAGCTTTGCAGTATCCAGTGTCTCCAACCAATTCTGGTTTTCACATAGAAAAAAATTGAACTGGCTGATATCTAATGCTGGGGACCACTGGAGGAGGCAGAAATGAATCATCCACTCAACACTTCCAGCTGAAGATTGCTTCAGTCCTGTCTTTTACACACATGTCCTGGGCTCTTCCATAATGGAGGATGGGGACATATGTGGAGCCACCTTCACCTCCTGAGTGTTGTTTAATTGACCACCACCATTCATGACTGGAGAGGACAGCACTGCAGAGTTTAGATCTGATCTGTTGTTTGCAGGATCACTTAGCTCTCACTTGCTGCTTATGTTGTTTGGCTCAAAAATAATCCTGCTTGGTGGCTTCACCAGATTGACACCTAATTTTTAGGTATTTCTAGTGATGCTCCTGGCATGCCCTCCTGCACTCTCCATTGACTCTGGGCAGGATGGTAATGGTCGATATATACCAGGCCATGAGATTGTAGGCAGTGCTGCAATCTGTTATGGTTGATCGCCACATTGTCTCATGGATACCCAGTCTTGAGGTACTAGATCTATTCAAACTTTATCCTATCACGGTGATAGCGCCACAAAAGACAATATAGATTATTTTCAAAAGTGATAGTGAGAGTTATTCTGCTGAAGGATTGTGTGGTGGTCACCCCTCCTACTGATACTGTCACAGACATATGCAAATACAGTCAACAGATGTGTCAGGATAATATCAAAGGTTTTTCCCTCTTTTTGGTTCCTCCACCACCTACTGCAGACTCTGAGCTGGTCAGGGCATACCTGCTAGTCAATCAGGAGTTGGGGACATTGAAACCCCCCATCAAGGAGGTATTTTGTGCACTGGTCACCCTCTGTTTTCTTGAAGTGTTGTTTAATGTGGAGGAATACTGATTCATCAGCCAAGGAAGATCAATACATAGTAATCAGGATATTTCCTTGCCTATGTGAAGCTGTGCGACTTCATGGTAACTGGAATTAATGTTGAGGACTTCCAGAGTGACCCCCTCCCAATTGTATACCATTATGTTGCCACTTCTGCTGTGTGTCCCCTGCCACAGGACAGGATATATCCAGTGATGGTGATAGTGGTGTCTGGAACAGTCATACTTACAGGATCATATTTAATAGATCATGGCTGTTGCTTGACTAGTCTAGGAGATAGCTCTCCCAATTTTGGAACTAGTGCCCAAAGGAGAATTTTGCAGAGTTGCTGTTTCTGTCACTGGCTTTACAAGTGCCGAGGTCAATGCCAGGTCATCTGTCAGGTTTCGTATTGTTGAGATTTTATAGTGATTGATACAACTGATTAACTCAATTGCCTACCACACTGCAGTGGGTTTGGAGTCACGTGTAGTCCTGAGCAGGTGAGGATGGACATTAGTGAACCAGACGGGTTTTTCTGACAATTGACAAATGATTTCAGAGTCAGTGGATTTTTGATTCCAGACTTTAAAAAACTGATTTCAAATTCTAGCATCGGCCATGGTGGGATTTAAACCCCGGTCCCCAGGAGGTTAGCCAAGTTTCTGGATTAATAGTCTTGCCATAATACCATTAGGCCATCGTCTTGCCCCAAACTACTCAAGTTACACTCAAGTACAAGTTTCCAAATAAGTATCATGGAGAATTCATACATTTCTGAAGTGCAGTGTACATGGATGAAAAAACTGAGAATTACATCCAAAATAATTATTGCTGCAAAAACAAATTGCTAGAAAGAAAATGAAGTTCTGGTGAAGGGTCACTGACCCGAAACAAACGGATTTCTCTCCACAGGTGCTACTGGACCTGAGTTTTTCCAGCAATAACTCCAGCAATTGTTTTGTTTCCGATTTCAAATGTTCGCAGTTCGTTCAGCTTTTTAAGTATTGTTGTTGATCTGTTCAATCCAGGTTTATAAATGTTTTCTCAATTAACCTATTCAGAGATGTATGACACACTTCTGGAGCAAGTGCATGTTGAACACAAAACTAGTGGCTAAATCTATGCTTATCGTTATTTTCTAACCTACCTGTTCATAGATTCAATGGAGCAGGTGGGGCTTGAACACAGCCCTCAAAACGCAGAGTCAAGACACTACTACTAAACTTCTGTGGTTATTGAGATTTCAACCAGGCCTCCTGGTTGAGGGGGTAGTGGCACTACTACACCATATTGAAATTGTTTACTTCACATCAGCTGACATTCAAGACTACTTTAAACATTTTTCACTTTACCTAATTCAGTTTTCTGGAATATTCATGGCTTAATACAGTATAGTCTTCATAATTTGGCCATTAAAAAAAATCAATAGACATGTTCTCCACCATGCTCAAAAACATTACACACTTTCTTTTAATCAATAGCCTTGTTTAGAACAGTTAGAAATAATGCTAAAATGATCTCAAATTAGTGACCTTTAATCTCTGGTTAAATTACTCATTGCGAACAGTAATTGAATAAATTTTCAACCGCACTAATAACGTTCTTAAAACAAAATTCTAGAAGATACAAGAAAAATTTCTTCATTGTTCGAGCATACAATTCAAAACCTCAAGCTATGAAGTTCTGTATTACTGTATTTACATTTTTCATACATCATTTTGACTAACAAAACATTGCAGTTCTGTGCACTTCCTAGGGACTGTTGCGTTGACTGCTTACTGATGGACAAATTCTAAATCAAAAATCCCTGTGTTTGCCTTTGATGCTTAAAATATATGTATATCAGCACAAAAATTGATTTAAACTTTACAGGCATTTTTAGGTTTCATAGTATGCATAGTAGAAAGACAAAATGCTTTAACATTTCCATACTAGATTGTTAGTTAATACTGAAGCAATATCATGTGCATATTCAATGCGTCCTTTTAACTTTTCATATGATGCATCAATAAGCAGCAATAAATTAAATAGATCCCAAAGACTGGCAGACTGCATCAAGCAACATAGCCCAAAAATACCACAACAGCCCTTGCTTGCAAAGTTCCTAAGAGAATCTAAAATTAGTGTCCAATTGCAGACTTGCATCTATATGCCAGATAATTCTGACAGTGGAATTTCAGTGATAACTAACTCAAGATTGTCAATTGGGTTCAAAAGTGCAGTTCATTTGTTGTTTTCAATACACATATTTGTAGACAAACAGAACATGAACAACACATTATACCTGTTGCAATCAATTACAAAGGTGAAAGCTATTCTTTGGTTCATTACCCCAACAATGCCCTGGCCAACTTGATTAATTTAGAATTTCAACAAGCCCCAATTGTTAATTTAACATTTAAATTGTGTATTCTCCATGGCAAAGCACATACCACAGCCATTTGCCAAACACGCAGAAAACAATGGTTTGCCCCTCAAGCTTGCATTTTTGCCAATTGCCTTAAGCACAAGAAATGCTTCAACAAAAGGTCTCTCAGCAATCCTCAAGTACTGTTGTTATAGAGTCATTGAGATGTACAGCATGGAAACAGACCATTCGGTCCAACCCGTCCGTGCCGACCAGATATCCCAACTGCCAGCACCCGGCTCATATCCCTCCAAACCCTTCCTATTCATATACCCATCCAAATGCCTCTTCAATGTTGCAATTGTACCAGCCTCCACCACTTCCTCTGGCAGCTCATTCCATACACGTATCACCCTCTGCGTGAAAAGGTTGCCCCTTAGGTCTCTCTCATATCTTTCCCCTCACCCTAAACCTATGCCCTCTAGTTCTGGACTCCACAACCCCAGGGAAAAGACTTTGCCTATTTATCCTATCCATGCCCCTCAATTTTGTAAGCCTCTAAGGTCACCCCTCAGCATCTGACGCTTCAGGGAAAACAGCCCCAGCCTGTTCAGCCTCTCCCTGTAGATCAAATCCTCCAAACCTGGCAACATCCTTGTAAACCTTTTCTGAACCCTTTCAAGTTTCACAACATCTTTCCGATAGGAAGGAGGCCAGAATTGCACGCAATATACCAACAGTGGCCTAACCAATGTTCTGTACAGGAACAACATGACCTCCCAACTCCTGTACTCAATACTTTGACCAATAAAGGAAAGCATACCAAATAGCTCCTTGCAAGTGGAATCGCAGGTAGATAGGATAGTGAAGGAGGTATGAACCTGCACTCCAAGGTCTCTTCGCTCAGCAACAGTCCCTAGGATCTTACCATTAAGTGTATAAGTCCTGCTAAGTCTTGCTTTCCCAAAACGCAGCACCACACATTTATTGGAATTAAACTCCATCCCCCACTTCTCAGCCCATTGGCCCATCTGGTCCAGATCCTGTTGTAATCTGAGGTAACCCTCTTCGCTGTCTACTACACCTCAAATTTTGGTGTCATCTGCAAACTTACTAACTGTAACTCTTATGTTTGCATCCAAATCATTTATGTAAATGACAAAAAGTAGGGGAACCTTGTCGAACACCTTACTGAAGTCCATATAGATCACACCTACTGCTTTGCCCTCACCAATCTTCTTTGTTACTTTCTTCAAAAACTCAATCAAGTTTAAGACATGATTTCCCATGCACAAAGCCATGTTGACTATCCCTAATCAGTCCTTGCCTTTCCAAATACATGTACATCCTGCCCCTCAGGATTCCCTCCAACAACTTGCCCACCAGAGGTCAGGCTCACTGGTCTATCGTTCCCTGGCTTCTCCTTACTACCCTTCTTAAACAGTGGCACCATGTTTACCAACCTCCAGTCTTCCAGCACCTCACCTGCGACTACCAATGATACAAATATCTCAGCAAGAGGCCCAGCAATCACTTCTCTTGCTTCCCACAGAGTTCCTGGGGATTTATCCACCTTTAAGGGCGGCACGGTGGCACAGTGGTTAGCACTGCTGCCTCACAGCGCCAGGGACCTGGGTTCAATTCCCGCCTCAGGTGACTGACTGTGTGGAGTTTGCACGTTCTCCCCGTGTCTGCGTGGGTTTCCTCCGGGTGCTCCGGTTTCCTCCCACAGTCCAAAGATGTGCGGGTCAGGTGAATTGGCCATGCTAAATTGCCCGTAGTGTTAGGTAAGGGGTACGGGTGGGTTGCGCTTCGGCGGGTCGGTGTGGACTTGTTGGGCCGAAGGGCCTGTTTCCACACTAAGTAATCTAATCTAATCTAATTTAATCGTTTCAAGACATCCAGCACTTCCTCCGCTGTAATTTGGACATTTTGCAAGATGTTACCATCGATTTCCCTACAGTCTGTATCTTCCATATCCTTTTCCACAGTAAATAATGATGCAAAATATTCATTTAGTATCACCCCCATTTTCTGCGGCTCTACACAAAGGCCGCCTTGCTGATCTTTGAGGGGCCCTATTCTCTTCCTAGTTACCCTTTTGTCCTTAATATATTTGTAAAAGCCCTTTGGATTCTCCCTAATTCTATTTGCCAAAGCTATGTCCCCGTTCTGCCCCCTGATTTCCCTCTTAAGTATACTCCTATTTTCGTTATACTCCAAGGATTCACTTGATCTATCCCATCTGTACCTGACATATGCTTCCTTATTTTTCTTACCCAAACCCTCAATTTCTTTAGTCATCCAGCATTCCCTATAGTTACTAGCCTTCCCTTTCACCCTGACAGGAATATACTTTCTCTGGATTCTTGTTATCTCATTTCTGAAGGCTTCCCATTTTCCAGCCGTCCCTTTACCTGCAAATATCTGCCTCCAATCAGTTCGCGAAAGTTCTTGCCTAATACCATCAAAATTGGCCTTTGTCCAATTTAGAATTTCACCTTTTTAGATCTGGTCTATCCTTTTCCATTATTTTAAAACAAATAGAATTATGATCGCTGGCCCCAAAGTGCTCCCCCACTGACGCCTCAGTCACCTGCCCTGCCTTATTTCCCAAGAGTAAGTCAAGTTTTGCACCTTCTCTAGTAGGTACATCCACATACTGAATCAAAATTGTCCTGTACGCACTTAAATTCATCTCCATCTAAACCTAACACTATGACAGTCCCAGTCGATATTTGGAAAGTTAAAATTCCCTACCATAATCACCTCACTATTCTTACAGACAGCAGAGATCTCCTTACAAGTTTGTTTCTCAATTTCCCTCTGACTATTCGGGAGTCTATAATACAATCCCAATAAGGTGATCATCCCTTTCTTATTTCTCAGTTCCATCCAAACAACATCCCTGGATGTATTTCTGAGAATATCCTCCCTTAGCACAGCTGTAATGCTATCCCTTATCAAGAAGGCCACTCCCCCTTCTCATCCTTCCTGTAGGATTTGCATCCTGGAACATTAAGCTGCCAGCCCTGCCCATTGCTGAGCCATGTTTCTGTAATTGCTATGATATCCCAGTCCCATGTTCCTAACCATGTCCCGAGTTCATCTGCCTTCCCCGTTAGGCCCCTTGCATTGAAATAAATGCAGTTTAATTCATTAGTCCTACCTTGTCCCTGCCTGCCTTGACTGTTTAACTCACTTCTGTTCTCAGCTGCATCCGTCTCAGATCGATCTCTTTCCTCACTATCTCCCCACCTTACTAGTTTCAATCCTCCCAAGTAGTTCTAGCAAATTTCCCTGCTAGTATATTAGTCCCCTTCCAATTTAGGTGCAATTTGTCCTTCTTGTACATGTCACTTCTACCCCAAACGAGATTCCAATGATCCAAAAATGCGAATCCTTCTCCCATACACCAGCTCCTCAGCCATGCATTCATCTGCTCTATCCTCCTATTCTTGCCCTCACTAGCTCGTTGCACTGGGAGTAATCCAGATATTACTCCCCTTGAGGACCTCCTTTTTAAATTTCTACCTAACTCTAATCTCCCTTCAGAGTCTCAAACTTTTCCCTTCCAATGTCATTGGCTCCAATGTGGCTCCTCTCCCCCGTAAGAACATTCTGCATCCTCTCCGAGGCATCCTTGATCCTGGCACCAGGGAAACACACCATTTTGCTTTTTCTCTGCTGGCCACAGAAACGTCTGTATGTCTGTACCTTTGACTACAGAATCCCTTAACACAATTGATCTCATGGAAGCCGACGTACCCCTCGCTGCATTAGAGCCAGTCTCAATATTTAGACAACGATATGCCAGTGTTCAACTCCAAATATGTAAAGAAAGAGGCTTAGAAAATTAAAGACATGTAAAGATATTACGATCAAAAAATTCTACAGATGTCCACTGAACAGCTCAATACATTGCTAAGTGTTTTTAAAGTCTTTCAAAAGTGATTTGGATTCATCAAAAATCTCAAATTTCTGCAGAAGTGCAACTCTGAAAGCCCATTAGTCAAATGAATGGGCTTGATGGACTGAGAAAGTAATAACTGCCTCTCAGTATATGGGCACAAGAAATCATGTGACTTTTTCATATTTATGCAAAATAATCTCACAGAAGTGGGGATGCTTGCCGGTGATTGCACAACTTACAGCACCATTTATGGCTCCTCAGATACTGAACTAGTCAGTGTTCAAATGCAACTAGACTTGTATCACATCAGGACTGGGCTGAGAAGTGGCAAGTAACATTCGCGCCACACAAATGCTGAGCAATGATCATCTCCAGTAAGAGATCATCTAACCACCACCCCTTGACATTCAATCGCATCACCATCACTGAATCACCCATTAACACCATTGATCAGAAACCCAACTGGACTTGCCATATGAGTAAAGTAGCTGGAAGAGCAGGTCAAATGCTAGGAATACTGCAGGGAAAAACCCAACTCCTAACTGCACATAGAAAAGGTGCAAGTTAGGAGCATGATGTAAATTCCCCTGAATAGGTACAGTTCCAACAACACAAGAAGCTGGACACTATCCAGGATACAAAGCAGCCCACTTGATCAGCACTTCCACAACCACAGTAGCAGCAGTGTGCATCATCTACAAGATGCATTACAAAAATTCAAAGTTGTTCATCATTATAAATAGCTTCAAGCAGCAGCTTAGATCAGAGAGGGGTCAACTTGTGAACAATTCTAATTCTGAACAGTAACATACAGAGGTGTAAATTTTAACGACCTGACCTAAGAACATGAAATGTTCCTATGAACAGCTGATTTACGTTGTTCTGAATAGTGTTCCAACTTACATACAGACTTGCAAAAGGACTCCAGAACAGAATTCACTCAAGTGGAGTCTGCCTGTGCATTGTGTTCAAAAGCAAACAGGTTTCATGAATAAGGCTCCATCTATTCAAGTTTAAGGTTTCATTATATACTTTTCCAAGAGAAAAAAAAATGACAAAAGACTGACCGCCCAAAAATTGACTGACAGCTGTGCAGAAAAAAAAATCACTTCCAATTTCAGTTCAAATCTCAATTAGTTCCGATTATTTGAAAACACTGCTGAGTCCAGCGGTTTAATTTATAAAACCATAAACTAAACTGCGAAAGCAACCACCCCAACACATACAAAATTTGCATCAAGACACTATTCAAAAGAACCACAACACACTGCAGCACACCAGAACTGCAAAAAGAGGAAGAACACCTATACAATGTATTCGCCAAAAACGGATACCCCCGCAATTTCATCAACAGATGCCCAAGGGAAAGACAATGGAATGAGGACATACCACAACCCAAAGGACTAGCCACACTACCATACATCAGGAGCACTTCCGAACTGACAGCCAGACTACTGCGACCACTAGGACTCATAACAGCACACAAACCAACTGCCACTCTCAAAACAACTCACCAGGACAAAGGACCCGATACCCAGCATGAGCAAAACCAGTGTAGTGTACAAAATCCCAAGGACTGCACAAAACACGACACAGGACAAACAGGAAGACAGCTAACAGTCCGCATCAATGAACACCAACTAGCCACAAAACGACATGACCAGCTATCCTTAATAACCACACACGCAGATGACAAGCAACAAGAGTTCGACTGGGACAACACTACTATTATAGGACAAGCCAAACAGAACAGCCAGGGAATTCCTAGAGGCATGGCACTCATCCACAGATTCAATCAATAAGCACATCAACCTGGACCCAATACGCCGGCCACTGCAGCGGACAGCTGGAACTGACAACCGGAAGTGGCAGGCATAAATCGTATAAATGCCGGAGGAAACATCACAGAAGCGCTTTACAAGAGGTTCCCAAGCACGGAGGATGTCACCTAGACAGGGGACGAAACGTCTGCAACACAAATTCCCAGCTTGGCGAACAGAACACAACGAGCACCCGAGCTACAAATCTTCTCCCAAACTTTGAACCATAAATTAAAATTCTTATACTCCTAAACTTCACCTATCAATTATGCTTATTTCACCAAAACTTATTCAAGGCATGTGGGCATTTTCCAGGAGCAGAGGTTTGGTGTCAGAGTTTGGAGATGGATTTTGTTGAAATAACATTGAAGGTGGAGCTAAAGTCAATGTATAAGAATCAGACATAGGCGCTCGTTATTCAAATGTACCAGGGAAAGCATACGGCCAAAGAAATGGTGTCTGCCATGGACCTGTGTTTTGTCTGGTTCATTCCCTCCAACCTTACTGCCACTTGAGAACACCTGACAACACCACTTGTAGAATCAACAGAACACTACTCTCTGCACCGCAGCAGGGTGACAATTCAAGAAAAGCTGAGAAAACTAGGGAGCTGCAGCTGCTTACTGACCAGCAAAGTTCAGACCAACCCTTTGGCCCCTAACCAGTTCAGAATAAGGGTGGAGAAATAGATAAAACATTAGCCTCCAATGGAGGGAGTAATTCAAATAACTCCTAAACCATAATACAAATGTTGGCAAGCACCCATGTGGAAATTCCCCAACTCCCCAAAGATAATTCTGAATTCCCATTTAGTGTGGCTGGAGTTGAAACTGCCAATGGACATAAGAATGCAAAAGCCACAGGAGTAGATGGGATTCAAACAGAGCTTACTTGCCATCTCCAACAACGGTTGCTGAAAATCTGGGACAAAGAAAGAAACCCCTGATCTCCAGGCTTCTGCTATTGCCACCCTCGAGAAGGAAGAGAAAATAGACTGAAAACTAGAGGAATTTCCTGATTCTCCATCAGAAAGATCATTGCCCAAATCCTTGAGAGGTGCTTCTCCCAGTCTGATGAAAGCCTTCCTGAAAGCCAGCATGGCTTCCAAGCAAACCATAGAATGCTGGAGAATTTACACTGCTTGGCAAGCCAAAAAGAAATTCCGGTAACAACCAACCATTCAATATGGCCTTCAATCTGACCACAGCTTCTGATACAGTCAATCCCAAAGTGCTATTGAAGACCCTGTCACAGGTCAACTGTCCACTGAAATCCATCCTCCATCTCCTCTACAAGATGTCTGTGAACATCCTCACCAACAGTAATATGAAGGAATCCTGTGACATCAAAACAGGAGTCTAAACAGCGATGTGTCATCACACCCATCCTTTTTTCCCATCTTCTCCATCACCATTCTTCATCTCAAGAACTAGATTCCCAGTGGTGTGGATATTGCCAACAGGGCAGATAGAAAACATCTCAACCTGAACTGGTGGAAATCCAGAAAGAAAAGAACATTGATCTCACCTCTTCAATGCAGATGACAGTTTCATCCCCACTCTCTGAAGAGAATCTTCCAAGTCCCACTTAATGCCTCAGTGGAAGCATAATGAACTGGTCTTCAGCTTCAACCACAAGACGACTCAAGTCCTTCAACAAATCTGTCCCAGGTCAAGTTCCAGCCCACCTTACATTCAAGTGCTGGAATTTGCTTTTTGAAATTTTACATTAAGTTAAGCCAGTGATTTGTACCTCAAATATTTTAACTCTAGTCCTTAACTAAATTAACAGAGTTTAATCTCTAATATTTGGACAATACTTGTGACAGAATAATTTGATTTGCTCATCTGTAAACTCAGACTTTAGGAAATTCAAGGATACTGGGATATAGGCACCTGCCAAAAAATGCCAAAAATCCAGAGTTTAAAGTTTCATGAACAAAAATTTAAGGTTGTGAATTCAAATGAAGATAATTTGCCAAATTTGAAATACTGGAAAAACCAAGTATTAGCTTTAATGTTAAAATCATTATAGTCTCTCACAACATGTATTTTACCAATTCTTTCCAAAAAATTGCAACATTCCAATTTACACCCAGATCAAATATCAGCCAAGGCTATCTGCCCAGTGCAGATGCCTGGCAGCTTTCCATCTATTACTAAGCTGGATTAAGACAGTTTTTACATTGTTGGTGACTATATATAGTTTTACTATCTTGGTCCATGTTTGACAGTTCTCTTTTCAATAAAGCAAAATTTTTGAATGTACAAAGGATGCCATATTTGAACAAGGGTGGAAACACTTCTCAAACTTGCAAATTTATGTCTCCTTACAGCTACAAACTGCAGTGGAAATAAACAAAAGGTTATAAATCGGTTACCAAGAGGCTGTTAGTGACAAAACCCAGAAGTAGACCATTTAGACTTGAGCCTGCTCCACCAATCAGTAAGATCATGCTGATCTTTTCACAGCCTCAGCTCCACTTATCCACCCTCTCACCATAACCCTCAACTCTACTTATAAAAAATTCTTAGCTTTAAAAACACTTACTGAGGAAGCCTCAACTACCTCACTGGGAAGGGAATTCCATAGATTTACAACCTTCTGTGTGAAGTTCCTGCTCACTTCAATCCTGAATTTGCTCCCCAATTTTGAGGCTATGCCCTCTTGTCCTGGTTTCACCCACCAGTGGAAACATCCTCTCTACTTCTACTTTATCTATTTCCTTTACACATTTCTATAATGTGTGCCAATAAGATCCCCTCTTTTAAATTTCAAAGAATATAATTGCAACCTACTCAGTCTCTCATAAACAAACCCCTCACCTCCAGAATCAGCCTAGTGAACCTCCTCTGCATCCCTTCTAGGGTCAGTACACCTTTGAGCTGCAGAAATGGTATGAATTCTTAGAGCCAATGTGTATGAGAACATTACTCTACATGGTGCTCTTGCAAAGTCCTTTGTGTTTCAAATAACAGGCAGAAACTGATAAAGTTAAGCAAGTCATTTGAAGTGCAGAGAAGTGCAACAGACAGGACAGACATTATGGACATAACATTATTAAAATTAAGTTAGCTATCATTTATCATACAGATCATAGTTTAGTCAGAATACAGTTACCACAATAAGACATCACACTACTGAAGATTCTGTTGAAGTGCATCACTTTAAGACACCAAAACACCAAATCAGACTTGCAGACTCTCGAGTCAGAATGTCTGAAATGTATTTCTGATGTAACTTAGAAAGTTGACTGACACTAGTTTTCAAAAATTAGAATGTATATAGTATCACAAATGGCATACTGTAGAGCATCCAGCTTTGTGTCTCACTGGCTTCACTTTCTTCAACTACTTTCATTTTGCTATTTTTATTTGCTTTTCTATCTTTTCAGTTGACACAGGTAGCACATTACCAACAGACCCTCAAATTATTTTTCTGCTGAACTTCAAGTTCCAAGCGTAACAGCAGCTTTTTAAAGCAGAAACTAGTGTATTGGCACAGGGATTAGTATGTGAAGTGGCTGCAAGGCAACAGAGGGAAAGCCACACATGATAACATCGTGGAGCAGGAAAATGGACAAGAAACGTTTCAAGGCTTTATCTAAGATGGGAGCTGCAAAAGGTGCCAAGCAATTCCACTTCCATCCTAGCGTGTAGCTCTTCAGCTTCACAATTTTACCTTACTGGTTTAATATTCTTAATTTCGATCACTATTTTATCATTTCTCCTTTGAATTGGTTTGATCTGCACATTTCCTCATTTATTCAGCTGTTACACATCTCACTCAACTTTCAATACACTTGTATTCGTGTACTCCAAAGATACAAAACCAGAACCCTTTCTAACCAATTCCCTTCAAATTCTCCCATGATCCATTTTCCTCAAAGCTGTAATGCATTCAAAATTTAAACTTAAACATTAATTTTCAGGAGCATGTGCACCAATGACTTGGCAAGAATTTAATAACCATCTATAATTGCCCTTGAGAAGGTGCCATGTTGAGCAGGTACAATCCATTTGGTGTGTGTAGAAAATTGTATTAAGGAAAAACTCCAGGATCTCAACCCAACACTACTGAACGAACTGCAAATCATTTCCAATTCCAGATGGGGAGTGGCATGGAGGGGAATTGGCAACTGATGACATTCTCTTCTGTTGCCCACACTTTTTAATTTTGCTAGAGCTTCTTGGAGGTCAAGGGTAGTTACTCTGAAGTCATATCTGAAATTCAACTGTGGGGACCAAAGGTAGAGTGAGTTCAAGAGCTGAGATTTTTCATTGTTTTTGGTTCCTACATCAACTATCTTTCATGCTCTAGCAGCTGTGTCCTTTAGGGCTTCACCAGTTCAACAGTGGTGCTGCTGAGCCACTCTTGTTGATGGGTATTGAAGGTTACAACCCAGACCCAACTGCACATCCTCACTACCACCCTTAAGCAGTCTTCCTTGATGATTGTTATCAGCTGACAGTAACATGATTTTTTTTGGGGTGGCGGATACACGATTTAGTCTACCAGGACCGGAGGTGGCACATCCACTGCATGATAATCGTATCATTTCAAATCTCGTCTCCAAGGTGTGATTCTGAGAGCATGGCACAGTTCGGCTGTTGCTTATCTGACAGTTCTCCTAATTTTGGCACAGAACTTCAAAGTTAGTGAGCAGGTCTTTGCAGGCTCAATAGAGTTGAGTTTGCCATAGTCATACAGCCTGACCAATTCACAGTCACCTCACTGCCAAACTAAACTAGCGCAACCTGTCTGCAATTGGCCCATATCTCTCCAAACTTTCTCTATTTGTGAACTTTTCCAAAAGGTCTCTTAACTGTTGTAACTGTACCGGCATCCAACTCCTGTTAATTCATTCCACTAGAGACAAACTATAGGAAAAGTTGTCACCCTTCTTTTAAATCTCTATCCACCTCAAAAATATTCCCCTCAGTTTGAACTCTGCCACCCTAGAGCAAAGACTCTCACCATTCACCATCTATACCCTTCATGCTTTTATAAATCTCAATAATGTCACTCTTCAACCTCTTATGCTACAGTGAAAAGTCCCAATCTTGCCAGTCCATGCAAACCTCTATTCCAAGCAATATCCTGCTAAGTCTATTCTGAAAACCTCTCGTTTAACAACATCTTCATCCAAAAAGGTGACCAGAGCTGCAACAGTACTCTAGAAGAGGCCTTACCAATGTCCCATACAACCTCAATATGATGCCCTAACTCCTATATGCCAAGGATTATGCTGGTGACTTGAATCAATGCCAGGTGGTCAGTCTGGTTTAATTTGTTAGATGGATATGACTGAATGGTTTTCCCAGCCAATTCAGACTGCAGATAAGAATCAACCACATTAAGGACAGTTGATGCACATTCCCATCCTCATCAGGCAAGGTCAGCAGTATTTCCTCTGAAAGACATCGGTGAACTGAGAGTGTCTTTTTAAGATCATGGTTATCATTATTTCAAATTACACTGTCTGCTAAGACATTTGAACTGAGGTCCTCAGAACAATACCTGGATTTCTGGATTACTCAACCAGCAACAATACCACTATGCCATCACCACCTCCAGCAAAATTACAAAGCATGCAAAAACAACAGTTAACTACTCCACCTACTTCCCCATCCCTCAGATATTTTAAACAGATGTAAGCTAATTACTGTGCATGTTTGAGGGTTAAAGGCTGAAAGGCTTGTTCTTGTGCCTCTACAATGGAATGCTGTCATAAATACACTGAGAAGCTGCAAACAAATCCGGATCTTAATTCTTGGCATCTTATTTGCTGTACATGTGGGTTCTCGTGTTTGCACCAAATAGGAAAAGATTTTAAAACAGTCAATGTAATATGGATTTTTTGATTCTGTGCTGTAAGCTGCAATACTTGCTTACTATAGAACAACCAAACTATTTCGCACCTTGAAATTTAAGTCATTCTCAACTTAATATTTTGCTTTTTCATCTTTCCTGCCCAAGTGAACACACACTTTCCGACTTTGCACTTCATGAGATCTGCCCACTCGTTCAAGTCTACAACTTCCTTATTCTGAAGAGCTTATGCTCAAAACACTGATTCCCCGAGCTCCTCAGATGCTGCCTGACCAGCTGTGCTTTTTCAACACCACAATGACAACAACTTCCTTTTGTCGTCTTCACAGCATACTATTCTACCTATCTTAGTACCATCTGTAAATTTAGCTACAATACTTTCACTCATTGATATCCATTGATGTAAATTGCAACAAGACAAAACCCCAACAGGGCTGCACTTGTCACATCCAACCAAAGACCCATTTATGTTTCCTGCCAGCCATCTTCTATGATTGCTTATTCGTCACTCCTCACACAACCTTTATTTCCTGCGAAAAAAAACCATCTCAAAATACCTTCTGGAATCCAACAGCCTATCCAACCACGATATAATGACCCAACTCCTCTACTCAAAAGGATTGTTCTGGCAACTCACTCGATGCCAAATAGTTATATAATGGTTCCCCTTCATGCAAAAGGGCTCAAACTAACTAGTTAACCATGATAACACTTCACAAAACCATGCCTAAATCTTCCACATTATCGTTTTTAAATTCACAGCTATAACCTCTAATTACTGATACTAGCATGTTCTACATAACAAACCACAAGCTAACTGTCTTGTAATTCCATTTTCTGATTCTCCTTCTCCTTGAAGGGGTGACATTTGCTTGTTTCCAGTCTGAGGGAAGCTTTTTCCGAAACCTTTTGTTCCAAAAAGAGCTCTGAAATCTGAAGTTTTTTTCCTCCATGACAAGGAGGTTTGACATCCAAACTCCACACCCACTTAACCCAAATCACTCAGATGTGACATGGGGTGTAGCCCAACACAGGCAGGTGTCAATTCTGTCTCAGGGCTCATAGTACTCTCAGGTATGCCTGCTGATCAGCAAGTACTTTTAATTTCACCGTTAAACTGTCACTTATTCCAAATTCCAAAAACCAGGTGGTCAAGGATTTTGGATAAAGGATTGTGTACCTATATAACTTTCTTATTGAATGCAACTTCAAGAACTCCTTCTCTTCCACTTCCTAATTTACAGCATTTTACAGGATTTATCATAGGCAGAAGCAAACTATTTTTTCAATTCATCCAGCATTTTCTATTATTAACTCCCTAATTTCATTCAGTTATAGTTTCCTTTCAACATACCAGTACAAATTACAGCTATCCATTTTGATATTCCTAGCTAGTTCTTTATCAAATTTTAATTCTATTAACTTTTTCATTATTTGCTTTTTTAATATTCTGATAAATGTGTCTTGCATTCATCTTTCTGCATTGGTATGGTTTAGCTTACCTCATTTAGCTAATCATGAATGATGACAACAAACCAGGAGTCATGACAAGGCCACTTCGCCCCTCTCACCTGCTCCTCCAAAAATCAATAAGATTGTGGCAGATCTAATTGTAATCTCAAATCCTCATTCTCACCAAGCCAATAATTTTTCACCACTCTGTCTTAAAAAATATTCTGTGCTTCAACCACCTTTACAGGAAACCCATTCCAGCCTCTGGCAACTGCATGGAGTTTGCACATTATCTGTGTCTGCGTGGATTTCCTCCAACAGTCCAAATGCTTGCAGATTAGGTGGATTAGCCATGCTAAATTTCCCATACAGTCCAGGGACATGTAAACTAGGTGGATTAAGGTTACAGAAATATGCAAGGGGATGGATCTGGGTGGGATACGTTTTGAAAGCTCTGTGGACTTGATGGGCCAAATGGCCTGCTACCACACTGTAGGGATTCTAAGATTTGATAATTTTAGCAGTTTTATTTAGAACCAATATACTTATTGTGAACATTCTGAAGCATCGTTTGAATGGTCTTCCTCTACATCCCCACTGAGCTAGGTATAAAGATCCTTTATCCAAAATGTTCAGAACCAGCTGTTTTTTCGGAATTTTTTGGTTTTCAGAACGTGACAATTTTCTGGTGAATTTTTTTAAAATCTTACCAGAGAATGAGACTTCTAACTAAGAATGCGTTTGGCCACGCCTCCACCAATTGCTATCAAATCATGTTTCATTCAATGTGCAATATTACTTTTACAAGCACCAAGCATAGTCAGACATGGGGGCTTCAGCAGCTGGCTGAAGTAGAGAAATAGGGAAGGGAAAATTTGGATGCGTCACACAGGCTCCCCCAGTTGTAACCACAGGCATAGTAAGATGCAGCCTGAAGCGGATAGAGATATTCAATAAATAAAAATTCAAGGGGGAGGATCCAACGTCCTGTGGTTAACTAAAAGAGTCGAAAGGTAACTTAAAGAAAAAGCATGTACAAAGATGGGAACAGGTCATCAGAATAAAATATAAAGGCAAAGGATGACAAAAATATTAAATGGAGGGAAAAATTGTGAACAAAGGTAGCCAGAAATAAGAATTGACAATAAGAGTTTCTAGCTGTAAAATACTTAAATAATTTTCTCAGGTGACAATTTGTTCACTTTTTAAAAGAATATTACAGAAAGATAATGATCAGAATAATAATGGGATTATAACAGAAGCCCAAAGATTAAACTGGACGAACTGACTTTTTCAACCCTAATGTTATCTAAGCACCTAACAGGGGAGACTGACACTTCAGATTTTGTTTTCTGGGCTGAATACATTGTTCAACCATAATTATGAGTGATGGAAATAGAGGTATTCACACAGCTATGCCTGTTTAAACTAAAGCGGTCCCGCCAATCATACGATGCCACATCAAATGCTGACAGATTCACTTCAATTCCTAGGCCAATATACCATTTATTACGATTAAATAGTACAAATGTCACAGACGTATACTGGGATATTAAATGTGTTGCATGAAACATTGCAAGTCAAAAACTTCCATGCAATACACTGAACTGATTTTTTTTTGTTGCAGCACATTGCTCAAGTAACTATAAACAAGGCATTTCAGCTCAAGATTATTCCAGCTTGAAACATATTTGTTAGTGATACTGTAGACACTAATAACAATTTTGCCTTTCTTCCTTTTATTGCTCTTTAGGGGAGAAAATCTTGAATAATTAACATTGGAACGGCTACAATTCAAATGTTGGCAGGAGCATCAGCAGCTGAAACAAGCACACAAAACCCTCTGGCACAGTATGTGAAAGAGCAGGAAGATAAAAGAGTTCAGGAAAATGTATGCATTTGCTGATGAACAAAATGAAAAAATTCTAAAATTGCACTATAAAGTCTGAACATTTTATATAGCTATAAAGACATGTTCCATGGAAGATTTTCTGTTTTGTACTATTCTTGTATGCTGAACTATTTTTCCAACACAGTGCCCCAACTTTGTCAGAAACATGGTGAAAAGAGTGATCTGGAAGAACTTCAACAGGTCTCAGTTCTCTGAAGTTGAGCATTTAATAAGAGTCCAAGGATAGTATGTCCCTGCTACAGAGAAGAGCAAGGCTGGTACATGTAGGGAATGCTGAATAACTAGAGAAATGGAGTTTCTAGTCAAGAAAGAGGACAACGTATGTGTCAGGTATAGACAGCAGGGATCAAGTGAATCCATAGAGTGCAAGATAGTAAGAGTATACTCAACAGCAAAATCAGGAGGGCAAAAAGGGTCAAGGAGAAACCAAAAGGAATTCTACAAATACATTAAGGCCAACAGGGGAACTAGGGAGAAAATATGGCTCCTTAAAAGATCAGCAAGACAGCCTATATGTGGAACTGCAGGAGATGGGAGGTACTAAATGAGTATTTTGCACAAATTTTTACTGTGGAGAACGATATGAAGAGACATCAAAGAGAACTTGGAAAAAAATAGCAATATCTTGAAGAGTGCCCATATTACAGAGGTGGTCGTACTGGATGTCTTATAATGCATAGAAAGTGAATGAATTAGTGGGACTGGATCACGTGTACCCTAGAACTTTGTGGGACATATGAGGTTGTGTTATAAGCTATCTTCATTAACTCACTCACCAGCTCGCTATATTCATTAATATCAGGTTCCCGTTCATTTATAACCCTTTACTAACCTACTATTTACTATAAATTTTCCTTCATAAAACTACAGTTTTGTAGTATCCAAACTTAAAAACCCTTTCAAACCCATTATTGCATTTGCACGCCTCATCAGCCCTTGCTACAAGTAATGTTTACCTCGGAATAAGTGTAGCATACAGAATACCATCCCCAATAAATCTCCACAAAACATTAGAATATTAATCAGCCCTTACCAATCATCTCCTGGACCTGAATAGATTAAGTACCTGTTAGAACCATTTTAACTGGGCAATTATCTCTAAGAAACAAACAAAATAGCACTTTCAAGAATGAATGAAATGCATACCAGCAGTTAGTAAATAAATCTCAACTCAGCTGCAATCAGTTTAGTATACTTAATAAGATAATAAAGGATAGGTACAATTTTTAAACTTTGAGCATATAGACCTAGCATTTTATTAATATTTACTAATTTAAAGACAAAAGGATTAACACCTAATTATGCAAACAGACCGCTCAGACGTCCCATCAGAAGTAGCAGCCAGCACATGTTTTAGCTGATCTCCTGTCTCCCAGGACAGAAGCCTTTTGTGTACTAGAGATAAAAAAATGTAACACCATTGTAATGGAATTTTCATTATTTAAGAACAGCATATAAAGGGGCTCTTGTAAGAACTGTTTTTCAGGATTCTGTTGCCATCATGAACTTGTGCAGCGATTGTTGAATAAGGAGGCTAAATTCTCCATTTACTGATTCCAGTTGTTATTTGAACAATTGCATAGAAGCCAGGGAAGTATTGCTGGGCCCCTTGCAGAGGTATTTGTATCATCGATAGCCATGGGTGAGGTGCCAAAAGACCAGAGGTCTGTTAACACACTGTCATTATTTAAGGCTGTAAGAAAAAGCCATGGAACTATAGACCGGTGAGCCTGATGTCAGTGGCGGGCAAATTATCAGAGAATTCTTGGACAGGATTTTCATGTATTTGGATAGGCAATGACTGATTAGGGACAGTCAACATGGCTTTGTGCGTGGGAAATCTTGACTCAGTAGCTTGACTGAATTTTTTGAAGTTGTAACAGAACTGAGGGCAGAACAGTGGACATTGTGTGTATACTTCAGTAAGGCATTCAACAAGGTTCCGCGCATTAGGCTGGTTAACAAGGTTAGATCACATGGAATACAGGGAGAATGAGCCAATTAGTGAGAAGGTAAAAGAGGGTGGAGGAGGTTGATATTCAGAATCTAGACCTGTGACCAGCAGGATGCTGCCAGGATTGAGGCTAAAGGGAGAGGCTGAGTGAACTGGAGCTATTTTCTCTGGAGGAGAGGCTGAGGGGTGATCTTAGAGGTTTATAAAATCATAAGGGGCATTGATAGGGTAAATAGCCAAAGTCTTTTCCCCAGGGCAAAAAAAAAGTCCAAAACTAGAGAGCACAGGTTTTAAAGGCGATTTTAAAAAGTGACCCAAAGAGCAACTTTTTCACACAGACACTGGTGCATGCATGTAGTGAACTGCCAGAGTAAGGAGGAGGAGACTGGTACAATTACAACATTTAAAAGCATTTGGAAAGGTTTATGAATAGGGAAGAGTTTAGAGGAATATTGGGCCTAATGCTGGCAAATGAGACTAGATTAATGGAGGATATCTGGTCAGTATGAACGAGTTAGACTCAAGAAACTGTTTCATGCTGTACACTTGTGACTTTACTGGTTTTGTTATTCCACCTCTGGTTCCAATTCTGCCCACTGCTTTCAAACCATTCTGGACCTTTTCTCCACAACCATATTAAATCTCCTCTATCACTTAAAAATAGCACTCATTTATTTTGCACCAATTAAAAAAAAATTGCCTCCATTTTACAGCCATCATCCCTTCTTCAAAACATCCTCAACCCCGGTTCTAACTCAATGTATCACCTCAAACATATTTAGCACAGCATTTGGAATCCCTTTCACTAGCCACAGCTCTTCAAACAAGTGGATCCAATAAATTTGAATTGAGCAGCATTCCCTCTAAGCTAGATAACCATTTGACAGCCAAATATTCCCAGATAAACAACAGATGCAGGAGTAGGCCATTCTGCCCTTCGAGCCTACACCACCATTCAATATGATCGTGGCTGATCATCCTTAATCAGTATCCTGTTCCTGCCTTATCTCCATAACCCTTGATTCCACAATCATTGAGAGCTCTATCCAAATGAATCCAGAGACTGGGCCTCCACTGCCCTCTGGGGCGGAGCATTCCACACAGCCACCACTCTCTGGGTGAAGAAATTTCTCCTCATCTGTCCTAAATGGTCGACCCCGTATTTTTAAGCTGCGTCCTCTGGTTCAGCACTCACCTATCAGCGGAAACATGTTTCCTACCTCCAGTGTCCAATCCTTTAATAATCTTATTTGTCTCAATCAGATCCCCCCCTCAGTCTTCTAAACTCAAGGGTATACAAGCCCAGTCGCTCCAGTCTTTTTCAGTGGTCACAAGTCAGGTCAGTCCCTTTATCATAAAAGGATTGGTTGGAAAATAGCCAAGCAGAACCAGAAGCCTAAGACCAGGAACATTATCCACAATGGTTTTGTCAATATTTATCCTTCAGAACATGCTATAAGCAACTTATACACTTCCCCACATTATAACACTGATCCATGTAAAACACTGCACTGCCTGTAAAACACAAATGTCCAGTTCAAAGAATGATTACTGAAAACAACTCTATCATCTTGACTTGATTAAGTGAGGAATTGAACTGCACTTGGAATGTGTTTACCACCGACCATCTAAGAAAAACAGCCGTAAAATGCAACTCAAAAGTAAATGTTTATTACCATTTTATGGTTCATAATATAAACACCAATGTAGAAGGATTTTATTCAATTTTATACAGCTACATTTCAAAACGGTTCTGTTTTATTAGAAAGAAAGTAACAGGTTTGGAATTTTGTTCCACAGTGAATTTTGCAGATTGTTAATTGCTTGGATCTTTTTAGACATAGCACTTGGGATGATCATTAGTCACTAGGTGGTGACACTTAATTCTCTAGTCAAGTACAAAAACGGCCTCACTTGTTGCCACCTTATCCCGGTAAAGATCTATGGAGTTGGTAAGCCAAGAAGGACAAGATATCATTATATAGAAATGATCTCACCAGTGTAAGAATGAAAAACAAGACAGGAAGTGATGCACAAAAAGATCAAATTGGAGCTTCAGTTGCTCCTGATCATTCTCAGGATAGCAGCCAGCAAGGGTAATGGGGCTTGGTTCTTATTGATACAGTGCACAAAGACAGGAAAAAAGATAAAGCAGCATCACTTCTGTCAACAGAATTCCAAGGGAGAAAGCAGGAACCTGAAAATTAATTGTCAAAACAAGTACAAAAGAAATGAGATGATAAATTTGCCAAAAACAAAAACAAATAACACTTACCCAGTGAGATTGCGCATTTTGTTGGACACAAAATATAGCTCAGATTAATTCTTTCAAACTGGTGTTCATTAATTCTAAGTCTTGTTTGATTGTGAAGTTAATTTAATTCCAAAACTGATCGCGCTTATGGAGGGCACAACGAATTTAAGCTCAGGTAGGCAATGTTTAGTGGTATTATTGCTCAACTATTAATTCAGAAACTCAGCTAGTATTAGAGCTTAAAAATATTTGGAATTAAGAATCTACTAATGACCATGAAAATCATTGATTTTTGGAAAAGTCCACCATATCACTAATGTCCTTCAAGAAAGAGAATCAGCCATTATCAATTGATCTGGCCTATACTTGACTCCAGACCCACGGAAATGTGGTTGACTCCAATTTATCCTCTGAAATGGCCTGACAAAATTACTCAATTGTATCAATCACTATAAATACTCAAAGAAATGGATTAGTCACTGACCCAGGCACCAGAATAGACATGGCAGAAAATGCCCAGTCAACCCTGCAAAGTCCAACCTACTACCATCTAGGGTCTAATGCAAAATTTGGAGAGCTGTCTCACAGTCATAGTCATAAACAACTGTCATAGTCATGCTTACATGACCAAACCTGGCAGACAATCCTCCAGGTGCTACCATCACCATCCCGAGATATATCCAGTCCTGCTGACAGAACAAACCCAGAAGACAGGCTAAGGCCACATTTGGCATGCTTGGCTGCATTGGTCAATACATGTGTAGGAATTGTAATGTCATGTTGCAGCTGTACAGGACATGGGTTAGGGCACTTTTGGAATACTGCATGCAATTCTGGGCTCCCTGCAATAGAGAGGTTGTTGTTAAACTTGCAAAGAAAAAAATAGTGCATGGAAAACATTTACAAAGATGTTGCCAGGATTGGAAGGTTTGAGCTATAGAGGGAGGCTTAATAGGCTCAGGCTATTTTCCCCTTGGAGCATTGGTGAGCATTGAAGTTTGTAAAATCATGAGGGGCATGGACAGGGTGACTAGACAAAGTCTTTTCCTCAGGGTGAAGCAGTCCAAAACTAGAGGGCATAGTCTAAAGGAGAGAAGGGAAAGATTTAAGGAGGACCTGAGGGCACAGAGGATGGTGTATGTATGGAATAAGCTGCCAGAGGCAGGTACAAATGGAACATTTAAAATGGCAGTTGGATGGGTATATGAATAGTTAGGGTTTAGAAGGATATGAGCCCAATGCTGGCAAATAGGATTAGGTCCAATTGAGTTGTCTGGTCAGCACAGACGAGTTGCACCAAATGGACTCTATGCTGTATAACTTTGACTCTAATTCAAGCAACAATAATTGCTGTTGAAATAAACAGCTATTTTTTGTGCCAAAGCCATTCACAAATTCAACTGGCAAATTTATCAGACCACAATGGTTACAATACAGCTGCTGCCACCAATGCTTGCAAAACTCCTGTGTGCCACACGACAATTAAGTTATTTGATTAGCAATGAAGAATTTAGGAAAACATAAAAAGGTTAAAAAAAATCAAGTTAAAAGTTGCGCTAAGTAAAAGCAGTGGGGATCATTTCAAATTTTGACATCAGCAAATGTGACAACCTGCAAAAGTTGAGACAGCTTGGACAACAAGCATGGTCCAATTTTGCAATCCAAGCTGCTCTTACATTTGCCTAGGCTTTGTGCACATAGACAATGCTTGTAGAGAGTCAAATCAATAATCCATCTGAGCACTATTCACTAAAACCAGCGAGCAATCAACTTTTCAAATAAGAACTCTGGTCTTCCATAAGTTGCCTTCTCAACACCTTCAAATAAATCTAGACATGGTGGATTACTGAGGAATCAAAACAGCATCCTTTGATAGCAGGCAGATTCACATTGGCTATGGTTGGCAACCTGCACATGAAAAACTTGGTATCCTTTTTAGTCAAGCATGCATGGACTTTGATGTCAACAGCTCTAATAGTCAAATGATTCCAAGTCTACTACTGTGAACATCATGAAAAGTACTTTCTCCATTCCAGTTCATATCTCCATTCATCAAAAGTAATGGACAGAAATAAAAATAGAAAATGCTGGAGAAGCTCAGCAGATCTGGCAGCACAGAGAGGAAAAAAAGTTAATGTTTCAAGACCAGAAATACAGTTCTGTGAAGATCCCATAGACTTGAAAACATGAACTTTGTTTCTCTCCCCAATGGCACAGGCACTGAGTTTATCCAACATTTTGTTTTTGTTTTTATTTCAAATTTGCTGTATCAAAAATAGTGTTGATTTGAAAATAAATAACTAGTTTCATTGACAGACATGGCATAAGCAACATTCATTCTGCAGCAAAAACTGGTCATTGGATCATTTGGAAGTATCCACTATGACCTAAAAGGGCCTGTTCCATGGTCAATGGTGCTGTCATGAACTTATGAAATAGAGGAAAAGCTATCCTCATTCACAATAGAGTGCAAGTCGTGCTACAGCAAATTAAATAGTTGAAATCACAGTCTGTGGTGAACGGGAATTGTCCTCCAATATTCAAAAGGTAGGAGATACACTTTTCACTCTAATCCTGGACAAGTAGCTGGTGCGTATTTTGTATAATGCATTTCTGTACCTACAAATGCTGCCCTGTCACATGGACATCTAAATAAAAAGCAAAAGATGCAGTATTTTTGATGATCGGACATCTGAAAGCATTTTAGTTAGTTGACCAGAGTTGACGCTACAATGCGTGAAACAATCATGCGAAGTATGGCAGTTAGTGCATGTAAATTTTATCCTTTTAAATTTCAGCTTTTGTTACATGCCACTTATCACCAGAACAATTCATAACTTTTACTGCAGCTGTTTTCATTGTTAATATCAATGCATTCTGAATAAGCTCGAAGTGGTAAATAATGCAGTGGCCAATGAAAGGGTTCAACAGCTGGTAAGACAGCCAAAATGCTGTGGCAGCAGTTTCATATCACCAGCATCTGCACATGGCACAGGAGGCCATCTTAGCAATGGCAATACATACTGCTTGATTGCCAAATTTTAGTTTTCTGACCCAGAGGTCATACTTCAAGAAATATGTTTTAACCAGCCATGCTTCATCTTAATTAACAATCATTAATGTATTATTATGGTGCAGCACCTCACATGAACTTCACAAAATGGAGCACTGATGAATCCATAAAAACAAAAATTGTGAAATGATCACTACATTATCTGACATTCTCGCAGGCAATTTCATGACTTTGAGATTCAATCTGGGCCTGATTTGACCGATTTATGAAGTTATACAAGTCAACGAATGAGATTCCCAAAAATATAAGGCAAACCATGAAGTTTTTCCTAATTTTATGACCTATTGCCAGGATCCAGTGTATGGAATGCATCAGTCTAGTAAATACTTTTTTTTTAAATGTTAGAAAGTTTGGAAGCATTATGTAGGAAGTATGTTCATAGTGATTTTTTAAAAATAAATTTGGCAATGTAACTTTACTCTCAGTATTTGGGAGGTGGCAACACCAATGGTCAACTACATAAAAACACTGTCCATATATTTTACTTGCAAAAGTTACTTTCTAGATTTAACAAATTAAAACATTTTATCACAAGTTACTGATGACCACTTAGCAAAGTTTATAGATTTCCCCTGAACGGTTTCAAAATTCCATTTACATCTAAAAATTAACCTCAAATGGTACCACACAGTGGAATAGTCTTCTTTGTGCTTCAAGACTTTAGGGTTTTTGTCCTAGAACAAGTTTTGATGAGCTGCTCATCAACATTGCTAAGTTAAATGGTATTCAAAATGTCTGGATAGGCATTTTCCATCATTAAAGTCAAATGATAAAACAGGACAAGACAAGACAATTCAAGAAAATACACCAGTACCATCCAATGAAAGTGAACAACCATTAATGGATTTAAAAGCTACATAGCTCTACAGTATTTGGTGAAAAAATAATTTTGTTTAAATTTTATACATAGAATTATCCTCTGGCTGACCAAAACAACTTGAAGACAAATGATGCAGTTTATTTTGCAATTGATTCACCAAGATATTTAATGCAAGTTGATGCAATGCTAGCATCATTATCCCTGCCAAATTGGAATCCGTAGATTTGAAAGTCAAGGTCCTGGTTTCCAAAACAGCTTACAGGTCAATCTTCAGTAACAATCCTACCACAAATTCCTAAACATACTCATGTTCCAAGTTCAGCGATTCAATTTTTTGCATCTGGCATGCAGTACACAGTATTGACACCATTATTGCACCAATTATTTCAAGATACCTTAGTCTGAAAATTAAAACAAACCTCAATATTTTCTAAAAAAGGAGTATACATTTTGCTTACATTCATTTCAGTATAACATTAACCATTTGTGGATATCCATGACATTAACATCTTATTCTCACCAAAATATTTATATGTTTTACTCCTGAATTCAACAATGATTTAGTCAGTGAGATGTCAACAGTTGCATTCTATTGGCAAGCATGTCAAGAATAGGACCTTATCTAGATGATCTTCATATCCCACTAATGGGTCATATCCCACTGGCTGAGAAACACTGCTCCAGTCCACCACTCTTACACCCTAAACCATTCCAAGCCAATTTTTTTTAAAATCTGTACCATTTGCTTCCAAAGTAACTTCTTATTCTGTTCACCTTAAGGGTGCTCAAAGTTTTCTGTGAGAAGTTACAAAAATGGACGAAATTGCTGGTATAAAGCAGCACTAATCAAATTCACAGATGTGATACAAAACAAAAAGATTTTAGGTCAACTCAGTCAACTAACTCAGTCTTGCACTTAATTTTAATGCAGTCATAGCACAAGAAATAATTACACACTGACTGGAGTACAGTGCTGTGTCAAGTTTCAAGTTTGGAAAAATCAGGCAAGAGCCCAAGTGAGCCCCGAGCATTAAAAGTTTACATCAGCCTCTGAAAATGAAAGTTTTGCAGAAAAATAAAAGCATGTGCCAAAGTCAGATCCATTACTGAAATTTTGCATCGAATAAAAAAGGTACCAGAATTTGAAAGATACCTGTAGTATAACTGGCAATAAAGAAAACAGCAAATCTGTCCTCAGTATTGACACATTATATTGCTACATGATAAGCTCCACAGCTTTAGCCAGTCAAGGTCAAAACATTGCTGTTTCATTACACAAATCCATGTTGACACTGAGTTACACTTGACAAGTTCAAAAACAGCAAAACATTCGTTCATTGCCTACATCATTTATGGACAAAGTTATGATGGAACTAGTGGTTAATCAAAGCACATGCCCTTCACTATTTTGAACTTTCAAAGTTATGGTTACTCAGATCTAGTGCGCTAGTATATTTACTTAGACTAAATAGCACATGATTCAATATGGCTTATTTCCAGCTATTAACATACCTCAGATCATCTTCTAAATCACTACTTGTAATGATGTTTCATTCAGTTATATTTTACATAACTTCCATAAGTTTACTTCTAATGGAAGAACTATTAGGGAAAGAAATCTGAAATACAAAACACCATAACATTACACCGCTAATAAAAATGTTGTGGTTAATAATACATGAAGACTTACATTTTTAGAATTCACAATTGTTCGACAGAACCAAAAAGTAAGTCACTCAAGCCCATCCCAGTTCTCAAAGAGCAAATGAACTGGGTCCATTCACTTGAACTTTGGCTGCATGCCCTGCAAATATTCTTTTTTGGGTGCTTATCCTTCTGAAACGCATCACTCTACATGTCGCTCATGACTCCAAAAATATTGGTGGCCTCGTAGACAAAGAAGGTTACCTCAGAGTACAACAGGATATTGATCAAGTGGGTTGGCAGACAAGTTTAATTTGGTTAAGTGGGGTGTGCTGCATTTTTGGAGGAAAGTCAGAACAGGACTTATACACAATGGTAAAGTCCTGGGGAGCGTTGCTGAACAAAGAGACCTTGGAGTGCAGGTCCGTAGTTCCTTGAAAGTGAAGTCACAGGTAGATAGGATAGTGAAGGCAGTATTTGGTATACTTGCCTTTACTGGTCAGTGCATTGGAGTTGGGCAACCATGTTGGTTCGGCCACCTTTGAATACTGCATTCAATTCTAGTTTCTCTGTTATCATAAAGATGTTGTGAAACTGGACAATTGAAAAAAGATTTACAAGGATGTTGCTAGGGTTGGAGGATTTGAGCTGTAGGGAGACAAAATACTGGGACTATTTTTCCTAGAGTGTCAGAGACAGAGAGGTGACCTCATAGAAGTTCATAAAATCTGAGGAGCATGGATAGGGTGAATAGCCAAGATCTTTCCCCCAGGTTAGGGGAATCCAAAATTAGAGATTGTATAAGTTGAAAGGTAAGGGGGAAGATTTAAAAGGGACCTGTGACAGCTTTTTCACAGAGGGTGCATATAGAATGAGCTGCCAGAGGAGTGAAGGTCTGGTACATGACAATAATCATGGGTACATGAATAGGAAGGGTTGAGGGGGATATGGGCCAAGTGCTGCCAAATGGTGTTAGATGCTAGGATATCTGGTCAGCTTGGATGAGTTGGACTAAACGGTCTGTTTCTATGCTGTACATCGAGTCTAGGAGACTAGCCAAGCGGACTCCAAAATGCAATTTATATTTGTGACAAGTACCTAAACCACAACTCTGACTATATCCAAGATAATGCTGGATCACAAGAAGAGTGACAATGTGAGAGGCAAGCTTGTATTCCAAAACTCCACCAGCCTGAAACTGAATAGTATTTTTTTTGTAAACTATAGCAAAATATTTTCACATTTACAAATTAAATATCGGAAGATATATTTGAGAAGACAAGCAGAAAATAAAGTCAAAAGGATTAAGGATAGAATTGCCATTGGAATGAATTTTGTAATATGCATAATATTGTTCAAAATTAATCAAAATTGATCATTTATTGAAATCAACTACTCATATTTTAATGCATTTATCCTTTGAAAAGTAATCTGCATCTAGTGCAAGGCCAACCTAATTGTACAAATTAAGCTAGCAAGAGTATGCAGAAAGACCAAAACAAGTACCTAAAAAAGACTCAACCAAGAAAAAATTGTTGACACTGACTCAAATGTGGGATATTAAAAATACTGTACTTACAGGGGCACATTTATCACCAAGTACAACACTTGATTGGTTAAGTTACTTGAGTGGTCAAGTTCTTAAGGATAATTCGTTTTGGTATGTTATACACTTGCTTGCAGCTGTAATTAGCAGACAGCATAGCAGCTTTATTTCCATTAAACACAATTGATTACATTCAATTAGAATTTGAACATGACACGGTCAGTGCTGCAGTTCAGCTTCAAAACATTGTATTTATTCAGAACATAATTCCTACAGAACTTATGCTATTAAACATTTTTATCAAAGAGATAGCATTACATCGACTCTGGTGCAAGAGACTATTCAACATCAATTTTGGAAAAGTTCTACAAAATTAACTAAAAATTAGAGCGAAGTGGAAAATTATTTCAATACAGGAGAATCTGCATGTGTCACCCACAAACTAGAATGCTACAACTAAATTCTGTTAAGGGCCCAAGGGTTCCAGAGGTGTAGAGTAGCACCAAATGATTAGAAAATCCTACCGAAACAACTTGCTGACAGTTTAAGTATTTTGTCCACCAGCTTATAGCAAAGACTTAGCGATAGAGAGGCTCACAGCTTTGGCAAGTTGTAATCATAAAGGCACATTTCATTTGTCTTTACTAATACCGCAAACTGCAATGGGTTAACTGGCACTTGATCCCCATAAACAATGGATCACACAGCATTTACTCTCCCTGGTTAGAGGCAGTTAACAGAACTGGATGTAGGTTTGCTCATTGAGCTGGAAGGTTCATTTTCAGATGTTTTGTCACCATACAAGATAACATCAGAACCGCCGGTGAAGCACTGATGTTAGCAACCTGCTTTCTACTTATGTTTAGGTTTCCTTGGGTTGGTGAATTCATTACCGGCAGTGATATCATTTCCTATTCTTTTTCTTAGGGGGTGGTAAATAGAGTCCAAGTCAGTGTGTTTGATGATAGAGTTCCAGTTGAAAAGCCACGCTTCTAGGAATTCTCATGCAGGTCACTGTGTGGCTTGCTATAGGATGGATGTGTTGCCCCAGTCGAAGTGGTGTCTTTCCTCATCTGTGTAAGGATACTAGTGAGTGGGTCATGCCTTTCTGCGGCTAGTTGATGTTCACGTATCCGGGTGGCTAGTTTTCTGCCTGTTTGTCCAACGAAGTGCTTGTTACAGCTCTTGCAAGGTATTTTATAAATGACATTAGTTTTGCATGTGGGCTGTATAGGGTCTTTCAAGTTCATTAGCTGCTGTTTTAGCATGTTAGTGGATTTGTGGGCTACCATGATGTCATGAGGTCCGAGTAGTCTGGCAGTCATTTCCAAAACATCTTTGATGTAAGCTAGTGGCTAGGGTTTCGGGATGGGTTTTGTCTGCTTGTTTGGGTTTGTTGCTGAGATTTCAATGGACTATCTTAATGGAATTCTTTTTGAATACACTATTTTCTGCTTTCCACAGATCCTCTGCTTTCCAAACTTCCTGGGCTGTAGTGCGTTGTTGAAATAATACTCTAATGCAGCTTCGTTCATGGGTGTTGGGATGATTACTTCTGTAGTTCAGTACAGGTAGAAGATCCTTTATCCAAATGTCCAAAAACTGAAAATTCCAAAACCCGGAAAGTTTTTCTGTGAAGTTTTTTTTCCTCATTAACAAGGTTGTTTGGCAAGCAAATAGTTAACCGAAGTCAACAACCACTCGATGCACGCCACTCAGATGCGACATTGGGGTGGGGTGGTGGTGGTCTAGCATCAGCAGCTTGTTCTTCCTTGGATGTCTGCTCCTTCGATAAGATTTTTAAACATTTCACCATTAAACTGTCACTTATTCTGAAAACAGAAAAATTCCAAATTCTGAAAACTAGCTGGTCCTGAACATTTTGGATAAAGTCTACCTGTATTTGGTCTGTAGGTGTTGTTTTTCCTGTAGATCCTGGTTTGAAGTTCTCCATTGACTGTTCACTCCACTGCAACATCTAGGAATGGCAGTTTGCTGTCGTTTCCTCTGAATTTTGTGATGGTCTTGAAGGTTTCCTCTTATTTGTTTTGTTTAGTGATGACAAAGGGGTCATCCACGTAGTAGACCCAAAGTTTGGAATGGATGATTGGCAGAGCTGTTTGTTCAAGTCTCTGCATCACTGCCTCTAAGAACCCTGATAGTGGAAATCCCATGTGTTCCACTGGTTTGTCTGCAGGTTTTGTTATTCAAACTGAACAGGGCAGTAAGGGATAGACCTACTAGCTTGACAATGTTGTCCTTGCTGATGAGGTTGGCGGTGTTTGGTGTATGTGTCATTTGGTTCTAATAGTTTAAGTCAGTGTTTCCTTGGACAGGTTGATGCTGATGGATGCAAACAGGGCTGTTACATCAAAAGGAGACCATTATTTCATCCACCTCTATCTTGGTGTCTTTGGTGTTCAGGAATTCTTGGGTGGAGTGGATGGAGTTGTGTTTTAGTCTTACGTTGATGTTCCAGGTAGCAGGACTATGGGTAGGAGGGTGGGGGCTACTTTGTGAATTTTGGGTAATCCATAGAGCATGGTGTGTTGAATCTATGTGGTTTCATATTTTGGAAGTCTGCCTTGTTCATTCTCTAGATTTCTGAAGTTTTTTTTTGAATAGTGTTTTGATTCGGTTCTCTAGTTGTGGGTTTAAGTCTATCGCCACCTGTGGGCAAGTGCCAATATCTGCAAGCAGCGTTTTCACAATATAGCCTTTGGTTTAAAATGACACTGTCAAGCGTCCTTAGTCTGCTGGTGCGATAACAAAGTTTTTGTCTTCGAGACCTTAGATTGCTTTCCATTCTTGTATGTGGAGTGCGTTTCTTTTCTTTTTTCTGATTAATGCTGGTGTGACAGTCTAACAGTTTACTGGGTTTCTTCTGAGAGTTTGTCTTTGTGTTGTTTCTAATGCTTTGAAATCTTTCTTGCCTGCATCCTAGAAGTTGTAATTTAATCCTCTTACTAAGATAGCTATTAGAAGAACCAAAGACAATCGAAGTCACAGGTAGTTAGGATAGTGAAGGTGGTGTTTGGTATGCTTTCCTTTATTGGTCAAGAGTATGGAGTACAGGAGTTGGGAGGTCATGTTGCAGTTGCACAGGACATGGGTTAGGCCACTGTTGGAATATTGCATGCAATTCTGGTCTCCTTCCTATCAGAAAGATGTTGTGAAACTTGAAAAGGTTCAGAAAAGATTTACAAGGAAGTTGCCAGAGTTGGAGGATCTGAGCTACAGGGAGAGGTTGAATAGGCTGGGGCAGTTTTCCCTAGAGCGTCAGAGGCTGAGGGGTGACCATGTAGAGCTTTATAAAATCATGAGAGACATGGATAGGATAAATAGACAAAGTCTCTTCCCTGGGGAGGAAGAGTCCAGAACTAAAGGGCATAGGTTTAGGGTGAGAGGGGAAAGATAAGAGACTTAAGGGGCAACCTCTTCACGCAGAGGGTGGTACATATATGGAATGTGCTGCCAGAAGAAGAGGAGGCTAGTACAATTGCAACATTTAAAAGGCATTTGGATGGCTATCTGAATAGAAAGAGTTTGGAGGGATATTGGCTGGGTGCTGTCATGTAGGACTAGATTGGGATATCTGGTCGGGATGGACGAGTAGGACAATGGTCTGTTTCTGTGCTGTACATCGCTACGACACACACCAAACACCACCACCTTCATCAGCAACGGCAAATAGTCAAGCTGGTAGATCTATTCCTTACCACCTACTTCACTTTCAATAACAAAACGTACAGACAAATCAACCGAATACCCATGGGATTTAGGAGATCAGGATTCGTAGTAGTAGTAGTAGTAGTAGTAGTAGTAATGCAGAGACTCAAACAAGCAGCCCTGCCAACCATCCAATCCAAACTTTGGGTCTGCTACGTGGATGACACCTTTGTCATCACTAAATGGAATAAATTAGAGGAAACCTTCAAGACTAATAACATCCTTATTGGCATAAGATTCACTAAAGAGAAGGAATACAGCAACAAATTGCCATTCCTAGATGTCACAGTAGAGTGGACAGCTAATGGGGAACATCAAACTAGTGTCTACAGGAAAAACACCACATATGGACCAAATACTGAACTACAGAAGCAATCATCCCAATACCCACAAACGAAGCTGCATTAGAACATTTCAAATGAGTCACTGCACACTGCAGCACAGAGGAACTACACAGAACAGAGGAAAATCACCTATACAGTGCATTCAAAAAGAATGGGTTCCCAATGAACACAGTCCACCGATTTCCCAGCAATAAGCCCAAACAAGCAGACAAAACTTGCCCAGAAACACTCAGCCCATTATCAACATTCAAGACATCTGAAATGACTTCAAGACTACTCAGACGCCATGGCATCATGGTAATCCGTACACCTAACAACACACTTAAACAGTCGCTGATGAACCTGAAGGACCCTATACACACAACCAAGACGAATGTCACTCACTGTAACAAACACTGCATCGGACAAACAGGCAGAAAACTAACTACCAGGATACATGAACATCAACTAGCCACAAAAAGACATGGCCCACTCTCACTACTATCTTTACATACAGATATTGGAAGGACACCACTTCAACTGGGATACAAACATCCATCCTAGGGCAAGTCAAACAGACATGCACAAGAACTCGTAAGAGCATGGCATTCCAACCGGAACAAATACATCGCCTTGGACCCCATTTAATACCCCTTGAGAAAAAGAACAGCAAATGGATATCACCAACACAAGGAAACCCAAAACCAAGTAGAAAGCAGGTCACTAACACCAGTGCTTCATCCAGAGGGTCACTGATGTTACCTAGTACGGTGATGAAACAACTGGTAACGAACCTTCCAGCTCAACAAGCAAACTTACATCCAGAAGCTCAACCAGAGCTACAAATCTTCTCCAAACTAGTTAACAGATCTCAATAAGAGATTACTACTTTGTGAAAACATTTACAAAAGTAGAGAGAATGGAAATTGTCACAAAAGTCAAATAATGCCAAGTTCAGATCTTCATATATGTATCTCTGTATCCAACATGACACCAATGTTACCAAAATCTGGTTCAGCATCAAGCAGGTATCAACACTGGACTCAATACTAAATTAAAAAACTGCAGTTACTGTAAATCAGAAACAAAAACTGATTTATCTCCACAGATGCTGGCAAAACTCAAGTTTTGAGTCAGGTCAAGTGAGCCTTCCTCAAGTGAGTCTTCCAGCAATGTCAGTTTGTTTCCGATTTAACAGCATCCACAGTTCTTCTGGTTTTTATCACCTTTGGGATTGATAGGTTTAGGGCAGAAAAGGGAAGGGGATTGGAAAATGATTTTTGAAATACCCAATAATGAATACACCTGTACTGGATAAGCAGTTAACAATTTGAAGATTATTAGAGGGATCACAAGCAACAGCTACAAGGTACTGCTGGCATCAACAGTGCACATGTGTAAAATGACATTTATAGAATAATCGCAATTTTGAGAGAATTTGGAGAAATTCTTAAGGGAAATAACTGCAGAGAGGCCATTGTAAGTGATTCTTTAGCTACAACTTGACAGTTAAGAGTGGAACATGACCTGTGTAGGACCACCCAATGAATGTCACTGAAGCAGCATTAAAAGAAGTGTGATCAAATGTGCCAATGGCTGCAGACAGGTTGCAAAGGAATAATGGATACCTTAAGTCACAAATTACACACTGACTCCTATGAAAGGCATGTAAAAACAATTTCAGAATTTGGATTGCTTTAAATAGGCAGACAAACAGTAGTTAGTGACCCTTTATTTAAAAAGGGTCAAAACTATTCTGGAACAATGATTTGAAGAGTATGTGACATGCCAAAGGCCTGCTAGAACCTCTGGAGGGTTACTTTATGACAAAGAACAAACAAACCATTTTCAGTTCAGAAACCAGGAGTTTTGACTAAGGAGAATTAGGACCAGAGTTCAGAAACTAGTTTAGTTTCTCTCCAAGCAGGTTGTACTTCAGTTCAGGGTGAGCCAGTCACTGAAGTAGTAGTTTTTTTTAAAAAATTACATTTTCCAAGCAAGGAGTGTTAGAGACATTTTTAGTTTGCTGCAATTGAACAAAGCTCAATTCATAAGTGCCTCCATAGTAGTATCCATCAGTTGGAATCATACATGTTCTAGCATGATACATGGAAACTAAAACATGATTGAAATGATTCACACTGAGTTCTGGCGGAGTAGTTTATACTGGAGAGGTACCGGTGCATTCAAAATCTCCCTAAGACCATAAGACATAGGAGTGGAAGTAAGATCATTCAGCCCATCGAGTCCACTCCACCATTTAATCATGGCTGATGGGCATGTCAACTCCACGTACCTACACACTCTATAGGACTCCATTCCTTACGTGATCAAGAATCTGTCAGTCAATCTCTTGCAGACATTTAACATCCTAGCTTCCACTGCACTCCGTGGCAATGAATTCCACAGACCCACCACACGCTGGCTGAAACGTCTCTGCACTTCCATTCTAAATCAACCCACTCTAATTCTAAGACTGTGCCCATAGGTCCTTGTCTCCCCGCCTAACAGAAACAACTTCCCAATATCCACCCTTTCTAAGCCATGCATTATCTCCCCTCAACCTCTAAACTCTAACGAATACAATCCCAGGATCCTCAACCGTTCATCATATGTTAGGCCTACCATTCCAGGGATCATCCATGAATCTCTGCTGGACGTGCTCCAGCGCCAGCATGTCGTTCCTGAAGTGTGGGGCCCAAAACTGAACACTATTCTAAATGGAGCTTTAGTATGTCTCAGAAGCACATTGCTGCTTTTATATTCCAACCCGAGAGATAAAACGACAACATTACATTCGCTTTCTTAATCATGGACTCAACATGCAAGTTAACCTTTAGGGAATCCTGGACCAACACTGCCAGATCCATTTCTACTACCAGATCCATTTCTACTTCAGCTATATGAATTTTCTCACCGCTTAGAAAATAGTCCATGCTTTTATTCTTTTTTCTAAAGTGCACGATCTCACATTTGCTCATGTTGAATTTCATCAGCCACTCTCCTAAACTGTCTAAACCCTTTTGCAGCCTCCCCACCTCTGCAGCACTACCTGCCTGTCCACCTAACTTCATATCATCGGCAAACTTCGCCAGAATGCCTCCAGTCCCTTCATTCAGATCGTTAATAAGGTGAACAGCTGCAGCCCCAACAGTGAACCCTGTGGGACACCAGTTGTCAATGGCTGTCATTCCTAAAAAAACCTTTAATCCCAACTCTCTCCCTTCTGTCAGACAGCCAATCCTCAATCTATGCCAGTAGCTCACCTCGAACACCATGGGCCCTCACCTTACTCAACACCTTATCAAAGGCCTTTTGCAAGTCTAGATAACATCCACTGGGTTTCCTGGTCTAACCTACTTGTTACCTCTTCAAAGAATTTTAAACAGGTTTGTCAGGCATGACCTCCCCTGACTAAATGCATGCTGACTTGTTCTAATCCAACCCTGCACATCCAAGAATTTAGAAATCTCATCCTGAATGATGGATTCTAGAATTTTGCCAGAGGTTAGGCTAATCAGCCTACAATTTTCCATATTTTGTCATCTTGATCAAGGAGGTTACAACAGCGATTTTCCAATCTAGAATGCTTCCTGACTCCAGTGACTTTTGAAAGATCACAACCAATGTCTCCGCTATTTCCTCAGCCACCTCCCTCAGAACTCTAGGATGTAGCCCATTGGGGTCAGGAGATTTATTAATTTTTGGACCTTATAGCTATTCCAGCACTTTCTCTTTTGCAATGGATACCATATTCAACTCTGCACCCTGGCTCTCCTTAATTGTTGTGATATTATTCATATCTTCCATTGTGAAGACTGATATAAAAGTACTTAAGTTCTTGAGCTATTCCTTTATCTCCCATCATTAGCTTTCCAGCATCAATTTGGAGCGGCTCAGTGTCTACTTTTGCCTCTCATTTATGTATTGAAAGAAACTTTTACTATCATTTCTAATATCCTGGCGAGCTCCTGTCTTTTTGATAAGTTGTAAATCCTTCAATATTTAACTACCAGTCCTGAACCCCTTGCAACCATGTTTCTGCGATGCCCTTTCTCAACTAAGTGAGAGTAATGATAAGACAGATTGCGAAGAGAGAGTGTCAAAGGCAGTTTCTTGAAGATATGCGTGATGACAGCTGACAAAGGAAATTGGGACAGAATCTAAAGACAGCCACAAATATCAGCTAAACTGGGAATCTGGAAGGATGCTGGTGGTCAGTTAGTCATTTGGAGTTAGTTCAAGAGCTCAAGGGTGGATCTCAACTATTTTTATATTTGTTATTGCTTTGATGTCAAGAATCTGTTTCAGGAATTGATAGTGATGCTCACCAATCATACTGCTTGTTTTGCTACAATCACATAATTAAACTGCTTCCACTTTAGTTAACAATCACAACTATCAATACAATATGCAAAAATCTGTGTGCTATATACAAGTCTCATCTATCTTAATTGATGAGTGTAATATCTGCAGGTAAGAAAAGGATCTATAAAATTGTTGCATCCCAATCTAATTATCAATCTTTTATAACTGTTCAGTGATTTTTAAATGACAAACAACAAACAAACAAACAAAGTCAGTTGATGATACACATTTGGCATAACAGTTCAATGCAGCAATGAGTGTTTTGAGATTTCCATGGAGACCATAAATTTGCCTTTAGCAAATGGGTCTTCATTTTCTCAACTACACACAATGGCTGAAGAATCATATAGCATGGACAACCCATGTCATCTAAGCGGTTTTGTTTGGCTCCAGAATAGGTTAGAAGTGCTTAAGTGAGAAATTAAATACTCTACAGGATTCTGGTCAACCAAGCTATTCAATGGATCCTTCAACTGATGTCAATAATTATAGAAAATAATAGATTTTCCAATGAATGGCCTGACACATCACTCCAGTATAGGCTGGAGTTGCATCAGGGAAACCTGCAGAATGCCCATCATAGTGGACACCAAAGGAATTGGCCAGGAACTTGAAGATCCTTTAGGTATGGAACCCTTCAAAAACGTAATTCACCAATTTTAAGTGAAGTGAAATTAAGTAGACAGTTAGGCAAGTTAAGATTCATAAATATATAGTATTAACTCCTGAGTAGCTATTCAACTGACTTTATCACCAATTCCAACCTAGGTCCCGATAGACTCATTCCATGTTGTCAGACATGTTTCTGCCTTCCCCTGACAGATCAGATTTCTCACCCACACCCTATCCTCTCAGTATCATAGTTACCTTATGTACTGAGAATTTAACAGTGTAAACTAGCTTCCTGGAGTTTTAAACTTTCAGAAAACAGCAGCTAATTGCTGTGAAAGATTTACCTTCCTCCAACAGTTCTGCATCAGTGAATAGTCAGAATAGAAGTAGCCTCCCATTTCTGAAGGTGCTCTCATCAGAATCGCATCAATACAGAACACTCCTTTTGTAAAAAGAGCTATCCAGCCCATTATTCTTTATATCACACTTAAACTGCCTGTTGTAAGTAATATTTGAAGATTCAGTTCTGAAAATAATGGTGACTTTATCACAGAATACCAGCACTTTTAAATGCCCATGGTCAGTCATAAAGCCTGTACAAAACTCACTGAAGAAAAAGCCTTGCAGGAATTTCTCATATGTTTGCATACCAACTAGAAGAGACCAGAAACAAAAACTATTCATTTTAAATTCTATTTCCTTACTTGGACTTGACCTTTACCTGGGTACAGTATGTAATTGGCTACTTACTTTAAATTCCCATCTGTAGTTTATCTTTAGCAGAAGGCATTATAGCTTCTGCTTCAAAAAGTAATTTTATTGCTGGAGAATAATGTTATTTCACATTCAGAAGTATTCTATCAATCGCTGACCTATTCAAAAAAGCTATCAAGTGTCTAAAAGATGAAGATGACATGTTAAAGTGCTTCAAACATAATTATGCAGTCATCGTTAATATATATTTAAACCCATGAAAAGGAATCATGAAGCAATGTGGCCTCTCCACATTACTTCGCCATGGAAGTGGTCACGGTTATCAGCATCTCTAGAATCTGCACCATTTTCCTTTCAAGTTTTTTCAAGATTTTAATGCCTTGTACATGTTAAGTCTGTTGGGTCAGTCTATCCTATTCATTATCAAAAAGATAATCTGTTAAGTAACTCACTCCTCCTATTCCAATGGTCCTTTGGGTACATAAGAAATGCTTTTCATAACTGCCCCCGATCATCAAGCATACGAAGTTTTTTTTCCCAGTCTGCACGATGTTGGAATTCAAGTTGCATTACCCCTCCTATAAAGATTTTTGTTTTTAAAACAGAAGAACCATTATGTTCAGCAGCATTTGGTACCCATTGCAGGAACAAAGCTGGTGCCATAGCAAGCAAATAGGCAGCAAATGCCATGTTGACCTTGCAAGACAATTAGACTTCAAGAACAAAGATGCCCCAACTAGAACACTCATCACAACACTGATCCCAGCACAGTTCAGGTGAAGTCAGTCCCAATAGTACAGCCAACTTTGCTTAATACTCAGTGTGCAGAGTTGAAATATTTCTCCAACGTCAGTCTTAGAGCTACACATTAATCTCTATAATCCTATTTATTGTACAAGAATATGCTTGCAGCTCATGTACTCATCCAAAGATTATCTTGATTCGAGTTTTTAAATTAAGCCCCTGTATGCTCATGATTCCTGATCAAAATCTCTTTCCCACTTCTAGATCACTTACCCAAAAGGAACCATAACAGCTGAATCTTACTCCTCCTACTGGTGCTGCATGCTCCTCCCCAACCCAGAGCAGGTACCCTAAGCAAGGAAGGTGACAGCCATTTGGACAAGAGCTCTTAGCTACGCAGAAAAAGAGGATTTTAATTTACATGTAAATCCAGCAAATGAGATTGGCAATAGTAACCTTGAAAATTAGTTCACAGAATATATTCAGGACTATTTTTAGACCAGCATATTTTACAATTAACAAAAGGAGCAAGCTATTCCAGACCTACAAGTAATTTGACAGAATTAATCAACAACACAAGGTAGTGGGTAACATTTTAACATAAAGGATTGGTTAGCCAACAGGAAACAGAAAAATACGACAGCTTGCTCAAAATAATGCTTATGGATCATTTTGGGATTTGAACTATTTATAATTTATACCACCGATGTTTCATATGATTAAGATCAAAGAACCATATGCAAGATTAGGAAAGCATGTTCCCAAAAGGAGGTAGAGAAAGAGTCTGCAAAGATAACAAGTAAACAAAAATTTAGCAGATGGAATATGAATGCAGAAAAATGTCAACTTGTCCAGTTTGGCAAAAAAATAAAAAAAATACACTATTTAAATGATGCAGAAGGGCGAGAGTTTCTAGTATGAATAATAGCTACTGTTCAGATACAGAAACTGATTTGCAAGGCAAAGGGAGCATTTCTATTTATTGTCAAGGGGAAAGGAAAATAAACTAGTAAAAGCTTTATTACAGTTACATAGGGCTTTGGTGAAAAAAAATTTACAAATTGTTTAGCGTTTTGGTTCCAGAGTTTTAAATAAAGATACAGGAAGACAGAAGCACAGCCCACTTGATTGACACCATATCCACAAATATTATTCCCTCCATCACCAATGCTCAGTCACAGTACTTCAGTAATTCAAAGATTTGTGTCAGCACTTTCGAAACCAGTGACCATCTCCATCAAGAAGCAGCAGATACATGGGAACACCAGCAAGTGCAAGGTCCTCACCCAATCACTCACCATTCTGATTTGGAAATATATCACCATTCCTTCAGTGTCAGTGTCAAAATCCTGGAATTCCCTAACATGGTGGGTCTACCTACAACACATGGACTGTAGCAGTTCACCAACACCTTCAAGAACGACTCGGGTTGAGCAATAAACTCAGTTCATAAAAGGTTTGTCTACTACTGCAATTCCACGAACAATAATGTTACTGTTGTAACAGATGCTGTTTTGATCTGTTACAGTGTAATTGGCAGATGAATAAACATGTAGTTAGACAGGTGCAGGAACGAATGACACTTTCAAGACTGGGATTTTGAATTTTATTTAAAAAGGTATTCTGACATACAAAGAAAAAGCTGATAAAATGGAGTCCAGGAATGGACCAACAGGGACCATGCTTCAAGGAATTAAAACTACACTGCCTATTAAAAATACACTATTTTGCCTGGGCAAATTCTCTTCACAACCCAAAAAAAATTGAGTAACATTAGTAAACAAATCAAAATAAATGCTGTGAATGTGTCACTGAAAAATAACTGCAGATCTTGAAGCTCAAAATCAACTACATAAAAATAGAAGATGATGCAACTTCAAAAGATGAAATACATGTAACACATTTCAATTTTCCAAAGAAACATTCTGCAACATAGACTAACTAAATGACAAACTCAGAAATTACTTTTCTTTCCTCCATCCTGATCTGCTGCAAAGAAATCTGTTCAAATCTATGTAAAATACCATATATGAGGGAAGAAAAAAAACCTCAGATGACTGTGTATGTTCGCTGAGCAGGGAAGTTGATTTGCAGACAATTCATCTCATGTCGAGGAGATATCTTCAGTGCTTTGGAGCCTCCTGTGAAGCACTGTTGTACTCTCGAGGAACTTATTTGGTTCAGTTTCTGCTGCTTCTGGTTGCCAGTCCCAGTCCTTCATTGTAGTGGCAGGTATATTGGGTCTAGGTGTGGTGATTTCAACTAGCAATCCGCATGCACAAACACCAATGAGCCACTAAACGCCACGACCAGCAGTCCCTAATAGCCACACAGATGACAAGGACCACAATTCAACTGTGACAAAACATTCAGAGGATAAGCTAAACACTGGGCAGCTAGAGTTTTCCTAGAAGCATAGCACTCAGCCACAGACTTCAACAAGCACATTGGGTCCAAGTCAATATACCAGCCACTCCAATGAACAACCAGAACCAGCAACCTCAAGCAACAGAAATGTAACCAAATAAATTCCAGAATACACAGCACAGCAGTGCTTCAGAGAAACCAAAGCACTGAAGAGATCACCTAGACAGGGGGCTGAAATGTCTGCAAATCAGCTTTCCAACTCGGCAAATATACTCACAAATAGGACAACCGGCACCAGAGCTAAAATCTTTATACAAACTTAGAGATGATGCTGTATGTGCAGTTTAAGAAGTTACGAATCTGATTGCAATTTCCTTGGGAGTTTAGCATACAGACAGTACCATACAACAAAACAGGAACTTTTTCCCCTTAAAATTAGCATTTTCCCTCATGGAACTGAACAGGGAACAAGTCTTATGAGAAAAGGCTGAGACACTTGGGTCTGTTCTCGTTGGAAAGGTGGCGGCTAAGAGGGGATTTGATAGAGATATACAAGATGATCAGAAGATTAGGTAGGGTAGACAGTAAAAGTCTTTTTCCTAGGATGATGACATCAGCTTGTACAAGGGGACAGATATCAGAGGCAGGTTCTTTACACAGAGTGGTAAGGGCGTGGAATGCCCCCACCTGTCAATGTAGTCAACTCAGCCACATCAGGGAGATTTAAACAATCCTTGATAAGCACATGGATGATGGGATAGTGTAGAGGAATGAGCTGAAAATAGTTCACAGGTCGGCACAACATCGAGGGCCGAATGGCCTGTTCTGTGCTGTATCATTCTATGTTCTACATGCTGCCCATCAACATTTCACATAATGAATGCCTAATTATAATGGAAATGAATTTCAAAAAGCTCATTGTGACCAGCCTTTAGCGGCAATGAAGAGCACCTCTGTTTCCAAATCAGAATTCCCAGCTCAAATTGTACTCCAGGACTTCATTGGTCACAGAACAAGCATTCATGATGTTGCTCAACAAGTAGGTAACCAGTCTGCTAGATTTTTGAACACTTCCCCAAAGAGATAAAAGAGAGAGAAAAGATATGAAACAAACAAGGGTTCCACAGCATTAAGGTTTTGTATCTCCCAACACTTTGTGGGCGGCACGGTGGCACAGTGGTTAGCACTGCTGCCTCACAGCGCCTGAGACCCGGGTTCAATTCCCGACTCAGGCGACTGACTGTGTGGAGTTTGCACGTTCTCCCCGTGTCTGCGTGGGTTTCCTCCGGGTGCTCCGGTTTCCTCCCACAGTCCAAAGATGTGCGGGTCAGGTGAATTGGCCATGCTAAATTGCCCGTAGTGTTAGGCAAGGGGTTAATGTAGGGATATGGGTGGGTTGCGCTTCGGCGGGTCGGTGTGGACTTGTTGGGCCGAAGGGCCTGTTTCCACACTAAATAATCTAATCTAAAAAAACCTTGACTGTATAAAACTCAAAGCATCACAAGTGAAGTCAAAATGTAGACACATGATTAGTCAAACTGGAAATGCTCAATTCAAGAAGGCACTTAATACTAACAAATTTTGTCAGAAATATTGCAGAAGCAAAGTCAAGGCATGGGAGAGAGCGCATAAGCCTCCAACCAATTGTCTAACCAAATCTTGTAGCACCACCTGCCCCAAACATAGCAAAGTCCAAACCTATAGAACTGCAGAGGAAGCAATACAGCACAGAAACAGACCTTCCAGTCAAACCAGTCCATGCCAACCATAATGCCAAATTAAACTAGTCCCACCTGCTAGCACTTGGCCCATATCCCTCCAAACATCCTGCACCCTGAGACTGCCTAAGAAAAAACTCCTTAATTCAAATAATGCAATTTCACAGATGTTCACATGTTAATATTTTGCACCATTTTAAGCCTAAAACTTATTTTCTTTAAAAAAAAGGTGGCCACACAATTGATAAAATGTCTTTTAAAAACTTGTGTGGATTACTTGAATGTGTATGCAGAGAAACCGAACATGAGAGATCATGTCAGAACATAATGATCACCAGAGGGACCTGAGCCTACAGCACAAGAACAACTTGGGCTATAAATTAGGAAAGATAGGAGGTGGTTTAACAGGGATATATGAGACTTCAGTTCAGGAGCGATTGGACAAGTCAGTCAACTCCTCCCAATATAGTAATTACCTGATAAATGGTTTTCGGATGAGGGATTCTAATAGAGTTTCCTCTCCTAACTGATTCAGAAGTCTTAAATTTAAAGTGCAGCAAGCTGTGTTTTAACCAGCACTCATGGTAAATATACTTGTTCAATTCAATAGTACAAAATATAAACAGCCGATTCAATTTTCAATCAATTTCTCCTCAAATACGGTGATTTACCAAGACATTCCAGTAGTCAGTTGCATTATTGAAGAGATTTATGGTGTAAATAGATTATAACAAGGATGTTTATACCCCCACATTAAAAATACACTAGTAAAACAATGTTGATTATCCAGAATATTTGATCAATCAGCACACTCCTGGTCTTATAGGTGCCGGATAATTAATGCAAATTTGTGAACTAATACATTACATGCGAATTCTTTTGTACCTTTCAGAGGGTGGTATAAAGAATAATTTGTTAACAAACTGCAAGAGAATAATATATTTTCATAACAATTCAAATCATAGTTCTTGATGCATAAAGCATTCTTAAGCCAATGAAGGATAGTAGCAGTCCACAAGGACGCACGGGCAGGTGAAAAAGAGCAGCACAGTAAGAAAATGCTGTGGTCAACCATGTTAACAGTTGAACCCAGACCAATTGATCAGAGACTGGATATCACAGCCACTAAGATGTCATCTGTGGTTTGGTGTTGGGTTATTTCAAGTACTTTGGTTAGAGACAAAACAAACTGCAAATGCTGGAATTCAAAGCAGACAAGCAGGAGGCTAGAAGGACACAGCAGGCGGCTGGAAGAACACAGCAGGCCAGGTAGCATCAGGTGAAGTTGACGTTTCAGGTGTAACTCTTCTTTAGACTTCACCTCCTGATGCTGCCTGGCCTGCTGGGTGCCTCCAGCCTCCTGCGTGTCTATTAAAGTACATTGGATTTTGCTGCTACCAATGTAAGGCTTTTAAACATAGTTGCTGCAGAAAATAAGCAGAAATTTGAAAAGAAACGATACATTCAAAACTTTTCAAAACAACGAGCACCACACTGGTAGGAAACAACAGCCTAGAGGTTTTACTGTTAGACTATCAATCCAAAAACTCCATTTGTGTTCTTAAGGACTAAGGCCCAAATCCTATCATTGCATGTTGTGGAATTTGAATTCAATAAAAAGAAATCTGGAATTAAGAGTCTAATGATGATCATGAAACCACTCACCAGAAAAAACAACTCAATGTCCTTCAGAGAATGAAATCTGTCATCCTTTCCTGATTTGCCCTACATGTGACTCCAGACCCACAGTAATGCTGCTGACTCAACCACTGTCTGGGCAATTGAGGATGGGCAATACATCTCTGCTTAGCCAAAGACATATCCCATAAGTGAATAAGAAAAAAAAGGAATAAATTTCGTATGTGCAAGCTTAGCTCCTGTTTTCATTTGATTACTTATGTGCATTTCAAATATCTTCAAATAAAATTACTATCAGCACTGAATAAACAATCCATCATATCTTAAGTAGCCTGTTGTGGGCTGTAGCCTATTAGCTAGTGGATTTAACTAAAGAAAATTCAAGCAACTTGAGCAGTTTGTTCAATTGCATTTTCATTCTACATAATGAAGTACAGCAATTGTCAGGTTACTGACAACAATTGTTTTGAATATCAAACAGCAACTACACTTCAGAAGTACTCAACTGATTTAAACATTCATTGGTCAAGCACCAGACGAATTCAAGTCTTATTTTTACACAAAGTAAGATGACAAATTTTTGAACATGAACACAAGAAATAGGAATATAACTATTGATTAAGAAATGAATTCTAAGCACATAAAAAGGCCTCAACCAGATATTTTGTTTCTTATTAAAAACTGGTTCAGCAGTGGAGAGTACGACAGGTTGAGAGAGCATTTATCCGTATGCCTAATTGTCCTGAAGGAGATGGTGAGCTGCTGCCTTAAACCACTCTTTAGGGTGAAGGGCAGTGATCCCCAACCATTTCAAGGACACTGCATACTTCAATGAGGCAAACAATAGCACAACACATCTATTCAGCTGAATTGATTACATTCATGTCACATTTAATTGCATTTACTATGGTTACGGCTTTACTAGAGTGGTTTGCAACATTGTGCATACAAGTTAAAAGGAGGATCAAATGTATTAATGCTTCAAATTCACAAGAAAAAATACAAGGCCTTCGATTGCCACAGGCATTTTCAAATATCAGCTCAACTCAGCAATTTCTAAACATTCAAAGCCTTAAGTTCATTCTGCACACTACATCTCAGTTCAGGGTTTTGAATTTCACAAATGATATCTCACATTGGTAACAATATCTTTGTATAATTTTTAATAATTGAACCATTACACAATTAAAATTTAATGCAGAGCAAACTGCAATTTCCTAGGTTAGTGGAAAATTGAGCTTGTGTGTATAGAACCTTTTCAACTGGGGATGAATTGTTGAGTAGACTATGTGCAATTCTTGCCCAACTGACCAGCACATAACCCTGCTTATTTTTTTTAAAAACACATGCCAGTGCTGAAAATATCAATTTGCAGAGGTACATTGTCAGAAATATTTCTGCAATAGTCTGCCAGTACAATACTTAATTTGATGTTTATTTTTCCACAAGTTTTAAAATTGTAATTTTAGTTACGTAGAATATTGTTTAATATGCTAATGCATACAAGGCTATAGTGCTGGAAAGTAGGGCAAGTCAAGTCAGGTGGCTATTTGATTGGTGCAGACTCGATGGGCCATAGGGCCTTTTCCCCTTGCTGTAGACCTCTAAGGTTATGAAGTAATATTCAGTTCACTGATTTTCATTACTGTTGGACAAAATTTCACAGCACAGTTGCACTGTTCTCATAGGACACTAGTTGAAATCCAGTCATGGAGGGGGACACACTGTTGTTAAAGGGAGTTCCACAATTTTGACCCAGCAAGAGTGAAGGAATAGTAATATAGTTCCAAAGCATAATGGTGTGGGGCTCAAAGGGGATTTGCAGCTAATGTTACCTTGTATAAGCTATCTTTTTTCGAGGCAATGGAGGTTGCTAGTTTGGGAGGTGCTAATTACCATCATTTGAAAATCTGTGCTCCTTAAAAACTGAAAGCAGCCTACTTCCACAGATTTTTAAATGCCCGAGACTTTGAGATTATCCAGAGTCCACAACTTGCAACCTCAAAGCTGAGTGTGTTAAGGCAAACACAGAATAATGTCCCTTGTGTAATGGTCCAGGCCAGATCCCCTCAAATTACATAGCCCAGACCCTAACTTTGCTAATTGTTTTAACAAGATGTAAAGTGGATATCCCAGAAATGATGCAGCTGGCCCAACTTTGTTTCGTTTAAAACTATTTACAAAATTACCGAATAAAAAAAACAAAAAAATGTAGAACAACCTACACAAAAACCCAACCAATTATTCCAAATACTTGGAACAATCCCCATAAACACTCCTTTACAAAAAGGGGAAATACAACACGTTCTGACAGGAGAGATGTCAGAGAGAGGATCAGCATGGATCTGCTTCTTTGGGTTGAGCAGCTTCACAACTGACTGCTTGCTAAAACCATACCAAACCAGAGAAAAGTTGAGCTGGGAGAATGGCCACTCCCCTTTCATTGCGCAAGTGTTTTTTTAAAACTTGAAAACCTTTTGCCAGATGGAGTATCTGTCAGCTATAATCAAATAGCCCAAAAACCCTTCAAACCTAGACACCCCCCGAACCTGTGTCTTTACAACCACAAAAAAAAAACCCAAGGTGTCTCAGTGGTTAGCAATGCTACCTCTCAGCACCAGGGACCCAGGTTCATTTCACCTTGGGCAACTCTGTGGAGTTCGCACATTCTCCCCATGTCTGTGTGGTGCTCCAGTTTTCTCCCACAGTCCAAAGATGTGCAGGTTACGTGAACTGGCCATGTTAAATTGCCCATAGTCTTCAGGGATGTGTAAGCTAGGAACATTAGTCAGGGGAAAATGTAGAGGAATAGGGTAGGGGGTCCATGTCTGGGTGGGTTATTATGAGGATTGGTGTGAAATTGTTGGTCCATATGGCCTATTTCAAAACTGTAAGGATTCGATTATTTGATAACCTTGTTAGAAGGAGCAGCATCATACTGGAAAATATTCAACTTCAAATAAACCTGTTATAAAGTTTATCTTACAGGCTTTACAAACATTAGCAAGCTTATAGAACATAGAACATAGAAAGATACAGCGCAGTACAGGCCCTTCGGCCCTCGATGTTGCGCCGACCGAATCCTACCTAACCTACACTAGCCCACTAACTTCCAAATGCCTATCCAATGCCCGCTTAAATGACCATAAAGAAGGAGAGTTCACCACTGCTACTGGCAGGGCATTCCATGAACTCACAACCCGCTGTGTAAAGAATCTACCCCTAACATCTGTCCTATACCCACCTCCCCTTAATTTAAAGCTGTGTCCCCTAGTAACACCTGACTCCATTAGCGGTAAAAGGTTCTCAGTGTCGACCCTATCTAAACCCCTAATCATCCTATACACCTCTATCAAATCTCCCCTAAACCTTCTCTTCTCCAATGAGAACAGCCCCAAGTGCCTCAGCCTTTCCTCATAAGATTTTCCTACCATTCCAGGCAACATCCTGGTAAACCTCCTCTGCACTCGTTCCAATGCCTCCACATCCTTCCTATAGTATGGCGACCAAAACTGTACACAATACTCCAGATGAGGCCGCACCAGAGTCTTATACAACTGCAACATGACCTCAGGACTCCGGAACTCAATTCCTCTACCAATAAAGCCCAGTACACCATATGCCTTCCTCACAGCACTATTTACCTGGGTGGCAACTTTCAGAGATCTGTGTACATGGACACCAAGATCCCTCTGCTCATCCACACTACCAAGTAGCCTACCATTAGCCCAGTAATCCATCTTCTTGTTACTCCTACCAAAGTAAATGACTTCACACTTAGCTACATTGAATTCCATTTGCCACATTTCTGCCCAGCTCTGCAACTTATGTATATCCCGCTGTAACCTACCACTTCCTTCCTCACTATCCACAACTCCACCGACTTTTGTGTCATCCGCAAACTTGCTTACCCAGCTTTCAAGCCCTTCCTCTAGATCATTTATAAAGATTACAAAAAGCAATGGTCCCAAAACAGATCCTTGTGGTACACCGCTAGTAACTGCACTCCAAGTGCATAGGAACTCAGCTGAAGTTACTTAGCCATTCAAAGTTGTTATGCTATCACTCAGACGGCAGTTGATCAACCCCAATTCGTGCGTTTCATTGGATATGTCTGATTGACTAACAAATCTATCCTAGACTTAAACGAAACAATAAATCTATCAACCATTTACTTCAGTTCTGAATTTATACAGACACACAGTAGCTCAAGTCCAGCTCTCTGAAGTTTCCTGAAAACTGCACAGCTTTGTAAGCCACCATGTGAAATTTTAAATAAAAAAGGCATTGCCCACTTGACACCATTCATTAGTTAAGGTTTGATTGTTTTGCAAGTTTTTAGACAGCAATCTACAAACCGGCATATTATTCTAAGATACTTCACCACTACTTGCCAGTACAAGTGTTTCCTAACTATTTCTAAAAGGTCTTGCTCTAAATATCACATCTCTCCTCAGTTCCTCTCAATTTCTTAACTAACATTCCAGATTAGCATAATCCTGTGTCTTAATATTGTAGGCAGAAAAAAAAAATCAAAAGATATGCACAAAATAAAATACCAAAGAACAGTACAGCACATAGAAAGGCCTATCAGCCCGACATGCCTGCGCCAACACATGGTCACTTTTGTAGATTAAAACCCTTTTGCCTCTACGCAGACTTAGTCCCTGGATTAATCTGAGTTACTCATTTTTGGGATTTTGCCTTCATTGGCAAAGCCACTATTTGTTGGCCATTTGTAACAAATGGCTTATCAAGCAACTTCACTAGGCAATTCTGAGTCAATGACGTTCTTGAAGTGTTACTTTTTTATTTCAAAAATATACTTATTCATAAAGAGCTGTCTCATTTTTATATACATACAGTCAAATGCACTTTAGTTCTGTACAGAAGCACGTGAAGATAACAAAAACATTGAAGTTTGACTATGCAACAAAAACAAAAAGGCATCTCTTAATTGTAAGGATATTTACACACAATAGGTACCACAAGAGTTCGACCACTGAACGGACTCACAAATAACTTTGGCAGAAAGACCTCAGATGATGGTCATAGACTAAAACAAGGAAATATGATAATTCCCTTCTCAGACAGCATGAACAAACCAGTTTTGCCTTTCCAACAATCTGATAGCTTCACAGTCAATTTTACTGATATCAATTGAGTTCCTTTTTAAAAAAAAAGGAAACTTTCAGTCGCAATAATAGATTTCAACTCATGCTCTCCGAATTAGTCTAGTCCATTTGTTTAAGAGCCTGGAAGCAATTAATATGCAACTCATTATGTATTCTACGTAAAAAGGAGAAAGAACTGCTCCCTGCAGCACTCCACTACAGTCTGCCAACCTGTTTCCTGTTAGTTAACCAATCCTCTACCCACACTAAGCTATCACTCCAAAACACCACGCTCTTATCTTGTGCAGTACTATTTTATACAGCATATTATCAAATGCTTTTTGGATATTCAAATACACATCCTCTGATTTCCCTTTATCCACTTCACTAGTTATATCCTGAAATACTAAATTTGTAAAAGCTGATTTCCAATACAAAATTTAACTTGACAGATAACGAATTTCTCAATGTCCTGCCATTACCTACCCGATAACGGACACTCGCATGTTCCCACAACACTGGGCAGGCTAATTCAGCTATAATTTATTGCATTCGGATCCCCTCCTTTCTAGAATGCTTTGCAGTTTTCCTATCTGTTTGGATCTCTGGTACTTTGAAATGCAGAGGAGCACATTTTGTAGGAGAACCTTTAGCAGAAAATACAGTTGCAGCTTTGCAGCATTAGCACCATAAAATTAAGACATTACTAGCTAAGAGGGGAAGCATTATGCCAAAATGGGATCTGGTGTCAGTGCCTCAGGAGTACTTCTGGACTTCAAGCACAGGTTTAAAATTGCCTAAGATTTCATATGGGCCACTGAGTATACACATTGTTCAAGGAGCTGCAAATCAACTTTGAATGCCTATAAATTGATATTAACTGTGATTAAAGCCTCAAATACAAATATTATACAGACTTGGTCTGTTTTGCTTGTCTAAAGTTTAAAGTCAACTTTCTCAGGATAACCACAACAAAATATCTGAACTTAGCAACTTATGTTACAGTACATGTTCATTCTTGCTTGGTCCAAGAATTGAGAAATAAAAAAGGGGTTATACATTTGGGGCTAGCTAACATAGGCCACTGTTGGAAAATTGCATGCAACTCTGGTCTCCTTCCTATTGGAAAGATGTTGTGAAACATCAAAGGGTTCAGAAAAGATTTACAAAGATGTTGTCAGGGTTGGAGGATCTGAGCTATAGGGAGAGGCTGAACAGGCTCAGGCTGTTTTCCCTGGAGCATTGGAGGCTGAGGGTGACCTTTTAGAGATTTACAAAATTAAGGGGCATGGACAGAGTAAATAGGCAAAGTCTTTTCCCTGGGGTTGGGGAGTCCAGAACTAGAGGGCATAGGTTTAGGGTGAGGGGGGAAAAATATGAGACCTAAGAGGCAACTTTTTCACAGAGGGTGGTACAGGTATGGAATGAGCTGCCAGAGGATGTGGTGGAGGCTGGTACAATTGCAACATTTAAGAGGGATGGGTATGTGAATAGGAAGGGTTTGGAGGGATATGCACCGGGTGGTGGCAGGTAGGACTAGATAGGGTGGGGATATCTGGTCGGCATGGACAGGTTGGACCGAAGAGTCTGTTTCCATGCTGTACCTCTCTATGACAGAACTTCAACCTTTATATCTGGTCTAAGCCAGAGAGCAAGAGCTTTCAGAAGTTGATTAGGGAAGGATGTTCACAGGTAAAGGGATAGCTGGAAAATGGGAAGCCTTCAAAAATGAGATAACGAGAATCCAGAAACAGTATGTTCCTGTTAAGGTAAAGGGCAAGGCTGGTAGCAGTAGGGAATGTTGGATGACTAAAGAAATTGAGATTTTGGTCTAGAACAAGGAGGAAACACGTCAGGTATAGACAAAGATCAAGTGACTCCTTAGAAAAGTATGAAGGCAGTAGCAGTACCCTTAAGAGGGAAATCAGGAGGGCAAAAAGGGTACAAGAGATAGCTTTGGCAAATAGGGTGAAGGAGAATCCAAAGGGATTCTGCAAATACATTAAGGACCAAAGGGTAACTGAGGAGAGAGCAGGGCCCCTGAAAGATCAGCAAGGCCACCTACGCGTGGAACCTCAAGAGATAGGGGAGATACTAAACAGGTACTTGGCAATGTTTACTGTAGAGAAAGATATTGAAGAAAGAATGTGGGAAAAATAAACAGCTATAGGCATTTTGCAAGATATATCACAGAGGTGGTGGTGCGGGGCATCTTAAAACGTGCAAGGGTGAATAAATCCCATGGAACTGATTAGGTGCACCCAAGAACACTGTGGGAAACTAGGCAGTGATTGCTGGACCATTTGCTGATATATTTGTATCACTGATAGCCAGAGGTGTGGAAGACAAAGTTGGCTATCATGGTGTCACTATGTTAGAAATAAAAAAAAGTGTACAGAAAAGCAGGGACCTACATACTGGTGAGCCTGATATGGGTGGTAATCCTAAAAGACAGGATTTACATGTGTTTGGAAAGAGAAAGACTGATTAGGGATGGTCAACACGGCTGTATGCAGGGGAAAGTCTAGTCTCACTACTACTTCAAAAACTCAATCAGGTTAAAGACATTTCAGGAGGTCAAGTAATGGACATTATCTATATGGACTTAAGTAAGACATGTGACAAGGTTCCTCATGGGAAACTGGTTAGCAAGGTTAGATCTCATGGAATACAGGGAGAATTAGCCATTTGGATACAGAACTGGCTCAAAAAGGTAGAAGACAGAGTGGTGGTGAAGGGTTGTTTTTCAGACTGGACACCTGAGACCGGTGGAATGCCACAAGCATCGGTGCTGGGTCCACTACTTTTCATCATTTATATAAGTGATTTTGATGTGAACACAGGAGGTATAGGTAGTAAGTTTGCACATGACAAAATTGGAGGTGTACTGAACAGCAAAGGTGGTTATCTCAAAGCACAATGGGATCTTGATCAGTTGGGCTGGGGAGTGGCAGATGTAGTTTAATTTGGATAAATACAAGGCACTACATTTTGAAAAGCAAAACAATTGTATAATTAATGGTAATGTCGTGGGGAATGCTGCTGACAAAGGGACCTTGGAGTGGCAGATTTATAGTTTCTTGAAAGTGGAGTCACAGGTAGATAGGATAGTGAAAGTGGTGTTTAGTGTATTTGTCTTTATTGGTCAGAGCAATGAATATAGGAGGTAGGTGGTCATGTTGCAGTTGCATGGAACATTAGTTAGGCCACTTTTGGAATACTGCGTGCACTTCTGGTGTCCCTGCTACAGCAAAGGTAATGTGAAACGTGAAAGGCTTCAGAAAAGATTAAAGGGATGTTGCCAGGATTCAAGGGTTTGTGCTGTAGGGAGAGGATGAATAGATGGTCTATTTTCTCTGGAACAGAGGCTAAGGGTGACCGAATATATGTTGATAAAATCACGAGGAGCATGAATACGTAAATAGCAGGCCTCAACCCTTGGAGTGGAGTCCAAAACTAAGGGGAATGTGCTTGGGGGGGGGGGGGGAAAAGAGGGGAGAGATTTACATGGAACCTAAGGGGCAATGTTTTCATCCAGAGGGTGGTGTGTGTATCTTTTCTGAAGAGCTACCAGAGGAAGTGGAAATGGAGGAGGCTGATATAATAAGATTTAAAATGCATCCAGATGGGAATATGAGTTGGAAAGGTTGAAAGGAATATGTGCCAAATGCTGGCACTTGGAACTAGATTCATTTAAGTTATCTGGTCAGCATGGACAAGTTGCAAAGGATTTGTTTCCATGCTGTATAACTCAATTACAACTATTATCCCAGACAATTCCAACCTTTAAAAAACCTAGCAAAACCCTGTTACAAAATAAATGAGGGGTCCAGGAAGAATGTTACTGATAGACACTAGATTATTATTCCATCTGCACACATTCAGAATGCCAGGTATGGTCAACAACTCCCTTCAATTGTTTGATATATTTGTGGAGCAAAAGCTTTAATGGAGCTTTTTAAAAGAAAAAAAATGCAGTCATATGCATGTATTTCAATGTGAAATGTCTAAGTTTGATCTTTTACTTTGTTCAAAACCACCTTTCAACAGAAAAAATAAGATGGTGACTAAAAGATGGTTGATTTGCTGTGACATGTTTTTTTTGCACTCTCTCTCAAGAGTGGCTGTTATAAATCCTTCCTAATTTTGCAGCAGTACACGAATCCCTATTTTGACTGTTGACATTTCCTACTGCTTCAGTTCAGATTAAACTCCTGTTACATCTTTAGCACAGTTCTGATGAAAATGCCCCCACAGACTTTTCCTGACCTGCTGGCTATTTTCAGGCTTTTCTGTTGCTAATAAAGCAAATCAAGTGAGAAAAAAAGCTACTTCTGGACGAGTTATGACATTTCAAAAGTCGTGCACAATATGCAAGACTTTTGAAGTGTCATAACTAAGTAGAAGCACAGGAAAGTAAATAGTAATGCCTGAGAGTATTGACAGAGGTAGTACTGTGTGGGTGGCACAGTGGCTAGCACTGCTACCTCAGCGCAAGGGACATGGGTTCAATTCCTGCCTCGGACGTCTGTGTGGAGTTTGCACATTCTCCCTGTGTCTGTATGGGTTTCTTCCCACAATCCAAAGACGTGCAGGCCAGGTGAATCAGTCATGCTAAATTGTCCGTAGTGTTAGGTGCATTAATCGGGGTAAATATAAGGTCTGGGCGGGTTGCTCTTCGGATGTTCGGTTTGCACACTGTAGGATATCTAGTCTAATAACAGTGAGAAAGACAAGTGCACTTCTTCATCCTCAAATGATTACCATCTCCAGATCAGCTCTCCTTGCCTCCTTCCCAGCTAAATTCACTTCCCTGTTTTCCTTTCCATGTTCACAATTCCCTTTTAACCTTACATATTGAGGTATTGGAACACAAGAAAATTTCACTCAATCAGGAACAGCCAGCATAGATTCATGAAAGGTCGGTCATGCTCAACAAACCTCTTTTTAAAATTGAGATGTGGCTATATCAAATACCTTCTGGACATCCATAGCGTCCCACATTAGAGACTTTAGTAAAGCAGATGCCAACAGAATCGAGGGCAGAATACTGGCATGGTTGGCAGAAATCAGAATTAATAGGCAAGAACGGATTCTCAGGAAGTGACCAGTGATGTCCACACAGATCTGTATTAAGACCTCAATTATCCACTTATTAATGTCCTGAATAATGGCATAGAAAGTCATATACAGTCAGAATCATACAGCATGAAAACAGACCTGTCAGTCCAACTGGTCTGCACCAACCTGACATCCCAATCTGGCAGTCTCATTTTTCAACATTCAGTTCATATCTCTAAACCTTTCCTGTTTATATTCCCATCCAGATGCCTTTTAAAAACTGTTGTAATTGTACCAGCCTTCATTGCTTTCTCGGACAGTTCATATCATTCACGCACCACCCTGTATGAAACATCACTCCTCAGGTCCTTTTCATATCTTCCCCCTCTCACCTTAGACCTATGGAATCACCTATCTTTGGAAAAAAGACCCTTGTCCATTTATCCTATCCATGCCCCTCATGATTTTATAAATCTCTATAAGGTCACTCCTCAGCCTCCAATCCTCCAGGAAAAATAGCCCCAGGTTATTCAACCTCCAGTTCCAACAATATCTTGCAACTCTTCTGCACCCTCTTGAGTTTAACATCACTCCTATAGCAGGGTGACCAAAAGTATGAAGTATTCTACAAATAGCTTCATGAATTCCTGTAAAGCTGCAACATGACATCCCAATTCCAGTTGGCAATGTTCTCATTCTCAGTATCAATGCTGTCAAATAAAATGCAGCTAGGCCTGTATGCAATTCATGGAATGACTAGTGACAGCAGATTTGCCAGCGTAATTAGATGAACACGATACCACTCAACAAAGTATCAAGAACTACAAGTGTTTTCAAGGCTAGTAGGAGATTACCAGCAACATAATCATTCCTCCTTCTCTCACTATTCTACTCTGGTAATCAAGAGTTATGAAGCAAACATGCAGAAAATCTCCAGAGAGAGAGAACAGCAAGTCTCAGTCGGAGAGGAGATGCCACAAAAAAAATGTATATTTTGTGAACAGTTGAATAAAGATAAATCTGAATGTTATCATGTCACAACAAAAAATTGTATACAAGTGGATATGAAATTAGGCATCTTTAGACTCATTACAACCAAAACAATGTCTTAATGAAAGCTTTGTTACTATCTTGACTTTAGTCTAAAGAATTTAAGGTTGTGAAGTTCAAGTTATGATATTCTACCATGTAAAAAAGTTTATAGGATTACAGAAGGGAAATAGAAAAAAAAATGGGAGGTACAGAGGGCTCAAAACACTGGAAGCCCAGAAATGTGCTGGGGTTACTTCAAAAATGGAACTGGTAAGTGAAGAAGGAACATTAACAAAGTGGCAGGTAAAATAAAAGAAAAATCAAAGGCATTTTAAGAATATTATGGAAAGAGTAGGGCTGATTGGGGATTAGTAGCAAACTGAGGAGCCAGAAGACAGGTGAGGTTTTAAATGAATACTGGAAATCAGAATTCATGAGTGAAGAATGCTGTATGGCCATCAAGAGGACGATGATACGCTTGCACAAATTACAATTAGAGGGAGAAGATATTAGCCGTTTAGTGGCCTTAAAATTGGAATAGCCCCTGGACCCAGTTGAGGGAGGGAAGAAGAAATTGCACAGCCCCTGACATGAATATTCAGATTTTCTCTGGACAAAGGAAAAATGCCAAAGGACAGCTAATACGGTACCTTAGTAAAATGGGATGGTACAAATGAATCAAGGAACAACAAACTAAATGAGTGGTGGAGAAAACTTTGGAAAAGAATGAGGTACACAATCTCCAGTTGAGGGGGGCAAAAATAGTCAGCAAGGCATTGTCAGAAGGAGATCATGACCGACAGTTTTGGTTGATTTTTTAAAAGAGGTGATGAGATGTGCGGATGATGCTAATGTAAACTGGAATGAACAGTTTACATCTGACAAGGTCATCCTCCTGAGCAGTCTCATAAGCAACAGTCCATGGGATCAAGGGAAGTTTTTCAAATTGAATCCAAATTTAGCAGTGTGACAGGAGGCAGAGGGTGATGATCGAAGGCTCGTTTTGTGACTGGAAGCCTGTAACAAGCTGCAGACCAGTGTTCAGTGCTAGGGTCCCTTGCTGTATGTAGTGTTTATTAATGATAAAGACAGGAATGTAGGAGTTCTAAGTTTGCAGATGGTAAGATGATTGGCGGTGTGGCAAATAGCCTTAGACTACGGGACAATACAGACAGTCTGGTCAGAAAGGATTTTTTCCCAAAGAGTGGCAAATGGAATTTAATTCAGAAAAAAAGGGGTGGTGTTACATTTTGGGAGGACTAACACCACATGGGAGAACCTGAGGATGTCAGAGATGCACAGAATGGAAACAGACCCTTCAGTCCCACCCGTCCATGCTGACTAGATATCCTAACCCAATCTAGTCCCACCTACCAGCACCTGGTCCATATGCCTCCAAACCCTTCCTACTCATATACCCATCCAAATGCCTCTTAAATGCTCCAATTGTACCACTTTCTCTGGCAGCTCATTCCATACCCATACCACGCTGTGAGAAAAAGTTGCCCCGTAGATCTCATATCTTTCCCCCCTCACCCTAAACCCATGCCCTCTAGTTCGGGACTTCCCCACCCCAGGGAAAAGACTTCATCGTCCGTTTATCCTATCCATACTGAATTTTGTAAACCTCTAAGGTCACCCCTCAGCCTCCGATCTAGATACAAAGAAATATTCCACATTCCTTACTCTGGATACCAAGGAATAACCTGCAATATACTGGCTTCGGTAGAAGGAAATATCCTAGACTATTGGTCTGAGTTAGTCACAACGAATGCACACAAATATTTTAGCATCCAGATGAAAATTCTATTTAGTCCTGGAATGACAGGATTCCCTTACACTGAAAGACTGAAGCGACTGGGCTTGTATACCCTTGAGTTTAGAAGACTGAGGGGGGATCTGATTGAGACAAATAATATTATTAAAAGGATTGGACACTAGACGCAGGAAACATGTTTCCGCTGATGGATGAGTGCCGAACCAGAGGACACAGCTTAAAAATACAGGGTAGACCATTTAGGACAGAGATGAAGAGAAACTTCTTCACCCAGAGAGAGTGATGGCTGTGTGGAATGCTCTGCCCCAGAGGGCAGTGGAGGCCCAGTCTCTGGATTCATTTAAGAAAGAGTTGGATAGAGCTCTCAAAGATAGTGGAATCAAGGGTTATGGAGATAAGGCAGGAGAGGATACTGATCGAGGATGATCAGCCATGATCCTATTGAATGGTGGTGCAGGCTCAAAGGGCTGAATGGCCTACTCCTGCACCTATTGTCTATTTAGCTTTAGTTTTGTCATGTAGAAGGGAACCTTAGTGTGCATGCCCACAAATCCTAAACGCCAGCAGGATAGTTGCGCTGGGTAGTTAAGCGAACATATGGAATATTTACTTTTCTTAGCCAAGGCACTGAATACAAGAGCAGGTTGGTTTTGACGCAACTGTACAAAACTGATTTAGACCATAGCCAGAGAATTTTTGCAGTTCTTGTCACTGCAACAAAGGAATAATGTGATCGTACTGAAAGGGGTGCAGAGACTATTCAGGATCACCAGCCCAGAGCATTTCAGTTATGAAGGAAAACTAGGTAAGCTCGGCTTATTTCCCTTCTCAAAGAAGGATGGGAGTAGGGTGCCTGATTGAAGTCTACAAAATATTGAGGGGCAGAGATAGGAATAAACTTCTCTATTTTGCAGAGAAATCAATACTAGGGACCAGTGGTTTCAGGTAAGGGGCGAGAGACATGCAACAGATGTAAAAGAGATCTGATTCACCCAGAGGGCAGTGGACAACTGCAATTTTGTGACCTGACATCAGGTCATAGAGACGCACAGCATGGTAAAAGACTCTTCAGTCCAACTCACCCATGCTAATCAGATATACTAACCCAATTGAGTCCCAGTTGAGAGTGTGAAACTATCTGCAAGGCAGCGTGCTGTCTCCCCTATGCAGAAGAGACCACACCGGATGTAGTAGATGACATTGGTAGAGGTGCAAATAAATTTGACAGATGGGAATGGATCCCTTGGGGCCTTGGTCGGAGGGGAGGGGAGGGGAGTGCGATGGATGCAGGTTTTACACTTCCAGTGGTGCCAGGAGTGGGATATGGACCTGACAAGGGAGCCGCAGAGGGAATGGTCTTTTCGGAACGCTGATAGGGGTGGAGGGGAAATATATCTCCAGTGGTGGCGTAAGTGGCAGATAATGATTCATTATATGCGAAGGTTGATGGAGTGGAAGTTGAGATCAGAGGGGTTCTGTACCTGCTGCATTGGGAGGAGTGGGGTTCAAGGGCGGTGGTGTGTGAAGTGGAGGAGATGCGCTAGAAGGCATGGTGAACCAGGAAGGAGGCAGCTATCTGGGACTTTGAGTTGGAATTGGTCATCCTGGGAACAGATACGGTGGAGGAATTAGGAATGAGGGATGGCGTTTTTACAGGATGTAAAGTGGGAGGTGGTGGAGTCAAGGTAGCTGTGGGAGTTGGTGGGCTTGCAGTACGTGTCTGTGGTTAGTCAGTCGCCAGAGATGGAGAGGTCCAGAAAGGGGAGGGAGGTTTCCGAGATGGTCCAGGTGAATTCGAGGTCTGGGTGGAAGGCAATGGTAAAATTGATGAACTGTTCAACCCCCACGTGGGAGCACGAGGTGACGTGACACAGTCATCAGTGTAGTGGAGGAACAGGTGGGGGTGGTGCCGGTGTAACTACAGATGATCAATTGTTCCACATATCGGACAAACAGGCAGGCATAGCAGGACCCCATGCAGGTGCCCATGGCTACCCCTTTGGTTTGGAGAAAGTGGGAGGATTGAAAAAGGAGAAGAAGTTGAGGGTGAGGACCAGTTCAGCCAGGTGGATGAGGGTGTCCGTGGAAGGCTACTGGTTGGGATGGCGTGAGAGGAAGAAAGAGGGCTTGGAGACCTTCATCATGACGAATCTATGTGTAGAGCAGTGTAGAGGTCAGTGCACCACAGTACTACTGTCACCTCCACCCCATAGAGCAGCAACATGACCTCCCAACTCCTGTGCTCAATGCTCTGACCAATAAAGGAAAGCATACCAAACACCGCCTTCACTATCCTTTCTACATGCAACTCTACTTTCAAGGAACTATGAACCTGCATTCCAAGGGCTCTTTGTTTAGCAACAATCCCTAGAACCTTACTATTAAGTGCACAAGTTCTGCTCCGATTTGCTTTTCCAAAATGCAACACCTCACATTTATCTGAATTAAACTCCATCTGCCACTCCTCAGCCCATTAGCCCATCTGGTCAAGATACCGTTGTAATCCGAGGTAATCTTCCTCACTGTCCACTACACCTCCAGTTCTGCATCTTATTAACTGTACCTATGTTCACATCCTAATCATTTATATAAACAAAAAGTAGTGGACCCAGCAATAATCCTTGTGGCACACCACTAGTCACAGGCCTCCAATCTGAAAAGCAACCCTCCACCACCACCCTCTGTCTTCTACCTTCAAGCCAATTCTGCATCCAAATGGCTAGTTAGTCAGAGATGTACAGCATGGAAACAGACCCTCCAGTCCAACCCATACATGCCGACCAGATATCCCAACCCAATCTAGACCCACCTGCCAGCACCTGGCCATGATCCCTCCGAACCCTTCCTATTCATATACCCATCCAAACGCCTCTTACTTGTTGCAATTGTACCAGCCTCCACATCCTGTGGTAGCTTATTCCATACACATACCACCCATTGCGTGAAAATGTTGCCCCTTAAGTCTCTTTTATATCTTTCCCCTCTCACCCTAAACCTATGCCCTGTAGTTCTGGACTCCCCGACCCTAGGAAAAAGACTTTGCCTATTTATCCTATCCATGCCCCTCATGATTTTCTAAACCTCTATAAGGTCACCCCTCAGCCTCCGACGCTCCAGGGAAAAAACAGCCCCAGCCTGTTCAGCCTCTCCCTGTAGCTCAGATCCTCCAAATGCTGGCAACATCCTTGCAAATCTTTGCTGAACCCTTTCAAGTTTCACAACTTCTTTCCAATAGGAAGGAGACCAGATGTGCACGCAATATTCCAACAGTGGCCTAATCAATGTCCTGTACAGCCGCAACAGGACCTCCCAACTCCTGTGCTCAATACTCTGACCAATAAAGGAAAGCATAACTAACGCCTTCTTCATTATCCTATCTACCTACGACTCCACTTTCAAGGAGCTATGAACCTGCACTCCAAGGTCTCTTTGTTCAGTAACACTCCCTAGGACCTTACCATTAAGTGTATAAGTCCTGCTAAGATTTGCTTTCCCAAAATGCAGCACCTCGCATTTATCTGAATTAAACTCCATCTGCCACTTCTCAGCCCATGGGCCCATCTGGCCCAGATCCTGTTGTAATCGAAGGTAACCCTCTTCGTTGTCCACTACACCTCCAATTTTGCTGACATCTGCAAACTTACTAACTGTACCTCTTTTGCATAAATGATTTGGATGCGAGCATATGACAAGTAGAGGACCCGGCCGCAATCCTGGCGGCACTCCACTGGTCACAGGCCTCCAGTCTGAAAAACAACCCTCCATCACCACACCTCTGTCTTCTACCTTTGAGCAGTTCTGTACCTAAATGGCTAGTTCCCCCTGTATTCCTTGACATCTAACCTTGCTAATCAGTTTTCCATGGGGAACCTTGTCGAACGCCTTATTGAAGTCCATATAGATCACATCTACTGCTCTGCCCTCATCAATCTTCTTTGTTACTTCTTCAAAAAACTCAATCAAGTTTGAGAGACATGATTTCCCACGCACAAAGCAGTGTTGACTATCCAGAATCAGTCCTTGCCTTTCCAAATACATGTACATCCTGTCCATCAGGATTCCCTCCAACAACTTGCCCACCACTGAGGTCAGGCTCACCAGTCTATAGTTCCCTAGCTTGTCTTTACCACCCTTCTTAAACAGTGGCACCACATTTGCCAACCTCCAATCTTCCAGCACCTCACCTGTGACTATCAATGATATAAATATCTCAGCAAGAGACCCAGCAATCACTTCTCTAGCTTCCCACAGTTTTCAGAGACACCTGATCAGGTCCCGGGGATTTATCCACCTTTAACCGTTTCAAGACATCCAGCACTTCCTCCTCTGTAACTGGACATTTTGCAAGATGTCACCATCCATTTCCCTAGTCTATATCTTCCATATCCTTTTCCACAGTAAATACTGATGCAAAATATTCATTTATTATATCCCCCATTTTCTGTGGCTCCACACAAAGGCCACCTTGCTGATCTTTGAGGGGCCCTATTCTCTCCCTAGTTACCCTTTTGTCCTTAATATATTTGTAAAAACCCTTGGGATTCTCCTTAATCCTATTTGCCAAAGCTATTTCATGTCCCATTTTTGCCCTCCTGATTTCCCTCTTAAGTATACTCCTACTTTGGTTATACTGTGAGGATTCACCCGATCTATCCTGTCTATACCTGACATATGCTTCCTTTTGTTTCTTAACCAAACCCTCAATTTCTTTAGTCATCCAGCATTCCCTTTCATCCTGACAGGAATATACTTTCTCTGGATTCCTGTTATCTCATTTCTGAAGGCTTCCCATTTTCCAGCCATCCCTTTACCTGCGAACATCTGCCTCCAATCAGTTCTCGAAAGTTCTTGCCTAATACCATCAAAATTGGCCTTTGTCCAATTTAGAATTTCACCTTTTAGATCTGATCTATCCTTTTCCATCATTATTTTAAAACAATTAGAATTATGGTCATTGGCCCCAAAGTGCTCCCCTACTGACACCTCAGTCACCTGCCCTGCCTTATTTCAAGAGGTGGTCAAGTTTTGTACCTTCTCTAGTAGGTACATCCACATACTGAATCAGAAAATTGTCTTGTACACACTTAACAAATTCCTCTCCATCTAAACCTTTAACACTATGGCAGTCCCAGTCGATGTTTGGAAAGTTAAGATCCCCTACCATAACCACCCTGTTATTCTTACAGATAGCCGAGATCTCCTTACAAGTTTGTTTCTCAATTTCCCTGACAATTCGGGGGTCTATAATATAAGCTTATTGGGATTGTCATCCCTTTATTTCTCAGTTCCACCCAAATAACATCCCTGGATCTATTTCTGGGAATATCCTCCCTCAGCACAGTTGTAATACTATCCATTATCAAAAATGCCACTCCCCCTTCTATCTTGCCTCCCTTTCTATCCTTCCTGTAGATTCTGCATCCTAGAACATTAAGCTGCCCATCCCTAAGCCATGTTTCTGTAATTGCTAATGATATCCCAATCCCATGTTCCTAACCATGCGCTGAGGTCATCTGCCTTCCCTGTTAGGCCCTTTGCATTGAAATAAACACCGTTTAATTCATTAGTCCTACCTTGTCCCTGCCTCCCTTGACTGTTTCACTCACTTCTGTTCTCAGCTGTACCCGTCTCAGATTGATTTCTTTCCTCACTATCTCCCTGGGTCCCACCCCTCCACCTTACTAGTTTAAATCCTCCCAAGAAGTTCTAACAAATTTCCCTGCCAGTATATTAGTCCCCTTCCAATTTAGGTGCAATCTGTCCTTCTTGTACAGGTCACTTCTACCCCAAAAGAGATTCCAAATGATCCAAAAAGGTGAATCCTTCTCCCATACACCAGTTCCTCAGCCATGCATTCAGCTGCTCTATCCTCCTATTCTTGCCCTCACTAGCTCGTTGCACTGGGAGAAATCCAGATATTACTACCCTTGAGGACCTCCTTTTCAAATTTCTACCTAACTCTGTAATCTCCCTTCAGAGTCTCAAACTTTTCCCTTCCAATGTCGTTGGTTCCAATGTGGACAATGACCTCCTGCTGGCCCCTCTCCCCCGTGAGAACATTCAGCACTCTCTCTGAGACATCCTTGACCATGGCATGAGGGAAACAACACACCATTCTGCTTTTTCTCTGCTGGTCACAGAAACGTCTGTCTGCACCTCTGACTACAGAATCCCCTAACACAATTAATCTCATGGAAGCCGACGTACCCCTCGTTGCATTAGAGCCAGCCTCAACACCAGAACTTGGCTGTTCGTGCTACGTTCCCCTGGAGAATCCATCACCCCTTCATTTTCCAAAACAGCACACGTTTGAAATGGGTATAACCACAAAGGACTCCTGAACTCGTTGCCTACCTCTCTTACCCTTTGAGTTAACCCATCTATGTGACTCTATCTGACACTTTCCCTCCCTTCCGATAACCGCCATCCATCAGATACTGTTGCGGTTGCAAATTCCTCATCGCTTCTATCTGTTTCTCCAACTGATCCACGATCTGATAAGATTCTTATATCGGTCATGAATGCTGTTTGATAATCCACAGTAACTCTAACTCTTTAAACTTCCACATCTGATAAGAATTACATATCACTGCAATGGCCATTTTTGCTCCTTCACAATCTACAGACCCAGAAAATAACACTGTCTTAGTCCTCTACAAACACTGCCCGAGGTTAGATTAATAGCTATGGCTTATATTTTAAGTTTAATCAAGAGACTTATCTCCAAAAACACATAATTAAGAAAGAATCCACTATACTCACTACTGCAGCCTTTCTCTTGGACAGACTTAAAACAACTTATCGGATTCTGTACTGTAAACATCACCCAACAGTTCCTCCAAGATTAGTTGTTAATTTCACTGTTTGTTAATTTTCCCAGATGCACTCCGATGTCCAGTGATACACGAATTCAAACAGCAAGGGTGGTAACTGTGCAGGTTTTCTCTCTCTCTCCTGCACTGTCCTCGCCATGTGCTTCCTTTGTCTGCTCTTCTCCCTTTTAAAAACTGTTCAAGTTCCAAAACAATGCAAAAGCATATGAAACAGAATTTGAGGACATCACCTCCAATACCTAAAATACCTCAAACAAAAAAGGAGCAGCTCTTACAGCCACAAGTTTTTCCCATCCTCCATCTTGGATTACCTCTCCCTGTATCCCATGAGATCTAAGTTTGCAAACCAGTCTCCCATGGGGAACCTTGTAGAACACTTTATTGAAGTCCACATAGATCATGTGCACTACTCTGCCCTCAATCCTCTTTGTTACTTCTTCAGAAACTCAGTCAAGTTTGAGAGACATGATTTCCCATTCACAAAGCCATGCTGACTATCCTTAATCCATCTTTGCTTTTCCAAATACATAAAATCATGAGAGGCATGGATAGGATAAATAAACAAAGTCTTTTCTCTGGGGTGGGGGAGTCCAGAACTAGACAACATAGGTCTTTTATATCTTTCCCCTCTTACCCTAAACCTAAGAGACAACGTTTTCCACACAGAAGTTGCTACGTGTATGGAATGGGCTGCCAGAGGAAATGGTAGAGGCTAGTACAATTACAGCATTTAAAAGGCATCTGGATGGGTATTTGAATAGGAAGGGTTTGAAGGGATATGGGCCGGGTGCAGGCAGATGGGATTAGATTGGGTTGGGATGTCTGGTCAGCATGGACAAGTTGGACCAAAGGGTGCTGTACACCTCTGACTATGTAAATCTCATCCCTCATTTTCCTTCCTACAGTTCGAAGAGACAGGAATAAAATATTTTAGTAGTATTTAGATTAATCCATTGAAGTGCCAAAGCATAATAGGCATGTTCTGGAAAAGTGGACAAGAGTTGGTGCTTTCCAAACAGTATGGGCATGATAGGCCAAAGGTTCCTTTCTGTGCTGTACAACTATGAGTCAAAAAAAAACTACTCCAAATAGGTACAAGTACTGAAAAGATGCAGAAAATCATGCTGGTTTACTGTAAAACAAAAATTCAAATACGACCTTGAAATTGAATAGCAAGAGGGTTGAACAAACAAAACACATGCTGCCCTATAGACCAAAATCTCTTTCCATGAAGCAGCGTTGAAAATCTGGTCTCAAAATAAGGCAGAGAGCAAGAATTAGAGGAAGGTAATATTTAAAATTTACACTTTGACAACCAAAAATACTCAACTGTAACCTCAATTTTTCCTAATTCATATCAATGTGCAATAACTCAGATGCATGCTTGATTGATTTTATGTTGAATTCATCTAAATGCAGCTTTGACAATCACCAAAAAATCAAAAGGGCAAAATAACATCAGTCACCCACAACCAAATGTGATCTGCACTGGTAATGGCTCCTACCAAACATGTGTTAACTGTAGACATCAAGCCAGCCAGTGGAACATTAAAAAACACATATGCAGTACCAGATGAAACATGAAAATGAAAATGAAAATGAAAAATACTAGTGAGGAACTATTTAAATTTAGTCAATTATTTTACAAATGAATCCATAATTCCAAACAACCGCAACCAACTAACTGGCCCAGATTTTCCTCAAGACTTGCACAGTCATCTAGGTTTTATAAACAGCCATTATGGTGTAAAAAACTTTTCCCACTACTTAAATTCATGAATTTCCTCATTCCTGCATCGTTCTACTGAGACCAACCAACTATTTAAATTACATCAGTCCAACCTGATTAAAATCAATGGTGATCATTCATTCATTGGATTAATTAAAGTTTGATTGCTGCCAATTGGACTGTTACAAGAATGCACTGATGGACTATTTGGTACAGAAATGAATAGGGAAGCAGGGTGGGAGAACAGGAACATTTTGATTTAAATGCTGATTTCAATAAACAGATTATAATTAATTAGCTCAAAATCAAAATATGCAGCTGTTGGTTCATTGAATTGCACTAAAGGAATTGCTCATCCAGGACTTTTGTTTCTACACTTTTGAACTTAAAAGTAAAGCTCTTGGACACTGTTCTCTACCCCATTTCCTGGAGAGGTACAGCATAGGGTTAGATAGAGTAAAGCTCCCGCTACGCTTTGAAACTGAAAGTAAATGGGAAGTAAAGCTAGGACGTTGGTTTCTAAACTGACCAGGGTTAAGTATATCATTACGAGACTTTGATAAAAAAAACTATTAGCATCTTCTGCTTACATTCCTAACCATTTCACAGTGTTGCATTTTTCAAAAAACCATAGCCTCTTAATTTTATGCTTAACATTCTATTACAGCAATATGCTCTGTTAATAAAGTTGGTGAGTTGGATTTAAAAAAGGCAGCATGGGTTGTTAAGGTGCAGTGGGTTAGTGTCTCTGCTTCTGCACTTGGGGGCTCAGGTTCAAGATCCCAGTTCCAGAGCTAGGTCATATCACCTCCAAATAGGGGGATTAGGAAATGTCTATGCAGGATCCTAGAATCCATTATACCTTTGCACCGACCAATAGTGTGCTGCTGATCTGAATATCATGTATGTGTTTTCATTAACTGGTTTTCCAAAATTTTCACAGCTAGAAAACCAGAAAATAGCAAAGAAATACTCCGCATCAGCTTTCTCTGTAAAAAGACACTAATAGTATTCCAAAGACATCAAATAATCACAAAGCAAGTGAGGAGAGGAAATAAATAACTATCACTCGAAAAAAAAACTGTTTCAGAAACTAACGCAGTTAAAGATCTACAAGTCCTCCAGCCCTGATGAGATGCATCCTCTGATATTAAATAAAGCAGCTACAGAGATAGTGGATGCATGTAGTAATTTAAAAAAAAAAGTACAGCACAAAAATAGGCCTTCAGCCCACCATTTCTACAGTGAACATGATGCCATTCAAAGCTAATCCCATCTGCTTCTTCATGGTCCCTATGCTATATTCCCTGCCTATTCATGCAAAGTGCTTCTTAAACAAAATCATGTTTGCTTCTACCAACTCCCTTTCATCACATTTCAGGGACCTAACATCTTATGTGCAGAAACATTTGCCCTCACCTTAAGCCTTTGCCCCCTAGCCTCCAAAACTCTAATGAAAACAATCCACGTTTGCCCATCTGGTCCTCACACTTAAGACACACCAATCCAGACGACATCCTGACAAAACTCTTGTACACTCTCCAAAATTGCACAAATGTGGCCCTAATAAAGTCTTACACAGTTGCTACATGATTTGCCAACTTGAATATTCAATGTCCTGACTGATGAAGGCAAGCATACTATAAAGCCTTTTTTATTACTTTGTCCACTTTTTGTCATCACTTTCAGGTAGTTATGGATCTGCACCCCATGATCCCTCTGTATATCAATGCTCCTAAGTTAATAATAATGGCACACTTATGTACATTTAAAGTGAGAGAATTGGTTTCTATGCCCAAAGGAAGTCAACATCTTACACTTGCTCAAAAAACAATGTGACAGCACAAGTAAATAATTTCAAATCAAACAATATTGTGAAAAGTATGTCTAGCTCTTTGAATGCAAACAGTTAAACACATTTTCAAAATGATCTATATAGTACTAAATAACTTAGTCTAAATAATAGACTGCTGATAAAACAATTAACTAGAATTGCTAAAGTGAAGTATTGGGTCATTGACGTAACATCGATTCCCAGCTTTTAAAAACATCACTAAGCTCAATGACGTTTAAATCACAAGAATCGACAACATTGCAGGACATTGTGCGACATTAATCATAACACTGGAATCTAAAGGATTCACTTGAAGGATAGTTAATCACCTCTATTTTCAAAATCACCACAGATCACAACTTTCATAATCACCACCATAAACAATTGCTTATAATGGAGCTTCGGAGCTTTTGTGGTGCAGCAGTAATGTCCCAGCCTGTGGGCCAAAATTTTGGCTTCAAGACCCAGCTACTCCAGAGTTGTGTCACAACCTGTCTGAACAAGTGCACAGGTTGATTTTTTAAAAATCTGTAATGAACTTCAAGAGGCTGAACGGTACAGCCTCTTTAGGCCAAAAGACCAGGGTTCAAGCCTTACCTGCTCCAGAGATATTTCTGAACAAGTTGGTTAAAAACTGAACAATTTAAAAAAGGGGCTGATGGTGAGTGGTAGTAACCCTACCAATGAACCAGAAGGCCTGCATTCACGTTCCAATTGCTCCAAAGAATGACAAACATTCCTGAACAGGCTGATTTGAAAAAAATACAATTGAACACAGAGGGCTTTTATGGCACAATGTAGTGTCCCTCCCTCCTGGTGAGAAGACCTGAGTTGAAGACTCACCTATTCCAGAGGTATTTGAATTATTCATTTAAAAAGATATCATGAACAATTTAAAGGTGCTTTTGTGGTGCAATGGCAGTGTCTCTACCTCTGGGCCAGCAGGCCTGGGTTCACATCCAACTTGCTCCAGAGATATGCTACAACATTTCTGAACAAGCAGATTAGACAAACATAATTGAGCTTCAAGAGGCTTTACAGTGATGGTATCTCTAACTTTGAGCCATAAGTCCAAGGTGAAGTCCAACCTACACCAGAGAGGTGAGAGATTTTAAGAATACAAAAAGACCCTTTGGCCCACACTGGTCAGACATCCATCAACTTATCCCATCTTCTAGCACTTGACCTGTACCCTTGTATGCTTGTGGGGTTTCAAACACTCAAAACAATTCTTAAACACCATGAGGGTTCCTGCCTCCATGACTCTTTCAGACAGAGTTTAAGAAAAATGTTTTCCTCAAATTCCCTCCAAAACTCCAGCTCCGGCCTTTAGAAGTGTAACCCCTGGTTATTGACACCTCTAAGAGGAGGTATTTCTCCCAGTCTCCTCTGATTATGCCAATCAGAACTTCAGATACCTCAATCAGGTCTCTCCTCAGCCTCCTCCTCTCTAACAGCAAATAACCCCACACAATCTAGTCTTTCTTCATAGCTAAATTACTCCAGCCCAAGTAACATACTTTTGAATGTCTTCTGCACCCTCTCTTATCACAGTCACATCTTTCTTATAAGATGGCAAGTAAATCCAGCATATAGTAATCCAACCTATGGCATAACTAATATTATGTGAAGTGGCATCATAACCTCCTGGCTTTTTAGTCAAAGCATTGAATACAAAGGCAAAATCTCCATCTGGCTTTAATACCTTATCTCTCTGCCCTGCTGTCTTCAACAACAATTATGGACATACACACCAAATCATTCCAATAACTCAGCATCTCCTAGGGTACTACCAATCAACATGCACTTCATCTGTACTGTTAAATCCTTCCAAATGCTTAACCTCACTTTTTAGATTTAAATTCTATTTGCCACAGTTCAGCCCATCTGACCAGACTATCAACCTTAGTTGAAGGCTTTCCTCACTATTTATGGCAGCAATTGGAGTCATCTGAAAACTTAGAGCTACTGTCTCCGAAAGGACAACACCAAACCATGGTATGCCATTGCACATAGGCTTCCAGTCACAAAAAAAAACATTCGACCATCAACTTCTGCTTCCTGCCATGAAGCCAATTTTGGATCCAAATTGACACATTGTGCTGGATCCCAAGAGCTCTTACCTTCTTAACCAGACTTGTGAAATCTTCTCAAGCATTATTGAAATCCAGAAGCCACCGACAAAGGAAAATTCAGTCAAATTTTCCTCCAAGTAGAGATTAATTCTGTCCCTCAATTCTATGTCTATAAATGTCTTATGTTCTGTTTGAAAGTCCCCAAAAAGTGATTGCCTCATAAGGCTTCATTTGAAAAACCATCCCTCCTTACTGCAGAAATTGACACTTTCATCAATATTGCAACACCACCTCATTTACACACACCCCTTTTTACCTGAAGATTCTATGCCCTTGGACATTGAAAATAAATAAATGCCTTCCAACCTTGTTACAATCCCATTCACCTTAACTTTACTATATTTGTGCTACCTTCCAGACTGACTGGCTGCTTTTATCCATTACACCTCTGCAAGACTTGATTCCCCCATGCCCCGGCACCCTTCTAAACTCCATGGAGTACAAAGGGTCATCAATTGCTTCTCATCTGACAAGTCCATCAGCCCCAGGATTTTCCTTGTAAGCCTTCTCTGGACTATTTCCAACATCAGCACATCCCTCCTTCGGTACAGGGCCCAAAACCACACACCATATTCCAAATGTGATCTGACCAAAGCAATGTTCATGACTATATATGCCAACATTCTATTTCCTTTCCTAGCTGTCAAATGAAACAAGAGAATCCTGAACTAGGACTGCCAACTGTCTTTATGCTGCAGTTTTCTGAAGCCTTTCACTGTTTTGAAAAGAGTCCACATCTCTATTCTTCCTACCAGGACATAATCTCACTTTCCCAAACTTTTTTTCATCTGCCATTCCTAGTCTATCCAATCCTTGCAGTTTCCCTGCCTCCTCAACATGAGGTGTTCCTCCACTTTGCATCATCTGTAAACTTACAAGGCCCTCAGTTCCTTTGTCCAGTTCGTTAATGTATAACATGAATATTTGTGGTCCCAACACAGACCCCTAGGGAACTCCACCTGTCACTGGCTGCTGCACTGAAAACATTTCTTTATCCACTATGGACTCTTATTTTATCTAACAGCCTGTGTGGCACTTTACCTTCTGAAAATCCAAACAGATAACATCCACTGGCCCTCTTGTCTAACTTGCTCGTTACCTCTCCAAAGAATTGTAACAGATACGTCGGGCATGACCTCCCCTTGAAGCAGTGCTGATTCAGCCCTACTTTACCATGCATTTTCAAGTACTCTGCAATCTCATCCTTAATAATGAACTTAATTTTTTACCAACCAAGGTCAGGACAACTGGCCTATGTTTTATGTCTTCTGCCTCCCTTCCTTCTTAACATTGAGGTTAGATTAGCTATTTCTAGTCTTCTGGAACACCCTCACTGCCAGCGATTCCTAAAGATGATCAAAAATGCCTCTACAATCTCCTCAGCTATGTCCTCCAGAACTCTGGGCTGTAGTCCAACTAATCCAGCTGCTTTAAGCCAACTTTAGATCTTTCAGTTTTCTCAACACCTTCTCCTTAGTGATGGCCACTACTCTCACTTCTACCCTAATTCTCTTGAAGTTCTGGCACGGTACTGATATCTTCCATTAAGAAAACAAATGCAAAAATCACCATTTCTTTCTTCCCAGTTGCTACATCTCCAGCCTCGTTTTCCAGTGGTCCCATAATCCACCCTTGCCTTTTAGACATCTTAAAAATTTGTAAACTCATTATTTGCTCACTCTCATTTCACCTTCCCCCTCTTTACTGCTTCAAGTTATCAATCATTTTTGAAATGTTTCCCATTCATCTTCACCATGTGGTATGCTTTTATGCTGTCCGACTTCCCTTGCCAGCCATGGTTGCCTCATCCTCCCATGGCTTAGCATCAGGTCAAATCTAGTATATCTAACCATAATTTCAGTTTTCACTGTAGATAAATTCAGTTTATATTCAGCTGTATACATACACCTGATATCTTACACCAAATAAATGTATGACAATGTAAAGAAAGTATCACATTAAGTGCTTCAGCTTCTTGCACAATATAGCACTTTTTACAAACAGGTTTTGCTCCGGGCAATTTGCAGTACGTCTGCAAGCAAACCTCTCCAAAATTTTGAGTAATAAAATATTGTGGTATGATTTGTCTTAAGATTGCAACTAGTGCACCAGTTAAAATGACTGCTTACAGTATGGGAAAATTCAGGTTTGTACCAATATGCTTTAATGCTGTTAATTCAACACAAAAACCAACATCAGATTTTTATCTAACTTTATATCCTCACACATGACTTTCAATGAGCAAAATCTGAGTGTGCATTTCTGTGTGCTTCTTGTAGCATCAGTATAAACACAAGTTTCATATCCTCATTAAGACTTTGTTAAAATATTAAACAATTCTGGACAATATTCTGTAATAGGCATTTTCTGTGGTTTTAAGTCAACACACCATAACTCATTACTTTTAAAGTGATCTACACAGTCTGCACCATCAGCTGAAAAAGCATTATAAAGTTTCAAATTAAACATTTCACAGCTAAGGAGTGTCTTAGAATATCACTTCATGAAGCACCACTAGCACATACTTCCTTTATAGTTTCTGCTTTTAACTACCAGTTTTTTTTTCATGAAAGGTTCATTGGATCGTGAATGTCTAACCACAAACGACTACCAAGTGCACTCTTACTGGATTCACTAAAATAAAAATTTACCCAAACTTCAGCAAATACTTTCCTGCCTCAATACATTAAAAGCTATAATATGTGGCAAACGTGGATGAAACTTTTACAACTGCATCATGGTTTCCTGATGCTACCATACATAGTTTACAGAACATGAACGTCCTACACCTGTTTCTAAGATTTGATGGCTCTGTATTAGGCTATTTTGTGGGACAGCACTCTCAATTTTGGTATAACTCCAGTTTGTAAAGGAGGACTTTGCAGGATCAAAGGACACGTTGTTGTTTCCGCTCCAACGTCAATGCCAAGATTTCATTCCTTTTTGATATTGTACTAATTTGCTATAACTGAGTGGCAAGGCCACTTCAGAGAGCATTTAAGAGTCAACCATGTTATTGTTGATATGGAGTTACATTGAGACCTGATCAAGGACAGCAGGTTTTCTTCACGAAAAAGATTTAGTAAACCAGATGGGTTTTTATAGCATGGCTTCATGATTACCATTACTTTTAATTCCAGATCCACTTATGAGTTTAATTTACATCCAGCAACTACCATGATGGTATGTGTAGCATTCAGAGACCAGTAAACTCAGGAGGGATGTTCTTGATAATTGGGGTAGTCAGGAACCAGGAGTCTCAGTCTAAAAAGATACGGAATATGCTATTTAGTACTGAGATCAGGAGAAACATCTTGAGCCTCAGAGTGTGCTCATCCTGTGGAATTCTCTGCTATAGAAAGGAGTGGCAGATGGAGTTTAATTTAGATATTTGCAAGGTGCTGAATTTTGGAAAGGCAAATCAGGGCAGGATCTAAACACTTAATGGGAATGTCCTGGGGATGTTGCTGAACAAAGAGACCTTGGAGTGTAGGTTCATGGTGCCTTGAATGTGGAGTCATAGGTATATACGATAGTGAAGGCAGTGTTTAGTATGTTTTCCTTTCCTGGTCAGAGCATTGAGTATAGGAGTTGTAAAGTCGTGTTGTAGCTGTTCAGGATATTGGTACAGCCACTTTTGGAATACTGCGTACAATTCTGGTCTCCCTCCTATCAGAAGGATGTTGTGAAACATGAAATGGTTCAGAAAAGATTTACAAGGATGTTGCCCGGGTTGGAGGATTTGAGCCATAGGGAGATGCTAAATAGGTTGGGGCCAGTTCCCTGGAGCATCAGAAGCTAAGGGGGCCCTTATAAAGGTTTATAAAATCTGAGGGGCATGGATAGGGTAATTAGACAAGGTATTTTCCCTGGGGTGGCGTGAGTCCAGAACTAGAGGGCACAGGTTTAGGGCGAAAGGGGAAAGATACAAAAGGGACCTATGGGGCAACTTTTTCCACAGTGTGACGTGTATGGAATGAGGAAGTGGTGGAGGCTGGTACATTTAAAAGGCATCTGGATGTGTATACGAATAGGAAAGGCCAACTGCTGGGACTAGATTAGATTAGGAATCTGATGCAACCTGTCCATCCTGACCAAAGTGTCTGCTTCCATGCTGTACATCCCTATAACTATGAGAAAGGTGTTGAAGTCAAAACATTGAATGTTTCCAAAAGGACTACAGATGTATTCTTAGGGCTAAAGGGAAAGGGTTTAGGAAAAAAGCAGGAAAAAAGGTAGCATAGAATGATCAACCATGATTATACTGAATGGCAGAGCAGCTTCAAGGACCAGGTGGCTCAGCCTGTTCATATTTTCTATGTTCCTATTAGTCCGAGCCACCACCTCCATACTTAAAACAATACTACATCGCACTTAATGTAAAATTTCAAGTTTCCAGTTCAACATCCAACAAATATTTCACATTACAATAATGTTAAATGATGTCTTCTAGAATGAAGCAATCCCATCACTCTTCACCATTGGTAGTTGCCATCACAGCCTGGTTAGTTGCCAAATAAGCAAGATGCCTTCTCCCAGAGATAATTATCAGAAGCATTCAAAACTATGCCCGCTTAATTGCGTGTATTCAACACCAGTGGAAAAGCATAGCCCAAAAACCTGATAGGCGAGTTGACATCCTGCTCAAATTGTGGAATGATGGAAGTCTTACGAGACGAATCTATTTATAAAATATAAAAATTGTGCGCATTCTTGAAAGTGCGTTTGCAAATTTTCCTCGATAACTTTATAAATTCAAAAAGGTGCGACGTAAAGGCCTTGCTTCACCTCAACTCTGAAACAATACTAATTCTCAAAAAGGATGTCAGATATAGAGGAAACACCGAGGGGAAACGCAACTGTTTGAAAACGTTACCACCGCTATCAGCTAGAATACCACCTTCGCTAAATAATATAAACAGCATTAGAAGACGAAAAAGTAAATGAAAAAAAAGAGTAATTTTTAACATTACTACATGATTTATGCCTCACCGTGGCAGAAAATCCATCGAATCGTGCGAATTTAAGTGGACAGAGTGGAAACATTGACGCTACCGCAAATATCAGATTAATCAAAAACAACTCGCACGACCTTTGCCAAGATATTAGAACACCAACGCCTGTGGTATTAAATCTACCCTACAAAAGTTAGTCAAATATATATAAAAACGCAAATGATTTACTGACCCACGTAAACACACATCCACAATGAGAAAATGTACTGCTTACTCTAGAGTTTCTACGCCCATTACTCGAATGAATAAAACCACGTCTTTATTGCTCTTACTCAAATGAAGCACTCAAGAGATCATTATTTTTTGAATAAAAAAATTCAATGTGAATATAATGGGGGGGGGGGGGGGGGGGGGAGAGGGAAGAGAGAAAGCAGGAGATTGGCACAAGTTAATGATCATTTAACAACCTGGCGCAGAAACGAAAGGCCAAATAGCTTCCTTCTCTACCTCAAGACTTGCGATTCTAGGGTTTTTAATCCACCGGCAACAAAGCCGGTGGAAATGTGATTTGAAGGATTTGTTTTTAAAAACAAAAAAGGAGAGGTGACTTTGGAGATGCGAAAGAAGAAAAGTGACGGAGAGCAGTTTTAACTCAGACTGACTGGATTTGTTGAAAAGGTTTTTTTAAAAAATAAACCGAGTAACATTGCCAGAGAGAGACTGCGATGCAACAACTGCCCCATCCAGCGGCCGGCCGACCACTGCTCCGGCGCTTCCATTATGCAATGGAGAAAAATACGCAGACTTAAATAGAAGATATAAAAATATAACTGGTGCACTGAGAAAGGGGGGAGCGGAATGGCGGGTAGTGAGGGTGATGGATGGCTGCCTCTCTAATACTACACCCTTCGTCCTCCGTGTTCTCTCGCTCACTTCCTTCCCCCGGGGGTTTCATTTTGCCGGCTGTTTATTGTTGCTTCTCTCCCTACCTTTCTCGCGCCTTACCTCTTCGAGCAAGGACGCTGTGTTTCTGCAGTTAAGCAGTTTGGTGGTGAAGCTGGACGTGGTTGGCGAGTTGTAATCCTCCGTCGTCTCGGCTATAAACTCCGACACCGAGATTTGATCGGGCATTCTTCACAACGGCGAGAGGCAAGAGATGGAGTGGAGGAAGAAGCCGAGGGCGACGATGATGATAGCGGTGGTGGTCCAAGTGGTGATGTTGCGAATGAATGGAGGAAAGGGTTTTTAAATAAAGAAAGAGAAGGATGGGTGGGGGTGGGAATTCAGAGAGAGAGAGAAACAAGACGAGAGCAGGTTAATCAGTGGCCCTCACATACACTCCGGGGCGGCGGCAGCAACAGCTGCTGGGTGACTGCGCAAGCGCACCCTGCGTCGCCGGCTCGCGCTCCTCGGTCGGTTGAAGGGTTTTTTTTTCCTGCACCCCGTGTCCCGGTGACTCGTGCAAACTGGCATTCGCTCGCCCGCCCGCGCTCCTTTCTCTTGCCCCGCCCACTTGTTCGCTCTCCTCGTCAACTTCCCTCTCCCCCGCTAGCCCCGCCCATTCGCCCGGCCGCGTCCTACCTGCCCCCTGAAGCCACCGCCCCCTTCCCGATGACCCCACTATCCCCGCCCACTCGCCCGACTGCGTCTCACATGCCCCCGAAAGCCACCACCCCCTTCCCGATGAACCCCGCCCACTCCCTGAAATCCCACCCGCGACCTTTATTGTTCCGCCCTTTCCCTCATGCCCCTGCCTGCCCTCGCCATCCTCCGCTCGTGCCTTCCACGATAGTCCCGCCCATTCCATCTTTGACGCACGACCTCGCGACAATCTCGACCGTTGTCTATCATGTGGGCAAAACTAGGAACGGTCAGAGGAAATGTTGTATTTTGGACGCTTTGTGTTTTGTGAAACTGGTCTTAAGTGCATTTTCTTACATCTTTGTAAGTAGTTTTTACTTTATGCTGTTGTTTCCAAGTCACTCAAGGCGTGCCTGCTGCATTCCAACTGATATCAGCGGATGAGGGACTGGGAGAGAGCGGGCAAGAGGGTGGAAATCGCAGTGAACTGGGGGACCACATTGAGGTCTGACGAAAGCCATCGACTCGAGACACTTCCTCACACCTGAAATACTACTCGACTTCCTCAGTATTTCTAGCATTATCTGCTTTTATTTCAGATTTCTAGTACCCAAAGTCTTCTCTTTTGAGACCACACTGATTTTGTGTTGTCACCAAAACATTCTTGAAATCTTTAGCAGCCTTAATAATTTACGCATGTTCATTGTAGGGCGCAGGTAGAGCACGTAGGAGTATATTCACACTAGATGACCCATATGGAAAACTCCACAGATGGAACCTCATAGACTGTTCAACAATGGAGTGTTACATCTCAAGTTTTAATATTAGGTTCACATTTTAAAAATTGCAGGAATGCTTGGAGGAAAAAAAGTCGACTTAAAAAGCACAATGATAGCTTTCAATCTGGGTACAGAGGGCACATTTTCAAAATCTTGGGACAATATAAAACTTATAAGTGTTGTGAACCATGAGGAGGACAGCATCGGAGTTCAAAAAGACATAGACTAGTTGCTGGATTGGGCGGACAACTAACAGATGAAATTTAATGCAAAAACTGAAATGATTCAGTTTGATAGAAAGAATGTAGAGGCACAACATAAAATGAAGAGTACAAACCAAAAGAGGCTGCAGGAGCAGAAATCATAAAAGGTGGCAATACAGGTTGAAAACAGACAATAAAGGATAAATATCCTAAGGTGTTATTGATAGGGGCACAGGGTGAAAATGGAAATTAGACAAATATGAAGTGCTGCATTTTGGGAAAGCAAATCCTAGCAGGATGTATACACTTAATGGTAAGGTTCTAGGGCGTGTTGCTGAACAAAGATACCTTGGAGTGCAGATTAATAGCTCCTTCAAAGTGGAGTCGCAGGTAGATAGAATAGTGAAGAAGGTGTTTGGTATGCTTTCCTTTCTTGGTCAGAGTATTGAGTACAGGAGATGGGAGGTCATGTTGCGGCTGCACAGGACATTGGTTAGGCCACTGTTGGAATATTGCGTGCAATTCTGGTCTCTTTCCTATTGGAAAGATGTTGTGTAACTTGAAAGGGTTCAGAAAAGATTTATAAGGATGTTGTCAAGTGAAGGATTTGAGCTATAGGGAGAGGTTGAATAGGCTAGGGCTGTTTTCCAGGAGCGTCGGAGACTGAGGGGTCACCTCCATAGAGGTTTATAAAATCATGAGGGGCATGGATAGGATAAATAGACAAAGTCTTTTCCCTGGGGTGGGTGAGTCCAGAACTAGAGGGCATAGGTTTAGGGTGAGAGGAGAAAGATATGAGACCAAAGGGGCAACCTTTTCACGCAGAGGGTGGTATGTGTATGGAATGAGCTGCCAGAGGAAGTGGTGGAGGCTAGTACAATTGCAACATTTAAAAGGCATTTGGATGGGTATATGAATAGGAAGGGTTTGCAGGGATGTGAGCCAGATGCTGGCAGATGGGACTAGATTGGGTTGGGATATCTGGTCGGCATGGACGAGTTGGACCGAATGGTCTGTTTCCATGCTGTACAGCTTTATGACTATGTTAAATACTTGTTTAGCCTCCGATCGATTTGTACATCCTGTTTTGAGCACCACACTTTAGAATGGATATGAGGTCATTAGAGACAATGTAGAAAACATTTAAAACAATGGTCCCAGAAATCAGCAAGTTCAGTTATCAGGAAAGTTTGGACAATTAGAGTTGTTCTGTTCCGAAAACCAAAGGTTGAAAGGAAATTTGGTAGAGATATTCAAAATTCTGAAGTGTCTGGTAAATGAGTGCAGCTGAGGAAACAGTGCAAAATTGAGAGTTTGACATGTTTCAGTTTGATGATGCAAGGATGAAGCGGAGAAGTTTGTTTCCCTTTGCTTTTCTACTTTTCTCACACTGTACGGATTGATGCTTGCTCTAATGTAGGAGAAGCCTTTTGGTGGGTATTTGGTAAGCAGGTCAGGTTGATTCTCTTCAACAACAAAAACAAGTTGCTGGAAAAGCTAAGCATGCCTGGCAGCATCTGCGAAGATAAATCAGAGTTAATGTTTAGGTCTGATGATTCTTCCTCAGAATGGATGGTAGTTAGGAAAATGTTGATTTATGTGCAGAAGAAAGGGTAAGTGCAGGATATAAGGAGTAAACGATAGGTGGGGATTGAGCCCAAGGAGAAGAATAGTTGGACAGACAAAGGAGTAGATAGCAAGGTGACGAGGAGGGTGAATATCTGTTGATTGAGGCTGTTAGTGGCTAACAGTAGGTAGTGTGTAATGGCAGACTATGTGATAACAAGGCCTGGGGTGTGGAGTGGGGGGCTAGGACATGGGAGAGATCAGGTCCTAAAATTATTGAACTCAATATTGAGTCTAGATGGTTGCAGGATCCCCAAGCAGAAAATAAAGTGTTGTTCTTCCAACTTACCCTGAGATTTGCTGGAACACTACAGTGAGCCTGAGACAGAGATGTTGGCCAGGGAGTAAGGTGGTCTGTTGAAGTGGCAGGCAACTGGAAGCTCAAGGATTTTTGCAGGCAGAACATAGATGTTCTGTGAAATGGTCACCCAGTCTACGCTTTGTTTCCCCAGTGTACAGGAGACCACATTGTGAGCAGCGAATGCAGTAGACTGGATTGGGAGAAGTGCAGGTAAAGTGCTTCTTCTGGAAGGTATATTTAGGTCCTTGGATACTGAGGAGAGAAGAGATAAATGGGCAGGTGTTACATCTTCAGGGGTTGCAGGGAAAGAGGCTGCAGGGAGATGTTGGGAGTGAAGGAAGAGTGGACCTGGGTTTTCCAAAGATAACAGTTCTTATGGAAGGCAGGCAAAGGAGGGGAGGGGGATCCGTGTCTCATGGTGGCATCTCACTGGAAGTGGCGAAAATGGCAGATGATGATCTTCTGGATGTGGATGCTGGTGGGATGGTAGCTAAGGACAAGATGACCCCTGTCACTGTTGTAGGAGGGAAGAGAGGAGGTGAGGACGGCAGTGCGAGAGATGGTATGGACCCAGTTGAGGGCCCTGTCGACAATGGTGTTGGGAATCCTCAGTTGAGGAAGAAAGTGGACATTTCGGACGGTCCCTTGTTGAAGGCGGCCTCATCAGAACAGAAAGAATGTGTGATGGAGAAGGAAGAACTGGAAGAATGGAATGGAGTCTTTGCAAGAAGCAGGGTGCGAGAATGTATAGTCCAGGTAGCTGTGGGAGTCGGTGTGTTTATAGTGAATATTAGTGGCCAGTCTATCCCTAGAAATGGAAAGAGATGTCGAGGAAGGGAAGGGAGGAGTCAGACCGGGTGAATGCGAGGTTGGGGTGTAAATTGAAAGCAAAATTGATTAACTTTTCCAATTCCGGGCAAGAGAAGGAAGTAACACCTATTATACCATCAATATATCAGAGAAAGAATTGTGGGTGGGGGGCCAGAAAAACACTGGAATAAGGAATGCTCCACACACACACCCTCCCACCCCCCCCCCCCCCCCCCCCCCCCCCCAACCCGCCCCGAAGAGATGGGCATAACTGCAGTCCTCTGACATGAAGAAAATAAGAGAATTAAAAAGCGAAGTTATTGAGGGTGACAACAAGCTCAGCCAAGCAGAGGACAGTGGTGGTGGGTGGGGACGGTTCAGGCCTTTGTTCTAGGAAGAAGCAGAGAGCCCTGAGACCATCCTGGTGGGGAAAGGACATGTAAAGGGATTGTATGTTCATGGTAAAGAGGAGGTGACTGGACCTTGCAGTGTTCCAACAAAGTTCACGCAAGCTGGATGAACAGCACCTTATTTTCTGCTTGGACGCCCTACAGCCTTCTGGACTCAATATTGAATTCAATAATTTTAGGGCTTGATCCCGCTAATATCCTATCCCCTACCCACACACTAGACCTTGTTATCATATAGTCTGTCATTACACAGTACCTTTCGTTCGCAACTAACAGTCTCCATTAATGGCTGTTCATCCTCCTAGCCAGCTCGTTATCCACTACTCTGTCCAACTGTTCTTCTCTCTCCTGGGCTTCATCACCAACTTTTGTTTACTGCTTACACCCCTCCCCCCCACTCTATCATCTGCATATAAACCAACCTTTTCGTAGCTATCATCCATTCTGAGGAAGGATCACCAGACCCCGAAACATTAACTTTGATTTCTGTTCACAGATGCTGCCAGCTTTTCCAGCAGCTTATGTTTTTGTTTCTGATTTACAGCATCTGCAGTTCTTTCGATTTTGATTATTTTCTTAATGTTTAAAATACTATATAAATCGGTGGTTATAAAAAAGTGAAAGGCAAACAAATAAATTAATAATAATAAATAAATAATTAGAATTCTTCATGAATAGCAAGACAGATGGATGTACAGGGCTGTGGCATGTGGGAACTCCTGTATATCATAATGATACAAGGCAATCATATCTGCAGGAAGTGTTGTCATCAAGCTTCAACTCAGAATCATTAAGCTAGAAGTTGATCCCAAGGCTCTGCAACACATCAGGGAAGGAGAAAGTTATCTGTATGCTTTGTACCTGGAAGCAGTCACACCCTTTAGGAAGGGTCTTTTAATTGGTCACTGTTCAGGGAACAGGAGGTATGTGACTGCAAATAAGGCAGGCAAGAGGACAGTGATGGCAGAAGTATCTGCCACTGCAATAGATTTGTGGTGTTCTCAATTTATTTGGATGAAAGCGGGAGCTTCAGTCTGAATGAGCAAATGGGCTATTGTACTGAAGTACAAGAAGCTATTCAAGTGATTTGGGAGGGGAAATCAAGGAATTTAGTAGTCTCGAAGGATGTTGTAGTGAGGGAGGTTGATACCGTTCTATGTGGCAAATAGGAAGAATCCAGATGGCTATGTTGCCTGTCCGCTGCCAGGAATTCTGGACATCAATTCAGTGCTGGAGACAAGCATGCAGTAGGACGGAGAGAATCCAGTGGCGTAGTCCTTGATATAAGTAAAACAAGGAAAGAGGTTTTGTATATGGAGTATGAGGAGCTTGGCATTAAATTAAGAAACAGAATCTCAAAGATTATTATTGTTGCATTATTACTTGAGCTATGAGCAAATTGTTATGGGGGGGTTTATCAAATTAGAGAGGAATGTGTTGCAGGAGACGTGGGTATGGTTCCTGGGCTGCTGACACATTATTGGGTAAAGTGAGAGCTGTAACGCTGGAATGGCCTGCACCTGAACCATGCTGAGTACAGTATTCTTGTGAACCACACAACTAAGGATGTAGAAAAAGTTGAAACAAAATAAATGCTTAGTAGTACAGAACTTGAACATTGCTAAAATGAGACAAGAAGTTGAAGCTTTTTATCTTGCATTCATCAGAACTAGGACGCAATAAACAAACTTGGGAGAAAAGGAAATAATCACCATTTTATACTGCATAAGAGAGGAAATTGATTGACATAGAGATGTAGCAAGAACGGTTAATTGTCAATCTTATTTTCAGCTCCGGCAGGTAGGTTCTGATTAGTGAGGGGATTGCCATGGGATGCAGCAGAGTTTGCACCATAACCACTTTTTTTTTGAAAGAAAAGCAACGTATTCATAAATTCCTTTTGCCTACAAAAAACAGGATTCCAAGTATTTATGTATGTAACTGTTAGTATGTGTTTAATGCATCGCATTGCGAGCCTGGTTGTTGATCTTAAATTTGTTTCTGGGTTATCTCTTACTACACTTCAGATTATTTAATCATGAAGTGATTTAAGAGGTTAGTCATGGCTCACATCAACTCTCCTAGTCTGCTTTGATCCCTTGCAAATTGGTACACAGCAGATGCCATTTCCCTAGCCCTCCACTCATCCCTGGAATATCTGCATAAAAAGGATACCTACACCAGGCTCATACTTATCAACTACAGCTCCACCTTCAACACCATAATTCCAACCAAACTAATCTCAAGACTCCCAAATCTTAAGTCTCAGCGCAAACCTCTTCCTCAGCTTCCTCACCCACAGACCACAATCAGTGAAGATAGACAACTGCACGTCCTCCATGATAATCGTCAACACCGGCACCCTGCAAAGATGCATACTCAGCTCCTTACTCTATTCCCTGTACACTCACAACTATGCGGCCAAATTTCATACGAACGCTATCTACAAGTTTGCTGACAAATTCACCGTGTAGGCTAGATATCAAACAATGACGAGTCAGAATATGGGAAGAAGATAGAATGCTTAGTGTCGTGGTGCAAAGATAGCAATCTCTCTCTCAATATCAGAATAACAAAAGAACTGATCATTGACTTCAGAAAGAAAGGAGGAGGAATGCTCCTATCTACATCAACGGAGCTGAAGTGGAGAGGGTTGTGAGTATCAAATTCCTAGGAGTGATGATAACCAACAGTCTATCTTGGACATTCCATGTGATGATCAAGAAGGCACAATAGGAGCCTTAGGAAATTCAACATAACCATAATGATCCTCAATAACTTTTACGGGTGTAGCATAGAAAGCATTCTGTCTGGGTGCATAATGGTTTGGTATGACAACTGCTCTGCCCAGGACCATAAGAAGCCACAGTATGAAGTGCATACAGCCCAGACCATCATGCAAGCCAACCTCCCATCCATGGACTCCATCTATAATTTGTTGCCAGGAAAGGCTGCCAATATCATCAAAGACCCCTCCAACCCTGGTAATACTCTCTTCCAACCTCTTTTGTCAGGCAGAAGATACAGAAGCTTCAGCACACATCCCAAAAGGTTCAAGAACAGCTTCCCTGCTGTTATTGCACTGCTAAATGGACCTCTCTAGTTTCAAATCTCATATTGATCTTGCTTTTGTACACCTCCTGTGCTGCCGTGTGCAAAGCCACATTGACTATCCCTAATCAGTCTTGCCTTTCCAAATACATGTAAATCCTGTCCCTCAGAATCCCCTCCAATAACTTACCCACCACTGATATCAGGCTGACCGGTCTATATTTTCCTGGCTTTTTCTTACCATTTTTATTCAATAATGGCACTACATTAGCCTCCCTCCCATCTCCTGACACCTCAATCGTGGCTATTGATGATACAATGGCACAGCAATCACTTCCCTAGCTTCCCACAAAATTCTGGGATAAACCTGATCAGATCTTGGGATTTATCCACTTTTAGGTGTTTTAAGATATCCAGCACTTCCTCCTCTGTAATATGGACACTTCTCAAGATATGATTATTTATTTCTCCAAGTTTTTTAGCTTCCAGATCATTCTCCACAGTAAATACTGACACAAAATATGCATTTAGTATATCTTACCCATCTCCTGCAGTTCCAAACAGAGACGGCCTTGTTGATCTTTAATGGGCCCAGTTCTCTCCTAAGTAACTCCTTTGCTCTTAATATAGTTGTAGAATCTGTTTGAATTCTCCTTAACCCATTTGCCAAAATTGTCTCACGTCCTCTTTTTGCCTGCCTGATTTCCCTCTTGTGTATAGCCCTACTGCCCTTATCCTCCCCAAGGAATTCACTAGATCCCAGCTGTTTATCCCTATCCTATGCCTTCTTCAGCTTGACCAGAGCCTCAATTTCTTTACTCCCTACACCGAACAGCCTTGCTCTTAACACTAACAGGAATGTACTGTCTCTGGATCCTTATTATTTCATTTTTGAAGACCTCCCATTTTCCAACCATCCCTTTACCTGTGAATAACCTGTCACAATCAACTTTTGAAAGTTCTTGCTGAATACCATCAAAATTGGCCTTACTCCAATTTAGAACTTTAACTTTTCTTTAACTAGATCAGGCCTATCCTTTTCCATAACTATTTTAAAACTAATAGAATTATGGTCACTGGCCCCAAAGTGCTCTTCCATTGACACCTCAGTCAGTTGTCCTGCCTTATTTCCCAAAGAAAGGTCATGTTTTACTCCTTCTGTAGTAGGTACATACACATACTGAATAAGCAAATTTTCTTGTACAGTCTTAACAAATTCCTCTCTATTTAAGCTCAACATTACGGCAGTCCTAGTCTGTGTTTGGAAAATTAAAATCCCCTACCGTGACAACCCTATTATTTTTACAGATATTTGACATCTTACAAATTTGCTTCTCAATTTCCCACTCATTATCAGATGGTTTATAGTGCAATCCCAGTAAGGTGATTCCCCCCCGCCCTTTCCTTATTTCTCAGTTCCACTCAAATAACTCCCAGGAATATCTTCCCGAACAAAAGTCGTCATGTTATTCTGAACCAAAAATAATACTCCCCCTCCTCTCTTGCCCGCACTTTCTACCCTTCACGTAATGTTTATACCTTTGAACATTAAACTGCCAGTTCTGCCCTTTTTTGAGTCACCTTTCTGTAATAGCTGTGATATCTGAGTCCCATGTTCCCAACTATGCTGTGATTCCAACTGCCTTACTTCTCAGGAGTCATGCTTTGAAATAAATGCAGTTTAATTTATCAGTCTTACCTCATCCCCTGCCTTGCTCTTGACTATTTGACTCACACTGTTTCTCAACTGTACTAGCCTCAGACTTGCCTTTTTTCCCACTATCTCTTTGGGTGTCCCCACCACCCCTTACTAGTTTAAAGCCTCCCAAGTTGCACCAGCAAATCTTCCTGCCAGGTGTGTGGTCTCCTTCCAATTCAGGTGCAACCCGTCCTTCTTGTACAGGTCACTTCTACCCCAGAAGAGACTCCAATGATGCAAAAATGCGAATCCCTGCACCAGTTCCTCAGCATGCATTCAGCAGCTTTGTCCTTCTATTCCTTCTCTCACTAGCATGTGGGACTGGAAGTAAGCTAGATATTACTAACCTTGAGGACCTACTTTTTAACCTCCTGCTGCACATTCCTATTTTCTCTCTTCAAATCTTTGTCGCTTTCTATTCCTATGTCATTGGTTCCAATGTGCCCAAGAATCTGCTGGTCACGCTCCCCTTTGAGAATATTTTGCAACTTCTCTGAGACATCTTTAACCCTGTCACCAGGGAGACAACACATCATTCTGATGTCTCACTGTCAGCCACAAAACCTCTATCTGTGCCCCTGATCTATTACTATCAATCACTTGGAACTTGACATACCCCTGATTATAGTCAAGCTAGTTTTGGTACCAGTAAGCTGGCTGTCAGTGCTACATTCCTCTGAGAGTCCCACTACATTTTCAAAAACAGCACATTTGTTTGAGATGGGGATGGACACTGGAGACTCCTGTACTATCTGTCTACTTCTCCTACTTTTCCTAGAGGTAACCCATCTACCTGACTGTATGTGTAGTTTTTCTACCTTTCTGATACTGTTATTCATCACACCGCTGGTTCCTGTAAATTCCTCATTGCCTCCAACTGTCACTCTGACAGATCCATGCAATCTGATAGGATTCGCAACCAACCACACTTCTTGCAGACGTAATCATTAGGAACATTAAAATTCTCTCTCATCTCCCACAACTGACAGGAAGAGCATATATTCTAGTAAAGGCTTCTCTGCACCTTAGTCTACAGACCCAGAAAATAGCACAGTCTTACTGTTCTAAAACACTGCTTTAGGATAACTTAATACATATGTTTTGGATTTTAAAAAATTTAATCAAGAGTCAAATCCCATTAAAACATAGGTTGGGACATATAGCCTACATACCTGGCATCACACCATTACTAGAACTTGTACATCATATGACTCATTTGTGTGGTCAGCAAAACATTATTTGGCTCGACGGCAGTATTCTATTAGCAGAGAAAACTACTTACAGATTTACTGCATGGTAGCAGTGTGAGATTACTAGTTTAACTTGTTATTCAAATTTTTAGACGCCTTCACCTTCCAGGGTAATCTGAGGTAGATTGGGCACTGCTCAGGGCCAAAAGTGGAACACCTAATTTGCAACAAGTGATATTTTGATCAAAATAACCGTTATCACACAAGATGGTCTAGATCTGCCCAATCTCACATCAAATTTGCATGGTAAGCACATGGCTAGGACACTGTTCATGAGGTTGCCAATAAGAATGATCTTAGAATCATATAGTCATAGAGTCATACAGCACAGAAACCTGCAGTCCAACCGATCCATGTCGACCATAATCCCAAACTAAACTAGTCTCAACTGCTTGCATTTGGCCCATATTCCTCCAAACATTTCTGTATTTATCTAAGTGTCTTTTAAATATTTAACTGTACTCTCATCCACCATTTCCTCTGGAAGTTCATTCCACACACGAACCACTCTCTGTGTAAAGAAATTGCCCCATGTCTTTTTAAACCTTTTTCCATTCACTGTAAAAATATGTACCCAGTCTTGAAATCCCCCATCCTAAGGAAAAGAGTACCTGCTATTCACCTTATCTATACTCCTCCTCATTTTATAAACCCATATAAGGTCACTCATCAACCTCCTAAGATCCAGTGAAGAAAGTCCCAGCCTATCCAGACTTTCCTTATACTCAAACCCTCCATTCCCAGTAACATCCTTGTAAATCTCTTCTGAACACTCTACAGCTTAATAATATCCTTGCTAAAGTAGGGAGACCAGAATGGGACACAATACTCCAGAAGAGACCTCCCCAACCTCCCATACAATCTCACCTCAACATCCCAACTTCTATACTCAAAGGTCTGAGCAATGAAGGCAAGCATGCTCAACATTTTCTTAACCACCTTATCTATATGTGATGCAAACTTTAAAGAATTATGTACCTGAACCCTTCGGTCTCTCTTTTCTACAACATTGCCAAGGCCCTAATTTTCTTGTATAAGTCTTGTCTATGTTTTCAAAAATGCAACACCTCACGTTTATCCAATTCTACACCATTCAGCCATTCTTCAGCCCATTGATTCAATTGATCAAGATCTCCTTATAGTTCAGGTTGTAAGTTTACTCGCTGAGCTAGAAGGTTCGTTTTCAGACATTTCATCACCATACAAGGTAACATCTTCTGTGAGCCTCTGGTGAAGCACTGGTGTTCTATCCTGCTTTCTATTTCTGTGTCTTGATTTCTTAAGGTGGGTGATATTATTTACAGTTCTTTTTCACAGAGAATGATAGATGGGGGACCAAATCAATGTGTTTATTGGTAGAGTTCCAGTTAGAATGCCAGGCCTCTAGGAATTTCTGTGCGTGTCTCTGTTTATCCTATAATGGATGTGTTGTCCCAATCAAAGTGGTGTCCTTACTCGTCTGTATGTGAGGATACTATTAATAGTGGGTCATATTATTTGGTGGCTAGTTGGTGTTCATGTATCCTGGTGACTAGTTTTCTGCCTGTTTGTCCAAGGTAGTGTTTGTTACAGTCCTTGCTTGGTATTTTGTAAATGACATTTGGTTTGCTGGTTGTATGTATACAGTCCTTTTAGGTTCATTAGTGGTTGTTTAAGTGTGTTGGTAGGTTTGTGGGCTACCATGATGCCAAGGGGTCATTTCAGAGATGTCTTTGATGTAAGGTAATGTGGCTCGAGTTTCTGGGCACGTGCCTGCTTGTTTGGATTTGTTGTTGTGAAATCAGCGGACTGTGTTTATTGGGTACCCACTGTATAGGAATTTTTCTTTGGCTGTTCGTAGTTCCTGGTTGTGTGTTGTGGCTCGTTGAAATAATTTCCTGAAGTAGCTCCTTTTATAGGTGTTGGGATGATTGCTTCTGTAGTTACATATTTGGTCTGTGTTGTTTTTCTTTAGACGCTGGTTTAAAGGTCTCCATTAACCTTTTGTTCTACTGTGACATCCAGGAATGGGAGTCTGTTATCGTTCTCCTCTATTTTTGTGAATTTTATGCCAGTAAGGATATTGTTGATGATGATGGAGGTTTCCTCTAACTTGCTCCGTTTTGTAATCACGACGGTGTTAGCCATGTAGCAGACCCAATATTTGGGTTGGATAGTTGGGATGGCTGTTTGTTTGAGTCTCTGCATTACTACTAGGGAAAAAGTGAGGACTGCAGATACTGGAGATCAGAGTCGAGTGTGTGGTGCTGGAAAAGCACAGCAGGTCAGGCAGCATCCGAGGAGCAAGAGAATTAACATTTCGGGCATAAGCCCTTCATTAGGAATCCAGGACCATCTAGGATCCATTCTGCCCAAAACATCGATTCTCCTGCTCCTCGGATGCTGCCTGTCTTGTTGTGCTTTTCTTGCATCACACACTCAATTACTACTAGGGACCCTGATATTGGTGATCCCATGGATGTTCTGTTGATTTGTTTGTAGCCACATTATCTTACATAAAGACATCTGTGAAATAACTTCCAGGCCCCTTGGGATCAGGATAACCCACAAATCTACCAACACACTTAAACAGCCGCTGATGAACCTAAAGGACCCTATACAAACAACCAGCAAAATGATTATCATTTACAAAGTACCATGCAAGGACTGTAACAAATACTACATCAGACAAACAGGCAGATAACTAGCCACCAGGATACATGAACATCAACTAGCCACCAAATTACATGACCCACTATCACTAGTATCCTTACATTCAGATGAGGAAGGACACCACTTTGACTGGGACAACACATCTATCGTAGGACAAGCTAAATATAGATATGCATGGGAAATCTGAGAGGCCTGGCATTCTAACCAGAACTCCATTAATAAACCTATTGACTTAGACCCCCAACTACAATCCTCTGAGAAAAAGAACCAGAAATGATATCACCCATTTAAGAAACTAAGACACACAAATAGAAAGTGGGACATAACACCAGCGCTTCACTGGCGTCTCACTGATGACGTTACATAGTATGGTGACGAAACGTCAAAAAACATACCTTCTAGCGCAGCAAGCATACTTTCAACCTGAACCTTAACCTGAGCTACAAATCTTCTCCAAAGTTGCAAATCTCTTTATAGTCTTTGCTAACCTTCTTCACTCTCCACTATAGCACCAATTTTGCTATCAACTTTCTTGTGCATGGGACTATTGGAATCCCAGTGTCTACACTAACTGATTTTAACATTGTATATTTTACAGCAAGAAATCAGTAAAATACAATGAAAAGCTTTCATTTGTCTCCAGAAAATGGCACCATTTTGAATAATTTAAGAGGAAAAATATGGAAAGATATAGCTTGAAGAAAGTCCATCTGTCCTGAGCCAGATCATCACCATCAACAACATGTGCACTACCATCCTTCTGCCACAGCTTTGCTGCCACTTACACCGGACCCAACCAACATAAACGTTGCCGATCCTGAGGTGTCATCTTTGCCACTAAGCCGATACACCTCCACCATCAACTCGTCACTGCCTGTGCTGGACCAACCAGCATCAGAGTCGCATATCTCACTCCTAGGAACACCTCAGAGATGTTGCTGTGATGCTTCTGACAGCGCTTCGTTGCTGCCATCACTGGACCCAACCAACAATGAAGACATCGATCCTCAGGCACAATCTTTTGCAGCTGGACCCACCTTGCTGATGTTGCCTCTGCTGATATAGTAGCCGCCAATTCCAGGTCCTGTGCCTGCTCTAGAAAAGTAAGTAAGGGTTCATTTTCCTCCGTATTGGGCCAGCTTGAGGTCCGTGATAGGCTCACAGAAGGTTAACGCCTTCGGTCCAGCTTGAGACCACTCAAGGTCCACATCTTGGGTCCGCTGGGGGTCTATAGTAGGTCTGCTCTATTTCAGCGTAATAGGGTCTCGCCACCACCAATGCCATCCAAGCTCACGACCAGGTAAGTAAGTAAGAAGAAAAGAAAAGAGGTGGAAAGAAAAGCGGTCAGAGTGGAGGACTCCACCCTTACCTTGGACTGAAAAATAATATAGGCTTTCAATAGACAGAATTAAGAACTCATTTTCAGACTTCTCAACAAATACATTGAGGACGGTGAGTTCATTTTATTGTTCCATTTTAATGCTAAATTTTAGAGTGCATTGTGAAGTTTAATAAGTTGTGCAAGTAAATTCTTTGAGGTTGTTGCAAATTGACATACTGTAAACGTATCATCCACATATTGAAAATGTGCATAGTTTAGCAGGTTAGTCGTCATTCCATCAAAGATGCACCTTCTTATGTAACCAACAATGATGTTAGCAAGAACTGGGCTTAGAAGGGCATATGTGGTTTCATTGAAACTGAACTGAATTATACAAGTTGTTTAATTCATGAGTTTGATGAACATAAGATTTAGTCACAGATGGTATTTCTCAACTGCTATAATAAAGTGACATGGTGCAGGTGTAAATGGCTTCATTGAGTGATAAATTGGTAAATGAGCTGATAAGTTGAAACAGCACATGGATATGTTATTGCTCTCAATATTCAGGCCTTGTAAAATGTTCGCAAATGTAAAGGAATCCTTCACTGTGTATGTGGAAAATTTATTTAAAATTGGTTGCAACAGACCACACAAGCAGTTGGCCAATTCATTTTGTGCAGAACTAATCAGAGATAGGATGGACATAAGAGGGACTTTGCTTTTTGTGTATTTTGGATGTTATCCCTGAATGTATTGATAAAAAGGATGAATCCTATCATGTATAACATTATTCATATATTAATAATCCAGACTGTGCTCTGAGTTACACCAGAAACAAATTTGAGATCTTCAGTTTGGACCCACAGTGTAATGCATTTGCATATGCCAGAAGATATGTACCTAAATAACCAGGACTTTGTCTTAGGAAGGCAAAAGAAATTTGCACAACATATATTGCACCATTTTTAAAAAAGGCTCACAGAGAGAGCCAACTCTATTGCATCCTTTTGACCAATCAAAGTCTACTTTTTGATAGTGAAGCTAAGTAGTGGGATCAAATGTTGAAAGATGTGGTATATCAAAGAATAGAGAGTCTACAGGCTCCCTAACAGTAATCACAATGCGGGACAAAGTATATAAGAGGAAATGCTGGAACCTCAACTATTTATAATTTACATCAGTGGCTTAAATGAGAGGAGAACAGGCATGGTAGCTAAATTCACAAATGTCATAAAGGTAGAAAAGTATTTTACAAAGAAAACATAAGGAGTTTACAGTTATATATAAGTTGTGTGTGTGTGGGCAACAATCTAACAGATTGAGCATAATGTGGGAAAATGTGAAGTTGTTCACTTTAGCAGGAAGAATAAAAATAAAGAGTATGATCTAAATAGAGAATCATTCCAGAATTCTGAGCTGTAGTGAGATCCAGGTGTTCTAGTACATCTGTCACAAAAAGTTAATGTACAGGTACTATTCACAGCACATAATCAAGAAGGCTATAAGATGCTATTCTGAATTACAAGAGAACATGAAAGTAAGAATGCTGTGTTTCAGTTGTTTAGGGCATTGTTGAGATCATATCATAAATATTGTGTGTAGTTTTAGTTGTTTATTTTGTTTTTGAACAAGTTGTTTTTCAACAATTACTCACATAAATATCAAAGGACTAAAGATTTGAGTTGCTCCACTAATGGGAAAAATAGGACTGGCTTCTAACTAAATAAAACCCCATTTGCTTCCATGGAGTTATGATCAGGTTCATGGTGCCTACCTTCCTTACTCCATCTCAGCATGCAGGAATGACTATATGCTGTGTTATTGAATTAAAATCTGTAAGTGCTGCACTTTTGCATCATTACTATAAGCTTCTTCAAAGTATCTCATTAAAAGAAGGGCTGCAGCCAAGATTCTAGCAAAGTGAATTGAGCAGTATTGGAAACCTTCTCTCTCATATAAGCTGTGAATGACAGAAATATAATTCTTTCCCTTTCAAGCATCTAAAACAAAGTGCATGTTTCTTGTGTCTTTGTATGCCTATCTATTTTTCACCCTTATCACCTACACTGTGCAGGACATTTGACTCCATTCAGGCACATGAATGTCCTTTGACATATACCATGAATGTTACTTTGTCTGGCTTGTAAATATTTTACTATTTTTGTTCTTATTAGATGTCCCTTTCTTTCTCGATTGTGTATGTGTGGCATTGTCTCTGGATTTGAGTTTGCTGTCTTATTCTCTCCATATTTTTAATTAATTTGAAACTCATGGCTAAGAATCATGCATAAATTGATTCCTGTCAAGTTAACGTCCTTAATTGCATTCCATTGATTTACCATCATTTTATTTATAGCAAGCACAAAATTGTTTCTGAAGGAAAAAATATCATTTAAAACTAAATGGCGTACGTAATCACTTTAGCTCAATAACAATGAGAATTTTATAAATGAAAATTATCATCAACCATTTGAATGCAAAGTAATAAATATTGATTTTGATATACATTTATAAAATGGAATAACCTTTCAGTTAAATTTAATTAAAATGTTTTTAAAAAATGCAAACCATGTGACAGCTTTGGAAACAGGTATGAAGGAAATTCACATGAATTTTGTTATGCAAAGAATTTTTTTTTGCTTTGAGGAAAATAGGCTGGGTTTCTTTCCTTTGAAGCAAAGGGGACTGAGGGCAGATTTAATTGAAGCATATAAAATTATCAGGAGACTAGATAAAATGGATATGAAGAACTTATTTCCTTTAGCAGATATATCAGTAACCAACTGGCATACTTTTTAAGTATTTAACAGAAGAATTAGAAATGTGAAGAACTATTTTATCATCTAGAGCATGGTAGGGTCTGGAACACAGCCTGAAGAGTGGTAGAAGCATGACCAGTGATCACATCTTTAAAATACTGCACTTGGATATGGACATGAAGTGCTTTAACCTAGAGGGTTAGGGATCAAGATCTGCTTGAAAATAAAATCATAATAAGAAATGACCCAAAGGCCTACTCCTGCCCCTAGCGAGCCTGCTTTCCCACTCAATAAGATGACAGCTGTTTGTGGCTTTAAGTCCACTTTCCCACCTGCAACTACCCTGCTCCCACACTTCAAACCCTCTGCAACTTCTATAACACTTGGTTTCCTGAGAGACCAGCTTTTCAACTAGTGGACATCATGGGTCAGACAGTCAACTTATGTGCAATAAACTTTCTTTTTCTAAATATGGCATAGTCTGGTAAATAGCTGAACGTTGGAAGTAATTTGCTCCTTCTGTCATCTCTAAGAAATAAAAAAGTCAGTTCTTAAAAGATTTTGCAACAAAACAATTGTCACTTCCAAAGATTTCATTTTTGATGTTTAATTTCAATCACAGGATTGAAATTGCCCAGGATATATTACATGTATACAATTAAGTAGAGATTGCCACAAATCGGTAATTCAATCAATTTATGCAATAATTCCATTCCTCACCATGGTTAAAATATCTTTACTGGAAATCTAATGCCATTGGTATTTCGTGATCAAAATGATATATTTATTGGGATTCTGCCCTATTACTTCTGTTGAAGAGTTAAGTGCGACTGTGTGTGGCATGAACAGAAAATTCATAGTGAAAGAGAAAGGTATGCTTTCCCCCAAAACAATTAATTTCTGAACAGAGCTAAACATAAAATAATTAATCGAATAGATACACTCTATTATGAGTGATGACATACGCAGATTTAACAAATAGGTCTCGACTTGCAATACGTACTTTAAAAAGTAAGATTTTCTGTTTTGTTTTTACTGTGATTTACTTTAAGCTGAAAAATTCACAATTTTTAAATTCCTTCTTTTTCCTGAAATATTGCCACTGTTTTGAATATCCTAAGAATTTTCTCGTGCACTCTGTCAATTTAAGGGGAAGAGAATATGTCATGAATTTTAAGTACTTTCAGTGATCTAGCCTCCACAACTCCTTGGGGTACAGAATTACAAACATTTCTGACTTTCTGCAAGAAGAAATTCCTTTGCATCTCAGTTTTATTGAGTGTCACTTTATTCTATAACCGTAAACTCTGATTTATACTCCCCCACTTGTGGAAACTCTACCCTGTCCACCCAAACCACCAGCCTCCTCAGAACCTTTAATCTCCTAAACTCTAATGAATAAAGACCTAAACTGTTTAGCCATTCTTGATAAGTCAACCCCTTTATCCAAGAATCAAACCTAGTAAATCTTTTTGAACTGCTTCCAATGGCAGTGTATCATCCTTAAAAACAATATGAAATAACAATGACACTATGAAAATATTTGTACAATTGAAATAAAAACAAAGCAAGTCCTTTGTTGAAAAAAAGATAGACTAATACCTCTTTACAATGGCATATGGAAACCAGATTACACCATTAATTTAACCTCTATCTGTTATGATAAATATAGAGCTTCTGTTGCCTTTGTTTTATTGCCAATCCAGTAAATGAAGCTGCAATCTTGCATTCTTTCTGCTTTCCTTTCCACACTGGTATAATCAGCTAAATAACTAAAAATGCAAACAAAAACAGCCAGATAAAAGCATTGCTGCTGCCAGCTTTTCTGAATTGTTTAACCTTTCTGCTTCTGTTCAGATATTGTTCAGTGATTTCACTATCCAATGGGGCTGCAAACTTTACCTAATAACTGGTTACTTGTTAATGTTGAAAAAGCTGATTTTGTTTGAGGTAAGCTCCATGCAACATCTTCAATTATGTGTTACTCCATGCAGGTGTTTCAGCAAGAGGATTAACATTATAATTTGCTTGTTCAAGTGAAGCATTCTGTAAATGTCCTAAACTAATATGAGCAGATGTTTTCACTAAATACTTAGTCATGAAACTCTCCATCTAGATTTTTCCCAGCAAAACATGAAACTGAATGCTTCTTCAATAATTCTCAGCAAGATTTAATTTAGTGACAAGACATACCACATGAACTACAACAATTTAAGAAGATGGCTCATCCCAACTTCTCAAGGGCAGTTAGGGAGAGGCAATAAATGTTAGAAATGCTCATCTCTAACAAATGAATAAAACAAAACATGAAAATTCACAAAAATGAAAAGTCAAAAAATAAGTACTTTAACTGACCGTGCTTTCCACAAATTTACCCATGAAGAAAAGGCATTGAAAGATTAGGTTAATGAATAAAACTGAAGCAACACAAACACACTGCTTTATGAAATTCGAATGGTGCAGGTTTAGTTTAGTACCAAATATTTGCAACAAAGCTGCAGCAACTTTCCAGTAGTGTCAGGAACTGATTTGTTTCCATTGAAAAGCTCTTAATCGATGAAAAAAATAAATAATTAGAGCATCTTCTTTTTCTCTATGGCTGTAGGATGAAGAATATATAGGCCAGACATTTGATGGACTACCAAGTGTTTCCCAGTGGTAGACAGTATATAACTTAAAATGTACAGCAGCACATGCAGCTGGTTCAGTATGTAGATTTGTTTTCATCTCACTTAAGATGTCTCATGGCAAAGGAAACAACAAAATGTTACAATGGTTTTGGAGCATATTCTCAACAGTGCTTCTGTCACAGATGTACACCCAAAGAGAGTGTTAGTTTCACTGTGTTCAGCACTATGTTTAGATTTGATAATTTCTGCTGTCACACATATACATCCTCTCAGTTGATAATGATGCAGTACTAACAGCCACCAGGGAGTCATTTCACAGCACACAGGTGAAGAGAATTACATGCAGGGAAAGGCCTGGTAAGACCAATCTGAGGAGACAGTTGTCACTAATAAATAAAACAGATTTTTTTCATGAAAAGATAAGCCAAATGATTGTTTACTAAATTCAGTTCCAAATTTATCATATTTGTAACATTCTAAGTATAATAATGATGTACACTTTCTCGTCATATTTCAGGAATATATGTGAAAAATTTTAAAATTGGCTAAGTCATATAATTATTATTGAAATTCAATCACTTCTATTCTCGTGGTCAAATCATAAAATAATAATAAAAATTAAGTTTGGGCTGCAGTTTTCTCTTTGGATCTCTATTTAATCTAATATCGTTTTACAGTTGTCATCACCTTCATGTTCATCTAACATCCATCTCTCCCACACACTAATTTTTATTTTGCTTTTCATCTAACCACTCTCTTTGTCTCTTTTTAAAGGCAACTTTTTAAATGCAGGACCTTTGACATAATAAACTTCTCAAGCTGTTTCACAGGAACACTGTAAATCAAAATTTGGTGTTGAGTCACATAGGAGATGTTAAGAAATAAGGCCAAGAACATAGGTTTTCCAGCAGGCCTCAAAAGAAAAAAATGGGGAAGAGTCTGGGCATGTATTTTGTCACTTAAGATCTTGCCAGCCAACAGCATGATTGTTATTAAAGGAGTAATGAAAATCAAAGACACTCAAGAATCCAGAATTAAGGGTCTTGATAGTTCTGCAGTTGGGAGGAGATTATACAGATAAGGAGAGAGGTGCATAGAGGGATTTGAAAACAGGGTGAGGTTTTAAAATCAAAGCATTGCTTAACCAAAGTAGTTTACGAACATGGATAATTAGTGGATGGAACCTAGTGAGTAAATGTAGGGCAAACAGAGTTTTGGATGACCTCGTTTATGGAAAAGAGATTTTGAAAGGCTAGTCAAGAGTATGTTAGAATAGTCAAGTCTAAAGTTAACAAAAGCATAACAAGGTTTAGGTAACAAAACAACTGAGGGAAGGTGAAGGTAACAATTAAATCCCAATCAATGCAACCCAAATACAGACAAGCAGGACATAAAGAACCAACATGAAAGGATTAGTATTGACTTTGAGTCTACCCTTGATTCTCATTGGACTGAAAATATCCATGAAATTGGAAGATGGTTGTGATTGTTGGAGGTCAGTCATTTCAGCTCCAGAACATCTCTGCAGGAGTCCCTCAGATTAGAGTCCTAGACCCAACCATCTTCAGCTGTTTCACAAATGACCTTGCCGCAAACATAAGGTCAGAGGTGGAATGTTGGCTGATGACTGCACAATGTTCAGCACTATTCCACAAATCCTCAAATACTGGAGCAGTCCACGTTCAAATGCAACAAGACCTGGAAAATATCTAGGCTTGGGCTGACAAGTAACATTCATGCCATACAAATGCCAAGCTATGACCATCACAGATAAGAGACAATCTTTCTCGACATTGAATGGTATTATCACCACTGAATCCCCCATTATCAACATCCTAGAGATTGTCATTGACCAGAAATTCAACTGGACTGACCATAAAAACAGAGTGGCTTCAACAGCAGGTCAGAGGCTAGGAATACTGTGGGAAGTGACAATGCCTGTCACCATCCACAAGGCATAAGTCAGGGGTGTGATGGAATACTACCCATTTGTTTGGATGAGTGCAGCTCCAACAACACTCAAGAAACTTGACATGACCCAAGCCAAAGCAGCCCCTTTCATTGGCACTATATCAACAAGCATCCATTCCCTCCAAAACTGATGCTCAATGTATACTATCAATGAATACTATCTACAAAACGCACTACAGAAACTCACCAAAGAGCCTTAGACAGCACCTTCCAACCTGTGACCACTTGCATTTAGAAAGACAGGGGCAGCAGATATATGATAACGCTATGACTTGCAAATTCCCCTTCAAGCCACTCACCATCCTGTCTTGTATATATATTACCATTCCTTCACTGTGGCTGGCTCAAAATCTTGGAATTCCCTCTGTAATGGCATTGTGGATCAACCCACAGCAGGTGGATTGCTGCAGTGCAAGAAGGCTTCTCAAGAGCAACTAGGGAAGGGCAATAAATGCTGGCCAGCCAGTGATACCCATCCCACAAATGAATTTTTAAAAAGTGAAGTCCCAGAGCTCATCCTACCTTAGAATCATTGTCATTTCTGCATTGAAACTGAGTAATGCTTCAGGATTTAGGAATTTGAAATTAAACCTTGTATAAAAATGTCAGGTCACACAAACAACAGTTTTCATGTTTGCAGCCCATTGTAAAAATCTTGCAAGACAATTGTGTTGAGTTATACAACCTATACATTTTGCAAAAACATTTTAGAACATAGAACTGTACAGCACAAGAATAGACCCTTTGGCCCATGATGCTGTGCGAGACATGGTACCAAAATAAACATCCCTTCTGCCTGCCTTTGGTCCATATCCCACCATTCCTTGCATATTCATGCGCTTATCCAAAAGTCCCTTAAAGCCTCCAGTGTATTTGCCTCCACCACCACACCTGGCAATGAGTTCCAGACTCCTAACACTCTCCGTGTAAAAAAGCTTGCCCCTCACTTCTCCTTTGAACTTAACCCCTCTCACCTTAAATGCATGCCTCCTTGTATTAGACATTTCAATCTGCGAAAAAGATACTGACCGTCAATCCTACCTATGCTTCTCATAATTTTATAGATTTCCATCAAGTCTCCCCTCAGCCTCTGCCACTCCAGAGAAAACAGCCAAGTTTTTCTCGACTCTGTTTATAGCTCATACCCTCTAATCCAGGCAGCATCCTGATAAACCTCTTTTGCACCCTCTCCACGTCCAAGCAAGTGATAATGGCAGGGGATTCACTAGTTGGGGACACAGACAGGCATTTCTGTGTCTGTTGTTGTAGATCAGCTGTAGAAATGTCTTTATAATGGGACTCCAGCTGCTCCTTGACATCCTTAGTCTCCACTTGGTCAAATCCAATATGTTTTACAAGAACAAAACAATGTTCTTTTGATTGTTGGAAGCTCCTAGAGTCATAGAGAAGTACAGCATGGAAACACCTTTCGGTCCAACCTGTCCACGCCGACCAGATAAACCAACCTAATCTAGTCCCACCTGCCAGCACCCGGCCCATATCCCTCCAAATTCTTCTTATTCATATACCCATCCAAATGCCTCTTAAATGTTGCAATTGTACCAGCCTCCACCACATCCTCTGGCAGCTCATTCCACACATGTACCACTCTCTGTGTGAAAAGGTTGCCCCTTAGGTCTTTTTTATATCTTTCCCCTCTCGCCCTAAACCTATGCCCTCTAGTTCTGGACTCACCCACCCCAGGGAAAAGACTTTGTCTATTTATCCTATCCATGCCCCTCATAATTTTGTAAACCTCTATAAAGTCACCCATCAGCCTCCGACGCTCCAGGGAAAACAGCCCCAGCCTGTTCAGCCTCTCCCTATAGCTCAAATCCTCCAACCCTGGCAACATCCTTTCTGAACCCTTTCAAGTTCAACAACATCTTTCCGATAGGAAGGAGACCAGAATTGCAAGCAATATTCCAATAGTGGCCTAACCAATGTCCTGCACAGCCGCAACATGACCTTCCAACGCCTGTACTCAATACTCTGACCAATAAAGGAAAGCATACCTAACGCTTTCTTCACTATCCTATTTCCCTGCAACTCCATTTTCAAGGCACTATAAACTTGCACTCCAAGGTCACTTTGTTCAGCAACACTCCTAAGGACCTTACCATTAAGTGTATAAGTCCTGCTAAGATTTGCTTTTCCTAAATGCAGCAACTCGTATTTATCTGAATTAAACTCCATCTGCCACTTCTCAGCCCATTGGTCCATCTGGACCAGATCCTGTTGTAATCTGAGGTAACCCTCTTCGCTGTCCACTATACCTCCAATTTTGGTGTCATCTGCAAACTTACTAACTGTACCTCTTATGCTCGCATCCAAATTATTTATGTAAATAACAAAAAGAAGAGGACCCAGCACCGATCCTTGCGGCACTCCCCTGGTCACAGGCTTCCAGTCTGAAAAACAACCCTCCACCACCACCCTCTGTCTTCTACCTTTGAGCCAGTTCTGTATCCAAGGGTTAGTTCTCCCTTTATTCCATGAGCTCTAACCTTGCTAATCAGTCTCCCATGGGGAACCTTGTCGAATGCCTTACTGAAGTTCATATAGATCACATCTACTGCTCTGCTGTCATCAATCTTCTTTGTTACTCCTTCAAAAAACTCAATCAAGTTTGTGAGACATGATTTCCCATGCACAAAACCATATTGACTATCCCTAATCAGGTGTTGCCTTTCCAAGTGCATGTACATCCTGTCCCTCTGGATTCCCTCCAACAATTTGCCCACCACTGAATTCAGGCTCACCGGTCTATAATTCCCTGGCTTGTCTTTACCGCCCTTCTTAAACAGTGGCACCACGTTTGCCAACCTCCAGTCTTCCAGCACCTCACCTGTGACTATTGATGATACAAATATCTCAGCAAGAGGCCCAGCAATCACTTCTCTAGCTTCCCACAAAGTTCTCGGGTCCACTTGATCAAGTCCTGGGGATTTATCCACCTTTAATCATTTCAAGACGGTTCATGATGGTTCAACACTTTTAAAATCATGAACAAAATCTGGGAGAAGCTTCTGTTATACTGCATGCAGGCAGACCTTACTGACATCACGCCAGGCTGCCACAATGATGTGAATAACATTCTTAATGTTAAAGCTCTTCCAAAATTGAAGAATACTGTCCTCATTATCCCCCTCAGTAGCAATCAGCTTCCTGAACGTGCGCCTTAAATAATAAGCTTTAAAAGCTGCTTTTGCATCCTGGTCCAGGAGTTGAATGAGAGAAGTTGTGTTTAGAGGTAAACATTTCACGTTAATGTTTTTGGAAAGCTCACCAATGGTGGGAGGATGGCTTGGTGCATTGTCCAGAGTGAGGAGAATCTTGAAAACCAAATGTTTTCTCCTGTAATAATTTCTAAAAGCATCCTCAAAAACATCAACAATTAGGTCAGAAAGAATTTGCCCTGACATCCAACCCCTTTTTCTTGACCTGAAGGTAACCTTTCAAGACTCGTGGATTGACAGTGGTACACCCCTACAAGCTTAAGCTTTAAGTTTTCAATAGAATTGGCACCCAACAACACAGTCATATGATCCTCCGCAACCTTAAAACCTGGAATGGATGCTTCATTCTTAGAAATGTTCGTTGTGGATGGCATTTACTTCCCATATAAAACTGTCTTGTCCAAACTGAAGATTTGATCTAAGGTGCAGCTTTCTTCTAAATCGTATACGGTAATTGTCAATACGAGTTTGTGTTTTAAAACAAATTATTCTCCAATTCACCAATTGCATTACAGCCAAATAGCATTGACAAAACGTGCATTATAGGTCAACAACCTGTACAAAAACAGGAGCTATGGACTGTTAATTGGGACGGGCTGTTTTCAGGAAAGTCCATATTTGACGTGGGAATTTTTGAAAGACCTGCTGATCAGAGTTCAGGACAAGCATGCTCCAGCTAAGGAAGAAGGACAAGGATACCCTTGGATAACAAGGGAGGTTGTGAATTTAGTCAAAAGGGAAAAAAAAGTATATGCAAAGTTTATGAAGCTATAATCAGGCAGGGCTCATGAGGAATATAAAGAAAGCAGGAAAGATCTCAAGCAGGGAATTAGGAGAGCAAGAAGTGGTCATGAAATGACCTTGACAAGTTGAGTTAAAGAGAATCTCAAAGCATTCTATACATACATTAAAAATAAGAGGATAACTAGGGAGACAGTAGGACCACTCAAGGATATGGAGAGGACTTAGGCTTGGAGGCAGAGAATGAGGGCAAGATCTTAAATGAGTATTTTTGCATTGGTTATTAACCCAGAAGGATATGGATGATAATGAGATTTGTGTGGAGCATGCTAATATGTCACAGCAAATAAGATCAAAAAAGAAGTGGTGTTGAGTCTCTTGAAGAGCATTAAGATGGATAAGTCCCCAGGACCTGATGGTGTCTTCCTAAAGTTATGGAGAGAGGTAAGAGAGGAGATTGCTGGAGCCTTCACCAAGATCTTTGTATCCCTGTTAACCGCTGGAGAAGTCCCAGAGGACTGGCGAGTAGCTAATGTTGTTCCTCTGTTCAAGTAGGGAAATAGGGATACGGCAGGAAACTATAGACTAGTTAGTCTCACATCGGTAATTGGGAAGCTATTGGAGAGAATTCTTAGGGATAGGATTTATACGCATTTGGAAATGTATGGCCTAATTAGGGACAATCAACATGACTATGTGCAGGACAGATTATGTCTCACTAACTTGATTGAATTTTTCAATGAAGTGACAAAGGTGATTGATGAGAATAGAGCCATGGATGTTGTCTATGTGGATTTTAGAAAGGTTTTCAACACGGTCCCTCCTGGTAGACCCATCCAGAAGATTAGGATGCATGGGATTCATGGCGACTTGGCAACATGGATTCAGAATTAGCTTGCCCATACAAGACAGAGGGTAATGGTGGAAGGATGTTTTTTTCTGACTGGAGGTTCTATGACTAATGGTGTTCCACAGGGATCCATTCTAGGACCTCTGCTGTTTGTGATAAATACAAACGACTTGGATGAAAATGTAGATGGGTGAGTTAGTAAATTTGCAGGTGATACAAAGATTGGTGCAGTTTTGAATAGTGTAGAAAGTTGTCAAAGAATACAGCAGGATAGATCATTTACAGATATGAGTGGAGAAATGGCAGACAGAATTTAATTAGAATATGTGTGGGGTGCTGTACTTTGGGAGATCAAATGTTAAGAAAAAGTAAACAGTTAATGGCAAGACCCTGAACAGCAATGATGTTCAGAGGGATCATAGCTCCTTGAAAGTGGCCACTCAAGTAGATCGAGTGGTGAGGAAGGCATATGGCATGCTTGCCTTTATTGGTCAGGAAATTGAGTACAGAGGAACCTTGATTATCTGAAGGATATGGATGGGGAGTATTTCACTCAGTTAATTGAATGCCAGATAATGTAGTTCAGCCAAGCATGGGAACTTGCAATCTTGCCATGTAAATCTGAAATTCAGATAATTGAATGCCAGATAATCGAGGTTCCTCTGTACAAGCCTCAGCATGTCATGTTGCAGATTTATAAGATGTTGGTTGGATCACACTTAGAGTATTGCATTCAATTCTGGTCACAACATTACAGAAAGGATGTGGAGGCTTTGGAGAGGTTGCAAAATGTTCGACAGAAAATCTTTGCTTACCATTAGTTTGACTGCCCTTGATCATTTAGGATTTTATATTGTTGTGTCAGGTTGCTAAAAATGTGAGCTGATAATGGCATTACAAGTGAGGCAGGACAACTGAGAATCAAGACAGCAAGATAACTAACAGTTTTTCTCCTTAACCATTCAAATTGAAGTTTTGTGAAATTAACAAAGAAAGGGCTGAAAAGGAAGCTGAAACTAGAATGGGTGAATTCAATATCAAATGGAATACAGAAAGACAAAATAAATGGAGAACATTAAGGGAAAGGTAAATGAGACAGAAAGGAAAATATTTTCTCAATCATTTGTAATTTTGAATTTTTAAATCTCTAACAATGGAAACATCAAAGACTGAGATACCACTCTTATAACTGATCACTTTCTGAATCAAAAAGATTTATTGGAAATCATTACTAATTAAAGAGTACATAGCAGATGAATACTTGACTTAACCTTCCAGGGCAACTTTAATGCACACTTAATGTGGAAATGCAGAAGCTCCATGAAACTCATAGGAAAATTAAGTGCAAAATGGTATTTTCACAAACCAACAACATAACAGTGAAAATAGCCCAAAACTTCCTCTATTTCTCACCACAAATTCAAGCCTAGTCATTTTGAAGAAGTAACAAAGAAGATTAATGAGGACAGAGCAGTGGACATGATGTATATGGACTTCAGTAAGGTGTTCGACAAGGTTCCTATGGGACACTGGTTAGCAAGGTTAGATCTCATGAAATACAGGGAGAACTAGCCATTTGGATAAAAAACTGGCTCAAAGGTAGACGACAGAGGGTGGTGGTGGAGGGTTGTTTTTCAGACTGGAGGCCTGTGACCAGTGGAGTGCCACAAGGATCGGTGCTGCGTCCACTACTTTTCATCATTTATAAAAATGATTTGGATGTGAACATAAGAGGTTTAGTTAGTAAGTTTGCAGATAACACCAAAATTAGAGGTGCAGTGGACAGCGAAGAAGGTTACCTCAGATTACAACGGAATCTTGATCAGATGGGCCAATGAGCTGAGAAGTGGCAGATGGAGTTTAATCCAGATAAATGCGAGGTGCTGTATTTTGGGAAAGCAAATCTTAGCAAGACTTATGCACTTAATGGTAAGGTCCTAGGAAGTGTTGCTGAACAAAGAGACCTTGGAGTGCAGGTTTGTAGCTCCTTGAAAGTGGAGTCGCAGGTAGATAGGATAGTGAAGAAGGCGTTAGGTATGCTTTCTTTATTGGTCAGAGTATTGAGTACAGGCGTTGGAAGGTCATGTTGCGGCTGTACAGGACATTGGTAGGTTACTGTTGGAATATTGCGTGCAATTCTGGTCTCCTTCCTATCGGAAAAATGTTGTGAAACTTGAAAGGGTTCAGAAAAGATTTACAAGGATGTTGCCAGGGTTGGAGGATTTGAGCTGTAGGGAGAGGTTGAATAGGCTAGGGCTGTTTTCCCTGGAACGTCGGAGGCTGAGGGGTGACCTTATAGAGGTTTATAAAATCATGAAGGGCATGGATAAGATAAAAAGACAAAGTCTCTTCCTTGGGGTTGGGGAGTCCAAAATTAGAGGGCATAGGTTTAGGGTGAGAGGGGAAAGATATAAAAGAGACCGAAGGGGCAACATTTACACGCAGAGGGTGGTACGTGTATGGAATGGGCTGTCAGAGGAAGTGGTGGAGGCTGGTACAACTGCACATTTAAAAGATATCTGGATAGGTATATAGAGTCATAGAGATGTATAGCATGGAAGCAGACCCTTCGGTCCAACCTGTCCATGCCGACCAGATATCCCAACCCAATCTTGTCCCACATGCCAACACCCAGCCCATATCCCTCCAAACCCTTCCTCGTCATATACCCATCCAAATGGCTAGTTCTCCCTGTATTCCATGAGATCTAACCTTGCAAATCAGTCTCCCATGGGGAACCTTGTCGAACGCCTTACTGAAGTCCATGTAGATCATGTCTACTGCTCTGCCCTCATCAATCTTCTTTGTTACTTCTTCAAAAAACTCAATCAAGTTTGTGTGACATGATTTCCCACACACAAAGCCATGTTGACTATCCCGAATCAGTCCTTGCCTTTCCAAATACATGTACATCCTGTCCCTCAGGATTCCCTCCAACAACTTGCCCACCACTGAGTTCTGGCTCACCGGTCTATAGTTCCCTGGCTTGTCTTTACCGCCCTTCTTAAACAATGGCACCACATTTGCCAACCTCCAGTCTTCCGGCACCTCACTTGTGCCTATCGATAATACAAATATCTCAGCAAGAGGCCCTGCAATCACTTCTCTAGCTTCCCACAAAGTTCTCAGGTACACCTGATGAGGTCCTGGGGATTTATTCACCTTTAACCATTTCAAGACATCCAGCACTTCCTCCTCTGTAATCTGAACATTTTGCAAGATGTCACCATCTATTTCCCTACAGTCTGTATCTTCCATATCCTTTTCCACAGTAAATAATGATGCAAAATATTCATTTAGTGTCTCCCCCATTTTCTGTGGCTCCACACAAAGGCCACCTTGCTAATCTTTGAGGGGCCCTATTCTCTCCCTAGTTACCCTTTTGTCCTTAATATATTTGTAAAACCCCTTTGGATTCTCTTTAATTTTATTTGCCAAAGCTATCTCGTGTCCCCTTTTTGCCCTCCCGATTTCCCTCTTAAGTATTCTCCCACTTCCTTTATACTCTTCTAAAGATTCACTCGATCTATCCTGTCTATGCCTGACATATGCTTCCTTCCTTTTCTTAACCAAACCCTCAATTTCTTTAGTCATCCAGCATTCCCTGTACCTACCAGTCTTTCCTTTCACCCTGACAGGAATATACTTTCTCTGGATTCTTGTTATCTCATTTCTGAGGGCTTCCCATTTTCCAGCCGTTCCTTTACCTGTGAACATCTGCCTCCAATCAGTTTTCGAAAGTTCTTGCCTAACACCGTCAAAAGTGGCCTTTCTCCAATTTAGAACATCAACTTTTAGATCTGTTCTATCTTTATCTATCACGATTTTAAAACAAATAGAATTATGGTCGCTGGCCCCAAAGTGCTCCCCCACTGACACCTCAGTCACCTGCCCTGCCTTATTTCCCAAGAGTAGGTCAGGTTTTGCACCTTCTCTAGTAGGTACATCCACATACTGATTCAGAAAATTGTCTTGTACACACTTAAGAAATTCCTCTCCATCTAAACCTTTAACACTATGGCAGTCCCAGTCGATGTTTAGAAAGTTAAAATCCCCTACCATAACTACTCTATTATTCTTACAGATAGCTGAGATCTCCTTACAAGTTTGTTTCTCAATTTCCCTCTGACTGTTAGGGGGTCGTTAATATAATCCCAATAAGGTGATCATCCCTTTCTTATTTCTCAGTTCCACCCAAATAACTTCCCTGGATGTATTTTCAGGAATATCCTCCCTCAGCACAGCTGTAATGCTGTCCCTTATAAAAAATGCCACTCCCCCTCCCCTCTTGCCTCCCTTTCTATCCTTCCTGTAGGATTTGTATCCTGGAACATTAAGCTGCCAGTCTTGCCCATCCCTGAGCCATGTTTCTGTAATTGCTATGATATCCCAGTCCCATGTTCCTAACCATGCCACGAGTTCATCTGCCTTCCCTGTTAGGCCCTGAATAGGCAGGGTGTAGAAGGATATGGGCCGGGTGCTGACAGCAACATTTGAATATCTACATCTAGCCGTATAGCTCCCTCTTCTCTAAAATTGCTGTTGTATTTGTGTTCACAATGAGGAGTACCATTGAGTGACTTGTAATTTTGACAATCAATTCTGATTGGTATTATCAAGAAAATTTGAAATATTTTTCCATAGTATTTCACAGATTACTCTTAAAAGTATGATTCTCATTACACACGGCCCAGATATTGCAGCGGTAATGTTGGTGAAACTGTCAGCAATCGCTGTCATTTCTCCACTGAAACTGACAAATACTTCGGGATTTTGGAGTCAACAGGTGCACTGGATAACACAGACATCTACAAGTCGCTATCATTGATTCCACTATTCTGCAGAGTTGATGTCCATGGAGACTGCAATCCCTCAGCTGTCAATGAATTAATGAGAAATTCTATTATGTCAAATTCCCCCAAGCTTTAAACATTTTTAGAAGAAAAAACTTATGGATTGATGTGTAAGTCGACTTCTAATGGTAAACATGCTTCATAATTATTTATTATTTACTGGCCTTTAAAAGCTAGTTTTATATTTGAAAAATGTTACATTTCTTCAATATAAAAAATAACCACTTATTTTAATCTCTCACCATCTTTTAAAAAAAAACTTATGATCGTTTAACCTCTGAGCCAGTCCAAGCATCGCGATTTACTTTTCCCTCTGAAATTCTAAATTAAAAATGAAAAGCAATCAGCGCTTTTAACTTCCTAGTTTGCTGTCTGTGAGAACACTGCAGTATAATTGGCTATTTACCCTGCTTGCTGACATTGCTGCTGCTTAACATCTGGACATTCCTTTGACCTACTTCTAGGTTTAATCAGCCACCAAGTAGCGAAAATCTGCACAATGTAAATTGCGAGGCCGCTATGTTCAACCTTTTTAGCTCTCAGGGGTGAGCGCCGTTATTTCGTTGCCAACATCTCCGTGGATGTCATTTTTTTCTCTTTGAAGTATTACAACTAACAGTTCCTAATTCTTCCTCAGTGCTACTTATTAATAATTCTTAAATCTGATTGCCAACAATGCATGGAACTCTGTATGTCCTTAAAGGACCCATATCCCCTGCAGAGACCCATGTGGTTTTCAGTAGTTTGATCAGAGGAAGTTGCAATTCACTTAAAATCTGTAGGCAAGTGTAGGTATAAATCCTTCATTTGCCGCTGACCACAAAATCCGGCCGTGCACAAGTGTTTCCGTCGACTCCAGCTTTTATTCTTTCATATAGTTTCTGGAGCCTATTGCGCCACCTTCAGGATTTAAATAAGGGACAATAGCAATAAATCTTAGAGATGTTCTACGCAATTCAAGGGTGCGTATATGTACTAGTGCCACATCATCATTTTGTTCTAAAGAAAGAAAGCTTTTTGCCAAATAGCATACCCAAAACAGCTGTATGCTTTTAGTTTTTTTTAATACGGGTATACGTTGCAACTAAGAAAACAAACAACCACTCCCCCTTCAAAGCCACATACTTCTTCTCTTCAGCATAATTTAAGCAGTAAAAGCTGTTTTAAAATAATGCAAAATGAAGGATTTGTTAAGACAAAGCGTGTGTATGTGTATGTTTTTACTGCTGCTGCGTCCTATCCGGTTAGGCCCAAGGATAAACAATATGAGATGAGTAAAATTGTGAGCCGAGAACTGTTTACTGTATATGCTGAGTCAGAGCAACATTTTATCATAAACATTCCATTAGGCCACAAACGATACGAATCCCCCTGAAAACTGAGGCTTCCCTCTGCCCTTTCAACTTCTACACAATGTTGCCGGGATAATTTAAAGAGAGAAAAAAGTGATGTTTTCTCTCGAAATTTCCTTCCAAAGTTGACTATTTCCGAGCTGACTCCCTGAAGAATAGAAGTGGTGCTTGCGGTTTTGTGTTGGGGGTGGGGAACTGTTGCGAAAGGGTCTGGGGATAATCTGTCATCTCTCAAAAGATCCAGATCTGTGGAGGTCTTACCATCAGAGAAAAACAGAAACAAGTCGGAAGGGATGGCGGAGGAAAACGCTTTCGACAGCTCCCTATCGGGACATCACGGTTTATGCATTTATTGGTGTGATATCAGAAACTTCGCCATTATTGCCCGATGCTCAGATTAACGCCTTCCTTCCCTCTATGTCTTGAATGAAAGAACATTCAGGATCGTGAAGCAAGTGCCACCATTCTGGCAATGTTCAGTTTCACCAGGAAATCCCGTGGCGCACACATTGCCTTCCCATCTCCACCCACACACCGCGACCCTTCCTCAGTGAATTGGGCCGCTCCACCCGACCTCCTGTCTCCCGCCCATATCAATGATTGACCCAGGCGAGTCAGATCAACGGCATCTTCGCTATCGAAAGGCAAAACAGGGTATTAGAAATCATGTTGAGAGAGAGAGCGCACTGGCTTTATGCAATTAACCCTTAGCTTACCGGTTCCATAATGAATCCCTGGAGGAGAACGTTGATATTCTGGAGGCGGAAGACCTCATGGTTTATTTCACACCGAATCCGACCTTAACATGAATGAAAGCAGCAGTGAATTTGATTGGCCTCTTGGGAATGGGAATTCAAATCGAAGCTTATTTTTTTTACAATCTGGCTTCACACGGGATTTACGAACGACTTCGCCACCAATTTGAGTGTGGGAAGGGAGGGAGTGCAGAGGGAGGGATAAAGTCGACATGACATAGCCGCAGTACAAAACTAGACAAAGTTTCTCTTTTCATCAATCTTTTTCAGAATTATAAAAATGACTTTATCTACCCATTCACAAGATCAAAAGGAATATGTTTTTTTAAAGCGCCTAAAATATTAAGTGTACCCGCTAACATTCTAGTTTTGACCATTTAATCTTCAGTTCGAAGTTTCCGATTTCATAAATGATACTGTGGTTTTTAAAAAGTTTTCAAATACTACTCGGATAAGAAGTTGATATCGACGTAATGGGTCCATGATCGAAAGTTCCAAAGATTCTGGAGTTCAGTCAGAGAAAGGCACTGCGCGTCATACTCTGAGGTGGCTTTTTCTTTGAAAAGTCTACATTATTAATATTTTTTCTTAAATATTTCTTTTTTCTTAATGTCCCTTGGGATATTTGTGCCGCGCCAGTATCTCAGCTGAGTGTTGCCGTTTCTCTAACCCGTCTACGGTGTTCAGCAACTTACCAAAACTGGAACTGATTTTCTTCCTGACCAAAGTTTATAGGTAAGGTTTGCTGCCATTATATCATTTTCTTCCCCGGACTATACGGCAGCTTTCCCTTTTACACTCCTCTTTTAAGTGATGGTGGACTGTTAAGAAAATCTTGTTGATTCGCAATCAGCAGTGGAGAGGAGAGAACTGTGATTCGTGTCCATATCCGTTCCTTGTGCTCTCTGGAAAGCTGGGAATCAGAAACGGAAGGAAAATCCACCATGTGAGCGGCATAAAACACAATGGAGAGAAATGTGGCTGACAGCAGAAACTCCAGGAAATCCAACTAATCCAACGGAAATAAGATATATCTGTAAAAACATGCCCGGGAGGTGCACATCTTCAAATTTCACATCCAGCCAATGGTCATCATATGCACCAATTAACCGCATGAAATTGTTTATAGTACAGGCAAATTAGTGTTAAGTAAATGTAAACTAAAGTTGTATATTCAATAGTATGCTGTTAGTGATGAAGAGGGTAAAACTTTACAAAACATGAGGTGGACAAATATGACCCTGCTAATTTCGCCCAATTTCAAAGTCAAACATCACGATTGCAGAAGAAAAATAGATGTTAGCCATTTGGGAGTACAAAGGAAATCGTTTAATACTTCTGCCAATTCTGTCGCGCTAGATCATGCTATCACTAATTTAGCTATCACTGCCCCATCTTCTTTCACGACCTTTGTTCTCTCTCCATAGAAACTGCAGAGTTTCCCCAGCATTCTCTGTAATCTTGACAGATTTCAAGCATCTGCAGTAGTTTCGTTTTATTTCTTAGTAACTTTTCTGAAGAAAACTATCCGTCCCAGACTTGAAATTAACAACTAAGTGCCTTCACTTTACATTTGCAGAAGAGAGTTTCAATCTTCTGCCATCCATTATGTGGAAAACAGCTCCCCAGTATTCCACCTGAAAGACAGGTTCTAATTTGGAGACAATATGTTCAGTCCTTGACTCCATAACTAGTGGAATTAGCTACTCTCTTTCCACCCAATTTGGCCTCTTGAATACAATACAAACTCCAATCAAATCACCACTCAACCTTCTAAATTTCAAAGAATACAACTCTGCTTTCTGTTAACATTCTTTGTAATTTGATATCTGGAGTCCAGGTATCATTCTTGGAGAATAAAATCAAAATACTGCAGACCACAGAATTAGATTAGATTCCCTTCAGTGTGGAAACATTTGGCCCAACAAATCCGCACGAACCCTCTGAAGAGTAACCCACCCCACTATATGTACCCCTGAATAATGCAGCTAACACTATGGGCAATTTAGCATGGCCAGTTCAACTGACCTGCACATCTTTGGATTGTGGGAGGAAGCCCACAAACACGCGCGGAGAATGTGTAAACTCCATACAGTCACCAAAAGGCAGGAATTAAACACAGGTCCCTGGTGCTGTGAGGCAGCAGTGCTAACTACTCAGCCTCCATGCCCCCATTAATTGTTACAGTGCAGAAGGAGGCCACCTGCCCATTGAGTCTACACCACCTTTCAAATTGAACATCTCACTCCATGCCATTCTCCTGCTCTCTCCCCATAGAGAGCAGGTAATCGATACACTCATTTTTGAGTGCCCCAACTGAAACTGCCTCCGCCATACACTCTACCAATGCTTTCCACACCTTAACCACACAGTACATGAAAATGATTTTCCTCATAAATTTTGCTGCTTTTACTATTTTTACTAATTACTTTAAATCTGTATGTGCTCATTCTGGATCCTTTGATGAGTAAAATGGCCTTGAAAGAAGTGCAGTCTTAATACTTCTACCTGATAGATAGAACAGTCCCAACCTCTTTAACATAGCTTCATAACTGAAATTCCTCATTCCTGAAACTATTCTCATACCCCACTATCCCCAATTACTTTCTCTCCTTCCTAAGGTGTGGTGCCCAAGACAAGATGCAATACTTCATTTGTGGCCAAACCAATGTTTTATAAATATTCAGAGTGACCTCCTTGTTCTTGTACTCAATGCCCTGACTAATAAAGCCTGGAATATTGTATTCAAATAAAACTAAGAACTGCAGATGCTGGAAACCTGGAACAAAAATAGAAATTGTTCTAGAAACTCAGAAGGTCAGGCAGCATCTGTGCAGAGAAAGCAGAATTAATTATTTGGTTCCAGTGATCCTTCTTCAGAACTGGGATGTTGTATTGAAATATTGGAATTGTAGCATATTGAATGCACAATTAATTATTCTTCTGTCCTGCCACCTTTAATGGCTTACGCACGTAGACACTCCGGAATGGCTGAAATACATCCTGGAGACTGGAAAAGTGAAATAGACACAGAAAATACTGAAAATGCTCAGCAGGCAAGGCAGTGTCTATGGAGATAAAGAGAGTTAATATTACAGCTATATGATAACCTTTCATCATTCTTGTTAAACAATGCTGCACTTCTTTCAAGGCCATTTTATTCTTCAGAAGGTATGGTATGCAGAACTGTTCACAGTATTCCAGGTGTGGACTAAACCAGAGTTTTGTAGCTGAAGGATAACTTTAACATTGCTTTATTCTAAATATCAAGATGTAAAACACACTTCATTAGCCATTTTTATTAATTTTGAAGTCTGTTTGCGACATTTAAATGATTTGTATAACTCAATCCCAACTGTGTTTGAAACTCTATTTTCTAAGCATTTATGAATTAGTTTCATTTTACTCAGATTCAGATGATCTACTCTTTACAAACCCTTGCAGGATATCTCGGACAGCTGAAAAAATTCAAAAAACCTATCCCAAATGGTAGACTTAAGCAGTTTACCAGCAACAGATCTGAGACTGTCTGATCTGTAATAGGTTTCCCCTTTTTACCTTTTTGATTGATGAAATTAATTTCGTGCAACTGCACAGCACTCACTTAATTTGCAGTTCCTTAGTTTTGTATATAATATCCAGGAGGATATCTTTCTATATGATTTATCTATTTAATTCATTTTGTATTGTGTATGCAAAAGAGTTTTGCAAAGTTTCAGTAAATCTTTTTTAAAAATCTGATCATCATCCTCAAACAGCAGAGCCTTTGTTTCCAAAAATGGTAAAATTGTTCTAGGTCCATTAAGATCCCTTTAATCCTAAAGCCAGGCTACCACTTGGATTGATGAAAATGACAGACTAATCACAATGTAATATTGCATTTCTATTCCTAACCATAGCAAACCTTAAGAGACAGTCCACATAGAAACATAGAATCCCTATATTGTGGAAGCAGGCCATTTGACCCATTGAGTCTATACCAACCTTCCAAAGAGCATCCCATCCACTGACGCTATCCCTATAACCCTGTATTTCCCATGGCCATTCCATTTAGCCTGCACATCCCTGGACACTATTAGCAATTTAGCATGGCCAATCTACCTAACCTGCATATATTTGGAGGAAACCCGAGCACTCAGAGGAAGAAGCAATTGTGATCTCTTTTAATCTCCTCACATTCTGTGCATAAGCAGATTGGTTTAATTTAGAATAGGCTACGGTTTGTTTCCCAAATCCCCATTCTTTTAAAAATGACTCTCACAGCAAACAGTTTAGGTTTAAATCAAGTGTTGTTCTGTCAATTTCAAACTCAGGAGAGTCTTTGCAACTTCAGATACACAAAAGTACCCAAGAAAGAAATAAAAAGAAAGCATTTCACAACTAAGAATAAATTTATATTAAGAAGTGTAATATTAAGTCATGCAAATCAGAGTTCAGTGACAGTCTCTTGACTTGGGAGTTAAAGGTTTTTGTGAGTCCACATGGCTGATGACAGGAATAGCTGGGTTCTGAGAGAGTTGCTGATGAAACAGCAAGATAATGTTGGTATAATGAAAATCCTGAAGAATGGTCACTGGACTCAAAATGTTAACTCTCTCTCCTCAAGTGTTGCAGACCTGCTGTGTTTCTCGACTAATTTCTGTTTTTGTTGCTATGATGGAATTAGTCCATGTTCCAGGCAAATATAGGAATCCTTCAAAACTAGGTTTTCAACATAGTTACCATCCTTTCCCAGATTTGTTCAGTTCTGATAAAGGGTCACTGGACTCAAAAATTAACTCTGTATTTGTCTCCACAGATGCAGCCAGACCAGCTGAGTTTCTCCATTACTTTCTGTTTTTGTTTCAATGATTCTCCCTTTGCTACCAGTCCCTGCTGGGGAAATATACTATGTACTATTCAATTGTTTGTTGATTGCAATGCCTGACAATGAAATGTGTGAGATTCCAGAAGGAAAGTACTCAAACTCTGCCTTTGTAATTACTATTTGAATTTTGCAGAATTGTAGTCAACTTGTATGCAGTGGTTGTCATGTTTCACGGCCAGGGAGCTACAATTTTAGATAGACAAGACAGGAAAATTTGATTTAAAAATTATTTTTGATCTTTTTATTGTCATGAGGTCATGTTGCGGCTATACAGGACATTGGTTAGGCCACTTTTGGACTATTGCATGCAATTCTGGACTCCTTCCTACCGGAAGGATGTTGTAAAACTTGAAAGGGTTCAGAAAGGATTTACAAGGATGTTGCCAGGGTTGGAAGATTTGAGCTATAAGGAGAGATTGAAGAGGCTAGGGAGATTTTCCCTGGAGAGTTGGAGGCAGAGGGTGACCTTATAGTGGTTTATAAAATCATGAGGGGCATGGATAGGAATAATAGACAAAGTCTTTTCCCCAGGTGCGCAAGTTCAGAACTAGAGGGCATAGGTTTAGGGTGAGAGGGGAAAGATATAAAAGGGACTTAAGCAGCAACTTTTTCATGCAGAGGGTTGTGCGTGTATGGAATGAGCTGCCAGAGGAAATGACGGAGGCTGGTACAATTGCAACATTTAAAAGGCATCTGGATGGGTATATGAACAGGAAGGTTTAGAGGGATATGGGCCAAGTGCTTGCAAATGGGACTAGATTAAATTAGGACATCTGGTCAACATAGACGAATGGACCAAAGGATCTGTTTCCATGCCGTATATCTCTATGACTCCATGACTCAATAACATAAGACTACAATTTACATTGATTCTAGTTCAAGAAAAGTTTACTGTGGCCCAATTGTTTAAAAAATTACATGCCAGACAAGGCTGAGGAGTGGCATTGCTGTCTCTTGTCAATTGGTTGTGCTTTCAAACTTCACTCCAAAGAGCTGAATATCTACTTTTGTATCAGCACGTCAGTACATTATTGAGGGAGTGCATTCTTTTTGGACGTTTTCTGATGATATATCAAAACGCTTTGAAATAAGACCATAAGACATAGGAGCAGAAATTAGACCATTTAGCCAATTGAGTCTGCTCCACCATTCACTCCTGGTTGATAAATTTCTCAACCCCATTTTCTCACTTTCTCCCCATAACCCTTGATCCCCATGACACTTAAGAACCCATCTATCTCTAGTCTTTATGGCTAAAGAAGTTTCTGCTATCTTCCTTCAGAGAGATCTGGGAGTTCAGGTCTATTGTAACCTGAAGGTGGCTGTAGAGGTGGATGGAGTGGTCAAGAAGGCATATGGTATGCTTGCCTTCATCAGACAGGGTATTGAGTATAAAAGCTAGCAGGTCATGTTAAAATTGTACAACACTTTGGTTCAGCCGCATTTAGAATACTGTGTACAGTTCTGGTCGCCACATTACCAAAAGGATGTGGATGCTTTGGAGAGGGTGCAGAGAATGTTTACGAGGATGTTGCCTGGTATGGAAGGTGCTAGCTATGAAGAGAGGTTGAGTAGGTTAGGATTGTTTTCATTAGAAAAAAGAAGATTGAGGGGGGACCTGATTGAGGTCTACAAAATCATGAAGACCATTGACAGGGTCAATAGAGATAAGCTTTTTCCCAGGGTGAGGGATTCAATAACGAGAGGTCACCAATTCAAAGTGAGAGGTGAAAAGTTTAAGGGGGATGTACACGGTGAGTACTTTACACAGAGGGTGGTAGACGCCTGGAATGTGTTGCCAGCAGAAATAGTGGAGGCAGGCACGGTAGATTCATTTAAGGTGCATTTGGACAGATGCATGAGTAGTTGGGGAACAGAGGGATACAGATGGTTAGGAATTGGGCGATAGGTTTAGATAGTGGATTTGGATTGACTCAGGCTTGGTGGGACAAAGGCCCTGTTTGTGGGCTGTAAATTTCTTTTTTCAATTAGATCCCCCCTCATTCTTTTAAACTTCATTGAGTATAGACTCAAAGTCCTTAAACAATCTTCATATGTTAAGCTTTTTATTCTTGGGACCATTCTTGTGAACCTTCTCTGAACACCCTCCAGGACCAGTACATCCTACTTGAGATATGGAGCCCAAAACTGTGACCTGTTTGAAAAATAGCATGGGTTATATGGGTTGGTGAGGCCAAACTTAGTGTATTGTCTACAGTTTTGGTCATCCTGTTATAGGAAAGACATAGTTAAACTAGGAAGAATGCAAAGAAAATTTATGAGCAAGTTGCCAGGGCTAGTAGGCCTGAGTAATTGGGAAAAGCTGGCCAGGATAGGATTTTATTCCTTGGAACGTATGAGAATGAGGGATGACCTTATTCAGGTGTGTTATGGACTAGGCCAGATCACTCAGAACATTCTTAAGCAGGCAGCCCAGCTCATAATTTCGCTACTTGTTTCAGTAAGTATACAGTGAAAATTATCCAAAGTTAACTAGGTTGACTACTGGATTTTAAAACGACAAAAAATTATTCACAAAATGAAACACAGAGAACAGAATACAAAGTTCCCACAAAGCTCAGTCTATTCAAAGTAGACTTAATTATGCTGTTCCAAAACTATGTGCAACTGTCCCAATAGAGTCCCACAGAGTAAAACTGAAACAGAAGCTTACAGGTCGAAGTTAGAAGGGCAGAACTGGAGAGAGAGAGAGAGAGAGAGAGAAAAGTCCCAGTCTCACTGACTGACTTCAGTAGCCTTTCTTCACACACACTGCTGCTGAATTGACTTTAAATCCAGAATTCAGCTTCCAGGACTGACCACTTCTCTTTCATTATACAGATTGTTTCTAAAGCATAAAAGCGTTGACCTAGTCTTATCTGTTTACATATAAACAAAAAGGGCTCCCAATATCCTTTTCATCTGAATACCATTTCAACCGATTCAGAGCCTGGGTTGTTTTACGGTCCCTTTGAAAAAAGCCAAGCACGCTGCTTTTTTTAAAAAAAAAACAGCTTTGTGACTGGTGTACAAAATCAAATGAAGAGAATAGATAGGAAGAATGCGTATAAGTCTTTTTTTCCCCAGGGCTAGGGAATTAAAAACTAGAGGACATAGATTTAAGGTGAGAAGGGGAAGATTTAAGAAGGACCTGAGGGGAAACTCCTTCATGCAGACCATGGTGTGTATATGGAATGGGCTGCAAGAGAAAGTAGTTGAGGCAGGCACAATAGCAGCATTTCCAAATCATTTGGGCAGGTACATGGATGAGAGGGGTTTAGAGGGATATGGACCATATGCGGGTAATTGGAACAAATGAGTGGGCTCCGTGGTCACCATGGACCAGTTTGGGCAGAAGGGCCTGTTTCCATGTTGTATTACTCTATAACTCGATATCATGTTCAGAAACAAAATCAAGCTATTCTGCAACAAACCAGCATCCACTTAGAAGCATGTCTGGCCAATTTAGTGCATGCTCATGGCAGGATTCCAAATGACTTGTCTGATTTGCAGGTACAATGTGAATGTCTGACAGCATTGTGAGGCCTCAAGGTCAATCCAGATATGCATACAATTAAATCCATCAAAGGGATAAGAACAGTCATCCAAAGCAACATAACTATACCAATGGAATGCGTAGTCTTATCAATGCTGGGGCCAAATTTGCATTCATTTGACCTACTGCTCAGCACAAATGGACAATCTTCATCAAAGACAACCTAAAAAAAATGTTTGCTGATCTCATGTAAGAACAATGAACTACTGGCTGATAATATGATCTCGGATTTGTCCTCACAGCTCGCTGCAATTGCCACTGTATGAACTGCACAAGACAAAATGTATTTTTTTATATGATGTCTGTTACCTATGACCACATTTGCACACCACGAACTGAGGAAATGACTGGACAAATTGCTACAAGCTGTTTTGAGCACATTTTCCACATACATGGTGAAGGAGTCCTTCACATTTGCAAAGACCATGCAGGGCTTGCACATTGATAGCCATGCATTGTCCATATGTTCCTTTGACAGTGTTAACCTATTCACCAATGTATCACTCAAGAAAGCTATAGACATTTGCATTTGAGCACTGTACCATGGTGATCTCATCCAACCACCATTGTATGAGTCAATATTTATTGAAATTATTAAGCATTCGAGTTCAGTTTTAATACCCCCATTGATAGTGTTGCCATAAGATCCTTGTTAGGTCCAGCTCCCACAGCTATCTTTAATGAGAAACATTTCTTCAATGGAATTATATCTATCCACCAATCATTTGCTTGATTCAGATATGCAGTTGATAAATTTGCTATATTTGCTTCTGCAGCTGCTTTAAGAGTTTTCTTAACATGATTTAATGATTGCCATTCTGTGTTTAAAATCACCTTTGAAATGAAAGAGTCAACTGAGCTCTATTGCCATGATATCTCGTTGAGAAATTGCTCAGGGGTTCAGTAATATTGCTGCCTCACACCGCCAGAGATCCAGGTTCAATTCCCACCTCAGGCGACTGACTGTGTGGAGTTTGCACATTCTCCCCGTGTCTGCGTGGGTTTCCTCCGGGTGCTCCGGTTTCCTCCCACAGTCCAAAAATGTGCCGGTTAGGTGAATTGGCCATGCTAAATTGCACCATAGTGTTAGGTGAAGGGGTAAATGTAGGGTAATGGGTCTGGGTGGGTTGTGCTTCAGCAGGTTGGTGTGGACGTGTTGGGCCAAAAGGCCTGCTTCCACACTGTAAGTAATCTAATTTTATCTAATCTAATACAGTATTGTCCACTGCAAGCATATCTGCATCAAATAGAGTCATAGAGATGTACAGCATGGAAACAGACTGTTCTGTCCAACCCATCCATGCTGACCAGATATCCCAACCTAATCTAGTCCCACCTGTCAACACCCGGCCCATATCTTTCCAAACCCTTCCTATTCATATACCCATCAAAATGCCTCTTAAATGTTGCAATTGTACTAGCCTCCACCACTTCCTCTGGCAGCTTATTCCATGCATGTACCACCCTCTAAATGAAAATGTTGCCCCATAGGCCTCTTTTATATCTTTCCCCTCTCACCCTAAACCTATGCCCTCTAGTTCTGGACTCCCCCACCCCAGGGAAAAGACTTTGTCTATTTATCCGATCCATGCCCATTATAATTTTGTAAAATTCTGTAAGGTCACCCCTCAGCCTCCGACGCTCCAGGGAAAACAGCCCCAGCCTGTTCAGCCTCTCCCTGTAGCTCAAATCCTCCAACCCTGGCAACATCCTTGTAAATCTGTTCTGAACACTTTCAAGTTTCACAGCATCTTTCCAATAGGAAGGAGACCAGAACTGCATACAATATTCCAACAGTGGACTAACCAATGTCCTGTACAGCTGCAACATGACCTGCTAACTCTTGTACGCAATACTCTGACCAATAAAGGAAAGCTTATCAAACACCTTCTTCACTATCCTATCTACCTGTGACTCCACTTTCAAGGAGCTATGAACCTGCACTCCAAGGTCTCTTTGTCAGCAACACTCCCTAAGGCCTTACCATTAAGTGTATACGTCCTGCTAGGATTTGCTTTCCCAAAATGCAGAACCTTGCATTTATCCGAATTAAACTCCATCTGTCACTTCTCAGCCCATTGGCCCATCTGATCAAGATCCTGTTTGAATGTGAGGTAACCTTCCTCGCTGTCCACTAAACCTCCAATTTTGGTGTCATCTGCAAACTTACTAACTATTTTTTTTATGCTCACGTCCAAATCATTTATACGAACGATGAAAAGTAGTGGACCCAGCACCGATCCTTGTGGCATTCCACCAGTTACAGGCCTCCAGTCTGAAGAATAACCCTCCACCACCATCCTCTGTCTTCTACCTTTGCATCAGTTCTGTATCCAAATGGCTCGTTCACCCTGTATTCCATGAGATCTAACGTTGCTAAACAGTCTCCCATGGGGAACCTTGTCAAACAACTTACTGGATCACATCTACTGCTCTACCTCATCAATTCTCTTTGTTACTTCTTCAAAAAACTCAATCAAGTTTCCCATACACAAAGCCATGTTGACTATCCCTAATAAGTCGTTGCCTTTCCAAATTCACGTACGTCCTGTCCCTCAGGATTCCCTCCAACAACTCAGGCTCACTGGTCTATAGTTCCCTGGCTTGTCCTTACCACCCTTCTTAAACGATGGCACCATGTTAGCCAACCTCCAGTCATCCAGCACCTCACCTGTGACTATGCTGATACAAATATAATAGAGGCTTTGGGATTCCACAGTTCCATATGCTATAAGGTTGACCATAAAGGCAGCCTAATAAACATGACTCAAGCATTTTGTTGACTGTGCAAGCTTAGTGCTGAAGTAGTTCAGAGAAAGCAATCCTGTGAAATAATGGCTACCCTCAGATCATTTCTCATTGGATATTGCACAAACTCATGAACAGGCCTAAGGCTATCACTTTTGGTCCTGAAAAGTGTCCAGTCCTTGGAAGGATAAGGGATCCTGGATCCAACCAGGAAAGATAAGGATAAGAACTGTGCCTGTTTCCACTCAAACTAACCAAGTGAGAGCCATTCTCTGGTTCAGTTCTCAGGCTGTGTTTAACCAATCTGAGTCAAGCTGTTAGATTTAAACAAAGCTCAACATTTAACAATCAGTTTTCATCCAACTGGTGATCACAATGCCCTTACAAATCAGAATCCATATGGCAGCCATTAAGCACACTCACCTCAATCAGTATAAAATAATGCTTTCATTTTAAAATGGCACTTCTTTGACATTGTCCTAATGAGTGCAAGACAAATACCGCTGTCAAAATGTATCCGTTTTCTGCAGCTGAAGAAACAAGACTTTTGGTTTGGGATATTTAGGATTGGGAATAAATGCAGTCTTGTCAGAACATGAGATGATTGTTTGGATGAAAGGAAGCAATTGCTTTCTTTTGTGGAGAGGATTAACAGAAGCAGAAGCCTTGGTCTAAGTTTGAGCTAGCATTAATTTTTTTGATGAGTTCATGCTGCAATCATGAAAAATGCATCAGCTTTATTATACAATTTGACATTGATTTTAGATCTGGTATTGTTTCCACCACAGTAACAGCAATGTCAAAACAAAATAGCTGTTTCCTTGATGAGTCTTTCTGCTCTGCTGTTTTCAGTTATTTATTGTTAACCCTGCACATGAGATGCTTTATCATTTGTTAACATCATCTATCTGTAAAATAAACTAAACAGCTGAAATGAGTCATAGGAAGGAATGCCAAGCAATAAAATATACATTAAGTTATCTAAACAAAGTCCAACTATAATGCAGGATTCAAACAGATTATTAACTAATAATTTATACTCTTGATAAAAATTACTACTTCTGTAATCATTATCTATGGATGAGCTATTATTAATGTGCAAACAAGAAAATACCGAAAACAAAATATGAGTGCAAATTATATATTATAACCTGTGGTATTCTAAGCTTTGCAGTTTTAGTGCATAAACTGGCGCCTGGCCTGAAGTCCCATGACAAAAGCTCTCATTGTGGTAGGAGAAAATGATGACAAGTGTTCTTAGTCCTCAAAGGAGAAATCTCAGCATGAGAATCCCAGATATCTTTTCGCATCTTTTTCTTTCATCCATTTCGACCATACAAATAAATTGTTGGATAACATTGTGCATTCATGCTGATTAAAAAGTGCATATTGTTACAACTACTGCAGGGATAAATTTGCAATCATTTTGAGTTCTTACGTGTGAGTTGGAAGTGTCAAGTTACATTTCATCTCAGCATGATATTCTTTTCCAACAGATTTATTTGAAAGTACAAGTTTTTGGAACGCTGCTCCTTTGTCAGCTATCTATTGGGGCATGATCATAGGACACAGAATTTATAGTAAAAGATCAAAGTGTCATACAATTGATGTGATGTTTTGAATAAACCTAGATTGCTGTTAAGTCTTTAATCATTTAGGTGAACACCTTGCCGAGATCTTCTCTATGTCACCATTTCTCACATTTCAACAACTGCCAAACCTTAAACAGACCATTGAACACAGCAAACTACCCAGCCTTCAGGACAATATTGACCACAACACCATACAACCATGTCATGTCAACCACTGCGAGATGTTGCCATGGATACTACCATTACACGTGGGGCCACCACCCACCATGAGCATGGCAGGTACTCATGACTCGGCCAACATTGTTCTCATACGCCGCAGGCAAGGCTGACCTGACGCAAAATATATTGGCAAAACCAAACAGATGCTACAAAGGATGCGTGGACCATCTCTGACACCTCCCTCCCCTTCCTGGACCTCTCCATCTCCATTAATGACGACCGACTTGACACTGACATTTTTTACAAACCCACCGACTCCAACAGCTACCTGGATTACACCTCTTCCCACCTTATCTCTTGCAAAAATGCCATCCCATATTCCAAATTCCTCCACCTCCACCGTATCTGCTCCCAGGAGGACCAGTTCCATCAAAGAACACACCAGATGGCCTCCCTCTTTAGAGACCGCAATTTCCCTTCCCACGTGGTTAAAGATCCCCTCCAACGCATCTCATCCACATCCTGCACCTCCGCCCTCAGACCACACCCATCCAACCGTAACAAGGACAGAACGCCCCGGTGCTCACCTTCCACCCTACCAACCTTCGCATAAACCAAATCATCCGCCGACATTTCCACCACCTCCAAAAAGACCCCACCACCAGGGATATCTTTCCCTCCCAACCCCTTTCCGCCTTCCGCAAAGACCGTTCCCTCCGTGACTACCTGGTCAGGTCCACGCTCCCCTACGACCCACCCTCCCATCCTGTCACTTTCCCCTGCCACCGCACGAACTGTAAAACCTGTGCCCACACCTCCTCCCTCACCTCTCTCCAAGGCCCTAAAGGAGCCTTCCACATCCATCCACTAATATCATTTATTGTATCCATTGCTCCCGATACGGTCTCCTGTACATTGGGGAGACTGGGCGCCTCCTAGCAGAGCGCTTTAGGGAACATCTCCGAGACACCCGCACCAATCAACCACACCGCCCCGTGGCCCAACATTTCAACTCCCCCTCCCACTCTGCTGAGGACATGGAGGTCCTGGGCCTCCTTCACCGCCGCTCCCTCACCACCAGACCCCTGGAGGAAGAACGCCTCATCTTCCGCCTCGGAACACTTCAACCCCAGGGCATCAATGTAGACTTCAACAGCTTCCTCATTTCCCCTTCCCCCACCTCATCCTAGTTTCAAACTTCCAGCTCAGCACTGTCCCCATGACTTGTCCAGCCTTGTCCAACCTGCCTATCTTCTTTTCCACCTATCCACTCCACCCTCTCCTCCCTGACCTATCACCTTCATCTCCTTTGTACTCACCTATTGTACTCTATGCTACTCTCTCCCCACCCCCACCCTCCCCTAGCTTATCTCTCCACGCTTCCGGCTCACTGCCTTCATTCCTGATTAAGGGCTTTTGCCCGAAACGTTGATGTCGCTGCTCGTTGGATGCTGCCTGAACTGCTGTGCTCTTCCAGCACCACTGATCCAGAATCTTGTTTCCAGCATCTGCAGTCATTGTTTTTACCACTGTGCAATAATCACCAGGCAGGGATATTCTCTCCCAGTGGGGGAACACTTCAGCGTTCAAGGACATTCGGCCTCGGATCTTCATGTGAACGCCTCCAAGGTTGACTTAAGGACATTCAACAACACAACGTGGCAGATCAGAGGCTGATAGTCAAGTTCAGTACCCATGGGGATGGCCTCAACCGGATCTTAGATTCACACTACAGGTGACCCACCACACCGTATACTATCTCACAGATACACACACATACATGCGCACAGACACACACACGCACACCCTTTCATAGCATATACCACTCATGCACCTACTCTATTAAGCACTTACACGTGCCCACACTCTCACATGCACATACACAACACTCACACACTGTCCCTCTCTTACACACAAACACTCTCTCTCTCCTCTCCCCCCCCCCACACACACACACACACACACATGCTTTCCTCTCCCCTTCTCTCGCGCGTGTGCGCGCACACACACATACACACACACACATGTACAAATACATATAAGTCTATGGGGTGAATTTGTATTTGTGGACATATTTTTGTTCAAAAAGCACACAATCAGAAGGCAGTCAGTCAATGTAACATTTTATAAACTCCTACTTTGAAAATAGAATTAGTCTGACTCCAGGTTTGGATACAGACAGATTCTAAACTTACACCTTTAATGTATTGTCTGAGCTGAGATATCACTTTTTTTAGATACTGATAAAACCTTATGTTATCTCAGAGCTGTGACTTGAAAGAAATTCTGGGATTTACATACTAATCAATCGAAACCTGCATCTCCATTCTAAGTGTTTAAAAACTTAGCAGCAGTCTAGGTTTGTTCAATACATTGTATGACATTTTGATCTTTTACTATTAATTCTGTGTCCTATGTTCCTGCTCCATTAGATGAAGGAGCTGTGTTCCAAAAGCTTGTACTTTCAAATAAACCTGTTGGACTATAACCTGCCATAGAATACAATCCCAACAGTGCGGAAACCTGCCCTTCAGCCCAACAAGTCCACACCAAACCTCTGAGGGGTATCCCACCCAAACCTATTTCCCTACATTTACCCATGACTAATGCACCTAACTTATACATCCTAAATGCTATGGGCAATTTAGCACAGCCAATTCACCTAACCTGCACGTCTTTAGATTGTGGGAGGGAACCGGAGTACCCGAAAAATCCCACACAGACACAAGAGGAATGTGCAAACACCATACAGGCAGTCCCCAAGGTTGGAATCAAGCCCAGGTCCCTACCACTATGAGGTAGCAGTGCTAACCACTGAGCCACCATGCCACCCCAGTCTGGACTTGTGTAATTTTGAGCTTTGTCCACCCCAGTCTAACACCGGCACCTTCACATCATGATATTCTTTGTCAGTGTGGCATCTGCAGTAGTCTCCATTTTCAATACAAATGTACACTCCAGTAATAGATTGTGTACTATGTCTGCACATTCATTTTCTTCCAACTACACACCCACTTACACAAGACCACAATCTCAAATGAAAATGGTCATGCAGGAAGGGGATAAAGGCAAATCATTTGCTTACATTACATGGATAGTGACAAGGAGTGTAGTCTTATTCTAAAAGTTAGTACTATTGTCCGAGCTCATTGCTGTACTCCACATTCCAATGCAATTCTCCCCAATGGTGTCATGTGTCATCTTGCATTACACAACTTTGGGACTGTTAGAAGTGCATACTAAATGAGGATGTGACATTGCTCTTATTATAACATTAAAGTTGCTTATGCATCTTCAGACACATAACAGGGTTGCTCCTTTGAATGGAATGCTGCTGGAATGGAGGTCTGCATTCTTATTCTGCCTCAGCCAGTTATCTAGTTTTAATTTTAGATACCAATTATAGCATATTTCTGCAGTCAAAGGTTGGCACTTATCATGACATAGGCTGACAGGAAATGAAACAACATATTGATAATTATAATTCTTAAAAAGTAGACATAACAGTATAATATTTGCATTTTATTCAATAAGATTATCTCTTAAGTGGTATATACATGAATATGTCAGACTAATGCTTTGATTTGATTCTTGTCACAATCTTCCAGATACCACTTCCTCTGCTACTTCTTTTCTCTTTGCGTCTGTGCTTGGATAGGTTAATTGAATTTTAATGAACTAGTTATGGAGAATGCAGCATACAACTTTGGGAAATATTTGCTGAACTATGTTGCAGGGATATGGGATGTGACAGAATTTTCACGGATGTTCCAACATTCCTACTGAGACTCACAGAACCTGTTTGTGTTGTCTGTAGAAGCCCGCATTGATATTCCTACAGTTTCCATCCTCAGATGGCAAAGGTTAAATACCAAAAAGTATAGTTTTTTTTATAAACCTTCCTGCTTCATTGCTTTGGTTCAGCAGCACTTGTATCTGGAGTTGAATGAGCGTAAGCAATTTGCAGGTATGGGTTGACATGCACAATGAAATGGCCAACTTCCCTCACTAGCTGGACATTCAAAAATTAAATCCTTCTTGTTGATGAAGTTAATGAAGCTTTCAAAAGAAACCTTTCCAGTTGTACAGGTAGCATCAGTTGCACCTGCACCTATGAGAATCCAGCCACTTAGAAGAAGCTCAAAGCTCACTGTCACTTCTGGGATGATGCAGAGCTGAACAAACCCGGACAATGGTGTCTGAACAAAAAATCCATGGTGTGTCCAAATCAGCATTGAACCACTGACTGACGGATATAACAAGTAACACCAGAAGCCGTTTGGGGAAACGCAGTGGTGTAAAAAAGTTAAGCACTTTGTAACCTTCACAGTCACAGGCAAGGCTGCATCTCTTGTGGAAAGACCTTACATCAGATTTCAACAGCTGTTACATCTCTATCACAGTGTCTTGGTGAATACAGCTTTCTCCAACAGTATGTTTCAGGAAAATTTAAATAGAATACTTGCAGTCAGTAGATCCTGTACTGTTGATAGCTGCAGATTGTTGCCTTCTGATTCTTTTATCCATCATCCTCCTCCATTTCTTCAACATGCTTCTCTTTAGATTAGATTAGATTAGATTAGATTAGATTAGATTACTTACAGTGTGGAAACAGGCCCTTCGGCCCAACAAGTCCACACCGACCCGCCGAAGCGCAACCCACCCATACCCCTACATTTACCCCTTTACCTAACACTACGGGCAATTTAGCATGGCCAATTCACCTGACCTGCACATCTTTGGACACATGAACACTGGGATCTCCAGAGAAAATTAACTATTTCATGTGTCACAGTTCCTTTTAAAATCTCCATACATTTAAATGTTCAGAAATGTCAGCAAAAACAGTGTTTCCTTCTAAATGATTTTCTTTATTTACAAACTAGAGGAGAGATCAATTTACCTGGCTTATCACAATCACAAAGGTTTTCAGTAAAATTCCTGCATTTGGAGACATTGCAAGTGCAGGTGAGGGACACTGCTTTTTGTAATAGCAACACAATTTATTCAAAAAAGACTTTATCCACATTCACAATGCACTGAGGAATTCTTGCAGAGATGTCCTGGAGCTGTGATGACTGACCTGCAACGTTCATAATCATCTTCCTCGGTGTCAGATATGAATCCAACCAGTGGAGATTTTTCCCTCTGATTCCCATTGATTCCAGTTCAGCTAGGGCTCCTTCATGCCAAACTTGATCTGTTGTGGCCTTGAGGTTAAAAGCAATCACTCTCCTCTCACTTCTGCAATTCAGCCCTTGCCTCCATATTTGTATCAAGGCTATAATGAGGTCAGGAACTGAATGGCCCTGGTGGAACCAGATATGAGCATCAGTGACCACATTATTGCTAAGCAAGTGCTGCTAGGTAGCATTATTGATTAAATTTTCTCTCACTTTAGTCATTCAGGATAGACTGATGGGGCGATAAATAACCAGTTGTACTTGTCTTGCTTTTAATGTTAGGACATACCTGGGAATTTTTTCTAGCTAATTGCTGGGTAGATGCCATTGTTGTAGCTGTACTGGAAGAGGTGATTAGTTACGTGGCAAGTTCTGGAGCACGTGTCTTCAGTACTTTTACAGGAAAGTTTGGTCAGGGCCCATAGCCATTGCAATATCTCCAGACCTTCATGTTTGCAATTAAAGTTGTTACTGTAATGTATTTCCTTGAACATAAGTGACAATTCTTTAAGATTTGAAATTTGTGTTTCTTCCTAATCTCAAATTGCACCCCCCTGCTACCCAATTTTACACTGGGAGATAAAAGACAAATACTGCAGATGCTGGAAATATGAAACAAACACAGTATTTTCTCTACCTTTTTCTATTTGTTGTTTGACCAAAGAGAGATGGGTTACATTAGCATCTATTTATCTGCACTACTTCTCATATCAATACCTGTTAACAAGTCTCTAATATCTGAAATTTTCAAATTACAGTGACTTTCTTTTACCTCTGACCTACTATAGTTCATCTCCTGTTTACTCATCTTTCAATAGTTGACCACAGCGGTTACATCTTGTTATGTTACTGCTGATTTGGCTCCATTAAATATTTGGAACAAGAAAAATGAATGCCTTGGAGTTTCTGGATGACTGCAGTTCAGATAATAGCTTATTCTGTGTGGCACTAAGCCAAGCAGAGAAAAAAAGATCAACAGTTATTAAGCATGTCCCTTTTTTACAGAAGCACCATGTCACTAGCATTTCTGATACATAAGAATAATTGAACATAAGAATTAGGAACTGTAGTAGGCCATTCAGCCCTTCAAATCTGCTTCCACCATTGAACAAGATATTGGCTCATCAGCTCTAGGCAACAGCAGTTCATTGTGGCCCTCAATTCTCCAATTTTATAAGAAGTAAAAAATTAATTTCTCTTTAGATAGTTTCAGTGATCTAGTCTTTGTACTTTCTGAGATAGAGAATTCAAAACATTTCTTCTCGGTGAAGAACATCCTTTGCAAAAGAGACCTTGGGCTGCAGGTTCATAGTTCCTTAAAAGTAAAGCCACATGTAGACAGGTTAGTGAAGAAGGCGCTTGATAGGCTTGCCTTTATTGGTCAGTGCATTGAGTATAGGAGTTGGGATGTCACATTGCAGCTATACAGGACATTGGTTAGGCCACTATTGGAATACGGTCAGTTCTGCTATAACGTGTGTTTCTTCAAAGCGAATGGGCTTTAATGCGATTGAAAAATTTAGACCGTTATTTGTAGAAGGCAAACTTTCCTTACCTGTATTGGCTATAATGCGATTCCTGCCCCATTAGTTTAAATGGTGTGGGTATTATGTGATTTTCCTAGGACGCGAGATCATACAAGAACGGAATGATCACATTATATCAGAACTGACTATACTGCGTGCAATTCTGGTCTCCCTCCTATGTTGTGAAACTTGAAAGGATTCAGAAAAAAATGGCAAATATATTGCCAAGATTGGAAGGTTTGAGCTATAGGGAAAGGCTGAGTAGACTGGGGCTTTTTCCATGGAGCATCAGAGGCTGAAGGGTGAGGAGTGACCTTAGAGAGGTATATAAAATCATGAGGGACATGGACAGGGTAAATAGGCAAGCTGTTTTCCCTGGGATGGGCAAGCCAAAACTAGAAGGACATAGGTTTATGGTGTGAGGGTCAAAATTTAAAAAGAATCTAAGGGTAACCTTTTCATGCAAAGGGTGGGGTGTGTATGGAATGAGCTGCCAGAGGAAGTGGTGGAGGCTGATGTGGTTCTAACATTTAAGAGGGATCTGGATGGGTATTTGAATAAGATGGGTTTAGAGGGAAATGGGCCAAATGCTGGTAAATGGGATTAGATTAATTTAGGATGTCTGGTTGGCATGGCCGAGTTGGATTGAAGAGTCTGGTTCCGTGCTGTATATCTTTATGACTCTATGACTCCAACTCAGTTTTAAATGAATCACTCCATATTCTTTAACTAAGTCCCCTAATTCGAGACTCCCCCACTGGTGAAAATAGCTTCATCATTTCTATCCTGTCAAGCCCCAACAGAATTTTGTATATTTCAATAACATTCTTCTCATTCTCTTAAATTATAATGAATAAAAACGTAATCTATTTCACTGTATTGATAAGTCAACCATTCTATCCTAGAAATCAGCCCAGTGCATCTCTTTTTAATTGCCTTCAATACCAGTGTATCCTTTTTCAAATGCAGAGACCAAAATTGTACACAGTACTCCTCTTGAGACCTTGTCAACACCCTGTACAGTTGTAACAATGTTTCCTCATTTTTAAGCTCCAAGCCCCAGCAATAAAGGCCAAAATCCCTTTTGCCTTTTCGATTATCAGTGTCCCTTCCTGCTGTCATTTGAAATTGTAAAAACAAATCAATTTTGTTTCTGTCCTTTCTTCACCTTCATTTGATCCATCTCTTCTTTTCCTTGACATGTCTGGAAATGGGCTGTCAATTAATATTCATTACAAACTCACCGACTCCCACAGCTACCTCAACTGATGCTACCTTCCACTTCTGGCCTGTCTTCCTTTTTCTTCAATTGAGAACTTCATCTCCATCACTCCCATACATTGTACATGTGAATTTCCAACCCATGCCCAACCCATGTCCCACAGTTCTGCTCTCCCTCACCTCTCTCCCAGAACTACAATAATATTCCTCTACTTCTTACTCTCCAGCCCACCCCATCCATACTCAAAGGATCTTCATCTGTCATTTCCACCACCTCCATCAAACACTTTTGTTCCCCTGTCAGAATTCCAAAGCAACAGTTGCCTCATGACGCCTTGGTCTATTATTTTTAACACACTCACCCCAACAGTTGTCCTTTTAGTTCATCCCCATTCCCATCGCTGTTCAGGGCCCAAAATATTCCTTTCCAGTGAAGCAGTGTTTTACTTGTGCTTGTACTGACCCCATTTCCAACACTTCTGCTCTTACCATTTTCCCTCCCTCTCAGACACATACAGTATTTTTTTTATCACAATGGGGTCTCCTCTACACTTGGGAGACCAAACCTAAACTGAGTGACCACTTTGTGGAACTACTCAGTTTATAGATATGACCTCGACCTTCTGGTTGCATGCTATTTCAATACATCATCTTACTCTTATGCTCACATTTCTGTCCTAGGTATGCTGCCGTGAAGTCCATTGCAAGCTGAAGGAACTACACATCAGTTTTCACTTAGGTGTTTTAACTTTCTCAACTCAACATTGAGTTCAACAACTTCAGACCTTGAACTCTTCCCTCCATTTTTTTGTATCCCCTCCCCTAACTCACACTCAGAATCCCTAGATCCTGTCTGGTCGATATTGGAAAATTCAATAATGTTAAGGAGTGTGCCCACCATGCTTTCTTCCCTTGCCATCCCAAACATGCTGTTCAGGATATTTGTTTGGGAATTGGGGAGAGGGGAGGTTAAACATTCTCTTGGGGTGATAGAAGGAGTGAACAATGTTGAGAGAGTTTCACACTATTATGGACTGAGGAATGGTTAAACATTGTCAGGGAACTGACCATCGCTGGGATGAGGGAGGGGGAGAGCAACTCTTGTTGAGTTATAGAGTAATGGGATTTAGTGTGAGTTAAAACATCAGCAGCAGACTTATATGTGATCTCAAGTTTAAGGAGAATCTCCTATGGGAAGTTGAGTCAGGAATGCAATGGAATGGCTGATTAAGCAAGAACGAGGCTTAAAGCTGAAATGAGATGAAACTGTGGTGAGGTCAAGTGATGTTACAGAAGTGAAAATGGGGATATCAGTAATGGAGTGGATATCTAATTGGAAGTTCATTTTGTGATCAAATGCAATATCAAGACAGGGATATCACAAGTGAAGACTATTAAATAAAACCAAAAAGTGTGAATGGTGGAAGTTTAAAACAAGAACGATAAGTGCTGGATTTTTTTCAAATTCCTTTCAGTTCTGAAGAAGTCGTACTAGAGTTGAACCACTAACTTTGTTTCTGTCTCCACAGATGCTACCAGACCCTGATGAATTTCTTCAGCACTTTTGTTTTCTGTTGAAGGGTATATAGGTTGTGGACTTGGTGATTTGAATAGCCACAAGCTTCAGATACTGCACTTAGCTGAGTTGGCAGGGACATAAAATGACTGCAATAACATTTACAATTACAGTAGCATCACTGGGTTTCCATCTCTTCAGAGGTGGATTCATATAGTACGTAAAGCTCAGCACCCAGTTCAGATATTTAATTAAAGTGCACCAGGTGGTGGAAAAATGACAAAGGAGATAAACCCAGTGCTCAATATCAAGGCTAATGTGAAAAATTGCTGTTTGTGTGAAGGCAATCAACATCAGTGGAATTGTGTTGAAGCAGGAATGACTAATGTTGGAAGAGGTAGAATAAAGAGGTAATAGGAGGGAAAAGAAACTTGGCAATTTGTGAATCAAGGGAGGGACATTGTGAGAATTTGCATTTTTACAATGATTTATAATTCCACATAATGCACACCTCACCTGTTTTGCTATCACAAAAGCATATAATAGGCAGGAAAAGACATTCTAGTCCATCATGTATCTTGATTAGACAATCACTATTCTTGAGCAGCTATGCAATCTGATGGAGAGGCAAATCAAAGGCTAATTTGGAAACAGTTTAGAGAATTGCACCTCAACTCCCTTAGGTGAATTGGAAACGAGTCAAGGATACTGCATTAACTTTGCTTATTTCTGATACTTAACTTGTATTCCACCAAACTTTTCATAAACGCAATACCCTCCACAGTCTGGAATGAGAACAGCTCTCGAATGAAGATTTGCAGAGTCAGCATTCACTGCATGAACTGGCAACTTGTCACAAATGTTTATTGCCTTTGGGCAAAAGGGAACAGTTTAACATCTAACCTAGACTTATTCTTGTTCAAGTTATATTCATGACTATGTATAGGCAAATATATTATAATTATAACTGGTCTTCTATAACATATTGAAAGGAAATGAGAAAATGCAGTTTCATTCTTCAAATCATTTAAACATATCTTTATATTTATCAAATTATCCATAAGTCCGCAAATCCCTGAAGTGAAGAAATTTAGCATTTGCAACCTGTCAGTGTAACTGATGAATTTCAACTGGGACTATATTAAATGAATAAATGACCTACAAAAACAATTGTTCATTACTTAAAATCATTCATTAATCAAATTTAATTCACCTTAGCAAAGCTGCTGATTTTTTAAAAATCATTGGTAGTCAAAGTGCAATGGAAGTTTTATCACTTTTAGTTTCACAGAGAATGGGCCAGCATTTATTGTCTATTCCTAAGTGCGCATGAGGTGATGGTGAGGTAACTTCTTGAACCATTGCAAACTGCGCCACGAACATATACCCATAGTGCTGCTAGATGGCAGAGTTCCGAGATTTTTACACAACAACAATGAAGGAACAGCAATACATTTCCAAGACATTACTGTGTGTGGTTGCAGAGGAAGCTGGAGATGGAATGTTCCAATATGTCTACTGCTTTAATCTTCTAACAAGTAGAGGCCATGAGTTGGGAGGTGCTGTCAAAAAGATTTGACAGGTTATTGCAGTGAATCTTGTAGACATTACACATTGCTGCCATTGTGCATCTATGGTGGAGGGTATGTATATTTAAGGTAAAGGATTGGGTGTTGAACAATTGGATTGCTTTCTACTGTATGTTGTCAAGCTTTTTAAATATTGTCAACACTTCACTCATCCAAGCAAACAGAGAATATTCCATCAAACTGCTGATTTATGTCTTGTAGATAGTGGACAGGCTTCAGGGAGTTGAATTAATCATGGCAGAACATTCAACCTCTGTCTGCCCTGGTAGCCACAATAGTAATGTGTCTGGTTCAGATTAGTTTCTGATCAATGCTGTTGGCCAAGCTGTTGATACTGGGATTTTTGACAATAGCAGCACCAATAATTGTCAAGGGGAGGTTTATAGACTCTGTTGCTGGAGATGGTCAGTGTCTGGCACTGAACTGACATAATAGCTTCTCGCCTAAACCTGAATATTTCAGAAAGTAGTTAGAATGTGGAAATCATTTCACAGGGAATAGTTAATGTAAATAACATGGATTAAGAGTAAACTAGATATGCATTTGGTAAAAAATGGATGAAGGATATGGTGGTGAATTATATGAAGAGGCATGGAAGGATACGCTAAGAAGCATAAACATAAGTTGAGCTGAATGGATTGTTATAAACATTTTCTAACTTTCTAATGTTGTGGTTCTATACATTCTGAGATCTCTATGCTCGTCCAATTCTGGGTCCTTCAGCATTCCATATTTTAGATGTTCCAACATGGACAGCTCTCCCTTCAGCTCTAGCATTCAATTCCCTGACTACTCCACTTATTCAGTTGCCTTTCCTATTTAAAGATCCTCATTGAAGAATTTCTCCTTGATTATGCTTTTGATCTCTTGTCCTTAATTTTTCTTAAATGGTTTGGTGTCAACTTATGTTTGCTAATGCTACTGCGAAATGCCATGGAATATTTTACTACATTAAATATGTGCTACGTAAATGAAAGTTGTTATGATTGGTACAAAATTCTGCAGCCAGTGGCCATTGCCATTGTGCCAGGATCACAATAATGATCTGAAATCGGAAGTGCAGTATGTTGAGATCAGGTGAAACAACTGGTACATGTATCAATGCGTGCACACAAATAGGTGGAGCAAAATTAACCTATAAGTGCGTAATTCTAAGTTTTAGAAATCTAATTATTTATGCATATTGAGTTGTTTTATCTTCCTTTGATGAATAAACAAAAATACTACTAGAACGTTTCATGTTCACTGAATGTGAATTGTTCTATTAGTTGACAGATGTTTCTAAGCAACAGTTGAAACAACCTCTGCATGTCCTAATGAAATGCAAATAAAATACAACAAATGTCCTTCAGTGTTACTAAAATTACTATCACGGAAAGTTTTGTATTAAGGGGCGTAATTACAGTTGAGGCAACAAAGGAAATGAGTCTCTTAAATATTTTAACAAAAAAAACAAATCTCTCTAGGTAATAATATATATCCTTTTACATTAAGTGCTGCTACTCAAATATTGTTTGAGTCAGCTTGAGGTGTAATTGCTTCCTAGCTATTTGAATCATTGTGTTCCATTTTGAACATATGAAACAACATTTAGAGCTAACTGATGGCAGCTAATTAGCAACACAGTAGGAAATTGAGCTACAGCAGAGCCTTGCTTACTGAATGTTACAAAGTATATTGTCCCACATAAGCAGATTGTGCGCCAGAATGCTTACTGTATCATGGTGCTCCAAAGTAGGTCAACAACTGTCATTCTTATCACTGCTGGCTTTTTTTTTAAAACAAAGGAATGGATATTGGAATAAAAAACAGCAAGTGCTGAAAGTATTCAGCAGCTCTGGCAGCATCTGTGGAGAGAGAAAAACAGTAGAAAAGTTAAGTGAAGGCAGGGAGTTAAAGCCATTGCAGAATATTTATAGTTCCATTCCTGCTGAATTTAAGTCATTTTAACTTCTCAGTTTAGCTAGCAATAAGCAGGTAAAGGTGTTGTGAAGAATGTAAACCACAGTCCTGTTAGGCCATTTGATCCTCCCACTATTTTAACTTGAAATCATGAAAGTCCCAACCATTGCTCATCTACCTTTGGAACCTTGCAAATGGAATTGATGAACTGAAATATTAATTAAAGGGGCACTCAGCTACAGATAATTGAATCACAGGATCTGTCAACCATTGTGCTGCCTAGACTGCTAAAAATGCTTCTAATTTCCAGATTGCTTCATTCTCACATTTTTTTTTGCCTTCGTTACCTTAAATAAGATTGGATGCTATTTTTACCAGTTTCTTTTGAAGGAAGGATGGTTGGAAGAATAGGAGCAGCAGATGGTCTTCCTAAATAAAGTTTGCAGAATATACAACACAGAAGCAAATTCAATCTAGTCAATCCAAACTGGCATTCTGCTTCAGTTTAATCTCCTCAGATGCTTCATCTGGCTCAATGAACATTTCCTTCCATTCTCTCCTTTGTCTTCTTCAGCTTCTCACAAAATATATCTGTACTATTTACTTCAGTAATTTGGGTGTTAGCAAGATCCATCTCTCACTAATATCTGTATAAAGACATTTCTAATGAATTTCTATTTGCGTTTCTGATGGCTTTTTCACATTAATGGCCCCAAATTGTAAAAAATTTCTTCTAGTATCAACTATACTAAAATAGAGAGTTATAGATTCATACAGCACAAACAGTCTCTTCGATCCAACTCGTCCACACTGACCAAACATCGCAATCTGACCTAGTCCCATTTACCAGCATTTAGCCCATATCCCTCTAAGCCCTTCCTATTCATACACCCAACCAGATGCTTTTTCAATGTTGCAATTGCAACTGTACCACTTCCGCTGACAGCTTATTCTATATATGCACCACCCACTGCGTGAAAAAAATTATCTCAGATCATTTTTAATTCTTTCCCCTCTCACCTTAAACGTATCATTGTGGACTCCCTCACCCTCGGAAAAAAACCTTGCCTATTCACCCAATCCATGCCCTGCATGATTTTATAAACCTCTATAAGGTCACCTCTCAGCCTACAATGCTCCAGAGGAAAAGACCCCAGCCTATTCAGCCTCTCCCTTTAACTCAAACCCTCCAGTCTTGGCAACATACTTGTAAATCTTTTCTGCATCCTCTTAGGTTTAACAACATCTTTCCTTTAGAAGGGCGACCAGAATTGTATGCAATATTTTAAAAGTGGCTTCGCTAGTGTCCCGTACAGCCACAAAATGACACCCCAACTCCTATACTCAATGTGCTAAAGAATACAGGAATTGTTCTGTGTCACGGCCATTATTTATGTCAGCTATGATCACTAAATGTTGCATACTTTTTCCCACTGGCATTTATCTTACATTGCTGTTCATTTTTGGTTGCTAACAGGAATTGCACAAAATTGTTTCATTTTGTAGTGTCTGTAAAATGCTTTGTGACATCCCACGGTCTTAAAAGGCAGTACATAAAGTTTGTCTTCTTGACATTGATTGACCACTAAATAAATGCAATCAGTCAACTTTCGCCATATGAAGCTCTTTACAATGGATCATATATGATTGTTAATTTACATACCTCTCATGATTTTATGAATATATAAAATAGGAACAGAAGTAGATTATCTCATCCTTTGTGCTTGCTCCAACCTTCACAAAGATTTTGGCTGATCTGTTTGTGTTTTGATTCCCATGTTCCCATTAGCCCCAATAGCTGTAAGTTTCCTTGTCTAACAAGAATCTACCTACCTCTGCCTTAAAAATAATTAATGACCCTGCTTCATCACCTTCAGAGGCAGCGAGTTCCAAGGCTGCACAGTGCTTTGAGAAAACATATATCTGTCCTAAAAGGGTAATGCTAACTTAGTGTCTCTTAGTTTTGGACTGCCTGTAAAAGGGAATAACCTTTCCATGCCCAACTTTTGTAGATTTTTCAGGATCTTAAGCACTTCAGGAACTAACCACTCATTTTTCTACACTGTGTTGCTTCAATGGATAAAAGCCTAGCCTGTCCAACTGATCCTTGTAAGATAACCTGCTTATTCCAGATTTAAATCTAGTAGCTCTCCACCAAACCACTTCCAACGCATTCATATCCCTTCTAAAGAAGGAGACTAGAATTGCACACAATTTGTCAGATGTGACCTCACCAATGCTCTGCATAACTGAAGCAAAGCATCCTTAATTTAATGTTCAATTCCCCTGTATTAAAGGACAGCATCCCATTAGCCTTCTTGATTATGTGCTGTACCTAAAGAATAGGTAAATTCTTTTGAATGTTCAGAATTCTTCATTCATTCTCCAGTTAAATGATATTTATAATTCTTCTTGCCAAAGTGAACAACTTCTCACTTTCCCATATTAGAATCTTATCTGGCACTTTTTGCCCATTCTATTAACATCTGCCTGAAACTGCCATTTGCCAGCTTCACAACATACTCTCCTATCTTGGTGTCAGCTACAAACTATGTACCTTGCCATCACTCCCCTCATCAAAATCATGGATGTAAATTGTAATAAATTGAGGATCCAGAATAGAACCTTGTAGGACATCATTCATCACATCCTGTAAATCAGTCAAAATTCTATTTATGCATATTGACTGTTATATGCAAGCCAGCCAATCTTCTATCCATGCTAATATATCATCCTTTATGTCCTTTATCCACAGTATATGCAACTCTTTTAAGAACAGCAATAAATTGGTTAAACATAATTTTCCTTTGACAATACTCTATGGAATCTTCCCTATCATGGGGGACTTTACGAGGTGTGCCACTATAACTTCTTTAATGACCAAATCTAACAGCTTCACCAAACAGACATCAAGTTAACTGGCCTCGAGTTTCTCCTATTTACTGCCTCCCTCCTTTCTTAAATAGATAGATTATATTCCTATATTCCAGTTATTGGTACTTTTCCTGAATCTAGGGGATTCTGGAAATGTTCACCAACACATTGCCTCCTTCATCAGCACTCTTTAAAGAGTCTTGGATAAAATCCAGCTGGACCTGAAGATTTGTCGGTCCACATCTCCACCAATTTGCTTAATGTCACTTTCCTCATGTCTGTAATATCACTAAATTCCTCTCTCCCTTCCACCTCCTGATTTACAACTGTTAGTGAAATTTCTTTTTGCATTCTCTACAGTGAAGACAGGAACAAAATATTTGTTTATATTACATGTCATTTCATACAATCTACTATTAATTTGCCATTCTGAATCTAGAGGACCAACGTTCACTTTATTTTTTACTTTTTGCTTTTTAAATACCTATAGAAACTCTTGCTATCTGTTTTTACATTCTGAGCTAGCTTCCTCTCGTAGTCAAATTTCTTTCTCCACATTAACCTTTTCATTATTTTCTAATCATATTTATATTCTGGCCAATCATGGGTCACAGAAAACCAGGTTAGAGACCAACAGATTTGTTTGAAACCACAAGCTTTCTGAGTGCTGCTCCTTCACCAGGTGAAGTGGAAAGAAGTGCACAAGCACAGAATTTATATGCAGAGAGATAATGGCAAGATAATTCCAGGTAATTAAGATTGTCAAAAATACTAAAACCTTTGTCTCTTGCACCATCTTATGTTTGATTTTTTTGTTATTGTCTCTCTGCCTTAATGAATTGGGCCATAGGTCATCCCTTCAGTTGCTGTTCACCTGTTGACACTTTACTCATACAGTTTGACATTTTTGATCACCTGCAAATTTGTTAGTCAGCCTCTCGACACTCCACTCACATTTTGTTCTTATCTTTTGACAATCTTAATTCCTGGAATAATCTTGTCATTAGCTTCAGAACATCTCTGCAGGAGTTCCTCAGGGTAGTGTCCTGAACCCAACCATCTTCAGCTGCTTTATCAATGACCTTCCCTTCTTCATAAGGTCAGAAATGGGAGTGTTTGCCAATGATTGCACAATCTTCAACACCATTCATGACTCCTCGGACATTGAGGCTGTCCGTGTCCAAATGTAACAAGATCTGGACAAAATCCAGGTTTGGGATGACAAATGGCAAGTGACATTTGCACCACACAAATGCTAGGCTATGACCATCACAAATAAAAGGCAATCTAACCACCGCCCCTTTACATTCAGTAGTCTTACCATCACCAAATTCCCTACTATTAACATTCTGGGAGTTATTATTGTTCAGAAACTTTACTGGACCCACCATATAAACATAGTGGCTACAAGAGCAGGTTTGAGGCTCGGAATACTGAGAAGGATAACTCACCTCCTGACTCCTGAAAGCCTGTCCACCATCAACAAGACACAAGTCAGGAGTGCGATGGAATACTCCCTCCTTCCCTGGATGAGTGCAGCCCCAACAACACTCAAGAAGCTTGACACCATTCAGGACAAAATGGGAACACCACCACCTTCAAGTTCACCTCTAAGCCACTCACCATCCTGTCTTGGAAATATATTGCCGTTCCTTCACTGTGACTGGGTCAAAATCCTGGAATTCCCTCTCTAAGGCATTGTGGGTCAACTCACAGCAGGTGGACTACAGTGGTTCAAGACGGCAGCTCACCACCACCTTCTCAAGGGCAACTAGGGACGGGCAATAAATGCTGGTCAATCAGCAATGCCCACATCCCACAAAATGAATACATTTTAAAAAATTATCTCTCTGCATATAAATTCTGTGCATGTGCGCTTCCCTTCACTTCACCTGAGGAATGAGCAATGTTCTGAAAGCTAGTGCTTCCAAATAAACATGTTGGACTATAACATGGTGTTGTGTGACTTCAGACTTCCACCCCAGTCCAATACTAGCATCTTCACATCATGACCAATCACCTGGCCTGGCACTCATTTTGCAGAGGCATATGCTTTCTCCTTATGTTTAATGCTTTCCCTAATTTATTTACTTAATCATGGATAGTGTGTTTATACTGCTCAAGGGGTGGTGATGGCTTAGTAGCATTATCACTTGATAATTAATCTAGAGGCCCAGGCAATGTTCTGGTGACCTAGATTTGAATTCTGCCTTGGTGGATATTGAATTCAATGGAAGTCTGGAATCAAGAGTCTAATGATGATCATGAGACTGTTGTCAATTGTCAGGAAAATACCATTTGCTTCACTAACGTCCTTTAAAGAAGGAAACCATCATTCTTACCTATTCTGGCCTACTTGTGACATCAGGCCAACAGAGTATGAACTGCCCTCTGCTCAATTGAGGATGGACAATGATGTCCACATACCAATAATATATTTAAAAAACGATGTCTGCCACTGTGTCTTTACTAATCTGTTCCTCTATCTGTCAGTTCATTTCAAGTTTCATGCCTGCATTGCGTTGAAAATACCAGTCTTAGACACAGTCTTCTCCCAACCAAACTGGATATAAAATTCATATTGCAGTCACTGCTACGGTAGAGGTACATAAAGTCTGAGATAATTGAAAAATCCTGTCACATCACACAACACCAATTCTAATATAACTTGCTTTCTGGTTTACTCCGGAATGCACGGCTCTAAAAACTATCTTGGGGAGATCCAAGATGGCGGCGACTCAGCAAGTCTGAGTTTACAGTGCTCTTCCCAAAACCTGGGTAAAGTGAGTTACTCACCCCCACCACACTTACCAAACCACCCAAAAAAATTTTCTAACCTTAATTAGCTGCTTACTATTATATTTAAGCAGTTTAATATTAAGTGGATAATGAGTAAACCAAAGGGATCCTGCAGCTCTCAGAAAACAAAGACCCCTCCCCCACCCTCCTCTCCTCCTCCGGCTGCAGCTGATGTAAAAACAGGCCTTGTAGAGATGATTGCCAGGCTGGAAACGACACTCGTCAATTTCATTGTAGAATCCAGACAGAGATGGAATGCATTCGAAGAAAAGCTACAAAAGAACAGCGAGGCTCTCGAGGAATTACAGGGCCGAGTGGAGGGGGCGGAGCTAAAGGCCACGACCTCCGAGGCTGCAGCACAAACAACTGCAGAACAGGTGCGAGCTCTGGAGCAGAGAGTCCGGGCCTTTGAAATCTACATGGATGACCTGGATAATAGAAATCGGAGAAAGAATATCCGTCTTCTGGGCCTCCCTGAACAAGAAGAGAAGGGACAGTTAGTAGTATTCCTGGAACGATGGCTGCCCCAGCTTTTAAACCTGGGGGCTGAAACTGACCGGGTAAGGGTGGAGTGGGCCTACCGGGTCGCAGTACGCGGATCTGGCCCAAACCAGCACCCACGCCCGGTCCTGTTCCGGCTGCAGAGTTATAGGGAGAGGCAGATACTCCTGGACGCCTCCAGAAAGCTTGGAAAGGATCCTAAAGCTATGATTCATGAAGGATCCAAGATTATGTTATTTCAGGACTTCTCCCCGGCTTTGGCACGAAGAAGGAAGGCGTTTGATGAGGTGAAGAAATGTCTAAGGAACTTAAATATTCAATACACCTTACGCTACCCAGCGACGTTATGCTTTAACCACGAAGGATCCGAGTATAATTTTAGATCACCAGAAGAGGCTAAGGAACTTTTAGACTCATTTAAATAAATCGTAAGAGACAATTTATGTTGGCTTGCCTCTTCCACACTCCGTGGGGAGAAATGGATACTTTACTCTACTTTACTTTTGCTTCTGGGAGCAGGGTTGTCTTCCCTTGCTATTTTATGTTATTATACTTAACTGTAATTTGTTGGAGTTGTAATTTTATAGTTATATGCTATCAGATATACTCAGGTATGGGTGGGGAGGGGTGGGGGTGGGGCGCTCACTGTTAACTCTAGCTCGGTATTATATCTAAATCCTATTAAGGAGCGCCCGGGTCAAGGGTGGGACACTGTTTGGGAGAGGATATGGTGGACCTTTAGAAAGGAAGTAAGGCCCCCTGAGAACAAGGGGGAGGATCTCCATTCAAACATGTTTTATTTTTTTTGTTCTTATTGTTTGGAAATAGTTTCCTTTTTATTATACTGTTATGAGTGTATTAGAGAACATTTTCTCTTGTTTGAAGGATGTAAGTGACTCAACTATACACTCTGGATAATTGTGGATTAGATTAGTAGTTAACTGAGTTTCATTGTTTTTCTTTCTTCTTTAGTATCATTCCTTTGAATTTTGATGATTATATATTTAAGATCCATTTTTATATTAATGTTTGTGCTTGAAAGTTCTGTTTATTTTTGTAAATCTGTCAAAATATTAAATTTCTAATAAAAATATCTTAAAAAAAACTATCTTGAAAATATTCTATGAACTTCTCATCCACTCTATTACCACTAATCTGATTTTCCCGTTTCTGTGTTGATTAGAGTCACCCATGTTTATAGCTGCCACTTTATCATAAGCACTCAATGTTTGTTCTTGTATAGTTTGCGGTTAAACCTTAAAGCACAGGAACAGAAGCAGCCTATTCAACTCATTGAGTCTGCTCCACCGTTCAGTAAGACTTTGACTGATCTGATAATCCTCCACGCTACTTTCCTGCCTTTTGTCTGTAATGCTTGATTCCCTTACTACTAAAAATCTGTCTATGTCAGCCTTGAATATATTTAATAACCCAATGTTTTGTGTCATTCATAAAGTTGGCATTAGTACAGTCACTTTCCTCATCCAATTCATTAACATATATTGTAAGTAATTGTGGACATAGCACTGATTGCTATGGCACTCCATTTCAGGTTGCCATCCTGAAAATGTTCCTTATCCCAACTCTCTATTTCCTATTATTTATCCAATCCACATGAATATACTTATCTAACACCCTGGGCTCTTATCTTATTAAGCCTAACCCGAGGTACCCGACTATCAAACTGTTAGAGGATCTATAGACCACTCTCACAAATTATGCCTTTCCCCTTCTACTTCTCTTCCCCATCCAAACTGATTTTACATCTTGATCTCTTGAGCAAAATCATCTCTAACTATTGCACAAAAGTCACCCTTTATTAACATTGTTTCCCTTCGCCTTTACTTAGTCTTCTATTCTCCTGAATGTCATGTACCCCATAATATTCAGGATCTAATGCTTCTCATCTTGCAGGTCTCCGTAACAGGTTATTTTTACTTAATTCAATTTGGACTATCAATTTGTTTACTTTGCTATGAAGGTTTATACAGAAACAGAGGGCTTAATTATACAAGTTTTTGATTAAGTGCAAGTTGCGACAAGCTTTTTTGCCATGATGGGTGATTGAAACAAATTTTTCATAAAGTGATCTAGGAATAAGGAATGTATGTTGGACCAGAACCATTGCATAGTAAATGACATTGGAGAGTGTTTGGGCCAAATGGTCTGTTCTGCACTGTAATATCTATTTTGAATAATTTCTTCATTCAAAAAGTGATCCCTGCACCCGATTAGAATTTCCTGACCTGACCTCTCCATCATGAAAGTATTGTTGGAGAGGTTGAACAGAAGTACCTTTTCAAGTGGCTCTGAATATTAACTGAGGCCCACTCATTTCATGTTTTGACCGTAAAGAAAAAATCAATTATAGTACTCATTTATAGATGATAGAGAAAATTATAACATTACAACTTTTCTGTAATCATCAATAAATCTAATGTTGCATTTTTTAGAGTGAATTTCTGAAGTACAATCTCAGATATGAATAATGTAAGTCTGAAAATTGTACAAGAAAACTCTTTGATCTATTTCATAAATTAAAATTTATTGAACAGAAAATTAAGATTGTGTGATTCTTTATGTGTGCTCTAGAAGGCAAAGTCCCAGATATGCTGTGCAGAATGAAAAAAGATCATACTCTTAAGTTAAAATGACATTGCAATTCTCAAAGTATTTCACACCATTTGGGAATAATTGATTGCTACATTACTGTTTAGTTTTTCTACTTTTTGGTCTTATTATTGTTGAATTTTGCACTCATCAAGTTCAACATTGTTAATGTTGGAAGGAACATGCTTCAACTTTTAGTATCTAAATTCAACATCAAAGCTTCAATTATTGTGCTCCTGGCAAAATCAGCTCCAGAAGTGGCTGGCTGCCATTGCCACATTAGCACACAACACACTGAGCTAATGCTGACATTTTGCAGGGTAAGGTCATTTCAGTAATTAACAATAATTCCCAGTACAGATTTACCTCATGTTACCAGCCAGCTGAATGTAGAAACTTGGGCTAACAACTGGTATCTGAGCCGACGTGCTTGCTTGAAAGTAAATGGGGCTAATTGTTACTCCAGTCATCACATTTTAAATAGTTTTCCAATGTTTCTAATAGGTGAAATGATCAGTGTTATCATTCTGGCGGCATTGCAAATTATCATGACAGGTCTTGAGATTTCCTGTGCTGTTAGAAAGATGAAGAGTTTGCAGTGTATGTTGCTTTCCCCTTTGGGACATTGTACTGAGTTTACACTGTAGTGAAATAACATGCTTTGCAAGTCATCCAGTAGATAAAGTGGAATATGATCATGATACAGGGCCAGTAACTCAATGCTGATAAATTCAAGTCCTACCACAGCTCGTATTGACTACAACAAATTTCTTCTAACATTTTCATGCAAGAGGTGTGGGTGTTGCAGGGTTAAAGATTTATTGCCCAGTCTTAATGACCACTGAGAATGTGGTGGTGAGCTGCCTTCTTGAATTATTGCAATCTATGTGATGATGACATTTTTGCACAGGGTTTCCACATAGGGGTTTCAGGATTTGACCCAGATATGATGAAAGAATAGCAATATAGTTAGTTCCAAGTCACCGAATGGCATGGCAGACTTGAGGAGCCGAATGGTCTACTCCTATTTCTATGAAAGCCAGGAGGATGGGTTGAATTTGACCAAAATCAGCTAAATGACAATTTTGGAATTTTGAGGTTTCTTTCCAGGGGCTCTTGCCAATTATCCCACACAATTCTCTGCAGTTTGTCTCATTATCTACCCATCAGACCTCAATGGTGCTCTGCTCTCGCTATTGTGTACTCACGAGCAATGAAAATACTCGCCAGTGTCTAAAATTCACATGCATTCCCAGAGCCAGCCTCATATTTAAAATGTTGCTGTGCACCAGGTCGAACACTGTCAGTCAGGAGTTACCTTTCAAGGTTCCTGTGTTTGAAAAATTGCCCCAGAGATGGTTAAGAAAGAGAAATTAGCTCTCAGCTTCTCCAACAGGGACCTGGGAGTCTTTATTGACAAGGTGGTATAGAGAAGACCTGTCTTCATTCCTCAGGACTTCCAGAGGAGACCATGGCACCAGACTCTGCTAGCCTGGTTTGATGCCACCCAGGTTGGTACAGCATTCATAATCTGGAGAAGTAGCCATCAATGCCACAAGAAGGATCATGACCTTCAGTCCTCTATGAGGGTAAATGCCACCATCATCCCTGCTACCTCACACTCACTGGAACTGCACCTACTTCCCATCAGGGCTCATGCTCTACTCGTCTCACTAGTGCCTGCAACATCTTCCCTCACTCACTCTCACCCACCCCAACTTGGAACACCACTAGCTTTGCCTAGTCACTCACTCAAAACACCGTACTCGCTTTCTATCCCTGGACTAGCACCAACAGCTGTGCTAGCCATTTCCATCTCACTCATTCCAGGAGAAAAAGGCCCACAGTAGATGGAGAGAGCCAAGACACTTGATGGAATGCTGACATATGTCTCCTTACCCCTTATCGGAAGGGATTCTTGCCTTGGTGGGAGAGGATAGAGATTAATCATGCTGTGATGCCAAGATCTCCATATCCTGGCAATCACGTAAGAATCATTGTCAAGTGCTGTTCTGATAGCCATGATTTGGAAATGCCGGTGTTGGACTGGGGTGTACAAAGTTAAAAATCACACGACACCAGGTTGTAGTCCAACAGGTTTATTTGGAAGCAGTAGCTTTCGGAGTGCTGCTCCTTCATAAGGTCACAACCACCTGATGAAAGAGCAGCGCTCGGAAAGCTAGTGTGCTTCCAAATAAACCTGTTGGACTATAACCTGGTGTTGTGTGATTTTTAACTTTGTTCTGATGGCATTTGTTTAGTGTGAGTATTAAAAAAAACACTTAAACCTGGATGTTGTTGAGGATTTGTTGCATATGGGCACAGACTGCTTCATTATCTGAGGAGTCATAAATGTTACTGAATACAAATTAACAGTGAACATCCTAACCTCTGAATTTATAATTGAGGAAAGTTCATGGATGAAGTAGTTGAAGATGGACACCGCTCTTTGGAACTCCTGCAGTGATATCCTGGAGCTGAAATGTTTGGCTTCCAGTAAGCACAACATCTTTTCTTTGTGCTAGGTATGACTTCAATGAGTTTTCTCCTGATTGTAATTGTTTTCACTTTTACTAGCTCTTTGATGCCACACTAGATTAATGCTGGCATGATGTCAAAGATAATTATCCTCACCTCTGAAATTCAGCTTCTCTGTACTTTATAATGACCACACCAGGCATGTCCTAAGACTTCATATACGTTTGAATATAGCCCCCTTTTCTTTTTTTAATCATTTTGACTTGAAAATAACAGCTGCAAAGCTGCTGTAGTGTTCTAGTGATGCTCAGTGCATCTCATTTTCAGCTTGGGAACCCTGCAACTTTTGTGATCCAATATCAAACTTAATAATTTTAGAGACTGAACACCGCCTTTGATGTCTTTTACCCAACCCCATACCCCAGAGCCTGTCATAATATGGATTGCTTTCAGCATGGTCAACCTATTCTCACTCACTTATAGTGTCCATTATTTCCTATTCATCTATTTTTCTCTGACTTACTATCAACTGTTTGCTGAACACTTTTCCTCTCTCCTTTTCTCTCCTTCTATATCTTTGTCTCTAGACTCTGACTCCACCTATCTGCTCACTCCTTTTCCACCCCACCTCCCTAATATCAGCAGAGATACAGCTTTTTCCCTACATGCTATCAGTTCTGAAGAAGGGTCACTGGACTCAAATGTTAACTTTGATTCTTGCTCCATAGGTGCTGTCAGATGTACTGAGTTTCTCCAGCAGTTTCTATTTTTGTTTCAGCTGCTAATCGTGAAGATTTTAAACAAGATAAAGGTTAGTTTTTACAAAATTGCTACGGTCATTTTGTCATTTTTAAAGTGATAAGGTTTTTAACTGACAATACATACAATAGATTAAAATAGGTAAGGATAAAAGGTACGAAGAAAGATGAATTTAAGGAGAGTCTGTGAGATCATTGCAGACCTGTTGTTTAGTTAAGTTTCTGTTCCTGAAGGGAAGGAACTGAAACTTGGAGCCAGACAGTTATAGAGTCATAGAGTCCTACAGCACGGAGACCAGCCCTTTGGCCCAACTGGTCCATGTCTAGTAAAATATTCCCTGCACTTGGCCCATACACTTCTCATTCTTTCCTATCCATGTATATGTCCAAATGCCTTTTAAATTTTGTTGATGTAAAATACAGCCAAGTCCATGGCACCAGCAGTGTCTCAATTGAATGAGACAGAGTAAGAAAAAATAGGGGAAGAGCAATTGTGATAGGAAATTTAATCATAGCAGGAACAGACAGATGCTTCTATGATGCAGCCATAACACCAGGATTGTATGTTAGTTCTCTGGTGGCAGGCTCATGGATTACTGAGTGGCTGTAAGACATTATGAAGAAGGAAGGAGTACAGCTCAGGGGTTGTGGTCCAAGTCATTACCAATGACAGAGATAAAAAGGTGGAGGGGAATGTAGTGAGCTAGGAAATGTTGATGTAAAAGTCGGCGTCAGTAGCTGCAAAGGCATCTGTCATGCTGTATTGCAGCATAGAAACAATCTGAGTTTGGTGAGAGGGGAGCTCAGTGAGATGGGGAGGGACATGCTCTTTTCTTTTTCTATCTTTATTAAGGCAACTAGAGTTTAGTAGTTGTAGGAAAAGGGCAAGTTTTGAAAACTTTCAAGAGCAACTTCACAGGGAAAATGTAAACTCATCAATTGGGACTGGGAGTGGCTGACTTGCTAAGTAAGACCAGATGAGTATTTCTGTTGTGAAGTCACTTAAGTGAAAAAAATGGTCTTTAGGTTAAATAGATATATAAGATAGAAAGAATAAAGTTAGGTTCCTAGAATATCTTTAATATTCATTAAACTAGAGGAAGCAAGTAGAAGAAGATAGATTTAAGTGTTAGTCATGGCAGGGCAGCTTGCTCCTCCTGTGCAACATATGAAGCCAAAGACACTTTCAGTGTCCAATAGAGAGATACTTTCTAATCAACTTGTTTAGACATGTTATGACACACATCCAGAACAGGTGGAGCTTGAAACCAGACCACTCTACCATAAAAGCCCCATTTAAAGTCCAAGTGACCACATGGGCTGGACGTATTTCCAGCTGCAGCAACGCATGATCTGCACTTTGGGTCTGCACCAGCAGCTGGAGTCACTGTAGGATTCTGGGTTCTGAAGAAGCGTCATAGCAAGTTTGAAATATCAACTTTATTCCTTTCTGCACAGATGTTGACAAACCTCTTGAATTCCTCCAGAATGTTCTTTTTGTTTCAAATTTCCTGCACTATTTGCTTTTAGATTACATTAGATTTCCTACAGTGTGGAAACAGACCCTTTGGCCCAATTAGTTCACGCCAACACTCCGAAGAGCAACCCATCCAGACCCGTTTCACCTTTGACTAATGCACCCAACACTATGGGCAATTTAGAATGGCCAATTAACCTGACCTGCACATCTTTGGATTGTGGGAGGAAACCAGAGCACCTGGAGGAAATCCATGCAGACATGGGGAGAATGTGCAAACCCCACACAGACAGTCACCCAATGCTGGAATCGAATCCTGGGACACTGCTGCTGTGAGGCAGCAGTGCTAACCACTGAGCTAGTGTAAGGCTAAGACTTTGTGGACAGCATATACAGGAGGTGAACAGTGCACAGGCAGAATAGTCAGGGAGGTAATGCAGAAGAGCCCTGAAGCTTTCTCCCTGTCTAACAGATTTCCCATTTTGGATATTGTGGAGGGGGTCATGGTTACTCAGAGCAATGTAGTAGAACCAAGTCTATGGCATCAGCAGTGTCTCAATTGAATGAGGCAGAGTGAGTAAAAAAGGGGAAGAGCAATTGTGATAGGAAATTTAATCATAGCAGGAACAGACAGATGTTGCTATGATGCAGGATAACACCAGGATGGTATATTAGTTCTCTGGTGGCAGGCTGGCTGCAAGACATTAAGACGAAGGAAGGAGTACAGCTCAGGGGTTGTGATCTAAGTTATTATGAATGACAGAGGTAAAAAGATGAATGGGGAATGTAGTGAGCTAGGAAATTAGCTAAACACAAGACCTCAAAGGTAGTATTTTCAGGATTACTCTTAGTTCCATGTGCTAGGAGATCAGGAATAGAATAGTCCAGATGAATGTATGGCTGGAGGGATGGGTGGAGGAGATGATTTATATTCTTATGGTGTTAGGACTAATTCTGGGCAGGACGAGACTTGTATAAGCTGACAGTTTCAAGACTAATATCCACACGGGGCTGTTTTCAAGTACTGTGGGGGAGGCTAGAAACTAAGGTTTGTAGGGATTGGGAAACTGAATGGAGTGAAACATATGAGGAGAAAGAAGGTGAAAGTGAAGGATAAAAAGTAGAATGAAAAGCAGAAGATGGGGAAAACAAAGTCTAGCAGGCTAGGAGTGGCACAGTGGTTAGCATGCTGCCTCGCAGCACAAGAGATGTGGGCTCAATCCCAGCCTTGGGACACTGTCTGTGTGAAGTTTGCACATTCTCTCCATGTCTGTGTGGGTATCCTCCGGGTGCTCTGGTTTCTTTGCACAGTCCAAAGATGTGCGGGTTAGGTGGATTGTCCATAGTCAAAATGTGTGGCACTAGAAAAGCACAGCTGGTCAGGCAGCATCCAAGGATAGTGTCCAGGGAAGTCAGGCTAGATGGATTAGCTATGGGAAATGCAGGATTTCAGGGAGTGGATCTGGGTGGGATGCTCTTTAGAGAGTCAGTGTGGACCAGATGGGCAGAATGGCCTGCTATACACAGTAAGATAGACAGTAGTACAAAAGAAATGCATAAAAATACAAGAAGGCAAATAACAATGTGCTCCATCTAAACACAGAACAATTTCATTAAGATAAATAAATTATCAGTGCAAATAGTTATAAATGGGTATGGGATGTTTTTAATTATAATGATATGGCTGCAGAGTGAGTAAGACTGGGAACTGAACATCCAATGCTATTCACTCTTTCAGAAGGACAGGCAATTGTTCATGAAATAGGAAAACAGTGCAATAGTCAGAAAGATATTGGTACTCAAAGTCTAGATGTAGAATCATTCCAGGTCAAGCTAAGAAGCAGCAAGGGGCAGAAAACATTAGAGGGGTTGTTTACAAGCCACCAAAAATAGGTGGTAAGGGAATGGATGTATTAAACAGGAAAGTAAAGATACAGGAAACAAACGTACTGCAGTAATCATAGATAACTTTAATCTATTTACATCCCATGTTAGCAACAATGCTGTGGCGAATGAATTTCTAGGGTGCATACAAGCTGATATTTTCAACCAGTAAGTTGAGGGAACATAAAAGATTATTGTGCAAAATCAAAGCACATGGGATTGGGAGTAACATAACTGGTATGGATTGAGAATTAGTCAACAGACAGGAAATGAAGAGTAGGAAGAATGCATCATTTTGGAATAGAAATTATAATGCTTTGAACTATATGAGATAGATAATTAGCCATCTGTGGACAAAGTGTTGTCAAAATATTTAAGGCAGATGACATATCAGATTGTCACTGTCAAATTATGACAGAACCAGGACTGCATTATTGATCAATAGGCAATAGACAATAGACAGTAGGTGCAGAAGTAGGCCATTTTGCCCTTCGAGCCTGCACCACCATTCAATATGATCATGGCTGATCACCTTAATCAGTATCCTGTTCCTGCCTTATCTCCATAACCCTTGATTCTACAATCCTCGAGAGCTCTATCCAACTCTTTCTTAAATGAATCCAGAGACTGGGCCTCCACTGCCCTCTGAGGCAGAGCATTCCACACAGCCACCACTCTCTGGGTGAAGAAGTTTCTCCTCATCACTGTCCTAAATGGTCTACCCTGTATTTTTAAGCTGTGTCCTCTGGTTCAGCACTCATCCATCAGCAGAAACATGTTTCCTGCCTCCTGTGTCCAATCCTTTAATAATCTTATATGTCTCAATCAGATCCCCTCTCAGTCTTCTAAACTCAAGGGTATACAAGCCCAGTCGCTCCAGTCTTTCAGCGTAAGGTAGTCCTGCCATTCCAGGGATTGACCTCGTGAACCTACGCTGCACTCTCTTAATAGCCAGAATGTCTTTCCTCAAATTTGGAGACCAGAACTGCACACAATACTCCAGGTGTGGTCTCACCAGGGCCCTGTACAGCTGCAGAAGAACCTCTTTGCTTCTATACTCAATCCCTTTTGTTATGAAGGCCAGCATACAATAGACAGTAGGTGCAGAAGTAGGCCATTCTGCCCTTCGAGCCTGCACCACCATTCAATATGATCATGGCTGATCACCTTAATCAGTATCCTGTTCCTGCCTTATCTCCATAACCCTTGATTCTACAATTCTACAAGCCTTCTTCACTACCTGCTGTACCTGCATGCTTACCTTCATTGACTGGTGTACAAGAACACCCAGATCTCTTTGTACTGCCCCTTTACCTAAATTGATCCCATTTAGGTAGTAATCTGCCTTCCTGTTCTTGCCACCAAAGTGAATAACCATACATTTATCCATATTAAACTGCATCTGACAACTCACCTAACCTGTCCAGGTCACCATGTAATCTCCTAACATCCTCCTCACATTTGACCCTGCCACCCAGCTTAGTATCATCAGCAAATTTGCTAATGTTATTACCAATACCATCATCTATATCATTAATATATATTGTAAAACGCTGCGGTCCCAGCACTGATCCCTGCGGTACCCCACTAGTCACTGCCTGCCATTCCTTTCAATGTAGGTCATAGAGTCATAGAGTCATAGAGATGTACAGCATGGAAACAGACCATTCGGTCCAACGTGTCCATGCCGATCAGATATCCCAACCCAATCTAGTCCCACCTGCCAGCACCTGGCCCATATCCCTCCAAACCCTTCCTATTCATATACCCATCCAAATGCCTCTTAAATGTTGTAATTGTACCAGCCTCCAACACATCTTCTGGCAGCTCATTCCATACAAGTACCACGCTCTGCGTGGAAAAGTTGCCCCTTAGGTCTCTTTTGTATCTTTCCCCTCTCACCCTAAACCTATGCCCTAAACCTACTTCTGGACTCCCCGATCCCAGGGAAAAGACTTTGTCTATTTATCCTATCCATGCACCTCATAATTTTGTAAACGTCTATAAAATACTCAATCAAAAAGAATGAGCATGAGAGATTTGTTTGTAACTCATGTCTATTTTAACCATTAAGTTTTGTTTCCACTTTTTACCCCATTTCTCTTGAAGATGATGATTCATACTGGAGTGCAGCTCTATGGATCTCAGTGTTTCTCTGATCTGACTATTTTTGTTGATGGACTAAATTATTATACAGGCAAATCAATGGAAAACGTTTGCTGGATTCAACCTTGTCCAATATCCACATGCATCTACTCTTTTCAGCAGGAGGCATAACGTATGTTTAATTTAGATAAATGCGAGGTGCTGCATTTTTGGAAAGCAAATCTTAGCAGGACTAATATACTTAATGGTAAGGACCGAGGGAGTGTTGCTGAACAAAGAGGCCTTGGAGTGCAGGTTCATAGCTCCTTAAAAGTGGAGTCGCAGGGAAATAGGATAGAGAAGAAGGCATTTGGTATGCTTTCCGTTATTGGTCAGAGTATTGAGTACAGGAGTCGGGAAGTCATGTTGCGGCTGAACAGGACATTGGTTAGGCCACTGTTGGAATATTGCATGCAATTCTGGTCTCCTTCCTATCAGAAAGATGTTGTGAAACTTGAAAGGGTTCAGAAAGATTTACAAGTATGTTGCCAGGGTTGGGGGATTTGAGCTATAGGGAGAGGCTGAACAGGTTGGGGCTGTTTTCCCTGGAGCATCAGAGGCTGAGGGGTGACCTTATAGAGGTTTACAAAATTATGAGGGGCATGGATAGGGTAAATAGGCAAAGTCTTTTCTCTGGGGTGGGGGAGTCCATAACTAAAGGGCATAGGTTTAGGGTGAGGGGAAAGATATAAAAGAGACCTAAGAGGCAACTTTTTCACACAGAGGGTGGTACATGTATGGAATAAGCTGCCAGAGGAAGTGGTGGAGGCTGATACAATTGCAACATTTAAAAGGTAACTTGATGGGTATATGAATAGGAAGGATTTGGAGGGATACGAGCCGGGTGCTGGCAGGTGGGACTAGATTTGGTTGGGATATCTGGTTGGCATGGACAGGTTGGACTGAAGGGTCTGTTTCCATGCTGTAAATCTCTGTGACCCTATATCAATCATGAGTGGGAACACTTCCTGATATTCATCCTTCCATTTTAACTCAAACCCTTGACACTTTCATTTCAGACTTATAAAGACCCTATTTTAACTCTGTGAAAATGGTGTAGTGCAATAGCTGTAAAGATATAAATTAATTAAAATTGGGTGCTATGTGTCTCTCCATTGCATTATGGTGTCCTTCAGTTATTAAAACCACTCACTCTGAAACTTACTTCTAAAGCGCCTCACCCATCTTGTTACCTCTCCCCAACTTCAAAATTCACTCTCAATCAGGTCCTCTTAACTTTTTTACTTATTCCTACTCGCAATTTAGTTTGTCCTCCCCCAGCTTTGTGAAGCATCTTGGAAAAGTAACTGTGCTTTAATAGTGCAAACTGACATTGCATATTGTGCAAATTACATGAGTAATTGTTAAAGGTCAACAAAGCACTTTAAACTTACATAATATTCTCATTGATCGCTCAAAGCAAGGATCTGCAAGACTTCAAGTTTCTGTGACTTCAGGTGACTCAGTACGCCACTCTGGGAGCCACAACTCTTTGGGCAGAAGAGAGGACAGCTGCCATAAAGATAGGAGGATCTCGAGCCAGGGCTTGGCTCTCTCTCTCATTTCACTTTGTCACTTTTTTATCTTCTGAGTAGGTTGCAGTTACTTAGATGGTATACGCCATATTGCATGGTTTGTGCCAAGTTCTTCTCATACTCCAAGGTCAATCTGTCCCCTTTAATAATGGGGCCATCCAGTGCCCTTAAACCATTATCACTAAACTCATGAGGCTGAGTGTCATTCTTAGCTTTAGAAGACGGGATCAGTTTTGGAAGCTGATTACCTTGGCATACAGATGCACTGTAAAAACCCTAGTGGAAAATGTTGCAGCAGTAACAGTAACTCATGGAAACTAATGGGAAAGTAGCTGATTAAAAAGGACTGAAAATTTGGAAACAATGATTGTGCTGATCCAGGACATCGGCTGAAACAACTTTTGAATATATACTGTAGCTAGTCTGGCATCTGAACATGTTAAGGAGCTGACTTTAAGTGGCTGGTCTTGCATGATGGAAAAAAAAACTGGGAGAGACTTTGCAAATAGTCAATCTTATGCAATAAATGCTTTCCATCTTTTGTAATGTTTCAGTGAATGGAAATAATTTTGTCCTTGGAAAATAGTTGTCTGACAGTACTTGATTGTATGACACATTTGTTTCACTAAAATAGGATTATTTAAGCATAATGAAAGAGTAATATTTGTTTATTCCCAGCCGCTAGAGATTTTAATTTCGCAGCATTTTGTCTCACAAGTGGCAATAAAAAATGTCTAACTAGGAAATTTCAGATACAAAAAAGTGGAAATGCGGTATAGTACTATTGGTTTCTGGCACTTATTTTATATTGTAGAAACAGCAAAAGAAGTAGTTACATTTATATTACACCTTTCAAAGTCTTCTGATTTTTCAAAATGCTTGAAACCAATTAAAACTTTTGAATTGGAATCATTGTTGTCAGTTAAAGAAATAACACCCAAATTTTACAGAAAGCCCCTTAAAAATGCAAATTATAATGACAATATAATCTGCTTTGTGGTCTTTGTTGAGTGGCAATTGTTAGCCAGTAATTAGGGAAATCTAACTGATTCTTCTTCAAAACAGTGGCAAAGAATTTCTGTGTCCACTTGAGTGGGTGTTGGTTTAACATTCATCTGAAATCAACATTAATTTTTTTCCTCTTGTTCTGCGTTTACTTCACTCACAAAATAGTGCCAATGGAAGGATACATATGCACAATGCTATGATTTTACTTCCACTATTTGTTATTCTGGTTTGTTTCCACCTTGTTGGTATTTATTTTATTAAATGTAAATATTTTTAGGTTGAAGTTTCCTTTTAAAAAAGTGAACAGGCTGCAAAAATAGTTGCTGAAGATCAGACGATCTTGTGACTTTTAAACATACAAGGGTTTATTCATGTCTGAACATGCTTCTGCAAAGTAATTGAAATGTAAATACCCATGAGTGGAAGACCATCCTTTTGAAAAGACATTTGGTGTGAGATCACATTTGGAATTTACAATCTATTCTCTGGCTATTGTAAACTTTTTTTGATCTAATTTTAACCTTAGCCACCTTTATAAGCCATAATGGCATTAGCCGATTCTTCGCTGTACCCAAGAGTTGTTGATTTCAATTAAAATTCTGAAGTGTAAAATCACAGAATATTTGATTGATTTTAGCAACAAGAAATTGAATATTTCCCATTTTCACATTCATGGCCAGGAAAAACTACTTCCAGAGCAGTAATAGAATCGATTAGAATTTTAGTCCTTTTGCACTCGTTTGTAACTCGCCACCAGACATTCTTGTTGTCTCCCTGTACTACAGTACTACCCAACCTCACTATGTTCTACTAATGCAGAGCCAATTAAACTGTAATGTTCCTGCTGGTTCCAGAGATGACCTCTGAGCACTATAAAGTTCGTATCATAAATGTCTTCATGAGTGAAATTTAGTCAATTCCTGTACAAAGCAAGAATTCTTGAGCCATTTAAATGAGCTTAAAATTTAGGAGAGAGCAGTATCTAGTCAACATTCCAACTGGTGTAATGAAACATGACATTTAAAAGATTCATGTGTTCATTTTTATGTAACTATATCAAATATGTTTAGTTAGAAACAAAACAAATTTATTTTATTTTAATAACATGTCTAAATTTCAGTAGTTTTGTAATCCAGTTTCTAATATGGTGAAATAGTTATGCTTGACAAAGTAGTGTTTTATCTGACATTTGGCTTTAAAACAAACTGACGAGTTAGATCTAACCAGACTTAAAGTTATAATCATAGATCCCTACAGTGTGGAAACAGGCCCTTAAGCGCATTAAGTCCACACCAACCTTCCAATGAGTATCCTGCCCTCACCCATTACTATACATTTACTCCCGACTAATACAATCCCTGAACACTCTGGGCAATTTAGCATGGCCAATTTACCTAACCTGCACATCTTTGGATTGTGGGAGGAAACTGGAGCAAACCCACACAGACACGGGGAGAATGTGCAAACTCCACACAGACAAAAGTGAACAGACAGTCGCTCAAGGCTGGAATCAAACCTGGTTCCTTGGTGCTGTGAGGCAACAGTGCTGACCACTGAGCCATCTTGTTGCCCCTGAGCCACTGAATGTCTTGAATTACAATGTGTTGTCAAAATTGGAGCACTTTTGTCACATGCTGCACACTGGTCCTTAATGATTCCATCGCAATGAATTTGACCGTTGGTATTCTTTTCATTTGTATGAAGCTTATATTTTGTTCCAAAATAATAAATAATCATATGGATTTGAATGTCTTGGATTTTGTTCTACCAATAATTACTTAATTCAAATGGAAAATCAAATGCTCCAGCCCCTAGTATGGATTTCAAATGCCATATGTGCGAGATTAAACAATAATAGCAGAAACTCACATTCACATAGCTTATTTAATGTGGAAAACAGAGGAAGATGTTTCGCAGAAAGGAAATGGATGCAAAGCAACTCCAGAAGAGATATAAGAAATTATTGAATGCAGGGTCAAAAGATTTATTTGTGAGGTCCCTTTTCAGAGCATACCAGAGCAATTTAGGAGACTACTCACTGGCTTTAGTCAAAGCAGCTAGAGGCTGATGGAAGTCAGGGGCAATCGGGAGGAGAAGTAATTTAGGTGCTAAATTTGATGGGCTAATGTGTGAGGTAGTTTCACGGATGGAATGTGAGATGGATGAGAATTTTGACATATTTAATCCAGTATGAATTAAATACAATTCTTTCAGAAAATAACAATTTAGGATAGGAATAATTGGGATATGACTTGGATTTCATCTTTGGGACCATGAATGTACTTTTCAGTAATAGAAAAACCTTGGCAGACAGCCAGAAGAGGTGCAAAACCTGAGCCCACACCTCCCCCCTCACCTCCATCCAAGGCTCCAAAGGATCATTCCAAATCTGGCAGAGATTTACTTCTTCAAACCTCATTCACTGATTCTGTTACTCTCAATGTGGTCTCCTCTACATTAGAGAGACTAAGTGCAAACTCGCGGAATTGTTCAGGGAACATCTCTAGTCTGTACGCAACAACCAACTCCACCTTCCAGTCGCCATCCATTTCAATTCCCCCTCCCACTCCCCAATGACATGTCCCCCTCCTCCACTGCCCACACAAGCCACCTGGAAATTGGAGAAAGAACACCTCATCTTCTGTCTCGGGAGCCTATAACCTCATGGCCTCAATATTGAATTCACCAGTTTCCAAATCTCTCCAACCCCACCTCATCCCAGATCCAATCCTCCAATTTGGCACCGTTCTCTTGACTTGACCTACCTGACCATCTCCCTTCCCACCTATCTACTCCATGTTTCCCACTGACCTATCACAATTACCTCCTACTTGTATCCACCTATCTCCATCCCACCTACCTTTCCCTAGCGCCACCTCACCCATTAATTTTTCTGCTCCCTTCCCCTCCCCGGTTCTAATGAAGGGTCCTGCCCGAAATGTTGACTGTCCTGCTCCTCAGCTGCTGCCTCACGTGCTGTGCTTTTTCCAGCACAAACTCAATCTACTCTGACTCTCTTATACCTGCAGTCTTCACTATCTCCTAGTAGATTTTTCTGCCAAGGAATACCTTTTAACTTTGGACCAAGATTTGACTAGTAAGGAATCAAATGGAAGCAGATTGAGGGAACAGGGGTTGGGTCTCCTCAAGACTGGTGAATATGGTGAGGGTTCTGTAAGGCAGATGAGGGTTAAGTTTCAGAGTAATGAGTAAACAGCTGGATAAGAAATGGGTGGCTAAGGCAGTTGCACAGTATCAATATTTGAGTGCAAAATCAAGTTGTTCCTTGCAGTTTTCAATGGACATCAGTCTCAGGGTCAGAAAGGATTTCTATCATGAAGTGATAAAAGAAATGACCTGAAATACATTGAACACTACAGAGCAGATTCTATATCTTTGAATTTGTTTATCTTGCTATTTTGTGGCTTACATCTTTAGGATGAAATATACCTATGTGAAAAGAGTTGAAAAATCTATCTTTGTTTAGCAGACTTGCAATATCAGGCACAGCATAATTTGGATCCAAAATAGTATTTTACATCTATATTGGGCATAAGGCATTGCCGACATAGATCAGAAGCTGCATTTTACATACTGAACACTGTGTGGACATGGGATATGTACTCGACCTTCAATTGGATTATTCACTGCGTGAATATAGCTAAGCAGATGTTTAAATTGCTTGGTTAGTTTGATGTGCTGTCTAGAATATCACAAGCAGTCTGGACAGAGTGGACAGGGACAAATCTTTCTCTTCGGTGGATTGAGGATGGATCGAGAATTGTGGACACAGATTTAAGGTACAGGATGTTCTGGTATAATGTGATAGTTACATTCCTAAGTAACTTCGTGCTATAGAAAACCGTGCTGTGGAAAGCTGTCACCGAAAATCATGCTGTAGAAGTTCGCTGTAGAAGATCACTATAGAAATTCGCTATACCCATTCAGTAGAATGTTTGTATTATCCAAACAGAGTTCACAATTCGTCAATTGCATTATAGTCAATTCGTGTTGACAAGTTGTGCCCTTTGATGTGTGTTCCACCAGGACGACCTGTGATTAGCAAAAGAACCAAAGCAAACTAAGGAAAAACTTTTCTTATGCAGTATGTGATTAGGATCTGGAATGCATTGCCCAAGAGTGTGATGGAGATTGATGTTATCAAGGCCTTCACAAAAGAATTGGTTAATTATCTGAAAACATTTATCAGCCAATGGGGAAGAGGCAGGTGAAATAAATTGGAGGGGTTGCTTTTGCAGAGTTGGTGCAGATATATCAGTCAAATGTTGTCTGTGTTTTGTAACCATTCAAAGGTACAAGTTAAGAAGCATATAAAAAGAGTAAAGTGCATGAAGGCCAATGTGCAGTTTTTCTAGTTTGCAACTGAATAAACCCAGTAACAAATATTCCTCATATATATATGAGTAGCAAGATCTCTTCTGTCTTTCTGTCTTTCTGTAGTTGAGGAATAAACAAACTGTCAGTATATCTAGGTTTCATAGAAATCAGGAGAACAGGAAACAAACACAGCCAAATATAGCTGGTTCTGCTGGGACAAAGCAAGAAACAAACAAATTGTCAGACCAATCTTTTTTAACCAGAAGTTTATTAACCAGACTATGATAGTGCATAGAAACAACTTCAGCAAAACGCTGACCAGCTGTAACTCAGCCGTGAGCACACATACGCAGCAAATTCCCTGCAAAACCAGACTAGCCCACACAGAGACATTCCTTCTGCCTCAGTGACATGTTTTGGAATGGAACCTTTATGTTGGAAAGCTGAATTGTTTGCCTACTTAGTATATTACACAATAAATGTGCTTTATAAAATATACTGCTCAACAGCAAATTAGCATATTTAACAACACCTACTTCTATCTGTTCCTTAATGTTACACGTTTAAATATATTCTGTAAACTCAAATGAATGTAGTCAGTGAGAAAACCTTGAGCATATTCCAAAAATTTACATGTTTCTTGGGGCGGCACGGTGGCACAGTGGTTAGCACTGCTGCCTCACAGCGCCTGTAGACCCGGGTTCAATTCCCGACTCAGGCGACTGACTGTGTGGAGTTTGCACGTTCTCCCCGTGTCTGCGTGGGTTTCCTCCGGGTGCTCCGGTTTCCTCCCACAGTCCAAAGATGTGCGGGTCAGGTGAATTGGCCAAGCTAAATTGCCCGTAGTGTTAGGTAAGGGGTAAGTGTAGGGGTATGGGTGGGTTGCGCTTCGGCGGGTCGGTGTGGACTTGTTGGGCCGAAGGGCCTGTTTCCACACTGTAAGTCTAATCTAATCAATTTGAATAGTAATCCTATTTTTGGGAATAAAGGGACATATGCACACAAGAAGGATATGGTAAAAAAAAATTAAAACAACTGCTCCCTCTCCAAAACATCCAAAACAATATTAAAAATATATGCCCTTTGAAGTTTTAAAGATTTCAATTGATTGCTGCTGTGTTTCATTTTGAACGTGAGCTTGTTGTAGCATTTAGTTGTTCATGCTTTTCATTCTGTTGCAATATTCTATCGTAATTATTTACTGTCAATTATAATTAGTCAATTATAATAATAAGGATAATGAAGATTGTGTCATTGAATTGTTGGATTACAAAATAGATAAAGATAATTTGATTTTGTCATTGAACGTCCTCCCCACCTTTAATATTTTTGAGGTGAAATTCAACTTCAGGCATATTGGAATGGAAACTTCAGTTATGCAAAGTTGAATTCGTCATGATTTGTGCCACAATATTTCACTACATTGACATCAGTAGGACTGAGTATAGCTGTGTCTGATGCAACTCTGCTCACTTTGATGAATTTCTACACCTATGTGTCTTCTAACCTCTTGAAAGCAACCGTAATCTTGAAATTATGTAGCGAACTAATAGTGTACAGATGCTTAACATAGCTGAATAGAATTCCTTCATCTACGGTTTTATTGGAGATGTTAACACATTTATTTGAAATTTGAAAGCTGCCTCCAGTAAAACCTCAGAGAAGAATTAAACACAAATGCGTAAACTATTTGAACACAAATATCCAACTGTGTAATTTCAAGCACCATGCTGATAGATTCTAGACTGATTAGAACTGAGAGCCCAATTACCCAACTTCACATTGCAAATATGTTTAAAATTTAATAACATCATTTTGCTCAATGTGTGCCCATTTGTGAATGGGTGACTGAATACTGAGAGAAACTGGAAATTCATAGGGATTGATATAAAGTGCACCTGATTGTGTGAACAACACATAGCTGTGAACAGTCCAATAAGCACATGCATTTAAACTTCACTTTAAAAAATGCATCAAGAAGTTTTAAAGTGGAGAAGCAGAAGCTAAGCAGAAGGATTGGAACCCAAGAGAGTTAAGTAAGGATGTAATTGAAAAGATTGAACTTAGAAGCGATTGTTAAAGAAAGGAATAAGTTATCAAAGTTTAGCAAGAAAGCTCCAGACACTGAAGCCAAGGCCCCACAGATTTTCTGCTGCCATTGTTGGAAACAAAGGGATAAGGATACACAGGAGATCACAATCAAGGGGGATCCAGCAAGTACACAAGGTTGGAGGAAGTCGCAAAGGTGAAGAACAAGAAAGCCATGCAGGGTTTTGTGAATGAAGTT